>NC_138299.1:10425000-11700000 GCF_965601325.2 Salmo salar | reverse complement strand
AGGAATGACAACGCGTTGTATTGATAGGTACACAATATAACGAGTTATATTTTCACAACTCCACTACATTCTGAAAGAAAATAATGTACTTTTTACTCCATACATTTCCCCTGACACCCAAAAGTACTCGTTACATTTCAAATGCTCAGGCCTAACAGCAAATGTTCCAATACACGTGTTATATTGATAGGCGAGTGTATTGGAACCTTTGCTGTTATGCCTGAGCATTTGAAATGTAACGAGTACTTTTGGGTGTCAGGGGAAATGTATGGAGTAAAAAGTACATTATTTTCTTTCGGAATGTAGTGGAGTAAAAGTAAAAAATAATATATAAATAGTAAAGTAAAATATCAACAGTAAAGTAAAGTACAGATACTCCAAAAAACTACTATTTTCATCAAAGTACTTTACACCACTGCTCCTGCGCAAGAAAGCAGCTGTTTACCTACTTCACAGTCCTCTCACCTTTGTTATAAAAATATTGAGTTGATAGTGGTTAATCTCAATAATCAACAGCTCTATGTACCCGCTAGCCTTTGCATCTGGGAGCTTAGTCAAAATAATCAGTTTCCCCCTACTCTTCCCGACGCACAAGTCATCAGGTTTTCAGAAGCAACAGGAAGTGAACAGCTCACGGAGGTGTTCTAGGTGTTCTAGAAAAATATACCTCCCCGACTCTAACTCCCTCTGTGCATTGTGACGAGTCCTGTCAATCCATTTCTTTTTCTCAGATAAGCCTGTAGCCAAAAACAACCTAGAATAATAAACAAGAGCTATAAACCTGGTATTACACTGTACATCTCATAAATACAGTAGCTTTTCATGCAACAGCCAACACATGGACTTCAATAACACCTGCTACAAAGTGTGTTCACCCGTAAAAAAAAAAAAACTCCCCAACTTGCCTTCCAAACATCCTCTAACATCAGTGATAGAGCGTTTATCCACATCGCCTCGCCGGTGCACTGTCAGAGTTACAGAGATACTGCACGCGCCCGTGGCAGGTGTAATCAATATGGATTCCGGTGGGAGATTGTGTACCAGAGGCAAGTCGTTTCCTCTATCACCGGCTGGCTCTCCAGGGTATATTGCCAGTCAGCCAGGCAGGGTTTGTCTGATGTCTCCTGGCAGAGCTATCCCATGCCAAGCCCACTGATTAATCTTACTGTGAAATAATGCATAATGCAGCATCATGTTTATATTATAGGAGCTGTACTACTATATCAGGCTGGGATGGTTCATTGTTGTGTTAGAGAAAGAGAAAGGGGAATCAGATTGGTGCATGTGTGTACAATTACCTGAGAAGGAAAAGCAGGGCCCAAGGTTTTTAGAAGTTGGTGAAGTTATTAGCCACGTATGTGTTACTACACTGAAAAAAATGATGGTTCTTAAATGGTTCTTCCTCAGCTCTGAAGGTTCCTTGGAGAACTCTTCCCCTATAAAGAACCTTTGAGTTAAGTGTGGGGTTCGTGACGTGGCATCTACAGTTCTTCAGAATTCTAAAAGTTTATTGAAATGTATGGAAGCCTGCAAATGCGTCCTTTTCATAGCACACAGCAAATATGCCAGTGTTAGTGTTAGTGTTAGTGTTGATTTTTCACTATAACATTTCTAGTGTTGATTCAAGAGTTAAATTAACTCTTAGGTGCTAGCATGCAAATACCCATAGACTTCCAGTCATTGCACAAATCCTAGTTAGCATTGGCTCACAAAACTACCTCTAACTCCTTCATACTCGACACAGAGACATACAAATTCACGAGTTCATATGACTCTGGGAAAGTAGATTCACAAAATCCTGAAGTATCCCTTTAACAACCGGAGTTGTACCAAAACCACGTCCATCATTATTACATTTCCCAGCATGCTCTATTGCAGGTAGATTTTTTTGAATTGTTTGTTTCAATATCTATGTTTTTGCATGTACATTGTTTGTAACATTCTCTGTTGCACAGAAACATGGCTCACTCCAGATATGTTGTCAGAGTCGGTACAGCCACCTGGTTTCTTCATGCTTCGCACCGACAGAAACAAACATCTCTCTGGTAAGAAGAAGGGCGGGGGTGTATGCCTTATGATTAACGACTCATGGTGTAATCATAACAACATACAGGAACTCAAGTCCTTTTGTTCACCTGACCTAGATTTCCTTACATTCAAATGCCGACAGCATTATCTTCCTAGAGAATTCTCTTCGATTATAGTGACAGCTGTGTATATCCCCCCCAAGCAGATACTGCGACAGCCCTGAAAGAACTTCACTGGACTCTATGTAAGCTGGAAATCATATAAGCTGAGGCTGCATTTATTGTAGCTGGGGATTTTAGCAAAGCTAATCTGAGAACAATTCTTCCTAAATTCTATCCACATATCAAATGCACGACACAATTTGGTAGCACTCTGGATCACTGCTACTCTAACTTCCGCGATAAATACAAAGCCCTCCCCGATCCTCCATTTCGCAAATCTGATCATGACTCCATTTTATTTCTCCCCTGCTATAGGCAAAAGCTAAAAAAGGAAACGCCCGTGCTCAGGTCCATCCAACGCTGGTCTGACCAAATGGATTCCATGTTTCAAGATTGCTTCGATCACGTGGACTGGGATATGTTCTGCATAGCCTTGGTAAATAATATTGATGTGTATGCTGACTCGGTGAGCGAGTTTATTAGCAAGTGCATCGGAGATGTGGTACCCACTCTGACTATTAAAACGTTTCCTAACCAGAAACCGTGGATTGATGACAGCATTCGCGCTAAACTGAAAGCGCAAACCACCGCTTTTAAACATGGCAAGGCGACTGGAAACATGACCGAATACAAACAGTGTAGCTATTCCCTTCGCAAGGCATTCTAACAAGCAAAGCGTCAGTATAGTTAAAGTAGAGTCTCAATTCAACGGCTCAAATACGAGACGTATGTGGCAAGGTCTACAGTCAATCACGGATTACAAAAAGATAAACAGCCCTGCCGTGGACACCAACGTCTTGCCCCCAGACAAATGAAACAACATCTTTCCTCGCTTTGAGGACAATACAGTGCCACTGACACGGCTCGCTACCAAAGGCTGTGGGCTCTCCTTCTCCGTGGCCAACGTGAGTAAAATATTTAAACGTGTTAACCCTCGTAAGGCCGCCGGACCAGACGGCATCCATAGCCGTGTCCTCAGAGCATGCGCAGACCAGCTGGCTGATGTGTTTACGGACATATTCAACCAATCCCTATCCCAGTCTACTGTCCCCACATGCTTCAAGATGGCCACCATTGTTCCTGTTCCCAAGAAGGCTAAGGTAACTGATCTAAATGATAATCGCCCCGTTGCACTCACCTCTGTCATCATGACGTGCTTTGAGAGACTAGTCAAGGATCATATCACCTCCACCTTACCTGATACCCTAGACCAAATAGGTCCACTGATGATGCAATGGCCATCACACTGCACAATCTCATCTGGTCAAGAGGAATACCTACGTAAGAATGCTGTTCATTGACTACAGCTCAGCATTTAACATCATAGTACCCTCCAAAATCGTCGTTAAGCTCGAGACCCTGGGTCTCGACCCCATCCTGTGCAACTGGGTCATGGACTTTCTGATGGGCCGCCCCCAGGTGGTGAAGGTAGAAAACAACATCTCCACCCAGTTGATCCTCAACACTGGGGCCCCACAAGGGTGCGTTCTCAGCCCTCTCCTGTACTCCCTGTTCACCCATGACTGCGTGGCCATTCATGCTTCCAACTCAATCATCAAGTTTGCAGATGACACCACAGTGGTAGGCTTGATTACCAACATCAACGAGACGGCCTACAGGGAGGAGGTGAGGGCCCTCGGAGTGTGGTGTCAGGAAAATAACCTCTCACTCAACGTTAACAAAACAAAGGAGATGATTGTGAACTTCAGGAAACAGCAGATGGAGTACCCCACCATCCATATCGACGGGACAGTAGTGGAGAAGGTGGAAAGTTTTAAGTTCATTGGCGTACACATCACGGACAAATTTAAATGGTCCACCCACATAGACAGCGTGGTGAAGAAGGCGCAACAGCGCCTCTTCAACCTCAGGAGGCTGAAGAAATTTGGCTTGTCATTTAAATCACTCACAAACTTTTACAGATGCACAATTGAGAGCATCCTGTCGAGCTGTATCACCATCTGGTATGGCAACTGCACTGCCCTTAACTGCAAGGCTTTCCAGAGGGTAGTGCAGTCTGCACAACGCATCACTGGGGGCAAATTACCTGCCCTCAAGGAAATCTACAGCACCCGATGTCACAGGAAGGCCAAAAAGATCATCAAGGACATCAACCACCCGAGCCACTGCCTGTTCACCCCGCTATCATCCAGAAGGCGAGGTCAGTACAGGTGCATCAAAGCTGGGACCGAGAGACTGAAAAACAGCTTCTAAATCAAGGCCATCAGACTGTTAAACAGCCACCACTAACATAGAGTGGCTGCTGCCAACATACAGACTCAAATCTCTGGCCACTTTAATAAATGAACTTAATAAAGGTATCACTAGTCACTTTAAATAACGCCACTTTAATAATGTGTACATATCCTACATTACTCATCTCATATGTATGTACTGTATTCTATTCTATACCATCTACTGCACCTTGCCTATGCTGCACGGCCATCGCTCATCCATATATTTACAGTATATGTACATATTCTTATTCATCCCTTCACATTTGTGTGTATAAGGTAGTTGTTCTGAATTTGTTTGATTACTTGTTAGATATTACTGCATTGTTGGAACTAGAAGCACAAGCATTTCGCTACACTCGCATTAATATTTGCTAACCATGTGTATGTGACCAATAAAAGTTGATTTGATTAAATAATCTAATGCTACTGGAATATATATAACATACATTTTTCTAAACTATTCCAATTTGTTTCTTGGACTTATTGCAACTGTTCCTGAAATGGTTGTTCCAGTTTAGATGTTTAAGTTAGTTTCAGTTACTGAATTGGTTGTTCCAGTTTAGATGTTTAAGGTAGTCTCATATTTCAGTCTTCCCAACCATGGCAGTCACTCTAAATGCAGGTTGCTGTGAATAAGAATTCAAAATGTTGGATATACTCACTCTGTCTGAATTCCTATAAAAATTACACATGACTTTGCAAGGCATCATAATGTGACTCGCAGGCCTGAGGCCACTGTATTAGGGTGAAACTAGACCGTCAAAAGAAGGCCTTATGAAATATGTACACTCAATGTACAAAACATTAAGAACTGCTCTTTACATGACAGACTGACCAGGTGAATCCAGGTGAAAGCTATGATCCCTTATTGATGTCAGTCAGTGTAGATGAAGGGGGGAGACAGGTTAAATAAGGATTTTTAAGCTTTGAGAAAACTGAGACATGGATTGTTTGTGTGCCGTTCAGAGGGTGAATGTGCAAGACAAAATATTTAAGTGCCTTTAACGGGGTATGGTTGTAAGTCTGTGGCCTTCACCAAGTGAGACCCTAATTGAATATTTTACACAATACACTGAGTGTACAAAACATTAAGAACGCCCCCCACCCCCCAACTCATCAGGGTATGGACTCTGCAAGTGTCACGGTTGTTGTAGGGTTGAGACCAAGACGCAGCGGGAAAATGTACACTCATCTTCTTTTATTTATGTGAAGAAGGAAAAACATCAAAAATGAATACAAAACACAAAACGAACTTGACAGTCTTGTCAGGCACACATAGCTAAACAAGAACAATCTCCCACAAAATACTAACACAAACACATACCTATTTATAGGACCGTCAATCAGAGGCAACTAGAAAACACCTGCCTCCAATTGAGAGTCCAACCCCCAATTACCTAAACATAGAAATACAAATGACTAGACTAAACATAGAAATACATAAACATAGAACAGTGCCCAAAACCCGGAATAATAAATCAAACACCCAACTACTAACACAACCAGCCCGAACCACATAAAACAAATATCCCCTGCCACGTCCTGACCAAACTACAATAACAAATGACCCCTTTTACTGGTCAGGACGTGACAGCAAGGTGTCGAAAGCTTTCCACAGATTATGCTGGCCCATGTTTTTGACACAAGACACCAGTTTGTGTCAAAAACTGAAAAGCGTCTGGGTTTTTCACGTGTATCAAGAATGGTCCACCGTCCAAAGAACATCCAGTCAACTTGACACAACTGTGGGATGCATTGGAGTCAACATGGGCCAGCATCCCTGAGGAACGCTTTCGACACCGGTTCTATTTCTAAATCCTATTCTAAATCCTATTTATTGTTCTTCAGAGACCCTAAAATGACTCCTCAATGGCACCGCTCTCAAGAACCTTATTTGGTTCCAACTTGCACCTTTATTTTTAAAAGTGTACATGGACTACATGAATCTTGTGTGAGTAACCCAGTGGTAATGATGTTAAATGCGCTTCGCACACACTCTACTCACCCCTGTGGGTGTACATTCTTCATGTAATTTAAAAGAACCTGCGAGCATAGCAATAGAAGAAAATAAACAGCCAATGGAAGATAATCTCCTATTTTAATGACTTGTTGTTTTGAAATGTTTTAAGGGTATTTGTGGAGGGGTAATTCAAATACTGAGATAATGTTTGCCTCCGAACTGAGAATTATATGCGTTTGCATGGTGCACAGTAACAGCAGTATAATGGCGATTTGATAAGCTTGAAAAAGTTGGAATTTGTTTTTATGATTTGATTCAAACCTCAATGACAAAGGGACATACAGTTTGTCTCGCAATTGTTTTTTGACTTTGATTTACCTTTATGTTTGGAAGCATGACATGAGAATATATTGTCTGAATTATGTGGACACAATCTTGAACATTCCATATACATTACATCCTGTTGAGATAACTATAATCAACTGATAACCATTAATTCACAGTATTTCTCAACGGATGCATTCACAGCCACTGTAGTATCTTTCCCGCAAAAAGAGACACCACAACTGGCAAATCTCAAAAACACCTGACAAACTGTGACCCATCCCTTAAGAAGAGTAGGAGACAAAAGCTGGAGATATAATTACAAGGTTATCCTACACAGCACTTATGAGTCAGTGGGAGGCCCACACGAACCATGACATTAATAACATTCTTGAGACTGAGTGAGGAGGTAAAGAAGTACAAAGACAATATGAGAGCTGAGCTCCCCAAACACAAGCGGCCACTTGAGTGGAATAGTTGGCTGACTTGTGTGATGAATATGTGCAGTGGAACGTTGTAACTTGAAAAGTAAACTCGGCTCTACCTACGGCACGCTGTTCTATTGGCCTATCTCTGTTACACTGACTGACTTTTCCGGGACAACACTGCTCTCAGAGAATCTGACACTGCATTTCTGGCCAAGACACACTGTGACTCTCTCTCTATCTTCACTCTTTTCCCTTTTTTCAAAACTCTGTCTCTTCTCTCTTTTTCACCTTTTCTCTATTCTCTCTCTTTTTCTCTCTCTGTCTTCTTCTCTCTCTCTCTGCGAGCTCATGAAGGTGTCAGCAGGAACACCCAGCCAAAAGAAAGTGGATTTACTGCCTGCTCTGGCTTGGCCAAATCGCTGAGAGAAACGAGAGATGAGAAGACGAGTGTGGCCACACGGACAGGGAGGAGAGGCTGGCTGAGACCTCCCCTCTGTCTCTTTTTTCTTATTTTTTTTCTCTCTCTCTCCCTGTCTTGTCCCTACGCCATGTCATGCACTGACCACTTCAGCCACTCTTCCTCTTACTGAGTTCTTCTAACTAGAGTGACAGCTCAGGAAATCACCTAGGAAATGAGAAAGAGTGGATGGACATCCAAAGTGGATGGATGGAATGGGAGACTGTAGCCTGCCCCCTGTCACCCACCAAGGATTCATGGCAGCACTTCCTACAAATACCATCTTCATAATGGGATATAAGCACATTATAACACCCTATGAGCTGTGCATAATGCATTGTAATGCATGACATAGGCGAATTGTGGATAGATTTTAAATTGTCTTACAGGTCACTTGGATGCATCAGGTGATATTCAAGTTGTTATGATAATGTAGAGTAATGTAGACCACCAGTTGTTAAGACACTGTAGGGTCGAAACACCGCAGCAATGTGTTATATTTTACAGTGAAGGCTGCAGCCAAATTTTGTTGGTGACTCTTTCATCCGCTAGTTTCAATGTATCTTTTTTCTCAATTGGAGTTCAGGCTGGTGGGGGAGGACTTTGAGGCAGGTGTGTGTCTAAAAACCTTAGATTGGTCACTTTCACTTGAGTGATGGGGTAACTAACAAATGCTTTCCCTTGGCCAGTCCAGTGTTGTGTGATTGGTTGAGTCTTCTTGGGTGCATGACATCAAACAGATGCGCTTCAGAGTCGTCTGTTTAGCTTGCTACCCGGCTTGAACAGGAAGCGTCACATGACTTGAGAAACGCAGCTTTAACTTGATACATAAGCAAAATAATTGTGAAATAAATTCAATAGCTAAACTATACCTTGAGTTGAGTGGAATCTACTTGCTAAAGTTAGCTAGTTAATTACTTGTTAGCCAGCAACATTCGTTCGTCTGTAAGATGACAAGCAGACAGTCAGCTATAGCTAAGTAACACCACAGACCACCACTAGCTAATTGTTTTTCTTCACCTTTCCACAAAGTGTCTGGTATGTCTTTGCTTGATATGAGGGAGTTAACCTCAAAGTATCAAAGAATAGGTGGATTATGTGCATAATGTGGCTGTGATCTAACAAGTTCATTCATCATACACTAGGTACTGTACATCATTTAATATAGCTAAATATAATGACTCCGTTGTTGGGAATAACATTTTGCATTTAAGTCATTTAGCAAACGCTCTTATCCAGAGCGACTTACAGTAGTGAATGCATACATTTCATACATTTTTCTCCGTACATTTTTCTCCCCATGGGAATCGAACCCACAACCCTGGCGTTGCAAACACCATGCTCTACCAACTGAGCCACACCAGACAGTCCCTATGGAGATCACATATGGGCACACACATAACAATGGCATATTTGATGATAACATTGAAAGAAAGGATTGACTAGTGGGCTAGTTAGGAGAACGTGCAGGAATTGAGATGAAGGCAGGATCCAATATTTAGGATATTTATTAAGCCCAAGGGCATACACACACAGCATTATGGGGAATTTGAATTATATGGAGACAATGAAGGGGAAAACCTACTGTAAACTGACATTAATATGATTAACCAGCTAAATTCAGGTTAACGTGTCATCATGGTATACACGCATTCAAAGTAGGACTAAGGACAAAGCAACGGCATGCATTCACCAAACATTTAACTGAGAAAAACAGATTTGTTTTTATAGTAATTTATCAAGGCACAAGGCGAGACCCAGATGCAGATACAGGAGGCAGATGGTTGGAGTCTTACGATGTTTATTAATCAAAAAAGGGGTTGGCAAGAGAATGGTCATGTACAGCCAAAAGGTCAAAACCAGTTCAGAGTCCAATAGGTACCGAAGGGCAGGCAGAGTCAAGGTCAGGGCAGGCAGGATGATCAGGCAGGCAGGAAAGTAGTCCAGAGTCAGACAGTGGTCAAAATCGTGATGACTATCAAAAGAGAATAGAAAAGGAGTACGGGGAAAAACACGCTGGTTGACTTGACTAAGCATACAAGACGAACTGGCACAGAGAGACAGGAAACACAGGGATAAATACACTGGGGAAAATAAGCAACACCTGGAGGGGTGGAAACAATCACAGGGACAGGTGAAACAGATCAGGGCGTGACAGTAATTGTCTGATTGGGAACTACCATTCTTTATGAAATTACAGTGCCAAATTATTTCAATTTGGCATTGGACGTTTTATTGAGTACAGGCAGTAATACAGGAGTAAAGTTGTATAGGGAGTCACATCAGATCAGATGTTATGAGCAAGCCAGAGCCATGGAAAGAGCACAAGTAGAACAAAGATATACAGTACCAGTTAAAAGTTTGGACTCACCTACTCATTTAAGAGTTTTTCTTTATCTTCCACAATCACCCAACCTCAACCCAATTGAGATGAGTTGGACCGCAGAGTGAAGGAAAAGCAGCAAACAAGTGCTCAGCATATGTGGGAACTCCTTCAAGACCGTTGGAAAAGCATTCCAGGTGAAGCTGGTTGAGAGAATGCTAAGAGTGTGCAAAGCTGTCCTCAAGGCAAAAGGTGGCTAATTTGAAGAATCTAAAATCTAAAATATATTTTGATTTGTTTAACACTTTTTTGGTTATTTCATAGTTTTGATGTACTCACTATTATTCTACAATGTAGAAAATAATACAAATGATGAAAAAGCCTTGAATGAGGAGGTGAGTCCAAACTTTTGACTGGTGATGTATGTGCAAACAGATTAAATGTATCATTCAACAACATAAGATTCCACCTAAAAGTCCCATTAATCTCAGCTGAACTTCTCACTTCCCTTCTACTCTCATCCTTCTCAAAGCCCATTGGAGGTCTGAGGGGAGGAACCTTGGGCCATCCACTCTGATGGGGTTTTAGAAGGAGGCCCAGATAAAGGATGCAAGGAATTGAGGAAAGATAAAAGGGCACGGAGCTGTTGCATGTTTGCCTCAATCCACACCGTTCCTATTATTGAGCCATAAGAAACCTTCCTTAGATCTTTATTTAAGAAACACGTACATGAGCATAAAGTATAAGTATGTTTAAAGATGTTAAGCAGTCATACATGACTTCTGGGAGTGCTGTGCCAAACCTTTGGCTCCCTGGTGAATCAGAACTGACAAGCTAAAGATGAAGTTACAGCAGTTGTCTGTGGAGGCAGTCTGGCTGTTCTCCAGACAGCAGTAATGCTGGAACGTATCCCAGGCACTGTTGGTGGCCACGTCACCTCCCTCAGAACCAGTGAAGATCTCCAGGTTCTTACAGTGGGGCATCAGCACAATCTATAGACAGGACAGAAAGATACAGAAGATGGAATTAGATTGAGTAGAGTAGAATGCTGAATCCCGACTTAAAATCCTTGTAGCTCCAATTTTTTTGCAGGTGACATCAATGCACGATTTTTGCAAAGGACCCAGTTGTGTCTCAGTGTAAAACAGTGTGTGTGGGTGGGAACTAACTGACTTGATGAGTGTGTATGGGGACTGGACATCACGGAGCGCAGAGTGGAGGGGCAAGCTCAAATCAAATCAAAGCGTATTTGTCACGTCTCCCGAATTCACCTTACAGTGAAATGCTTACTTACAGGCTCTAACCAATAGTGCGAAAAAAGGTATGTGTGTGTGTGTGTGTGTGTGTGTGTGTGTGTGTGTGTGTGTGTGTGTGTGTGTGTGTGTGTGTGTGTGTGTGTGTGTGTGTGTGTGTAGGTAAGTAAAGAAATAAAACAACAGTAAAAAGACATTTGAAAATAAGAGTAGCAAGGCTATATACAGACACCGGTTAGTCAGGCTTATTGAGGTAGTATGTACATGTGGGTATGGTTAAAGTGACTATGCATATATGATGAACAGAGAGTAGCAGTAGTGTAAAAAGAGGGGTTGGTATCAGATAGCCCGGTTAGCCAATGTGCGGGAGCACTGGTTGGTCAGGCCAATTGAGGTAGTATGTATATGAATGTATAGTTAAAGTGACTATGCATATAAGATAAACAGAGAGTAGCAGGGGGGAGCACACAATGCAAATAGTCCGGGTAACCATTTGGTTGCCTGTTCAGGAGTCTTATGGCTTGGGGGTAAAAACTGTTGAGAAGCCTTTTTGTCCTAGACTTGGCACTCCGGTACCGCTTGCCATGCGGTAGTAGATAGAACAGTCTATGACTGGGGTGGCTGGGGTCTTTGACAATTTTCAGGGCCTTCCTCTGACACCGCCTGGTGTAGAGGTCCTGGATGGCAGGCAGCTTAGCCCCAGTGATGTACTGGGCCGTACGCACTACCCTCTGAAGTGCCTTGCGGTCAGAGGCCGAGCAATTGCCGCACCAGGCAGTGATGCAACCGGTCAGGATGCTCTCGATGTTGCAGCTGTAGAACCTTTTGAGGATCTCAGGACCCATGCCAAATCTTTTTAGTTTCCTGAGGGGGAATAGGCTTTGTCGTGCCCTCTTCATGACTGTCTTGGTGTGTTTGGACCATTCTAATTTGTTGTTGATGTGGACACCAAGGAATTTGAAGCTCTCAACCTGCTCAGATGAACAGTGTAGTCCATCCTGCCTCAAAACACTGGTCTGGGGAGCACCACATATCTAAGGAGACGAGCGAGAGAGGGATGTCACAAAACACGCAGCAAAATCACACACAAGAAAAGTGTGTGAAAACAAAACACAGGCATGTAATAGAGGGTGTATATGGACTCAGAGTAGACTCATATACACAAGACGTATATCCTACACTGTACACACACACACTTGCATATACAGACCCATCACTCACTCGCTCACGCGCAGCAAACATACACAGAGAGAGAGACTAGGTGTGTGTTTACAGTGATCCAGGGTGAAGGAATATTATCTGGTTGTCATCATCAGGCATGGTGTTGGCACAGCGGCTGTTAGTTGAGATCACACCGGGACGCATCACTGTCATCAACACCTCCTCCCACTGGTCCGGTAACTACGCCAACAGAACAGGTACATCCTGTACACATTGGAGTTTGATACCACTGGTCAGGACTCCACTGAGGAAGGTGGAGTGATACATATTGTAAATGTAAAATTGTTAACCAGATAGAGGACTCATCTTTATGTCTGTGCCATAATAGAGCCTGTGACAGCATGGGCAGCGCCGTTGAGGCTACAACCCATAGGAATTCCCACCCAGTTGACTATCAGCGAGAAATCATTTTCAAAAAACAAAAGGTGATATTGATACACTCTTTCATAGAGTTAAGGTTAGTGTTCCCACATGGCCATATCTTCATATTCCAGTTTACGGAAAACAGACGGAAGACACAGGTGAACACCTGTGCTCCAAACACCTGTGTGTAAGCGGAAGGGTAAGGAAGTGTAGCGGAAGTCAAGTGTAGTTGCGTCTGATGTATGGACCTGTGCAAAACTGCTACAGTAAGTGTTTTATTTCAATTTTATTTTAAAGATTCTTTCTATCTGATGAAAGATAAGGGTTTCGAAAGCCGTATCGCAAGCGATGATTATTGACTTTTGTAAAAGTTACAATAGAGCATTGGAATTAAAAGTTCACATGAGCCAGTAGTGGGCGATGCTAACTGCTGAATATTGTAGGGAGAAAACAAAACGCCAACTAGAGTTTTCAAGAGCTAGGATAGCCTAGGCTTTTGCACGAACACCAAATGATATTTTATTTGTATTATTCAGGACACAGCGTAGTACCTTCAACAAAAAGTTAGGCTCAACAAAAAGACACTTACAGTGGGGGAAAAAAGTATTTGATCCCTTGCTGATTTTGTACGTTTGCCCACTGACAAAGAAAGGATCAGTCTATAATTTTAATGGTAGGTTTATTAGAACAGTGAGAGACAGAATAAGAACAAAAAAATCCAGAAAAACGCATGTCAAAAATGTTATGAATTGATTTGCATTTTAATGAGGGAAATAAGTATTTGACCCCCTCTCAATCAGAAAGTTTTCTGTCTCCCAGGTGTCTTTTATACAGGTAACGAGCTGAGATTAGGAGCACACTCTTAAAGGGAGTGCTCCTAATCTCAGCTTGTTACCTGTATAAAAGACACCTGTCCACAGAAGCAATCAATCAATCAGATTCCAAACTCTCCACCCTGGCCAAGACCAAAGAGCTCTCCAAGGATGTCAGGGACAAGATTGTAGACCTACACAAGGCTGGAATGGGCTACAAAACCATCGCCAAGCAGCTTGGTGAGAAGGGGACAACATTTGGTGTGATTATTCGCAAATGGAAGAAACACAAAAGAACTGTCAATCTCCCTCGGCCTGGGACTCCATGCAAGATCTCACCTCATGGAGTTTCAATGATCATGAGAACGGTGAGGAATCAGCCCAGAACTACACGGGAGGATCTTGTCAATGATCTCAAGGCAGCTGGGACCATAGTCACCAACAAAACAATTGGTAACACACTACGCCGTGAAGGACTGAAATCCTGCAGCGCCCGCAAGGTCCCCCTGCTCAAGAATAGATGTACATGCCCGTCTGAAGTTTGCCAATGAACATCTGAATGACTCAGAGGACAACTGGTGAAAGTGTTGTGGTCAGATGAGACCAAAATGGAGCTCTTTGACATCAACTCATCTCGCCGTGTTTGGAGGAGGAGGAATGCTGCCTATGACCCCAAGAACACCATCTCCACCGTCAAACATGGAGGTGGAAACATTATGCTTTGGGGGTGCTTTTCTGCTAAGGGGACAGGACAACTTCACCGCATCATTTGACGGGGCCATGTACTGTCAAATCTTGAGTGAGAACCTCCTTCCCTCAGCCAGGGCATTGAAAATGGGTCGTGGATGGGTATTCCAGTATGACAATGACCCAAAACACACGGCCAAGGCAACAAAGGAGTGGCTCAAGAAGAAGCACATTAAGGTCCTGGCGTGGCCTAGCCAGTCTCCAGACCTTAATCCCATAGAAAATCTGTGGAGGGAGCTGAAGGTTCGAGTTGCCAAACATCAGCCTCGAAACCTTAATGACTTGGAGAATATCTGCAAAGAGGAGTGGGACAAAATCCCTCCTGAGATGTGTGCAAACCTGGTGGCCAACTACAAGAAACGTCTGACCTCTGTGATTGCCAACAAGGGTTTTGCCACCAAGTACTAAGTCATGTTTTGCAGAGGGGTCAAATACTTATTTCCCTCATTAAAATGCAAATCATTTTATAACATTTTTGACATGCGTTTTTCTGGATTTTTGTTGTTATTCTGTTTCTCACTGTTCAAATGAAGCAACTACTAAAATTCTAGACTGATAATTTCTTTGTAAGTGGGCAAACGTACAAAATCAGCAGGGGATCAAATACTTTTTTCCCCCACTGGAAGCCTGTAGGGTTGAGTAGACCGTCAGTAGTTGTTATGAGACTGTAGGGTAGAGTAGACCATCACTAGATGTTATGATACTGTAGGGTAGAGGTGGTCCCGTGTGGCTCAGTTGGTAGAGCATGGTGTTTGAAACGCCAGGGTTGTGTGTTCGATTCTCATGGGGGACCAGTACTGAAAAAAACAAATGTATGAAATGTATGCATTCACTACTGTAAGACGCTCTGTATAAGAGCGTCTGCTAACTGACTAAAATGTGAAGTAGACCATAACTAGTTGTTATTATACTGTAGGGTTGAGTAGACCATCACTAGTTGTTATGATACTGTGGGGTAGAGTAGACCATTACTAGTTGTTATGATACTCTAGGGTAGAGGAGACCATTACTAGTTGTTTTGATACTGTAGGGTTGAGTAGACCATTACTAGTTGTTATGATACTGTAGGGTTGCGTAGACCATCACCAGTTGTTGTGATACTGTTGGGTAGAGCAGACCATCACTAGTTGTTATGATACTATAGGTAGATAGACCATCACTAGTTGTTATGATACTATAGGGCAGATAGACCATCACAGTTGTTATGATACTGTACGGTAGAGTACAGTAGACCATCACTAGTTGTTATGATACTGTAGGGTAGAGTAGACCACCACTAGTTGTTATGATACTGTAGGGTTGAGTAGACAATCACTAATTGTTATGAAACTGTAGGGTGAGTACAGTAGACCATCACTAGTTGTTATGATACTGTAGGGTAGAGAAGACCATCACTAGTTGTTATGATACTGTAGGGTAGAGTAGACCATCACTAGTTGTTATGATACTGTAGGGTAGAGTAGACCATCACTAGTTGTTATGATACTGTAGGGTAGAGTAGACCATCACTAGTTGTTATGATACTGTAGGGTAGAGTAGAATATCACTAGTTGTTATGATACTGTAGGGTAGAGTACAGTTGACCATCACTAGTTGTTATGATACCGTAGGGTAGAGTAGACCATCACTAGTTGTTTTGATACTGTAGGGTAGAGTACAGTAGACTATCACTAGTTTTTATGATACTGTAGGGTAGAGTAGCCCATCACTAGTTGTTATGATACTGTAGGGTTGAGTAGACCATCACTAGTTGTTATGATCCTGTAAGGTAGAGTTGACCATCACTAGTTGTTAAGATACTGAAAGGTACAGTAAACCATTACCAGTTGTTATGATACTGTAGGGTAGAGTAGACTATCGCTAGTTGTTATGATACTGTAGGTTAGTGTAGACTATCACTAGTTGTTATGATACTGTACTGTAGAGTATACCATCACTAGTGTTATGATACTGTAGGGTAGAGTAGACCATCACTAGTTGTTATGGTACTGTAGGGTAGAGTAGACCATCACTAGTTGTTATGATACTGTAGGGTAGAGTAGAATATCACTAGTTGTTATGATACTGTAGGGTAGAGTACAGTTGACCATCACTAGTTGTTATGATACTGTAGGGTAGAGTAGACCATCACTAGTTGTTTTGATACTGTAGGGTAGAGTACAGTAGACTATCACTAGTTTTTATGATACTGTAGGGTAGAGTAGCCCATCACTAGTTGTTATGATACTGTAGGGTTGAGTAGACCATCACTAGTTGTTATGATCCTGTAAGGTAGAGTTGACCATCACTAGTTGTTAAGATACTGAAAGGTACAGTAAACCATTACCAGTTGTTATGATACTGTAGGGTAGAGTAGACCATCGCTAGTTGTTATGATACTGTAGGGTTAGTGTAGACTATCACTAGTTGTTATGATACTGTACTGTAGAGTATACCATCACTAGTGTTATGATACTGTAGGGTAGAGTAGACCATCACTAGTTGTTATTATACTGTAGGGTTGAGTAGACTATCACTAGTTGTTATGATACTGTAGGGTTGAGTAGACCATCACTAGTTGTTATGATACTGTAGGGTAGAATAGACCATCACTAGTTGTTATGAAACTGTAGGATTGAGTAGACCACCACTAGTTGTTATGATACTGTAGGGTTGAGTAGACCATCACAAGTTGTTATGATACTGTAGGGTAGAATAGACCATCACAAGTTGTTATGGTCTGTATGGTTCAGTAGATCATCACTAGTTGTTATGATACTGTTGGGTTGAGTAGACCATCACTAGTTGTTATGATACTTAAGGGTAGAGTAGACCATCAGTAGTTGTTATGATACTGTAGGGTTGAGTAGACCATCACTAGTTGTTATAATACTGTACGGTAGAGTACAGTAGACCATCACTAGTTGTTATGATACTGTAGGGTAGAGTAGACCATTACTAGTTGTTTTGATACTGTACTGTAGAGTAGAACAGCACTAGTTGTTATGATACTGTAGGGTAGAGTAGACCATCATTAGTTGTTATGATACTGTACTGTAGAGTAGACCATTACCAGTTGTTATGATACTGTAGGGTTGAGAAGAGCATCACTAGTTGTTATGATACTGTACGGTAGAGTACAGTAGACCATCACTAGTTGTTATGATACTGTTGGGTAGAGTAGACCATCACTGGTTGTTATGATACTATAGGGTAGATAGACCATCACTAGTTGTTATGATACTGTAGGGTAGAGTAGACCATTACCATTTGTTATGATCTTGCAGGGTAGAGTAGACCATCACTAGTTGTAATGATACTGTAGGGTAGAGTAGACCATCACTAGTTGTAATGATACTGTAGTGTTGAGTAGACCATCACTAGTTGTTATGATACTGTAGGGTAGAGTAGACCATCACTAGTTGTTATGGTACTGTAGGGTAGATAGACCATCACTAGTTGTAATGATACTGTAGTGTAGAGTAGACCGTCACTAGTTGTTATGATACTGTAGGGTAGGGTAGACCATCACTAGTTGTTATGATACTGTAGGGTAAGGTAGACCATCACTAGTTGTTATGATACTGTAGGGTAGAGTAGAATATCACTAGTTGTTATGATACTGTAGGGTAGAGTACAGTTGACCATCACTAGTTGTTATGATACTGTAGGGTAGAGTAGACCATCACTAGTTGTTTTGATACTGTAGGGTAGAGTACAGTAGACTATCACTAGTTTTTATGATACTGTAGGGTAGAGTAGCCCATCACTAGTTGTTATGATACTGTAGGGTTGAGTAGACCATCACTAGTTGTTATGATCCTGTAAGGTAGAGTTGACCATCACTAGTTGTTAAGATACTGAAAGGTACAGTAAACCATTACCAGTTGTTATGATACTGTAGGGTAGAGTAGACCATCGCTAGTTGTTATGATACTGTAGGGTTAGTGTAGACTATCACTAGTTGTTATGATACTGTACTGTAGAGTATACCATCACTAGTGTTATGATACTGTAGGGTAGAGTAGACCATTACTAATTGTTATTATACTGTAGGGTTGAGTAGACTATCACTAGTTGTTATGATACTGTAGGGTTGAGTAGACCATCACTAGTTGTTATGATACTGTAGGGTAGAATAGACCATCACTAGTTGTTATGAAACTGTAGGATTGAGTAGACCACCACTAGTTGTTATGATACTGTAGGGTTGAGTAGACCATCACAAGTTGTTATGATACTGTAGGGTAGAATAGACCATCACAAGTTGTTATGGTCTGTATGGTTCAGTAGATCATCACTAGTTGTTATGATACTGTTGGGTTGAGTAGACCATCACTAGTTGTTATGATACTTAAGGGTTGAGTAGACCATCACAAGTTGTTATGATACTGTAGGGTAGAATAGACCATCACAAGTTGTTATGGTCTGTATGGTTCAGTAGATCATCACTAGTGTTATGATACTGTAGGGTAGAGTAGACCATCACTAGTTGTTATGATACTGTAGGGTAGATAGACCATCACTAGTTGTAATGATACTGTAGGGTAGAGTAGACCGTCACTAGTTGTTATGATACTGTAGGGTAGAGTAGACCATCACTAGTTGTTATGATACTGTAGGGTAGAGTCGTCCATCACTAGTTGTTATGATACTGTAGGGTAGAGTAGAATATCACTAGTTGTTATGATACTGTAGGGTAGAGTACAGTTGATCATCACTAGTTGTTATGATACTGTATGGTAGAGTAGACCATCACTAGTTGTAATGATACTGTAGGGTAGAGTAGACCATCACTAGTTGTAATGATACTGTAGTGTGGTGCAGTAGACCATCACTAGTTGTTATGATACTGTAGGGTAGAGTAGACCATCACTAGTTGTTATGGTACTGTAGGGTAGATAGACCATCACTAGTTGTTATGATACTGTAGGGTAGAGTAGAATATCACTAGTTGTTATGATACTGTAGGGTAGAGTACAGTTGACCATCACTAGTTGTTATGATACTGTAGGGTAGAGTAGACCATCACTAGTTGTTTTGATACTGTAGGGTAGAGTACAGTAGACTATCACTAGTTTTTATGATACTGTAGGGTAGAGTAGCCCATCACTAGTTGTTATGATACTGTAGGGTTGAGTAGACCATCACTAGTTGTTATGATCCTGTAAGGTAGAGTTGACCATCACTAGTTGTTAAGATACTGAAAGGTACAGTAAACCATTACCAGTTGTTATGATACTGTAGGGTAGAGTAGACCATCGCTAGTTGTTATGATACTGTAGGTTAGTGTAGACTATCACTAGTTGTTATGATACTGTACTGTAGAGTATACCATCACTAGTGTTATGATACTGTAGGGTAGAGTAGACCATCACTAGTTGTTATTATACTGTAGGGTTGAGTAGACTATCACTAGTTGTTATGATACTGTAGGGTTGAGTAGACCATCACTAGTTGTTATGATACTGTAGGGTAGAATAGACCATCACTAGTTGTTATGAAACTGTAGGATTGAGTAGACCACCACTAGTTGTTATGATACTGTAGGGTTGAGTAGACCATCACTAGTTGTTATGATACTGTAGGGTAGAATAGACCATCACAAGTTGTTATGGTCTGTATGGTTCAGTAGATCATCACTAGTTGTTATGATACTGTTGGGTTGAGTAGACCATCACTAGTTGTTATGATACTTAAGGGTAGAGTAGACCATCAGTAGTTGTTATGATACTGTAGGGTTGAGTAGACCATCACTAGTTGTTATAATACTGTACGGTAGAGTACAGTAGACCATCACTAGTTGTTATGATACTGTAGGGTAGAGTAGACCATTACTAGTTGTTTTGATACTGTACTGTAGAGTAGAACAGCACTAGTTGTTATGATACTGTAGGGTAGAGTAGACCATCATTAGTTGTTATGATACTGTACTGTAGAGTAGACCATTACCAGTTGTTATGATACTGTAGGGTTGAGAAGAGCATCACTAGTTGTTATGATACTGTACGGTAGAGTACAGTAGACCATCACTAGTTGTTATGATACTGTTGGGTAGAGTAGACCATCACTGGTTGTTATGATACTATAGGGTAGATAGACCATCACTAGTTGTTATGATACTGTAGGGTAGAGTAGACCATTACCATTTGTTATGATCTTGCAGGGTAGAGTAGACCATCACTAGTTGTAATGATACTGTAGGGTAGAGTAGACCATCACTAGTTGTAATGATACTGTAGTGTTGAGTAGACCATCACTAGTTGTTATGATACTGTAGGGTAGAGTAGACCATCACTAGTTGTTATGGTACTGTAGGGTAGATAGACCATCACTAGTTGTAATGATACTGTAGTGTAGAGTAGACCGTCACTAGTTGTTATGATACTGTAGGGTAGGGTAGACCATCACTAGTTGTTATGATACTGTAGGGTAAGGTAGACCATCACTAGTTGTTATGATACTGTAGGGTAGAGTAGAATATCACTAGTTGTTATGATACTGTAGGGTAGAGTACAGTTGACCATCACTAGTTGTTATGATACTGTAGGGTAGAGTAGACCATCACTAGTTGTTTTGATACTGTAGGGTAGAGTACAGTAGACTATCACTAGTTTTTATGATACTGTAGGGTAGAGTAGCCCATCACTAGTTGTTATGATACTGTAGGGTTGAGTAGACCATCACTAGTTGTTATGATCCTGTAAGGTAGAGTTGACCATCACTAGTTGTACTGTACGGTAGAGTACAGTAGACCATCACTAGTTGTTATGATACTGTAGGGTAGAGTAGACCATTACTAGTTGTTTTGATACTGTACTGTAGAGTAGAACAGCACTAGTTGTTATGATACTGTAGGGTAGAGTAGACCATCATTAGTTGTTATGATACTGTACTGTAGAGTAGACCATTACCAGTTGTTATGATACTGTAGGGTTGAGAAGAGCATCACTAGTTGTAATGATACTGTACGGTAGAGTACAGTAGACCATCACTAGTTGTTATGATACTGTTGGGTAGAGTAGACCATCACTAGATGTTATGATACTATAGGGTAGATAGACCATCACTAGTTGTTATGATACTGTAGGGTAGAGTAGACCATTACCATTTGTTATGATCTTGCAGGGTAGAGTAGACCATCACTAGTTGTAATGATACTGTAGGGTAGAGTAGACCATCACTAGTTGTAATGATACTGTAGAGTTGAGTAGACCATCACTAGTTGTTATGATACTGTAGGGTAGATAGACCATCACTAGTTGTTATGATACTGTAGGGTAGAGTAGACCATCACTAGTTGTTATGGTACTGTAGGGTAGATAGACCATCACTAGTTGTAATGATACTGTAGGGTAGAGTAGACCATCACTAGTTGTTATGATACTGTAGGGTAGAGTACAGTTGACCATCACTAGTTGTTATGATACTGTAGGGTAGAGTAGACCATCACTAGTTGTTTTGATACTGTAGGGTAGAGTACAGTAGACTATCACTAGTTTTTATGATACTGTAGGGTAGAGTAGCCCATAACTAGTTGTTATGATACTGTAGGGTTGAGTAGACCATCACTAGTTGTTATGATCCTGTAAGGTAGAGTTGACCATCACTAGTTGTTAAGATACTGAAAGGTACAGTAAACCATTACCAGTTGTTATGATACTGTAGGGTAGAGTAGACCATCGCTAGTTGTTATGATACTGTAGGTTAGTGTAGACTATCACTAGTTGTTATGATACTGTACTGTAGAGTATACCATCACTAGTGTTATGATACTGTAGGGTAGAGTAGACCATTACTAGTTGTTATGATTCTGTAAGGTAGAGTTTACCATCACTAGTTGTTATGATACTGTAGGGTACAGTAGACCATTACCCGTTGTTATGATACTGTACGGTAGAGTAGACCATCACTAGTATTATGATACTGTAGTGTAGAGTAGACCATTACTAGTTGTTATAATACTGTAGGGTAGAGTAGACCATCACTAGTTGTTATGATACTGTACGGTAGAGTAGACCATTACTAGTTGTTATAATACAGTAGGGTAGAGTAGACCATTACTAGTTGTTATAATACAGTAGGGTAAAGTAGACCATTACCAGTTGTTATAATACTGTAGGGTTGAGAAGAGCATCACTAGTTGTAATGATACTGTACGGTAGAGTACAGTAGACCATCACTAGTTGTTATGATACTGTTGGGTAGAGTAGACCATCACTAGATGTTATGATACTATAGGGTAGATAGACCATCACTAGTTGTTATGATACTGTAGGGTAGAGTAGACCATTACCATTTGTTATGATCTTGCAGGGTAGAGTAGACCATCACTAGTTGTAATGATACTGTAGGGTAGAGTAGACCATCACTAGTTGTAATGATACTGTAGAGTTGAGTAGACCATCACTAGTTGTTATGATACTGTAGGGTAGATAGACCATCACTAGTTGTTATGATACTGTAGGGTAGAGTAGACCATCACTAGTTGTTATGGTACTGTAGGGTAGATAGACCATCACTAGTTGTAATGATACAGTAGGGTAGAGTAGACCATCACTAGTTGTTATGATACTGTAGGGTAGAGTACAGTTGACCATCACTAGTTGTTTTGATACTGTAGGGTAGAGTAGACCATCACTAGTTGTTTTGATACTGTAGGGTAGAGTACAGTAGACTATCACTATTTTTTATGATACTGTAGGGTAGAGTAGCCCATCACTAGTTGTTATTATACTGTAGGGTTGAGTAGACCATCACTAGTTGTTATGATCCTGTAAGGTAGAGTTGACCATCACTAGTTGTTAAGATACTGAAAGGTACAGTAAACCATTACCAGTTGTTATGATACTGTAGTGTAGAGTAGACCATCGCTAGTTGTTATGATACTGTAGGTTAGTGTAGACTATCACTAGTTGTTATGATACTGTACTGTAGAGTATACCATCACTAGTGTTATGATACTGTAGGGTAGAGTAGACCATTACTAGTTCTTATGATTCTGTAAGGTAGAGTTTACCATCACTAGTTGTTATGATACTGTAGGGTACAGTAGACCATTACCCGTTGTTATGATACTGTACGGTAGAGTAGACCATCACTAGTATTATGATACTGTAGTGTAGAGTAGACCATTACTAGTTGTTATAATACTGTAGGGTAGAGTAGACCATCACTTGTTGTTATGATACTGTACGGTAGAGTAGACCATTACTAGTTGTTATAATACAGTAGGGTAGAGTAGACCATTACTAGTTGTTATAATACAGTAGGGTAAAGTAGACCATTACCAGTTGTTATAATACTGTAGGGTTGAGTAGACCATTACTAGTTGTTATAATACAGTAGGGTAAAGTAGACCATTTCCAGTTGCTATGATACTGTAGGGTAGAGTAGACCATCACTAGTTGTTAATATACTGTAGGGTTGAGTAGAACATCACTAGTTGTTATGATACTGTAGGTTAGTGTAGACTATCACTAGTTGTTATGATACTGAAAGGTACAGTAAACCATTACCAGTTGTTATGATACTGTAGGGTAGAGTAGACCATCGCTAGTTGTTATGATACTGTAGGTTAGTGTAGACTATCACTAGTTGTTATGATACTGTACTGTAGAGTATACCATCACTAGTGTTATGATACTGTAGGGTAGAGTAGACCATTACTAGTTGTTATGATTCTGTAAGGTAGAGTTTACCATCACTAGTTGTTATGATACTGTAGGGTACAGTAGACCATTACCCGTTGTTATGATACTGTACGGTAGAGTAGACCATCACTAGTATTATGATACTGTAGTGTAGAGTAGACCATTACTAGTTGTTATAATACTGTAGGGTAGAGTAGACCATCACTAGTTGTTATGATACTGTACGGTAGAGTAGACCATTACTAGTTGTTATAATACAGTAGGGTAGAGTAGACCATTACTAGTTGTTATAATACAGTAGGGTAGAGTAGACCATTACCAGTTGTTATAATACTGTAGGGTTGAGAAGAGCATCACTAGTTGTAATGATACTGTACGGTAGAGTACAGTAGACCATCACTAGTTGTTATGATACTGTTGGGTAGAGTAGACCATCACTAGATGTTATGATACTATAGGGTAGATAGACCATCACTAGTTGTTATGATACTGTAGGGTAGAGTAGACCATTACCATTTGTTATGATCTTGCAGGGTAGAGTAGACCATCACTAGTTGTAATGATACTGTAGGGTAGAGTAGACCATCACTAGTTGTAATGATACTGTAGAGTTGAGTAGACCATCACTAGTTGTTATGATACTGTAGGGTAGATAGACCATCACTAGTTGTTATGATACTGTAGGGTAGAGTAGACCATCACTAGTTGTTATGGTACTGTAGGGTAGATAGACCATCACTAGTTGTAATGATACAGTAGGGTAGAGTAGACCATCACTAGTTGTTATGATACTGTAGGGTAGAGTACAGTTGACCATCACTAGTTGTTTTGATACTGTAGGGTAGAGTAGACCATCACTAGTTGTTTTGATACTGTAGGGTAGAGTACAGTAGACTATCACTGTTTTTTATGATACTGTAGGGTAGAGTAGCCCATCACTAGTTGTTATTATACTGTAGGGTTGAGTAGACCATCACTAGTTGTTATGATCCTGTAAGGTAGAGTTGACCATCACTAGTTGTTAAGATACTGAAAGGTACAGTAAACCATTACCAGTTGTTATGATACTGTAGGGTAGAGTAGACCATCGCTAGTTGTTATGATACTGTAGGTTAGTGTAGACTATCACTAGTTGTTATGATACTGTACTGTAGAGTATACCATCACTAGTGTTATGATACTGTAGGGTAGAGTAGACCATTACTAGTTCTTATGATTCTGTAAGGTAGAGTTTACCATCACTAGTTGTTATGATACTGTAGGGTACAGTAGACCATTACCCGTTGTTATGATACTGTACGGTAGAGTAGACCATCACTAGTATTATGATACTGTAGTGTAGAGTAGACCATTACTAGTTGTTATAATACTGTAGGGTAGAGTAGACCATCACTTGTTGTTATGATACTGTACGGTAGAGTAGACCATTACTAGTTGTTATAATACAGTAGGGTAGAGTAGACCATTACTAGTTGTTATAATACAGTAGGGTAAAGTAGACCATTACCAGTTGTTATAATACTGTAGGGTTGAGTAGACCATTACTAGTTGTTATAATACAGTAGGGTAAAGTAGACCATTACCAGTTGCTATGATACTGTAGGGTAGAGTAGACCATCACTAGTTGTTAATATACTGTAGGGTTGAGTAGAACATCACTAGTTGTTATGATACTGTAGGTTAGTGTAGACTATCACTAGTTGTTATGATACTGTAGGGTAGAGTAGACCATCACTAGTGTTATGATACTGTAGGGTTGAGTAGACCATCACTAGTTGTTATGATACTGTAGGGTAGAGTAGACCATCACTAGTTGTTATGATACTGTCGGGTAGAATAGACCACCACTAGTTGTTATGATACTGTATGGTTGAGTAGACCATCACTAGTTGTTATGATACTGTAGGGTAGATAGACCATCACTAGTTGTTATGATACCATAGGGTAGAGTATACCACCACTAGTTGTTATGATACTGTATGGTTGAGTAGACCATCAGTAGTTGTTATGATACTGTACGGTAGAGTAGACCATCACTAGTTGTTATGATACTGTAGGGTAGATAGACCATCACTAGTTGTTATGATACTGTAGGGTTGAGTAGACCATCACTAGTTGTTATGATACCAAAATGGTAGATAGACCATCACTAGTTGTTATGATACTGTAGGGTTGAGTAGACCATCACTAGTTGTTATGATAGAGTAGGGTAGAGTAGACCATCACTAGTTGTTATGATACTGTACTGTAGATTAGACCATCACTAGTTGTTATGATACTGTAGGGTAGAGTATACCATCAAAAGTTGTTATGATACTGTACGGTAGAGTACAGTAGACCATCACTAGTTGTTATGATACTGTAGGGTTGAGTAGACCATCACTAGTTGTTATGATACTGTAGAGTAGAATAGACCATCACAAGTTGTTATGATACTGTATGGTTGAGTAGACCATCACTAGTTGTTATGATACTGTAGGGTAGAACATACTATCACTAGTTGTTATGATACTGTATGGTTGAGTAGACTATCACTAGTTGTTATGATACTGTACTGTAGAGTAGACCATCACTAGTTGTTATGATACTGTAGGGTAGAGTACAGTAGACCATCACTAGTTGTTATGATACTGTACTGTAGAGTATACCATCACTAGTTGTTATGATACTTTCCTGTAGAGTAGACCATCACTAGTTGTTATGATACTGTAGGGTAGAGTATACCATCACTAGTTGTTATGATACTGTAGGGTAGAGTAGACCATCACTAGTTGTTATGATACTGTACTGTAGAGTAGACCATCACTAGTTGTTATGATACTGTAGGGTAGAGTATACCATCACTAGTTGTTATGATACTGTAGGGTAGAGTACAGTAGACCATCACTAGTTGTTATGATACTGTACTGTAGAGTATACCATCACTAGTTGTTATGATTCTTTCCTGTAGAGTAGACCATCACTAGTTGTTATGATACTTTCCTGTAGAGTAGACCATCACTAGTTGTTATGATACTGTAGGGTAGAGTATACCATCACTAGTTGTTATGATACTGTAGGGTAGAGTAGACCATCACTAGTTGTTATGATACTGTAGGGTAGAGTAGACCATCACTAGTTGTTATGATACTGTAGGGTAGAGTAGACCATCACTAGTAATTATGATACTGTAGGGTAGAGTAGACCAGCAGTACTTGTTATGATACTGTAGGGTACATAGACCAGAGGTTCCCAAACCTTTTCACTCAGGTCCCCGTTTTAGCACTGGGGAACATTCCGTCAGCGCATCGGGCACAAGCACTGTTCATGACACAAACCTTATGTTTTTGGGGAGGTTTAAAGCTTTTTTCCTGCAATTTTTATACATTTTGTCATGTCTAATGTGTCGGCATGGGATATTTGATTGACTCAAACACTACAAAAAAATCCTAGCTAGAAAATGTTAGCTGACATGGGCTAGATGATCTGGACTTTTCTGACAAGGTATAAATATCTTTCTACGGTTTGTAATAATTGACATAAAAAAAAAAAATGGGGGGGGGGGGGGGCGCGCCCCCCTGCTGACCATCACCAGTTATTGTAATGTAGGATAGAGTAGATCATCAACGATTATTATACTGTAGGGTAGAGTAGACCATTACCTGCATCATTTGGATGCACCATAAAGAGCATATGTTTCTCTGCCCTACATATCAATTCTAAACCCACTGGTTCTTATTATCTAGCCATTGTTAGTGAGCACATCAACTGAGATGGCACCTGTTTAAACAGCATTAAAACCTTCTTGGAGGGTAATTGGAGCTTGATAACCATGAACTACCTGCATTGTATAGGGAATAGGGTGTATTTGGGACACAACCCCACTATTGAGTTTATGAGAATAGGAACCTAGGTGCAATTACATAGGCTTACTTTAACATAGCTGGAAAATAAATATGTCAGCTGAAAAGGCAGAGATACCGTAGCATTGAAAACCAAAAAGAAATCATTCATCAGAAACCCAATCTAAATTGTATCTCCCTTTGCTGATTTCATCTGTGGTACGTGGAATGACAAACAACGGTGAGTCCTTGTGAGTTACTGCATGATTATGGGCCATAGCCACAACACTGATATGCCTGTCTGTCTGGGCCCCAGCACTTGAATACAGCACTGAACAATGAAACTGTCAGGCAGGTCTGATATTACCAGCTATATGATATGTGGTGGTGGCATATCTCATGTAGCAACCACAAGTCATATGGAGGCATGTTATTTTACACTGCACTGTCTCCAGCTAGTCTGCATGGGCCAGCTTACAGTAATCAGATAAGATAATGTAGTGTGGAGCGCTTTGGGGTTGACTGGGTGTACCATTCTGTGTGGTGGGAGAGAGGGTTGGAGTTGGGGTGTGTGTTTCTACACGCGTTTCTTGTTTCTTGTATGTGTGTGTGTGGCGGTATGCGTGTGTGTATGCCTAACCGTACACGTGTGTGGGTGTGTGTGTGTTTAACAACCCGACCTACTCACTGTGCATGATCTAACTCACAGTGTAGAGCAGCAGAGACTGGTGTCTGATCTGGAGACACGGCGGATGTTTATAAAGCTGCCAGGCGCAGTGCATCATTCAGGGTGCATTATCGTAACTATTTAATTGGCTAGGAGGTGGGCCTCAGAGGAGGTTCACTGAGAGGCTAGCAGTCTCCAGTATTGTACCAGTTCCTATTTCACTGCAGTCTGATGAGGGGGGCAGTCTACAGTACCTCCCTGCTGCCTGTCACTCTATAAGACACACACGCACACACACGCACACACACGCATAAATGCAAGCACGCACACAAGCATAATCACATGCCGGTACACACAATTGCATAAACGTGCATGCAAAAGCAAGCGCACAAACTGGCACTCGAGCACGCACACACACACACACACACACACACCACACACACACACACACACACACACACACACACACACACACACACACACACACACACACACACACACACAGCTTTTCTATCCTTCCAGAGCATTGTCTTTTATTACTTTATTACTAAGTAACCACATGCTGGTGCTGCGTTTTCCCATGCTGTCATGCTTCACTCTCAAATTACTTTCTGGTTACGCAACACGCTTCATAATGTTTGCAAGTTTCATTCATCTGCGATCTTGGCTTAGCTACTGTATATGTTACTATGGAGACCAATGCTAATTGTTATAGTCATGCATATATCTGCATTGGATAAAACAGGAAAGGAAACAATTACAATCTGAGTCGTACTTATGACCTACAGATTTATTCAATATAATTATCTATCATACAGTCTCTTCCAACATTTCAAAAAGCAACCTCAGAGGACATAAGGTACTACAGAGGACATACGATTGGTGAAAATTCTATATCATCTCTCATCTTTTGTAGGTTGTGATTCCTGGGGCCTAAGGAGGGGCGAACCAACCCCACGCTATCCCAGAGGTAGAGGAATGTTTTGGGGCACACGTCTCCCAGCTGCAGACAAGAACCATGTCCAGTCCTCCCCTCCCTTCCACTCCACTCCAAACAACAGTCTTAGGGACACCAGCACCTGAAGGAGCCCGAGCCGTCTATATGATCACACATACATTCCCTTCACCACCTCCACTCTACTACCGCCTTCCTCTCTCCCCCTTTCAACTTTCAACCAATGTGTTTAATTTCTGATATCAAATACCCCTCCTCCCCTGGTCCTCTATGTAGTTTCTAGCCAGCTACCTGATCTCTCCGCCTTCTCTGTCCCAGTAAGAGGGACTAGAGGGATAAACTGTGTGATTAAGCAAGCCATGCTTTCTACAAGAGAAGCGGGGCAGCAGATGTTCTCATAAAAAATGCAGCAGCGTTTGCAGCAAGACTCATTTTCAGCCAGAGCCAGGAGAGCCAGGCCTACTCTTTAAAGCTTTTCATTTTCGAGAGAGAGTGGAGAGTTGAGTCACCCCCACGAGCCAAGGAAAGTTATAATGGCTACCACTTCTGAGAGAAAGACCAAGAAAATGAATTACTGAGACAACATTTCCTCTAATCTTGAGATATTCAGCTTTTTCCATGGCAAAAGCAATGACAAAGATCTCCCTAACCTCGGTGTTAAGAATTTCGCAGTATAAACTTGTGAATTGTTCGTTTTTCAGTGTTTGGTAATTACTTTGAAAAAGTATCCACGGGACGACAGAGCTAGAATATCACAGTTTGTTAGGGACCTCATGGAATATGAGCTTATAGCATGGATCGTCAACTAGATTCACCCGCGGGACGATTCTTTATTGAGCGAATGGTCAGGGGGCCGGAACATAATTACAAATAATTTGGATACTGCAAATTGACCGCAAGAATCCCAAACAGATATAGCCCAAACAGACGAAAACATAATAATTCCAAACCTTGCTCACAATCACATATATCTCTCTATTATGTGTGGGAATACTTAGGAACAGATTTCCAAAATGAAAATCACTTGGAGCTGATTTTCTGGTGTTTTTCTGTCTTTTATGTCCACCAATAAAAATATAGAAAAAACTTCGGGGGCCAAATAAAATCACCAGCGGGCCAGTTGGCGAACCCTGGCTTATAGGAGCAGTAGTAAAGAGCACACGCCTGCCTTGGAGCATTCTGGCTTTTTCTGATGAAATATACAGTACAAGTGAAACGTTTGGACACAGCTACTCATTCCAGGGTTTTTCTTTATTTTTACTATTTTCTGTAAAAAAAGTTTAATAATAGTTGAAGACATCAAAACTATGAAATAACACATATGGAATCATGTAGTACCCAAAAAATATATTTTATATTTGAGATTCTTTAAAGTAGCCACCCTTTGCCTTGATGACAGCTTTGCAATCTCTTGTAATTCTCTCATCCAGCTTCATTAGGTGGAATGCATTTCAATTAAGTCCATATTTTGGCAAGAACAGCTCAAATGAGCAAAGAGAAACAACAGTCCATCATTACTTTAAGACATGAAGGTCAGTCAATCCGGAACATTTCAAGAAGTTTGAAAGTTTCTTAAAGTTCAGTCACTAAAACCATCAAGCACTGTGATGAAACTGGCTCTCAGGAGGATCGCCACAGGAAAGGAAGACCCAGAGTTACCTCTGCTGCAGAGGTCATTAGATTTACCAGCCTCAGAAAAGGCAGCCCAAATAAATGATTCACAGAGTTCAAGTAACAGATACATCTCAACATCAACTATTCAGAGGAGACTGCGTGAATCAGGCCTTCATGGTCGAATTGCTGCAAAGAAACCACTACTAAATGACACCAAGAAACATGGGCTTGGGCCAAGAAACACGAGCCATGGACATTAGACCAGTGAAATCTGAAATTAGTTCAAATTTGAGATTTTTGGTTCCAACCACCATGGCTTTGTGAGACGCAGAGTAGGTGAACGGATGATCTCCGTTCTCCGCATGTGTAGTTCCCACCATGAAGCACAGAGGAGGAGGTGTGGTGGTGTGCGGGTGCTTTTCTGGTGACACTGTCTGTGATTTATTTCGAATTCAAGGCACACTTAACCAGCATGGCTACCACAGCATTCTGCAGCGATATGCGATCCCATCTGTGTCATGGTTCCACCTGTCACCAAAGGGCGGCAGAGACCATCCTAGAGACATTAACGACACTCAGGTGTGTCCAATTTACTCATTATGATTTCCCTGTTGGAAGAGGTGTGTTTTCTGTTGTCCTTCGCTGAAGGTTGAATTGTATACCGTGTGTGTTCATTCCTGAGTGAGACTTAGTGTTTGTTGTTTTTTCAAGTGTACTGTGATCCTGCGGCTACCGTTTCTCAGTAAAGTATTATGTTTATCCTTAACCACTGATTTCTCATCTGGTCTCTTCTCTGCACTTGGGTCCAACCTTACCACGTCACAGCAAGCTTAAGCCAAAACATGGACCCAACATAGATCACTCAGATCAAGAATGTTGTAACCCACCAAGGAGCGCTCTTAGTTCCCTCCAACCACAGTCCAACCTCAACCCAGGAGGAACCAATGTCCAAGTCTCATTGCCCAGTGCTACAGGCGTCGCCAGAGTTCCTCCAGGGAACCTGCACTGGGAACCCAAGATCCCAGCCCCCAAGCGGTATGACCGCCACCTGGGAGGATGCAAGGGGTTCCTCACTCAGTTCTCTCTGGTGTTCGAGCTACAGGCCTCCTTGTTCCACACCGATCGGGCCATGATTGCCAACATCAGCTCTCTACTCTCGGGCAAGGCCCTGGCTTGGGCAACGGCGGTGTGGGGATAGCAGCCACCACCTTGCAGCTCCATATTAGCCTTCATTGCTGAGCTGCGACGAGTCTTCGACCATCCAGTCAGCGGACAAGAAGTGGCCAGCCGACTGTTCAACATCCGCCAAGGGGCCAGACCAGTGGCTGACTTCGCCATTGAGTTCCGCACCCTCGCCGACGAGAGTGGGTGGAATACGGAGGCCCTGGTCATCGCTTCCCAACAGGGTTTGTCTAACTCCATCAAGGATAAACTGGCCTCTTGAGAACTGGGAGAGGACCTTGAGTCCCTGATAATGCTGGAAATCAGGCTTGGCAACCGCCTCCAAGAACGTGTGAGGTTTCCTGACCACCCCAAGCCCCCCAAACCTAGTATTGAGGAGCCCATGCAGCTGGGTTGCACACGTCTGAGCCCACAAGTGCGTGACAGACGCATGCGCGAATGCTGCTGCCTCTGCTGCGGAGGTATCGGCCATCTCTGTGCTACATGCCCAGAGCTGACAGGAAACGCCAGGGCTCGCCAGGACAAGGTGAGACCCTGATGAGCTGTGCAGTTACCTCCCGGCTACCCAGTCACCGTCTGTCACTACCCACAACCCTACCGTGGGACAACTGGCAGCACCAGATTCAAGCCTTCGTGGACTCCGAGGCCGCAGATAATTTCATTGGTCAGGACCAACAGAGAATTCCAAATCCCCTGCTTGAAGTGTCCCATACCTCTGCAGAGTCAAGCCCTAGATGGACTGGCTCCGGTCAGGTGGAATATCAGACCAAGCCCCTTCTACTGCAGGTTGGGGTGAACCACTCAGAGACTCTTAGTTTTCTTTTGATCACTGCTCCCCAAAAAAACCGTATCCTAGGGTACCCCTGGTTAGCGCTACATAACCCACTATTCTCCTGGTCCATGGACACCTATTAGACTGGAGTAGGGACTGCCAGACTAAATGTCTAAGACTCCCACCAAGAGCCTCACTGTGTCCTTCTGCATCCATTGAAGACCAAGACTTCTCTGCTCTCCCTCCCGAATACTTCGCCCTCCGGGAGACCTTCAGTAAGGCGCAAGCCGCCACCCTTCACGCCATCATCAATACAACTGTGCCATAGAACTCCTACCTGGCTCCACACCTCCCCAGGGCCGTCTGTACTCCCTCTAGACCCCTGAAGAAGTGGTCATGGGCAATTACATCCGGGAGTTGCTGGAGGCAGGTTTCATTCCTCCTTCTACATCCCCAGCTGGTGCAGGCTTCTTCTTCATGGGTAAGAAAGATGGAGGCCTGCGTCCTTGCATCAATTACAGAGGGCAGAACCGGATCACGATCAAGAATCGTTATCCCCTACCCCTGATGTCCGCCACCTTGGAGATGGCCCAAGGGGCCCAAATCTTCACCAAACTGGACCTCCGCAACGCTTACAATCTGGTGAGAATCATGGAGGTAGATGAGTGGAAAACTGCCTTTAACACCCCTAGTGGTCACTACGTGTATTTAGTCATGCTCTTCGGATTATTGAACTCACCGGCAGTCTTTCAAGCATTGAAAGCATCAAGCATTGGTCTTAGGGATATGTTGAATCGGTTCATCTTTGTTTACCTCAACGACATCCTGATCTTCTCCAAAACCCTTCCGGGAAACACATACTGCATGTCCGCCAGGTCCTGGTGGAGACATTGGTTGGAGGGGGCACCACATCCTTTTGTGATCTGGACGGACCATAAGAACTTGGTCTCCATTCAAGAAGCCAAGAGGTTAAACGCTCGCCAGGCTAGGTGGGCTCTGTTTTTTAACAGGTTCGATTTTATATTGGCCTATTGCCTGGCATCCAAGAATCAGAAAGCAGATGCCCTGTCCCGCCAACACGATGTCTCTAACAAGGAGAGGGACTCCGAGCCCATCATCCCCAGCTCTAGCATTGTGGCCCCTGTGATATGGAGTATTGAGACCACGGTCCAACAAGCTCAGACCTGAGAATCTGACCCCGGCGGGGGACCCACTAACAGACTTTACGTTCCGCGAACAGCCAGTTCCCGAGTACTACAATGGGGTAACTCCTCTTTAATTGAATTTCCTTACCCAAGTTGCCCTCAGCGAAGGAGACCGCTGATCTCATGATTATCCATGTCTTTCGACTACACAGACTGCCCCAGGACATTGTCTCGGATTGTGGGCTCCAGTTCGTTGCACGCTATTGGAATGCCTTGTGCTCCCTGTTGGGGGCGTCAGTGAGTCTCTCCTTGGGATTCCACCCACAGTCGAATGGGCAAACGGAGCTGTTTCGTCTCCACCCAGGCCAGCAAATGGAGCAAGTTTGTCACAACACACTGCCTAACTCGCCCCCCCCCCCCCCCCCCCCCCCCACTTGTTTCATGAACAAGTGCCGAAGCGGTGGTGCCATCAGCTGAGGGTCTCATTCAACAATGTTGCCGCACTTGGATCAGAGCGCGATCCTCCTTGCTCTACTCCTCTGCCCGACACCAATGCCAGGCAAACTGGCACCGAAGTCTTCTTCGGTTTCTCAGTAAAGTATTATGTTTATCCTTAACCTCTGATTCCTTGTCTGGTCTCTTCTCTGCACTTGGGTCCAACCTTGCCACGTCACAATCTGGTTGCGCTTAGAGGGACTAAGCATTCCTCATGAAGCTGGTTGAGAGAATGCCAAGAGTGTGCAAAGCTGTCATCAGGGCAAAGGGTGGCTACTTTGAAGAATCTAAAATCTAAAATATATTTTGATTTGTTTTACACTTTTCTTTGGTTACATCATGATTCCATATATGCTATTTCATAGTTTTGATATCTTCACTATTATTCTACAGTGTAGAAAATAGCAAAAATAAAGAAAAACCCATGAATGAGTGGGTCCAAACTTCTGACTGGTACTATATATTTAGAAATGTATGCAGAGATGAATACTTTTCTTTTTCTAGGATAGCCTAGTCACAACATGAAATGTCCTAGGCTAAGTTTTTCTGCTGAATTCTCAAGTCCCCCAATTGAGCACCTTTTCCATCCTTTTATTCAAACTAAGCTGAAGTGCCTTTAAATTCCTATCTAACATGTACATAATCATGCGGAATAGAAGTAATGTGTAGCCCTTAATTCTGAGGACAGATGCACCAATGAACCGCTCTGGAGGGCAACTGGCTAATAGAACTGGAGGTATCCATCACAGACTAGTCTAAACGCTTACTGGACTAAAACCTTGGCTAAACCAGGGGAGCTGCAGGGGGATAAGCGCAGGCATTACATATTGTCAACAAAAGATACAGTTTTGCTCATAATACCTTAGTGTCTTCCATGTCTTAGTGGAGTTAAAGGGGGATTTGGAGGGCTGAATGAACACTCTCTGTCTTTCCTCAAGCGGATGCTGGACTGGGGGTGTGGGAGGGTGTGTTTGGGGTGGACTGATAGATTGCAGTCCTCACCTCTGGAGTTGACCCCCCCTCCCCAACACACTACTCTTCCAACGAAGAAGTGAAACCTGCCATAACCCGTATCGCCCCACTCTGTCTCTCTGTCTACCACACACACGTAACATGAAGGCAGGCACGTAAAAGCACACACACACACGCGTACGCACACGCACACACACACACACAAGCGCACACAGGCCCACACACACAAACACACACACCCCCAGAAACACACGCACACACGAACACCCCAACCCCCCACACACACACAGAGGTGATTTAACATGACATTTTGGGGCCAGAGAGAGTCAGAAATGTTATTTTATTTTATTTGTGTCAGAACATTTCCTGAGATGTTCGAGTAGGGAAAACAAACCGTGCATTATGCCAATGTCTCGCTCTTACACATACTGTAGTTGGCAGATAATGAGAGGGACTCTGACTGTGCTGGGACACCATGTTAAAGTTCCAAACACTTCATTCTTGGCTACTCAAACTGTTCAGATAGGTAGCTTCCTGTTGTTCTAATGAAAAATGCCATGATTATAGAGAAGCCTATGTCATTTCTATGCAGTTGTTATTAGTTTTCTTTTCATATCTTTCTTTTTTTCTTTTTTTTTGTCTCGGTGGCAGATTTGAGCACTTACCTAAAAAAGGACACAGTTATCTTCATAAAGCCATGCTCATTTCACACTAATAGCAAAAAATTGCTGGTTACTGTTGCGAAACGCCCGATAACTCATCAACTTTTGGAGTAAACAAAGAGCGTAACGACTACACAGATGTGTTAATGAGTTGGTGTGCGACTTTCCCGCCCACGATGAAGATGCATCAGTGTCATTACCCATGAGTCTCGGGGAGCAGGCCACACCGAGATCTCCCCTAACGATCACTTCTTATCAGGAAGAGTGTGTACCACGCACACACACACACACACACAAACACACAAACACACAAACACTCACACTGAGATTTATGAAATATCCCACACACAAGCACATTTCCCATGATGCTCTCTAATGATTTACGACAGCAATATGTGGTGGGAAATATTGCCAGGCATTTTACATAATTTACTCTATTGCTCTTAAAAATGGGTGTTGATGTCACCGGGTAGATTATTGGAGAGGAGGTAGTTAATTAGGCTTAGCCTTTGCTCTGTTGCTCTCGATCTCTGAAACGTATATAGTCTATAAAACAAATGGCTGTTGTTAAGAACAGATTGCATTGGTAAACCAAACGTTGTTTGTAACACTCAGAGGCAAGCAGAATTCCGACATAAAAAGAGCAATAACCTGCATGTTACAGAGATTTATGCATCCTTGCTGTTTCGGCTTTGTACATTCTGGATATTGCCAGGTAGTAAATTAAAGGAATGCCATTTGGCAAAGATTGTGCCTCCTTCTGCCATATGCACATACACACACAGAGAAATGCATGTGTGCATGGCCTCTCACTCTCCCTCTCACTTTGCACACACGCACACCACAAAAAAATACAGAAACTCTCACACCCACACCCACCATTCTCTTCTACCCCTTACCACAACATCCTTCTTTTTTTATGGGCAAAACCTGTGCATCCAGTTTGGGACTTCTTTTTCACAATCCAGAGTTCAGTCTCTTTAATGACATCGAAAAGATTAGTTTCACGTTCACACAAGCTGGAAAACTGCTCATCGCTCACACAAGCCTGGGAGAGAAACAATGAATGAATGACAGTCTTCTGACTACGGTTTTAGGGGGTTAACGTAATGCTCTGACTAGGGTTCAGGGGGTCAACATAATGAGAGAAGTGTTGTCTCCTCCGCCCCCCTGGGTGACTGTGCTTTACTGATGGAGTGATAAGCCTGAATAACTAATGGCAGGAGAGAGTGAGTTAGAGTGAAGTGCAGGCACACTGTGATCCATTTATATGCATGTTAATAATGGATCCTCGTCAGGCTTCAGGACGGGCGGGAAGAACTCTCTCTCTCCTCCATCCATCATTAAGATGTGACTTTCCTGTCACGCTCGTCACTGCGTCATTACTCTTTATGCACTATCGTGGAGGCCCACAATACTATCTCTAATCATTTAAAATCAAATCAAATAATTTATTTTCTTTCATCCGTTTTTTTTCCGTACCCTTCTTCATATTCTGGATCTGTATCAACCGGAACGAAGTGGGACGTGTGTTTTGAAAGTCAGCAAACGTTATCGACAGTATAACTCAGATCAGGAATGGCTTTAAGAATGACTTTTCTTCTACAGCAATGAGACTTGAAACTCCACAACAGAGTATGAGATCACTGATGTTGCTCTGGGCTCCCACTGTACAGTAAATGTCAGGCATGTGTTTCACCAAGGTTGGCCCCCCCTTAGAGGACTTCAGTGGTTGTGGAGTTGGGGTTGAGGTTAAGGTTGCAGGTCTCCAGTGGCTCTCAAGGCCGTGTCAAAACCTCAGACCTTAGCTACAGAACACTGTGGAAGGGGGTCTGGCTTCTGACCAATGAGTGAGTGCACTGAGGCCCCTTTACTTTATAGAATGCCACATTTCAAACCGGCACAGCATAACCACACCACACCCTCTCTAATTGAAGAAAGTAAAGCTTGACCTCTCTGGATGGAATGGGCATAGTTTGCGGGTGACTTCACTTTGTATGTTTGATACCGAATATGGAGCGTCTATATTGTTTTATAAACCTGGGCTATGGGCATATACAGTATACTGTACATGCATGCACACACACGCACGCACACACACCCCGTTCCCCACACACACTCACCTATACACTCCTCACACACATGCCCACACTACAACACATGCATAAAGCAGACTGTGCGAGGGCTGGCTGGGCAGCTGGCCGGTATTAAATTGGATCCCTGGGTTCCCCACTGTTCAATGGGAGTTAAAGCCATATTAAAGGGATCTCTTGCAGTCCCACAGCAGTGGGAGAGCATGGACAGAGGCCAAGGTAAGCAGTAATGTGCCAGCCACACCCCTGGAGGACCGTATCTGCTCACGCTCTTTACCATGGTTCCTTTATGTTAACATGACATATACGGCCTGGTACATACTGTACCGTACGCACGCCCATGCCCAGGTTATATGTGCCAATACCCACAGAGCAATAGCACTCCAGCGGTTCTACCTCAGTAGTATCATTAAAGTTAACTAAGTACATGTCCTATTACATGCATCAGTGGGCAGAGAGAGGCCCTTCTTTGAGTTATATGTCTGCAGATAAACGTTCGGGTTGCATTGTTTGTTTCGATTTGATTCCAATTTGGAGGTTTCCTTACTCTCTCTCTGCGTGTGTGTGTGTGTGTGTGTGTGTGTGTGTGTGTGTGTGTGCCTTGCGAAAGAAAAACAACATGTCAAATTTGCATTTTCACATGTGAAATAGCTGTGTTCACATGTTGAGCTTAAATGTCACATTTGAAACCATAGAGTTCACGTGTTAACACCACTTTTTCACATGCGAGGAGAAAAACATGCTTTCACCTCGCGTCAATTGCAGTTTCACATGTACTGTATGAATCAGATAACACAGCACCCTGCATCCCACTGCTGGTTTGCCTTTGAAGCTAAGCATGGTCGGTCCCTGGATGGGAGACCAGATGTAGCAGGAAGTGGTAAAAAAAATATAATTTGTGAAGAAAATAAATCACATGAGAATTTTTTTTTTGAAGGAAAAACACGTGAAAAATTAACATGTGATACTTCACACGTTTTGGATAACCACGTGTTATGTTTTTACATGTGATTTTTGTATGGTTTTTTTGCAAGGGTGCGTGTATGTGAATGTATGGGAATGTGTGTGTGTGTGTACTGGAAATCCAGTGTGGTGCGGACTGCGTGGGCAGCTGCTGTTTTATGTGCCTCTCATTTTTATCATCAGCAGCTTGTACTTCCTCCAATCACATCAAGCTACCAGAGCAGTCATGCCTGCAGAGAGAGAGGAGGGAGGATGTTTGCCAAACCATCTCGCCATATCTGCCACATCAAAGCACCGCCGTTGAATTCTGTCAAAACAAATATGGCAGCCATAATTTCTGAGGTAGCTGATAAAAATAAAATAAAAAATCTAATAAAAGAACAGACTGTCTCTTCATGGACTTCAAGGAAGAGGGAAAACACCTGAATGAACGATCATGTCTTCCATGAGCAGACTAACCCAGTTAGGGTGAGAGGGAGAAGGTGTGAAGGTGTGAGGCGGCTGGAGGAGGGGCCTGGGAGGGATAATGGGAAGAAGTCGAAGAATTTAGGTTTGCCATGTTAGTCTGATTATTTTCCTCACAAAGCTAATTAACTGCCATAGCCTTAAGTACCCTCTTTATTTCCTAGACCCAACCTCTCTCCCCTCCCCCCACACACCCCAACATCCCTCCCATCCCCACTTCCTTTCTCTCCCCCCCTTCACACCAGCAGCAGCACTCGTTCCTGTCATGTGGAAATTGATGGAGGGCCCACTGATTGTCTGTTTGGTCCCAAGGTGCCTTTCCTCACCACACAGACGTCCCTTCCGAATTTCTCCTGGCTTCCAGTTGATTACAATAAATCAATCAGGCCGGGTCAGACATCCTCCGGCTTGGGGGTAAGCGACGCAGGGGGAGCAGAGGGAGGGGGCGGGGCGTTCCTGGGACCCCCTTGACCCTCCTGGTCCACTCTCGTTTCCACAGTGAGACCTTCATTAAGGGCCAGATCAGTTCTAGGAGCAAAAGAGGGTAAAATAGGGAACTGCAGGGCTCTGCTTTCCTCAATTCTCACTTCTCGTGGCCTTATTGGACTCTCTTCTTAGGACTAAACCAGACAGGCAGGCTGGGGTCAGAGCAATAGCAGCAAAATGCAATAATGCCATTCCTTTTCCCTGTCCAGGAGAGATAATGCTGGAGATGTGATCAGTGTAATCAGGGAAAAGCAGGAGCCAAATCAATAGGAGCCTAGCTTATTTGCTCCACATGCTTTGAAGGTGAATCCTAGCCTTGCTACATAAATTGGACTAATTGAAGAGCATGCTCGGGAAACAAGCCCTTTAAAAAGCATGTCAATGTCAGTGTGATCCTTGTATATCATCCAACAACACCAACAGTGGCTGATAATAAGTTGCCATGAAACTGAATTGGAAAATGGTATGGAAGCAATATATTTGGGATTAAGGTGGATTGGATCCTATAAAATCCCTTCATTCAGATATATCAACATCTAATATCCATAAACTACACTGTACCACAACATCGTCATGCATGGCGCACAAATGATTGCGGACTATGCATCTACAGCAGGGTTCTCCAACCTTTTCTAGCATGAGAGCCACTTTTAAATTATGAAACATGTTACTCCGAAATTCTTTCCTAGCACTCTCTTTGTATTTTCCAGAATTCTGTTTTATACTCTCAAAATTACAATTATTCACGGGGAAACAATGAAATTCCTTGTTCTGTGCCCATGCCAATGCTTAAATTACATCAGAAGAAAAATTTTTGAGGGCTGAAATGTGTGTTACATTTGGCTTTTTAAGCCAATTGTGGCTAATTGGGGGTGGGATAACGGCAACGCGGATTTGATTGTTTAGTAGCCGGGAACTTGAGGTGTCTGATACTGTTGAGATTGGTTTTTTAACAGTTTGCGGTGGAACACGTGAACAAATGCACTTTCAGAATTGTTTGGGAAGCTTCTCATAGGTGGGCTGCGAGCTACTGGTACTGTAGCTTGTGATTGACCTGTTGGAGACCCCTGATCTTCAGTGTGTGTACATATCTTTTTGTGTACTGAAGAAGCCTATCCAGTGACAGTGATGCATTTCATCGACACTGACAACAAATTAAAAACACACCCATGAGACTCCCACCGTTCAAGAATTAGCCGTATTATCCAAGAAATGGGGCCTGCCCAACACAAAACAATCTATCAAATTAAATGAGCCTGCTTTACACAAATATGGCACGATAGCCGCCCCGTAGAACACCATGGTATTATCCAGCAGGCCAATCAGTTTGAGGGAGATCCTACTAAAGAGGCTCATCCAATCTCCAGTCTCAGGGGAAGGAGAGAGAAAGTCTTAGTCTTCTTGCTCTGGGCTTATTAATACGTTTGGTAGTAATGGCCAGAACAATAGTAGGTTTTAACCCTGTTAGCTGAGTGGCATGTCTGCAGCTCGACGTGTTAGAGCTCTGTGATGGGGAGTGGTGTCTGAGGAATTAAAAGATCTGGGCTGGGGGATTGCCTCCCTTCAGCCCATGCACCAGGAAGGAGATTTGAGCCCAAATTAATTGATTGTATCAGAACGAAATCGATAGCAATCCATGGCTTCCTTAATCCAGCTGTAGCTCCCAGATCACTCCCTGATGCAGGCAATCTCTCAGCCATCATTATGACAGGGAGATCAATTCACCCACCCGCACTGTCGGCCAGAGAGCTGTGGTCCGCTCCTCTTCTCCTTTTCCCCGTGCTGAGAAGAGAGGGATGAGAAGAGGAGGGGAGATAGTGAAGTGAGAGGCCTACATGGTTAGTGGGGCTCAGAGAGCCTGACAAGGTACAACGATGCTATTGTTAGTGGTAATTAACAAGAAGCAGACAACAGTAGTGAACATGGGCCTAAAAACTTCAAATTGAACGGCCAAATTAAAAGTGCTGTTTGTGCCCTTACAAAAAAAACATGTCTCATGTCCAGTTTCATGGCACATGTTTTTGTAAGGGCGCATATAGTACAGCACTTTTAGTTTGGCCATTCAATTTGAATTTGTTTGGCCCATATTTGCTACCACCGGGTTGAGTTTAAATGTCATACATTAAACCATATTTTCACATGTATTACATTTTGCGGTTTCAAATGTTAAAAACAATTACATGTGAAAATGTCACTTTCACATGTGGATTTGCAATCACATGTGAAAATCTAATTTGCAGTTTAACATGTAAGAAAACTCCAAATGTGAAAATGTCACTTTCATAGGTGGAATTGCAGCTTCACATCTTGGGCTCAAATAATGTCATTCTCCTCACATGTGAAAAGATGGTGTTAACATGATGCAGTAGCAATGTTTCCACCGGTAGAATTAAGGTGACTACATCTAAAAAGCACAAATGCAGGACAAGGAAGCGATTTTGCGGGACATTCGCGGAACAGTGGACAGAATACATTTTTGGGGGGCAGGTTAACGGATCATGTTCAAATGGCGACACACACTCAGTGGCCAGTTTATTATGTACAACATCCCGTTCACGAAAATGGTTTGATCCTACAGACAGTGAGTCATGTGGCCGTGGCTTGCTATATAAAGCAGGCAGACAGGCATCGAGGCATTCAGTTACTATTCGATTGAATGTTAGAATGGGCAAAACTAGTGACCTAAGCGACTTTGAGTGTGGTCTGATTGTCGGTGCCAGGCACGCAGATTCCAGTATATCAGAAACGTCCGGTCTCTTGAGCGTTTCATGCACGACAGTGTCTAGGGGTTTACCGAGAAGGGTGCAACAAACAAAAAACATCCAGCCAGCGGCATGTGGAGGTGGTGTAATGTTGTGGGGAATGTTTTCCTGGCACAGGTTAGGTACCTTGATACCAATTGAACGCCATATCGTTTGAACGCCACCTCATATCTGAACATGAAAAGATGGTGTTAACATGTTGACATGTCCCAAATAATTCAGGCTGTTTTGGAGGCAACGGGGTATCCGACCCAGTACTAGATGGGTGTACCTAATAAACTGAGACACTGAGTGTAGTTCTGCTGTATGAAGGTTACTACCTGTTAAAGAAACAATATTTAGTTGCTACATCCATTTATAAATGAATGATATGTACCCATTGATTCTTAAAGAATAAATAAATGCCTCATGAGCTTAGTTCAACTGTCGTACCCCACCAGAACCCAAAAAAGGAGCTTGTTTTACTCCAATGTTTGTAAACAAAGTAAATATAAACAACCATTGTATAGCCTAAAAACATGGTTAAAACTATAATTTTGATATCATAGATAGTCCTTGCATCCATAGCGTAGTGCAGTGATACTCAACTCCAGTCTTCAAGGTCCCCCAATCGCACACATTGTTGTTGTAGCCTTGGGCAAGCACACCTGATTCAACTATTTAACTAATCATCAATCCCTTAATGAGTTGAATCAGGTGAGTTTGTCCATGTGCTGTTTGGGGTACTCAAGGACTGGAGGTGGAAACAATGGCATAGTCTAGTCTATGGATTTGCATTTCTCCAGCAGCTAACATATGGATTTTTTTTAAGATGGTCAAACCAAGGATCATTTAGCTATGTGATTTAGAATTTTAGGACCCGTTTACCAACAAAAAAAAGACAAAACATTGAATTTGGCCTTACTGCTATTAGCCCATAGAAACACATTGAATAACAGATTCATACATTGAAAAACAGATAGTCCAAAAATAAATCTAAAGGATGTTTGTTTTGAAGTGTCTGTCCTAAATCAAATCAAATCAAATTTTATTTGTCACATGCGCCCCGAATACAACAGGTTTAGACCTTACCGTGAAATACTTACTTACAAGCCCTTAACCAACAATAGAATTTTAAGAAAAATAAGAGTTAAAAAAATATGTAATAAATTAACTAAAGAAAAAAAGTAAAAGTAACAATAAATAACAATAACGAGGCTATATACAGGTGTTACCGGCACCGCGGCAATGTGCGGGGGTACAGGTTAGTTGAGGTAATTGAGGCAATGTGTACATGTAGGTAGGGGTGAAGTGACTATCCATACAGGTAGATAATAAACAGCGAGTAGCAGCAGCGTAAAAAAATTAACAAACAAAAACAATTAGAAAAGGGTGGGGGTGTTAATACAAATAGTCCGTGTAGCAATTCGATTAGCTTCTCAGCATGCTTGGGGGAACTTGCCATGTGGTAGCAGAGAGAACAGTCCATGACTAGGGTGGCTGGAGTCATTGGCAATTTTTAGGGCTTTCCTCTGACACCGCCTGGTATAGAAGTCCTGGATGGCAGGAAGCTTGGCCCCAGTGATTTATTGGTCCGTACACACTACCCTCTGTAACACCTTGCGGTCAGAGGCAGAGCAGCTGCTATACCTGGCAGTGATGCAACCAGTCAGGATACTCTCGATGGTACAGCTGTAGAAGTTTTTGAGGATCTGAGGATCGATGCCAAATCTTTTCAGTCTCCTGAGGGGGAATAGGCATTGTCGTGCCCTCTTCATGACTGTCTTGGTGTGTTTGGACCATGACAGTTTGTTGATGATGTGGACATCAAGGAACTTGAAACTCTCAACCTGCTCCACTACTGCCCGTTGCTGAGAATTTGGGTGTGCTCTGCCCTCCTTTTCCTGAAGTCCACAAGCATCACCTTTGTCTTGATCATGTTGAGGGAGAGGTTGTTTTCCTGGCACCACACTGCCAGTTCTCTGACCTCGTCCCTATAGGCTATTTCATCGTTGTTGGTGATCAGGCCTACCACTGTTGTGTCGTCGGCAAACTTAATGATGGTGTTGGAGTTGTGCTTGGCCACACAGTTTTGGGAGTACAAGAGGGAACTAAGCATGCACTCCTGCCTGGCCCCCGTGTTGAGGATCAGCGTGGAAGATGTGGTGTTGCCTACCCTTACCACAGGGGGTGGCCTGTCAGGAAGTCCAGGATCCAGTTGTAGAGGGAGGTGTTTAGTCCCAGGGTCCTTAGCTTAGTGATGAACTTTGAGGGCACTATGGTGTTGAATGCTGAGCTGTAGTCAAATTGGTTTGCAAATTGGCATGGGTTTTCATGGGTTTTCAGAATTTTCATGTAGGTGTTCCTTTTTGTCCAGGTGGGAAAGGGCAGTGTAGAGTGCAATAATGATTGTGTCATCTGTGGATCTGTTGGGGTGGTATGCGAATTGGAGTGGGTCAAGGGTTTCTGGGATGATGGTGTTGATGTGAGCCATGATTAACCTTTCAAAGAACTTCATGGCTACAGACGTGAGTGCTACGGGTTATCTTGGTGTTCTTGGGAAAAGGGACTATGGTGGTCTGCTTGAAATATGTAGGTATTATAGACTCGGTCAGGGACAAGTTGAAAATGCCACTGAAGACACTTGCCAGTTGGTCAGCACATGTTCTGAGTACACGTCCTGGTAATCCATCTGGCCCTGCGGCCTTGTGAATTTTCACCTGTTTAAAGGTCTTACTCACATCGGCTACGGAGAGCGTGATCGCACAGTCATCCGGGAGAGCTGGTGCTCTCATGCATACTTCTGTGTTGCTTGCCTCAAAACATGCATACAGAAGCAGTAATTTAACTCATCTGGTAGGCTCGTGTCACTGGGCAGCTCGCTGCTGGGCTTCCCTTTGTAGTCCGTAATAGTTTGCAAGCCCTGCCACATCCAACGAGTGACAGAACCGGCGTAGTAGGATTCAATCTTTGTCCTGTATTGACACTTTGCCTGTTTGATGGTTCATTGGAGGGCACTGCGGGATTTCTTATAAGCGTCCGGATTAGAGTCCCGCACTTTGAAAGCGGCAGCTCTACCCTTTAGCTCAGTACGGATGTTGCCTGTAATCCATGGCTTCTGGATGGGGTATGTACGTACCCCTGTGGGGACGGTCACTTCGGGGACGACGTTGTCGATGAAAATATTCATGAAACCGGTGACTGATGTGGTATACTCCTCAAAACCATCGGATGAATCCCGGAATATATTCCAGTCTGAGCTTGCAAAACAGTCCTGTATCTTAGCATCTGCGTCATACTGACCACTTCCGTTTTGAGGGAGTCACTGGTACTTCCTGCTTTAGTTTTTGCTTATAGGTAGGAATCAGGAGGATAGAATTATGGTCAGATTTGCCAAATGGAGGGCGAGGTAGAGCTTTGTACGCGTCTCTGTGTGTGGAGTAAAGGTGGTCTAGAGTTTTTTCCCCCCTCTTTTTGCACATGTGACATGCTGGCAGAAATTAGGTAAAACAGATTTAAGTTTCCCTTCATAAAATCCCCGGCCACTAAGAGCGCTGCCTCTGGATGAGCATTTTCTTGTTTGCTTTTGGCCTTATACAGCTCTTTGAGTTTGGTCTAAGTGCCAGCATCACTTTGTGGTGGTAAATAGACAACTACGAAAAATATATATGAAAACAACCTTGGTAAATAGTGTGGTCTACAGCTTATCATGCGATACTTTACCTCAGGCAAGCAAAACCTCGAGACTTCCTTATTATTCGATTTTGCGCACCAGCTGTTATTGACAAATAGACACAGAACACCACCCCTTGTCTTACCAGTCTTAGCAGTTCTGTCTTGCCAATGAGCGGAAAACACAGCCAACTATATATTATCCATGTCGTCGTTCAGCCACAACTCGGGGAAACATAAGATTTTAGCCTTTTTAATGTCCCGTTGGTAGGATAGTCTTTAACATATCATTTGTATATCTTATATCTGAGAGAGATAAGAAAGATCAGGAAATGATTTAGATTTTTTTTTGAGCCATATAAAAAAAATATACAATTGGGCACTAAACTATACTTCCCAAAAATGTTTTAACTGGTACCGGACTACTTTCAGAAGAGTCTTGTGAGGCCTGTGGGCATCCTAGAGCAAAAAATGTACTCACCTTTCCATTGATGGGGTCATATTAGCTTAGAAGCCAAACCGACAGATTTTCAGGATGTCTCATTGTCTAACAAACACCGCTGTAGCTCGGCCACCTTCCACCACAGATGTGGAAGGCCGCCATAGGCGGATGCGGTGGATAGAGACTCAGCCCATGCAAAAAAAACAGATATCCCCTGCTGAACCAGACTTTTGATGGGGATGCTTTTCTTATGCTAATTCCATTTTCGAAGTGGGAGCTGACATCGACTCTAGGGTTTTTTAATATCCAGCAAAACTTCTGAAGTCAAGAATTAAATTCTTAGTATTGCAAACAAAAAAATGATATTGAAAGCAAAATGTATAGCCAAAAGTATTGATAGGAAGAATATTGCAAGGACGTAATTTTGAAATGCGAGTACAAATTATTTATAAATGGAAGTAATTTCTTTATTTTTTTCATGATAACAATGATTAAAAAATGCTTCCTTCTTCTGTAATTTTCCCTATCTTTGGTTATGATACACTTGCCTTTGCTTTTGCTGCCTTTTTTCCAGTTGCAAGTTTTTACACATTTATTGCAGCAACATAGCACCCTGCATCCTACTGCTGGACTTCCTCTGAAGCTAAGCAACATCAGTCCTGGTTGGTCCCTGGATGGAAGACCAGATGTACTTGGAAGAGGTAAAAAAAATGCATATGTGAAAATAATGTAAACGTGTGAGGGAAAAAAATCTTTAAGGAAAAACACAAAAAATGTACATTTATGTATCTGACTTGTTAAAATGTCACCCTAAAAAAATTCACATGTGATTTGTTCACGTGTTCAACCATATGTCCAAAAACCACATGAATTCTTTAATAGTTTTTTTGGGTGTACGTCTCGAGAGAGATATCGGCTATTGTACTATACAAGAGCTTTTTATGTTTTCAGAGATAGAAGATGAAACTGTAAGCTCAGTTGGATAGATACAATCAGAACAGGTGCACATCATCAGTGTGATGAAATTATGCAAATGCTTTGTGTTTCCTTTGTACTGATACTCTCGTTCTGTCAGTGTCACTACTCATTAAAATATTTCACTCTGTTCACATCGTTGCAACATGTAGTATGTTTTCACGCTCTTACTATATGTTGTAACTACATGATTTGTAATTATTGAGAAAGCATAGGTCATTGAGAGCAAGAACCTTTAGTGTGCACTGGGAAACCTACCTGTGTGATTTAAACAAGTAGCTGCATTAAATAAATCCACTTGAAGTCAGATCAACAGTGCTTTGCAAGTCTTGCTTTCACACAGGCGGACCACTGTGAATAATACCTGCAATTAAAATCACTCAGTGCAGTGGCGCCTTAGCAGTAACTACGTATTTTAATCACAACCGTTCCCAGGTCCTGTAGTGGCCCAAAGCACACATCAACTTATCTCTTAAACCTGCTTTCTAATTTCCCACATCTGTCAAAGTCTGCCCGGCTCCCAGCGCAGTCTCCCTCCACTCCTCGCTCTTCCTCCACATAGCCCACTGTTAGGATCTACGGAAAACAACTAATTCATTTCCATCATCAATATTCTCCTCATGAGTGGCTGGTGGGGAATGCAGGGAGGGAGAGGACCGCCTGGTACAGGAAATCAGAGTGGTGGAGGCACAAAGCATGGGAGAGGAAAGAGAGGGAGAGAGAGAGAGAGAAGGAGAGAGAGAGAGAGCTCCATGGGTACAGAAAATCTGATTGATGAAAGCATGGGAGAAAAGGAAGAGAGGGACAGAGAAAGATAGATAGAGAGAGAGAGAGAGAGAGAGAGAGAGAGAGCTGTTGCTCCTGAGAAGCTACAACACAGGCTCTGCTGTTGCTGTTTTCTCCCAGTCCTCTTCTTTGAAAAAACTGCTGGAGTGAAGGAACTTCTCCTGCCAGCAATTAGAGGGCAGCAGAGGTGCTATGTAATTACCTACACTACGCACTTCCCCCGCCACTGCTTAAACAAAAAATAACTTGGCTCGCCCTCTGGTCATAAAGAAGGAAAGCACTGAAGAATATTTATAAACAGATTATTCAAAGTGATTGCTCGCTCCCAATCATTCATGCAGGCCTGCGAAGGAGATTTGCATTGACATGCTGTAAATATTATGAATCTTACCAATGACAAAACTCTTGCCCTCGGAATTCTTCAAATGACGTTTCAAATGTGTATGGCCGTTATATAGCTTTTAATGTTTTAAATGGTTTGCAATGAATGTCCATCAGCTTTTGTGAATCAACCCAGTGCTGCTTTACAATGCTTTTCTCATTCCCAAAATGCGAACAGTCATGCACATTGATGGTTCGACGTTGTGACAACGTTGCCAAAAGCTTTACTCTGATTCTCTCCCTGTTCCAGTAATGTATCAGAGGCTACTTCTACTTCTATTGTTGTTGCCTTTTAAGTGTGTGTGTGTGTGTGTGTGTGTGTGTGTGTGTGTGTGTGTGTGTGTGTGTGTGTGTGTGTGTGTGTGTGTGTGTGTGTGTGTGTGTGTGTGTGTGTGGTGTGTGTGTGTGTGTGTGAGCCAATGCGTGCATGCATCATTGTGTCTGTGTGTGTGTGTGCAGGCTTTTAAGTGTGTGTGGAGGTTGGCCTTAGGAGCGGTATTACTGTAAGGCTGAAAGAGGAGGCCAGCCTGCAGCAGAAGATCTGTCCCTTTAGAATAGCAGGACTTCCAGCATCTGGCATTCTCAGTAAACTGATTATCTATTCTCTCCTGTGCACGCTGCCTCTTTTGTTAGAGAATGAATAGAGGCACGCTTTCAGTCCTTGACACACTGTCATGCTTTAGGGTTGGAATGCTCTGGTATGCTTAATTAGTATTGGTTCCCACTGTAAGGAAATTAGAAAAATCAATCCTATCCCCAATGAGCCATTTCTAACACACAAATATAAACACATGGAGGAAGTATTGTGTGTAATCATGCAATGTAGTTAAATCTCTACTGAGCTTTGCATTGATGGCACAGATGTTGCAAGACACTGCTCTCTCTCTCTTGCTCTCTCTATCTATCTCCCCCTCTCTCCCAAAGCTCTGCCTCCCTGGCCACAGAGTGATGTGCTTTAATCCCACGCTGGCTAGATTACATTAGGAATATCCCCTCATTAATTACAGTGGCTATTGGCAGTACCTGAGTTAAAGCAGATTATAAGAGCAAGGAGTGAAAACAGGCCCCAGAAAGGCTCAGTCAGCACTTTGTCTTCTTTGTTCAACACACCAGCCTGGACTCAGAGCCATACGAAACATACCTATTTCTGAACACGAAAGTAGGGAGGTTGGTCAGGGAGGATGGGTGGGTGAAATCCGCTACCATCTAGCAATCGAAATGTTGCATGGTCAAGTCGTGTCGGGGACAACTGTAGCATATATAATAAGGGTTACATGGAGAAAATTGGACCCAATGAAATTAAAATGAGGGGCCCTTCCTTCAGCAAAATATTATTAACCTAAACCCTCATTGAATGCTTGAAAAAAACAAGTGGCCCACCCCTACACCCAAAACAATAATTAAAACAGTGGATAGCAAAGAACATGTACACCATTTACCTTCACTTCTTGGACAGACCAGAGCCTTACATATGCAGTTTTAGAAACTGTTCTTCGTCCTGTAAGCATTACATGGCAACACAGGAATTTTTATAGTGCACAGGGCTGCTGGCCAGAAGGTTCTGCGTTCACAGTCCACCATGAACAGGAGTAGAGGTGGAAAGATCTCCTTTATGGTGACATCATTACATGAATCTATCATTGTCTTTGCAGGTCCGAGAAAAAAAATGCCTTTTATAAACATTTCATGCAATTCTACATCATTTGACATATTAGCAGAATCTTTTTCAATATCACTGAAATTACAGACTAGGAATGGACAGAAAGGTATGCCTGTGTGTTCATCTTATCATATTTCTCCAATGCCAAATCAGTGTGTCTTGTTTCCAACGAAACCGTCCCTTTTTGAAAACAATTACATCTGAGACATCATTAGGGACCTGAACATGGTACATTCAAAAGTTAGGTCTACCAATACAGAAACATTACAATTTTAACTGTTGGCTACTCTTTTTTTCTTGGCTTCACCCAATGAAAGAATGTCACAAGTGTATCCCTAAAAGCTGTCTGGGTTTAAACATCTTCTATCGTACAGAAAGTGAATATCTTAATCAATTGATAGTGACAGAATTAGATTACTTCCAAGCAACGTAAAAAAGTTCTCCGTGGCTATATTAGGTTGTAGCTCAGCCTCTGAATGTCAAATAAACGAAACAATATCCCCATATGCATCAGAGTCACGTCTTTCCCGGGTATTTTACAGCTTGTTTCTAACATAAAGCATCGCAGACCAAAGCGCTGCTATAGATCACTTTATATAATCGGATCCGTTTTATTTTCTAGTTCGCACGCAAGATAGTGAATATTTTGGACTAGACCTAATCAAGAGAAAAAAATCTGAGGAAGCCTTTGACTCTCCTCCTGAACTGCCACCGTAGGCCTACATAGCACAGCCATTGGATAGGCTGCACACTAAACAGTTTGGGAGCAGAGCAGGCCGGGGCTCAGGGTTGGAATATCCATTGCGCTGTGTGATGCAGCCTAGTTTTCTTTACACTTGGTAGCCTATAACCTATAGACTATGGATCAGTGATTAAGACCACACTAAACAGTCTATAGGTGCACTTGATATTGCGCGCCCAGCGGGGGAATCAGAGATGAGGGTCGGCATCGGGTACACATCGATATTAAGCCTAATAAGAAACTAATTCCACACTGAGAAATATTACATTTCATCAATTACAAATTACATGACCCTCCCCTGGACTAGATTAAAAAAATACTAAACCCTCACCTTGAATGAAATTGAAAAATCATGAACGTCCCCTATTTTCCTCCAGGTACCCATTATGTACATTTAGATCCATCCCTAGTGTAAGGTAATATAGCATACTAAATGGAGTGTCACAGATTGACGTACAGAAGAATACGAATTGTCCTGAGACCTTGTTGAGCACACCGAGTCTGACAGCAGTGTTTCTGTGAACGGCAGGGCCTGTCGGTACAGAACTGGCCACAGGGGGCGCTACAGTATAGACACAGCTTTAGAACTTCACTTTGCTCTTACTGGGATTAAGAAAGTCTTTATCCTTTAAGAGCTGGTTTATCAGTAACAGGATTAGCTAGTGAGGGTTAATGGATGTGGCTCCCATACTGGAGTTTAATGCTTCTGACATGCAGTAAACATAGAGAGTGTAGCAACATCACTCCTACGACCACAACACAGCTAAACCATTAGTAACAATGTTGGCGCTGGATCGCCCGCCGCAGCAGCCGTAATAGCTCCTGAAAGGTAAAACTAATCCGTTTTAAATCTTAATTTTCTTCTAAAGCGGCGATTTGATCTTTCAACCGCATTAAGAACACATTTGCCAGCTCTCCCTTGGACATTATTAGACCCAGACACAGGGGATTGATTGCTTCTTTATAAGGCCCAGGTAGAATGACTAATGCTGGAGTCCATGGGAGAAAAATCAAAGCCGAAGCCCATTAGAATGTATCAGAGACACTCTTTCAAACCAAATGAATCATGTTCAAAATCCACATTAAACACACTCCTCTGCAAGCTGTCAAACCTGATTCACGCAAAGGCGGGGGAAAAAAACGTGTGTAAATGTCAAATGAGTCCGAGTGGAAATGCGCGTTGCCATTTGTATGCGTTGCGTGTAACCCATTGTGGAGTTCACAGGTCCTTTACAAATGAGTAAATCACTGCCTTCGGACAAATGAATCAAAGTGTCCAGCTTTTGCTGTGCATGACCAACTCTTGACAGCTTTGCCTCGCTGTCCGCCACATCAGAGTGATGTAGTGTTACGTCCTACCTGACTTTTTATCACAAGATCAGATGCTAGCTCTGATGCTAGCTCTGATGCTATTCCATAACACCGCAGCAAAGAAGGCCGATCATTTTCTGACGCCTGAGCACGGCTAATGTGCTTACCTTCACTCTACTTTTTCAGGCAATAGAAATATCATTGGACTTCATCTACTAGCAGTTGTTTGGTCAGATTATGATAAATCAAGTTCTTCCAAGAACCCTGTAAAAAAAAACATCCAAACTTCTCCCTTACAGTAGGCCTATCGTCATTAGTTTCCCAACAAATCAATATTATTGATGATCAAATTATAACTATTCTCAGAGGAATACAATTAAAGAATAACAGTGAAATGAATCAATTGAGAGGATACAATTTTCTTTACAGTCTGTGTTCAGATTGAGTTACTCAAAGGCTACAGGGTGTCTATACAAGATCAGAAAGGCCTACAGAAGCAGTTTGTTAGCCTATGAAATAGCTAAAATATTAGTGACAAGGAGGGACCCTTAATCTTGGGGCTAGGTGGGACGCTAGCGTGCCACCCGTGGTGCACTCCATCAACAGCAGGTGCATTTCAAGAGCGGAAAATTTGAATCCAAATAAATGTCAAAATTCAAATTTTTCAAAAATACAACTATGTTACACCATTTGAAAGATAAACATCTCCTTAATCTAACCACGTTTTACGATTTCAAAAAGGTTTTACGGCGAAAGCATAAATTTAGAGTATGTTAGGACAGTACATTTACAAGAGTTGTGTGTAATGTTTTGTCAAGTCAAAGACAGGGTCACCAAAACCATAAAACCAGCTAAAATGATACACTAACCTTTTACAATCTCCATCAGATGACACTCCTAGGACATTATGTTAGACAATGCATGCATTTTTAGTTCTATCAAGTTGATATTTATATCCAAAAACAGCGTTTTACTATGGCATTGATGTTGAGGAAATCGTTTCCCTCCAATAACCGGCAGTCAAGTCAGCGTCACAAATTAAATAATTAAAATTAGAAAACATTGGTAAAATATTATATTGTCATTTAAAGAATTATAGATTTACATCTTTTGAACGCAATCAACTTGCCAGATTTAAAAATAACCTTACTGGGAAATCACACTTTGCAATAATCTGAGCACTGTGCCCAGAAAAATACGCGTTGCGATACAGACTAGACGTCATGTTGGGGAGATCTAAAATCGAAAATACTATGTAAATAATCCATTACCTTTGATTCTCTTCATCAGATGTCACTTCCAGGTATCACAGGTCCATAACGAATGTAGTTTTGTTCAAAAAAGCTCATAATTTATGTCCAAAAATCTCCGTCTCGTTAGCACATGATGTAAGCCAGCCGGACTTCTCGTCATGAACGAGGGGAAAAAATATATTTCCGTTCGTTCAAACATGTCAAACGTTGTATAGCATAAATCATTAGGGCCTTTTTTAACCAGAACATGAATAATATTCAAGGTGGACGAATGCATAGTCTTTTATAACGTATTGGAACGAGGGTACCCAACATGAAGTAGCGCGCCAGGTGTCTAATGGGACATCACCGTTCCATGGCTCTTGTTCGGTCAGATCTCCCTCCAGAAGACTCAAAACACTTTGTAAAGGCTGGTGACATCTAGTGGAAGCAATAGGAAGTGCCAAAATATTCCTAAACCCCTGTGTTTTTCAATGGGATAGGTTTAAAGTCAATACAACACATCAGGTATCCACTTCCTGTCAGAAAATGTCTCAGGGTTTTGCCTGCCAAATGAGTTCTGTTATACTCACAGACACCATTCAAACAGTTTTGGAAACTTTAGAGTGTTTTCTATCCATATATAATAAGTATATGCATATTCTAGTTACTGGGTAGGATTAGTAACCAGATTAAATCGGGTACATTTTTTTTATCCAGACGTGCAAATGCTGCCCCCTAGACCCAACAGGTTAATATCCTTTCTACCCCTTCTACCCCTCCTGTCCTCAAAGTAATCCCAAACTTGTAGGTTAAGGTGTAGGCGGTTGTGTCTATTCAAATCTAATTTTATTTGTCACATGCGCCGAATACAACAGGTGTAGACCTTACAGTAAAATGCTTACTTACAAGCCCTTAAACAACAACGCAGTTTTATGAAAAATAAGTGTTAACTAAAAAATAGATAAGTACATTAAAAAAAAAAAATTAACATAGAGCGGTAGTAAATTAACAGCAGCGAGGCTATATACAGGGGGGTACCAGTACAGAGTCAAAGTGCGGGGGCACAGGTTAGGCAGCAGTGTAAAAGGGGGGGAACAATGCAAATAGTCTGGGTAGCCATTTGATTAGCTGTTCAGGAGTCTTGTGGCTTGGGGGTAGAAACTATTAAGAAGCCTTTTGGACCTAGACTTGGCGCTCCGGTACCGCTTCCCGTACGGCAGCAGAGAGAACAGTCTGCTGGGGTGGCTGGAGTATTTGACCATTTTTAGGGCCTTCCTCTGACACCGCCTGGTATAGAGGTCCTGGATGGCAGGAAGCTTGGCCCCGGTGATGTACTGGGCCGTACACACTACCCTCTGTAATGCTCTGACCTCTTCCCTATAGGCTGTCTCATCGTTGTCGGAGATCAGGCCTACCACTGTTGTGTCGTCGGCAGACTTAATGATGGTGTTGGAGTTGTGCCTGGCCATGCAGTCATGAGTGAACAGGGAGTACAGGAGGGGATTGAGCCCGCACCCCTGAGGGGCTCCCGGGTTGAGGATCAGCGTGGCGGATGTGTTGTTACCTACCCTTACCACCTGGGGGTGGCCCGTCGGGAAGTCCAGGATCCAGTAGCAGAGAGAGGTATTTAGTCCCAGGGTCCTTAGCTTAGTGATGAGCTTTGAGGGCACTATGATGTTTAACGCTGAGCTGTAGTCAAATTGGTTTGCAAATTGGCATGGGTCTAGAGTTTCTGCGATAATGGTGTTGTGAGCCATGACCAGCCTTTCAAATCACTTCATGGCTACAGACGTGAGTGCTACGGGTCGGTAGTCAACATCATGGCCTTCACACATGTGACATACCCATCACCTGCAATGCCCCCAAATCTGCCACCACTCCAGGTATTGGGGATACACCCGGGCAAGAGATTGGACCTCTGCTAATAATATTTCCTCAAACACTCAATCACCCCATCCTCTCTCTCTCTTTCTATCGCTCCAACCTCTCTCTCTCAATCGCACCTTCCCATATCTTCCCCTTTTCTCGTTCCTCTGGCTTTCCTTACTAATCAGATTTCACTCTCCCCCCCCCGTCCCCCGTCCCCTGTCCCCCGTCCCCCGTCCCCATGATGCAGGCTCTCGCTATACAATCACATAAACTTCTCCTCCGAGACAGGCCCGGCTGATAAAACAGCTGACGTTCAAAGTTGCTCACGGCTCTTTCCTATACGTATGCTTGTGAGTTCCTACAGGAACGCTTATTTGGATCCTTTATTACATGTGCTGTCCCAAAGTCTGAAGGGCAGGTTTAATATGTGGGTTCTCGGTGTGGGGAAGAGAAGGTATGAGGCATTCTGGAAAATGTTGGGTTTATGAGAGCATATTTTTAACTCACCCCCCTTTTGTCCTCAGAACAGCCTCAATTCGTCAGGGCATGGACTCTACAACGTGTCGAAAGCGTTCCACAGGAATGCTGGCCCACGTTGACTCCAATGCTTTCCACAGTTGTGTTAAGTTGGCTGGATGCCATTTGGGTGGTGGACCATTCTTGATACACACAGTAAACTGTTGAGCAAAAAAAAAAAAAAAACAGCAATGTTGCAGTTCTTGACGCAAACTGGTGCGCCTGGCACCTACTACCATACCCCATCCAAAGGCACCCGCTGAATGGTACACATACACGATCCATGTATCAATTATCTCAAGACTTAAAAAACATTCTTTAACCGGTCTCCTCCCCTTCATCTACACTGATTGAAGTGAATTTAACAAGTTACATAAAAAAGGGTTCATATCTTTTACCTGGATTCCCTGATCAGTCTATGTCATGGAAAGAGCAGCTGTTCTTAATGTTTTGTATACTCAGTGTATACAGGATCAGTGCCAATACCACATTTACAAAGGGATACTAGAGTATTTCAGGTAGATATGTACATGTAGGCCGGATGAGGAGAAAGTGAATGGTAGTAGGATAAATAATAATAATAATATACTTATTGAAAATTGAAATACAACATGCAACAATTTCAAAGATTTTACTGAGTTACAGTTCATATAAGGAAATCAATCAATTGAAATACACCCGTTAGGTCCTAGTCTATGGATTTCACATGGATGGGCTTGGGAGGGCACTGGCCCACCCACTTGTGAGCCAGGCCTACGCACTGGGGAGAAAAACCCCGGAAATATCACGTTTACAAAAGTATTCAGACCCTTTACGCAATACTTTGTTGGAGCACCTTTGGCAGTGATTACAGCCTTGTCTTCTTGGGTTTGACGCTACAAGCTTTGCACACCTGTATTTGGGGAATTTCTCAATTTATTCTCTGCAGATCCTCTCAAGCTCTGCCAGGTTGGATGAGGAGCGTTGCTGCACAGCTATTTTCAGGTCTCTCCAGAGATGTTCGATTGGGTTCAAGTCCGGGCACTGGCTGGGCCACTCAAGGACATTCAGAGCATTGTCTTGGCTGTGTGCTTAGGGTCGTTGTCCTGTTGGAAGGTGAACCTGCGCTACAGTCTGAGGTCCTGAGCACTCTGGAGCATGTTTCCATCAAGGATCTCTCTGTACTTTGCTCTGTTCATCTTTGCCTTAATCCTGTCTAGTTTCCTTGTCCCTGCTGCTGAAAACATCCCCGCAGCATGATATTGCCACCACCATGCTTCACCGTAGGGATGGTGCTAGGTTTCCTTCAGACCTGACACTTGGCATTCAGGCCAAAGAATTCAATCTTGGTTTCATCAGACCAGAGAATCTTGTTTCTCATAATCTGAGAGTCCTTTTTGTGCCTTTTGGCAAACTCCAAACAGGCTGTGATGTGCCCATTACTGAGGAGTGGTTTCGGTCTGGCCACTCTACCGTAAAGGCCTGATTGGTGGAGCGCTGCAGAGGTGGTTGTCCTTATGGAAGGCTCTCTCATCTCCACAGAGGAACTCTGGAGCTCTGTCAGAGTGACCATCAGGTTCTTGGTCACCTCCCGGACCAAGGCCCTTTTTCCCTGATTGCTCAGTTTGCTGGGAAGAAAGCTCTAGAAAGAGATATTTCCAAAACTTCTTCCATTTAAGAATGATGGAGGCCATTGTGTTCTTGGGGACCTTCAGTGCTGCAGAAATGATTTGGTACCCTTCCCTAGATCTGTGCCTTGACACAATCCTTTCTCGGAGCTATATGGACCATTCCTTCAACCTCGGTTTTTGCTCTCTCTGACATGCACAGTGGGACCTAATATACACAGGTGTGTGTCTTTCCAAATCATGCCCAATCAATTGCATTTACCATAGGTGAATTCCAGTCAAGTTTTAGAAACATCTCAAGGATGATCAATGGGAACAGGATACACCTGAGCTCAATTTCGAGTCTCATAGCAAAGGGTCTGAATAAATACTTATGTAAATAAGGTATTTCTGTTTTTACCTTTTAATACATTTGCAACAATTTCTAAAAACCTGTTTTATCTTTGTCATTATGGGGTATTGTGTGTAGATTGATGAAGAAAAAAAGTTATTTAATCAATTTTAGAATAAGGCTGTAACGTAACAAAATGTCGAAAAAGTCAAGTTGTTTGAATGCTTTCTGAATGCACTGTATAAATACCAATGATAATATATACATGTGAACAGGAGTAATCGTGAACAGTAGCAGGATAAAATAGATAGACACTAGTGGCAATATTTTGGGTCTTTCTTAAACACATTCTGGATGGCTGGGAGCTCACCCCGAGTGATGCGCTGGACCATCCGCAACACCCTCTGTAGGGCCTTCCGGTTTAAGGCGGTGCAGTTGCCATACCAGACGGTGATACAACCAGTCAGGATGCTCTCGATTGAGCAGCTGTAAAAGTTCCTAAGGATCTGAGGGGCCATGCCAAATAATTTCAGCCTCCTGAGAGAGAAGTTCACTGCAGTGCCTTCTTCATGACTGTGCTGGTGTGAGGGAACCATGATCAGTCCTCAGTGATGTGGACACCGAGGAACTTGAAGCTCTTGACCCTCTCCATTCTAGTCGATGAGGATGGGGGTGTGCACCTGCACTGATTCCAGAAGTCCAAGATCAGGTCCTTGGTATTGCTGACATTGAGGGAGAGGTTGTTGTCCTGTTACCACACTGCCAGGTCTCTGAACTCCTTCCTGTATGCTGTCTCATCGCCTTTGGTGATCAGGCCGACTACCGTTGTTGTGTCATCAGCAAACTTGATGATGTAGTTGTGTGTGACCATACATTTGTGAGTGAACAGGGAGTACAGCGTGTTGAGGGTGCTGGTTGCGGAGGTGTTGTTGCCTACTCTTACCACCTTGGGTCAGCCCGTCAGGAAGTCCAGGATCCAGTTGCAGAGGGGGGTGTTCAGTCCCAGGTCCTGAGCTTGGTGACGAGCCCTGAGCTGTAGTCAATAAACAACATCCTCACATTCAGTACCAGTCAAAAGTTTGGACACACCTACTCATTCAAAGGTTTTTCTTTATTTTCACTATGTTCTACATTGTAGAATAATAGCAAAGACATCAAAACTATGAAATAACACAAATGGAATCATGTAATAACCAAAAAAGTGTTAAACAAATCAAAGTTGTTTTTAGTGACAGGAATGATGGTACTCAGCTTGAAACGTGGGGATAACAGACTGGGACTAGGAGAGGTTAAATATGTCTGTGAAGACTCTTGCCAGCTAGTCTGCAAATGCCCTGAAGACACACCCTAGAATATCATCTGGCCCTGCGGACTTACAAATGTTGACCCGTTTGAAAACCTTACTCACGTCAGCCTCAGAGAGAGAGAGAGAGATCACCCAGTCCTCCGGATCAGCGGGGGCACTCACACAGGGCTTTGTATTGTTTTTGTCGAGGTGTGCATAAAAGGCATTGAGTTCGTCTGGTAGAGAGGCATTGTCGGGCAGATCATCGCTAGGGCTTCCTTTGTAGTCTGTAATGTACTGTATTCCCTGTCACATGCTTCGAGCATCAGAGCCGGTATAATAGGATTCCACATTGTTCCGATATTGTCCTTTTGCCTGTTTGATGGCTCTGCTGAGGTCGTAGTAGGACTTCCTCAGCCGTAGCCTTGGGGTCTGTGAAAACTGTGATAACTCTGTGAGCGGTAGCTCTGTCTTTTAGCTTAAGCACTTCAGAGTTCATCCGAGGCTTTTGATTGGAGAAGCAGCAAACCTTTAGTGAGGGGAAGACGTCGTCGATGCATTTCCTGATGAAGCCGGTGACAGAGGTGGTTAGCTCATCAATGCTATCGGCGGAGTCCCAGAACATATTCCAGTCAGTGCTAGCAAAGCAGTCCTGCAGCATAGCCTCTGTTTCGGCAAACCATTTTTCTACGGAGTGCTTCACAGGTACTTCCTGTTTGAGCTTTTGTCTGTTAACAGGAAGCAGGAGTATAGAGTCGTGATCTGACTTGCCGAAGGGGGGACGAGGGAGGGCCTTGTATGCTTGCTTGTGGGTTGACAGTGGTCCAGGACTTTATCGCCCCTCATGGCGAAGGAGACATGTTGATAGAAGTTGGGCATCACGTGTCTTAGTGACGCATAATTAAAATCATTGGCATCAAGAAAAGCAGCCTCCAGGTGTATGGTTTCCTGTTTGTTAATAGCCTTGTAAAGTTTGTCATTGTGTCAGCTTATTGTTGATGTTGTTGTCCTGAGGTGGAAGGTCCTGAGAAGTCATGAAAACTATCTCGGGAGGTAGAAGGGTCGGCATTTGAAAAACAGGGATTCCAAGACAGGTGAACAATAGGTTGAGACTACCACTGCACTATAGTAAGCACACCAGTTGATGTTGTTAATGAAGAGACATACTCCTCCTCCTCTGGATTTCCATGAATCCCATGTCCTGTCTGCTCGGTGAATGGAGAATCCATCTAGCAGGATAGCCATGTGGGGTATCTTGTCCGAAAGCCATGTTTCAGAAAAACAGGATATTGCACTCACAAGAGTCCCATTGATAGCAAATACGCGGTCGGCGGTCATACAGGGCAGATGAGTTGAAGTCAAACTTGAAGCCAGAATTGAGGTTAGCAGCTGCCAATCTGATGTTCAAAAGTTTTTGGGATACATTTCATGCAAAAACAAAGTTTGATAAACTGCAAAATAATCACAAAATAGCAAAGTTGAGTATGAGCATGCAAGACAGTAGCCATAGAGTATGTCGTCATCTTAATCCATGGTTAAAGGAAATACTGACATGATCTGTTCCTGTCTACTCACTATGAAATTAATATCTGACTTTGTGACGATGCTATGTGTGGGTGCCATGCTATGTGTGTGGTGCCATGCTAGAGTGTGTGGTGCCATGCTATGTGTGTGGTGCCATGCTATGTGTGTGGTGCCATGCTATGTGTGTGGTGCCATGCTATGTGTGTGGTGCCATGCTATGTGTGTGGTGCCATGCTATGTGTGTGGTGCCATGCTATGTGTGTGGTGCTATGCTATGTGTGTGGTGCTATGCTATGTGTGTGGTGCTATGCTATGTGTGTGGTGCCATGCTATGTGTGTGGTGCCATGCTATGTGTGTGGTGCTATGCTATGTGTGTGGTGCTATGCTATGTGTGCGGTGCTGTGCTATGTGTGTGGTGCTATGCTATGTGTGTGGTAGAGGAAGGCATAAGAGTAGCCATTGCAACATCACAATCTCCTAGAGTGCCTTTTTAGGTCAATAACACAAATTCTCCATCCTCCACTTATCTACATATTTCACCGCACAGACTCATTCTCCTCAACCCAGACACACAGCAGAGAGAGAGAGAATGTGTGGCCAGCCAGCCAGTGGGTCCAATCTCTTCCATCCTCCACTCTGATTAGGCAGTCTACACATAGCCAAATCACTGATTACACATTCCTCCCCACAACTCCATCCCCTACCTGTTCCCCCTTTACCAGCAAAGCGCTCTTATGATGTGCTATAATTTACATCGGCACGCCATTCTTTCCCTGAATGGGGATCATAATCGTCCCAGCTTTGCTTTTAATAGCCAAAAATGTGACACCTCTGTGGTTCTGGGTTGAGCGCGGGCAGATGTGCTCGCCGGAGCGCAACCGATAGAGGCTGGTGTACAGGCTCACTCATTAATGAGACGATGACAAACCTCACGCTCGCCAATTAATGGAACTGAATGGGGCCTTTAAATTGGGAGCTTATAGAGAGAGAGTCAAAGAGACGGTCCCAGAGAACGGTTCGTAGAGGATCCATAGTGAATGCGTTCCGAGAAAAACATCTTACACGCAGGCTGCAAAGGTAGTTTGGTGTGTAATGAATAAACAAGGTGACAGTGGTGTCACTCTTAGGGAGTGGAATTTGTTATTAATTAGGGAGAACGTGGAATTATTTCAAATTTGTTTGAATTTATGCATGAGTGAAGCTACTCTATTTAAATGAATCACTATCAAGGGATGCAACTCTACAGAGTAAGTCAACAACAGAGAAATGTAATGTATGAAATTGACATGAAGTCAAGAATAGGAAGACATCCAATAGCACCAATGGCTGGAACCAGTACAATATGAAAGGGACTTGTCATTGGCTAGCAGTGTACCTATCAACAACACCTGCTGGAGAATTTTACAGATTGACACTCAAGATACAGTGGGGTCTGAAATGATTGACACCCTTGATATGTGCAAAAGAATCATTGCATATATAATGAAGAATTCAGATACTGACCTTTGTTTTGTGCTCCACAAAATTTGGAAATTCTATAATTTTATACCAAGAGATTTTGTTGAACAATTAATACGTTTTCTTCTCAAAAAGGTAGGGGTCAAAGCACTGACACCCCTGTTTTCAATACCTTTCAATACCTAACCTTGCAAGGATAAAGGCACTGAGACTTATTCTAAAATGTTTGGTGAGTTGGAGAACACATTGGGAGGGATCTAAGACCATTCCTCTATACAGAATCTTTCCAGATCCAATTCCATGGACTGCACTCTTCAATTCAACATACAGGTTTTCAATGGGTTTCATGTCCGGAGCATGAGATGTTCATGTTGATTTTGTGGCCAATTAACCATTTCTTTATGGATTTGATGTGTGCTTGGGGTTATTGTCTTGCTGAAAGATCCACTTGTGGCCAAGTTTCAGCTTCCTGGCTGAAAGCAGGTTTTTAGCTAAAATTTCCTGGTACTGGGTAAAGTTCATGATACCGTTGACCTTAACAAGAGCCCGAGGACCAGTGGAAGCAAAATAGCGCTAAAATTGGCCGCAAGCAATAACCCCAAGTATCAAAATCCACAAAGATTGACCTCGAAATCAACATTTTGCGATGGCCGTCATAGAAAAGCTACGGTTTGAATTGAAGAGGGCAATCCATGAGTGCAGATGAAGGATATCAAGGATCTGGAAGATTCTGTATGGAGGAATGGTCTAAAATCCCTTTGAATGTGTCCTCCAAATCAGAAAACATTTCAGAAAAAGGCTCAGTATTTATCCTCAAAAGGTGAGGTATTGAAAACAGGGGTGTCAATAATTGACCCTACCTTTGAGAAAAAAAGTATTACTTGTTAAACCAAATGTCTTTGAGCAATAGCATTACTAGTAGAAAATAATATAATTTCCCCCAACATTTGATTTTACAATACAGCTCAGTTTTTTGAATTATTTATTTTATACAGTCATTTTTTTCTTATCTTTATCAAGGGTGTCAATAATTCCAGTGACTCCATTGGGGACGTGATGACAAAATAAATAACTTATTCGCTATAACACTTTAATCTACAGTTGAAGTCGGAAGTTTACATACACTTAGTTTGGAGTCATTAAAACTCGTTTTTCAACCACTTCAGAAATTTCTTGTTAATAAACTATAGTTTTGGCAAGTCGGTTAGGACATCTACTTTGTGCATGACACAAGTCATTTTTCCAACAATTGTTTACAGACAGATTATTTCACTTATAATTCACTGCATCACAATTCCAGTGGGTCAGAAGTTTACATACACTAAGTTGACTGTGCCTTTAAACAGCTTGGAAAATTCCAGAAAATTATGTCATGGCTTTAGAAGCTTCTGATAGGCTAATTGACATCATTTGAGTAAATTGGAGGTGTATCTGTGGATGTATTTCAAGGCCAACCTTCAAACTCAGTGCTTCTTTGCATGACATCATTGGAAAACCTCAGAAACCTCAGACAAGAAATTGTAGACCTCCACAAGTCTGGTTCATCCTTGGGAGCAATTTCCAAACGCCTGAAGGTACCACGTTCATCTGTACAAACAATAGTACGCAAGTATAAACACCATGGGACCACGCAGCTGTCATACCGCTCAGGAAGGAGACTAGTTCTGTCTCCTAGACATGAACATACTTTGGTGCGAAAAGTGCAAATCAATCCCAGAACAACAGCAAAGGACCTTGTGAAGATGCTGGAGGAAACAGGTACAAACGTATCAATATCCACAGTAAAACGAGTCCTATATCGACATAACCTGAAAGGCCGCTCGGCAAGGAAGAAGCCACTGCTCCAAAACCGCCATAAAAAAGACAGACTATGGTTTGCAACTGCGCATGTGGACAAAGATGGTGCTTTTTGGAGAAATGTCCTCTGGTCTGATGAAACAAAAATAGAACTGTTTGGCCATGATGACCATCGTTATGTTTGGAGGAAAAAGGGGGAGTCTTGCAAGCTGAAGGACACCATCCCAACCGAGAAACATGGGGGTGGCAGCATCATGTTGTGGTTGTGCTTTGCTGCAGGAGGGACTGGTGCACTTCACAAAATAGATGGCACCATGAGGATGGAAAATTATGTGGATATATTTGTTGTTACCCAGCAGGCTATGTGGGTGGTTGAAGAATGCCTTGCATGGCTAAACATGGAGTTTTCTAGCTGAAGTATATGTTCATTAAAAGTAGTTAAACCTACGCCCCGGTTTGTCATTATATAAGGAACAAACATAACATGGTGTCAGATTGGTAGTTGCTATGACGAGACAGAGATAAGAAAGGAGTAACTGCATATTTCCGCGACAAAAATGGAACATTCTACCACAAGTGAAGTGAGTAGTCGAAGATGCTAGCTTGCAAGAGCGAGAGTGACAGCAGCGAGAGCAAGGCGGCATTGGAATCTGTTGACGAGCAAGTTGATGAGCAACATACTGAAGTAAGAGAAATGGTCCTGTTCCCCGTCAGGGATAGGCTTAGTCCTCCTAGTCCTATGCAGTTAACAGGCAATCTAGCTGACAATTGGAAACCTTTCAAGCAGAGATTCAGTATCTACCTAGCAGCCAGTGGTGCAGGGGGAGATGATGACAAATTGAAAGCTTCCATTTTTCTGCATGTTATTGGAGAGGATGCATTGGACATTTACAATAGCTTTCAGCAAGACGAGGCAAACTTGACATTGACTGTACTAATGGCTAAATTTGAGGAGTAGTTTGTACCAAGCTAGAACGTCACGTTTGAGAGATACAAGTTTTTCTCTCATGATCAGAAACAGGGAGTCAGTTTTGACCAGTATTTGGCTGAGCTGAACACACTGAGCAAAACATGTGAATTCGAAAATCTGAAAGACTCACTAGTGAAAGACAGGATAGTCTGTGGCATACTTGATAATGGACTCAAGGAAAGATTGCTGATCCCTCTGAAAACTGATCCCTCTGCTTCTTTACCACCTGACCGTGGATCGTCGTCGAAAGAACCGGACTGTAGATCATTGCTAGAGGTTCTGGGCTGCAGGCCGCCGCTGAAGACTCCGGGCTGCGGACCGCCGCTGGAGGCTCCGGGCTGAGATCCTTCTCAGTAGGTTCCGGACTGTAGGCCGTCTCAGTAGGTTCCAGACTGTAGGCCGTCTCAGTAGGTTCCGGACTGTAGGCCGTGTCAGTAGGTGCCGGACTGAAAAACGTCGCCGGAAGCTCTGGACTGGGAACCGTCGCCGGAAGCTCTGGACTGGGAACCGTCGCCGGAAGCTCTGGACGGGGGATCGTCGCCGGAAGCTCTGGACGGTGGACCGTCGCCGGAAGCTCTGGACGGGGGACCTGCCGGAATCCTGATGCGTGGTACTGGCATGGGTGGCGCCAGACTGGTAACACGCACCTCAGAGCGAGTGCGGGGAGCATGAACAGGACACTCCGGAATGGGCATGCGCACTGGAGTTCTGATGCGTGGGACTGGCCTAGGTGGCGCCAGACTGGTAACATGCACCTCAGAGCAAGTGCGGGGAGCAGGAACAGGACACTCCGGACTGGGCATGCGCACTGGAGGTCTGATGCGTAAGACTGGCCTAGGTGGCGCCAGACTGGTAACACGCACCTCAGGGCGAGTACGGGAAGCAGGAACAGGATATACTGGGCCGTGGAGGCGCACTGGAGATCTCGAGCGTAGAGCTGGCACAACCCGTTCTGGCTGGATGCTCAACCTAGCTCGACTAATGCAGGGCGTGGGCACAGATCACACCGGCCTGTGAATGGGCCCTGACGACACAGTGCGCATCACCGCATAACACGGTGCTTGCCCTGTCACTCGCTCCCCACGGTAAGCACGGGGAGTTGGCTCAGGTCTCCACCCTGACTCTGCCAAACTTCCCGTGTGCCCCTCAACAAAATTATTTTGGGGCTACCTCTCAGCCTTGTCTCTCGGTGCATATAGAGCCTCGTAGTATCGTCGCTCCCTTTTTGCTGCTTCGATTTCCTCCTTTGGGCGTCGATACTCCCCAGCCTGCCTCCAAGGTCCTTTTCCATCCAAGATGTCCTCCCATGTCCTTTCCTCCAGCTGCTCCTTACCACGCTGCTTGGTACTTTTTTTGGTGGGTGATTCTGTCACGGCTGTCTGAAGGATCGGACCAAAATCCAGCGTGTTCGTAGTTCCACATATTTATTTATTCCGTGAAACTAAATGCAATATACAAATTTACTTGAAACACAAAAAACAACAAACCATGACGCAGAGAGGAAAACACACTACTCAAAAGATAATCACCCACAAACACAGGTGGGACAAACATCAACATAAATATGACCTCCAATTAGAGGTAACGAGGATCAGCTGCCTCCAATTGGAGGTCAACCCAAACAACACGAACATAGAAATACAAAACATAGACAAACACCTCCTGTCACGCCCTGACCTACTCTACCATAGAAAATAACCACTTACTATGGTCAGGACGTGACATCAGCAGAACGACCAAAAAGGACTGTCAGAGCCCCTGAAAGGCTTATTGAGAATTGCTAAAAAAATTATAATTTAAGAATAAAAAAATGGGCACCTGGACTGAATGTTTTGTTTACGTGAAAAGAAATAGAGCCACAATAGATGTCACAGTTGTCATAGGAATGAGCGGACCAAAGTGCAGCATGTGTGTCGTTCCACATTTTATTTTTCTGTGTAACTATGCAATACATAAATAAACTGAATGACAACAAACTGTGATGCAGAGGTGAAACATACACTACTCAAAATTAATCTGCCACAAACCCAGGTGGGACAAACATCAACTTAAATATGACCTCCAATTAGAGACAACAATGACCAGCTGCCTCTAATTGGAGATCATCCCAAACACAGCCCACCATAGAAATACAAAACTAGAACAACCCAACATAGAAATACAAAACTAGAACATAACAACATAGAAAAACTCAACTAGAAAACCCCCCTGTCACGCCCTGACCTACTCTACCATATAAAATAACAGCTTACTATGGTCAGGACGTGACAATAGAGTATTGTTGGACAGACTATATTGAGTTTAAAAAATATATAAAAATTGAGGGAAAGAAATGTGTAAACTTCTGACCCACTAGGAATGTGATGAAAGAAATACAAACTGAAATAAGTCATTCTCTCTACTATTACTCTGACTTTTCACATTCTTAAAATAAAGTGGTGATCCTAACTGACCTAAGACAGGGAATTTTTACTCGGATTAAATGTCAGGAATTGTGAAAAACTGAGTTTAAATGTATTTGGCTAAGGTGTATGTAAACTTCCGACTTCAACTGTAAATGTAGCAGACATTTTAGTCAGGGTTGTAGAGCTCCCTTACTTTTTTCAAGTTGATAATACACAATAAATTCTAATTAGATTATATTTAATTACCACAAAAATTCCATGAAAAACAGTAGAATGACAAACCAAATATATAGCCTATGTATAGCCGCCTATAAGTAGGTAAATGGTAGTTTCTTCCCTCTGGCGGTGGCGAGAATGATGTACAACTGTAGGCTATGTGTGTTGCACTGCTAAGTCCCGTCAGAGTCTTGACCACTTTGGCCAATCAAAACATTGAAAAAAAAGGCACCAGCAGATCATATCCAGCCTTATAAACAATATGAGAAGCTGTCTGTTCACAACGTCCGCAGCCAACCTGGACACTAAATGTAATATGATATGTTACGTTTAGTATGGTATTCATTTGTGGATGTCCGTCACCCATTTCGTGTAAGCAGACCAGGGCCAGCTCAGTCCAAGTACACACACCTGATATTTTTGAAAAACATCCTGGAGAGGGACAGCTGGCCAACGCTTCTCCCTCCTGTGCGCCTCCACCAACGATGGCTTTAGGGACTTTGTTCACAGTATGGGAGAACATGTGACAAGCGAGCTGAGACCACTGCTTAACTGTGCTTATCTCCAGTGCTTGACTTGGGCGCGAGCTCGTCGGAGCTGAGTGTCGGCACCTCAGATTTACTATTGATTGAGCTTCTGTTCCTCTTATGAGTTCAAAAGTATTGTGGAGCTCCTGTGCCAAAATATATACAATACTTGCACATAAAATGAGTACCGGAACCTATTTCAGTCCAAGTCAAGCATTGTTCCCTGTAGCTCAGCGGCATGTGAGAGGTGGTTTATTCACATGAACCTGATCATCACACAATGAGATCTAGGATCCAAATGTTCAAAACACTTCACGGACCCCCTCTTGTGCAGTGGTTACGGCAACACTGTTCTGCTGAGGAAACCCAAACCACCTGAAAGGCCAAGGATTCTGACCCTCTCTAGAAGTTCTGGAAGTTGCTGTAGCCCTGTTTGAGATATTTAGCCTATATTGGCTATTGGTTGAGACGCAGGGCCTATTCTAGCTTGGTATGTCAGGGTGGGCAATTGGAAAAGTGAAATGGGCCAAGTTATAGGTAATCTTGCATTTAGGTTCTAGTTTATTGAGATGAATGAATGCACCATACCAAAAGATTGATTTTATTACTGTTTTAAAACGGATTTCCTGCAGTTCTACTTAGTAATGATTTATGTTCACTACTTGGTCAATTGATTTGATAGCATGTATGATCTATGCAAATGATTTCTGTGAATTGATAGTTAATCTCTCTGATCTATTTTATTCTGAAATAGGGTATGTTGTAATCATGTGTTCAAGCTAATCAAATCAAAGTGTCACACCCTGATCTGTTTCACCTGTCTTTGTGCTTGTCTCCCCACCCCCCTCCAGGTGTCGTTTAGACATACAGACTTCAACTGTATGTCTAAACAAAAGACCCCACTTTGCCAGATGACCCATTAAGTTAGCCGGGTGTGTCTGGGGGTGATTTCAGCCATCTATTGTATTTCATGTGTACATGTTTAGACAGTAGTAACCCATCCACTAGATGGGTTACTAGATGTGGCTGGGGGGTGGTTACAGCATTTCTTTCAGGTGACCCATCAATTTAGATAATCGTGTCTGGGTAAGCGTCATCAAATAATGATAAAATATATTTTTTTTTAAATTATCTGGACACTTTCTGTTTTTGTGATTGCTACTATGCAAATATGCAAGTAACCATTTCACTATATTGTTTACACCTTCTGTATACTGTGCAAGTGCAAAAAAAACTTTGATTTGATATAGTGTGAGTTTACCAGAGACAGTAATGTGAAGAACAACATGACCTGCACCGAAGTCAGATTAGGATATAGGCCAAGGACTAGGTGTATTTTTACCTGGAGTTTTTCCTTATTGTAGTCTACTACTTTTAACACTTTTTAGTTTTGAAAATCTTTGGTTGTTTACTACACTACTCACGTTGTTTAGCACATGGTGTCACAGTATCCACAGAAGATGGCGCCCCTCCTCGGTCGGGCGGCGCTCGGCGGTCGTCTTCGCCGGTCTACTAGCCGCCACCGATCTATGTTTCTGTGTTCTTTGGTTTTTGTCTGTCTAGGTCCGCACCTGTTTCTTGTCTGTCATTAGTGGGGGGGGGGGGGTATTTAGTTTGTTCCTTTGTGTTCTGTATTCGTGCGGGATTATTTGTATGTCGATGGGCAGTGATTTTGTGTACGCTGTTTTGTGTTTTCAGCGTGGTGCATTCTATATTTTTATTGCCGGGCTGCGCCCCGTGCGTTATCATTTTTGGATAACCTTTTCCGTTTGGGTGTTGTGCGCACCCTGTGCCTTTTGATCACCTTTGTTTCGGTGGAAATAAACTTCGGCACTATTGGACCTCAGTCTCCTGCTCTTGACTCTGCCCCTTCTCCTTGCCCTTAAGGAAATGTGACAGAATCCCGCACCGATAACGATGGAGTCAGCAGGAGCAGAAGCGCCGTCAGTTGCGGAGCAGGTGTCACAACACGCCAGCCTCCTCCACCGCCTGGGCTCGGCGATGGACCAGGTGCTAGCACGATTAGAGAGCTGGGAGAGAGGTGCTTCCCCCACCAGACCAGCTCCGGTTCCGCAGCCGGCGCCACTACCGACACCCACTGAAGCGGGCGTAAGCGGAATCCGGATTACGCCTCCGAGGGAATTTGATGGGACGGCCGCAGGGTGTAAGGGGTTCTTGCTCCAGATAGAACTTTACCTGGCGATCGTCCGCCCCTCTCCATCCGACAAAGAGAAAGTGAGCGTCCTCGTCTCTTGTCTTAAGGGTAGAGCCCTGGAATGGGCCAACGCGGTCTGGGATGGCCCAGACTCGGCTCGGGGTGACTACCCGGAGTTCACCCGTCGCTTCCGGGTGGTATTCGATCATCCCCCCGGAGGGCAAGGCGGCGGGTGAGCGGTTATTTCATTTGAGACAGGAGACGAGGAGCGCTCAGGACTTCGCCCTGGAGTTCCGGACTCTCGCCGCTGGATCGGGGTGGAATGAGCGGGCCCTGATAGATCATTATCGATGCAGTCTCCGAGAGGATGTCCGCCGGGAGCTGGCTTGTAGGGACAACACCATCACACTAGACCAACTGGTGGGTTTGTCCATCAGACTGGACAACCTGTTGGCTACCCGGGGACGTTCCAGTCGGGGCCTGTTCATTCCACCTCCCAGCCCTCCTGCTCCACTGCCCATGGAGATAGGAGGAGCTGCTTCAAGGAGGACCGGAGGGGGGGGCCTCTCCTGCACCCACTGTGGGCACCCGTGAGTTCGGAGGGCAGGCAGAGCACTACATCGACCCCCCCAGGTGAGTCAGCACCAGCCACACCCAGAGCCCCCTGTCGACCACATGTACACCTCAGTCTGTTTTCCCGATTTTTTTTTCTTCCCCCCTCACTTCCAGTATAAGGCACTAGTAGATTCAGGTGCAGCTGGGAGTTTTATGGACCGTGGGGTCGCTAATAAGTTAGGGATTCCCCTGGTTCAGCTGGACCACCCCTTCCCTGTGCACGCCCTAGATAGTCGACCGCTAGGGTCCGGCCAAGTGGGGGAGGTTACTGTGCCACTGGTTATGGTGACGTGGGGGGGGTCATGTGGAACGTATCAGCCTATTTCTCATTGACTCCCTGGCGTTTCCGGTGGTACTGGGAATCCCCTGGCTAGCCACTCACAACCCTCAGATTTCGTGGAGGCAGAGGGCTCTTAAGGGGTGGTTGAGGGAGTGCTCAGGTAGGTGTATAGGCGTTTCCATCGGTAAAACCACGGTGGAAAGTCCAGACCAAGTCTCCACCGTGCACATTCCCTCTGAATATGCCGATTTGGCTATCGCCTTCAGTAAAACGAAGGCGACTCAATTACCTCCTCATCGACGAGGGGATTGTGCGATAAACCTCCAGGCTGACGCGGCCCTTCCTAGGAGTCACGTGTATCCTCTGTCTCAGGAGGGGACAGTGGCTATGGAGACATACGTCACTGAGTCCTTGAGACAGGGATACATTCGGCCATCCAAGTCACCCGTCTCCTCGAGCTTCTTTTTTGTGAAGAAGAAGGAGGGGGGTCTGCGCCCGTGCATTGACTATAGAGGTCTAAATTCTATCACGGTGGGTTTCAGTTACCCGCTACCTCTCATTGCTACGGCAGTGGAGTCATTTCACGGGGCGCGCTTCTTCACCAAACTAGATCTCAGGAGCGAGTATAACCTGCTGCGTATCTGAGATGGAGACGAGTGGAAAACCGCATTTAGTACCACATCTGGCCATTATGAGTACCTCGTCATGCCGTATGGGTTAAAGAATGCTCCCGCTGTCTTCCAATCCTTTGTGGACGAGGTTCTCAGAGACATGCTTGGACAGGGTGTGGTGGTGTACATCGATGACATCTTGATGGAAACGTGACACATGGCCTCACATGTGAATCCTTAAAGAGATGGGTGGGGCTAAGGCTTAAGAGGGTGTGAACAATGCTGAATGGATGTAGACAAAGAAGAGGTCTCCAGTAGGTGTACCAAAACATTCAAGGGCCATTTTCTCAAAAGTGGGGTTACAACTTTATCAACTTTCAAAGCGAAATTAGTTACCCATTGTTCCTCAACTGCAGTGAATGCTATACAAGAGTCTCTACATTTATCCAACGTAAAAAACTCAATTTCAAATGTTGCTACATAGGACTGAATCCAGGTGGTGGGTCACATTTACGTTTTTATTTTTCGCTCAATCACCTAAAAATAATAGCACAGCACCACTGATTTTAGCTGACAACCTCCACCTCCTCTCATGTCTGTGTGAATTTCCACTCGTTAGCCTTACGGCTGTAAAGGATGCAGGAGTCACTAGGCGATGTGTGATAGCACCACTTTCCCCCAGCCAGCCCACACATCTCACCTCCCCAGGTTAATGTGTATCAAGTGGCTGGAGGGCTATATCGAATTATTGCTAGGGAATTGGCTAGCTAGGTCACTGTCCTATCCTTCATTGTCTCACCTCAATAGGCCTCTAAGGAGTCAGCCGTGGCGTGTGTGTGAGAGTATGTATGAATGTACAGTACCAGTCAAAAGTTTGGACACACCTACTCATTCAAGTATTTTTCTTTATTTTTTGACTATTTTCTACATTACAGAATAATAGTGAAGACAAACTATGAAATAAAACATTTGGAATCATGTAGTTACCAAAAAAGTGTTAAGCAAATCATAATATATATTATATTTGAGATTCTTCAAAGTAGCCACCCTTTGCCTTCATGACGGCTTTGCACACTCTTGGCATTGTCTCAACAAGCTTCATGAGGTAGTCACCTGGAATGCATGTTTATTTAAAAAGTGAAATAACCTCTCTAGGGTAGGGGGCAGTATTTTCACGTCAGGATAAAAAACGTACCCGATTTAATCTGGTTATTACTACTGCCAAGAAACTAGAATATGCATATAATTGTTTGATTTGGATAGAAAACACCCTAAAGTTTCTAAAACTGTTTGAATGGTGTCTGTGAGTATAACAGAACTCATATGGCAGGCCAAAACCTGAGAAGATTCTGTACAGGAAGTGCCCTCTCTGACCATTTCTTGGCCTTCTACACTCTCTTTATCGAAAACAGAGGATCTCTGCTGTAACGTGACACTTTCTATGGCTCCCATAGGCTCTCAGAAGGCGCCAGAACGTTGAATGATGACTTTGCAGCCCCTGGCTGGAAAACAGTAGCGCATTTGGATAGTGGTCGATCTGAGAACAATGAGACAGGCGCGCGCGTGCACGTGAAGAGGCCATTTTACATTTTCAGTCTTTGAACGAAAAAGACGTCTCCCGGTCGGAATATTATCGCTTTTTACGAGAAAAATCGCATAAAAATTGATTTTAAACAGCGTTTGACATGCTTCGAAGTACGGTAATGGAATATTTTGAAATATTTTGTCACGATACACGTCCGCGCGTCACCGTTCGGATAGTGTCTTGAACGCAAGAACAAAACAGAGGATATTTGAACATAACTATGGATTATTTTGAACCAAAACAACATTTGTGGATGAAGTAGAAGTCCTGGGAGTGCATTCTGACAAAGAACAGCAAAGGTAATCCAATTTTTCTTATAGTAATTCTGAGTTTAGTGAACGCCAAACTTGGTGGGTGTCAAATTATCAAGCCCGTGATGGCGAGCTATCTACTCAGAATATTGCAAAATGTGCTTTTGCCGAAAAGCTATTTTAAAATCTGACACCGCGTTTGCATAAAGGAGTTCTGTATCTATAATTCTTAATAATAATTGTGTTTTTTGTGAACGTTTATCGTGAGTAATTTAGTAAATTCACCGGAAGTTTTCGGTATGTTTGCCAGTTCTGAACGTCACATGCTAATGTAAAAAGCTGGTTTTTGATATAAATATGAACTTCATTGAACAAAACATGCATGTATTGTATAACATAATGTTCTAGGAGTGTCATCTGATGAAGATCATCAAAGGTTAGTGCTGCATTTAGTTGTGGTTTTGGTTTTTGTGACATATGCTAGCTTGAAAAATGGGTGTGTGATTATTTCTGGCTGGGTACTCTCCTGACATAATCTAATGTTTTGCTTTCGTTGTAAAGCCTTTTTGAAATCGGACAATGTGGTTAGATTAACGAGAGTCTTGTCTTTAAAATGGTGTAAAATAGTCATATGTTTGATTAATTGAAGTAATAGCATTTCTAAGGTATTTGAATATCGCGCCACTCGATTCCACTGGCTGTTGACTAGGTGGGACGATTTCGTCCCACATACCCTAGAGAGGATAAACAATGAAAAATGTAGAGTAAACATTACACACACATAAATGTCATATTATGTCTATATAAATTGTTGTAACGATGTGCAAATAGTTAAAGTACAAAAGGGAAAATAAATAAACTTAAATATGAATTGTATTTACAATGGTGTTTGTTCTTGACTGGTGGGCCTTTTCTTGTGACAACAGGTCACAAATCTTGCTGCTGTGATTGCACACTATGGTATTTCACCCAGTAGATATGGGAGTTTATCAAACTCTCTTTCTCCCTCCCTCTGTATTTGTTTTGGAGGGCCCATTCTGCAGTCGGAAATTGATCGAGTTCCCTCCTTGGACCTCCATGCAGCACGACCCCTCCAGCAAAATGTAGTACCGATGTGTGTTGGCTAGGGGAGATCTGTTACGGGCCCCTCCTGGCTTGGGTTTCTGCAGCAGCACCACATGTCCCACTACAGTAACCTCTCCATCTCATTCAGGGCCTAACCAAAGGGCAGAGTGATGGGCAGCAGGTTATCATTTTTCGTCATGAATCTTATTCTGGAGGCAGCTCTGCAGAGTGGTCACTAAACTGGCACAGCCACAAAGTCATGATTTTAAACCTAACCCCAAACTTAACCACAGTGATAACCCTAATACCTAACCTTAAATTAATAAACCTTAAATTATATTTTTTGTTTTCATATATTTTCACAATATAGACAATTTTGACTTTGCAGCTGACTTACCAAAGGGGAAATCCCTCAGTTCTGCCTCCAGGACAAGACTCTTTATAATAAATGTCAACCCGCTGATGGGCACAGCCATAGTAGAAAGCTCTGTAGATTGTAGATGCAGCCTGTAACTTTTTTTTCCTCTTTCTTTTTTCTCTTCTTCCCTTCTTCCATTATCGACAGCACCTATGGAGAGACTGATGAGAAATCCCTCTCCTGGGCGGACCTCATTGAAGTGGCGTAGCCCCGCAATCAAATAGCCCCTTGATTTTATGCTGATGGAGGGAAAACAGCTTGCTTCCAAGTTGTTTTAATAACCCACCACACTCTATTGTCTACCCACTTGCACGCAGGTCCTAGCCATAAAGAGAGACATTTTCATACCCTGCCACTCTGAAGCAGACAGAAGAAAAGGAAGAACAGCCAGGTGAAATGTTATTCTTGCTTTGCATTGAGATTAGTAGCTGTTGGGGAAGCTTTCAGAAGGACAGAAAATATTTCCCCTATTCTCTCTGAGGGTCATCAGACTAGTCTGGTATTTTTTTCTCTCTCTCTCTCTCAGCGCTGCTCTATATCTGCACTTCAAAGTGCTGTGAGCTGTGCCTCTTGCCAAATTACGAGCTCCATTTGCCAGCCTAATTAATGGTTCATAGCACTCCCTTGAATGTTTTGCTGTGGCCCTTCACAGGTGCCAAACCAAACAGGATCGACCTCACAGATAACCATAAACTTATAACTTGTCCGAGGAACCTGACACCTCAGAAAACAAACTTCTTACAGTCTGTTTATATTCTCTCTCTCTCTCTCCACGTTCCACTGTCTTGACTGACAGTTACTTGACTGTTTCACATCATGGTCACCCTAGCGATGGTTGTTAAAAGGGATGGGGCAGGATACAGAGACCTACATCCTCTTACTTTTGACTGCAGTTTGTCTGTTTGTCAGCGGGTACCCTTGCAGTCAATGTTGTTTAGATACACGGTAAAAAAAGTTTACATGGTTGATTACAGGACAGGACAAGACAGGAAATCAATGTAAATTACCCCCAAAAAACTAAATAACTTAAACACTCTACTCTGTATTTTATAACAAGTATAAATCTTACTATTGAGTGTAAACAGCTTGAACGTAAACTCGAACCACCTCGCTCAAACTGCTTCTCCCTGACTCACCAGATAAAGTGAAAAGAGACAACCTGATATGGGTCTTGCATATCGTGAGGAAAAAGAAAGTGAGGAATATTTGATTACTGATGACAGACTACAACAGCGTTTCTGAACTCTGGTACTTGATTACCCCCAACAGCACACATTTTGGTTGTAAGCCGTTCCTCTTTGGGGATCTTGGGTGTTTTTACTGACACCACTCCTGGAGAACAAACAGTCTGCCCGGCAACCAGGCAGACTAGAGGTTCCATTCCAGGAAGCACCGATTGCTACCCGAGGCGAGCTGTCCCCTAGGCTTCAGCAGTGGTGGCGGAAATGTTGAAAGTTGTCATACGGGGACCTTTCTCAAGCAACTAGACCATCAAATTCTTGCATCATGCTGCGATGACAAACCTCTTCTTCTAGTTAACAGATGTTCTTAGTGGGTTGATTTGGTCTCAAACTCAATTTAGATGCTAAATAAAGGACAAAAGAGAATCACTTTCAGTTGGTTTTGGCTGATACAGTAGGGCACTGCTAAAACACAATCGCAGCTCAATGGTATACGTAGCTAATTAATCTTGATTAGGAAAAACATGTCAGAAAAATGTAGATTACACATAAACAATGCCTCCTTCATTCTATATTAGGGCTGAACAAGACAAAATCCTGTCTTCTTAAATGGAACTAGGCCAATCAGATTTACAGTAGAGCTGTAAGATGGATGGCAGCTACACATACATTCTGAGTGAGTCTATAGGTGTTTCAACCCCAGGAACCCCCCCCCCTCCCCTAAATTGTATCTTTTGTATTAGCCCTAGGTCATTGGGGCCTCTAGATAGTTCCTTAGACCTCCGGGATTAATTGATTGATTTTTCTGTCTCTATCTCACTGACATTAGTGCCGTGCAGAAGCCCATATCTTTTTTTAAGGTAACGATTGGTGTACTGAATTGAATTGGAATGTTGCTATGGCCAGTGGCTGTCTACAGAAGGATGGACACTGGAGCATGATGAGTGTGTCTGTGATTGTCTTCAAGCAATTTCACAGACATCCTGTGAACAGGATTGCCTCTGAGTTGCACAAGATGCACAGCACTCCCCTGTAGATGTGTAACTGACTGGCTACTACCAACCAAGAAAGAAGGAAAATGAAAAAAATTCAAGAAAACCTTTTTTTATGTTTTCCGGACTTGTGTTGGGAAATCCTTGGCCCTTCACTGTGGGGATGGCTTTTGTTGTAGGTAGTATCCGTGTATCAATCAAAGTGAACTCTAAATGAGACACAGAGGGATGCATAACAAGCTGTGTTTCTAATTGATCGATGGCTTGTTCAAGGAATTTACAGGCTTCATTAGCAACAATGTTCCAAATCTTTGACTCCGGCTCCTGTCGAAGAAGATAGCCACAGGGCACAATCCCAACCCAAAAAATATTGGGATTTTTATAAGTCAAGGCATTAGTAGGGAATTTATATGGACCGTCATTTCTTCAAAGCTCAGCCGGGCTGGAATGGATCTTGTTTCTTGCCTTGCTGAGCTGATACTCTGTTCAAAGTGGGAGCAATCCCTTCCTTTTTTTTCTCTGAACAATGCTGACTTTCGTGGACTTAACACGGGACTGATCCCGTAATACCACCAATATGATACAATTGTGCAGCATGAAAATAAAAAGACTTACAACAGGACACGTCATATTCTCCTAAGAGGGTGACCATTAGTGCTCCCAGAAACCGGACCGGGTTTAACTTGTCAGACGGCTTCAAAGGATGCCGCATGGGCCTCTTGTAAGCTCCCTGGCTGATGGAGAATTATTGATTTTGTGTTCAAATATCTTGAGCCGCTGGTGTATAACATTGGGGTTTAAATTAAGCCCGAACGCGCAGGACATGCATAAATGATGTGGTTCCCATCAAAAGGTACTAGCAAAGTAAGCTACAGAGGTCTCAGAACCTTTTGATGAACGTGTTTTACTCGTCAACAAACTCGTGTTCAACATGCATTTACGGTGACAGGTCACTGAACATGTAAAGCTGATATGAGAGAATGAAATCATACTTCATATAACAGATCCAATGAAGCCAGAGGATGCTTGTTGATGTATTTGGGAAACAAACAAAATACTGTATCCTTAAGACAGCCAGCCAACAGCACAAGTACAATATGTACAGTACATGTGGAATTATGCTGAATGTTTTAAAAATTGTATAATAAACTGTTTAAAAAGACTCCATGCAATTATTTAGCTTGATGGCATGATTCATATCACACTTGCATAATAAGAGAGCTGTTACCTATAACAGAGGTCAAAGGTCAGATTAAGAAAGCTGCAGTTCTTACAGTATGTCACTTCTCTTCTCTCCAGAGCCATTGGAATGAAAATCATGCATTTGTTGTTTAATGAATTGGTCATTCCAATATTGATCTGTCTGGCTGTGTATTGACCAGCACTGCTGCTAAAGCCACACTATCCAAAATGGTTGAGAAAATGAAAGTGCAATGATGGAGTAGCATGTCTACTTGCAATTATTAAATACAGACATAACATCACATAGCAACCAAGATTTAAAGGGGCAATCTGCAATTGCTACATACATTTTTTACTTGTAAATGAATTATATGTACCCATTGATTTTTGAAAAACATGACTTATTACTGTCTCATAAGCTTAGGTCAACTGTCGTACACCATCAAAAACCAGACCCCTTGACCTTTTTCACATTTTGTTACGTTACAGCCTTATACTAAAATAGATTAATTTGTTTTCACCCCCCATCAATCCACACACAATATACTCAGTTTCTCCCATTCATTCAGCATACTGTATTAAATATAAAGTAGCACACCGTGATTAATTTCCCATCCACATGCAAAATGGTATAGGAGCATTTCCATGGTAACAGAATTAGGCTTTAACTCAGTTCTTTTCACTTTAAAATGTATGCCAAAATAAAATCATTGATTTAAAAGTTCCCCCATGAATGTACAGCATTACACTGGCACCAGAGTTGCCAGCTTAATAGGTTAATTTTGCTCTACAGCAGAGATAATGTATTTTGCAGTATTATTTTCCTTACTGTAAAACATATTACAGCATAGCATCCCTGCTGTAAATCTACAACAGGAATGCTGTAATGTTTTGCAGTAAGAAATATAGTACTGTGAAATATATTAAAGCATCTCTGCTGTAAAGCTAAATTACAGTATTAAGCTGGCAACTCATGTGCCAGTATAATACTGTAATTGACAATGAATTTCTCCCTGAAATGTAATTGTAAGAAAAACAATACATTTGTACATAAATTCAATTTTTTCAAATTGGTAGCAACATTAACAACAAATTAACAACATGCTTGTTAATAGACGTAATAACAGTTAACAAATACAGTGCATTCTGAAAATATTCAGACCCCTTGACTTTTTCCACATTTTGTTACGTTACAGCCTTATACTAAAATTGATGAAATAGTTTTCCCCCCCATCAATCTACACACAGTATCCAATAATGACATTGCAAAAACAGGTTTTTACATTTTTATACATAAAAAACGGATCACATTTACATAAGTATTCAGACCCTTTAGTCAGTACTTTGTTGAAGCACCTTTGGCAGCGATTACAGCCTCGAGTCTTCTTGGGTATGACGCTACAAGCTTGGCACACCTGTATTTGTGGAGTTTCTCCCATTCTTCTCTGCAGATCCTCTCAAGCTCTGTCAGGTTGAATGGGGGGAATCGATCCACAGCTATTTTCAGCCTCTCCAGAGATTTTCGATCGGGTTCAAGTCCGAGCTCTGGCTGTGCCACTCAAGGACATTCAGAGACTTGTCCCAAAGCCACTCCTGTGTTGTCTTGGCTGTGTGCTTAGGGTTGTTGTCTGAGGTCCTGAGAGCTCTGGAGAAGGTTTTCATCAAGGATCTCTCTGTACTTTGCTCTGTTCATCTTTCCCTCAATCCTGACTAGTCTCCCTGTCCCTGCTGCTGAAAAACATATCCACAGCATGATGCTGCAACCACCATTCTAACCAGGTTTCCTACAGACGTGATGCTTGGCATTCAGGCCAAAGACTTCAATCTTGGTTTCATCAGACCAGAGAATCTTGTTTCTCAGTCCTTTCGGTGCCTTTTGGCAAACTCCAAGCGGTCTGTCATGTGCTCTTTTACTGAGGAGTGGCTTCCGTCTGGCCACTCTACCATAAAGGCCTGATTGGTAGAGTGCTGCAGAGATGGTTGTCCTTCTGGAAGGTTCTCCCATCTCCACAGAGAAACTCTGGAGCTCTGTCAGAGTGACCATTGGGTTCTTGGTCACCTCCCTGACCAAGGCCCTTCTCCCCCGATTGCTCAGTTTGGCCGGGTGGCCAGCTCTAGGAAGAGTCTTGGTGGTTCCAAACTTCTTCCATTTAAGAATGATGGAGGCCACTGTGGTCTTGGGGACCTTCAATGCTGCAGACCTTTTTTGGTACCCTTCCCCAGATCTGTGCCTTGACACAATCCTGTCTCCTGACAATTCCTTCGACCTAATGGCTTGGTTTTTGCTCTGAAATGCGCTGTCAACTTTTGGACCTTATATAGACAGTGAAGTGCCTTTCAAAATAGATGTTATCTAAGACCCCATTTCCATCCGTTCATCCAAAAATCAAATCATTTACTTTTGCCTTATTTAAAAAAATGGAAAATGATTGAAAAATGTATCTATGCCTTTATATCCCAAAACTATAAACTCTTAGCTTTCATTTGACATCCAATTTGATATGCTCCTATAAACTTCACATGTTGGTGCTTATGGGTCCTTTAGATGGAAATGCCCATAGAGTGAATGTTGCCCATTTGAGGAAGACACTTGACAAACCTTACATATGACATTCTTGAACGCATACTGCTATAGTAGCCTACCAGACACTTAGGTGTATTTAGGAAACATACCATACACTTAATTGGGCCCTTCCAAGTGGCCATTTGAACTCACCTGAAACCATCTACCTCATCATACTCAGCTCATAACAGGTGGCGGATGGACCGGAGAGTCTATTTGTTTTCCTGATACGGTCTGCTCATTCTACCCTCCAGTGTGTCTCTCGCTGCAGGGGGCTGGGCTTTGACAGCGCCTGTCCTCATTAGCGGTCAGCTAACACTTGAGAGATGAGATGCATCCTGACACCAAGGACTGATTCGCACCTCCATTATCAGCAGCAGGGGTTCGCAATGATCCCATTACAGCAGGGAAGGAAGAGCTGGAGGTGATGAAGGGAATGGAGGGATGGGGGCGTAAGGCATCATAGGGGAGCAAATGACGGTACCCCTTGTCCGGAGTCCGGCAACCAGCCATGAGCCAAATGATGGAGGTCATCCACACAGCTCATTCAGGGAGACTGGGAATGATCAATACCACCTGATGAGGTATCGGACTTCCTTTGATGGACATCAAAATGGAATATGTTTTTACTCCGTTTAATCAATGGCAAGAGTGTGAAACTAATTGGGCAAAAATGCAGGGCATTTATAGATTAATCAAGCAGAAAAAATGAGGGAAGTGTATCGGGGTGCAGTCGACATTCCGAAAGCAAGGACATGCCTTTTTTTGATTGGGTGAAATTAAATGAATCGATAACACGGGATCACAGGCCAGCTCATTAAAGCTTCAGGGACGTGTAATGTTAAAGGCACAGTAGCAAAAGCACCTGTGAATCTTTGCTCACAAAAATAGATAGGCTACAGAAGTAGTTTGTAGGTGCTGAAAAGCCATGTTTTATAGCAGCCACCCTGTGAGTGCTATGACATTTCCATAATGGCCGCCCCTCTCACAACCTGCTCATTATTTCCAAGGGATCTTCCTATATATATGTGTGTGTGTGTGTGTGTGTGTGTGTGTGTGTGTGTGTGTGTGTGTGTGTGTGTGTGTGTGTGTGTGTGTGTGTGTGTGTGTGTGTGTGTGTGTGTGTGTGTGTGTGTGTGTGTGTGTGTGTGTGTGTGTGTGTTCGTTCGTCATGAAACTGGAGTCCTATGGAGCTTTTCTGAACCATTAGATCTCAAGTGTCACTCAGAGTACAAAATAATAGGGACCACCTTCCCACATCTCTACTTTCTATACACTTGTCCTGTTTTGCACAGTTCGACATCCCTTTCAGAATGGAATGCCTATGGTGCCGTATTCCGGTGGGGTCCTGTGAAGGACATGAATTGTGAGTCTATAATCTCTAGTCTCTGTAGCTCTGTCCCCACAGGGAGAATTGGATCATGCCACTTGATTCAGTCTTTTAGTTCCACCATGGCGCACTAGCCTATTCCAGACGCCAGCAAACCCCAACTCCCCTGTCGAAATAGATGGAAATGGCATTGGGGGGAACGACGAGATTGCTGCCCGGCGTCCACAAATGTGTTCCACATCAGGAAGCATTCACATTTTCCTTCCCTTGGAGCACAATTACAACGTTACGTAAAAAAAATAACACGATTAATGGGAATAGTGAACAGCGGCTCCTCCTGCCAAATCCCTTTCACCACCTCCTCCCAATTGAAGGCTCCGTTATGCACACAGCAGAGCATTCTCCGACAGGATGAGAACGATTACAGAGGCCTTAAGATATCAACATACCACTGCCCAGCACTCATCTTGATTTGTAGGAGAGAGACCTTTTTTTGCCTGCATGGCATGCAATGGAAATAAGATGCACATCTGCAATGGAATGAATAGCATATAAATGGCCTGACTTGCATTGGGAGACGTGGTCATTCGGGATGTGGCTCTGTGAGGCCCACTCAGGTCACTGGAGAGGCAGGGAGAGGAAGACAAGAGCACTCAGTGTCTACTTACAGGCTCGTACTCTTCGCAATTTACAAGGAGAACATAACGGTCTGGCAGCTATTGGGAGACTAGTTGATAAGTGTGTGGATCATGTATTGACCTCCAGGCAGCCCTCGCAGGTCTCCAGGCTGTTGATTGCCGGCAGGAATCAGCGGGGAGGCCGGCGGTGTTCTGGCTTCTTCAACAAATCCTCTCCTCGGCAACAGTGGCTGTCGATGGGAGGGCCACATTATGCTGAGTGGAAGTCCACAGGGTCTCGTTGTTTTGACCCATTATGATACCATTTACATACTAATGAGATTTAAGCTACACTTCTAGTAAACACTGGATCTGAGGAGTTTTATTGATTCTGCCTCTTCACTGAGAATACATGTAACCTATAAAACACGGCAGTTTGTATATGTGTAGATGCTGTATGAGCTCAATATTAGCGGCAGAACATATTTATGGATCCAATAGGATTGAGCTACCTATTAGTTGGGTTAAGTAACTGTTATGGCAGCATCTTCGACCTCTTAAATCCATTTTAACCAACACAACTTGGATATTTGCCAACAATTAGAGCGGCAAGAACTGAATACTAGCTATTATCCTTTGAGAACGTTTTGTTAGTGTTGCTATACATCTTTATGGTACAGCATGTATATAACATTTCTGTCTCCAGTATACTGCTTTCTGCCCTGAAGTGAATGACAAAAGACCCACATCTCAGCTCCCCTACAATAAATTATTTTGAATAGATGAAGTTTCAAGAGCATAAACACAAGAGCAGAAAAGAAGCTTACCCAAGTTAGCTAGTGTTAAATCTCGAGGTGTATTTCATGTCCAAGGAAATTAGTTACTGCCAGGTTCTCTTCTTGTCATGGGAATATACATTTTTTTTTTTTACTTATATAATTTATACATCCTCTGAGAAATACTTTGGAATATTTTGGAGGACACCCAGGTTTTAAAGGAGACCATATAAATATAGTGACACTTTAACAAATGCCTTTTGTTCTACTGTATTATTGACTGTATGTTTTGTTTATTCCATGTGTAACTCTGTGTTGTTGTATGTGTCGAATTGCTACGCTTTATCTTGGCCAGGTCACAGTTGCAAATGAGAACTTGTTCTCCACTAGCCTACCTGGTTAAATAAAGGTGAAATAAAAACAAATTCAATTAAATTTGCCAATGTTTTGCTCAATCAAATCAAAGTGTATTTGTCACGTGTGCTGAATACAACAGGTGTAGACCTTACAGTGAAATGCTTACTTACAGGCTCTAACCAATAGTGCAAAAAAGGTATTAGGTGAACAATGGGTAGGTAAAGAAATAAAACAACAGTTAAAATATATATATATATATATATATATAGACTATATATAATATTATAGATATAATAATATAGATATATATTATAATATATATTTATATATTATAATATAGATATAATAATATAGAGACTATATATAATATATATATATACAGTAGCGAGGCTATAAAAGTAGCGAGGCTACATACAGACACCGGTTAGTCAGGCTGATTGAGGTAGCATGTACATGTAGATATGGTTAAAGTGACTATGCATATATTATGAACACAGAGTAGCTCTGCATTGTAAGTCTATAGCTAATGTTCTCAGAGTCTGCACTTTGCCAAGTGGCTCTTGGAGGAGCTTCTTCTGGACTCTCATTTAACTTTTGGTTCAGGTCAATGGCTTTGTGTGATTTCATGAATGGACATTTCTATTCCATAGATTTCACTAATACACAATTAAAACATATAATTGGTGCTTTGTGCAAACACATTATTAATATTACATAATTGTTAGATATGGAACCAGACATGCACCATACACGGTATATTCAAAAAAAGACCATACTCAAAGTAAGAGAACATGCCTGTATTGATACTGGTGCAGAAATAACTAGTTAACATATTTTTTTCTTAAATAATTTATCTTTATCAATAGACTTCATACCAAAAGTCCTTTCAAAAGGTGAGGATTTTACCTGCATTTTACCTGCCTGAACTGTCCAGAATCCCCATGCAGCGTTCTGGTGCCTAACTCTGTCTTGAGTCTGACAAGTAATCAGCCTTAAAACAGCAGCAGCAATCTCTGGAAAGGGGGAAAAGGAAGGTTTAGCAGGACATCAGGGATCTAGACAGAGGGACTTGAGACAAACCTGGTTTTACAACCTGTTTGGGATTGGGCTTTTGCACCGTGACTAACACCCCCGCTGTATCACATATGCTCCTGCATTTTGTCTGGCGTACTGCAGGAGGTACTAGCTAGCTAGGAAGACCACAGAACAAATGCCATCTGTTATAAACAAACACCAAATATCCCCCTTACGTGCATGAAAAAAAAAGGTTCAAATCTGAAAATGAATGTATGCCATAACACTCGACTCCAGACGGCCAATTATATTTTATTCCAGCACTTAAAGTTTGTGGAGGAGCACAGGATATTGCCCATAATGTATACACGAGCAGCCTGGAGCAGCAGGACCACTGCTCAAACTGGCCCCTCGGGGGTCCTGTGGGGGGAAAAGAAAAGGTACCACATAGCTGAGACTGCCACCTGCATGTGTCTGCTCAAATGTGTGCCAATTACTCACTGACAGACAGACAGAGGGGCTGACAGCCCTCATCGTTTGGCAGATGCCATGCACAAGCACCCCACGCGTGCCTGACGTCAACGCACGGACTGAGATGGGGCCTCCGTCTGACAGCTTGGTTGGAGCTGGGCCAGGGAAAAGAAGAGTTATGGCAATGGAGGGAGAGACGGAGGCAGATATGGAGAAAGAGAGAAGAGAAGCAACATGATATTCATCTGTCCAAGGAGTGCAACAGGAGTGTGACAAATACCAAATAAAAAAGGGCGAAAGTTTGCATAACTTGATTGATGTGTTGTGTAGTGACTATTTACGCAGTTGACCATATCAGGAAGGTATTTCAAAGTTGTGTCCTTAGGCAATGTGATAAAGCTATAAAATTGTTGGATTCTACCTATATCATTGGCAAGCCTCTCAGATGTCTGTGTAATGAATGTTGGACCCTGAGGTGTAAAGAAGATGAGGACCCCTCTCTCTTAGAAGTATCCGATTCAGAGTAAAACTACGCTGCGTTGGTCATAAATTAGCACCTGACATTGTTTTCAGTTATTGTAATGGAGATAAAGTAACAGTCAGTGAACAGTGGACGTCTGACTTCATGTATCAAAAGAAGAATTGTTAGCAAATATCTGGGTTCGTAGCATAGAAAGTAGGAAAAGGCTAGATCTTTTTTTTTTTAACAATCAATGCAGTCCAGCTATGACATCTGGCTGAATATTCAGTAATTATGTGATATTCGATCCAAAGTCATACACATGTAGAGTTATTTAAACACGACACTACATATACTACCAAAAGTATGTAGACACCTGCTCGTTGAACATCTCATTCCAAAATCATGGGCATTCATATAGAATTGGTCCCCCTTTTGCTCGCTGCGCCCGAGTGGTCTAAGGCACTGCATCTCAGTGCTAGAGGCGTCCCTACAGACCCTGGTTAGATTCCAGGCTGTATCACAACCGCCCAGGATTGGGAGTCACATAGGGTGGCGCACAATTGGCCCAGCGTCGTCCCGGGTTAGGGTTTGGCCGTGGTAGAACGCCATTGTAAATAAGAATTTGTTCTTAATTAACTGACTTGCCTAGTTAAATAAATGAAAATAAAAAAAATGTCCTGCTACAACAGCCTCCACTCTTCTGGAAAGGCTTTCCACTAAATGTTGGAACATTACTGCGGGGACTTGCTTCCATTCAGCCACAAGAATTAGTGAGAATTAGTGAGGTCGGACACTGATGTTGGGCGATTAGGCCTAGCTTGCAGTCGGCGTTCCAATTCATCCCAAAGGTGTTCGATGGGGTTGAGGTCAGGGCTCTGTGCAGGCCAGTCAAGTTCTTCCACATTGATCTCGACAAAATTTCTGCATGGATCTCGCTTTGTACACGGGGACATTGTCATGCTGAAACAGGAAAGGGCCTTCCCCAAACTGTTGCCACAATGTTGGAAGCACAGAATCATCTAGAATGTCATATGCTGTAGCGTTAAGATGTCCCTTCACTGGAACTAAGGGGCCTAGTCAAAACCATTAAAAACAGACACAGACCATTATTCCTCCTCCACTTTACAGTTGGCACTATGCATTGGGGTAGGTAGCGTTCTCCTGGCATCCACCAAACCCAGATTCATCCGTTGGACTGCCAAATGGTGAAGCGTGATTCATCACTCCAGAGAATGCATTTCCACTGCTCCAGAGTCCAATGGAGGCGAGCTTTACACCACTCCAGCCAATGCTTGGCATTGCGCATGGTGATCTTAGGCTTGTTTGAGGCTGTTCGGTTGCATCACTGCCTGGTATGGCAACTGCTCTGCCTAAGACCGCAAGGCACTACAGAGGGTAGTGCGTACGGCCCAGTACATCACTGGGGAAAAGCTTCCTGCCATCCAGGACCTCTATACCAGGCGGTGTCAGAGGAAAACCCGAAAAATTGTCAAAGACCCCAGCCACCCTAGTCGTAGACTGTTCTCTCTGCTATCGCACTTGGCAAGCGGTGCCGGAGTGCCAGGTCTAGGTCCAAGAGGCTTCTAAACAGCTTCTACCCCCAAGCCATAAGACTCCTGAATATCTAATCAAATGGCTACCCAGACTATTTGCATTGCCCCCCCCCCCCCCTCCATTCACACCGCTGCTACTCTCTTATCATCTATGCGTAGTCACTTTAATAACTCTACCTACATATATTACCTCAACCCCGCACATTTACTCTGTGCCGGTACCCCCCTGCATATAGTTTTACTACTGTTGTTTTACTGCTGCTCTTTAATTACTTGTTACTTTTATTTCTTATTCTTATTTGTATTTATATTTAACTGCATCGTTGGTTAGGGGCTCATAAATAAGCATTTCACTGTAAGGACCTGGTGTATTTGGCACGTGTGACTAATAATGTTATTTGATTTGATTTTAAACCCATTTCATGAAGCCCTCGACGAACAGTTCTTCTGCTGACATTGCTTCCAGAGGGAGTTTGGAACTGGGAGTGTTGCAACCGAGGGCAGACGATTTTCACGTGGTACGTGCTTCAGCACTCGGCAGTCTTGTTCTATGAGCATGTGTGGCCTACTACTTTGCGGTTGAGCCGTTGTTGCTCCTAGAAGTTTCCACTTCACAATAACAGCACTAACACTTGACCGGGCAGTTCCAGCAGGTGAGAAATTTGACAAACTGACTTCTTGGAAAGGTGGCATCCTTTGACGTGCCACGTTGAAAGGTCATTCTACTGTCAATGTTTGTCTATGGATATTGCATGGCTGTGTCCTCAAATTCTATACACCTGTCAGCTACGGGTGTGGCTGAAATAGCAGAATACACAAATTGTAAGGGGTGTCCACATACTTTTGTGTGTGTGTATATATATATATATACTGCTCAAAAAAATAAAGGGAACACTTAAACAACACATCCTAGATCTGAATGAAAGAAATAATCTTATTAAATACTTTTTTCTTTACATAGTTGAATGTGCTGACAACAAAATCACACAAAAATAATCAATGGAAATCCAATTTATCAACCCATGGAGGTCTGGATTTGGAGTCACACTCAAAATTAAAGTGGAAAACCACACTACAGGCTGATCCAACTTTGATGTAATGTCCTTAAAACAAGTCAAAATGAGGCTCAGTAGTGTGTGTGGCCTCCACGTGCCTGTATGACCTCCCTACAATGCCAGGGCATGCTCCTGATGAGGTGGCGGATGGTCTCCTGAGGGATCTCCTCCCAGACCTGGACTAAAGCATCCGCCAACTCCTGGACAGTCTGTGGTGCAACGTGGCGTTGGTGGATGGAGCGAGACATGATGTCCCAGATGTGCTCAATTGGATTCAGGTCTGGGGAATGGGCGGGCCAGTCCATAGCATCAATGCCTTCCTCTTGCAGGAACTGCTGACACACTCCAGCCACATGAGGTCTAGCATTGTCTTGCATTAGGAGGAACCCAGGGCCAACCGCACCAGCATATGGTCTCACAAGGGGTCTGAGGATCTCATCTCGGTACCTAATGGCAGTCAGGCTACCTCTGGCGAGCACATGGAGGGCTGTGCGGCCCCCCAAAGAAATGCCACCCCACACCATGACTGACCCACCGCCAAACCGGTCATGCTGGACGATGTTGCAGGCAGCAGAACGTTCTCCACGGCGTCTCCAGACTCTGTCACGTCTGTCATGTGCTCAGTGTGAACCTGCTTTCATCTGTGAAGAGCACAGGGCGCCAGTGGCGAATTTACCAATCTTGGTGTTCTCTGGCAAATGCCAAACATCCTGCACGGTGTTGGGCTGTAAGCACAACCCCCACCTGTGGACGTCGGGCCCTCATACCACCCTCATGGAGTCTGTTTCTGACCGTTTGAGCAGACACATGCACATTTGTGGCCTGCTGGAGGTCATTTTGCAGGGCTCTGGCAGTGCTCCTCCTGCTCCTCCTTGCACAAAGGCGGAGGTAGCAATCCTGCTGCTGGGTTGTTGCCCCCCTACGGCCTCCTCCACGTCTCCTGATGTACTGGCCTGTCTCCTGGTAGCGCCTCCATGCTCTGGACACTACCCTGACAGACACAGCAAACCTTCTTGCCACAGCTCGCATTGATGTGCCATCCTGGATGAGCTGCACTACCTGAGCCACTTGTGTGGGTTGTAGACTCCGTCTCATGCTACCACTAGAGTGAAAGCACCGCCAGCATTCAAAAGTGACCAAAACATCAGCCAGGAAGCATAGGAACTGAGAAGTGGTCTGTGGTCCCCACCTGCAGAACCACTCTTTTATTGGGGGTGTCTTGCTAATTGCCTATAATTTCCACCTGTTGTCTATTCCATTTGCACAACAGCATGTGACATTTATTGTCAATCAGTGTTGCTTCCTAGGTGGACAGTTTGATTTCACAGAAGTGTGATTGACTTGGAGTTACATTGTGTTGTTTAAGTGTTCCCTTTATTTTTTTGATCAGTATATATATATATATATATATATATATATATATAGTAGCAACATCAAGTGTGTGGGGTTTCCACATCACCAAGTTCAATAACAAAACAGGCACCAGTAGCACAAATAGATTGCAAAAGGGAAGTTTATTAGGGATTTTCGTACACGGGGAAAGAAGGGGGAATTCACAATCTTCAGTTTCGTTGGAATTTCTCGCATGGAATAGTCTTCATTTCTCAGAACAAGAATAGACTGACGAGTTTCAGAAGAAAGTACTTTGTTTCTGGGCATTTTGAGCCTGTAATCGAACCCACAAATGCTGATGCTCCAGATACTCACTAGTCTAAAGATGGCCAGTTGTATTGCTTCTTTAATCAGCACAACAGTTTTCAGCTGTGCTAACATAATTGCAAAAGGGTTTTCTAATGATCAATTAAACTTTTAAAATGATAAAATTGGATTAGCTAACACAACATGCCCTTGGAACACAGGAGTGATGGTTGCTGATAATGGGCCTCTGTATGCCTATGTAGATATTCCATAAAAAATGTGCCGTTGCCACCTACAATAGTAATTTGCAACATTAACAATGTTTACACTGTATTTCTGATCAATTTGATGTTATTTTAATGGACCAAAAAATTGCTTTTCTAAGGACATTTCTAAGTGACCCCAAACTTTTGTACGGTAGTGTAGAGTTGAAGTCGGAAGTTTACATACACTTGGGTTTAAAACTCGTTTTTCAACCACTCCACAAATTTCTTGTTAACAAAATATAGTTTTGGCAAGTCGGTTAGGAAATCTACTTTGTGCATGACACAAGTAATTTTTCCAACAATTGTTTGCAGACAGATTATTTCACTTATAATTCAAAGTATCACAATTCCAGTGGATCAGACGTTTACATACACTAAGTTTACTGTGCCTTTAAACAGCTTGGAATATTCCAGAAAAGGATGTCATTGCTTTAGAAGCTTCTGATAGGCTAATTGACATCATTTGTATCAATTGGAGGTGTACCTGTGGATGTATTTCAAGGCCGACCTTCAAACTCTGTGCCTCTTTGCTTGACATCATGGGAAAATCAAAAGAAATCAGCCAAGACCTCAGAAAAAAAATTATAGGCCTCCACAAGTCAGATTCATCCTTGGGAGCAATTTCCAAACGCCTGAAGGTACCACGTTCATCTGTACAAACAATAGTACGCAAGTATAAACACCATGGCACCACACAGCCGTCTTACCGCTCAGGAAGAAGATGCGTTCTGTCTCCTAGAGATGAACGTACTTTGGTGCGAAAAGTGCAAATCAATCACAGAACAACAGCAATGGACCTTGTGAAGATGCTGGAGGAAACAGGTACAAAAGTATCTATATCCACAGTAAAACGAGTCCTATATCAACATAACCTGAAAGGCCGCTCAGCAAGGAAGAAGCCACTGCAACTGCAGGTGGGGACAAAGATCGTACTTTTTGGAGAAATATCCTCTGGTCTGATGAAACAAAAATAGAACTGTTTGGCCATAATGACCATCGTTATGTTTGGAGGAAAAAGGGGAAGGCTTGCAAGCCGAAGAACACCATCCCAACCGTGAAACATGGGGTGGCAGCATCATGTTGTGAGGGTGCTTTTCTGCAGGAGGGACTGGTGCACTTCACAAAATAGATGTGGATGTATTGAAGCAACATCTCTAGACATTATTCAGGAAGTTAAAGCTTGGTCGCAAATGGGTCTTTCAAATGGACAATGACCCCAAGCATACTTCCAAAGTTGTTGCAAAATGGCTTAAGGACAACAAAGTCAAGGTATTGGAGTGGCCATCACAAAGCCCTGACCTCAAACCTATAGAAAATCTGTTGGCAAAACTGAAAAAGCGTGTGCGAGCAAGGAGGCCTATAAACCTGACTCAGCTACACCAGCTCTGTCAGGAGGAATGGGCCAACATTCACCCAACTTATTGTGGGAAGCTTGTGGAAGTCTACCCGAAACGTTTGATCCGAGTTAAAAAATGTAAAGGCAATGCTACCAAATACTAATTGAGTGTATGTAAACTTCTGACCCACTGGGAATGTGATGAAAGAAATAAAAGCTGAAATAAATCATTCTCTCTGCTGTTATTCTGACATTTCATATTCTTTAAAATAAAGTGGTGATCCAAACTGACCTAAGACAGGGAATTTTTACTAGGATTAAATATCAGGAATTGTGACTTCAACTGTATATATTTTTTTTATGCAAGCATTCAATTCAGATTAAAAAACTGATAAAAATACACCTTATGGAACAGCGGGGACTGTGAAAAGACACACACACAGGCACAGACACACGCATACACACACATGATAGCATAGGCACTATACACACACATGGATTTTGTGTTGTAGATATGTGGTAGTAGAGTAGTGGCCTGAGGGCACACACTTAATGTGTTTTGAAATTTGTTGTAAAATGTATAGTAAGGTTTTTAAAATTGTATAACTGCCTTAATTTTAGAGGACCCCAGGAGAGTAGCTTCTGCCTTGGCAGGAACTAATGGGGATCCATAATAAACCATAGGAAGAGTAGCTGCTGCCTTGGCAGGAACTAATGGGGATCCATAATAAATACAAATACAAAGGTACATCATTTGAACCTAACACAAAGGGGTTTGCTCAAGCCTTAATTATTAACCAAATGTATTATGCACCACAGCTTGCGCTGATACACTACAGCAGTGGTCACCAACCTTTTCTGAGTCAAGATCACTTTCTGAGTCAAAATGCATGCCAAGATCTACAGCTCTGATTTTTTATTAACATGACTTAAAAAGGGTAAGCCAATGCAACATTAACCAATTATTAAAAACAGTACTGTAGCAATGAGGTTTGCTCAGTAAGCTACAGGCCCAATACATTATCACCGCATACTGGCTTTGCTTCAATTTACCTGCCAATCCATTGTTGTTCGGGACGTTTTTTTTAATTATATTTCAAAATTTGAGGTAGGCTGTATGATTACACCGGTAATATATCCATTGTTGTATTACTTGTGAGGCACAGCTGAGTGAGCATACATTTAAATAATTAGCTTTTCACTTTACTGGGCTGATGGTGCCTGCATCTGATGGTCAGTCTCAGCTGAGGGAGAGAGCAGCAGACTGATGGTCAGTCTCAGCAGAGGGAGAGCGCAGCAGCTCTCCCTTTCCTCCACTGACACTGACCAAAAAGGGAAACCGTCTTCCAGCTGATGGCAAAACTCGAGTCGCACCGCATTATTTCTGCCTCATGCACAAATTCATATTGTTACTCTTATGAACAGAGAAAGTGAAATATTCCTTGATATTAAAAAAGACACAAGCCGCTAATAATAACAACAACGCAAGCCTATAGATACTCTGTCCTACTCATTCATCACTGCTGCACTGCTTGTTGTAGCTTATACAAAAGTGTTGAAAACAAAGTGTTGACAGTGCTGAGTAAGAACTTAAACATGAACTCACTCATAAAAACAGCAGTTCTTTGCTGTATTTGTTGACAGTCTCTCTCTAGGCATGGTTTTAAACGTTTTGAAATCTCACAGTATCAATTTTGCCATTGCTTTCTTTTATGCCTGCTACGTTACTGCAGACTCGATCATCTGAGCAATCTGATTGGCCAGCAGTAGGCATAGTACACTTGATTTCTTCTACAGGCCCACCCGGAAGGCAGAGTTTGTACCTTCAGACACATGAAATGGCAACAGTTTGCCTATCCGGCGCGCAGGGCAGCTGAATTGGCTGCACCTACCACCAACAGCCCGAGACTAGTAAAACAAAATAGGAACGCAAGGCTTTATCGTTGTTTTTTACAGAAATGTTTGGCGATCGACTAGAAATGGCTTGGAGAACGACAAGTCGATCGCGATCTACTGGTTGGTGACCACTGCACTACAGTGTAAGACCCCCACAACACCACAACAACATAGACACAGTTATGTCCTGCATTGAAGCCAGTTACAGGGAGTCCCCCGAGCGCATCAAAAACAACATGTGCAGTGTTCAGATTGGAAGAAATGAGTGAACCGTTTCTCCCGTTACACCCTGTGACAGTTAACCTCCATCATTTATATTAGGCTCGGCCTCACATATTACCTGTGTGTCAGCTTGATTACCCAGGCTGCACTGGGTTTTGCGTGACATTATCATACGATCCCCCAGAGCGCAGCCACAAGACAAGAGGCTCCTCCACCAGTCCTCGCTCCCAGGTGAGGAGAAGGGAAATGGGGGAGGAAGTTCAAGCAATCGAACTTGGGCCTGGTGTGGAGTATGGTAGGATGGAGGAAACATCCACTCCTGCCACGACTTGCCAGCCACTCAAAAGGGCAGTCATGTCAGCGCCCATTACTGTGCCTTGCATCTGACATGGGGCCATATGAAGGCTTGTGTTGCGATGTTTGGGGCAGGAGAAGAGGGGCTGGTGCGTGGTTATGAGAGGCCATAATGAGATGTCAAAGCTGTCTTGTATGCTTACAGACAGCATTGTGCATTGCGAGACATGCTAGCCTGTAATATGGCTCTGGATTTCAGGTTCAAGGGTTCTGAACTCTCCTTGGCCTGGAGGGGAATCATTATGTAAAGGATTCAGATACATACCACATAACACTGAGGGATAAATAAATAAAGGTTAAATCATACATTTTTTTTAAACAGTGGAGAGTTCAAGGAGAAGAAAAACATTTCTGAGTGTGTGTACATCTGAAGAAGCATTACCCATGTTTTAACTGTACCTGTTTTTGTGTTGATGGACGCTGTGCAAGGTGTATTGTTTCGTACTGCTGTTTACTGTTGTCTGCTGTTGCAATAGGTGGAGTTGCTCAACGATCACCAGTTTTATTTCATCCAGCTCTCAGGATTTCCCATCTAGGGGCTTCTGATAGTTCCAGTGCTCACATTCTGGACCTGAAAATAGCAGAAAGCCTCCAGGGTGACTATCAGGACTGAGGAACACAAACTAAGCACCTCACTCACATGCAGCACACTGGCCCTCAGGGTCTTTGGGAATGATGAGAACTGACAGTGGTTGGTGTGCAATGACTACCTCTGCGTTTGGATACAGCGCTACCGGGCAAGCCTCTTCAAAACCTTCCAGCTTCTTCTACTGACAAGCCCAGACAAAATGCCAGCTTTGGATCGACTTAACTGCTGTTTTGTTGTCTAAATCACGACACCAAGGACAATGTATCAAACAAACTCTAGGTCTTGCAACACGTTGTATCCACAGACTGAGAGAATTGGATCTAAAGACTGTTAGAAAGCAAACAGCTAAAATGTCCCTTTTAAATATTGGCTGTGAAGTACATGTTTACTAGTCTTGCATAATTCATGTGTGCATTACACTCTAGAAAAATGTTTAATGGTTTCATAAGTGCTGACCAATAAAAATGTGGCTCATTGAGTTGTCAAATGAAGGTATGAGTTCTAAGATTTAGAGTGGTTATACTCAGGCACATTAGGCTTTTTTCTCACTCTGTGTTTGAAATGCATTCATAATACAGTAATGGGTCACCATATGCATAAATTATGAGATAGGTCAGTCATTTAAACATAGAACAGATCACGGAAAACATTTGCGAGACCTTGGAATGTACATTTGCAAGAAATGAAAAACACAATATTGATTGCCTGGAAAATCAGCACTTTTTTATGCAAATTGCATGAACTTCAACCGCCAACTCATTTGTGCATAGGGCTCTCCTTCGGCATACCCGAAACCCTTGTATCCTCGTACGTGACTAGCACCATAATGACCATGAAAATCATATCAATTAATGACACATCAGTGTCATTATTCATATATGCAAATTAGGTATACAATACCCATAATTTTCCGATAAGTTAAAATAGAACATTTCCTCTTATAATTATGGCGGTGATTCAACTCAATGCGCAAACAAATGTAATTAATGGATTAAAAGCAACAACAGCAAAAAATGTATCCACTACTTAAAGCGAAGGATTAGCCCCAACCATATTAGAATTATCTGCATATGCAAATTATAATGACATTCAATCATTGGTTCCCCTGAAAGCTACAAAGGCAAATAAAGAAAGTTAGTGAGGTTAAAACAATAATGTTACCAACTGGGGAGAAACGAGTCTTGTTTAAATGAGAGTTAAAAATGACGTGCACTTGCTTGCTTGTCTGTTCATGGAATTGTGTTTTATGTACATCGTGTAAACCAGTGTTTCCCAAACTCGGCCCTCAGGACCCCAGGGGGTGCACGTTTTGGCCCTAACACTACACAGCTGATTCAAATCAAATCAAATTTTATTGGTCACATACACATGGTTAGCAGATGTTATTGCGTAGTGTAGCGAAATGCTTGTGCTTCTAGTTCCGGCAGTGCAGCAGTATCTAACATGTAATCTAACAATTCCACAACAACTACCTAATACACACAAATCTAAGTAAAGGAATGGAATAAGAATATACACACAAAAGCTTGGGGTGACTTTGAAATGTTCTTGTTTTTTAAAGAAAAGCACTTTTTTTTGTCCATTAAAATAACATAAATTGATCAGAAATACAGTGAAGATATTGTTAATGTTGTAAATGACAATTATAGCTGGAAACAGCAGATTTTTAAAAGAATATCTACAGACAGTTGAAGTCAGAAGTTTACATACACTTAGGTTGGAGACATTAAAACTCATGTTTCAACCACTCCACAAATTTCTTGTTAACAAACTATAGTTTTGGCAAGTCGGTTAGGACATCTACTTTGTGCATGACACAAGTAATTTTCCCAACAATTGTTTACAGACAGATGATTTCACTTATAATTCACTGTATCACAATTCCAGTTGGTCAGAAGTTTACATACACTAAGTTGACAGTGCCTTTAAACAGCTTGGAAAATTCCAGAAAATGATGTCATGGCTTTAGAAGCTTCTGATAGGCTAATAGTCACTTCTCCCCCACCAACATGGACAGATTACCTCAACTAGCCTGTACCCCTGCGCATTTCTTATTGTGTTACTTTTTATTATTAACTTTTGGAAACTTGGTAAATATTTTCTTCTTCTTGAACTGCACTGTTGGTTAAGGGCTTGTAAGTAAGCATTTCACGGTAAAGCCTACACTTGCTGAATTCAGCGCATGTGGCAAATAAACTTTGATTTGATTTTTGACATCATTTGAGTCAATTGTTGGTGTACCTGTGGATGTATTTCAAGGTCTACCTTCAAACTCAGTGCCTCTTTGCTTGACATCATGGGAAAATCAAATGAAATCAGCCAAGATCTCAGCAAAAAAATTGTAGACCTCCACAAGTCTGGTTCATCCTTGGGAGAAATTTCCAAACGCCGGAAGGTAACACGTTCATCTCTACAAACAATAGTACGCAAGTATAAACACCATGGGATCACGCAGTCGTCATACCACTCAGGAAGAAGACGCGTTCTGTCACCTAGAGATGAACGTACTTTGGTGCGAAAAGTTCAAATCAATCCCAGAACAACAGCAAAGGACCTTGTGAAGATGCTGGAGGAAACGGGTACAAAAGTATCTATATCCACAGTAAAACAAGTCCTATGTCAACATAACCTGAAAGGCTGCTCAGCAAGGAAGAAGCCACTGCTCTAAAACCGCCACAAAAAAGCCAGACTACGGTTTGCAATTGTACATGGGGACAAACATTGTACCTTTTGTAGAAATGTCCTCTGGTCTGATGAAACAAAAATAAACCGTTTGGCCATAATGACCATCATTATGTTTGAAGGAAAAAGGGGGATGCTTGCAAGCCAAAAAACACCATTCCAACCGTGAAGCATCATGTTGTGGGGTGCTTTGCTGCAGGAGGGACTGGTGCACTTCACAAAATAGATTGCATCATGAGGATGGAAAATTATGTGGATGTATTGAAGCAACATCTCAAGACATCAGTCAGGAAGTTAAAGCTTGGTCACGAATGGGTCTTCCAAATGGATAATGACACCAAGCATACTTCCAAAGTTGTGGCAAAATGGCTTAAGGACAACAAAGTCAAGGTATTGGAGTGGCCATCACAAAGCCCTGACCTCAAACCTATAGAAAATCTGTTGGCAGAACTGAAAAAGTGTGTGCGAGCAAGGAGGACTACAATCCTGACTCAGTTACACCAGCTCTGTCAGGAGGAATTGGCCAACATTCACCCAATTTATTGTGGGAAGATTGTGGAAGGTTAGACAAAACGTTTGACCCAAGTTAAGCAATTTAAAGGCAATGCTACCAAATACTAATTGAGTGTATGTAAACTTCTGACCCACTGGGAATGTGATGAAAGAAATAAAAGCTGAAATAAATCATTCTCTCTACTATTATTATGACATTTCACATTCTTAAAATGAAGTGGTGATCCTAACTGACCTAAAACAGGGAATTTCTACTTGGATTAAATGTCAGGAATTGTGAAAAACTGAGTTTAAATGTGTTTGGCTAAGGTGTATGTAAACTTCCGACTTCAACTGTAGGCGTATAAAGGCCCATTATCAGCAACCATCACTCCTGTGTTCCAATGGCGCATTGTGTTAGCTAATCCAAGTTTATAATTTTAAAGATTGGAAGTGTTATGGACAGACAAATCTAAGTTTGAGGTGTTCGGATCACAAAGAAGAACATTTGTTATATACAGAAAAATGAAAAGATGCTGGAGGAGTGCTTGACGCCATCTGTCAAGCATGGCGGAGGCAATGTGATGGTCTGGGGGTGCTTTGGTGGTGGTAAAGTGGGAGATTTGTACAGTGAGTTAACCTCTATGGGCTCAACAGCCAGTGTAATCCCGTGGCGTGATATTCAAATACCTCAAAAATGCAAAAACTTCAATTTTTCAAACATATGACTATTTTACACCATTTTAAAGACAAGACTCTCGTTAACCTCTCTGGGCTAGGCGGGACGAAATCGTCCCACCTACGCAACAGCCAGTGTAATCCCGTGGCGCGATTTTCAAATACCTTAGAAATGCTATTACTTCAATTTCTCAAACATATGACTATTTTACACCATTTTAAAGACAAGACTCTCGTTAATCTAACCACACTGTCCGATTTCAAAAAGGCTTTACAACGAAAGCAAAACATTAGATTATGTCAGCAGAGTACCCAGCCAGAAATAATCAGACACCCATTTTTCAAGCTAGCATATAATGTCACAAAAACCCAGAAGACAGCTAAATGCAGCACTAACCTTTGATGATCTTCATCAGATGACACACCTATCAAGTTCATATTTATATAAAAAACCAGCTTTTTACATTAGCATGTGACGTTCAGAACTAGCATACCCCCGCAAACCTCCGGTGAATTTACTAAATTACTCACGATAAACGTTCACAAAAAACATAAATTATTTTAAGAATTATAGATACAGAACTCCTCTATGCACTCGATATGTCCGATTTAAAATAGATTTTCGGTGAAAGCACATTTTGCAATATTCTCAGTAGATAGCCCGGCATCACACGGCTAGCTATTTAGACACCCAGCAAGTTTAGCACTCACCAAAGTCAGATTTACTATAAGACAAATGTTATTACCTTTGCTGTTCTTCGTCAAAATGCACTCCCAGTACTTCTACTTCAATAACAAATGTTGGTTTGGTCCCAAATAATCCATCGTTATATCCAAATAGCGGCGTTTTGTTCGTGCGTTCAAGACACTATCCGAAAGGGTAAATAAGGGTGACGAGCATGGCGCATTTCGTGACAAAAAAATTCTAAATATTCCATTACCGTACTTCGAAGCATGTCAACCGCTGTTTAAAATCAATTTTTATGCCATTTTTCTCGTAAAAAAGCGATAATATCCCGACCGGGAATCTGCGTTTAGGTAAAAAGAGGAAAGAAAATAAAGCACGGGGTCTCAGAGTACTCTGATTGGCCACTTGCCAAACGCGATAATGTGTTTCAGCCAGAGGCTGCCTCGATATCATTCAGCTTTTTCCCTGGGCTCTGAGAGCCTATGGGAGCCGTAGGAAGTGTCACGTTACAGCAACGATCCTCAGTCTTCAATAAAAAGAGCCAAGATGAACAACAACTTGTCAGACAGGCCACTTCCTGTACAGAATCTTCTCAGGTTTTTGCCTGCCATATGAGTTCTGTTATACTCACAGACACCATTCAAACAGTTTTAGAAACTTTAGGGTGTTTTCTATCCAAAGCCAATAATTATATGCATATTCTAGTTACTGGGCAGGAGTAGTAACCAGATAAAATCGGTACGTTTTTTATCCGGCCGTGTCAATACTGCCCCCTAGCCCTAACAGGATAAGGAATCTTGAAGAAGTAAGGCTGTCACTCCATGCCATAACTTGTGGACGGCGCTTAATTTGAGCCAATTTTCTCCTACAATAGGACACTGACCCAAAGCACAGCTCCAAACTATGCAATAACTATTTAGGGAAGAAGCAGTCAGCAGGTATTCTGTCTATAATGGAGTGGCCAGCACAGTCACCGGATCTCAACCCTATTGAGCTGTTGTGGGAGCAGCTTGACTGTATGGTCCGTAAGAAGTGCCCATCAAGCCAATCCAACTTGTGTGAGGTGCTTCAGGAAGCATGGGGTGAAATCTCTTCAGATTACCTCAACAAATTGACAACCAGAATGCCAAAGGTCTGCAAGACTGTAATTGCTGCAAATGGAGGATTCTTTGACGAAAGCAAAGTTTGAAGGATACAATTATTATTTCAATTAAAAATCATTATTTATAACCTTGTCAACATCTTGAGTATATTTCCTATCCATTTTGCGAACTCATTTCATGTATGTTTTCATGACCCCAAACTTTTGAACGGTAGTGCACATACAAATTATCAAAATGTTGATGATTAGTTTATTATTTCAATCAGCTGTGTAGCGCTAGGGCAAAAACAAATATGTGCACCCCTTGGGATGCCCTGGTGTAAACTGTATCATACTACAGGATTAAAACATTTAAAAAATAGTTTACAGTGTAAGAATGAAGTGAAACACATGACTGCGAATCATGATTACTAAGTAATTAAACAAATAATTAAGACCCTATGGAAAGAGCTAGGCTATATTATTATCATCCAGACAAATATCCCTCTAATGATTATTTAGGCCACACTAACATACAGGGCCAAATTGGCGAACACCACCATGAAGCAACCTATTGATATTCCACTTTGATGCCCACATTGGCCCATAGTCCCTGGAGCCTGTGTTTGGCCTGTATCTCTGAACTGTGATATGCTGCTCAGAGGCACCAGATTGCAATGCTAACTCTCAGTGGAGCCATGGAGCTGATAGCCCTGATCTCATCTGACTCCAACAGAAGGTGTGGGACTTAAGGGCATACCTTCTTAGTCCCTGCAGCTCTCTAACAACACTGCTCTCTCTGGGCAATAGGTCTCAGAGGGCTCAATTTAGACTTTGGATGGTCGCCCCTGCTGCAGATTACTGTCGGCGAGCTGGCAAATTCAGAGGGATTTGCTCAGGCATGTTCACTAGCCTGTGTTAAAGGTCCTGCGAAAACAACACAGAAGTGTGTAATGGTTATGCCACTGAATTCACTTGCTTGAGCGGTAGTGGTCGGTTGTTTGAGCTCTCTTTCCACTCTCCTTTCTGTCCGTTTTCATTGAAGCAGTATCATCTGAAGCACCCGTTGAGTGTACTGGAGGGGAATTTCCACCTTTTAAATTGGTGCTACTGTTAGTAATCTTCAATTCATGAGAAAAGCTAGAAAAAGCCCTACTCCATAGGCTCATTACGAAAACATCATGTTCCAAATTATCTACAGTATTAGGGCATGAGGGAAGTTCTTTTAGCATCCTCAGGGTTTTGGTAGTAGTCTGACTCAATGAGCATGGGTAGAAAACTCTCCAGGAGAACTCGTCACAGTGTCTTAGGTTGCCAGCTCCCGTCCAATTACTCTGAGCCAGTGCTGTGCACAGACCTTTCGGGGGGCTTGTGCTCACAAAAAAGGGCACCCTCCCAAAACAATATCCTGCAACCGTGGTCACAGACTTGTTGCACATTTATTACTTTGATTATTTACTTACATAAAATCAATAGGCTCAATAGATGCTGTTGTTGTATCGTTTTCTAAGATTTGGTCAACATGTTTTATGTTGGTCGAGAAGAGGGGAAAGCAGCACAATTTGATAGGTAAAGTATTTTTCTAAACTATTTTGAACTGGAACAAAGGCCGCACTTATCAACAATAACCAATACAATTCCAGCCAAAATAGAAAATTGTAAGAAATACTGTAGCCTATCATGACTATTATCCAACTCAACTCCATTTGTTGCCACTATCATGCATCTTACCTGGCTGAAGCCTTGATCCAAGGGATAAGTATTGAATAGCAGGGAGGTTGAAGGTCACTTCTGGGATACAGCTGCTGCTCTATTACTAAATAAGCCAGTAATGAGAGCAAATTAATAGAATATTGTGAGAAATACTGTAGCCTATAATTACTACACCCTATATTACTTTACTCTAGCCTACCATTCCCTAAATAATCCAGTAAAGAGAGCATGTTGATCATGTTGATGACTGATAATGTTAGCAAGCAAACTCACTAGGCTACCATATGCTACAGTTAACAAAATGTCTAGATAGCTAGATTACTAAATCGTTTTGTTGTTGTTGTACAGATTGATACTAACTTCCTAATCTTATATCTTCTAACCTCATAGTATAACTTTATAACAATGTCATCTAATAATAATTGTATATTCCTTAATAACTCTATAGTCATGTAGCACAGATCTATTACAGATATTACTTTGCTTAATTGACATACTTAGAATATTTATTGTGTAGGCAAATAATATATGATCATACACTATTTCATAGTCATGATATATAGCTGGCTGATAAGTGGCTTGTACGGCTAGTTTAGTAGGCTAACGTTTATGGTGGCTAGCTAGCTATAGACTACCTGTGTTGCTGCTACCCTGAGACGTGCAACTCCCGGCTGAAGGGATGGAATTGAGTCTGAGGATCGGTGATGCAGCCACTTTTCTTTGTCTGTCGCTCTGCTGCTTGTAAGGCCTATCAGCCAACCAGACTGGATATTGATGACGTAAATCATCAAGTTAGCAGGTCACTCATGTTGTTATGCTAATCCTGTAGCAGTGGTGTTGATATTTAAACTAGCTGGGTAGCTAGCTACACACTCGACTCGCCTGGTGACCGCCTCTCAAGTCATACATGTTTGGATACCGGCACAAGCTCCGTACAGGGAAGCCTGGGAAACAGGAGCAACCAACCAACAGACAGACAAGTGCATACAGTGCAGAAGGTATTTACTTTTAATACCTTCACTGCAGTCCAAGGGTCAACAACAATGTGATTCTGCAATAATCATGAATCACATCACCTATCTTATGTTTGTATAATTGTTTTTTGTATCAGTGTCAAACTCACATCCACTTGTGATATCCAAAATAACTTTAGAAACATTATACTTTTACAGTCCCTAGGGGTTTTATCTGCGTAAATGAAGTTCATAGAGTTATTTAGGTCACAGTTGTGATGTGAAATAATGCAGAGAGAGGTAATTATTAGTGTGACGTCATTAATGAGACTGATGTGAAGCTTACTGCAGGGAGAGAACATTGACCCTAATGAGGATCTATGGAAGCCTGCTTGATCCAAGATGAAAGGTGGAGAGACAGTTTGGACAGTAATCAAAACGCATATGGCCCCTTTGAAACACTTGGACTACGATGTGAAGTTAACCCATCCTTAGCATGACAGAATCCAGAGCCACCAAATGTTGTATCACAGTTAGAGGTTGGAAACACATCCATAGTGAGTAATTTCCCAACATAACACCGGAAGCATGTATCATGTATTTTTGATACACTGTGATACATTTTTTTAACAAATTATGTCAACAATTCAAGCCCCCTTTTGCCAAGCCCCATTTGCAAATTGCCCCTCCACCCACTTCGCTTCCCTTAATTGAATGGGGCTCTGTTGTTTCATCGCACCCAAAGCACTCCATGGATCACAGCTGTTTAAGATTGAAAAGCCCTATATGGATTGAACATGCATTTAGCTGTGGTTATAATAATAATTTGCCTACTTTAGCAATGTCATTGTATTTCCATGCCACTTTAAGTTAGTGTAACCCATGTCTAGGGCACAAAGAAATATTATCTGCAGCTATGGTGGTAACAGCTAACTCATGTCTGACAACAACATTTACATTTAGATTTGAGTCATTTAGCAGACATTTTTATTCAGAGCGTCGTACAATTACTGCATTCATCTTAAGATAGCTAGGTTGGACAACCACATATCACAGTCATAGTAAGTAAAATTGTCCTCAATAAAGTAGCTATCTGTGAAGTCTGAGCTAGTAAAGGGGGAAAAAAGTAAAGTGCGAGTGTTAGTTCGCGAAAGGTTGTTTATTTGTTGGAGGGATTATTAAAGATATATTCTTTGAAGAGGTAGGGTTTCAGATGTTCTCGGGAGATAGGAAGGGGTTCTGCTGTCCTAGCTTCAGGGGGAAGCTGGTTCCACCATTGGGGTGCCAGGACAGAGAAGACCTTGGACTGTGCTGAGCAGGAGCTGCCCTCCCGTAGGGGTGGGAGGGCCAAAAGACCAGAGGTGGCAGAATGGACTGCTTGAGTTGGGGTGTAGGGTTTGAGCATAGCCTGAAGGCAGTGAAGGGCAGTTCCACTTGCTGTTCCATAGGAAAGTACCATGGTCTTATAGTGAATGTGAGCTTCTTCTGGAAGCCAGTGGAGTTTGAGGAGAAGTGGAGTGACATGGGAGAACTTGGGAAGGTTGAACACCTGGCGAGCTGCAACATTTTGGATAAGTTGCAGGATTGCAGTTGCAGTTGCAGATAGCACAAGTGGGGAGGCCAGCCAACAGCTAAATTGCAGTAGTCCAGACAGGAGATTAAAAGTGCCTGGATTAGGACCTGCGTCGCTTCCTGTGTGAGGTAGGGTTGTACAATACAGATGTTGTACTTTCTTACGGATCCAGAGGCGGCGCTCCTAGTCGCCGGAGACTTTAAAACCTGTTGGGGCTCGGGGGCAGTATTGAGACATTTTGAAAAAAATATGTGCCCATTTTTAACTGCCTCCTACACCAACTCAGAAGCTAGGATATGCATATTATTAACACATTCGGATAGAAAACACTCTGAATTTTCTAAAACAGTTTGAATGGTGTCTGTAAGTATAACAAAACTCATATTGCAGGCAAAAACCTGTGAAAAATAGATTAAAAAAATGTGAATTTTGTGACTGTACTATTTAGTGTCATTGTTTTATAGATACCATAGTGAGAAAGGATTCATTTCGCAACACCTACGGCTTCCACTAGATGTCAACGATCTTTATAAAGTTGTTTGAAGCGTCTATGATAAACAGAGAGCAAATTAGAATCCAAGGAAGTTGACATGTCATCACTTCATTTTTTTGCGCCTGCGCATAAATCTGAGAAACGTGAGTTTGTCATCATTTTTTATCTAGACATAGGATAGGTTGTGTGAAAATATTACTGATGTTTAACGTTAAAAATGGACCAAAAGATTAATGCTAAACAACATTTGACATGTTTGAACGAACATAAATAGATTATTTACTAGGTTTTTTTAGCTTTTCGGCGTGATTTTACCAGCCCCCCAACCACGTTTTGTGGGAGCATAATGAACGCTAAGTACTTGGTGTTATTTGGACATAAATTATGAACTTTGTCAAAAGAAACCACATTTGTTCCGGACCTGGAATGCCTTCCGGACCTGGGATCCTGCCTTCTGATGGAGATAATCAAAGGTAAGGGGGTATTTACAATGTTATTATCGATTTTAGATGATGCTAACTGTATAGCATAGCCTGTTGTTCTTAGCATAGCACCCCGTTTATTGCAAAATGTGATTTCCCAGTAAAGTTATTTTGAGATCTGGCCATTCGGTAGCAATTACGAGATGATAATATATTATTCTTTGAATGACAATATTATAATTTACCAATGTTGTCGAATAGTAATTTTGTTATGTTCACCGGAAGCATTTCAGAGAAGAAAAAAATCTGAATTTCACGCTACTGTAAAATGCTGTTTTTGGATATAAATATGAACTTGATGGAACAAAAAATGTATGTATTGTATAACATAATGTCCTAGGAGTGTCATCTGATGGAGATTGACAAAGGTTAGTGCATAATTCTAGCTGGTTTCTGCTTTTGGTGACGCCTGACCTTGAATTGAAAATGGATGTTTGTACTTTTGTGGCTATGTACTGTCCTAACATAATCTAACTTTATGCTTTTGCCGTAAAGCCTCTTTGAAAATCGAACAATGTGGTTAGATTAAGGAGATGTTTATCTTTTAAATTGTGTAAAATAGTTGATGGTTTGAGAAATTGAAATTATTAGATTTTTGATGTTTTGAATTTCCAGCCTTGTTAGCAATCCCGACTCGGGGTTCATTGCTAACCTGTAGCCCCAACAGGTTAATGCAGGGAAAGTTAAATCTGTTTTACCTAATGTCAACCAGCATGTTAAATGTGCAACCAGAGGAGAAAAAAAACTCTAAACCACCTTTACTCCACACACAGAGAAAAGTAGAAAGCTCTCCCTCGCCCTCCATTTGGCAAATCTGACCATAATGATATCCTCCTGATTCCTGCTTACAAGCAAAAACTAAAGCAGGAAGCACCAGTGACTCGGTCAATAAAGAAGTGGTCAAATGATGCAAATGCTAAGCTACAGGACTGTTTTCCTAGCATAGACTGGAATATGGTCCGGGATTTATCCGATGGCATTGAGCAGTACGCTACATCAGTCACTGGCTTCATCAATAAGTGCATTGATGACGTCGTCCCCACAGTGACTGTACGTACATACCCCAACCAGAAGCCATGGATTACAGGCAACATCCACACTGAGCTAAAGGGTAGAGCTGCCGCTTTCAAGGAGCGGGACTCTAACCCGGAAGCTTACAAGAAATTCCGCTATGCCCGTCGACGGGAAAGCGTCGATACAGGACTAAGATTGATTCGTACTATGCTGGCTCCGACACTCATCGGATGTGGCAGGGCTTGCAAACTATTACAGACCACAAAGGGAAGCACAGCCGCGAGCTTCCCAGTGACAGAAGAGAGGATCGAGTAGCAGCAGAGTAAAAAAAGGGTGGGTCAATGCAAATAGTCCAGGTAGCCATTTGATTAGCTGTTCAGCAGTCGTATGTCTTGGGGGTAGAATCTGTTAAGGAGCGTTTTGGACCTAAACTTGGCACCTCTTGCTGTGCGGTAGCAGAGAGAACAGTCTATGACTAGGGTGGCTGGAGTCTTTGGCAATTTTTAGGGCCTTCCTCTGACACCACCTGGTATAGAGGTCCTGGATGGCAGGAAGCTTTGCACCATTGATGTACTGGGCCGTACACACTATCCTCTGTAGTGCCTTACTGTCATATACCGAGCAGTTGCCATACCAGGTGGTGATGCAACCAGTCGGGATGGTGCAGCTGCAGAACTTTTTGAGGATCTGAGGACCCATGACAAATCTTTTCAGTCTCCTGAGGGGGATTAGGCATTGTTGTGCCCTCTTCACAACTGTCTTGGTGTGTTCGGACCATGATAGTTTGTTGGTGATGTGGACACCAAGGAACTTGAAGCTCTCAACCTGCTCCGCTAGAGCCCCATCGATGAGAATGAGGGCGTGCTCGGTCCTCCTTTTCCTGTAGTCCACAATCATCTCCTTAGCCGTGGTTACGTTGAGGGATAGATTGATATTCTGGCACGACCCGGCCAGGTCTCTGACCTCCTCCCTATAGGCTGTCTCGTCGTTGTCTGTGATCAGGCCTACCACTGTTGTGTCGTCTGCAAACTTAATGATGGTGTCGTGCCTGGCCATGCAGTCGTGGGTGAACAGGGAGTACAGGAGGGGACTGAGCACGCACCCCTGAGGGGCTCCAGTGTTGAGGATCAGCGTGGCAGATGTGTTGCTACCTACCCTCACCACCTGGGGGCGGCCGGTCAGGAAGTCCAGGATCTAGTTGCAGAGGGAGGTGTTTAGTCCCAGGATCCTTAGCTTAGTGATGAGCTTTGAGGGCACTATGGTGTTGAACACTGAGCTGTAGTCAATGAATAGCATTCTCACATAGGTGTTCCTTTTGTCCAGGTGGGAAATCGCAGTGTTGAGTGCAATAGAGTTGATGGGATAATGGTGTTGATGTTAGCCATTGCCAGCCTTTCAAAGCACTTCATGGCCATGGGCGTGAATGCTACGGGTCTGTAGTCTTTTAGGCAGGTTGCCTTCGTGTTCTTGGGCACAGGGACTATGGTGGTCTGCTTGAAATATGTTGGTATTACAGACTCAATCAGGGACATGTTGATAATGTCAGTGAAGACACCTGCCAGTTGGTCAGCATATGCCCGGAGCACACGTCCTGGTAATCCTTCTGGCCCCGCAACCTTGTGAGTGTTGACCTGTTTAAAGGTCTTACTTACGTCGGCTATGGAGAGTGTGATCACACAGTCGTCTGGAACAGCTAGTGCTCTCATGCATGCCTCAGTGTTGCTTGCCTCGAAGCGAGCATAGAAGTGATTTAGCTTGTCTGGTAGTCTTGTGTCACTGGGCAGCACGTGGCTTTGCTTCCCTTTGTAGTGTGTAATAGTTTGCGAGCCCTGCCACATAAGATGAGAGTCGGAGCCGGTGTAGTACGATTCAATCTTCGCCCTGTTTTGATGCTTTGCCTGTTTGATGGTTCGTCAGAGGGCATAGCAGGATTTCTTATAAGCTTAGAGTCCCGCACCTTGAAAGCGGCAGCTCTACCCTTTTGCTCAGTGTGAATGTTGCCTGTAATCCTTCTGGTTGGGGTATGTACGTACAGTCACAGTGGGGACGACGTCCTCGATGCACTTATTGATAAATCCAGTGACTGATTTGGTGTACTCCTCAATGCCATCGGAAGAATCCCGGAACATGTCTGTGATAGCAAAACAGTCCTGTAGTTTAGCATCTGCTTCATCTGACCACTTTTTATAGACCGAGTCAATGGTGCTTCCTGCTTTAATTTTTGCTTGTAAGCAGGAATCAGGAGGATAGAATATGTATGCCATGGCTGTCTTGCCACCAGATCTCAACCCAATTTAACACTTATGGGAGATTCTGGAGCGGTGCTTGAGACAGCGTTTTCCACCATCATCAACAAAACACCAAATTATGGAATTTCTCATAATTTCCATACACTTGTAGAATCTTTGCCAAGGTGCATTGACGTTGTTCTCGTTTGTGGTGGCCCAACGCTCCCTTTTTTTGGCAGTTAGCTGTACAATTACACATGCTTTATGATGTTGTGAGGAAAACAAGTGGGCTCTGACACTGAAAACTGTTAAAAAAAATTGGTCAAAGGTTCCTCTGTAGATTCTATGTGTTCAGCCCCTTCACTTGCAATTATGTTAACCTCTTGTTAACCTGAGCTCACCCTCACCAGTTCTATCACTCTCCTTATCTCCTGCTGGGTCTGCCCCAGACCATAATCACAGCCAACCAGCCACAGTTAATATCGGCCAAATTATCATCCTACCCAATATGAGAACGTAACCTGCAGGACTTTTTTCCACATTTAACATAGAATATTCCACTCACAGGTCAATTAAGCATTGGAAAGATCTACGGGCAGGTATATTGGTGACAGCCCTTTCACAGACTCTCCTACACAACCAGACAACTAACTATTCCACTGCTGGAGTATCCCCAGCATCATTCAGGCTGGGATAACATTCCAGTTAGTCAACGGGTCTCGTTGTTTTGAAAGCTGCATCTGCTGAGTGCCTGCACCCAACTGTTGTAGAATTGGATACTGATCACCACACAGTCCCAATAACCTGCCAGTCATACAGAAAGGATACAGGCCTTGTCACTGCAGCTTGCCCAGAATGACCAGTTAGCTGTGCAAGCTGGTCAGGCCCCAGAACTACAACCACCACTGGCTACCTTGTCTCCTCACCTTGTTAGGACACACTCATATCCTGGTCACCTCAAAGTATTTGACTCAACCTTGCACACTTAGTTTCAGTGGGGAAAAGAGGGAAAATGTTAGATCTGTACATATACGCTACTAGAGTAGTTGACATAATAGAGTAGTATTACATAATATTAAGGACGTCTATAGGTTTTGATCGCCTGAGGTAGAGTACCTCATGATAAGCTGTAGACCACACTATTTACCAAGAGAGTTTTCATCTATATTTTATGTGGCTGTCTATTTACCACTGCAAACTGATGGCAGGCACTAAGACCGCACTTAAGGAGCTGTAACAGGTGAAAATGGTGCTGGAGGGGATGACTGCAGTTGTTTGGGCTCCTAACCAACCGTGCTATTTGGTTAGTTTTTTCGTATTGTTTGTAACTTATTTTTTTAACTTATTTTGTACATAATGTTGCTGCTACCGTCTCTTATGACCGAAAACATTACTTCTGGACATCAGCGATTATTCACCTCGAACTGGAGGAAGATTTTTTTCTTTAACGGGTTCGACACGAAGGATATACTGCCTTTCTTGGGAACGGGCCCAAATCCCGTCATTTTCATGAAGAAAAGACGGAGAAAAAGGGGTCGGAGGTCGGGCTGCCTTCTGAGAATTCGTAGGTGAGTGAGTAAACCTCCACTACCATCTGTTCTATTGGCCAACGTGCAATCACTGGAAAACAAAATGGATGATATACGATCAAGACTATCCTACCAACGGGACATTAAAAACTGTAATATCTTATGTTTCACCAAGTAGTGACTGAACGACGACACAGATAATATAGAGCTTCTGAGATTTTCCATGCATCGACAGGACAGAGAAGCTACATCTGGTAAGACGAGGGGTGTGTGTCTATTTGTCAATAACAGCTGGTTCGCGATGTCTAATATTAAAGAAGTCTCGAGGTATTTCTCATCTGAGGTAGAGTACCTTATGATAACCCGTAGACCATACTATCTACCAAGAGAGTTCTCATCTATATTATTCATAGCCGTCTATTTACCAATCTGATTATGACACTAAGACCGCACTCAACCAGCTGTATAAGGCCATAAGCAAAGAGATTTTCTTACTCAAAAATGTGTTTTCTGCATTGTTGGTTAAGGGCATGTAATTAAGCATTTCACGGTAAGGTTTTATTCGGTGCATGTGACAAATAACATTTGATTACGGGTTGCTTTCCTGTAACTTGGTTCTGCTACTATGTGCTTGTGTGTCGTGAAAGGCTTTTTATTATATTTTGTGTAATTGCCCATTGTTTATATGCTGTAAGTGTGTGAATGAAATGAACATGAACACACACTGAACAGCTCTTTGGCTTCAGCTATTCAAACACAACATAAGCATGGCAGTGCCACTTACAGTCCTAGATATACCAAGAGCCTTATAAAACCCTTTTAAAGAGAGAATAAAGGCGTCAGCATGCCTACAATTTCCACACGCAGCTGGAATGTAATTAACGTAATAAAAGAATCCCCATCAAAATCGGTCTGTTTAAGCTAGAGATATCAGTTTGCATGGCCTGCATCTCAATCCACCACATCCGCCAATATTGCCCTTCCACATCCGCAGTGAAAGGTGGCAGAGCTAGAGCAGTGTTTGTCATACCATGAGCCATCACGAAAATCAGTCTTCTCGCAAAAATGTCTGTAGTGTCTGAAAGGTCAATCTACACAAAATACCCCATAATGACAAAGCAAAAAAGGTTTTTTAGAAAGGTTTGCAAATATATTCTTTTTTAAAAACTGAAATATCAGATTTACAGAAGTATTCAGACACTTTACTGAGTACTTTGTTGATGCAGCGATTACAGCCTTGAGTCTTCTTGGGTATGATGCTACAAGCTTGACACATGTATTTGGTGAGTTTCTCTGATTCTCTCTCTGCAGATCCTCCTCTCCTCTGTCAGGTTGGATGGGGAGCGTCACTGCACAGCTATTTTCAGGTCTCTCCAGATATGTTTGATCACATTCAAGTCCAGGCTCTAGCTGGGCCACTCAAGGACATTCAGAGACTTGTCCCGAAGCCTCTCCTGCATTGTCTTGGTGTGTGCTTAGGGTTGTTGTCCTGTTGGAAGGTGAACCTTCACCCAAGTCTGAGGTCCTGAGCACTCTGGAATAGGTTTTCATCAATGATCTCTCTGTACTTTGCCCATGTTCATCTTTCCCTTGATCCTGACTAGTCTCCCATTCCCTAACGCTAAAAAACATCCACACAGCATGATGCTGCCTCCACCATGCTTCACTGTAGGGATGGTGGCAGGTTTCTTCCAGATGTTACACTTGGCATTCAGGCTGAAAAGTACAATATTGGTTTCATCAGACTAGAGAATCTTGTTTCTCATGGTCTGAGAGTCCTTTATAGGTGCCTTTTGGCAAACTCCAAGAGGGCTGTCATGTGCCTTCTACTGAGGAGTGGCTTCCGTCTGGCCACTCTACCATAAATACCTGATTGGTGGAGTGCTGCAGAGATGGTTGTCCTTCTGGAAGGTTCTCCCATCTCCACAGAGGAACTCTGGAGCTCCGTCAGAGTGACCGTCGGGTTTTTGATCACCTCCCTGACCAAGGCCATTCTCCCCCGATTGCTCAGTTTGGCTGGGCGGCCAGCTCTAGGAAGAGTCTTGGTGGTTCCAAACTTCTTCCATTTAAGAGTAATGGAGGCCACTGTGTTCTTGGGGACCGTCAATGCTAACTACACACAGAGGGTGTTAATTAACAGAAGTCAGAGGGTATTCTTTAATGGATGCCTCTCAAACATAATCCAAGTACAATCAGGAATTCCCCAGGGTAGCTGTTTAGGCCCCTTGTTTTTTCAATCTTTACTAACGACTTGCCACTAACTTTGAGTAAAGCCAGAGTGTCTATGTATGCAGATGACTCAACACTATACACGTCAGCTACTACAGCAACTGAAATGACTGCAACACTTAACAAAGAGTGGCTGGCAAAGAATAATTTAGCCCTAAATAAAACTAAAACCAATTGTATTTGGGACAAATCATTCACTAAACCCTAAACCTCAACTAAATATTGTAATATATAATGTGGAAATTTAGCAAGTTGAGATAACTAAACTACTTGGAGTAACCCTGGATTGTAAACTGTCATGGTCAAAACTTATTGATACAACAGTAGCTAAGACTGTGAGAAGTATGTCCGAAATCAAGCGCTGCTCTGCCACTGAGCTGTCTGTCTGAACTACTGGCACACACCTCGGACACCCATGCATACCCCACAAGACATGCCACAAGAGGTCTCTTCACAGTCCCCAAGTCCAGAACAGACTATGGGAGGTGCATAGTACTACATAGAGCCATGACTACATGGAACTCTATTCCACATCAAGTAACTGATGCAAGCAGTAAAATGTTATTTAAAAAACAGATTAAAAAAACCACCTTATGGAACAGCGGGGGACTGTGAAGCAACACAAACATAGTCACAGACACATGCATACACACACACACACACACACACACACACACACACACACACACACACACACACACACACACACACACACGGATTTAGTACTGTAGATATCTGGTAGTGGTGGAGTAGGGGCCTGAGGGCACACAGTGTGTTGTGAAATCTGTGAATGTATTGTAATGTTTAGAAAATTGTATAAACTGCCTTAATTTTGCTGGACCCCAGGAACTGCCTTGGCAGCAGCTAATGGGGATCCATAATAAATACAAATACAAATGCCGCAGACTTTTTTTGGTACTCTTCCCCAGATCTGTATCTCGACACAATCCTGTCTCCGAGCTCTACGCACAATTCCGTTGACCTTATGGTTTGGTTTTTGCTCTGAAATGCACTGTCAACTGTTGGACCTTATATAGATAGGTGTGTGCCTTTCCAAATCATGTCCAATCAATGAAATTTACCACAGGTGGACTCCAATGAAGTTGTAGAAAGATATCAAGGATGATCAATGGAAACAGGATGCATCTGAGCTCAATTTAAAGTCTCATAGCAAAGGGTCTGAATACTTATGTAAATACTATGTTTTTATTTGCAATAAATTTGCAAAAAATTCTAAAAACCTGTTTTTGCTTTGTCATTATTGGGGGTTGTGTGTACATTGATCAGGGAAAAAAATGAATTTTGTCCATTTGAGAACAAGGCTGTAACGTAATAAAATGTGGAAAAAGTCAAGGGGTCTTTCTGAATGCACAGTAAATGCTGTGTAACTTTCAGCTGTCCAGTCATACTCAAGACAAAAACATTTTGTTGAAGATATTTTCCAGATATTTGCAATAGATACAGTACCAGTAGTAGTAGTGCTTAGATGTAGTGAATGAAGTAATATGATGATCTAGGATTATGTTTGCTTGTACAATACTAACAAATACACTGTAAAAAAAAATATTAATATAAAATGTACAATTGTATGCAACCAGGTGCAATAGGATTGTGAGTTTGCTCAACATTTGGGTATATAGCTAAACCAACATAGAGGTAACAACCTAAATAAAGGAAACACCATCATAGGGTGCTGGGCCACCACAAGCTGCCAGAACAGCTTCAATGCACCTTGGCATAGATTCTAGAAATGTCTGGAACTCTAGTGGAGGGATGAGACACCATTCTTCCATGAGAAATTCCATAATTTGGTATTTTGTTGATAGTGGTGGAAAACACTCTCATGCGCCACTCCAGAATCTCTCATAAGTGTTCAATTGGGTTGAGATCTGGTGACTGACACACCCAGTGTAAAATGTATATATTGATGACAATACATTACATATATCACAAGGCCTTTCTTTGAGGGCCTAGTTACACCGTAACGCAGTGGTCTGAAACTCCTGGTTTACAGGCCATATCAAGCCTGCAAGTCACATTATACTGGCTTGCAAAGTGTTGTGTAATTCCTATTGGAATCCAGCCAAGTGAGGATATCAAACAATTTGAACTTTTAATCAACTGCAACCTGCATTGAGAATGACAGACAGGGTATGGATGATTGATTATTGAGACTAACTAAATCAAATATACTGGAACAGCCATCTCAGTAACAGGTGCAACTACTAACAGATTGGAGTAGTTTAGAAACATGTATGCTAGTTATGTTTGTGTAGCATAAGATTAATCAACCAATCAATGTACATGCAAAACACAGGTATTGAAACAAACAATTCAGAAAATCAACCTGAAATAGAGCATGCTGGGAAATATGATAACGATTGGAGTTATTTTGAGTGGTTTTGAGCAAACATACATTTGTAATTTTACTCAATACTTTTTTTTCAAATTTAGCTCACTTGAAGCAGAGTGTGTTGATTCAACGTACAATTGTATGGCAACCAGCTGCAATAGGATTGTGAGTTTTTAAACTTAACAAGTTTTCATACATTCAGGTCACGGTGAGCAGTTTGTTGAGTGAACAAATGTTCAAACATTAGCAAAATTTCTTGTCCTTCTGAAGTCCACACAATTCACAGAATAACGCTGATTATGCAATTGGTTAAATTGGCTTTTTTTTTGAGTGTACAGAGGTTGCAAAAAAAGATAACAAATAACGTGTTAAAGGTATGTGTTAATCAACGACTTTGCTGAAAGGATTTTCAGCAGTTCTGCAAGTTTACAGCCCTCATTTGCGTGTAAGTATCCAAAATGTCTGAGGTCGTTGGGTTTATCAGTCTGTCAAGCACATCTGTGAGGCCATCCGTCTTCTCATCCAAGATGCGGAGCAGCATAACTACGGCGGTTTCCATACAGATGTAGGATCATCATTTGATCACCTTGTTGCAGGATAACTTTTCTGCAATGCAGGTTTAAAAAGGCTTCTGAAGTTTATAATTTCCATTTTGAAACTTCAGACTTGATTTTCCCTTACGAAAAATGTATCAACTCTTACCAAAATGTCCATTAATTATAATCCACATAATAATTCACATTTCCTGTTGCTGCAGGATTATTTTCCTGCTATAGCGAACTGGCTCAAATTAAAATCCAACATCTGTATGTTTCTCGCCTTTCCAGAATGTTCTAAGGAAGTTAAAGTGTTTTCATTTCCATTCAATTCCTCTCTAGGTTGGAGAATAAGTGGCAGCCTTAACTTAAACAAGCTGAGATAGTGTATAGCGCAGGCCACCAGCACCACAAATATCACATCCCCAAACTGGTGTAATTTTTCTCATTCAGCTGTTCACTGTTCATATACATCTACCTCTGCCAATGGATTGTTATCTGCCTCTGATTGCTGGGGATGCATAAAAAGCCACCTGGCAGAGTAGGATCATATAACGAGCTCATATACTCAATCATGACAAATATTCATATGACATGAACAGCTTAGCTAAGTGTTATGTTTCATCTTGATGCTCTCACAGAAAAATACAATAATTGAATGGCACTGCTTAATCATGTTGTATTTTATCGTACATCGCATCAGTAACAAAATTAGGGGAATTGGAATGGGTATCCTTACATCTGGCTCATATGGCTAATGTGAGACCTGTGAAAAATGTCTGATAATGTTTTTCTATTGGAATATCAGAGTGGAATCTATCCAGGACATGGCTCTCCATGGAAACAGTTGGTGGGATTACTGGGCTTGCTGCAGAGATCTGTCAGAGAGCCTTTGGAGAGCCCATCGTCATGGTACTGGACTTGAAATTCCCAAATCTGGAAAATCTGTGAACCAGGAGTGTCAATCTGAAAAAGGTTCTTGTGTTCCCTCTTAGTCAAGATTGAATATTAAATTAGATCTGTCACACAAATCATAAGACTGGGACAGGCCTTTTCAGTTTTTTTTTATATCATATTGAACAATCATGGTGATTCAGAAAACATTACTGGGATAGGATATTGTAGAAAAGAAACACATTAAGCTTGCTTTGTACCTGTCAGTATACCACAAAATGATGATAAACCACAAACCCCTTTTTTTAGCCCAGCACATGGGTGTCCAGGCAGGTGCCTGATAAGCTCCTTCATCTTATCGGAATAATCCAAATTCGGAGAAACAAAACCCTCTAGGCCTCATCAGTCATTGGGGGCCTTCTGGCTTGAAGCCTTGTTCTGCTTTTGTCATTGACGGAAAATGGCTTTCCACAGAAAGACGAGCGAAATCACACACACCAATCCTGTATTGATTGTTATGGCGAGTGGTGGCGTTGGTGGGGTAACGGAGGCAATGCTCTTTGAGCAGATGTCTAATGGTGTTTCGAGAGTCTCTACTTTATCAAGCCAGGCCAGCACTGACAGTTAGATGCTGGAGGGCAATTAAAATTAAAGCGTGCCTGATTAGAATATCATATTCATCTGGATGGTAATTACTATGTCTGGCTTGGTATAAATAATTAATTATGCAAAACCCATGCAGCTGCCACTGGCTAGAGTTAACTGACTTTCTGTCAACATCTCACAGTTCTAGAAAGGATAAAGAGATTTGGGAAATAAGCTCTTTAGCCGCTATCTCGAGGCCTGCTGGGGTGCGCATGCAGCTCCATTGAGACAGTGGCAGCCTGCCCTCTGTGTGCAGGTGGCAGCAAGGGGACAATGAGGACTTTCCTTTTGAAGATCTGTTAAACAGAGGAGTTTAAAAAAAGAGCTCTCTCTTTTAAGGGACAACCCTCTCACAGCATTAATACACATGAGCTTTTTGGACATGTTTGGAGTTTCAAGTGCTTTTTTTTACCCTCAGCTACGTAAATGGAGACTGACTGAATGATATTAGCTCAAGTGTCCTTTCCTCCTTGTTAAAATGTCTTAACATGCCTATAACGGTTTCTTTAAAAGGCATAATTACAGTCAGATTTGTTATGATTCATTGTTGTATATTTTGTCTGCTTTGTTGTATTCCGTAAGATCCTAACCATCGTGAGGTCAAACATTTATGACTTCATGAGGTTAGAGGGTTTGCGTCCCAATAATAGCCTCAATGTATAATTTTTTCGAATTCAAGGATCTCAAAGCATTGCAGTAGGATGAGGTAACTTTAACTCATCTCCCCGCCAGGGCGTATTACATTACGAGAGTAAAGACCAGTCTGATTTATGATGTCAGGCTGCTACAGAACTCAGAACAAGCTAGGTGTCAGCTAACTAGCAGCTCCAAGTGAAGATGGAAGATAAGGCTGGATGGAGCTACATTTAAAAGGAGCAGCCACTAAAAACGTGCCAAGGACTCCCTCCTCCTCCCTCGCTCCCAGCTGTTCAAAGAAAGGGGGAGTTAGTTGAGTATAGGCTTTTCCTGTCCCATATAACAACCAGCCATCATCTGTTTAAACATAACAAGGTGGAATTGTTGAAAGGATCTCATGCAAGAAAGGCTAATTAGAACTACTAGCGGCTGAGGAATGGTTTCCATGGGCTGTTGTTAGCCGTTGTTATCGCAGGTGGAAAGTGAAGCAGAGAACACTGTCACAGGTTATAGAAAATATCATACTGGGTCTCCTTCCCCCATTATTATCATGCCTCGTGTAAATATAAGGGACCTTCCACAAATTCGATGCCTTTTGAGAAGTGTAACTTGGTAAAAAAAATAAAAAAACTTTTAATTTCACCTGAATGTAACATTCTGTCATAAATAGCACATGTTCAACTTAATAAAAACGAATTTTCCCATCTCAAGAGGTTCAATAAAACAATTACTATAATCACTAATGACATTAAATAAATATTAATTTCCCAAAATGACTTTGTCAAAGCAACGAAATAACTAGGGCTTTACAATGATGGTGAAAACTTGGGAAAATGTTTGGGTTAAGTGGGTTAAATCTTCCAAGTCACAGAGGGTGCTGCATTTTGGCACTTTTGGTACAAGTCTTTATTCATATAAATAATCAGATTTTTAAATTCTCCATGTGGTCTATATTGCAGGGCACTTCCTTTAATATAACAGGCTTTTAAAATTCAATATCGGTGTACAAATTCTACTTAAAATATCAAAAGGCACTCTTTTCGTGGAACGACCTATAAACAGATCAAATGTTCAATAAGTGAAGCTCCAAATTATCCTCCGACATGTATACTTCATTACCATGACCTTCTCAAAGACATCAATAGCTCTGCAAATTAGCTTCATGCTGTTAAGGACTTTAGTATGATAATCAAATGCTGAAGGTTACATGAGGAGAAACGAAGGTTACTCCATTTAATGTGGGAAAATGGGGCGGTGGAAATTGGAAACAGGAACACAACAGACTTCAAGATCACTGAAAGAACACAAGAGACTTCAAGATCACTTAGTGTGTTTATCAACCTTTGCATTCCTCTTCAATTACTCCTTTTTTTTAACCAGAGCTAATTGTAACATTACGTAAGAGCGGTGCGGTACAAACGGGCGCAAGAGTTAAAAATACAGAAACTGCTCCTGCATAAATCATGCGATAAACATGGAGTATTTATGAACTCTACACTCACGTAAATGGTCCTGAAAGCAGATTTTATTGGGTGGGTGAGTCTCTGTGGCGTTAGCTCTTAAACCACAGTTGGGCTTGGGGACCCCTCATTTCCTTGTCTGGAGAACGTCTCCCTGAATAGCCCAGCCACAGTCCCACAACAACCATGTATTAGATACACTCATTCAGACTGACAACACTATGTATTATGCAAGGAAAATGTACATGTAAGCTGATATACATTGGTTTGAAAGACACATTTTCCATAACCATTTGTTGTCGTGGTACTACTACTGTGTATGTTCTCCGTTTTGTTCTGTGCTGTTTTATTGGGTTTGTATTGATTTTAGGGTTGCATTGATCACTTGGATAAGGTACCTAATTATGTACAACAATGTTTCAGCTTGATGTATACATGTTTTTCCCTTCTTTGCCCCAAGGATTCTGTGGAGAGCGATGACTTGGTACATGGGTTCTTTGACAATCTTTCACCATGGGAGGTTTGGTGATTATGAGAATCTCTAGGCTAAAGCGGTGGGATGCAAGCTCCAAATGAGAATTACTTAGGCACATTGTATTTGGCAAAGAGTCATTCTAAAGAACTTGTCAAGGAGATGGAATAGATTCATTCAAAATGTATGGAAATATACTTTTAGAGTTCTCAAATAAATGAGTGACAATAGCAACTTTTATGCAAAATATGTCAAACTTGCCTCTTTCACAATTGGTACAGCATGGATTTTATAATTTAAAAAAATGCTACACGAAACTGAAATTTGTCAGCCAAAAATGCAAAGCATTTCCTTGTGACAAAAACATGTTACAATATCTTATACTATATTATTGGATTGTTACACAGTAGCGAGCTAGCAGATGCATAGCTTGATCAATCAGCATTGGACCAGGAAATTAGCCATACTAATGTAAAACATCACCGGCGTGGCAGCTTAGGGATCCTCCATCTTGGCCTCTAGACCACTTCTGGAGAGGCACCAGGTGCTGTTGGCACACTGAGCCAGAGCATAGGGTAGGTGTGTGAAATTTTCCTCCGGATCGGGACTTCTGTTTGCTCGCTAATCTCGCTAATGGCTTCCATGGCCTCCTCTGGCCAGTAGCGGTGCATGGGTAAAATCACTAGGGAAGCCAAAAGAAAAAGCCATATTACAACCTATGTGTTGCGATAATTGCGTGGTTTGGTCTATAACCCGTTAATTCATATGTCTTGCGACCGTGGTATATAGGTCTAAAGGCAGAGATAATAAGAAGACACAGTGGCAGAATAAATTCAACCACACCTTTGTTTCACCACAAAACCGGATAGCAACCTCTGTCCAAATCAAAATAAAATCAAATGTTATTGGTCACATACACATAGTTAGCAGATGTTATTGCGAGTGTAGCGAAATGCTTGTGCTTCTAGTTCCGACAGTGCAGCAATATCTAACATGTAATATCTAACAATTCCACAACAAATACATAATGGAATAAGGAATGGAATGGAATAAGAATATATGAATATAGATATATGGATGAGCAATGACAGAGGGGCATAGGCTAAGATGCAATAGATAGTATAGAAATCAGTACATACATATGAGATGAGTAATGCAAGATATGTAAACATTATTAAAGTGACTAGTGTTCCATTTATTAAAGTGGCCAATGATTTCAAGTCTGTACATAGACAGCAGCCTCTCTGTGCTAGTGATGGCTGTTTAACAGTCTGATGGCCTTGAGATAGAAGCTGTTTTTCAGTCTCTCAGTCCCAGATCCTAACTGACCTAAGACAGGGAATTTTCACCAGGATTAAATGTCAGGAGTTGTGAAAAACTGAGTTTAAATGTATTTGGCTATGGTGTATGTTCACTTCCGACTTCAGCTGTATACATACAAATACGAGACTGGAGAGACCTATACAGACACACACAATAAAAATGATCATATGTGTGTTTCACTGCTTAACTCTGACTAGAATCTAAAAAGCAGATATGTGAAGAGTGTTATAATGAAGTTGCTGATACTTTCCCCAATATCACCTCTATCTTCAGGCGTAGGTACCTGCTGTGGGCAGATATCGACTTGAGCAAAAAATAAGAATCCTACAGCTAGTCCTCCGAGAACTTCCCCAATTCCTTTGACTGGATGTTGAAAGGTATTATTTCAGCCATGGGGGGGATGTTTGAAGACCGAAAAGAAAAAGGGGGGTGGGGGGGAGTAAAATAAATCAAGACTGTTTCATGTAAGATATGAGATTTGGATTGAGCCTTTTTAAATGAGGCCCTTTATGCATTGAATGAATGACAATCATATTAGGCCTGCGCTTACTGAATGGAGCGAATGGAAACAGACGGGGAGCCTATTTCCCCATGAAAACACAGCATCCTCGAGAAATAGTGCTCAGAGAAGAGCGCAGAGTGCAGCGTAGCTGATTTCATTTTAACACTGCTCTTAACATGGAAAATTAGGAGCTCTTCCTGTACGTAATTGCTGTGTATCCAAAGTAGAAAAATTCCTTTTGGTACGTAGCGTCTGAATTAATGTTGTGCAGGAGACTCCCTGCTATAGTCTCTCTCTCTCTCTCTCTCTCTCTCTCTCTCTCTCTCTCTCTCTCTCTCTCTCTCTCTCTCTCTCTCTCTCTCTCTCCTCTCTCTCTCTCTCTCTCTCTCTCTCTCTCTCTCTCTCTCTCTCTCTCTCTCTCTCTCTCTCTCTCTCTCTCTCTCTCTCTCTCTCTCTCTCTCTCTCTCTCTCTCTCTCTCTCTCTCTCTCTCTCTCTCACAAGGCCATGTTGGAGTTAAGAAAAACACAAGGCAATGGACCAGTGCCAGTAACATCAATGCAATGCTGTTTGAAAAACATAATGAATGGTTACATAATAATTTGTTTCCTGAGAAATATAGCAATTCCCTTCTGCCTTCATGGTAGTAATTTTTACTGTGGATGTCGTGCTGATACCAAGACTGTAAAGCACAGCAATATATATTTTTTTCAATTGTAAAGCATTACATAAACACACATACCCCTTTGAAAGAATACTCCTTGATGTTCAATCTGCTCAGTCAATAGTGTGGCGACTTCTTTTTCTGAGGTAATACAGGTCCAGTTGGATAGGGGGTTTCATTCACATACATTACAATCACACCAGTTTCAACATGTTGAGATATAGATCCATGCATTCACAAATAGACCCATTTTAATTTGATGCTTCTGGACTCGAGCGTAGTTCGCAACACCCATATCGTTGCACTGTCAGATCAGTTTGAGGCAAAGGAACATCCTGTCTCCAAACATAGAATGGGAAAATGTCTAGCCATGGTCTGCATTGTGTTTATCACAGGAACTCTCTGAGATCTTACAAGAAAATGAAATAGGGACAGCCTGCTAATTGAAGCGGTCACTCCTTCCTGGTTTACATAAAAATAATTGGCATATCTATTTAGGACATACATATTTGGCGGAAACATGTGCAACTAAGCAGTACATGTAAATGATGTAACAAACCAAAAAACAGGCAGGCTTATGTTAGTTGCTATCAAATACCCCTTTATCTGCAGCCGTGTATAGCTGCTTACCAACTTACCAAACTGATTTGAGCTAAATTACAAACAATAGCCTAAAACTACGATTCACAATATATCTGATCACAGCAAATATCTGTTGTCTCCAAACACCAGCAAATTTCCCCAAACACCAGTCTGGCCGATGCAGTTTGGTTTCTGACTTGGCACATACCACATTTGGCCAAGAATGACATTGTCCAGAAGCATTCTTTAAGATTTCCCATCAGTAGTCACCTGATGTTCACATTCATAATTGTTAGTAATTGACCCTTTGGAATGGGCAAAATGCCACCCAGGACCTCTCCCATCTGCTGCCTACAGGGCAGACTGGATCAAGTTCGAGTGTCCTTGCAAGTGCAAGAGAACAGGCTTCAAACCAACCATCAAACAACAGTCGGTGGACCAAGGGAGGATTGTCGAAAAGATACTGCAAGGACAACATCTTACAAACAGGTGGGTGAGTTTTTAACTAGGGAAATTAAAAAAATATCTTTGTGCACATCAGCCAAGTGTCGATTTGTTTGTTTTGCTCACGTTCGTCAGTGAGAGTGAGGTAACAACTAATTTTGAATATCTTTACTGATGATTACGAAAACCCTACTGAACATGAAACTACAACACTAGTGGGAAGTAAATTACAAAACCACTTTAGATTAGTTGTGATGAGAAAAAAATAATCATGCTCATGAAAGAATTGGAGTCCTATAACTGCTATGTTTCAATACTAAAATGGTGAACAATATGCAGCTTGTACTGTAGATTCCATTGAACCCCTCAAAGACGACAACATCACCTACACAAAATTATATTTCTAAAAGAACTGGTGTTGTAATTGTTTCTATAACTTCACTGAGATTTGGCTCTTTCCTCAAGCCCTGCGGCAGCAGCTAAAGACGCTCATTGTATTGGTAGGGTATAGTACTTTTTTCTCTCTTCGCCCAGGCAGCTATCTGGAGCGTCCACGCCACTGGATTATCCCGCTAACCACCAATCCTTTTGCAACAGTTGAGAGGATGAGAGCGCCTGTTGGAACAGCTCCAGTAGCCGAGGCTTCTTCCCTTCTTCCTCAGCCTGGGTCAGGGCCAGATTCCTCCGTCTCAGCTCCTCTGTACGGATTAGGAGTGCCACTGCTCAGACCCGACAACGCCCCGGGACTGGGCGCAGGGAGGGACTGGCAGCTCTCCACCCCATTGGAAGAGCTTGAAGCCTGGATGCAACGCAGGCCCAGATGGCCCCCCTGTCCACCACCACCAACCACCTCCACGGAGATCCAGCTGAACACATCTGTGTCTGCTCTGACATCGCTCTTCACGCCAGTACCCCAGTCAGCTCCGGTGGGTGTTAAACCAACTTACACTAAGATACACACGCACTCCACATTCACAGGTAAACATGCATGCATGCAAGCGCGGTCAATGTACATAAAAAAATTCAAAGACACACACACACGATCACTCACCCGCTCCCGCACACGCACAAAACAAAGCCGTCATCAACTCCTACAGTCAAGCACCATGAGGCCCACAGATGATATCAATCTTTCAAAGCGGGCAACTGGAGCGCTGTCCTTCATTCCAAACACCAGCTAATGCCTAAAAACAACAGTTGGGCGCAGCCAGCGATTAGGAGATGGCTCTCTTTAAGCCAGCACGCGAGTGCAATCAGTCTGCGAGGCATTCGTTTAAACACTGTATACACGCTGACAAAACAAGAAAGGGAGAAATTAGGGATAATTCACGATAAACAAAGCACACAGATAATTGGACACGTGAGATCCACATTCACTGACAGTCACAAATCCTGAATAGACGAGTGTTTCAGTGTTTTCACGTCATTCCATCTAGTTTTTCAGGCCCTTTCAGCATGTGGAGTAGTTGAGTGGACTTGGGAGGGTATACAGTGGATAGAGTGGTTTAGACAAGAGGATAAGTTGGGAATAGGCCCAAGTCACCGGAATGCGTACGTCTCCTAGAATTAAACAATACTTAGGAGGCCCCTTTACTGTGTATTAGTGTTGGATCCAGTACATGAGGTTTAACGTTAGTTCTAGGAAAGATGCAAATGTGTTCTTTCTGAGTAGAAATTTATTATAATGCATGTATTGAATGTACAAGTACTAGTGAATGTACATGTACTAATTTGATAAGATTACTAACGAGCTTCATACATTTTGGAATAAACCTTGTGTATGTTTCCTTTAAAGCAACTCATTTGAATCACATTTATAGGCAGTGTTTTGCCTTGGCCTTTCATGCCTTCTTTATTTACACCAGGGAGAGACAGAATACCTGCTAATGGTTATCCAATACTATGCTTGAGTATACCTGTATGTTATTTAATAAGGTTACTTTCTCAGGTGACCTTTCGTCATGGTTATAAATCATAACATTCTCCATGCTTTTAAACACTGAATACAAATGTACAAGCTTATATTACAGCCTTGCAAACTCTGCTACAACCCAGTCTTCACTGATTAAAATAGTGAACCGGTGTCCTGTGGCTACTGTTGTGCATGGAAAAAGGACTGGGAAATTACTGCAGTAAGTGAAAAGGGGAAATGGAAATGGAGGAAGTAAGATTGTATGTGATTGCACATAAATGGTGCACATTTGTATTGCAGGCCTTTGATGCAGAATGGTCCTCCTGGCCTTTCATTTTATGACTACCATCCTTCTGTTCTGTCATAATGGCCACAGCCACAGCACCATAATGAAGACATTACCAACAGGAAGGATAGTGTACTACTTTCACGTCGTGATTCCACTCGTTTAGCCCAAAATAATACCTTACCTTATCTGAAAGCAACCGTATAACACCATGCTGCAAAAAAATACAAAACACAAACTATGTTGTCTTACTGTTTCTCACGTGCTGATGTGTTTCCTGAAAACATTTTATGGTTTTACATTTGACCGAGAAGCAAAACAAAATGCCTCCATTGACACATAAAGTGCTTAGGTTCCCAACCTACCTTCATCTCACTTTTGCGTCGTCAACACACAAGGTTTGCTTTCAGTTCCTAGCCTCCTTGGCTCTATGGGGGGTGTATGTAGCCATTAGCCATTAGTGAGAATATAATATATGGGGGAATGAGAGGGGATGACACACCTTCCCATTTCCTCCCACCCACCCCCAGTGTGAGCTGGGATACGTTCCCTGCCTCGCTAATAAGCCACCGGTTCGATGCCACCGCTCTCCTGCATGGGGGTAGATAAGCACTAGCAGTAGTGTGGGCTCCCATTGAAACCCAGTGTGGCGCTAAGCTCCCAGCAGCCCCCAGCGAGCCCCTGAACAGCTGGGGCGCCGCAGTGCCAGGCAACAAAGGCACAGCTCCCAATGAAGTAACATTCTGATTACAGATGCAAGCGCACAGGCAGCAGTGGGGAATATGAGGTTGTAAAGGAAAAAAATAACAAGAAAGAGCTCCACAGAGACTGCATAAAAAAACACAATGCTCCTCGTTGTTGTCAAAAAACGAAAGGGGATGAAACTATCGAACTGAAGAATTTTGACATGACTTTGGCCCTGTGTGTAGCCATCAGGAAATTACTGCAGCATGACAAGACAAGGCTGTCCTATTTTATTGTTCCTTTTGGCAACAATAACAATTACCTAGTTTAAGAGGGGAAACGTTTTGGAATTTTGTGGGGCGAGGGGGTTGCAATTAGCATAGCGAATCTAGTTTGTGGGCCACCGGGGAGTTGGGTGTTCTTCCTTAACAGGTCTGGATTAACCCCCATGCAAATATACTAAATAAATCAGTGCTTAACAGACTCCTACATCTGTGGAAGAATGTAACACAGGCCAATCCACGCCTCGGTCCCCAGTAATTGTGAAGCTGTTGCCTATCCCACTGTGGGCCTTGTTACCAATCACTGAGGATTAATAGAACACACTGACTGACTGGGGTAAAAGAGAGGGTAAAGATCGAAGTAGACGTTTTACTGTTTATTTTATTCAAACAGGCTTGATTCATTGGACCAGAATTAAATAAAACCGCAGATTGGTTTTCAGAAAAGCAGAAATAACAAGTTGACTCCCTTAACAAGTAGTTTCTACCAGTTTACAGAGTGTGTATAGGCAGTAATTGTGCAAACAATGGTTCTGCATAAACCTTTAGTGAGACAGATTTCCTTGAATCTGACAAATTTCTTTGAATGCTTTTACCATTCTCATTCAATCTATGTCTCGTTGCTGGCTAGCCTGTACAAGTGCCCATTATGGTACCATCATCATGCAGTACCTTATTGCATGGGTCTATGTTTTTACTGTGCATATAACCCAGGGTATGGTTATACTACTTTTGAATGGTAGTGTACGTTCAAGCAAGTCTCCTCTTGTCCTTATTGTAGTTCACTTAATCTGCACCATAACCTTCATGTCCTTATTGTAGTTCACTTAATCTGCACCATAACCTTCATAGGTTATGGTGCAGATTAAGAGAACTACAATAAGGTTATGGTGCAGATTAAGTGAACTACAATAAGGACAAGAGGAGATTTCCTTGAACGTACACTACCGTTCAAAAGTTTGGGGTCACTTAGAAATGTCCTTGTTTTTGAAAGAAAAACACATTTTTTGTCCATTAAAATAACATCAAATTGATCAGAAATACAACAGACGCCTCACAACAGTGTCCAAAGAAGGGCCAGATGTATACAGAATGGTGTCGTCTGCGTAGAGGTGGATCAGGGAATCACCCGCAGCAAGAGCGACATCGTTGATATATACAGAGAAAAGAGTCGGCCCGAGAATTGAACCCTGTGGTACCCCATAGAGACTGCCAGATGTCCGGACAACAGGCCCTCCGATTTGACACACTGAACGCTATCTGAGAAGTAGTTGGTGAACCAGGTGAGGCAGTCATTTGAGAAACCAAGGCTGTTGAGTCTGCCAATAAGAATACGGTGATTGACAGAGTCGAAAAGCCTTGGCCAGGTTGATGAAGACGGCTGCACAGTACTGTCTTTTATCGATGGCGGTTATGATATCGTTTAGTACCTTGAGCGTTGCTGAGGTGCACCTGTGACCAGCTCGAAAACCGGATTGCACAGCGGAGAAAGTACGGTGGGATTCGAAATGGTCAGCGATGTGTTTATTAACTTGGCTTTCGAAGACTTTAGAAAGGCTGCACTTTAGAACGGCTGCACATTACTGTCTTTTATCGATGGCGGTTATGATATCGTTTAGTACCTTGAGCGTGGCTGAGGTGCACCCGTGACCAGCTCGAAAACCGGATTGCACAGCGGAGAAAGTACGGTGGGATTCGAAATGGTCAGCGATTTGTTTATTAACTTGGCTTTCGAAGACTTTAGAAAGGCAGGGCAGGATGGATATGGGTCTAGAGTGTCATCCCCTTTGAAGGTGGGGATGACCGTGGCAGCTTTCCAATCTTTAGGGATCTCGGACGATACGAAAGAGAGGTTGAACAGACTGGTAATAGGGGTTGCAACAATGGTGGTGGATAATTTTAGAAAGAGAAGGTCCAGATTGTCTAGCCCAGCTGATTTGTACGGGTCCAGGTTTTGCAGCTCTTTCAGAACATCTACTATCTGGATTTGGGTGAAGGAGAAGCTGGGGGGCTTGGGCAAGTAGCTGTGGGGGGTGCAGAGCTGTTGGCTGGGGTTAGGGTTGCCAGGTGGAAGCATGGCCAGCCGTACAGAAATGCTTATTGAAATTCTCGATTATCGTGGATTTATCGGTGGTAACAGTGTTACCTAGCCTCAGTGCAGTGGGCAGCTGGGAGGAGGTGCTCTTATTCTCCATGGACTTTACAGTGCCCCAGAACTTTTTGGAGTTACAGCTACAGGATGCAAATTTCTGTTTGAAAAAGCTAGCCTTTGCTTTCCTTGCCTTTCCTGAAAAGTTGCATATCGCGGGGTCTATTCGATGCTATTGCAGTCCGCCACAGGATGTTTTTGTGCCGGTCGAGGGCAGTCAGGTCTGGAGTAAACCAAGGGCTATATCTGTTCTTAGTTCTACATTTTTTGAAAGGGGCATACTTATTTAAGATAGTGAGGAAATTACTTTTAAAGAATAACCAGGTATCCTTGACTGACGGGATGAGGTCAATATCCTTCCAGGATACCCGGGCCAGGTCGATTAGAAAGGCCTGCTCACAGAAGTGTTTTAGGGAGCATTTGACAGTGGTGACGGGTGGTCGTTTGACCGCGGACCCATAGCGGGTGCAGGCAATGAGGCAGTGATCGCTGAGATCCTGATTGAAAATAGCAGAGGTGTATTTGGAGGGCAAGTTGGTCAGGATAATATCTAGGAGGGTGCCCATGTTTACGAATTTAGGGTTGTACCTGATGTGTTCCTTGATAATTTGTGTGAGATTGAGGGCATCTAGCTTAGATTGTAGGACTTCCAGGGCGTTAAGCATATCCCTGTTAAGGTCACCTAACAGAACGAACTCTGAAGATAGATGGAGGGCAATCAATTCACATATGGTGTCCAGAGCACAGCTGGGAGCTGAGGGGGGTCTATAACAGGCGAAAACAGTGAGAGACTTATTTCTGGAGAGATTCATTTTTAAGATTAGAAGCTCTAACTATTTGGGCATAGACCTGGAAAGTATGACAGAACTCCTCCCCCTTTGGCAGTTCTAGCTTGATGGAAAATGTTGTAGTTGGTTATGGAAATCTCATAATTTTTGGTGGCCTTCCTAAACCAGGATTCAGACACGGCAATGACATCAGGGTTGGTGGAGTGTGCTAAAGCAGTGAGTAAAACAAACTCAGGGAGGAGGCTTCTGCTGTTAACATGCATGAAACCAAGGCTTTTTTGGTTACAGAAGTCAACAAATGAGAGTGCCTGGGGACACGCAGGGCCTGAGTTAACCTCCACATCTCCCGAGGAACAGAGAAGGAGTAGGATGAGGGTATGGATAAAGGATATTAAAACTGGTTGTCTAGTGCGTTGTGGACAGAGAATAAAAGGAGCAGATTTCTGGATGTGGTAGAATAGATTCAGGGCATAATATACAGACAGGGGTATGGTGGGGTGCGGGTACAGTGGAGGTAAGCCCAGGCACCGAGTGATGATAAGAGAGGTTGCATCTCTGGACAGGATAGTTATGCTGGGTGAGGTCACCGCATGTGTGGGAGGTGGGACAAAGGAGGTATCTGAGGCATGTTGAGTGGGACTAGGGGCTCTGCAGTAAACTAAAACAATGATAACTATCCTAAACAACAGTGTACAAGGCATATTGACATTTGAGAGAGACTTAAAGCGAGGCACAAAGCAATCACAGGTGTTGATTGGGAGAGCTAGCTAAGACAACGGGTAAGACAACAACAGCTAATCAGCTAAGACAACAACAACAGGTAAAATGATGATGAATGGGCAGAGAAGGTCAGTTAACTACACACAGGGCCTGAGTTCGAGGCCGACAGATAAACAGAAAATAAACAAAATGGAGTACCGTGATTAATGAACAGTCCAGCAGGCATCAGCTATGTAGCCAAGTGATCATAGGGTCCAGTGAACAGCAATGGATGGAACAGGGAAGCCACGGGGTAGTCGTTACTACGCTAGCACGCGGGAGACACGGCGTTTAAAGTTAGCAGACCGCGGTAAGTAGAAGCGTCTGCTCCGACGTCCGGCAAACACCGGTTGAGGGCACAGCGGATGGAGTTACATCGGCGGACCAGTCATGGTGGTACGGCGGGGCGCCGTGTCGACATAGGGTCCGGGCCAGATGGCGAAAGAAGTATTGTAGTTGTAGTAATTTCGGTGGCTAGCCGGGAGATGCTCCTGACTCGCGGCTAACTGGTGCTAGCTTCGGGGCAGGGGCATTAGCCACTATAGCCACTCGGTGGCAGCTAGCTAGCAGCGATGATCCGATGCAAAGGTCCAGAGCTTACGGCAAGGATCCGGGGGAGTAGTGGATTCTAGCCGTGTTGGGGGTAGAGTCCGGGAGGCATCAGCTGAGTAGCTGAGTGATCACAGAGTAGGCCGGGAGGTGGGCCTGGCTGAGGACTAGCTTCGGGGCTGGGTCACTCGGTGGCAGCTAGCTAGCTGTGATGATCAGGAGTAATGGTCCAGGGTTTACGGCAGGAATCTGGCGTTGTAGTGAAGAAAACAATCCGATACTGGCAGGCTGGCAAGTATTATCCAGGCAAAAAGGTAAAGGCCGCTAGCAGTGGCTAACAATGACTAAATAGCTAGTAGCTAATTAGCTGGTTAGCCTCTGATGGCTAGCTTCTGACGGAGGTTCTGCATATAAGGTATAATAAATAGTGGATTCGTTTCACATTGGGTGAGGCGGGATACCGGAAGGTATATTAATTTAAAAATGGAAAAGAGATAGAAAATAAATTGAAATATATACAAAAAAAGACGAAAAATACCATAGGTTAACGAGAAGACGACAAACCACGTCTGCACTGCTACGCCATCTTGGAGTAAAAAAAAAAAGTAAATAAAAGTTGACGTTGAGACTGGTGTTTTAATGAAGCTGCCAGTTGAGGACTTGTAAGTCGTCTCTAATGTACCTGTCCTCTTGCTCAGTTGTGCACCGGGGCCTCCCACTCCTCTTTCTATTCTGGTTAGAGACAGTTTGCGCTGTTCTGTGAAGGGAGTAGTACACAGGGTCTTACGAGATCTTCAGTTTCTTGGCAATTTCTCACATGGAATGGCCTTCATTTCTCAGAACTAGAATAGACTGACAAGTTTCAGAAGAAAGAGTCTTTGTTTCTAGCCATTTTGGGCCTGTAATCGAACCCACAAATGCTGCTGCTCCAGATACTCAACTAGTCTAATGAAGGCCAGTTTTATTGCTTCTTCAATCAGAACAACAGTTTTCAGCTGTGCTAACAAAATTGCAAAAGGGTTTTCTAATGATCAATTAGTGTTTTAAAATGATCAACTTGGATTAGCTAACACAACGTGCCATTGGAACACAGGAGTGATGGTTGCTGATAATGGGCCTCTGTACGCTTATGTAGATATTCCATTATAAATCAGCCGTTTCCAGCTGCAATAGTCATTTGCAACATTAACATTAATGTCTACACTGTATTTCTGATCAATTTGATGTTATTTTAATGGACAAAAAAATTGCTTTTCTTTCAAAAACAAAGACATTTCTAAGTGACCCCAAACTTTTGAACGGTAGTGTATTTCCATTCAAGGCTTATGTGGTCCCATGACCAATACCGTCTTCCTTGACAGTGAAGACTTTAAAGGCCTATGCCAGCAGAGTAATGTGGGGAAAATTCCCCCCAATGGAATTCCCCCAGTGAAGGGCCTGCTAAAAGGGTCTGGAAGAGGAGAAGAGGGAGAGGGAGAGAGTGTGTCAGAGAGAGAGGGATAGAGGGAAAAAGAGAACATTGAGATGAACAGAAAGGGAAAAAACAGATAGAGATTTTTACGACTTACTTTCTCAGGTTTTGCTGTCAATGTAATTACGTTAGCAAATGGACATAGCTGCCTATTAAACAGAGTGAAGAGAGTTAGACACAGCTGGGGCCTGGGAGGGAGAGTGTGTGTTTCTTTCATTGCGGGCTGAATCCTAACTTTATAAATGACAGCAGAACTCAAACTTTAACTTTTGTTCATGCATTAAAGTCAATAGGAGTTTTGCGCGGAAGAAATTAAGTTATGTGCACATGTCTCAAGATAGTATTCTACCCACATAAAAAAGTGAGTGAGTGAGTGAATGAATAAGAGTGAATGAGTGAGTGATCCCATATGGAAAGAAACATACATTTATCATATTTTTAGATACATGTTTTAGGATACATGTGAAATATTTAAAATTGGCCAAATAATGTATTTTGGATTGGATTAAATACATTCCAAGATATATTATGAAAAGTACTACATTTTTTATATATAAATGTTTGTAAAATTCATATGACAATATACAATATGGATTGGACCCTTTTTTTCAATTTTCTCCGAAAATGAAATACCCAAATCTAACTGCCTGGAGCTCAGGACCTGTAGCAAGGACATGCATATGCTTGATCCCATTTGAAAGGAAACACTTTGATGTTTGTTGAAATGTGAAATTAATGTAGGAGAATATATCACAAAAGATAATGCAAACAAAAAAACATGTTTTTTTGTATTTATTTTTTAATCAGCTTTGAAATGAAAGATTAATATAATATAAACTCAGCAAAAAAAGAAACGCCTTTTTTCAGGACCCTGTCTTTCAAAGATAATTAGTAAAAATCCAAATAACTTCACAGATCTTCATTGTAAAGGGTTTAAATACTGTTTCCCATCCTTGTTTAATGAACCATATACAATTAATGAACATGCACCTGTGGAACGGTCGTTAAGACACTAACAGCTGGGCAATTAAGGACACAGTTAAGAAAACTTAGGACACTAAAGAGGCCTTTCTACTGACTCTGAAAAACATAAAAAGAAAGATGCCCAAGGTCCCTGCTCATCTGCGTGAATGTTCCTTAGGCATGCTGCAAGGAGGCATGAGGACTGCAGATGTGGCCAGAGCAATACATTGCAATGTCCATACTGTGAGACGCCTAAGACAGCGCTACAGGGAGACAGGATGGACAGCTGATCGTCCTCGCAGTGGCTGACCATGTGTAACAACACCTGCACAGGATCGGGAATACATCTGAACATCACACCTGTGGGACAGGTACGGATGGCAACAACAGCTGCCCAAGTTACACCAGGAACACACAATCCCTCCATCAGTGCTCAGACTGTCCGCAATAGGCTGAGAGAGGCTGGACTGAGGGCTTGTAGACTTGTTGTAAGGCAGGTCCTCACCAGACATCACCGGCAAAAACGTTGCCTATTGGCACAAACCCACCATCGCTGGACCAGACAGGACTGGCAAAAAGTGCTCTTCACTGACAAGTCGCAGTTTTGTCTCACCAGGGGAGATGGTCGGATTGCCGTTTATCGTCGAAGGAATGAGCGTTACACCGAGGCCTGTACTCTGGAGTGGGATCGATTTGGAGGTGGAGGGTCCGTCATGGTCTGGGGCGGTGTGTCACAGCATCATCGGACTAAGCTTGTTGTCATTGCAGGCAATCTCAATGCTGTGGGTTACAGGGAAGACATCCTCCTCCCTCATGTGGTACTATCCCTACAGGCTCATCCTGACATGACCCTCCAGCATGACAATGCCACCAGCCATACTGCTCATTCTGTGCGTGATTTCCTGCAAGACTGGAATGTCAGTGTTCTGCCATGGCCAGCGAAGACACCGGATCTCAATCCCATTGAGCACGTCTGGGACCTGTTGGATCGGAGGGTGAGGGTGAGGGCCATTCACTCCAGAAATGTCCGGGAACTTCCAGGTGCCTTGGTGGAAGAGTGGGGTAACATCTCACAGCAAGAACTGGCAAATCTGGTGCAGTCCTTTAGGAGGAGATGCACTGCAGTACTTAACGCAGCTTGTGGCCACACCAGATACTGACTGTTACTTTTGACACCCCCCCCCCCCCTTGTTCAGGGACACATTATTCAATTTCTGTTAGTCACATGTCTGTGGAACTTGTTACGTTTATGTCTCAGTTGTTGAATCTTGTTATGTTGATACAAATATTTGCACATGTTAAGTTTGCTGGAAAATAAATGCAGTTGACAGTGAGAGGACGTTTATTTTTTTGCTGAGTTTAATATCGCAGTTTAGTGGCAACTGAGATTTTGGCCACTAGATGGCAGCAGTGTGTGTGCAAAGTTTAAGATTGATCCAGTGAAGCATTGCTATTCTTTACAATATTTTGTAGAAAGTCTGCCCAAATGTGCCCAATTGGTACATTGGGGCGGCAGGTAGCCTAGTGGTTGGAGTGTTGGGCCGGTAACCGAAAGGTTGCTGGATGGAATCCCCGAGCTGACAAGGTAAAAATCTGTCATTCTGCCGCTGAACAAGGAAGTTAACCCACTGTTCCTAGGTTGTTATTGTAAATATGAATTTGTTCTTAACTGACTTGCCTAGTTAAGCAAAGGTTAAATTTGTAAAAAAGTACATTTTCAAGTACATAACTATAGAGAACATACAAATATTATATGGTAATACAACATTTTAGTTTACACACCCCCAGAAATGTCATACATGAAGGATCATTAGCTTATACACTAACATTCACACATCTAGATGGCCGGGCAGGGTGGTTGTGGAGCCAGGGACAGCAGGGGTTACATTTACATTTCCATTTAAGTCATTTAGCAGACGCTCTTATCCAGAGCGACTTACAAAATGGTGCATTCACCTTATGATATCCAGTGGAACAACCACTTTACAATAGTGCATCTAAATATTTTAAGGGGGGGGGGGGGGGGTTAGAAGGATTACTTTATCCTATCCTAGGTATTCCTTAAAGAGGTGGGGTTTCAGGTGTCTCCGGAAGGTGGTGATTGACTCCGCTGTCCTGGCATCGTGAGGGAGCTTGTTCCACCATTGGGGTGCCAGAGCAGCGAACAGTTTTGACTGGGCTGAGCGGGAACTGTGCTTCCTCAGAGGTAGGGGGGCCAGCAGGCCAGTGGTGGATGAACGCAGTGCCCTTGTTTGGGTGTAGGGCCTGATCAGAGCCTGAAGGTATGGAGGTGCCGTTCCCTTCACAGCTCCGTAGGCAATCACCATGGTCTTGTAGCGGATGCGAGCTTCAACTGGAAGCCAGTGGAGAGAGCGGAGGAGCGGGGTGAATGTAGAACCCTGTTCCTACATTTGAATATAAACATGCATTTGATCAAACAAAACTATGCTACATTTTATATCTGGGACCCTCAGGAGGACAAATCAGAGCAAGATTACTGAATGTAAGTACATTACTAGCCTTCAGAGGTGAATGTATCAAACCAGTTGCCGTGATAACATTTTGTTGTTGTTGTGCACTCTCCTCAAACAGTAGCATGGTATTTTTACACTGTATTATTACTGTAAATTGGACAATGCAGTTAGATTGACAAGCATTTAAGCTTTCTGTCCATACAGTGAGGGAAAAAAGTATTTGATCCCCTGCTGATTTTGTACGTTTGCCCACTGACAAAGAAATTATCAGTCTAAATTTTAATGGTAGGTTTATTTGAACAATTAGAGACAGAATTACAACAAAAAAATCCAGAAAAACACATGTCAAAAATGTTATAAATTGATTAGCATTTTAATGAGGGAAATAAGTATTTGACCCCCTCTCAATCAGAAAGATTTCTGGCTCGCAGGTGTCTTTTATACAGGTAACGAGCTGAGATTAGAGCACACTCTTAAAGGGAGTGCTCCTAATCTCAGTTTGTTACCTGTATAAAAGACACCTGTCCACAGAAGCAATCAATCAATCAGATTCCAAACTCTCCACCATGGCCAAGACCAAAGAGCTCTCCAAGGATGTCAGGAACAAGATTGTAGACCTCGCCATGTTTGGAGGAGGAGGAATGCTGCCTATGACCCCAAGAACACCATCCCCACCGTCAAATATGGAGGTGGAAACATAATGTTTTGGGGGTGTTTTTCTGCTAAGGGGACAAGACAACTTCACCGCATCAAAGGGACGATGGACGGGGCCATGTACCGTAAAATCTTGGGTGAGAACATCCTTCCCTCAGCCAGGCTCATTGAAAATGGGTCGTGGATGGGTATTCCAGCATGACATTGACCCAAAACACACGGCCAAGGCAACAAAGGAGTGGCTGAAGAAGAAGCACATTAAGGTCCTGGAGTGGCCTAGCCAGTCTCCAGACCTTAATCCCATAGAAAATCTGTGGAGGGAGCTGAAGGTTCGAGTTGCCAAACGTCAGCCTCGAAACCTTAATGACTTGGAGAAGATCTGCAAAGAGGAGAGGGACAAAATCCCTCCTGAGATGTGTGCAAACCTGGTGGCCAACTACAAGAAACGTCTGACCTCTGTGATTGCCAACAAGGGTTTTGCCACCAAGTACTAAGTCATGTTTTGCAGAGTGGTCAAATACTTATTTCCCTCATTAAAATGCAAATCAATTTATAACATTTTTGACATGCGTTTTTCTGGATTTTTTGTTGTTGTTATTATTATAGACTGATCATTTCTTTGTCAGTGGGCAAACGTACAAAATCAGCAGGGGATCAAATACTTTTTTCCCTCACTATATAAGACTCCTCTTTAAATCTGGGTATTCCTCCAAAGCTCCATTGTCCTGAGTCTGCACAACTCTGCCAGGACCTAGGATCAAGGGAGATACTAAAGTGTTTTAGTACTATATCTCTTGACGCAATGATGAAAATAATCATGGCCTCCAAACCCTCAAGCTGCATACTGGACCCTATTCCAACTAAACTACTGAAAGAGCTGCTTCCTGTGCTTGGCCCTCCTATGTTGAACATAATAAACGGCTCTCTATCCACCGGATGTGTACCAAGCTCACTAAAAGTGGCAGTAATAAAGCCTCTCTTGAAAAAGCCGAATCTTGATCCAGAAATTATAAAAAACTATCGGCCTATATCGAATCTTCCATTCCTCTCCAAAATTTTAGAAAAAGCTGTTGCACAGCAACTGACTGCCTTCCTGAAGACAAACAATGTATACGAAACGCTTCAGTCTGGTTTTAGACCCCATCATAGCACTGAGACTGCACTTGTGAAGGTGGTAAATGACCTTTTAATGACGTCAGACCGAGGCTCTGCATCTGTCCTCGTGCTCCTAGATCTTAGTGCCGCTTTTGATACCATCGATCACCACATTCTTTTGGAGAGATTGGAAACCCAAATTGGTCTACATGGACAAGTTCTGGCCTGGTTTAGATCTTATCTGTCGGAAAGATATCAGTTTGTCTCTGTGAATGGTTTGTCCTCTGACAAATCAATTGTAAATTTCGGTGTTCCTCAAGGTTCCGTTTTAGGACCACTATTGTTTTCACTATATATTTTACCTCTTGGGGATGTCATTCGAAAACATAATGTTAAATTTCACTGCTATGCAGACGACACACAGCTGTACATTTCAATGAAACATGGTGAAGCCCCAAAATTGCCCTCGCTAGAAGCCTGTGTTTCAGACATAAAGAAGTGGATGGCTGCAAACTTTCTACTTTTAAACTCGGACAAAACAGAGATGCTTGTTCTAGGTCCCAAGAAACAAAGAGATCTTCTGTTGAATCTGACAATTAATCTGGATGGTTGTACAGTCGTCTCAAATAAAACTGTGAAGGACCTCGGCGTTACTCTGGACCCTGATCTCTCTTTTGAAGAACATATCAAGACTGTTTCAAGGACAGCTTTTTTCCATCTACGTAACATTGCAAAAATCAGAAATTTTCTGTCCAAAAATGACGCAGAAAAATTAATCCATGCTTTTGTTACTTCTAGGCTGGACTACTGCAATGCTCTACTTTCCGGCTACCCGGATAAAGCACTAAATAAACTTCAGTTAGTGCTAAATACGGCTGCTAGAATCCTGACTAGAACCAAAAAATTTGATCATATTACTCCAGTGTTAGCCTCCCTACACTGGCTTCCTGTTAAGGCAAGGGCTGATTTCAAGGTTTTACTGCTAACCTACAAAGCATTACATGGGCTTGCTCCTACCTATCTTTCCGATTTGGTCCTGCCGTACATACCTACACGTACGCTACGGTCACAAGACGCAGGCCTCCTAATTGTCCCTAGAATTTCTAAGCAAACGGCTGGAGGTAGGGCTTTCTCCTATAGAGCTCCATTTTTATGGAATGGTCTGCCTACCAATGTGAGAGACGCAGACTCAGTCTCAACCTTTAAGTCTTTACTGAAGACTTATCTCTTCAGTAGGTCCTATGATTAAGTATAGTCTGGCCCAGGAGTGTGAAGGTGAACGGAAAGGCTGGAGCAACGAACCGCCCTTGCTGTCTCTGCCTTGCCGGTTCCCCTCTTTCCACTGGGATTCTCTGCCTCTAACCCTTTTACAGAGGCTGAGTCACTGGCCTACTGGTGTTCTTCCATGCCGTCCATGGGAGGGGTGCGTCACTTGAGTGGGTTGAGTCACTGACGTGGTCTTCCTGTCTGGGTTGGCGCCCCCCCCCCCCCCCCTTGGGTTGTGCCATGGCGGAGATCGTTGTGGGCTATACTCGGCCTTGTCTTAGGACGGTAAGTTGGTGGTTGGAGACATCCCTCTAGTGGTGTGGGGGCTGTGCTTTGGCAAAGTGGGTGGGGTTATATCCTGCCTGTTTGGCCCTGTCCGGGGGTATCATCGGATGGGGCCACAGTGTCTTCTGATCCCTCCTGTCTCAGCCTCCAGTATTTATGCTGCAGTAGTTTATGTGTCGGGGGGCTAGGGTCAGTCTGTTACATCTGGAGTATTTCTCTTGTCTTATCCGGTGTCCTGTGTGTATTTAAATATGCTCTCTCTAATTCTCTCTTCCTCTCTTTCTGTCTTTCTCTCGGAGGACCTGAGCCCTAGGACCATGCCTCAGGACTACCTGGTATGATGACTCCTTGCTGTCCCCAGTCCACCTGGCCGTGCTGCTGCTCCAGTTTCAACTGTTCTGCCTGCGGCTATGGAACCCTGACCTGTTCACCGGACGTGCTTGTTGCACCCTCGACAACTACTATGATTATTATTATTTGACCATGCTGGTCATTTATGAACATTTTAACATTTTAACATTTTGACCATGTTCTGTTTTAATATCCACCCTGCACAGCCAGAAGAGGACTGGCCACCCCTCATAGCCTGGTTCCTCTCTAGGTTTCTTCCTAGGTTTTTGGCCTTTCTAGGGAGTTTTTCCTAGGGAGTTTTTCCTAGCCACCGTGCTTCTTTCACATGCTTTGCTTGCTGTTTGGGGTTTTAGGCTGGGTTTCTGTACAGCACTTTGAGAATATCAGCTGATGTACGAAGGGCTATATAAAAATACATTTGATTTGATTTGATTTGATGTCTATGTCCTGTAAAGTTTGGTTTTACTTACAACGTCATGCTAATCACATTAGCGCACTGGTGGGGTCTAATCACATTTGGCCTGGTGGGGTCATGTTAGGGATAGGTGTTTGTGTTGGTTCAATGTTGGTTTCAGTCCGGCTTTGACATCAGCAGCATAGTGGTGTTTCTGTGTCCCACTGTGCTTCTTGTATGGTTATCTTCAGTGATGGGTTGTCTCTTTTCAAAAATGTCTGTACAATCATTGCTTGTCTGTCTGCGATGGTTTAAACTCTGGATATGTTGTGGATGTTTTGATGAAGTTGTATTTATGTATGCCAGTTTATTATAATAATAATTTGGGGCTGATTATATTTGTCCTGTTTACACACAAGTGTGTATGGAAATGTGTTTCTTGCATATCCCAACTCCCACAAAATCAAATCAAATCTTCCCGCAGGGAGTGGGGTCACCATTGCACAGCACCTCTGAAGAAGTTAGGATTAAGTGCCTTGCTCAAGGGCACAGCAAACGTTTTTTCATCTTGTCGGTTACAGTATTTAAACCAGCAACCTTTACAGGTGCTGGCCCAACTTTCTAACCTCAAGGCTACCTGCTGCCCCAGTATTATTTCTCGGTTCTGTATTCTTTGTAGTCTGTTAATTTTTTTGTGTGGAGGCTGTAATCCAGGCATGAAGAGAATACCCGAAGATTGATTTTATGTAAATGATGTAAACTTTTAAAATTGTTTCCTGTGCTGCTCCATTTGTCTTTCCACAAAGGGCTTTGAGTTGGTTAATTATTTGATGTCCTTCTCTAGGTTGCTGGTGTCTGTGGTCCACTGCATATTCTGTTGGAAGGAAACTTGCTCACCATGCAGTGTGAAATTGATGGGCTTCTTCAGTTTTGTGTTGGTGTTTCTTGTTAAAACCTGTTGGCGATAGGGGGCAGTATTTGCACGGCCGGATAAAAAACGTACCCGATTTAATCTGGTTACTACTCCTGCCCAGTAATGAGAATATGCATATAATTAGTAGATTTGGTTAGAAAACAGTCTAAAGTTCCTAAAACTGTTTGAATGGTGTCTGTGAGTATAACAGAACTCATATGGCAGTCAAAACCCTGAGACAAATCCTAACAGGAAGTGGAAATCTGATTTGTGGAATCACTTTCAAGCCTTTGCCATTGAAACACACAGGGACTTATTAATCATTTAGCACTTCCTAAGGCTTCCACTAGATGTCAACAGTCTTTACAAAGTGGTTTGAGTCTTCTATGGTAGAAACTGACCCAAAGAGAGGCTTGGGAAGTTGGTCACAGGGGGAGGGCCATTACTACTATGACGCGGGCGCCCATGGGAACCCTTTTGTTCCGAAACGTTTAGTAAGACAATGCAATCGTCCGCCTTGAATATTATTGAAGCTCTGGTTGAAAAAGGCCCTAAAGATTTATGTTATACAACGTTTGACATGTTTGAACGAACGTAAATATATTTTTTTTGCACATTCGTGATGACAAGTCCCGCGCGCTTCAGTACATTATGAGTAGCCTTCGGAACGCGCTAACAAGAAGGAACTATTGGGACATAAATTATTAACTTTTTCGAACAAAACTACATTTGTTGTGGACCTGGGATGCCTGGAAGTGCCTTCTGATGACGATAATCAAAGGTAAGGGAATATTTACAATAGTATATTTGATTTTAGATGGTTCCAAGATGGCGCTAACATGTATCGCCTAGCCTATTTTTCTGAGCATACCACGTCGTTTATTGCAAAGTGTGATTTCCCAGTAAAGTTATTTTTAAATCTGGCAAAGCGGTTGCATTCACGAGATGTTAATCTATAATTCTTTGAATGACAATATTCAATTTTAACAATGTTTTCGAATAGTAATTTTGTAAATTGTAGCGCTGATTCACAGGAAGCATTTGAGGGAAAATATTTTCTGAACGTCACGCGCCGATGTAAAATGCTGTTTTTATATATAAATATGAACTTTATCGAACAAAAAATGCATGTATTGTGTAACATGATGTCCTAGGAGTGTCATCTGATGAAGATTGTCAAAGGTTAGTGCTGCATTTACCTGTGTTTTGGGTATTTGTGATGCATGCTAGTTGCTTTGAAAATGGCAGTGTGATTTTTTTTGGCAGGGTACTCTCCTAACATAATCTAATGTTTTGCTTTTGCTGTAAAGCCTTTTTGAAATCGGACAACGTGGTTCGATTCAGGAGAGGTGTATCTATAGAATGGTGTAAAGTAGTCATATGTTTGAGAAATTGAAGTTATAGCATTTATGAGGTTTTGTATTTTGCGCGACGCCATTCCACTGGCTGTTGACTAGGGTGGGACGCAAGCGTCCCACGTTCCCAGACAGGTTAAGAGGTTGCACTGTTGTTTTTTGAGGGTTAAATTTGACATGCCACGTTTGACCAGTTTTCTATTTTGGATATGGACTGTGTGAGTTTGTTGACGGCCAGGTGGGGGCACTTTGAGCTTGACCAATAGCAAAGGTCGTCTGCAAACACGTGGTCAATGGTAGGTGGAGGGTAATAGATATCTGAGATGTAAAATGTGAAGAGTAATGGACTTAGAACTGCTCCTTTGCTTCTGGGGTGAATGGTGGTGAAACGGCTGCAGAGACCTTGACTTTGATTTCTAGGTTATAGAGGGAGCTGGATGTTAGGAGTTTTATGGAGTTTGGGATTGCGTCATACAGCCTGTTGCAAAGTCCATTATTCCACATTTGACCAAATGTAGATTTTTTGTTGTTGTTGTTGATCAAATGCTTTGAACATTTAATCATGTAACACAACATAACACATTAACTGGCATGACAATCCATCTCATGGGAGGCCAAAAAGCATTAAGACCAAGCAATGTCCCCAACAAGCAACGCCTCCAAGTCTTCTAATAGGCTGCCACTGCTACAAAATATTTAGTCAAAATGCATTTTTATCCGGGCCTCCCAGTGGTCTAAGGCACTGCATCGCAGTGCTAGCTGTGCCACTAGAGATTCTGGGTTCGAGTCCAGGCTCTGTCACAGCCAGCCGCGACCGGGAGACCCATGGGGCGGTGCACAATTGCCCCAGCGTCGTCTGGGTTAGGGTAGGGTTTGGCCGGCAGGGATGTCCTTATCCCATCGTGCACTAGTGACTCCTGTGGCAGGCCGGATGCAGTGTACGCTGACACAGTTGCCAGGTGTACAGTGTTTTCTCTGACACATTGCTGCGGCAGGCTTCTGGGTTAAGTGGGCATTGTGTCAAGAAGCATTGTGGGTTGCAGCGATGAGACAAGACTGTAACTACCAATTTGAAAACACGAAATTGTGCACTTGATGCATACCAAATGCACTAACATGTATTTAAATTAACACAAAAATAACTACAAACATGATACATTATCGGCCATGTAGTGACTCAATGTCTTTCATGTACATATGACAAATAAACAAACAAACTTGATGAAAGCATTGCAACCAACTTCCAACAGGCAGAACTGTATGAAATGAAGTGCCCTTTAATATACTTCACACGGAGAATTCAATACATTTTATATATGAATAAAGACTTGCAAGTACAAAAAATTCTGCATTTTGAAAAGTCTGCTAAATGACTAAAATGTAAATGTATTGTCCATCCGTGAACCCTCTGTGACTTCTAGAAATATTTGAATTCACTAACTCCCCAAAATACTAAACATTTTCACCATCATTGTAAAGCCCTATAGTTATTTCGCTGCTTTGACAAGGTCATTTCTGAAGATTAGATCTGTCCCTGTTATGTGAACTGAAGTCTCGTTTTAATATTGTGAAACTATTCATTTTAAAATATTTATTTCAGAAGAATCAAGTGAAATCCTTGTTTAAAAGCAGGTGAGCTAGTTCTACTCTTTTTGGCCATTATCTGGTGTTTTGTGATGAAAAACTGAGCAGGTCGAACATAATACGTCAACCCTGTTACCCATAGATAGACAGGCTAGAAATGTTTTAACAATGTAAAATGTTTTGTGAATCTTGCATTCAATTGCCCCTCCCTGTTGTACACAATACGCTTCCATTCCCCCTGTCACAAGGGAATTCTTGGCTAGGGTTGCAAAGAGAGGGCATATTGGTGGAAACTTTCAAAGTTTACCAGTAAACTACCAGAATTTTGGTATCTTTCAAGGAATTTATGTAATCTATCATAAGACATCTAGTGGCCCTTTTGGGTACTTCAGATTATCTGTAATTCTGTAATTATCTCTGGCCCACTCTCTGGCCTTATCACATGGAAAATATATGAAATAATTAAATAAGAAGATGTTTTATTTTTATTGAATGACAAAGCTGTAAAACATTATCCTATATATTTAGTGCATACCATTGGTGTTTAATATGAGGGTGTCAGTATGAAATATCCTTGATATTTTTTAACACACTTATTTATTTTACTTTTAGTCAATTTGTATTTGTTGTCAATGTTTTTTGCGTCAAACTGGTAGCAGTTATGAAAAAAGTCAATAGTTGGAAGAGTTTCAGAGTTTATTGTAAATACTGCTATTGTTGATTAGATGCTCTTTTCATTAATTCGGCTATTTTCTCTTGAACGATATGGTCTATCTACTATAAACTTATGGACAATATAGACACAGATATATGAAATACGTTATTAAAGTATAAATAACCAAAGTTACGATTGATTGCCATAGATTTTCCGTTAATTGTCAAAATTATTGAAGATTCCGGTAACTTTGCTAAATTACCGGTAACTTTGCAACCGAATTCCTTTCTGATTTAACTAGCAATTACCAGTTGGAGAGCCGTTTCAAGTGGATTTTTCCCAGATGTGGTAAATTCCCCCTTTCCTCTTGGTTACAAACACACCATAACACCGCTAACCATCCGTTGAACAGCCGTATAATACCACTCATTGGAAGCACAAGACCTAGATCTACACCTTGACATATTGTGGAGCGTTTTACGATGTATCGTTTTTGTTTGAATCGATAAAAACAAAAACAAAACATGCAAAAACAGCCTTTTTTCATTATTTAATTAAGGAGAAGAGAGGCACTTACTATAGCTTTTCATTTTTAGATGGGGAAAACTTGTTTTTTATGAAGTTGAACATGTGCTCTTTATGACAGAATGTTACAATTAGGTGAAATCGAAATCATTTTTTAACAATGATCTCCTTTAATCAATAATTAAAGAGTAATTTTAGAAGCTGAATTACAAACCACTTTGGCCACCCTGTAGAATCTATGTCAAAGCCATGCATTTCTGGATATTTTCAGGCATTACATGCATTTGAGCAAAGATGCAAATATACTACATGTATTTTAAATACATTTTACTTATGGGGAATTGCTGCGTTCTGATTCTATACACTCTTTAGAAGTGTGCACTAGTTCACTCGCCCTCATGCATTTAAAAGCATTGGATTGGAGCAAGCATGGCTTTTTCATATTCCTCACATCAGTCCATTCCTTTTAAATCCATGAGGGGGAGTTTACAAGTGCACGCTTTGGGAGAATGGTAGAGATTTGGAATGTGAGGGAGTGAGTGTGAGGGAGTGAGTGTGAGGGAGGAAATGAGGGATGGAAAGGGTGAGAACATGAGAAAGGGAATATGTTTAATGAGTGAGGAAGTACCAGGGTGTCAATGTGGAAATGTAAAAAAAAAGGCCTTAATGATCACGGAAAGTCATTGCATATTGCTTTTTAATTGAGCTTCATTATATCTGGAATTCTGTATTGAAAATGAAACATCTTACCATATGGGGCCATCAACCAGAAGTGAAATAAAATATGCATTTGGAAAAATCGAGCTGGTATAAAATGCAAGTCTCAGAAGCACAGGAATAAGCAGTGCCACAATTTAAATGGTACATGTAAATCAAAGTCAGCATTAGCCAAATTCAGGTCCAATCACACTGAAGCAGTACTGTACATCATGAAAGGGGCAATGAGAAATAGGACATATAGGGAAGGGTGTGATCATCATTTCCACCTTATTTCCAAACCATGTGATTTCTTTTTATACTTGCAATACTGCACCTGTAACCACTTTTTTGTAGCATAAATTATATCAATAGCCTACATATGCCTGACTTGTTTTAACATTTTATTTAACCTGGTAACTGGTTAACTGAAATTAATCCATTTTAAACATGCCTTCCTTCCCTGTATCTGCCCAAATCCATCTGTCTGTATCTGTGTGTCATGTCTCTGTGCTCCGGCCCAGTGTCTTTGTTGGGTAAGAGTGAATACCCATTGGGCTGTGCCCGTGTGTGCCCCCCTCTACCCCCCTCTGCAGTGTGTAGCAGGACTCAACCTGCACAGCACAAAGCCCCATTCCTGGCACGGGGCAGTGCCAGGGAGAATAGACAGGATTTAGCCGGCTACCCTGCAGAAGTCAGCTCAGTGAAAAGAGGGACCCTGAACCACCCAGAGGTCCCCCAGTCCCCATAGTGGGCCCCACCATAACAGACCTGCGGCGGCCATTACGTAAACACATATAAATAGGTACACATTGTTATCAAGGACGGAAAGCCGATTAAAGAACACGCACGCAAGCAGATTTACCCCCTTCCTGCATAATGTGCTTAGGTGGACTTACAATAATGTGCTTATACACACTCAATCCCCCCGTTTGATCAACTTGGTCCTCTCGTGCCTGCTGATAACATACGTGAGCCATTTCCAGCTCGTGGGGCAGATGAAACAGTTCAGTTCCAAACCCCAAGTCATCACAGCATGAAATCCTCCTAACTGCTACAGAGCCAAAGCAATCTTGGAAAAAAGTACCCCCCAAATTGTTGATGACTAGAGAAGTCTCAAACTCTCCCACACCGACCAGTCGGTCAGTCAGTCGACATCAACCAACTCCTAAAGTGCAGACTCAGTGCTTCTCAGAGTGAGAAAGCAAAAATGGGAGAGAAGTAGAGAGTAGGAAGGTCCGCTGGGCTGGCAGCTCGTGAACACCTCGCTCGGGCCCGTCTCCTGTCAGGCCGCTGATAGGTCCCAGCTGCTGTGTCTGCAGTCAACTCGCCAGGCATTTCCTGTTGCAATATATACACACTTAATACCCAGACTCCCTCTCTCTTCCCACCACCACTACCACTAACACCTCTCCGGGCCTCCCGTCATGCATATCAATGCTTTATGAGAAGATGGGGTAGAGAGAGTGTGAGTAAAAGTCTTATATAGGGTGGATTGGGCTGTGCACCGAGGCCTAGACAACAGTCGGAAATCAAACAAGTCTGCAGGATTACTGGTCCACTGACTTGGGATCAATAGATCCTGAACACTATCCCCCACTCTGAAGGGTTGACACGGGAAACGAGGGTCTAGGAGCCCCTACTACTCTTCCTCCTCCCGTTCCCATATTTATCCATACCTCCCTCTTTCTCCTTCCCTTCCTTTGCACCTCCATCGCTTCTGGCTTTCTAAAGGAAAAGCAGGGGAGCAAAAAATGCCTCTGGCCCTCTAAAGGAAAAGCAGGGGCCCTTTTTATAAACCCTTTTGCTTTTTTATTTTGGAAAAAGTTAAAGGCTTTCTGGTAATGACAATAGCGAAACACATTGGGTCTGTGCTTGGAGCCAAGCAGATCAGGTGCTTTGGTTAAGAGTTCAACACCCAAGACCTGTCGCTAATCCTACTGCAGATCAGACACACAATTCAGGTCATATACCATTTCAGCATGAGAGAAAGAGAAGGGAGGAAAGACAAGAAGATTCTCTAGAGAGAGAGAGAGAGAGAGAGAGAGAGAGAGAGAGGGGGGGGTGAGTCACTGCTGGTGTGAAAATGTCACTCTCCTAAGATCTAGACATTTTGCTGGACAGAGCGGCAGATCCTTGTGATATTTAAATGATGTGGGCATTTTTGTTTGATCCTGTGATGAACAAAGTATGTTTCAAAGGTAGCGGGAGAAAATGATGGACAGGACCTTTTCAAAATCGAACACTCATCATAGAGCCATTTCAGATGACAATAGCGAATATATGCTATGAATGTAAGTGTGTGTGTTTGTCTGTGTGTGTTTTTGGTTTTTACTATCCTTGTGGGGACCAGAAGCCTTCACAAGGATAGTAAAACAAGGAACATTTTCACAAGTGGGGACATTTCGCAGATCCCCCCCCCCCCCCCCCCCCACAAGGAAAAAAAGCTACAGTATTATAGAGTTAGGAGTTAGGAGTTAGGGTTAGGTTCAGGGTTAGGGCTTAAGGTTAGGGTTAAGGTTACGGTTAAGTAAAGGGTTACGGTTAGGGTTTGGTTTCGGGTGAAGGAAAATAAGATTTTGAATGGGAATAATTATTTGGTCCACACAAGGATAGTAAAACAAAAATGTTTGTGTGTGTGTGTTTGTGTGTTTGTTTGTGTGTGTGTGTGTGCATGTGTACATCCAACAGCGTATATCATTATGCACCTTCCACATGCATTTCCTTTCATTACCAGCAGGTGGCACTCCAGTTATCTAGATCCAGTTGACGGCACTGTTTGCTCTCGACCCATTCTTTGAATGTTCAGAGTTTAAATACGTGTAAAAGTACCCCAGTATCAAATGCCTTGCAGCAGTGAGAGAGAGCCCAAATAACAGGTTCTCTGGCTAACAGCCAAGCACACTCACAAATGGCACACGCTTAAACAGAACAAAATAGCACACAATTCCAATCTTTAATAGGCAACCTGCGTCTCTACGAACATAAACTCTAATAACTGGCCGGGTATAATATGTTATTGGGCAGTCAGTGCTACAAAACAACCTCCATCGACAGTAAAGGCCACATCTAAAGCCTACGCGTTACAAAAGCCTATATTCAAAAAAGGGTGCTGATCTAGGATCAGGTCCTCCGTGTCCATGCACTCAATCATTCTGAACTAAAAGGAAAAACTGATCCTTAATCAGCTCTCCTACTCTCAGTCTCTTTATATAGGCAACATACAGCCCCAGACCTATAACACAAGACTGAGCACCACTCCGCTGGCCACCAGTGCAATATGCCATAGACATGAGAGGGGGGAAGAAGAGGAAGCATAACTTCATTATGGCTCTAATGACCGGAGATAAAGGGTTTTGCTGAGGCAGTGACCCTGGCTGAGGCATACGTTACCTGCAGAATAGCAGCAGTAATACCTCCAGTCAGGTAATTAGTTGTCCATTAATAAACAAGCTGATCTTATCTCCTCAATTAGAGGACAGCAGTACCATGAATCACACACCCACTGCGTTTAAACCCTGTCAGACTATGGCCTCATACAGTAGCAGGGCCTATAGGGGAGGCCGTGTGTTACAAAGTGAAGTGTACATAATGTAGAAAACATAGCAAAATACACAATTATAGATAGTTAAATCTGCTTTGACAGATAAGACAATGGTAAGTAAGTGAGGGGTTTTGTGTTTATGCAATTAAAGTATAGGCTACAGTGCTATTTCTGAAAGTTTAGGGTATTGTGGTTATAGAGAGGACTGGGGGCGTTGAGAGAAAGAGAGCGAGAGAGAGAGAGAAATGAGGGAGAGTCACAGACTGGGAGAAGGGGGGTGAGACAGAAGGAGAGGACCCCTCAAAACGAATGTACAGGTAAGCGTTTATATACAAGAGACAAATGCGCACGCGCGTGCGAGCACTCACACATAGCCGTAGCCGGGAAGAAGCTAATGACTGCTAATGACTGCCTGTGTTCTATTAGGTGAGCCAATAGTAGAATACATGCACCCTTTACTGACATCACCGCAGCACGGGGGCCTCCTCCGTCTACCACAGACTACTGGTGTTTCGGTCGGATCTAACTCAACAGCTATGACTAAGAATGGCGTTTAGGAGCTGCACGGTTAATGCCATACGCTTAGCAATGGGTTTTAATGTTGTCAGTAGCATGATGTCATGTTCAAGACTGAAGCAATGATCATGTTACAGTAATCGAATGATCATCATTATCGTCCGTTTGATGACATCCTTTTGCGTGTCTGTATTGCAACCTGTTTCATTGTAGCATGCAGAAGGTTTAGTAATAGATGCCACAGTTGTCAGTAGCATGATTACCATGTATTCCTAAAGAGTCTTGGATTAAGACTTAACGATGACCATGTGACAGTAATTACTGTAAATCGTCAACATCTCCTGGCACTGTGATGACGTCCTTCCATGTGTCTCTAATGCAACCACAAACATGAGCTCATTGAGCTGCTTCATTGTAACTGTACATACAGTCCGTACTGTAGCCTTGAGCTGAAGCTTCTGTGTTGGAACGTAGGGTACTGGTAACTGTGGGGGACAGTGGGAAAAATCCATACTGTGCTCCACTACTCCAGGCTGACCTGCATGTGTTCTCCGCTAGTTACATCTACAGTACAGAACACCCTGTGATATGTACACTAACGCTGCACTGCACTACAGTGAGCTAGAGTACAGGACTTGGCGCAAACAAGGCAGCCTGTTGGTTTGGCAATCCAACACACACACAGAGACACACACAGACACAGAGAGCTAGGCCTCCCTCCCAGAGACCTCACAGTCTGGGTACCAGATCCTTTTCATCTCCCTGCTATTGACTACGGCAGCATGCTGCATTTTGATTGGACCCCACCAGACACTGTCGCCCCCCTCCCCCTTCTCATCCCCCCCCCCGTATCTCCCATCCCTCACCACCTCTCATGTTTGTCTTTCATTAGCTTTCATCTCTTTTTTCATCTCTCCATCTCATTGAGCTGGCACCAGTGGCGTGGAGAGGCGTGTTTGTTGCTTTGATGATGCGATGCTCTTCTCCCCGACCGTAAATCCATATTTATTCCCTTTTTTTACATGTTGCCATGCTAACAAATGATTTACCATGTCGGAGCCTTAGAGGGACGTAGCTGAAAGGGGGGAAATTATGTAGGGTGTGTATCTGTGTCATAGGGGCAAGGAGTTTTTCCTTACCACGTGACCTGTGAAAACTCGTGGTCCTATAAGTATCATGTACTGCAGTTTGGACACAGTGGCCCAAGCTGACCACTCACACTTTGAATCCTCTTCGTGTGTTTTTAATAATGCCCACTGGCCTATATGGATGGATATGTGTCGGTGTACCTATTTTTCAGGTAACGCCCATTGGCCTTGCTTTGAAGTTGTTGCTTCTCCACTCCTTTCAACTCCTCACTCATCTAGTAGGCTATAGGGAGCTTCATTCCTTTCACCTCGCTCTCCAGGGGCCTAGGGATTTCATGACTCAAATGTGTGCATGTTGGATGTGGCGTTAGCATGTGGTGATCTGGCTTGCCCGTAATGGTCAATAAAGCTTTTAGCAGTATCTTTCACCTTAATAAGGTGGTCAATTTCAACCATTTACATTCACAACCACACATGATTTCTATAACATATTTTCCTGCAGAGATGACTGTATTTGGGGCAATTAATAGCCCCCTGGAGTCTATGTTCACGCCCCTGCAGAACTCTGATGAGCATAATAAAATAATCCCCGTAACATTCTGTTTAAATGTAAGCTCAGTGGCTTAGTTTAAGCTAGAGATATCCATTTTTCATTGCATTGTGTGTGTCTCAATCCACCGCAGACGCCGATGTCGCACTTCCGCATGCGACATCGACGACAGAGATAGGGTTTGTTAGACCATGAGACACCCCGGAAATCGGTTCATCTCACAAAATCGACTGTATTGTCCGAATGGTTTGGCCTACAAAGTACGCTGAACTCAAATATAAGCCTAACATGCAACAATTTCAAAAGATTTCACTGTGTTACAGTTCATATAAGGAAATCAGTTCATTTATAATTCATTAGGCCCTGATCTATGGATTTATTGTGACCTGGTAATACAGATATGAATCTGCGGATCAGAAAACCAGTCAGTATCTCGTGTGACCACCATTTGCCTCATGCAGCACAACGCATCTCTTTCACATAGAGTTGATCAGGCTGTTGATTGTAGCCTGTGGAATGTTGTCCCACTCCTCTACAATGGCTGTGTGAAGCTGCTGAATATTGGCAGGAACATGCTGTAATACATGTCAATACAGTTCACCCCAAACATGCTCAATGGGAGACATATCTTGTGAGTATGCATGCCATGGAATAACTTTGACATTTTCAGCTTCTAGGAATTGTGTACAGATCCTTGCGAAATGGGTCTGTGCATTATTTGAAGAAGCCGGATGTGGAAGTCCTGGGCTGGCGTGGTTACATGTGGTCTGCGGTTGTGAGGCCTGTTGGACGTACTGCCAAATTCTATAAAACGACGTTGGGGTGGCTTATAGTAGAGTGGTAGAGAAATGAACATTCAATTCTCTGGCAACAGCTCTGTTGGACATTCCTGCAATCAGCATGACAATTGCACACTCCCTCAAAACTTGAGACATCTGTGGCATTGTGTTTTGTGACAAAACTGCACATTTTAGAGTGGCTTTTTATTGTCCCAGAACAAGGTGCACCTGTGTAATGACCATGATGTTTAATCAGCTTCTTGATATGCCACACATGTCAGGTGGATGGATTATCTTGGCAAAGGAGAAATGCTCACTAGCAGGGATGTAAACAAATTTGTGCACAAAATTTGAGAGAAATACGTTTTTTTGTGCGTATTGGACATTTCTGTGATCTCTTGTTTCAGCTCATGAAACATGTGACCAACACTTTACATGCTGCGTTAATATTTTTGTTCGTCATATTATGACACCTCTATGGGAAGATGAGACTCGCAAACACGATTGTGTTCTCTGTTTTTGGGGACTGCCAACTTCTATCTGTAGCGTCCGAACAGTTTGGGCTGCACACTAATATGTGAGTCTCTCACGAACACGTTAGTGCCGGTTGTTTTGCTCTAGGACGCCCACAGGCCTCAGAAGATTCGTCTGAAGGTACCCCGGTACCAGTTGAAAAAATGTATGTAAGCATACTGTATATTGATACTGTTTAGTAGTATGTAGACAGCTGCTTCTACACCTGCATTGCTTGCTGTTTGTGGTTTTAGGCTGGGTTTCTGTACAGCCCTTTGTGACGTCAGCTGATGTAAGAAGGGCTTTATAAATACATTTGATTGATTGACCTGCTTGTCGAACATCTAATTCCAAAATCATGGGCATAAACATGGAGTTGGTAACCCCTTTGCTGCTATAACAGCCTCCACTCTTCTGGGAAGGCTTTCCACTAGATGGAACATTGCTGTGGGGACTTGCTTCCATTCAGCGACAAGAGTGTTCGTGAGGTCGGGCACTGATGTTGGGTGATTAGGCCTGGCTCACATTCGGCATTCCAATTCATCCCAAAGGTGTTTGATGGTGTTGAGGTCAGGGCTCTGTGCGGGCCAGTCAATTTCTTCCACACCAATCTTGACAAACCATTTCTGTATGGACTTCGCTTTGTGCATGGGGGCATTGTCATGCTGAAACAGGAAAGGGCCTTCCCCAACTGTTGCCACAAAGTTATTTCCCTTCACTGGAACTAAGGGGCCTACCCCGAACCATGAAAAACAGGAAAACCATTATTCCTCCTCCACAAAGCTTTACAGTTGGCGCTATGCATTCGGGCAGATAGCGTTCTCCTGGCATCCGCCAAACCCAGATTCGTCCGTTGGACTGCCAGATGGCGAAGCGTGCGTGATTCATCACTCCAGAGAACGCGTTTCCACTGTTACAGTGTCCAATGGCGGCTTTAAATCACTCCAGTCGACGCTTGGCATTGCGCATGGTGATCTTAGGCTTGTGTGCGGCTGCTCGGCCATGGAAACCCCTTTCATGAAGATGAACAGGTCTTGTGCTGACATTGCTTCCAATGGCAGTTTGCAACACGGTAGTGATTGTTGCAACCAAGGACAGATGATTTTTACACGATGAGCTTGTGTGGCCTACCACTTTGCGGATGAGCTGTCGTTGCTCCTAGACGTTTCCACTTCACACTTCACAATAACTGGGGCAGCTCTAGCAGGGCAGAAATTTGACGAACCACCTTTTTGGAAAGGTGGCAAATTGAAAGTCACTGAGATCTTCAGCAAGGCCATTCTGCTGCCAATGTTTGTCTAGGGAGATTGCATGGCTGTTTGTTCGATTTTATACACCTGTCAGCTGCGGGCATGGCTGAAATAGCCAAATCCACTATGTTGAAGGGGTGTCCAAATACTTTTATATATATAATGCATCTCTCCGATATAGGACAGACACTTCAGAACAAACATCCTATAGGTTTTTTGGGGGGGGATTATCTCTTGTTCCATGTAGTGCAACTGTTATTCAATGTGTTTGTACAGTATGGGCTAATAGCAATAAGGACAAATAAAAATGTGAATCTAATAATGTTTTCATATATTTTTTTATACTTTAAGGAGTCTTAAAAATGTAAATCAAATAGCTAAATTATGCATGGTATGACCTTGCTTAAAACAATACCATATAGCTTAGTAGAACCCCCCGGCTTAGACAGGGCTTATCCTCTGATGCTTAGACTTTTATGGGTTAAAGGGAAATGGTTGTTGGAACTGTTTGAAATATGGTGCTTTCTCATGAGTCACCTTGCCATCCAATAAGAAACCAAAACAATTGTTACATTATTATCATCCTTCTATTTTTAGTGTAAATTCTAGGGAGTAGTTTGATATAAAACATACATTTGTGTTGTTCTCACAGGTAGGATACAGCAGGAGTAAGAACTGCTTAGAGTCATCGGACATGTAATAGTATTACATACATCATGCAGGACTTGCACTTTTCTTCATTTAGCTATCACCTGCTGGAAGTAAAAAAAACAAAACAATGTATTTTAATACTTAATGCACATATGGAATCCAGAGGTCTAAGTAACCACTAAAATGTAACATTCCAGCGAAGTATGTGTGACCCATTTTCCTACTTCAGTGACTTGCTTTGTCATCAATGTTCTATCCCATACAGTAGGTTACAGTACGTGTATGTTGACAATATGAAGACGAGGCAGTTTTGGTCTGCTTTGTAATATGATGCGCATACTGTATATGCTAGATACAATTATATAGGAACTATTGGCAAAGTGTTACATCATACAGTGAAACATGTAGGCTCTGTTTTCATATGACTATTTTACAAGATTTCACCATCAGCAGCTCTGTAAAAACTTCCTAAAAAAATACTTTTCAAAAGCGCCCCACGGAGCTAATTGTTTTGCTTTGTGTGCCAAACCATTCAACAACAAGGTTACAGAAAAAAAATCTGTCTTAAATTGATTCATATTTTTAGCCACACTGTTGGAACAAAAGTCTAATGTTAAAATGAATAACTTGTAATGCAAATGAGCTAATGTGATGGGGCCTTATTTGAAGTTGAACCTTTTGTTGTCAGTGCTGACTGTACTCTCTCTTTTTAAACCCAGCAAGGGACCTTTAACACATTTCAATGGGGAATTTCGCCTTGAATAATTCATCAGACTAATCCGCAAATGGTGTTGCCTTGGTCTGTGTGGGCCCGCTATTTAGAGCTATACTACTGCCTAACCTGGGCTAAGACATGGAGTGTACTCTAAGCAGAGGTGCAACACAACAGCACGAGTACAAAAGGCAAGCACAAAAATGTATAACACTGCTTTATGTCAAAATACATGGGCAATATCAAGTTTTATTGTGAACATATCAGTCAGCAGAATGAGCTGAAATTCATAGTGGTAACTTAAAATAACACATCAGTGATAAAACTCCTAAAAATAAAGGTGAAAACGTATACTTTCTTTTACAGACCATCGAACTGAAATCCCCCGTAGATATACGTGAAGATCACATTTTAAATCATGCCCTGTCCAGTGCTACATTGCAAAAGCATGAACAACATATACTGTATGTTGCTTGACAGTGAGATCTGAATGTGTGAGAGTGCAGCAGCAGCAGCAAGTCTGAATCTGGGTGATATGGAGGTCTGTGTCTCTGTGTGAGAGCAGGGTAAACTGAGCCTTCCACGCTGACCTCTGCCAGCTGTGTAACAGGAGAGAGAAAGGGCAGATGAAGGGAGTGAGAGAGATGAGATGGAGCGAGAGGGATGGGGGGGTGGGGGTGGGGGTGAGCTGTTGTGTGGCTGCAGTGGCCAGACCAGACATCGTGGTGGTGGCTTGTGGGAAGAGAGTTTCACGGTAGAAGGGGAGCTGTGACCCATGCCTGCAGGGATGATGAGCCCTCCGCAGGGCCTGAGCTCCTGCCCAGAGCCACACACGCAGAGAGAAAAGACACACACACACACAAACAACACACACAGGAACACACACACACATGTTCACACACAAACACACATGATCACACACACACACACACACACACACATGATCACACACACACACACACACACACGATCACACACACACACACACACACACGATCACACACACACACACACACACATGATCACACACACACACACACACACATGATCACACACACACACACACATGATCACACACACACACACACACACACACACACACACACACACACACACACCACACACACACACACACACACACACCACGTAAACAGGAACATACTGTACTAAAACAGCAATAACCATCACACATCCCCACCAACACAGAATTGCATTATTCACAGAGATAAGTACCAGGGATGGAAAGAGTACTGAGATATGTTACACAAGTAGAAGTACTGTTAGTTTAATTACATTTTACTCAAGTAGTCTAAGTAAAATTACTGTTGTAAAAAAACGACTTAAGTTAACGTAATAAGTAGCTCAGAGTAAAATGAATTGAGTTACTTTTAAAACAAAAACATTGACCTTAACAATTGGCTAATTCTGCTAAGGTTACTTGAACGTTATCATTTCCATGCATTAAACTGAAAGAGAGGAAATTTATGTACAGTAGGAACTAACTTTAAGTAGTGTCTTCATTTATTTTATGAGCGCTCGCCAACATATACACTGTCTGCCATCTGCCCCGTACAGTTGAAACCGGGATTCATACGTGAAGAGCACACTTCTCCAGCGTGACAGTGGCCATCGAAGGTGAGCATTTGCCCACTGAAGTCGGTTACGATGCCAAACTGTAGTCAGGTCAAGACCCTGGTGAGGACAATGAGTACGCAGATGAGCTTCCCATAGACGGATTCATCAGCTGTCAGGGTGGCTGGTCTGAGATGATACCGCAGGTGAAGAAGCTGGACGTGGAGGTCCTGGGCTAGTGTGATTACACGTGGTCTGCAGTTGTGAGGCCAGTTGGATGTACTGCCAATTTCTCTGAAACAATGTTGGAGGCAGCTTATGGTAGAGAAATTAACATTAAACTATCTGGCAACAGCTCTGGTGGACATTCCTGCAGTCAGCATACCAATTGCATGCTCCCTCAACTTCTGACATCTGTGGAATTGTCTTGTGTAACACAACTGCACATTTTAGAGTGGCCTTTTATTGTCCCCAGCACAAGGTGCACCTATGTAATGATAATGTTGTTTAATCAGCTTCTTGATATGCCACACCTTTCAGGTGGATGGATTATCTTGGCAAATGATAAATGCTCACTAACAGGGATGTATACACATTTGACAGAAATATGTTTTTTTTGTGCATATGGAACATTTCTGGGATCTTTTATTTTAGCTCATTAAACATGGGACCAAAAATGTACATGTTGCGTTGATATTTTTGTTCAGTATAGTTACTTTACAGCTCCTGTACACCTAAGTACATCTCCTGGCTCTCAAATTTGCAGACTGGATCTCCTCATTTGCAGTAAGTACATCCAACTGGCTAAAAAACAGCCCACAGGATTAGTCCATAACGTATACACTGTAGATACCAACAGACCAATATAATTCTCACAGGCACACACCTACGAAAAGTTTATCAACAGCCTGAGATATACAGTTGAAGTCAGAAGTTTACGTACACCTTAGCCAACTACTTTTAAACTCAGTTTTTCACATTTCCTGACATTTAACCGAGTAAAAATTCCCTGTCTTAGGTCAGTTAGGATCACCACTTTATTTTAAGAATGTGAAATGTCATAATAATAGTAGAGAGACTGATTTATTTCAGCTTTTATTTATTTCATCACATTCCCAGTGGGTCAGAAGTTTACATACACTCAATTAGTATTTGGTAGCATTGCCTTTAAATTGTTTAACTTGGGTCAAACGTTTTGGGAAGCCTTCCGCAAGCTTCCCACAATAAGTTGGGTGAATGTTGGCCCAATCCTCCTGACAGAGCTGGTGTAACTGAGTCAGGTTTGTAGGCCTCCTTGCTCGCACACACTTTTTCAGTTCTGCCCACAAATTTTCTATAAGATTGAGGTCAGGGCTTTGTGATGACCATTCCAATACCTTGACTTTGTTGTCCTTAAGCCATTTTGCCACAACTTTGGAAGTATGATTGGGGTCATTGTCCATTTGGAAGACCCATTTGCGACCAAGCTTTAACTTCCTGACATGTCTTGAGATGTTGCTTCAATATAGCCACCAAATTTTCCTGTGAAGTGCACCAGTCCCTCCTGCAGCAAAGCACCCCACAACATGATGCTGCTACCCCCGTGCTTCACGGTTGGGATGGTGTTTTTCGGCTTGCAAGCCTCCCCCTTTTTCCTCCAAACATAATGATGGTAATTATGGCCAAACAGTTTATTTTTGTTTCATCAGACCAGAGGACATTTCTCCAAAAAGTACGATCTTCATCCATGTGCAGTTGCAAGCCGTAGTCTGTCTTTTTTATGGGGGTTTTGGAGCAGTGGCTTCTTCCTTGCTGAGTGGCCTTTCAGGTTATGTCGTTATAGGACTCATTTTACTGTGGATATAGATACTTTTGTACCTGTTTCCTCCAGCATCTTCACAAGGTCCTTTGCTGTTGTTCTGGCATTGATTTGCACTTTTTGCACTAAAGTATGTTCATTTCAAGGAGACAGAACGCGTCTTCTTCCTGAGCGGTATGAGGGCTGCGCGGTCCCATGGTGTTTATACTTGCGTACTATTGTTTGTACAGATGAATGTGGTACCTTCAGGCGTTTGGAATTTGCTCCCAAGGATGAACCAGACTTGTGGGGGTCTACAATTTTTTTCTGAGGTCTTGGCTGATTTCTTTTGATTTCCCCATGATGTCAAGGAAAGAGGCACTGCGTTTGAAGGTAGGCCTTGAAATACATCCACAGGTACACCTCCAATTGACTCAAATTATGTCAATTAGCCTATCAGAAGCTTCTAACGCCATGACATCATTTTATGGAATTTTCCAAGCTGTTTAAAGGCACAGTAAACTTAGCGTATGTAAACTTCTGACTCACTGGAATTGTGATACAGTGAATTATAAGTGAAATAATCTGTCTGTAAACAATTGTTGGAAAAATGACTTGTGTCATGCACAAAGTAGATGTCCTAACCGACTTGCCATAACTATAGTTTGTTAACAAGAAATTTGTGGAGTGGTTAAAAAACGAGTTTTAAGGACTCCAACCTAAATGTATGTAAACTTCCGACTTCAACTGTTTAAACATACGTTGCCATGTAAAAACATCACAGGCACTATCACAACTCACACAATACTGTTCAACCTCCTAAACACCCCTTCCCCCCATTTGTTTACTTGACTAATATTTTGCCCAGGTGACAAGCAATCCGGTCTGTACATTTCCTGTTATCTTTTATGTTTTTGCCCAACGTTACAGAATTATGCAAACCTCTGTGAGTGGAATGAAAGATCAAAGATAAGGGCCATAGGGCACACACATTAAGTGTAATAATGAGAACCCTTAGCCGTACACTGATTAATTATTGAAATAAGAAACATCTTTGATATTCTAAAGTGCCTCTTACAATGTAACAATAGCGGTTGGCGAGACAGTCTTAGAAAATATAACTATACCCTCTGTTCTTAAGATAACCTTATGAGGGCCTGCGAACTACGAACTGTGTCTGTTCAATGCATCTCAACCACCTCTCACACTAAAGTTCCATGACGGTTTCCAAGTATTACCGGGGTCACTCTCTGGCCCCCGCCTTTGAAAGCAGATATGAATTTCATGCATTTTAGCCATTAAGGGCCGGGCTTCAGAAGGCCCAAATGTTCCTGTGAACGAACGCGGAGGGAGTGAGGAGGCCAAAGGTTACATTAATCCACGTCAACAAAGCCAAATAATGTATCGCCCTGTGCAAACAAACGGCACTGTCATGGGCTCTGTGTGGTGGTGGAAGGGAGGTCTACAAGCCCACTGCCAGCTAAGCTAGCCTGACCCCCATCACTCTTCTCCTTATCTCTCTCTCCACTGTCTACTCCTCATTACTCAGACGCACGCATGGGGACAACGTCATGCACAGGGCCAGATAGTGGGACACAGACACGCACACAGAGGTGGGGGATGGAGATGAGTGTGACTTGTAAACATCGTATGCTACCGAGACTAGGGTGGCTGTATTAGGGGTAACAGACAAGGGCTAGGTACTGCACTGGGCGGAGCTAGACAGTTCTGGTTCAGTATTTCTTCCAGTGTGTGTGTATTAGTAGCCTTCTGTATTTGTAAGCACACATTTGGCTATGTGTGCACATTTGTTGCGACAAATGTGTGTGTCTGTGTGTCACTCTGCTTGAGCGTATCTGTTTTCGTCCGTGTGCCTGATTATTTGTGTGAGAGAGTATATTTCTCTGTGTGTGTTTCTGTGTTTATGAGTGTGTGGAGTGGGGAGGGCTGCGGTTGGGGCTGGACTCTCAGTCTGGGAAGAAGCCGGAGCACGCTCTCTCACACACACACAGCCCTGCCTATGAGTTTCAATCAATAGCCAGTCCCTGTGGCCGCCCCGAGCAAGCTGTTTGAAAAGTCAGAGTAGCATAAAATGGCCATTATTAAATTACTGGGATGGACACATTTAGAAGTCTAGCTCACCAATTAAGGAATCAGACCATTAATAGCTTGGGATGACACTGGCATTTGATCACAGATTAGATGCACTGGAAATGAGATCCATTCACGTATTGGTGTGCTTGGATGTGGGGTGCAACAATTTTTTAGGACAGGTAGTACTGTATAACTATGCGTGCTATGGCCAGAGATTTGTTACAAAGCAACTATCTCTGAGTCTGAGCTCCTCTGTCCCTGACCTTTCAAAGGGGTAAACCGCTCCAATATCTCGCTTTGGTGTCGGAAAAAGCTAACAACGTGGTGAAATTGAGATTGAAAAGGCGAGTGGCAGCGAAGCTCATTAGTATTCAACACGTTGAGTAATCGAGGTACACCGCTCAGTTCAGTGAAATGCTTCAGTTCATACTATCGCCCGCGTCATTCCCTGAATTAAAAGGCACAGCAAGGGGACATTGTAATGTACTTTCCATTAGGAGAGTATACCACACATTTGATCTAGCTCCGGGATGATCACCGAAACAGATCTACGTAACACACTTCTAAGGAAACTGTGTTAATCCAACGTGTGAATTTTTAAAAACCCGCTTGGCACAACGTTCAGCTTTGTAACCCTAGGCCAGTTTTTTTGTGGTTTTGTGTGCTAGCTTGTTTTTAATATGAATTATTTACCCCTGAGAGACAAGGCTACGTTGTAAAAGGAATGCCTCGTTTGCTCCTAATTTTACAGCTGGTCATGCAGAAGCACAGCCGCTGACCCCAGGGTCACTCTGACAGCTGGGATTTGCCATTTTGCTTTTCCCTTCTGTTTCCATGTACTTCGGCAGCATCGGAGAACTCACAGAGCTACAGTACACCCAGCAAAAGGTTACTGAGATCCTGGAATGTAGGGATGTGTACACAATTATTTCTGAAGGCTCGGCCCTCTCTCTGTTCCACATCTTATCCACCTAAGGCTTGATTCCGGCCCCAGTGTGTCCTGGTGTGTATCGATCCCAATCATTCCTGTTCGATTTGGCCTCAAATTTACCCACGCAGAGTCAAAGCACCGCAGTCACTGTTTAATCCCTGACCTTTTGGTATGGGAACTGCATTACACCTCAGAGTAGATGTGTTGTATTGGTGAATTTACCTCGCTACAGGGTAACTGAGTGGGAGGATCTTTGATGAAAGTAGTTGGTCCCTGGGTGATGCATTCAATACTTTTGGAGCTACTGTGTGCACATGTTAAGTGTTTAGCTACTCTAAGTCAGCGGGCTATGCTTTACTTATCCATCTTACTTTAAACTTATTGATACAGTACCTTCACAAAATTGACAAGTATACAAAACAGTAGATCTGTCTATATGCTCATGGCAGAAAATGTCCCTGAGAAGCGACCTCTGCTATGACTAATATCACTTTGGTATGTAATCCATAAATGCCGAAGTCCTTGAAGCTTTACTCAGCACCACAGTGAAGCAGGGAGACATCGGCAAGGCAATAAAATATGGAGAGTGCTTTGATATTACAGCAGGAAGTGCTACTTGACATGAACTTCCCCTTACCTCCAGTGACTTCACGGAAAAGATGATGGGCCTTAAGTGGGTACAAGTTTTTGCTTATTTCTTTTCTGCTTGTCCGCCACATTTATTTATCAAGATATTGGATGTTTGAGAGCTTCTCTAAAGGGAAACGCTTGACAGGCTTAAGACAGCTAGCTACCTTACAGTATGTTAGCATCAAACATGACGATACAGCAGTCAGGCATTATGATACATCAGAGCCATACCCTGTTGGGTATATTTAGCTGTTCTTATTTCTTAACCCGACCGCTGAAAACCTTTGGTCCGGTTGGCAAACAGCCCCTGTACGGGCACGGAGGGTCTCGGCATAACTGATATCTCACTGTCACCAGCATTATACTCCCTTTCTATCTCCTCCCCGACCGCTTTCTCTTGATCAACAAGCTCAGAAGACAAACAAAAACCTGGTTTAGATTAGATACCAGCAAAGCCTGCTGGCACACATGGACGCAGCCTATATCTGGGAGAGAGAGAGAGAGAGAGAGGGGAGAGCTGTGGAAACCTGCTGTCGGGCTGTGGGCCAAGGTTTGGATCCCAGTACGACTGTGGCCCTTCCAGCCCAGAGGAGCGAGTGTTCTGTGGAGCGGGACGCGGGGCTTGGAGCTCACCCCCCCTCCGAGGATGATAGATGCTCTGTGCGCTCCCTACAGCCAGGAGAGAGCATTAGACATCTGTATAATTGTTTTAGGAAGAGAGAGAGATGGAGAAAGAGGGAAGGACAGAAGGAGAGAGAGAATGAGAGAGAGAGAGAGAGAGAGAGAGTGATGGAGATAGCGCAATAGGGGGGAATAGGGAGAATTGGCACAGTTCGCAGCTGGCTCTCACACAACGGGACATCCTTCCACACACATTACACATGTCCGCTCCAATCCACTCACACGCCCAGAACTACACTCAAACCTCATCTCCAATCCCTCTGACTGACAATCCTATACCTGTGCTCCCTCTGGCTGGCAAAGGACCGCTGGCATGTTCCAAAAGTCACACAGCAGTATAATTATTCCTAGGGTTTAACATTGGTGGCTTATACTTACAATAGGGCAAGGGTTGGCATAGGATCGAAGGGGGTAATCTTATTGGGACGGGAGACAGGAATTTCAATACAGAGACAAGAGAGAATGCACCCTCTGTTTTCTCTGCAATGTGGAAATATGGCTTCCAAGAGGAGATCATGCGATGAAGCCAATATGGCACTGACATCACACTAAACAATAAAGCTGATTTTAGCTGAGCTTCCTATTTATCACAGTGTTAAACACCAACAAGGGCAAACTTGAAGAAAATCCAACCAAAACTGGAAAAAACCCTCAAAATTCCTGTGATTAAAAAAACATGTAATATCAATTTAAGTGCTGGCTTCCGTCCACATATCAAAGGGAGACAATAATACACACAAGTAGGGGGACATAATGCAATTATAACAGTACACAGGCTTGTGTTTTATTAATGGAGTTGACTTTCAATAATTTATGTCCATGGAGACGCATGTCAAGTTGGTGCGGCTGAACACTTCATGAATTTCAAATAATCATGCAAAAACAAAATAGGTACATCATTAAGTGTACTTATAAAAGAGCAGTGTGAGTGTGCCCAACCATCGGGATCCTCCACAGCGTTGTAATATCAATTTAAGTCATCAGGCTTGATCTTGATACTGAGTAGCTTGTTGAATGTGCCTGTTGAAGACTCTTGACATGATTCTCACTGCGCTACATGTACTGTACAGCAAAACGCACTTCGCTCCCTGCATGGAATCTTTAGCTTCCAACGCAGCAAGCTAAAGTCACATAATGTCGCTAATGAGGATCTTGTATCAGTTATTAACGAGACAGTATTTCTCATTAGTTAATTGAATAACTTGAGAATGAAGTTCCAATGCCGCTCACATTAAAGAATTATCAGCTTCAGATTCATTTAGGGCCTTGGAAGAGCGTGAGATTAGAAAGCTGAGTGATATTCTATCTTGATCACTTCTAATGACATGATAAGAAGACTTATCGGTGCGAGATTGAAATGGAAGGCTGCAGGAGCACTAGTGTGATTCATTAACATGGGACGAGCGGCAGACGAGCGGCTGACGAGCGGCCGGGTGTGCGTGTCTGCACATGTGTGTGCTGAATTACTAATTGACCAAAAATAAGGAAAGATCTCGCCAAGACGTGACATTACTTGTAAGGCCAACGCATTTTCAAATTGAAATGTTGGAATCGTTTTAGGAATAAAAACGATGAACACATTCTTAGTTGATAACTGGTCCTGTTTTAATTTGGATATGAATAACTCATTAATAATCATGACCATAGCTGTCCAGATGAATAATATGCAGATCATTACTTTATAATCGATTGACCAACAAGCTATGGTGAATTACATCTTCAGTGAGAATTGGACACTGGAAAATAGCTCTTTACCGAAGTCAGGTGTAGTGGAAAAATGTGAGATGTTGATACTCGCGTATGGCAAGTTGTTGATGCCAGCCCGGTATGTTGATTCAATACAGCATTTTCCATATAGATGGCCGTATGATTACATTTTAAAGAAGCAACGTACATCCTGAGCTCGCACCGGATGTCCTAGGGTCATTGACACCAGGATAGATGTGAAGACCTATGAAAACTTGAATAGACTAAATTGATGTTATTGTGTGAATTATATAGTTGTGTTTGGTTTGTTTCAAGAGCATATAAATAGCTGAATATTTTTGATATGTCTCATTGCATTGTATGTTTTCTGGTTGACCGGGTCGAAATTGTATGTTGGGTTGACCGGTTATCAGGCACATTTCTATTGTCCAGGTCATAACATTCAAATTGAATTGACTTGATTACATTACAATCTGGGTGTGTTGTCCTACCTTTCGTTTTCACTAGCAAAGTGCAAAGTAATGTTCATTCAGTGGTGGTGAGTTCCCGCTTGAATTTGGTTAAAAGGGCAGTGAATTCGCTGATACTTTGAGAATCTTGTATCCGTACGTCTCCTGTGTGTATCAGACACAGTTTTTTCTCTTAGAGATTATTCTGAACTGAAGATACTTGTAACCACGTTACATATTATTAGTTGATAGTTATTTACTCTGTCTTGTTCTGTAACGGATCACATATTTCATGTACACTGTAATGGTTTTGAGTGTCTCTTTCATGACTAACACATCTTCTTGGTTGATTTGAGTAAATACATTCCTCGTTTTACATAGTAATAGATAGAGCTATTGGTAAACGCTATCTACACTATACACATAGCATTAGATTACGCATAGGTTGTAACTTTAGATGTCTGGCTAAGATAAACGTGCAAAATGAAAGCTTGGACTGTGATCGCAATTAACAGCTCATAAGTCCTATAAACCTCTTAATGATTCGAGTTTTGATGCGTAGACAGACTCCCAAGCTGGCTAGATTAATCGCTATATGTTTATGACCTCTAGCATTTAGTCTGACTGATGAATGTCGTTTATTATTATTATTCAAGATCATTTCAACTACACTGTTGAACATTGTGCATTGTCCCTGTTCGATACATTATACCTACTGTATAGAATAAAGAATAGATTTCACCAATAACTTTTTCTGTTTATACTAAGCAATTGAGTGTCAATCATAGTACCCCCAAGGACTCTACTCCACTCTACTCACTTCGGTTGGCGGCATGATTCGTTTGTGCCCGTGATTAAGCAGAACATAACACCTCCTCTGTCAAGAGAGTGGCAGCCCATTGCTGATGGAGTTTTGTTTGATCATTTTTATTAGGTTAGCAATATCCTTCAGAACCAGTCGCTCCGGTCACAAACCAAATCTACCCTCATATCAAATATTATATGTCTAGGCACACACTTCAAACAGAGTCTGGTTTAAATGTGCATGACTGCAGACAAAGCATACATGAACATGCTAAGCTATTGCCCTTGAGGGTGTGCAGATCCATATATGTCTGTTTATCCTTTGTAAATGGAATGCATGCTTAAATATGCACAACACACCTTGTTTGTTAACAGGGCTAATGTTGAGGGGGATCCGTGCGAGGGGAAGCGGACGATTCTGAATCTCCATATATTTGGGGCTCTGTCGAGGCACAAGTGAAATGCATGCTGGGTCTCCTCACAGCTCAGCGCTAATGGAGTTCAATCCCGCAGTCAACACTCTCCCCCACTGCTCCCACTCTAACTACTAATTACAGATGGGATACTTTTCTGTGTGTGTGTATGTATGTGTTTGTGTGGGTCCTCAGAGAGAACAAGCTTAGTTTCCTTTAGAGACTCTTTGATTGCACCTGCATATATCCCCATGTCTCTCACGTGATTTTTTCAGGCCCTTGGCTGCAAACAAAGGGGCATCCATGTCACTACATACTGTACCTTCTATCACAGTTTTACCTTTGTTGGTTTAGCTGATGCTCAGAAATATGTCATTTATTGGGTCCTTCCCAGAACTCAAGTATCTCTGCTCTATGTTGCTTAGAACTCTGCTGAGAACGTTACGTTCATTTCCATTTCCAGTGGACAGCATGTGAGAATAAGCGTCCCACTGCAGACAATGCTTCAGAAAGCCCGTTCAGCACAAACTGAGTGGAACTGGAACGTTGCACCACAAAGTCCCCAAAATGGGGTTTACATCATCTTGGGCCGCCTGGTGCTCTGTCATCTAAAGCTAGCAGGCGAGTGCATGGTATCAATGCACGCTGCCTGCCCACGGAACCACCATACATTTAACATGAAGAAAGCCCCATCTGGACATGTACGACATCAGGGTGGCGCAGCTGAAAATAAACACCTCTCTTCGCTTCCCGTGTACGGTTCTATAGGTTCCCAGCCCCTTACGCCATAAACACAGTGTCCACTTCATTCATCACCTGTCCCTATGGTGCACAGTCTAAGACTGGAGCAAAGAGAAATGCTTCTTCAGGGGATGCTCTAAAAGGATAGCTACGATAGATCCTGTCGGGGTCACCAATCTAAAGTTTGACGCTTTGGTCGTGGGATAACACTCAGCTCCTGTCAGGGCATACGTGCTTGGAGAAGTTATAGTGTGCAGTAGACTGCAGTTCATATGTGCTGTGTACTGATCAACGGCCCCTTCACCACTGTATTTCTCTCTAACTCTGTTATAGTGACCAGCATTCCGGATCTATCCCGCACTCCCTACCTTACTTCCTGGAATGGATGGGATATGGCAGCAGATGAACTCCAAGGCCATGCTCTCCAGAGCTGGATCTATTTAATTGGCTCACGGAAATGAAGCCCACAACGAGAGAGCCACTCCAGAGGAGGTCATTTGGGAGGATAATCAAACTGATCCATTTTACTGAGTGATGTGAAAAGCATCACATGTGCACAGCGTGTATGTGAGGGTGTCCACCCTTTGCGTGTGTTCAGTTGTCCATGGGCAATTTGACAAATTAGGCTAGCAGCATCCGTGCAAATTGTACACACATGTTTACATCTATGAGTGAAGAGACTCTTTCACCGTGGTGTCCTAAGTGACTGGAATAAATAACAGAGACAGATAATGCAATGCAACCTCCTATCTAACCTATCCACATATGCAGTCTAATCAACCATTACCCATTCAAGGCTCCAATCAATCAATCAACTAATAATGAATCCAGACTCCATTTCTAATGTCGTCCTGGTCTATAATTGATTTCCAGGAACTGAAGCAGAACAAATATGGACACAAATTGCCTTATTCTTCAGTCTGTAGACTTCTACATTAACTGTGAAATATCTGTTTCATCAGAGCTACTTGGAATGGAATAAAGTGCATGCAAAACTTTCTACCATTGCCATTTGCTATTCTTGGTCCTTGGAGGGACTGCTGCCTTTTTTTTGCCGATTCCACACTGGTGGCGAGTAGGGACACGGCAGACACGGCCGCCAGAGGTCCTGAGTGTGCTGTGCAGTAAGCAGCTGTGTGCTGTAAATGCATAGAATACAATGTTTAACATATCTGTCATTAGCATCTGTATAGAATACGCTGGATTGAATAATTAATGGCTTGAACACATCAATTGGATAAGAAACGCAAACAAATCGCGGAACGTGCACTTAACATGAATAATAAGCATGCTTTAATTTCCAGGGAATTCAGACTATGGGCACGTGCATGGTAGCCGGTTTCTCTCCATCTCCGGAGAATGAAATAATGTAGTATTAAGAAATACCTCATATTCATTAGAAACACTTTCTGAAAGGTTTATGAGCAGATATCCATACAAGGCTTAAAACATTTCCAACTCATCTGAACTATATCCTTTACTTCGGCAGAGAAGTACTGTTGAGTTCCACTACAACCTTTTCAAACTGAACTCTAACTCCTCATATATCTGCTAGGAACACAATAAAGCATTATTATCATGACCAGTTGGAATTTCTATTCCACATGAGATTATCGCATAGCGATACGATCATTTAAAATGACTGATCAAAAAAGTGACAAATTGATTCATGGTCACGAGTCATTGGGTCCCATTTCTCTGGAGCTGCAGTTAATTCCGTCTACTGTGTTCTCTCTGTTGCGCAGCGGGCAGCCCAGCCTCAAGAGAATGCAGCCGTCTGGAACCCCACTGACACAACACGGTCAGCAAAGTCTGGTGTGCTGAACAAGCGCTCACCGCTCGCTATTGCACTGCAATTTCATCATCCACCACCCAATTTGATAGGCAGGTCCTCTTATTAAAAAAACCTGGGGGGTGGTAAAAGAAAACGAGAGCATCTTCATCAAAATCCAAGATGATGCACCCGGAGTAAGCACAAGGTCAGCTCGATTGCAAATTCAACACTTATGTAAAGAATGCACGTTTTGGAAGTACAAATGAGATGCGAGCTGTGTTGTTTGCTTGATATCTCTGCGAAATGTATCTCACTTGTTGGAATTTGAGCATACTGTTGCTGGGGTGAGCTTTCGTAGCAATTCATCAGTCTATATCTAACCAGAGCTCTGTGCACCTTGACAGTGACTTTGTGTGACAGCATATATAATGTGATTTCTCCTGTCCCCTGGGACCCTAGGGCTGATGATGGAGACTTCTGGGCACCGCTTTGCTCCACAGAGACAGCCGTGACAGAGAGAAATGCTTGAGCGTGATGATTAGTGGCATTTTTCACAGGGCTTGGAGATCTCCTCTCAGTCTGTTGCCCATAAAATGCTTGCAGAGACATTTCAGGTCCTCATAGTGTGTTTAAACTTGTCATAGTTGGTTCTTTTTTGGGGTGGGGAATATCAAGTAAATTAACTGACAGATGTCACAGTATTTCAATACCAGTGGAGGCTGGTGGGTTGAGCTATGGGAGGATGGGCTCCTTGTAATGGCTGGAATGGAATAAATGGAACAGAGTCAAGAATGTGGTTTCCATATGTTTGATGTGTGTGACACCGTTCCATTAATTCCATTCCAGCCATTACACCGAGCCGTCATCCTATAGCTCCTTTCACCCTCCTATAGCTCCTATGTCCAATGCTATACGTCTATCCCAACCAAAGTATACAGTGAACATGTGGAAACACCTTATGTTGATATTCTGTTTCACTGTATTGGTATCTATTGACCCTATATAGGCTATGCTCGTGATAAAGTAAAATCCACATCACATCTGCAATCATTGAAGGTGAAGTATTGAGTCTAGTATAGTCTAGAGTAGGCCTACAGTTGATTGAGTCCCTGGACACAATCGAAATGCTCAGCAAATTGGCAATGCAATTAACAGACAACCAGTGTGAGAACGTTACCACATCGAGTCTCTAACGATTATAGCGCTTTTCTAAAAAAACTGCTCTTGATCTGCCTCAATTAAGCCCTTTATTAATTTCAACAGCTTGAACAGTGTATTGTGTCTGGATAATTGTTTTAATTAGCAAAGTGCTCTTCACTTTGCATTGAGCCAGTTTAAGTGAAAAACCACCCATACTCAGACATATCACATGAACTAGAAAAATAAAAGCGATCTCTCTAACACAGACAATCCTCCAGGTGCTGTGAAGCAGTTCTAGCCGTCATTAGACTATTAGACACACCGGCCAATGAAACCGTGAGTCCTTCTGCTTTTGGCATTTTATTCCATCTCAATAATGCAATGGCAAAGATTCATTGGACGAATCCATTAAAGAGGTCTGATATATAATGTTGAGATGCATGATCAGACACTCAACACCTTCAGGGAGCATGTTATTGCGCTATGGGGAGAATTTTGCATTGTCATGTCTCGGCTAAGTGCTTAACCCTTTGGTGGCTTGTCGTATACGCTAGCTACAGAGTTTGGGATGCATTATACAACCCTTATATCCATATTTGACGCAAATGGCGTATAACCCGGGGGTTTGTATAATCTACAATGGTGTGTTGGGGACACTGACGGCAAGTGCAAGCTGTGGAATTAGCATCTTGTTCCATCAGCTACTGAACAGCTATAGTGCAGGCTAATATGTTACATATATCTCAGCCAGGTCACCTAAACTTCTCATCAGCCAAACACACTCGTTACAAAGCTAGTATTACTCTATAAGGACTCCAGAGGAAGGTCATAAGCACAAAAAGTGATAATACAATTTGAGGCATTGGAGCAATGAAGAACCTGAGAGATGATTTGTTTGATGTCATCTCTTTCTCTTCCGGCTGGTTTCTTTTGAGGATCCTCTAATTAAACATAGTCTATTGAAGAGCAAATGAGCTTGACAGTGTTCCATCATCTTGTCAAAGGCATTGCGCGCTGCGGCGTTCACAGGTGGAGTCTTTAATGCGGTTTCTCGTCCACTAATCTCCCTGTCAGTAATGAAGTCCCTGCTTAAGTGTGGGAGAGCAACTGTCATCCATTAGTGTCAGCCATTTCCATTAATGGCCATGGATTACTTACTATTCCCTGATTAATAAACAGTCTTAACGCAAAGTGTATCCTCACAGCCGTCTCAGCAGACGACAGTTTCATTTAACGATTAGCGTTAGTGCTAATGCTAATGTCACTGTTTAGACTCACAGAGGCAATAATGTTGGGTTTGTGTTGCCGTTAGCTTAAGACAGGACAGGTAATGTGTGTATTTCATTTTTCGAGAGATGAATAAATACCAATGCATTATTGATCGACATCAAACTCCTACTTTCAAGGTAATCATTTCATAAACATTTCACATTACCTTGATATTTGCACATGTAATCCAATTAGCTTGCAGACCGAAGCGCTATTGATTTCAGTAAAAACATACACAATCAATTTTAGGGGCAGGTAATGAAATTCCTTTACTTTTGTGTGCTAATGCTGTTGTGTGCGTGCTTGTTCTCCGCTTGGATGTTAGATGCTGGAAGCGTAATGATATGAGAGGCTGCCTCCCAGAGCACATAGTAATGGGGGGCTCAAAGGTGGTCTAGCCTCCCATTGATCAAAGCTGTCTAATGTGACAGATTTGTCCCACATTCACTTAGCCCATCATTCTAAGAATGTTTTTTGCCTTCAATACAAAAATGAAACCAATTGGAGTAAAACCGCGACTTGTCCTGTGGTCTTAAACATATTCATTGAATCTCCCTCCCTAAAAGGGACTCTTTTACACACGCAAACTGTCACACTTGTCTAACAACACAATGTCTTTTAAATATTCATGTTAACAGAAGTTGAACCTCTGCCACCATTACTTTTAGTTGGATTAAGTATTGGACACTTTTAGATTCTAGTGGCGTGGTATAAATGGCCTGGGGATGTTTGCATGAATTACGGCATGCCGGAAACGATTGTAATGTATTGTATTGCCGTGTTCACATTCTGCCTGTGCAAATCTCCCTCGGTCTCCAGACACTAATCCTCCCCGCAGTAAATTCTGTCGTCTCATTTTGACGCCAGGCCGGAGGTTGTTTTCTTTTCAATAATCTCATAGGCAACTATGACTTGATTAGACTCCAAAAATTCAAGGGTAAACCTATTGATTGTATCCAAATGGAATTATTCTGAAATACAATTAAGGTGGCCATCTTCTACAGCATATATTTGTCTGCGGCTCTAAATCAGCAGCTCACATTCACAGAGACTAGAGGCGAACTCAATCCAATTATATAGATAAATAGGGCTAATCATGCAACAAAATTTGAATATTTGCTTTATGGGCAGGTCGATAAGCATAGTAATTCACCGGGGCCAAATTTACAGCACAATTTCAGATAACACAGAAAGAGTAGAGGGGCAAATTGCATAGATAAATAGTTCTACATTAGACATTAACATATGGATTATAGTGGACCAAGATAAGAATGAGACATTTCATTAACTGAAAGAAACATTTGATTTAAATACTTTTTCCTATTTTCACCCATTTCCATAATTTATACAGGATGAGCGCTCCGGTTCAAATTGTGCAACAGCCTTTGTGAAAAGGGACAGATGTGACAATTATTGTTCTGAATCTTTCAGGCTTTATTTCAAAACGTAGTGAACCACAACCAAACAGCCAAAGAAAGACTACACCCCCTCATACTGAATAGTCATATGGAAATGTACGCCATAATTGGAACTGTGAGATACATCTTCTCACATTTAGAGAGCTGATCATTTCCTCATTCACACAACCTTATCTTAGGACTGCATGTAAATGTCTATTTATGAACGGTAGCTTCATGAAACACTGATTGTACCATTGAAATTCTTCAACTCATACACAAGTTCAACAAACGGGCTACCAAGTCAACATCTTGTTCCAGGAGATGAATTTATTTTCAAGGACAACCCCAAACAAATGTATTCTTCCAATAGACATTTATTTCTTTCTGAAAATCAGAAATATATTTTCCCTTTGAGGAATCTTGCTCTGAAATCCGGTGACTGATCACATCTGCTGAGCTGGCGGCGAGACGAGATAGGGAGGCCTGAAACCTCTTGATCATGGAATCAGTCGCCATGGAAACGCTAGCTTTGCTAGCCTGCTGTAATGCTGCATGAGAGAAACTAGGCCCTGTGTCAAATAGTACAGTTTAGTCAGCAAGATAGTCTATATCCCGAGGCTGCAACATGCCACAGTCGCCACACACTGGAGAGAAACTGCAGCTGGCAGTCTTCAGCTTCTCAACATGAACGTCTTCACAGACCAAACACAGCACAGTATGTAAGTCTTCATAGACAACCAACCAAAGTTCAACATAATATGCTTATAGTCTTTAGGGATATCTATAGAAACTGGTCAAACCTGGAGGTGGATGACAATGGATTGGTTCTGTTTAGCAACACATCAGTTGTTGAATTTTATGTTTTGTGTGAAGCCCAGGAACAGTAGCTGCTGCTTTAGCAGTAGCTATTGGGGATCCTAATAAGATACAAAAACACAAAAGGATCTTAATCTACATACGAAGAGTGTAATAATATCCGTTTTGAAACGTACATATTCAACAAATGCCTCAAACTGTAAATGTCCTGTCTGGTGCCAAAAGTCCAAGTGTTGATTTCCACAGCCTTAAAGATCTTTCAAAGATTAACAGCTCATTTCAACATGGTCCTCTATAGTGATTGTTGTAACTTAGTGCCAAAGTCACCTCTACTTAAGGGCAAAGCCTGCTCGTGAAACTGAATAACGATCATATTACTATGTCTGCGGAATATCAAAATACTGGAACACAACAGGGTGAATACAAAAAAAACACGCCTTAATTGTCTACCAAAAACACTACAACTTTAATCAACGACATCGCCACCCAATTCAATGACAAATTTCTAAGAGCACTTAGACAGCAATTTTATCGGCGGATAATGATGCCGATCGATGGCAGCCATGTATTTGAAGGACAAATATGTGTTTTTGCTCTCCTTTGCTTAATGATTGTGTTTGCAGTCATGCCCAGTGATTAAGTGTGGCAGGAAGAAAAGAGATCAGACCTTTTACCCAGACTGCCGTGCTTCTCTTTTCTGTGATAACTGTACGAGGCGAAAGACGCACAGCTGAACTGCCGCAACCACCAATGCCACCGAACCCTCATATCCTCTCACCATCTCTTTCCACCTCTTTCCACCCTAATCAATTTGCCACGACGCTAATTCCCAATGAAAGTATACAGTACATCTGATCAGTAGTATAGTGATCTGCCGGAGCGCGCTTCTGCTTGGAGACGTCTTAACCTAGTTAAATAAAAGTCTAATTAAAAAAAAGACCTGACCCGGGAATGAATGAGATCTCAATCAGCTAATCAATCGGTGACACTGTAGGGTGAAGGTATAAGCTAATGTCTACAGTGGTGTTTGTGATGTTAAGGATGAGCAAGACTGATTGGTTTCCTTCCACTCTAAGAATAACATTAAGTCAGTGTTGTTTCTTCCCAAAGCCACCCCAGACAAATCAAAAAAACCATTTTATAGCTGGTCGTTACATATAACATGACAATAACGCAACACATAACAGCGGAAATGAGGCACCGTCATTAAGAAATACTTTAACTTGACCAACCAATCACCATCCAGAAAATGGTGTGCAAATTCAAATGAAATAACCATAACTCCTTTTTATTTTTACTTTCTTTCCTCACACCAACTTCCTAAGAATCCTATTTTTTCAATAGTGAATTCTAGATCTTGCATTAGATTCAACAGAGTGATGGCATGTCTTACAATAATAGCATGTCTAATTCAATCAAACTGTTACTTTGTCAACATGTCAAATCAAACCGCTTTTATTCGGTCTGTTTCAGTAAATCTTGTTACAGTCTTCCGCCATTGTATGTTGATGTAATTTTGCTAACATTTTGCCATGATGATAAGGACTTTAAATGAATGAATGGAGGGAAATATTACGAGAAATGCAATATTTTTGTCTGGGAGAGTTAATACTTGAGACAGTCCAATGTTTTAGACAATGATATACACAAAGAAAATATAAACTTCACTGAATAGTCCAAAAAAAGGGGTACATTTTTATCACAACACTTCACAGAATTTTCTGTATTTCTTATCTGAACAGGGAAAGAGGTATTCTATTGCTGCGATAAGGAACGATGATGCAAAAAAAGTCCATGCTCCAGTCTGCAACACAATATAGCCTAAACGGCAGCCATATTCTTTGTCGCATACATAAGGGATTCTTAATACGACTCTTCATGTATACCATATAACAAGAAAAGCAGTGATGACTCTTTAGTGGATTCTTGAAAGAACTATTGGATTTTGTGTTGATACAATTATCTAAACCAATCATGTCTTTTGTGGGGCTTGTTGATATTAGATATCGGCGCTAAAATAAACCTTCTCTATCAGAGTCAATATGCAGACACTCAGTTGGCTATATATGAATACATGAAAATGAGGCACCATCAAAAACACTGTGGTCCTTGCTGGGTCTGTATGTTGAGAGACGCTGCATACATTTCTTTCACAAATAATCTAATCTTTTTAATTTGAAAGATAAGGTGGCAGAATTGGGTGTAATTATGTGCAGCTGGGTCTGTGAGGAATTCATAAAAACGGAGCTAAATCCATCTGCTGATTTAGTTCTGGGGGAGGAAGGGAGGCAGGGAGGCGACAGTGGCAACAGAGACGAGAAAAAGAAATCTAAAATCATTAATTCACCGTGACACTATCTCTTCTACTCTGTCACTCAAGGAGAAATAAAGTGGTGCTAATGAAATATTTTTATGTTTTCCTTATTTGGAGTATTTCATTCATCTTTGCAGAGGAGCACAATCTCTCTCTCTCTCTCTCTCTCTCCCTTACTCATTCTCTCTCTGTCTCTCTCTCCTTCGCTCTCAGAGGTTTGAAAGCTCCACTTGGTGTGTCTGAGAAGACACACTTTAACGAGAGTACGCTAACCCCCCTCCACTTCCTATCCTCCATATTCCCCATATTTCAACCTGTTTTGCAATCCAAAGTTTGGATATGGAACAGTGAGCCAGGAAAAAGAGAGAGAGCGAGAGAGAGAGGGCATCACAGAGCTCCTCGGAGAAGGAAGGAGGGAGAGATTGACTGAAATAGCAGGAATGTGGTGGTTCCTCGTCGTGTACCGTTTGGCAGGGGTTCAAATGAGAAAGCCAAACACAAACCTGGGATAACTCCCGGGAGGCGGAGGGGAATTACAAGTGTGTCAGTTGAACAGCCAGAGTGTTCTCAGAGCAAAGCCCCAAAGAGACCTGGAGGGAAAGCAAACCTGACACCTCTGACAATCAATGAGTGAGGGAACAGGGAAGTGAACACACATTACAGAACCACTCAACTATGAGGGCATAGGAATTATCTCGGTCACATCATACCCAAGATATGAAACATTTCGTATGACGTCAACTTTTTTACAAAATTGGAAGAGTTTTACCACAGAATAGGCAGTCCATTCATACAGTATAAAATATATATTTTCCCTCCAGAGAAAATTTGTCTAGACCCTTGACACAATTAGAATAAATGTTTGTATTATACACTTAAAAGTAAAAGTGCAAGTTGAAACCAAATAAGGTTATTGAGGGCTTTGCCATAGGAGAGCCATTTTAGTGTCTCTGAAGAACCATAAATGGAAAGATTTTTTTGAAGAACCACACAAAAATCCAAAACCAGAAATGTTCGGCCCTCCAGGACCAGAATTGAATAGCCCTGCTGTAGGGTTTAAGCCATATTTGCATATTTCCAAGGGAACCTTTCGAGTGAATTTTAGACTGAGTGACAGAGAAGTGGTTGTTGCATTCATTAATTTTCATTCTTGGGCCTATACCAAGTGAGATCCAAAGTGGATATGTTTTTTAAGGCCCGATTCCAACCCGAGTGAAGTGTGCGTAAATGGAACTTTGAGCTCTTTTTATGCGCTTTTCTGTCTATGTGTATTCTGACCTTGAACTTAAGCATGAGAATAGCATGCTATTCACCCACTAGTCATTTGAGATGGAGCTCAAATAAATGAATGTGTGTCGTTCTATTCTGACCTTGACTCATCATTCCACCACCTTTATGCGCGAGGAAACCATGAATAAGGGTGAGCAAACCTGCCAGTTCCAAGCGGAAAAAGCATCTACTTTCTTTATTCCTATCTAAAAAAAAGCATTTTCCATGCACTGTACCTTACAAATGTTTAAGAGCTTTTGATAAGAGCTAGATAAATGAATCATCTGATTGGAGAAGGGGATTGTAAATACACATAGGATTGTTTTAGATCATTTGTCCTTATGATCCCTGGAGATGAATGTGAAACCAGCCATATGGAAGCAGACTGAAAATCATATCAACATGACGTATTGCTGCCCCTTTTCCACAGTGAAGTAGGTTATAAATAGCTGTGCTGTTAGTCCGAATTTTAATTGTGTGCTCTCATAATTTGCAGATGAAATTTGGAGACCCAATAGGCTTCTATAGGGCTGAACCTAGTTGATGTATGTGCTTTAGAATGTTTTGATTATATGCTCAGGCTTTTCTCACTTTTATTTGACAATTTGTATCATGCTAAATATTAGCTATCGGGAGCCACCGTCAGCAATATCCAAACATTTATTTTTGTATCATTCCATTCTATTCATTTCCATTCCGTATACCTTTCTTTCCTCTTGCACGTCCTTGTAAGTTGTTTCTGAGGGTCACTAGCATTAGTGGATCATAATTAGGCTAACTTTGTGCAATAATTTGGGACATGTAGCCTATTTGAATCATTATCGAACTCAGACCACACATAGCAGTTTAGAATTGGAGCCTGGCGCACGGTTCACGATGACTGGATCATTGTCATACAGTTCCATGATTACTGACAATTAAGGGAGGTTTAGAGGATTCTTTTTCAACCCCTATTGTACACTTCTTTCCACCTTCCAATATTTCATGGCTTGAACTTAAATATGGCAACTTTAAAGATGAATCAAACTACTGCATTTTTATTCATCAATATATTTAGTTCATAAAGGCTCTCTAAAATGTTTATTCATTCATACATACTTTCAGAATGTAAAATAATCTACAAGATCAGAGTATTTTTAAATCTACCAGTTCGTGCGAAACGGAGACAAATATGCATAGATGGCTTTCTTTAATTGACCCCTGTATTCTGAACCCGTTCTCTCAATGTATTTTATTGAGTCTGTCTACGAAATTCTAATTAAAAGGTACACAGTATTTAAAGGGTGTCACGTCCTGACCATAGAAAGCTGTTATTTTCTATGGTAGAGTAGGTCAGTTTTTCTATGTTGTTAGGTTCTAGTTTTGTATTTCGATGTTGGGTTTTATTTGGGATGATCTCCAATTAGAGGCAGCTGGTCCTCGTTGTCTCTAATTGGAAATCATACTTAAGTAGGGGTTTTTCCCACCTGGGTTTGTGGGAGATTGTCTTTGAGTTAGTGTATGTTTCTACGCTGCGTCACGGTTTGTTGTTTTTGTTCGTTCAGTTTATTGTGTATGTATTGCATAGTTTCACAGTGAAAATAAAATATGGAACGACACACACGCTGCACTTTGGTCCGCTCCTTCTTACGACAGCCGTGACAAAGGGATGGCTTAAGATACTTTAAATGGACTGAAAACCCCATTGAATGAAAACTCCACTAGAAAATCTGTTGGCCAGCAACTGGGAGGGTTTTCAGTGGTTGAATGAAATGTATTCAGAGCGCGCAAGTGTGTGTTATGCTACTGAAAAAGGTAAGTCTGAATACCAAATACTGGGAAGGTGTGCGTAGGAAAGGCATACATTCCTAAGTCAGGAACAATACAATACATATTTCATAAGGCCTTCTTTTGAGGGTCTAGTTGTACTCTAATATAGTGGCATCAGGCCTGCAAATCACATTATGCAGGCTTGCAAAGTGATGAGTAATTCCTATTGGAATCCAGCCAGATTGGGTATATCCAACATTTTGAATTCAGAATGACTGCTAGGACTGGGAACACTAAGATATGAGACTACCTTAATCATCTAAACTGGAACAACCATTTCAGTAACGGGTGCAATAAGTCCAAGTAACAGAAAGAGTTTAGAAAAATGTTATTTACATTTACGTAGCATACAATTAATTAATCAATCAATGTACATGCAAAAACATAGATATTGAAACAAACAATTCTAAATATCAACCTGAAATAGAGCATGCTGGGAAATATGATACTGCTAGTAGTGATTTTGGTTCAATTCTGGTTATTACCACCAACACAGTTTTTTTACACCAATGAGTGTTAATCTTTAGAGTGTTAATTTAACTTTTGAATCAACACTAGAAATGTTACACTGAAAAATCTACACTTGTTAACAGTGGCCAATTTGCAGTGTGCTATGAAGGGGACACATAGATGCCCCACACTTAACTCAAAGGTTCTTTATCGGACAAGAACACTCCAAGGAACCTTAAGAGCTGAGGAAGAACCATTTTTTTTCAGATAGATTCAATACTTTAGACCAAAACTTCTGTTGGTGTCTGTTCTGTTTTGGTTTCAACAGGGTTGGCTGTGGTTGACACATTTTTTTTTAAACTATTGTATTTTATAGTTGCATCATTCAACCACTCTCTTCACCAATTACATGTTAAATGGGTAGCATAGGACACAAGACATTGAGACAAATTGAACTAGGAATAGAATGTCACAACATGTAGTAATCTATTCTCAGATCTATTGGTACCACTAGTGCTATATCATTCCCAGAGCAAGACTCCTAGCAGACCTGAATATTCTCAACTAGTCCTAGGCAATTTCTCTGTAGTTTTTCCAGTGCATTCACATACATATACCAGGCAGACACACAGGTCCTCTGGCGTATAGGGAGTGCTGCAGCAGACACACAGCATGCTCACACACCAAGTCATACTGAGACCTCTGCAGACACATGAGAGAGTCGGCTCTGACAGGGGAGTCGGTACCTGCAGGGTGAAATGTGGGTGTGTGTAGTGTGTGTGCCTTGTGTGTGTAGTGGGGTGATACTGAGCAGTGCCAATCTTTGAGACTGACAGACTCCATCTCCCATGTGCACTGAAGTGGTAAGGAGCACAACTAATGATAAGTCATGGTTGGACAGCTCACAGTCCATGAGGGAAGCTTTTAACCCAGGCCAGACATCATAAAAAATAGCTATTAGAAAGCAAATGAAGGGGCTTGACTCATATTAGATAGTAGGTCCTGTAAGCAAACGTCAATAATTGATCTGAAGCATGCTATGTCATGTTCTAATTCAAACTTGTCAAATTGTTGTCAATTATTGATTGACCACAGACACTAATTTGGATGAGGAGTATAGCAAATGAAAACGTATCTCTTCAACACGATTACAAAGCAAGCAAAGGACTACCATCCTTCATCAGACCGTGCATATTTGCTCTTAGCTACTCTTGAAAATATGTATTGTGATAGCTCTCTCACTCACTCTCTCTCTCTCTCTCTCTCTCTCTCTCTCTCTCTCTCACCCCCTCTCTCTCTGTCTTTCTGTCTCTCTCTCTCTCTCTCTCTCCATAAACTCTCATTACCCAGTCTGAGCTACTAGCTTCCATAATCCTGGATGGTTTAGCGCAGCCATCATGTGATTGGTTAGACATTACATCAGGATGGTGTAATACTCCAAGGAATGGCTGGTGTGTAGGGCATAGGAAGGGGAGGGCTTAGGAGTAGAAGGGGGAGGGGAAGAGGTTTTTATTGAGGAGGGGAGTTGGAGCCCCTGCCGCCTGCAGCCAGTTAGTTCTGCAGCCGCCACGGAGAGCCTCCCTAATCCCAAAGCACACAGCAGCGCTTTGGAAGAACGAGGGAAATAATAAAGAGTGTTTCCATGGGCCTCCAATAAGGAACGAGGGAGATAAGCTTTGCAGTGTGTGTCGGGTACAGCTGTGTGTGTGTGTGTGTGTGTGTGGTGTGTGTGTGTGTGTGTGTGTGTGTGTGTGTGTGTGGGGGGGGGGGGGGGGGGGGGGGGGCCCATCCACACACAAAGCAGAAATTGGATTTTTGTGGGGTTGAATTCAATCATTTATTGTAAATAGACAGAGGAGAAGAAGACAATGATGTTTGCAGGGCTAGACAATGCCAAGACATTTGAGTTTGGTGAATTATGATTCTGAGGCAATTCTCACTTCAATGCAAGGTCGATTTTTAATTTTTTTGTTATTCGGCTGGATCAGCCGTGATCCTTGATATAGGTTTGTGAGGGAGTATCATAAGCATCATATGCCTGTGCTTTAGTTTGATGTGACTGTGACTGAAACGGGCCACAACACAATTTTCCTTCACCAAAGAGGAATTTGCTGTATACCGCTACAGTTAAAGTGAAACATTCCAAATTTGACATGACCTACTAAAACTGCCCTTATCCCTCAAGTAAAACAACCCCATATTAAACCAAAATATCAAATTGGCTTTCAAAACTGAACTGAAATATTGCCGCTGAGAAGAATCCAAAAATCAACTCCAAGCCCTAGGACCAACATTTGGCTTCAAGGCATCATGGATGCTTTTGATTAATTTTCATCTGTGAATTTGGAATTACAAATGCTCTCCAGTGTCCAAATTTTGAGTGCAAACGCAGTCACAGGTTGATAATTATGGCCATAATACTATTCTGGCTCTAGCATAAGCCATGGAAGCAGATATTTTGAATCGGTGAGAGCCTCAAATTTAAATACATCTGTAAAATGAGATTGGAGAGGAAAATTTGCCGTAGGATCATTATTGAATTTCAGACTAACATTAACCTCCCAAGTTATTTGATGGGCAGAATGAGTCCATTCCATATTGTGGGGAAATTATGACGATATTCCAGCAAACAGAAGTGCAACATTACACAGAACATACTATAGGATATTCAGTAGAGTAAGTAGTACTTAAGTAGTATTTTGGGGTATCTGTACTTTACTATTTATATTTTTGACAACTTTTACTATTACTCCACTACATTCCTAAAGAATATAAGGTACTTTTTACTCCATACATTTTCCCTGACACCCAAAAATAAATGTTGAATGCTTAGCAGGACAGGAAAAAAGGTCAAATTCATGCACTTATCAAGAGAACATCCTTGGTCATCCCTACTGCCTCTGATCTGGCAGAATCAATAAACATACATGCTTCATTTGTAAATTATGGCTGAGTGTTGGAGTGCCCTGTCTATCTGAATTTTTTTTTTTTAAATGGTGACGTCTGGTTGGCATAATACACTGCTCAAAAAAATAAAGGGAACACTTAAACAACACAATGTAACTCCAAGTCAATCACACTTCTGTGAAATCAAACTGTCCACTTAGGAAGCAACACTGATTGACAATAAATTTCACATGCTGTTGTGCAAATGGAATAGACAACAGGTGGAAATTATAGGCAATTAGCAAGACACCCCCAATAAAAGAGTGGTTCTGCAGGTGGGGACCACAGACCACTTCTCAGTTCCTATGCTTCCTGGCTGATGTTTTGGTCACTTTTGAATGCTGGCGGTGCTTTCACTCTAGTGGTAGCATGAGACAGAGTCTACAACCCACACAAGTGGCTCAGGTAGTGCGCTCATCCAGGATGGCACATCAATGCGAGCTGTGGCAAGAAGGTTTGCTGTGTCTGTCAGCGTAGTGTCCAGAGCATGGAGGCGCTACTAGGAGACAGGCCAGTACATCAGGAGACGTGGAGGAGGCCGTAGCAGGGCAACAACCCAGCAGCAGGACCGCTACCTCCGCCTTTGTGCAAGGAGGAGCAGGAGAAGCACTGCCAGAGCCCTGCAAAATGACCTCCAGCAGGCCACAAATGTGCATGTGTCTGCTCAAACGGTCAGAAACAGACTCCATGAGGGTGGTATTAGGGCCCGACGTCCACAGGTGGGGGTTGTGCTTACAGCCCAACACCGTGCAGGACGTTTGGCATTTGCCAGAGAACACCAAGATTGGCAAATTCGCCACTGGCGCCGTGTGCTCTTCACAGATGAAAGCAGGTTCACACTGAGCACGTGACAGTCGTGACAGAGTCTGGAGACGCCGTGGAGAACGTTCTGCTGCCTGCAACATCCATCCAGCATGACCGGTTTGGCGGTGGGTCAGTCATGGTGTTTGGTGGCATTTCTTTGGGGGGCCGCACAGCCCTCCATGTGCTCGCCAGAGGTAGCCTGACTGCCATTAGGTACCGAGATGAGATCCTCAGACCCCTTGTGAGACCATATGCTGGTGCGGTTGGCCCTGGGTTCCTCCTAATGCAAGACAATGCTAGACCTCATGTGGCTGGAGTGTGTCAGCAGTTCCTGCAAGAGGAAGGCATTGATGCTATGGACTGGCCCGCCCGTTCCCCAGACCTGAATCCAATTGAGCACATCTGGGACATCATGTCTCGCTCCATCCACCAACGCCACGTTGCACCACAGACTGTCCAGGAGTTGGCGGATGCTTTAGTCCAGGTCTGGGAGGAGATCCCTCAGGAGACCATCCGCCACCTCACCAGGAGCATGCCCAGGCATTGTAGAGAGGTCATACAGGCACGTGGAGAGCACACACACTACTGAGCCTCATTTTGACTTGTTCATTCATTCAGATCTAGGATGTGTTATTTTAGTGTTCCCTTTATTTTTTTGAGCAGTGTATTTCACTGTGAACCTCAATTCGCCTCGTGCCATTTTTGGAGGCCCCCCTCGGACGGCTAGTGAATAATGCACTGGACACTCTTCAAACTACCACCAAGACGCACCCCAAAGAGCTTGAGAAATTCCACAAAGACACAGGGAAGCTAAAGGCGCAGGTAGCCGAGTTGGAAAAGTACAAAACAAAAATGAATATTTATTTCAAGAAAACCATATATCAAGAAAACCATCCTTGTTGAAGTGTGAAACCTAAATTATTTGCTGTCATTCGGAAAATGGAGCTTCAGTCCTCTGAGGAATTACACAACGAAGTTCTCACACGTCCTATTCTTGGGATTGCGGCCAAGTGAAGTCGGACAGCCCAAAAAAAAAAAAAAAAGAACCTGAATGACAACTTCATTAAGTGGAACGACTGCCCTTTCACTTTTTGCTGAAGGCTAAGGAGGAAAAACAATGCGACGACTCCCAGGGAGTGAACTGTCTAGAGCCCTGTACTGTATGAAATAGTGATATAGTGTAGGATACTTATCATTCGGTGGAGTAGTGTATGATGTCTCGGGAGTGGTGGTGTCTGGTACTGACTGGACTGTCTGGGTCAGGGTCGCGGGGACAACAGGGTACAAGCTGTCTGCACTTTGGTCTGACTGGGAGCTGCGCTGTTGGACAGTCTGCACAAGTGTAAGTGTGTGTGTGCGGTGCGTGCGTGCATGTCTGCATGTTCATGTGTGTGTGAGAGCTCTTGACGGACCAGACGGTAACTCTGCTGTGGTATGTCTACTCTGCTTTGACTTTGCAGAGAAATATAAACAATCTCCTGTTACATACATGAAGTGCTATTGATAAATCTTGTCTGTACTGTGTTTTGTCTGCACTGTTATCTGAAGTGTCTATAGTTCGCCTGCACTGTGCTCTACTCCATCTGTGATGCGCACAGTCTGTTCTGTGACAGAATATGTATCTGCCAGTCTAGTTGCCTGTACTAAGCTGTGTTTGTGCTTGGCATTGTCTGCCTGGTTATATGACCGTCTGCTCTGTTGTGTCTCCTGCTCTCCAAGGTGTGTCTGTGACACAGAGGTCAGCGAGTGCTTGGTGACGAGATAGGTTGACGTAATGCTGCATCCAACAGGAGGTATTTGAAGCGAATCCTCGTTACCGCACTCATTAGCAAATGAGAAAAATCATCTATAATGACATCTTTACCATATTTCTCACTGTGTGTCGGTGTTCATTTGACCTAGGTTGCAAAAAAAACGGTTATTACAAGGTTTTGTAACAGGTAAACTTTAAGGAAATGGCACGATTTCTTTACAGAGACAGCCCTGGTGTCCACTGTTCAGTTAAGGCCACCTATTTCCCCATTAAATGCACTATATACTTTTTCCTTTTTGCCAGGCTTCTGAATTTTCCTCTCCTGCCTGCAATGAACACATTGTGCAGCAGATTAAATGATAACGTGGGGAGGATATGCGCTTAGCGGAATGCTTGACACGATTATTTATTTAATAATCTGTAGGACGCAACTGCCATTAACACCGGCGCTGATGCTAATATTCAACTACCACTATGCCGAGCAACATAGATAATCTACCGTGTACCGGCGGTATGCAAATCTAAAATTGTTACTGTTGGGGTGAAGCCTAATTCCACATTATTCTCCGGGTAGCTGAGCCAACCAGGTTGCCGTTGAAATGGATTGTGGGTGATTAGCTGGGAATGCTGGAAGAAAGCCGAGGTGCTCTCCGGTGAACCCGCAGCTGGTGCTTGGAGTCAGTGGAGCACCGATCCAGGTAATTAATTCTTTGACAAGCATCAGTGATTTGGAAAATCAGTAAGAATGGCAGACGCTGATCAAAAGAGAAACACAAGGATAGATGTTAAACACCAGGCTTTAGAGTTGTCAGTCACAAGGGCTGATAAGCTGGCCCAGACCCAAGCTTTGCAACAACTTACAGTGTGAAAGGACCAGACTGCAGAATAGCAGTGTATTCATACAAACAACAAACACAGACCCCAACAAAGATTGTGTACATTTTTAATGCAGACACACCAGATTCATATTACATACACAACACAGACTATATATACAGACACCATACATGCAACAGACCCTAGCCTACACAGACAGGCTGTACTTGAAACCAACCCGAATTTACAGTACTGTATTTACATAAATATTGGGCAAAACCAAACCATGACCAAATTCTACCAACACATTCACTGACTTGCACATATAGGCCGTCCTGATAAACATAACCAATGGAATATATACACTGTATCCATGCACATGCAAACACATAAAAACATGCACATACTCAACCACACATGCACACACATATTTATCTTCATAAATGCACAGCAGATTAGGGGTGGTGTTACTGTCATATCTTCACTGTCATATTCTGCTCTCATACTTCTAGACCTATCTGCTGCCTTTGATACTGTGAACCATCAGATCCTCCTCTCCACCCTCTCCGAGTTGGGCATCTCCGGCGCGGCCCACGCTTGGATTGCGTCCTACCTGACAGGTCGCTCCTACCAGGTGGCGTGGCGAGAATCTGTCTCCGCACCATGCGCTCTCACCACTGGTGTCCCCCAGGGCTCTGTTCTAGGCCCTCTCCTATTCTCGCTATACACCAAGTCACTTGGCTCTGTCATATCCTCACATGGTCTCTCCTATCATTGCTATGCAGACGACACACAATTAATCTTCTCCTTTCCCCCTTCTGATAACCAGGCGGCGAATCGCATCTCTGCATGTCTGTCAGACATATCAGTGTGGATGACGGATCACCAGCTCAAGCTGAACCTCGGCAAGACGGAGCTGCTCTTCCTCCCGGGGAAGGACTGCCCGTTCCATGATCTCGCCATCACGGTTGACAACTCCCTTGTGTCCTGCTCCCAGAGTGCTAAGAACCTTGGCGTGATCCTGGACAACACCCTGTCGTTCTCCACTAACATCAAGGCGGTGACCCGATCCTGTAGGTTCATGCTCTACAACATTCGCAGAGTACGACCCTGCCTCACACAGGAAGCGGCGCAGGTCCTAATCCAGGCACTTGTCATCTCCCGTCTGGATTACTGCAACTCGCTGTTGGCTGGGCTCCCTGCCTGTGCCATTAAACCCCTACAACTCATCCAGAACGCCGCAGCCCGTCTGGTGTTCAACCTTCCCAAGTTCTCTCACGTCACCCCGCTCCTCCGCTCTCTCCACTGGCTTCCAGTTGAAGCTCGCATCCGCTACAAGACCATGGTGATTGCCTACGGAGCTGTGAAGGGAACGGCACCTCCATACCTTCAGGCTCTGATCAGGCCCTACACCCAAACAAGGGCACTGCGTTCATCCACCACTGGCCTGCTGGCCCCCCTACCTCTGAGGAAGCACAGTTCCCGCTCAGCTCAGTCAAAACTGTTCGCTGCTCTGGCACCCCAATGGTGGAACAAGCTCCCTCACGACGCCAGGACAGCGGAGTCAATCACCACCTTCCGGAGACACCTGAAACCCCACCTCTTTAATGAATACCTAGGATAGGATAAAGTAATCCTTCTAACCCCCCCCCCTTAAAATATTTAGATGCACTATTGTAAAGTGGTTGTTCCACTGGATATCATAAGCTGAATGCACCATTTTGTAAGTCGCTCTGGATAAGAGCGTCTGCTAAATGACTTAAATGTAAATGTAAATATCCTTGATTAAATCATGTGTATATCCTTTATTTGATTGTATGGAGAACAGCATTTAACAGTAATGAAACATCATCCTCACAGCTATTAGGGATAGACTCTCCAGACTACAAATTCCACAGGAAATTCCCCATTTTCATCCACCACCATTCATTATGCGAGCAAATCATTTGAGTGTACCTATCGATCACATACAGTGCCTTCAGAAAGCATTCACACCCCTTGACTTGTTCCACATTTTGTTGTGTTACAGGCTGAATTTAAAATGTATTAAATTGAGATTTTGTTTCACTGATCTACACACAATACCCCATCATGTCAAAGTGGAATTATGTTTTTAGAAATGTTTACAAATCTGAAATGTCTTGAGTCAATAAGTATTCAACCCTTTTGCTATGGCAAGCCTAAATAATTTCAAGAGTAAAAATGTGCTTAACATGTCACATAATACATTGCATGGAGTCACTCTGTGTGGAATAATAGTGTTTAACATGACTTTTAAATGACTACTTCATCTCTGTACCCCACACATACAATTATCTGTAAGGTCCCTCAGTCGAGCAGTCAATTTCAAGCACAGATTCAACCACAAAGACCAGAAAGATTTTCCAATGGTTCACAAAGAAGAGCACCTATATATATATATATGTATATATATATATATATATATATATATATATATATATATATATATATATATATATATATATATATATAAACAGACATTGAATATCCCTTTGAGCATGGTGCAGTTATTAATTACACTTTGGGTGGTGTGTCAATACACCCGGTCACTACAAAGATACAGGCGCCCTTCCTAACTCATTTGCTGGAGAGGAATATAACCACTCAGGGATTTCCCCATGAGAGCAATAGTGATTTTAAAACAGTTACAGAGTTTAATGGCTGTGATAAGAGAGAACTGCGGATGGATCAACAACGTTGTAGTTACTCCACAATACTAACAATTTGAGTGTGTTCCAGAAAGGCCTAGCTACAGTTTTGACTTAAATCTATGACAAGACTTTGAAATGGCTGTCTAGTAATGATGAACAACCAACTTGACAGAGCTTGAATAATTTTTTTAAGAATAATGGGAAAATATTGTACAATCCGGGTGTGAAAAGCTCTTAGAGACATACCCAGAAAGACTCACAGCTGTAATCGCTGCCAAAGGTGATTCTACATTTTTACATTTTAGTCATTTAGCAGACGCTCTTATCCAGAGCGACTTACAGTAGTGAATGCATTCATTTCATAAAAAAAATGTTCTTCTTCATACTGGTCCCCCGTGGGAATTAAACCCACAACCCTGGCGTTGCAAACACCATGTGTTGCAAACACCATGCTCTACCAACTGAGCTACAGGGAAGACTAACATTGCCTTAGGGGGTTGAATACTTATCTAATCAAGGTACAGTATATTCGTGTTTTATCTTCCTTTTATTTCTCTTTTACTTTGACATTACAGAGTATATTGTGTAAATTGTTGACAAAAAATGTGAAAACATTTGGAAAAGTCATGGAATGTGAATACTTTCTGAAATCACTGTACCCCTTTGATGCGTACACTCACATATTTGTGATCATTGTTGAGTGGTCCCTGCAGCGTATGATCACAAATGTGATTGGAACAGTAGCAACAGAACGTGTGATGCAACAAACATGTCTAAACAGCATTGTTGTCTGAAAAGCATCTAAACAATGTTTTGTACTGATAGGAAATAAAGGTCTTCACAACTTTATTCCTGAATTTCACCTTTTATTATAAAAGATAAATGCGAACTTCATCATTCAAGCGTCACACAGAACACATCCACAGCCAAACTCATTCCAAAACAGTTGAACGCATTCAGGTGTACATCTGACTAAGTATCCCCCTTTCCCTTCCCTTTCCCATAAACCATTCTAAATAACAGGTTGTGCTGACAAAAAAACAAAACATAAGTTAGTGACCTAACAGCTAGACAATTTTCCACATCTCTGGTGAGCACAAGGGAGAAATGTAATGTTGTTTAGAAAAGAGATGTGTCAGCTAAGGTAACAGCAGCTAAATTCTTTATGATGGCAGCCATGTTTGTTTAATTTGAGAAAGTGAAAGCTCCCTAATCCCAGAATGCCAATCACTATAAGATGCAAATAAACAGTGAAAGATGGCTGCGCCCATTGCCCGAAAAATGTAGTTTGCCCACATTTAAGCATATAACAAATCTTCAATGTTCTTGTTACAGTGTATACAAGAACCGGAGCACATGACTTGACAAGTCGTTTACAGTTTTTTATAAATCACAAAGCAAATAAAATGTTATCACCTCATGGATCATCACCCCAAATATAAGCCTACTTGCCTAGACTAACTGTAGCATGAAAGCTAAACAGGGTTGCCAGATTTGGAGCAAATAATTTTAGTGGGTGGTCATTTCATTTATGGGGGATCTCAAATCCATGGGGGGTAGAAATAGGGGAAGGTATTGTGGGGGATAAGATGCAGGAAATATTACCCCAATATTACTAAATGGGGTTAAACACAGAAGAAGTTTGAGCTAAATAAAAATAAAACCTCTGGAAAGAGGCTCTGAGCTGGCAACCCTGAGTAACGATAGTTACAATCTAAGTAAGTCGAGTGAACCATCCCTTCACCTCGTTTTGTTATAACATCTTTGGTCTGACAGACTATTGCGTGACAACCAGAATGCATTGTATGATGTCAACAAACATGGCGCCACACATAGCTGGCATTTAGCTTAGCATTACCTCATTATAATCATTACAACCTTCCAAAAAGTATTTTACACACATCATACAGTATATGTCCATTACAATCTATGCAAGAATCGGAATGCATGATTTGTCACCAGTACTTGAAAACCTGAATAAAAAACGAAATACAATATGCTCAATACATGGCTACGGTGTGCTACAGTAGAAACAACAACACGATATACAGAAAATATAATGATAACGTAATAAGGTAGTCACCTTGATAAGAATGCTCACATGTCCAAAGTTATTAGTAAAGAAAACAACAACGAAGACAATGCATGTGCCAGCCCAAAAATGTGCAAATTCTGTTCTGACTGGAGATGAACAAATGTCTGCATATTTGATCAAAATCAAATAACATTTTATTTGTCACATGCGCCGAATACAACAGGTGTAAACCTTACAGTGAAATTCTTACTTACATGACCTTAACCAACAATGCAGTTTTAAGAAAATACCCCCCAAAAAAGTAAGAGATCAGAATAACAAATAATTAAAGAGCAGCAGTAAAAAACAATAGCGGGGCTATATACAAGGGGTACCGGTACAGAGTGCGGGGGCACGGGTGTCGAGGTAATTGAGGTCATATGTACATGAAGGTAGAGTTATTAAAGTGACTATACATAGATAATAAAAGAGAGTAGTAGCAGTGTAGAGGGGGGGGGGGGGGCAATGCAAATAGTCTGGGTAGCCATTTCATTAGCTGTTCAGGAGTCTTATGGCTTGGGGGTAGAAGCTGTTTGGAAGCCTCTTGGACCTAGACTTGGTGCTCCGGTACCGCTTGCCGTTCGGTAGCAGAGAGAACAGTCTATGACTAGGGTGGCTGGAGTCTGACAATTTTTAGGGCCTTCCTCTGACACCGCCTGGTATAGAGGTCCTGGCAGGAAGCTTGGCCCCGGTGATGTACTGGGCCATACGCACTACCCTCTTTAGTGCCTTGCGGTCGGAGGCCGAGCAGTTGCCATACCAGGCAGTGATGCAACCCATCAGGATGCTCTCGATGGTGCAGCTGTAAAACCTTTTGAGGATCTGAGGACCCATGCCAAATCTTTTCAGTCTCTTGAGGGGGAATAGGTTTTGTCATGCCCTCTTCACGTCCTGGTGTGCTTGGACCATATTAGTTTGTTGGTTGTGTGGACGCCAAGGAACTTGAAGCTCTCAACCTGCTCCACTATAACCCCGTCAATGAGAATGGGGATGTGCTCGGGATGTGTAGTCCACAATCGTCTTTGTCTTGATCACGTTGAGGGAGAGGTTGTTGTCCTTGCACCACATGGTCAGGTCTCTGACCTCCTCCCTATAGGCTCTCTTATCGTTGTCGGTGATATGAGGAAACACTGGAGAAGTGCTTGGGCTCTCATCAAAGAGAGAAGTTTGTCCGGCTCAGTAAAGCCTCAAACATAAACTGTCCACAAAAGTGAAATGGGCTACTTCAATTGAGCCCCACAGTGCCCGTGTCATAATACCCATAAAACCTAGCTGTCAAACAGGGAAATGGTTCCAATCATTTTTCCACCATTAATTTTTCCAATAGGGGATTTTAGACACACTTAAAATAAGGGCTGTGTTTCGTGTAGGCTTACCATGGCGTGATGTTTTGATAACCATGTAAATCTCTCTCGGACAATGTGACTTTTATGAATATATTGATAAGCGGTCCTAAATTTGAAAATCAATTGGAGACTATAGAATGGAGAGTAGGAGAGTAGGTTCTGCTTTAGCTAAAGTGTATATCTTGTTCATTTCATTTATAAATGTGCATGTCTTTTTTTTTACCCTGCATATTTTTCACTGAAAGTGGGTTAACCTGTGGGAGCTGGTACAGTATCTCATTTGACATTTAAGAGTGTGCTGCCAGCTGCTAATCCATAGCTGGGATCTCTGGATCTCTGGTATGGTAAAAATCCAATTAATTTACCAGAGATGTACAGCATTCCTTAGACTACTCAGATTACTCAGAAATGTCCCCTTGTGGGACTTTTCTTCTCCTTCAGATCCAAATGAAACAGAACACAGACAAGGATATGAATGCAAGCAGATGTATAAAATAAGTGTAGTTAAATTTACGTTGTATTACCACCAAACATGTCAGCCTTAAGTGCAACGTTAATAGGCTAGCTGAGTTTTGTGAAAAGCCACAGGCAAAGTTGCGTGCGTAAAGTGTTCAGGTCATGAAGTGTTGAGGTTTTTGCCATTGCGTTAAGCAGCTCTATTGATTAACTAGTGTTATCTTTAGCAATTAGAGCAGATTAGCATTTTTCTTCTGTATTGTGCAGAGCGTCTTGTTTTAAAGCAGGCCAGATTAAACCGGCTTGTCATGCCATGTTAGATTCAAAATGATTCCAAGAGAATCAGCCAAGGTTCTGGACATCTTTCTAGCTCCTTTTGCTTCCTTGGATTGTTTCTGTTGCTAGGACTGGAGAATCTTGGCACTCATTGTTTTGCACCAGTGGGACCCGGTTTGATGCGATGCACGGATTAAGTAGATCTCCTGATCTGTTTGATGACCTTACATTGGATGACTCCGACAGGAACAAGTTAGGTAGACATCTCCTTATAGGTCCCCATTCGATACAGTGTAATGTTATCCAAGACCCTATTCATCAACTCAGCCGACGAGAGAGAGAGAAAGAGAGAGAGAGAGAGAGAGATCTCTAAAGTTTGACAGTAATGTCTGGGGGTTATGTACTGTAAACGGTGTGCTGGAAACTTTGAGTGAAAGCCTTGCAATGCAATAAAGTGATATACGTATGAATAATTGATGGAGCATTTAGTTCAGTGGCTCAGGCAGTGGGAGAATCAGATGTCCCTTATGCTCTAAAGGATTCCAGTGTACTGAGCCAGCGTCTATGGTCTTTTATAGACCTGTACACCCAGAGGTGAATCTCCGCGCTCCAAGACGCCCTGCCAAGACATACAGTACACCAGGGCTCTTCAACCCTCTTCCTGGAGGGCTAACATCCTGTAGGTTTTCGCTCCAACTGTAATCTAGCGCACAATTAGCTGGTTAATAAACTGAATCAGGTTAGTTACAACTAGTGTTGGATTGTAAACCTACAGGAGGGTAGCTCTCCACGAACAGGGTTGGAGAGCCCTGCAGTAAACACTCAAATACATTGCACACACAGACACTCACAAATACACACACAGACGTGCAGTGCCACTTTCACGGTCTCTCTCTGTCTCACTCTCACTCCCTCTTTTATGTTATTATAATTTGTACATAGCATTCTTTGATTCGGCAATGGAAGCGTGGGTCACTTTACAGAGCTTAGAGATTGATGTTATGACCTACTGTAACACTACTTCATAATGTCCTGTGATGTGTATTGGTACACAGTAGCACCAAAATTAACGACTAATGATGATAACACCACAGTATTCTAGCACACCTGTCTGTGCCTCACAATGCCAAGATACTTTCCACCCAGAGGTTTTGAATAATTGCAGAGACATCATCGAGACGTCTGCATATTTTCTTTGTGGACCTATGAGATTTGCTAGCCAAGCCTTACAAGTAAAATGCGTGAAATTGCCCCAAACTACTGAAAATATTTCATTATGCAGTCACAGCTGCCTGTGGAACTTTCTAATGACTAATGAATTACAAATCAAATCCAAAGCAAATCAGTTGCCTCTCTCTGCTATGCATATTCAGCTTGACTGTCATTCATCCTCATTCAATTCCGACACACCCTGAAAAACCCAGCTCCAAAAAGGAATGTTGTCACCTTTTTTTGAACGCTTGCTCTTTTTTTGGACAGGAGCAACACAAATATAATGATTTGACATTTCTATGTGCAGAAATGTTTTTGTTTTTATTTTAGCAGGAAAGATATTACAGGTCATACATATCAAACAACATCAATGCTGGGTAGAGAGCAGAGACGTAAGTCACATATCCATAACAACAGCGTCCCTTCAAATACAGCACATGGAGATTCACTCAAAAACAATGATCTATACCAAAAAGATGATCACACGCCTAAGGAGTCACGTTTCCCACGGGTTTTCTGAGACCATGTCCATGCGTGCGGACAAGCAGACAAACGTCCACTCATCGAGACCCCCCCCACACACACGCACACACCTCCACGTGCACTCATATCCGAATGCATCCATTTGATCCTGGCAAAGAATGGCAGGGTCCAAGCCAATTATGCTATGTGCATCTCCTTCATTTGTGTGACAGCAAGCAACACCTTCCTACATGGTATTATCTCTATTTCCCAGTCCCGCAAGCACATGACATCTGTGTTCAGCAGTGTGTGGGAGTGGGATGATGCTACCGCTGCTGCTATTAACCACCACTGCCGAGGTGCTAAACCATCTGATTCCCATTCAACCAATGTAAATGATGCCAGGAGCGCGGCATCTTAGTAACATCCAGCCAGTAATTTCATTGCCTGTCTGGAGCGTGCAGGGTTTTCCTTTCCTCACATTGGAAAGGGTAATTCACCATCAGCAGGGTGACAGTCTCCACAAAGGAGAAGTGGAGAGGCGCACACCCCTGACAGGGACATCAGTAATCACAACCATTTTCATCCTCTGCACCTGAAAGTGCGGCATAATCACACGCAGGGGCGATGCACCATGAAATGGAATGGGCCCCCAGATCCGGAGGAGCAGACACAGTGCCGTGTCCACAGAAATGTGCGCTACTCTTTACCAGGAGACGCCCCGTGTTAGGATCATGGGCACCCATGGCCTATAGGCCCAGGTTGGTCAGGCAGCTAGGTTGATCATACTGACCCATCCCACTGGGCCCACCACATCATTTCAACATGGAAATCTGGGTAATATTTGGTTGAGACGTTAATCAATGAGATTTTAACCTTTATTCACCTTCTCCAAAAAGACAGTCAGACGTTGGTTGAATTCCCAATGTGTTCAACCATCTAAAATCACAACCAAATTCCAATGGAAAAAACAATGTCTGATTTTTGGTTAATTTCTTATCACAGCGCTTTCAACCATTTAAAAGCTCAACAAAGTTCAAAAGGGTATACAAAGTAATATATTTTGTATTTATACAACAACTTAAAGTAGCAATATATACATTTTTGGACAAGACGACCAAATTCACATTTAAATAGTAGTTATAGATTTGTCATTCTCATTGAAAGCAATAGTAAGAAGCAATAGATCTGTTTTATGTGCGCTATTTCTATACCTTCCGTTCCTAGGTTTTGTTTTTGTGTCTTACTTTCGGTTTTTGTACACCAGCTTCAAACAGCTGAAAATACTATATTGTTGCTAATGGAAAATATATTTCTGTCACCAGGCTGCTCGTTATGGCGCACACCTGTCACCATCGTTACGCGCACCTGCGCGTTGTCTGACTCACCTGGACTCCATTACTTCCTTGTTTATCTGCCCTATATATGTCACTCCCTTTGGTTCCTTCCCCGGGTGTCATTGTTTCTGTTTCATGTATGTGCGTTGTTCAAGGTTCTTGTTTTGTATTATGTTCTGTTTATTTTATTAAAAAACACTCCCTGATCTTGCTTCCCGACTCTCAGCGCACATCGTTACATTTCACAGCGATTTAGATGGTACAATGATTTTCTACACATACATAGCTTGTTTTGTCACATAACTGAAATTAGGCAAATTAGTCTGATTTTAGCAACCAGAAAATGGCAGAGCGAATTCTGCATATTGCGCCCTTAATGTGTTATCACTGTGCTTCCTCTAATAGCACAATTTAATGACCTGGATTGTAGTTGAGATTACATTAAAAGTACATAGTGCAAGTGATCAATGCTGTTCAAGTTTCTGGGCAGATTATTATACACTCTTAGAAAAAAGTGCCATGTAGAACCTAAAAGGGTTATTTGGCTGTCCCCATGGGAGAACCCTTTGAAGAACCCTTTTGGTTCCACGTAGAACCCTTTTGGTTTGAGGCAGACCCCTTTTGGCTTCCATGTAGAGGTTCCATGTAGAACCCTTTCCACAGAGGGATCTACACATGGAACTCTTATCGGCACAGCCGAAGAACCATTTTGGAACCCTTTTTACTAGAAGTGTAGCAATATTGTGAAGACGTCGACAGACCTGTGACCTTTGCATACTATCTTGACCATGCATACTTTCTATGATTACTTAAGAAGACATGTATAGTTACAGTCACCAGGCCATGGATGTGTTAGTCATTTTAGGGTTGAATAAATATTGTTACATTAGTTTGTAAGATAGGCTATTTTCTTTATTATAAAAGTAATATTGAATTGTGTTTGACAATGCAACAAAATATCAACATTTGAAAGAGATTTATATTTTTTGCCACTGAATCTGGCTTTAATTCCAGTATGTCTACAAATGTATAATTTATATGTTGGATTCACATCTCCATCTCAACCAACAATCTAAGTTAAAGCATAGGTCTGAATCAAACCAAACTTTATTTTAAGTGCATTTAAAGTTTGATTTAATTCAGTCCTATTCTTTAATTTAGATTTTTTTGTTTAGATGGAGACGTGAATTCAACACATCAATTCATTTGTATTTAATTACATTTTTTTCATAGACCCGGGTTCTATAAATGTAAATGTTTGGTTTCTTTCTAATCTCATTATTTATTTTTTTCCTCATCAATCTACACGCATTACCCCATTACCCCATCTACCTCATCCCCATATTGTTTTTATTTACTTTTCTGCTCTTTTGCACACAAGTATCTCTACTTGCACATCATCATCTGCTCATTTCTCACTCCAGTGTTAATCTGCTAAATTGTAATTACCTCGCTACTACGGCCTATTTATTGCCTACCTCCTCATGCCATTTGCACACACTGTATATACACTTTCTTTTTTTCTACTGTGTTATTGACTGTACGCTTGTTTATTACTGTGTTGTTGTTATTGTCGCACTGCTTTCTTTTATCTTAGCCAGGTCGCAGTTGTAAATGAGAACTTCTTCTCAACTAGCCTACCTGGTTAAATAAAGGTGAAATAAAAATGAAAATAAATAAAAATGAAGCAAAAAATGTTTAAAAGAAAAATCTTGCTAATTTATAAAAAAATGTATTAAAAAAAAGTTACATAAGTATTCAGACCCTTTACTCAGTACTTTGTTGAAGCACCTTTGGCAGCGATTACAGCATCAAGTCTTCTTGGGTATGACGCTACAAGCTGGGCACACCTGTATTTGGGGAGATTCTCCCAGTCTTTTCTGTAGATTCTCTCAAGCTCTGTCAGGTTGAATGGGAAATGTTGCTGCACAGCTATTTTCAGGTCTCTCCAGAGATGTTCGATCGGGTTTAAGTCCGGGCTCTGGCTGAGCCACTTAAGGACATTCAGAGACTCATTGTCTTGGCTGTGTGCTTAGGGTTGTTGTCCTGTTGGAAGGTGAATCTTTGCCCCAGTCTGAGGTCCTGAGCGCTCTGGAGCAGGTTTTCATCAAGGATTTCTCTGTGCTTTGTTCCGTTCATCTTTCCCTAGATCCTCACTAGTCTCCCAGTCCCTACCGCTGAAAAACATCCCCACAGCATGATGCTGCCGCCACCATGCTTCACCGTAGGAATGGTACAAGGTTTCCTCCAGATGTTACGCTTGGCATTCAGGCCATCAGACCAGGGAATCTTGTTTCTTATGGTCTGAGAGTCTTTAGGTGACTTTTGGCAAACTCCAAGCAGGCTGTCATGTGCCTTTTACTGAGGAGTGGATTCCGTCTGGACGCTCTTCCATAAATGCTTGATTGGTAGAGTGCTCAAGAGATGGTTGTCCTTCTGGAAGGTTCCCCCATCTTTACCGAGGAACTCCTGAGCTCTGTCAGAGGGACCATCGGGTTCTTGGTCACCTCCCTGACCAATGCCCTCCTCCCCCGATTGCTCAGTTTTGCCGGACGGCCAGCTCTAGGAAGAGTCTTGGTGGTTCCAAACTTCTTCCATTTAAGAATGATGCAGGCCACTGTGTTCTTGGGGACCTTCAATGCTGCAGACATTTTATGGTACCCTTCCCCAGATTTGTGCCTCGACACAATGCTGTCTCTGAGCTCTACGGACAATTCATTTAGCCTAAGGCTTTGGTTTTTGCTCTGTCATGCACTGTCAACTGTGGGACTTTATATAGACAGGTGTGTGTCTTTCCAAATCATGTCCAATCAATTGAATTTACCACAAGTGGACTCCAATCAAGTTGTAAAAACGTCTCAAGGATGATCAATGGAACAGGATGAATCTGAGCTCAATTTCGAGTCTCATAGCAAAGGGTCTGAATACTTATGTAAATAAGGTATTTCTGTTTTAAGTTTTAATAAGTTAGCAAACAGCTCTAAAAACCTGTTTTCGCTTTGTCATTATGGGGTATTGTGCGTTGATTGCTGAGAATAATATTTTTTAAATCAATTTTAGAATAAGGCTGTAACGTAACAAAATGTGGAAAAAGTCAAGGGGTCTGAATACTTTTCAAATGCACTGTACTTTAATGATGTTTCCCATTGACTGATCGTGGTTTTCAGATCCCCTAACAGTACAGTTCGTAGGTCCATCTGAACCCTGATATTAAGACATGAAAACCATTCCTTGACCTGACTCCAAAACAGTACCAGAAAATATGGTTTAAGGATTCTGTTTCCTCGTGGCAGAGTTTGCACAAGGCTGACTGTTCAATGCCCCATATATTGACCTTATTTCTGTAGCAAATATTTTATATCATAGCTTAAATTGAAATGGATTGATGTGTCAATTGTTGTTTTATATACAGTGCTTTGCAAAACTATTCGTACCCCTTGTATTTCTTCACATTTTATTGGGTTACAAAGTGCAGATTGGTAGATGGGTAAAAATAACAAATCAGACATTGAATATATCTTTAAGCATGGTCAGATTATTAACTACGCTGTGAATTATATATTAAACCACCCAGACACATCAACGATTCAGTCATCCTTCTGAACTGATCTCCAGGACAGGAATGAAACTGCTCAGGGATGTTACCATGAGGCCATTGGTGATTTTAAAACAATTACAGAGTTCAATGGCTGTGATGTGAGAAAACTGAGGATGGATCAACAGCATTGTGGTGACTCCACAAAAATGACCTAAATGACAGAGTGAGAAGAATAATACAAATATACAGAATACAAATATTCCAAAACATGCATATTGTATGCAACAAGGCACTAAAGTAATATTGGGGGAAAAAAACACAGCAAAAGAATATACTTTTTTGCCTAAATGCAAAGCCTTATGTTTGGGGCAAATCCAACACAAGACATCACTGAGTAACTGCCTCCTTATTTTAAAGCATAGTGGTGGCTGCATCATGGTATGGGTATGCTTGACATTGACAAATACTGTGGAGTTTTTCAGGATTAAAAAAAATGCGATAGAGCTAAGCACAGGCAAAGTCCTAGAGGAAAACCTGCTCAGTCTGCTTTACACCAGACACTGGGAGAGGAATTCACAGGACAATAACCTACAACACAAGGCCAAATCTACCCTGGAGTTGCTTACCAAGAAGACTGAATGTTTGTGAGTGGCCAAGTTTGACTTAAATCTGCTGTCTATCCATAATCCCCAACATCTTGACAGAGCTTGAAGAATTCAGAAAATAATAATGGGCTAATATTGCACAATCCAGGTGTCTAAAGCTCTTAGATACTTACCCAAGAAGACTCACAGCTGTAATCTCTGCCAAAGATGTTTCTAACATTGACTCAGGGAGCTGAATACTTATGCAATGACTATATTTTAGTTATTACATTTTTCCGAATCTTTAATGATTTGTCTTAAACAATTCTTCCACATTACAGAGTATTTTGTGTAGAATGTTGACAGCAAATTACCATGAAATTAATTTTAGTCTCACTTTATAACACAATAAAATGTGAAGAAATCCAAGGTGTACGAATACTTTTGCAAGGCACTGTATCAGTTCATAGGCCCGAGGTATTGTAACATCAAAGACCCAACTGACTTGAATTGTATGCAGTATTGCTGTCAAACCATTTGACTTTAAGTGAAACTGCTACATTCATATTCCATTTATAATATAATTTTAAGCCATTTAGGGTTTTTAATGGATGGCAGACAGACTAATTCTTCCATTTCTTCTTTAAGTAATTGCCCCTTCCAATTTTGTGGCAGAGCATACACCTCCATACACTGTTGTTAATTGCTTGTAATGGCGAGTGATTAGAGCCATTTAGAGGTCAGTTTGGTTTTAATTTGATTATTAAAAATAATCACAGTTTTCATTTTTTTGTATATTAAATACACTATGCATTACGTGGGTTGAATGCTGTAACAACACAGAATAAAACAATTAATAAAAATCCCATGACGGTAGTGACTGCCCATTACTGCTTATAACTTATTAACCATCATTTATTCACATTACTTTACTTTAATAAAAATATTTCAGTTGTTTTATTTGATTACTATTATTTCATTCCAAGTCATGGTCATCTCTAGAGAGCTGCTTTCTGAGAAAATATTAATTTCAGTAGTTCTTCAAAGAAAATAGGGCATACTTTTGTGACTGCTGAATACCAACTTCAATCATGGATTTTCAGGTAGAGATACCTTGCGAAGCCACTTCTTTCTATCCCGCTCGATCATCCCTCTTATCTCCGTCTCCAGTGTCTGCTCCACACAGACCTGGACAAGTAGGCGGGCATGCAACAGATTATGGTCATTGTATTTAATTACCATGTTTTCTGCGCTATGTTAAGTATTGGCCTGTTGGAAACTACAACTCCCTACTACATCGCACTGTTCAGGCTTGATCTGATTTATCTCTAGAGAAACTGTGTAATGAGCTCACAGAAGAAACCCGAACTAAATGGAATTCAAATAATTGAACCGACGTCAGTCAATTAGTTTGTTTAAAAAACAAAAAATAATCGCTCAGCACTAGTTGCTTGTGTGACATCATTTTACCGTCCTTGTTTACAATGTCCTTCATAAATATTAAACCCTTCTTGTAAAGTTTTTACAATATATTTTTTACTCTATCAGTACATTGAAGTTATTTGCTGTGATATTATTTGCTGTGATATTTTATCTGCCTTTTCTGGAGGATGAAATTGAAATTGTAGCCAACTCTGTATGGCTTCCTTTAAACAAGGATCCATTGTCAATCCACCAAAAATGTGTGTTTTAATCTGCAAAATGGCAAAGAGCCCACTCAAACATTGGATGGGCCTCTCTTAGTAGCCAGCTGGAATAATGGAATAATGGAAGTTTTAATAGAGAGATTTAATAACTTAATATATAATAGATTTAACCCTCCAAATGCATGTTTGTTATATAAATATGCCCGTTTAACTTTATCTGGTTTCCCATCCCAAATAAAATGTTATCTTTTCAGTAGTAGTCAGTAGATTCATTAATAAATATGTAACTGCGATATCAATAGATAATTAATCAGGGTCATTTTCCTGTAGATGGACAGGTGTTTTGCTTTCCACAGTTTCAAGATCCTATTTATTTTTGTTCTGTCAAAGTTAATAGTTGCAAGATCGCTCAACTTTTCCGGGATATGTACACCAAGCACATCAACTTCACCATCTACCCATTTAAATTGGGAGACAACATGGCAATTGTATATTTTAGAGACCCAATCCATAAAATAGTACACATAAAATAGTACACACTTGACTTAGTTAGGTTTTAGTCCAGAGAAACTGGAGAAATTATCCAGGTCCTCAATCAGGCCCTACAAGGTTGAAGATTGAGGACATAAGACTTTAACCATTGGTGCAGATTGATACTTTTGTCTCTAATCCATATGTTTTATGCCCCTTAATGTTATCATTAGATCAGATTTATATAGCCAACAGTTCAATGGCCGTAATAAATACATATGGTGACAGAGCGCAACCCTGTTTTACACCTTTAGACAAATGAAAGTTCTCAGAGAAATAACCGTTTTTATTATTTTAAATAAAGCATTGTTGAACATGAATTTTACCCATTTTATGAGCGATTCTCCAAAGAAAATAAATCCAGGCACAACAAACATATTCTAGACGCATTGTATCGAAGGTTTATCCAAATCTGCTATAAAGATTATACCGGGTTTCCCTGCATTCTCATAGTTATTATTTATTCTCATAGTCGTTATTAGTCAATTATTTATAGTAGTTGCCGAATGTTGTCTTCAACATATCTTCCTTTTAAGAATCCTGTCTGATCGTGATTAATTATGTCTGGTTGGACCTTAGCAATTATATGAGCAATACATATTGCCAATATTTTTGCATTGCAGTATTGAATCGATGAGGGGCTTCCAATTTGTTTTAAGAGACTGGGTGTTTGTATTGACCCCCTTGATCCTGTTTCAGTAGGAGAGAGATCAGTCCATCTTTTTGTGTGTCAGCCTGTTTGCCATTAATATACAATTAATTAAAACATGATAGTAATGGATCTTTCAGTAGTTCATAAAAAATGTATTATTTTTCTATTGGACTGCCATCAAGGCCAGGGGTTTTCCCTGATTAAAAGGAATTCATTGGCAACCATAGTTACCCTGTTACGGATAGACGTTCCGCTAGAAATATTTAACTTTCATAAAATCACAAGTGCAATACACCAAAATAAAGCTTAACTTCTTGTTAATCCAGCCACTGTGTCAGATTTCAAAAAGGCTTTACGGCGAAAGCAAACCATGCGATTATCTGAGGACAGCACCCCATCATACAAACACATGGAAATCATATTTCAACCAAGCGGGTGCGACACGAAAGTCAGAAATAACGGTATATTTCATGCCTTACCTTTGAAGATCTTCTTCTGTTGGCATTCCACTATGTCCCAGAAACATCATAAATGGTCCTTTTGTTCGATAAACTCCTTTTTTATATCCCCAAAATGTCCATTTATTTGGCGCGTTTGATTCAGAAAAACACCAGTTCCAACTCGCCCAACATGACTACAAATGATCTAATAAGTTACCTGTAAACTTGGTCCAAACATTTCAAACAACTTTCCTAATCCAACTTTAGGTATCCTAAAACGTAAATAATCGATAAAATTTACGATAAAATTTTAAATATACTGTGTTCAATAGCGGATAAAATCAAAGTGGAGCGAGCTCCAGGTCGCACGCCCCAAACAAAAGAGTCCACTTGGCTTGACACTCATTCTGAATAGCCGTACTTCTTAATTTCTCAAAGGAAAAACATCAACCAATTTCTAAAGACTGTTGATATCTAGTGGAAGCCATAGGAACTGCAACCAGGTGCTCCATAAATCTAGTTTCCCATAGAAACCCAATAGAAAACACAGTGAACTCCAATTTTTTTTTCCTGGATGGTTTGTCCTCCGGGTTTCGCCTGCCAAATAAGTCCTGTTATACTCACATACATTATTTTAACAGTTTTAGAAAGAGTGTTTTCTATCCAAATCTACCAATTATATGCATATCCTAGCTTCTGGGCCTGAGGAGCAGGCAGTTTACTTTGGGCACGCTTTTCATCCAGACGTGAAAATACTGCCCTCTATCCCAGGATATTATGAACTACTAGTCCTGTGTAATTAGGCCTTCCATTATTTTTTTTGTGTCGCAGGTTGTTTAAAATTTCTTTGGGGGAAAAGAGTATCACAAAACTGATTGTCAAGTTGGAGGAACTTGACAAGAGAACGTTTGTTTAAAATATTTGACTTGCTCATTCAAAATCTCCTTTGGTGAGACAAGGATTTCCCCAAAAATAGTAGGTTATTTTTGGCTGCGCTTCTATATTGAAGTTTAAGATATTACTGATACTAATACCAACACTAATACTAATAATACTGCACTTTTGGAGCTAGGAACACAAGCACTTCGCTACACCCACAATAACATTGCTAAATATGTGTATGTGACCAATAACATTTCCTTTTATTGTAATGAAAAACAACATTTTTTTGACATTCTCCATCATATTTGCACAGTTTTTTTCATAAATGAAACCCGATCCTTCCTGAATAAGTTCCTCAATCTCCTTTTGTTTTGAGCCTAAATTATTCTGTGTACATTTATCAACCCCATTGATATGTTATGTTAGATTTTCTATTTCTGTTGTAAGCCTTTTCTCCGTTGATCCGATGGCCTTTTAGTGAACATGTTATTGAAAGGCCTGTAAGGGCACATGTAAAGGCATCAAATATATTATGTGGGCCCACTGAACCTGTAATGTGCAAGAAAATGTTTGTTATGAATTCCTTCGTTTTTGGTAACATTGAGGCATCAGTCAATAACACCTGGTTAAATGTCCAATATTCTCATCCTCGTGGAAAGTCTGTCATAGTTATATGGAGGGGATATAAGTTGATGATCTGATCAAGTTTGATCCTCAATTAATTATTTTTTCACTTTTGGCACCATAGAAAAGGATAGCAGAAAATAATCAGTCTGACTAGCTTGATGAAGCCTCCTCCAAGTATATCTAACGAGATCTGTTTTTTAAGCCATGATAGTTGGTATTATGATTGCCTTTACAGTCTATTGACATACTTAAAACTGTGTTGTAGTCCCCTACCATTATAATATAGTTATTTTTATCTTGGAGACTAATTCGATTATTATTCATATTTTCAAAGAAGAAAATAATATTTTCAATGCAATCCATCTGCCTTGAGGATCTACAGTTCGGAATATTCAGACACCTTTCCCTTTTTCCACATTTTGTTACTTTACAGCCTTATTCTTAAATTGATTAAATAATTTGCTTTCCTCATCAATCTACACACAACACTCAATAATGACAAAGTGAAAACAGGCTTTTAGAAATGTTTGCACGTTTATAAAAAACAAAAAACAAACCTTATTTAGTATTCAGACCCTTTGATATATAAGGTCCCACAGTTGACAGTGCATGTCAGAGCAAAAACCAAGCCATGAGGTCGAAGGAAGTGTTCATTGAGCTCTGAGACAGGATTGTGTTAAGGCACAGATCTGTGGAAGGGTACCAAAACATTTCTGCAGCATTGAAGGTCCCCAAGAACACAGTGGCCTCCATCATTCTTAAATGGAAGAAGTTTGGAACCACCAAGAAACTTTGTAGAGCTGGCCACCTGGCCAAACTGAGCAATTGGGGTAGAAGGGCTGTGGACAGGGAGGTGACCAAGATCCCGATGGTCACTCTGACAGAGCTCCAGAGTTCCTCTGTGGAGATGGGAGAACCTTCCAGAAGGACAACAATCTCTGCAGCATTCCACCAATCAGGCCTTTATGGTAAAGTGGCCAGACAGAAGCAACTCCTCAGTAAAAGGCACATGACAGCCCGCTTGGAGTTTGCCAAAAGGAACATAAAAGACTCTCAGATTATGAGAATCAAGATTCTCTGGTCCGCTGAAACCAAGATTGAACTCTTTGGCCTGAATGCAAAGTGTCACGTCTGGAGGACACCTGGCACCATCCCTACGGTGAAGCATGGTGGTGGCAGCATCATGCTGTGGTGATGTTATTCAGCGGCAGGGACTGGGAAACGAGTCAGGATTTAGGGAAAGATGAATGGACCAATGTACAGAGAGATCATTGATGAAAACCTGCTCCAAAGATCTCAGGCTGGGGCAAAGGTTCACCTTCCAACAGGACAACAACCCTAAGCACAGAGCCAAGAAAACGAGTGGCTTCGGGAAAAGTCTCTGAATGCCCTTGAATGACCCAGCCAGAACCCAGACTCGAACATCTCTGGAGAGACCTGAAAATAGCTGTGCAGCGACGCTCCCCATTCAACCTGACAGAGCTTGAGAGGATCTGCAGAAAATAATGGGAGAAACTCCCCAAATACAGGTGTGCCAAGCTTGTAGCGTCATACCCAAGAAGATTCAAGAATGTAATCACTACCAAAGGTCCTTCAATACAGTACTGAGTAAAGGGTCTGAATACTTAAGTAAATGTGATATTTCTGTTTTTAATATTTAATACATTTTCAGAGATTTCTATAAACCTGTTTTTTCTTTCTAATTATGTGGTATTGTGTGTAGATTGATGAGTTAAAAAAACAACAATTTAATCCATTTTAGAATAAGGCTGTAAAGTAACAAAATGTTGAATAAGTTAAAGGGGTCTGAATACTTACTGACTTTTAAAAAACATAGCTACTGACAATTGAGATGTAAAACTATGGCATAAGGGGATGACGAGTGGATAAGAGGCAATCCGTAATTTCGATTAAGACATTAATGAGCGAGCTAGGACAGACGTAGTCAATGTAACATTTGTTCAGCACTTTTGAAATGTACTGCGACAGAATTCAGAACATGGGCCGTTCTTACAGTTCTCCTTGTACACCAAGTCAGAACCATAGGATAAATAAAGGGGGCATATAAGCAGACAATGAAAGTTCTTACAATATTTGATGACATCTCTCTAAAACAGGCTACAGGCTACATGTGCACCACCAAGTCTGAACAGTAGGCAAAATTATGAGGGGAAAAGGGAACAAATTATTAGTGTGAGGCACATGGGCTACTAGCAGCTTACAGCACAACATACACCTAGTATTACTTTCTTAGCTACAATATACATGTCTCCCTGGCATATTACATCCTTTATGCAGCAGCATACAAGCCCTTTTTGGACTCACCTTGTTATGCTGTGCTCACTTGAACAGGAAGGTGGCGCGAGAGTCCTTCGTGGGCAAATTTTCGCAACAAACTTTGTCATCAAGGGTTGTCATTCTCTGGATTGATGATGCTTTCAACACAACTGGGAAGTCGGAAAAAAACATGGTGGAATCATGAGGTTAGTGATCTTCAGGTCGGAGCTCTAGAAAGAGGCCTGAGTTTCTGATTTGGAATTCTGAGTTGGATGTCCGTTCAAAATGTATTTTCCCAGTCAGAGTTTTTTTTTTTACGAGTTCCCAGTGGTCTTGAACTCACTGAAGTCTGAGATTTCCCAGTTCCGAGTTACCAGTTGTTTTGATAGTGGATTGACAGCATGGCCAATGTTGAATGTTTATCCTTTTAAGCTTGGAAAAGACACCCTTAAACCCAGACTTGGACAACACATCCACTCCACTGAATAGCAGGCTAGTGATTGCTTTACAATGCTTGCAGAGAGCCACTGATTCCTTCCAAACCACTCATTGTTGAATTTCCAACTTGTTGTGTAATTTTTATGCCCAATGGCCAATGGCCGACCAATATGTTTTATCTATAATTTCTCTTCATAATTTCTTTTCATTTGACAGGGATTGATAAGGATTTGCCAGTATATTGTCGACTTGATTCATGATGATGACTCCTAGCTTGCTAACTAAGATTTGAAAGTATGATGTTGACATGATCAGTCCAATCAAAGCTACTGTAGATATAACGTGATTTTACATAATTTTATTTGTGGCCAATGACCTTGAGCCTTCTTGGATGGGCACTTTTTATGTAACTCTATGACAGCACCTAAGGGGCTTGAATTTTTGAGCTCTCCCTGTAGATTTTGTGGCGACGTGGTGTCCCCATGATTGACAGAACACTGAGTCAATCACGTCGCAACTGGAGAAAATTACCAACACCTACGGTCCGTATTTTTCGCTGGCTGCCCCACCACCACGGAAAGCACTGAGCTAGGCCGACACACCTGCATTTTGGACCTGCCTTTCTCAAGAAAGCAAAAAACAGACCATGTTTGTATGCGGCTTTATTAAGTAAATTATTATTATGAATTTTTTCTTAACAGGTGGGTCTGCCCCACCTGCACTAAATGACAGGTTGCCACTGCCTATGAGTGCAACCAGAATCAATACCTGTCCGTTATCCATGTAGCTGTACCATGATAGATGTTCTGCTAAACATTCTGTAGCTCCAACTGGCTCTAAGTAGACATCCAGTTGTCCTCTAATTTCCCTCTCACAAAAACCTCCCCCCATCCCAAGCAGGGTTGTCGTCCCTGTGACTGGCAGACCACCTCCGCACACATGGATCCTAGGCCCCTTAAGAGATTGGGACCCATCTCTTGAAAAGAGCGCAAAGTGTCACTTACAGAACAAAACTAGGTTAGCAGCTATCAGTATTTCTAACCCTTCCACCTCAGTCCTACAATATATAATTATTTCATTTTTAATCCACATACATTTATTCATTCCCAGCTATGCTCGTGTTAACTTGTGTGTTTTCATGTCTCTCTGCCCAGTACGTACCTGTGTGTAAAACAGAATGGTAGCCAGCTGTCTTTGTAGTTGAGCTCTCCTTTTACTGTGCCCAGTTAGTTTCATATGTATTTAATTATGTGTAAATAATTCAACAAAATGATTTCCTTATTAAAGATTTGTAAAGGAGATATTGTGTCTGTCATTATTACTTGAGTTGGTATAGCCCAGAGTTATAGATTACGGACAGTAGGCTATGCAATATTTATTTTTTTACGGTAGAAGCCAGGCCTATCAGACAAGTCAGAGTCAAGGTAGTGTCCACCACCTACTGGGCATAATGACCAACATGTGCAAGGTATCTTCAGGTTTTTTGTTTTTGGTAATGCGAAAGTAAAGTAACAAGTTACTTTTCACAGTAAGGAACGTTGTAACGTAACAAATTACTTTTAAAGGGAATTACTTTTAAATGGGAATGAGTTACTTTTAAAATGAATGTTCCCCAACACTGGTAGTTAGTGACAAATATCAAAGCTAAGCAGGGCTTGGTTAAAACCCTTCATGGGAGAACAAATGGACAGTTGTAAATCGATCAACTCTCCAGTAGGAGGTGTTGCCCATCCTATAGTTTTTTTCTGATAGTGGATATAACATTGAAGATGACATTGTTTCAAAGGTACAAATTCAACGTATTTTATGCGAGGTTTGTATATGTTGAAAATGTGATAAATGATGACATAATCCTGTGGTGAAAATTTCGCCCTCAAAACAAGAGTTCATGACTTTCATGTATTTTCCAGGTAGATTCCATGTCACAATACATTGACAAATTATGTTAAAACAACATTGATTCACCCACTTTGTGCCCAGTGGGGATGATATTGTTCAATGTGGATGTGGAATGTAAAGCAGAAATGCCAGGTGTTTTCTACACATACTGAGTGTGGGGATTCAATGGTATTGTCAGTTCTTCTGACGGACTCAATTTCAACATAGGGTAATCCAAAGTTATTCAAGGTAAATAGCTCCAAGTGTTAGCACTGTAGAAATATAACTGTACATCAGTGGTCACCAACCTTTTCTGAGTCAAGAGCACTTTCTGAGTCAAAATGCAAGCCGATATCTACATGACTTAAAAACGCCTATGCAACATTAACCTCTTAAAATAAGTACTGTAGAAATGAGGTTTGTGCAGTAAACAATAGGCCCAATACATTATCACCACATTTTGGCTTTGCTTGAATTGCCCTGCCAATGCATTGTTGTTTGGACCATTTTTAAATGTTATATTTCAAAATGTGTAGTACTGTAGGCTATAATGATCACACCGGTAATAGATCAGTTGTTGTATTACTTGTGAGGCACAGCTGAGTGAGCATACATGTAAATAATTCGCTTTTTATTTTTATTTTACTGGGTGGATGGTTCCTGCATCTGATGGTCAGTCTCAGCGGATGGAGAGAGTAGCAGGCTGAGGGTCCGCCTCTCAAAGTCCCTTCGCTCTCCCTTTCCTCAGCTGACACTGACCAAAACGTTTAGTGTCTTTTTGTACCACGACTGGAAGTAGGAAGAACACACAATTTATGGGTTATAAAAGTGTTGAATAAAAAGTGTTGACAGTGCTGAGTAAGAACTTAAACATGAACTCAGTCATAAAAACAGTAGCTATTTACTGTATTCGTTGACAGTCTCTCATTAGTCATGGTTTTAATGCTCCCAGCCTATAGACAGAAACTAAAACAGGAAACGCCTGTGCTCAGGTCAATACAACGCTGGTCTGACCAATCGGATTCCACGCTTCAAGATTGCTTCAATCACGTGGACTGGGATATGTTCTGGATAGCCTCAGACAATAACATTTATGTATACGCTGACTCGGTGAGCGAGTTTATTAGCAAGTGCATCGGAGATGTCGTACCCACTGTGACCATTAAAACCTTCCCTAACCAGAAACTGTGGATTGATGGCAGCATTCGTGCGAACCTGAAAGCACGAACCACCACTTTTAATCATGGCAAGGCGACCGGAAACATGACCGAATACAAACAGTGCAGCTATTCCCTCCGCAAGGCAATCAAACAAGCAATGCAAAGCGTCAGTATAGAGACAAAGTAGAGTCGCAATTCAAAGGCTCAAACACGAGACGTATGTGGCAGGGTCTACAGTCAATCACGGATTACAAAAAGAAAACCAGCCCCGTCGCAGACATCAACGTTTGCTCCCAGACAAATTAAACAACTTCTTTGCTCACTTTGAGGACAATACAGCGCCACGGACACGGCCCTCTACCAAAGCCTGTGGGCTCTCCATCTCCATGGCCAACGTGAGTAAAACATTTAAACATGTTAACCCTCGCAAGGCTGCTGGCCCAGACGGCATACCTAGCCGCGTCCTCAGAGCATGCGCAGACCAGTGGTGGTGTGTTTATGGACATATTCAACCAGTCCCTATCCCAGTCTGTTGTCCACACATGCTTCAAGATGGCCACCATTGTTCCTGTTCCCAAGAAAGCTAAGGTAAACGATCTAAATGACTATCGCCCCGTTGCAATCACTTCTGTCATCATGAAGTGCTTTGAGAGACTAGTCAAGGACCATATCACCTCCACCTTACCTGATACCCTAGACCCACTCCAATTTGCTTACCGCCCCAATAGGTCCACTGACGACGCAATCGCCATCACACTGCACACTGCTCTATCCCATCTGGACAAGAGAAATACCTATGTAAGAATGCTGTTCATTGACTACAGCTCAGCATTTAACACCATAGTACCCTCCAAACTCTTCATTAAGCTCGAGACCCTGGGTCTCGACCCCGCCCTGTGCAACTGGGTCCTGGACTTTCTGACGGGCCGCCCCCAGGTGATGAAGGTAGGAAACAACATCTCCACCCAGCAGATCCTCAACACTGGAGCCCCACATGAGTGTGTTCTCAGCCCTCTCCTGTACTCCCTGTTCACCCATGACTAACGCCACTTTAATAATGTTCAGATGGAGATGTCACTAGTCACTTTAAATAACACCACTTTAATAATGTTTACATATCCTACATTACTCATCTCATATGTATATACTGTATTCTACACCATCTGCTGCATCTTGCCTATGCCGCACGCCATCGCTCATCCATGTATTTATATGTACAAATTCTTATTCATCCCTTTACATTTGTGTGTATTTGTGTGTATAAGGTAGTTGTTGTGAATTTGTTAGATTACTTGTTAGATTTTACTGCATAGTCGGAACTAGAAGCACAAGAATTTCGGTACACTCGCATTAACATCTGCTAACCGTGTGTTTGCGACCAATAGAATTTGATTTCATTTGATTTGAAAAGTTTTGAAATCTCACAGTATCAACTTTGCTGCAGCTTCCTTTTGCGCCTGCTACTTTACTGCAGACACAGTTATCTGAGCCATCCGATGGCCAGTGCTAGGCCTATAGTGCACTTGATATACTCTTTTGGCCAGAGTTTGTACTATGGAGGGCAGCTGAATCGAGTGCACCTACCGCCAACAGCGCGTGGCGAATAAAAAAAATAGGAACGCAAGAATTTATTGTTGTTTTTTTTACAGAAATGTTTGGCGATCGACTAGAAATGCCTTTGAGATTGACTAGTTGATCGACCGGTTGTTGACCACCGATGTACACTACCGGACACAGTGTCTGCATTCACACGTGAACTACACATTTGTGTAGGCATGCTGGAGAGTATGTTTGTGCAGAATTAGCTGTTGAACATCCAATCCTCGCAGGTCTGTGTGTTGTAAGACACATTTGGGCTTGTTGGAGAACAAATGTTGCCAAGCATGATAAAAACCACTGTAGACGATTATTCATTGCTCCCAGCAAAGGTTTAGCCCAAAATAAAAAACCCAAACTGATTCACTTTTCCAAAAGCTGCACGGTATCTCCCAGATGCATCAGTGTTCCTCCAAGAAATCGAGAAGTAATTCCCTTTATCGGTTAAGATGAATATTAAAGTTTGGTGCCGCAGGGATTCGTTCAGTGTATCTTAACTGCGCTGTTTATGCACCTGTCAGGGATTGGGTTCTCATAAAAGATAGGGCATTCTGTCTCTCAGAGTGCAAGCATCAAGCTGTTAAGTTACCAGCGGTAACAATAGAATCGCACTAGCTCACTGGGAGTGGTAATCATCTCAGTCTTCAGTCCCCATTATCTGACACATGTACTATCAACCCAAACCAGAACAACAGACCATCACACTTATGTTGTTTACACTCGATGCAAATGATCGGTAAACAAACATCGGAACAGAGACAGGGAAGACATTCCAGTCAGAGGACCTGTAATGCATATGCAAATGAGTGCTCTCATGGCACGCGTATAGCAGGAAATTAAGAGAGGAGAGCAGAATGAAGGCAGAATTACAGAGTAATATGGAAATATGCAGATGTGTAGATACGCATTGCTGTTTCGTTATGACCGGAGAAATGGCCCTTGTTAATATTCAAACATCTTGATAAACAAAAGATACAAATGAAGCCGGTCCTCGAGGAATGACAGGCTGCTGAATACTTAACGCCTAGCCAAAACACACTGTGCAACTGAATTCATTTAATGGGCATCACATGTATTACACTAAAACAAACAAAGAGTGGGAGCATGCTGGACCACTTAATGTGTATCTCGGGTCATGTCTGGTAATGCACTTAAAACAAAATGGCGGTCATGTAACCCTTGGCACCTGAGGGTCATTTATCAAATTGGTCTGCTGCAGCTGGCCCAACTTTCAAGGACCTCCTTCCTCTTTGACATGGATTTCATTAAGCTCATTCTTCTTACCCTACAACAAAAAAGAAGACTTTGAATCAACCTAGCGACGTTCTAGCAATGTTCTTGTTTGAAACCACCATGTATCAATTTTAACATTCAATATACAGCCTGATCCTGCTATGCCATTGGCTCGTCATTGTCTGTGTTTGCCGTGGCATTAGGGTCATCATTGCACCTATGTTAATATGGAGAGAGATGACTTGTCATTGTGTGGTGTGTACTGTATTGCACTGTTGACTTTTGTCATGCTGCCATATTGGATAGAGTCCACCCTTGTTTCCATGCCCAGATGCTACAAGGGAGATAAATGGATTCTACACAGGGAGTTTGTCAGTTAGCTCATATATTCACTCAGTATACGCCGACAATGTTAACAGGACACAAAACTGCTTTAAAAGTGAGTTAGCACACATATAGGGTTTGTAGTGGCTTTTGTTATGGATTATTTTACTCTGACATCAACTTGGCTTTGTTTCGGGCCTTGGTTCTTGGAAATAACTTGAATAGGCTGCCAGTATCAGATATTTATTTCTTAAAAGCCACAGAGTATATGCAATGTCTAGCTCAGGAGTAGGAATGTTATAAATGTGAATTGGAATTGTTCCTGAGATATCATTTTCATATCATGACATGAATAAGCGTGCCTCCCTATGACCCAGTTCACATAATCAGAAACCATTGGAGTTAGATGGAAGCTTTGAAACGTTTGCATTAGATTTGCGAATTGATATGGGTATTTCCTTAGTGATGATAATGGCGATCTACTCCTGAATTTATAATTAGCATTTCTAAAGGCATGAAATTGTTAATTTATAGCTAATATGTTTCGGGTGGGATGGTATATTGGCTGTCTGCTGCTATGCTTTATCTCGAGGTCTATTGTCATCTGATTATGTGTTAGATGCCTCCCTTGCCATAACACCACTGAAGCATAAAGTAAAAATAAAAGCAATTTGAATGTGAACATGCATAATGGCCACGCTAAGTGCACTAGCCTAATGGTTTCATTATATCATAATAAAGGTTTAATGTATATTCCAAATGGCCATTTAAACCATTATGGTGCATATAGGGATTCCTAACAGACACTTTAAGTAGTTTTCTAATCTTTTTTCAGCTTCAGGATTGTAAAAGTGCGACTAAAAAAACAACAACATTATCTCCTTTTATGATCTCTGAGTTCATTGCAAACCACGTTATACTATTTCTGGGGACGCAAGGCTTGAAGGCCATCGTCTTGCAAGTGTGAGTCACTCTGTCGCTTGATTAGATTTCAAAAACGGAGTAGGGTGCATTGAGAATAACAAGGAAGGGGAAGACCTAAACATGTCCTAAGACATCATAACACAGAGTGCAGGAGAGGGTTAAAAAAAGATTAGTCAGCTTCTCTGTCCCAAGCAACACACTCTCCTTTGAACGGAGGCCAGCAGAAGAAAAGGCTCTCTCTTCTTTAACTCCAAATCCAGCACTGTCAGTCAACTTCAAAGCGGTGGCTGTGCTGTCTTTCTTAACCTCCAAATCTGGCGAGTCTTGTTACAGCTGTGCAGTGGGGACAGAGTGGGCACTGTGCTGGGGCTCCTGATTAACCCCAGGGCCAGGGCCGCTTTCCACAGCCCAGACGGATCCACTTTCGCCAGCCTCGGCCCCTGTAACGAGACCCCGCTCCAATAGCCCACTTCAAAGAGGCAGGCCAGCAGGAATGTCAGGTTCAGAACCAGAGGGAGGGAGAGAGGGAGAGAGAGAGGCCGTGTGTTTGTGGGGAGAGAGGCTGTGTGTGTGGGGAAAGGGGATGTGTGTTTGTGTGTATGTGTGCATGTGTGTGTGCCAGTGTGGGAAGGGATCAGTCTCAGTTTCTGGACAGCAGGACATCGCCCCTATCTGGGCCTGACTCGCTCAAGCGCTTCCTTTTTTTCATTTGCGGTGGAGTGAAGTCCTTTTAATTTAATTTGGCTGCAAAGCGAAGGCCCTTGGGGTTGTTTGGCCTGTGTCTGGACCAGCTATTCCACTTTAGAGCTAGACATCATGTGTACCGTCCAGGCTTTTCCACTGCTACAGCTCCCTGCCTGGTTATGCTTCACGACGCTTCATCTTCTCTCTGACCTCAGAGGCCAAACAAAATCTATCACACCGGGCAAGTTTTTTGGGCAGTCATGCAAAAATCATTAAAGTAACTGTTCACTCAATGACTGTATGTAACAGCATTTTCTTTCGGCATCATACTAGGCCTATATATCACCTATTAAAGTGCTTCAATTTCACTTCAGAAGGGAGATGTACTAGTTAAGTAATCCATCACAGTGAGGTGGTGAGCGTTTAGGAACGACCCACTGGGCACAGATGTCAGTTCAATGTTTTTTTTTTATTATTTACATTTGGTTGAGTTGTCAACTAACGTGAATTCAACGTGAAATCAATAAAAAATGTCACCATGACATTGGATTTAGGTTTAAAAATGTTGATGACTTTTTGCAAATCCAATCAGTTTTCCGCGTTGATTCGACATCATCACATTATATATTTTGCCCAATGGGGAGGATCATCATGTCATTGTGATGGAGTAGAGACGTGGGGTGGATAAAGCCATTGCTGCTACTGTCAACCTCCCATGTCTCTAGCGTCTCTCTCTCTCTCGTAATCTTCACAGAGAACTCTGGATGACCCTTGTCGCCATAGAGAGGGTAACTAGTCTCAGAGCCGGATCTAGTACGTGACCTACGTTCAGATTCTTGATCAAATCTTTGCAACGGAGATCAAGGCACACCCACTAACTATTCCCTGTGACTTTGTTTCCTTCCCCTTTTTGAAGTGAAGACATCTGGAGTGCATTATCAAAAAAGTATTGAGGTGCGCAAAAACACAACACAACAACAAAACGGTGCATCAAGTTGGAGTAATGAAATATCATCAAGTTATAAGGCTGTAATCTGTGCCTGGAGTCGCCGAAGAAACTCTAAAAGCAACATCTTAGAACTATGAAAACAAAAGAACACACCATCTGTATTATGTCTCAGTGGCTTCCAGCTTTCCAGTACCATGTCACTCTAGATCACTTTATGATATTGGGGGATGTGAATGATGCGAGCTAGAGGGCGGTTTATCCAGCACGCCCCCGCCATAAGTTGCATTTCCCCACAATTCAATAAACAGAACGGCGGGGGGTCCGGCAGGGATAGAACAAATCAAACCACTCTTTGAAGATGAGCAACAACTTCCTTCCTTGATGTTCCCTGTGCGCCAATGCTGAGAGTGTGATCGCGTTAATTTTGCAAAAGGGCCACACCCACAAATATGGAGTCGTGGAAAGGCTTTAAGTCCCAGCGAATCCCTGGAAGACTTGGGTTTAAATACTATTTTAAATAATTGAAATACTAATACTATTTGAAATCATTTAAAATACTTTAGCTGGGTTTGATTGAGTTTGCCTGGTAGAATGGATCCCAAAAATGCAAATCCTGCCCATCTGGCACTTCAGACAGGATAAACCAAACACTGAAAGTAGTTGAAAGATCTGTGTAAGGGCCACATCTTTTATTCTATAAATAGTATTTGAAACCAGGTCTAATCCCCTGTTGTGGAAATTAAGAAGACTGTGTGGCTGTGAAGATGTGCAGTACCAGTCCCTTCGATCATGCTGGGTCTTCCTTTTGTGGCGTGGAGACAATGGGCGGAGGCTGGGGACAGACAGGCAACCTGAACCTGACAGAGGAAGCTCTTAAAGCCACACAAAACAAACTGCTGAGCTCAGGCATTTCCCTCCTCCTGAAAGACTATCTCCGCTGTCTTTAAAGGTGAAGACGACTAATCTCCTCCAAAGTCACTGTGCTTGTGCTATTCCCCCTCCCTCTCCCTCTTTCTTGCCATCCCTCAATTTTCACTCTCCTCTGGGGTATCGGCCATTATGATGTCATTGGATCCCCTCACTGGTCGTTCAGGGTTCAGAGGTCAATGGACAAAAATGTCCTGTTCAGTGTGTTGTGTTCCTTGCAGGGCCAGGTGTGTTTTGGTTAGTAAGGCCGGAGATATTCAAGAGAAAATGACAGGCATTGTGCTGTGTTTCTAACCAAACAGTCCAACACATTAGGTGAAGGCTTTTTGTACTTGTTCCTGGCTTAATCGATGCTAAAAATGTAAATGCAAGTTTTTATTAGTTTTGTCTTTACAATTGACATAAAATAGCTCAAATAAATTTTTCCGCTTGATAAGCGCACCTATATAGTCCTTGCAGAGGATGAGTGAGCATCTCATGCTTCTTGGGACAATATTTACAGATCTGTGTTTTTAAGTTGGAAGAACCCTAGGCAGGTAATCAGTACTAAGCCAAGTAACTAAATAAACACTGTCTCTTTGATGTGATATGAAGAAAGAAAACATAGACCTACAGCAAACAGAGAACCACCCATCCACCTTCAACCAACTGACACACTAATGAAAACGCTCATGATGGACGTGCTCATCTGCACATACAAATACATTAAATTGTGCTACCACAGTCCATATCATTTCTGATGACATCCACAGTGGGTCGAAACACCGAGCAACAATTTAGTCCTGTTTTGAATTCAATTATCTTTTTCAGACAACCCTATCTCTCCTTCTCCATCATCTTCCCCGGTGAATTCATAAAAGGAAGGCCTGGAACAATTATATTCATGCCTCCTATTATGCCATTAAACCTGCCTGGACTGTGTGCATACTGCCTCATTACCTTGGCCAAAAAGCCACCTTAACCTCCATTACAAGCCCGTCCTGTATTTAATTATGTTTTAAGCTATTGAACCAAAAGCAATTAGGTTATAAAAGAGAGCTTGTTCGTTAAGATGAGGACTTTTTTCTATGAGGTAGATCCTCGAAGAGCGGATGATAATGAAACGCGACAGTTATCGAAATGACAGTACAATGCTAATGTTTCCAGGTACTTGAACTTGTCACTCAGGATTTTCATTGTTGGAGAAAAAAAAAACGAAAGGAAAAGAGAAGTCTACGCTCTGTAGAAAATGAGTCATTTTGTGTATGTGTGGGTGGGTTAAGGTTAAGGTTAAGGTTAGGTAAAGGGTTAGGTTAAGAGTTAGGGTTAGGGTTAAGGGTTAGGGAAAATATGATTTTGAATGGGAATCAATTGTTTGGTCCCCACAAGGATAGTAAAACAAATGTGTGTGTATTTGTCTGCCTGCGTGCATGTGTGTGTGTGTGTGTGTGCGTGCGGGTTTGTCTGTGCGTATGTGTGTGTGCAGGCATGTCTGTCTGTGCATGCGTGTGTGTGTTTCCATCCGTGTTTGCCTGTGTTTGTGTGCATGAGGAAGACTGTGAGTCAGAAATTCTGCATGTGTTTTGTCATCACAACTTCAGCGCAACAGAGACACAAACTGATAAGAATTCACACATCACATTCGCTCTGTATTTGCTTTAAACTTCCTTGTGTGTAACTGAGGGACAGACACAGGCCAGACATGTGGTCTACATTCTAATGGCCACTAAAGGGTCAACCCACCGGTCAAACAACACATTACTCTATGTCCACACAGGACAGGTTAGAATGCACAAGACTAATACAACAGCTCATCCAGTAGTTAATCTGTGGATATTAATGCAACATTTACCAGAGGCTGCATGAAAAAGAACCTGTCTTAAGAACAGGGAACAGAACACAGTATACATCTGGGATAGTGATAAATATGGAGGTTCCAATTATTTGGGTCATTTCAATGTAGCCCTTGCATTTCTCAAAACTAATGAGCTTACTACCATCAATTTATTTTTAGCTGGAAACGTGCCCCCGGAGGTAATCGAAGAGCCTGTGATGATTAGTCGGTCTATTGAACAACCTTTTCCCGATACTTTTGGCAAAATTTGCACTCAGAGCATATTATCACCTTGTATTTCATCCACTTGTAGCCTAGCAACTAAGTGGGGAGAAACACGCTTGATAATAACACGCAGAGGTTCTTAGAATTGATTTCTGCAACTTTTTCCAAAGTGAAGTCAAACCAGACCAGCCGTCGGGAAGATAATTAAGTATCAAAATAAAAATAAGTTTCAATCATATTCTTGGCCATTGTTAAGAACTTTTGTTTGGCGCCATCTTTTTATGAAACACCTTGACTTGACTGTACTGGCTATTGATGACATCTAAAGCATATGCCTTTGTATTAATACATTGGTGGGAGATGGTGAGAGTTTATTTCCAGTGACAAAATGGTTTAATATTTTTTTTGTACCCAGAGTACCCTTAATATCAAAATGGGGGAAGAGTTACTTCTTGAGAGCACAGAAAAAGCAAAACAATTGCCTACATAGGCCTACGGCTAAGTATGCAAATAATCTGTGTACAATAAAAAGGGGTTATCACCAAGCACTTAAGATGCTGATGATTAGGCTGTTACTGTTTCATCAAGTAAAAAGGGGAAAGACAAACGAGTTGATACAGATACACTTTTGGTCATTCAATCCCATAGGTGTTTGATTCAGCTGTGATTGCTGTCGATCCAGCACCATGTGGTCCTGCTGACTCCTGTCTGTCTGTCTGTCTGTCTGTCTGTCTGTCTGTCTGTCTGTCTGTCTGTCTGTCTGTCTGTCTGTCTGTCTGTCTGTCTGTCTGTCTGTCTGTCTGTCTGTCTGTCTGTCTGTCTGTCTGTCTGTCTGTCTGTCTGTCTGTCTGTCTGTCTGTCTGTCTGTCTGTCTGTCATTGGCTACACTACAGCCTCTAATCACCGCCATCAAGTTCAAAAAGGAGTGCAATTGATCAGTGAGGCCGGTTAGGACAGGTTTCGATATCACTCAGCTTTGAGGTCTGCAAACATGTTTTTTTTAAATATAATTATCTGTTAACAACGGTTATATGGGCATAGACAACTGATTCACACCTGACTTATTGATCAGGTATGATAATACAATTCAGAAAGATTGATCGTGGTAATGTGAAAAAGGTGTTTTTTAACATTCCTGGTAGGAAAATGTAACCAAATCCCCAGCCTTATCAGCATGGAAGAGGACTGGTGCTTTTATAATTTACATTCATATAGATGGCTTTTGGAGGGCTGCTGGCCAATTTGTTTTCAAATTAATTATTTGCCATGAAATGTAAAAGGCTTCTTCATTAGGTAGTGTGAAATCCTCCCTGTCTGCTATTTCTCTGAAGTCTAGCTAACCATTTTAATCTCGGCTCCCAACTCCATGGCATCTATACCCTGATAGAACATCAGGCCTGCCATCTAAATAATTGCCTCATTAGTAAAGGGTGCACAGGTATGGCATAAATATAAACTCTGAGACTGTATGTTAATCCGTCTGCATGTCAGACACACTCTTTATTCATGTGATCAAAATTCAGTTGAATTGTATTGAGGGCTTTAGAACTGAGATGGGAATTTAGTAACAACCAATGCATTCCAATGAGGAGCCAGCTATTTAAGGGAGGAAATGCCTTAATAACTGAACTTACTCCTGTTTGGCTTTGTCTACGCATAGTAATTACACTTTATGCTATTCAGACGTTCATCGCATTGTAGACAGACCCAAAACACAGCGCAAACATCCCATGCTATTTTACTTGGCTTCGATAGTTCAAAATCCTGTGAAGATCAGAACAACAAAACACAGAGCAAAACAAAAGAGATCCAACTACAAGCCTCTCCAGTCTCCAGCATCAAAGCCATTTGGCCAGACTGCAAACCTGCTGAATTGGAGCTTTGCCTCATTTTTCTTCCTGTGATGATGGACTTGCCATTACACCTTTGGCCTCCAAAGCAATGGCTCAGAGAGCATCAGCGCTAGTGCCGGGCTAGTGCACTGACCATATGACACAGACTTGTGAGGTTACCTTGAACAACCAGCAACCTGATAGACGAGGTGACTTTTCCATGTAGTGCTGCTACAGGAAGACAGAGTGCACAGGAGTGAACGCGTGACAAAAACAAATCACCTCCACAATAGGGATAATTAATCTGAGCTTATGCTAACAAATAACGCGTCTGTTTATTCCAAAACATTTGTATTAATGGCAATGGATTGAAACGATAGCGCTAGTAACGTCGAAAATGGACGTAGAATAGCTTTAGCTTCGTTCACATCTTCCATCAACTCTTTCCCCCAAGGACATCCGTCTGCTTCAATATCTGTTTTCTTAAGTTGTTATTATTCATACTATCTTGTTTTGCCATGACTGAGAGTGTGTTAAGCAGTTGAAAAATAGTCATTATGCAGATTTAAAATGGATTAAGAGAGGACCTTGCGCAACCTTGAATTTTAATGAGCACAAACACACACACACAAACACACACAGATAAAACCTGGACAGGTTGCATAAGAGAACACAGCACTTTCCTGACTCGCTTCATTTTCAAGAAGAACGCTGACAAGAGAAAAAGAGCTCTCTATTCTACACCCAAACTATCCAGCTAGAGACAAAAGTGTTGGCAACTTCTGCCCTCAGCCTTGACTTCCTTGCAGCGGGCCCAGTGCGTAATCACATTAAGGACTGTTTGATGATGTATTATGTCAAGTTTAGCAGTGACCCCCCTGGAGAAGGTTCAGTGGAGAGATTGGACAGAGGTGTAGCTCCCTGTAATTAAAAAGTATGTTATCTCTGGCCAGAGTGTTATGGCTAAAGCATTGGCACCGGTCCAACTCTGATTTAATCCCACCCAACCCTGTCTGTGGACGAGGTCGCAGGGTCACAAACAGCCTCCGCACAACACTATTCAGCTCCACTCAGACAGAGCAAGCCTTCTCCCATGGGGCTGCAGAAGCGGCTCCAATATACCATCCCCCAGCCCACACTGCCATGGTTAGGGCCGAGCCAGGAAAGAATCATCCTCCCCAATATACACACACACACACACACACACACACACACACACACACACACACACACACACACACACACACACACACACACACACACACACACACACACACACACACACACACACACAGACACACATGCACACACACTCTCCCTCCAAAAAACATTTTTTTTGTTATCAGGGAATCATAAAATCAATGACAGAAGCCTTGTGCCAGGAATACAGGGCCTTCTGAAAGCATTCAGACCCCTTGACTTTTTCCACATTTTGTTACGTTAAATCCTTATTCTAAAATGTATTAAATAAATAAACAAATTCTCAGCAATCTACACATGATACCCCATAATGAAAAAGCGTAAACAGGTTTTTAGAAAAACAGAAATACCTTATTTACATAATTATTCCAGCTGTGATTGGGAGTCCCATAGGGCGGCGCACAATTGGCTCAGCGTCGTCCAGGTTTGGCTGGGGTAGGTCGTCATTGTAAATAAGATTTGTTCTTAAGTGACTTGCCTAGTTAAATAAAGGTTAAATAAATACAAATAATTCTGACCCTTTGCTATGAGACTCGAAATTGAGCTCAGGTGCATCATGTTTCCATTGATAAACCTTGAGATGTTTCTAATACTTGTTGGAGTGTTATGGCTAAAGCATTGGCACCGTCCAATTTACCTGTGTTAAATTGATTGGACATGATTTGGAAAGGCACACGCCTGTCTATATAAGGTCCCACAGTTGACAGTGCATGTCAGAGCAAAAACCAAGCCATGAGATCAAAGGAATTGTCCATAGAGCTCTGAGACATCATTGTCTCGAGGCACAGATCTGGGAAAGGGTACCAAAAAATGTCTCCAGTTTTGAAGGTCCGCAAGAACACAGTGGCCTCCAACATTCTTAAATTAAAGAAGTTTGGAACCACTAAGCTCTTCCTAGAGCTGGCTTCCCGGCCAAACTGAGCAATTGGGGGAGAAGGGCCTTAGTCAGGGAGGTGACCAAGAACCTCAATGGTCAATCTGACAGAGCTCTAGAGTTCCTCTGTAGAGATGGGAGTACCCAAAGGACAATCATCTCTGCAGCACTCCACCAATCAGGCCTTTATGGTAGTGGCCAGAAGGAAGCCACTCCTCAGGAAAAGGAACATGACAGCCCACTTAGAGTTTGCCAAAATGCACCTAAAGACTCTGGTCTGATAAAAACAAGATTGAACTCTTTCACCTGAATGCCAAGTGTCACGTCTGGAGGAAACCTGGCACCATCCCTACGGTGAAGCATGGCAGGATCATGCGTGGCAGCATCATGCTGTGAGGATGTTTTTCAGCGGCAGGGACTGGGAGAAGAGTCAGGATCGAGGGAAAGATGAATGGAGCAAAGTACAGAGAGATCCTTGATGAAAACCTGCTCCAGAGTGCTCAGGACCTCAAACTGGGGAGAAGGTTCACCTTCCAATCGGACAATGACACTAAGCACACAGCCAAGACAATGCAGGAGTAGCTTCGGGACAAGTCTCTGAATGTCCTTGAGTGGCCCAGACAGAGCCCGGACTTGAACCCGATCGAACATCTCTGGAGAGACCTGAAAAAAGCTGGGCAGAGATGCTCCCCATCCAACCTGACAGAGCTTGAGAGGCTGTAATCGCTGCCAAAGGTGCTTCAATTAAGTACTGAATAAAGGGTCTGAATACTTTCCGCATGCACTGTATTTAACTAATTTGGCCCATTGGCTGCGGTGGTGAGGTAACGGGAGGTTCATTACTCGTTCAGCCATGTCTTCCATTGTGAAGCCATGTCTTCCCTTGTGATTTCAAACCGCCGGTTTGCCCAAAGCAGGTCCAATCAGTTGGCAAGGAGCTGCTCAACCCATATAACAACATCCTCAGGTAATGATTGAGTGGGCCCAAAGTTCCTTTCCTCGTCTCCTGGTGCATATCAATACGTCTCTTGGAGGACTGTCATGTATTAGTAATACATGATTATAACTGGGCAGAGGTAGCTCGGAGATACAGTATAGTTCTTTACGCTATCCATGTTTTCCTACACTCCAATCTTTTCTGCTACTTCCCAAATCTGAACATATTTTAAAAGTGTTTGCACTAGCCATGTCAGGGTGAATACCGCAATAGACCAGCTAACAGGTGTCAACGTCAATAGATCCCCCATTTTGTAACGATTATCTTTTATATTCATATGGTATGCATGCTGCCATTGCATGATTGATTTAATCTATACCATGCTTCCTCAGTCACTGCAGATGTAAGCTTTCCCTGTCTACAAGTTGTCAGGAGGCTAGAGGTTAGGACACCTAAAATGGCTAATGGACCAGATTGTTATAGCTTCGTTCTGAAGGTAGGTAAGGAGTCAAGCGCAGGAGAGCAGAGATGTCAATGTAGCGTTTCTTTTAATAGGCAAGTCCAAAAAAACGGTACAGGCACAATCACCCCCAAAAAACGCCCAAGACAATGAGAACTAACAGTTACGCACGGAAGGAGAATAAACCAATGCTCCCTACTATAATAAACACACGTGAATAAACTGAGGAAAGCGTCCACAAGCAACATGAAGATAATCCCGCACAAACCTAAGCGGGGAAACAGGGGTAAATATACACACAGGAATTAAAGCAAATGAAAACCAGGTGTGCATGAACCAAAGACAAAAGGAAAAATGGCTAGTAGGCCGGCGACGCCGACCGCCGAGCACCGCCCGAACAGGGAGAGGAACCACCTTCGGTGGAAGTCATGACACAGATAAGAATTTCCCAACATGCTAAGGTTATCGAGGTCACAGAGGAGGTCAGTTAGAGTACTGGGTTGAGGGAGAAAGAGTGGTAGAGCCATACTCCAACAGCTCCCTTTCAACCCCCAAAGATAATGAGTTTTTTATTTAACTAGGCGTCAGTTAAAAACGAATTCTTATTTACAATGACACCCTAGGAACAGTGGGTTAACTGCCTTGTTCAGGGGCAGACTGACAGACCTTATCAGCTCGGGGAGTTGATCTAGCAATCTTTCGGTTACTGGCCCAAAGCTCTATCCACTAGGCTACCTGCCACTCCCAAGTTATAGACAGAGATGGTAGTCAATTATTCTTTCAATATCAGCTTTTAGGCCCATACACTCGACTTCCTTAACGTCATATGGTGCTATCCTCAAAACAACTTTTCCACTGAATGTACTTTCAGCTCAAAACATTGTGTCATGTACACTGTGTATGTACTCATCTGCAAATTCACTTGTGCCTGCTACAGCATTGCCTAAGCTGCTGTAGTTGTTGCAAAATTGCACAGATGTGCTGTTTATACCCAAGCTAAATTAGATGAAGATGACCGCAAAATGAGCTGCTGGGGGTTTAATTCCCTGTTTATATCGTTGGCTTTGTTTTTGTTTTGTTTGATTCAATATGCTAATAGCAACCCTCTCAGCTCGTACACTGAGAACTGACACACCGCACCACTCTATATTTCATATTCCCAATCTAAGGAAAGTTGCTATTGCTTTTCAAAAAGACAAAAGAAAAATGCCATTCGATTTTGGGTGTCCTTTGGGTTCATTGACATTACAAAACAAATTTTATACTGAACAAATAAGTAATGATGATTAAACAGAATTGTCCTTTGTGTACGGTACCAGTCAAAAGTTTGGACACACCTACTCATTCCAAGGTTTTTCTTTATTTGTACTATTTTCTACATTGTAGAATAATAGAGAAGACATCAAAACTATGAAATAACACACATGGAATCATGTAGTAAGCAGAAAAGTGTTAAACAAATCAAAATATATTTTATATTTGAGATTCCTCAAAGTAGCCACCCTTTGCCTTGATGACAGCTTTGCACACTCTTGGCATTCTCTCAACAAGTTTCATGAGATAGACGCCTGGAATGCATTTCAATTAACAGATGTGCCTTGTAAAAAGTGAATTTCTGGAATTTCTTTCCATTTTAATGTGTTTGAGCCAATCAGTTGGGTTGTGACAAGGTAGGGGTTGAATACAGAAGATAGCCCTATTTGGTAAAATACTATGATGAAACTGGCTCTCATGAGGACCGCCACAGTAAAGGAAGACCCAGAGTTACCTCTGCTGCAGAGGGTAAGTTCATTAGAGCTAACTACACCTCAGATTGCTGACCAAATAAACACTTCACAGAGTTAAAGTTTATTTTTTCATTATTATATATATGTACATGTTTTATTTACCCTTTATTTAACTTGGCAAGTCAGTTAAGAACAAATTCTCATTTACAAACACATTTTTATCTACTCCGGCCAAACCCGGGCCAATTGTGCACCGCCCTATGTAACTTCCAATCACGGCCAGTTGTGATACAGCCTGGATTTGAACCAGGGTGTTTGTAGTGACCCCTCTAGCGCTGACATGCAGTACCTTAGAACACTGCGCCACTCGGAAGCCGCAAACAGACACATTTCAACATCAATTGTTCAGAGGAGACGGCGTGAATTATCTCTGCATGTGTGGTTCCCACCGTGAAGCATGGAGTAGGATGTGTGATGGTGTTGGGGTGCTTTACTGGTGAAACTGTCTATGATTTATTTAGAATTCAAGGCACACTTAACCAGCATGGCTACCACAGTATTCGCCACGGTACGCCATCCCATCTGGTTTGCACTTTGTGGGACTATCATGTGTTTTTCAACAGGACGTTAACCCAAAATACCTCCAGAATATGTGTAAGGGCTATTTGACCAAGAAGGAGAGTGATGGAGTGCTGCATCAGATAACCTGGCCTCCACAATCACCCGACCTCAACCCAATTAAGATGGTTTGTGATGAGTTGGACCGCAGAGTGAAGGAAAAGCAGACAACAAGTGCTCAGCATATGTGGGAACTCCTTCAAGACTATTGGAAAAAGCATTCCAGGTGAAGCTGGTTGAGAGAATGCCAAGAGTGTCCATAGCTGTCATCAAGGCAACGGGTGGGAACTTTGAAGAATCTAAAATCTAAAATGTATTTTGATTTGTTTAACACTTTTTTGGTTACTATATGATACTATTTGTGTTATTAAATCATTTTGATGTCTTACCCTTTTAATCTACAATGTAGAAAATCGTAATAAAAAAAGAAAAACCCTTGAATCAGTAGGTGTGTCTAAACTTTTGACTAGTACTGTATGTCTTCACTTTAAGATATCTTCAGGTTTCATCCACAACTTTCTTTCAACGTGGATGGTGGTGAACCTAAATGCCCGCAAATGATTTCCACAAAGATATTTTGAACATTTCTGATTTGCTGAACTTAAGCAAAGGCCTCATCTTCAATGCCAAGGTATAATCAACTGCTCTGTGCTGTACATCTGACTCCAGTTACTCCACTTCAGTATTCATATCCTGCTCTCTACCTCTCCATATCTGATCCTCCTTTGTGAAGGGCCAATCATCTCTTCTGATTCGCTCGTATTGCAGTTGGAACCATTTCACTATACATGTCCTGTGATTGGTTGATGTTTTCCATCCAAAAGTAACATAGCCATTCTCAGACAGACAGAGGTAGAAAACATATGTCTGGGCTGATCAGAGTGCACAGTACTGTTGGAATGTGTATGGCTTCAATCAAGTCACTTGGATATTGGGCTAGGGGGCAGCATTGACACGGCTGGATAAAAAACATACCCGATTTAATCTGGTTACCACTCCTACTCAGTAACTAGAATATGCATATACTTATTACATATGGATAGAAAACACCCTAAATTTTCTAAAACTGTTTGAATGGTGTCTGTGAGTATAACAGAACTCAAATGGCAGGTCAAAACCTGAGAGATTCCTTTACAGGAAGTGGCCTGTCTGACCATTTCTGGAACTTCTTTGCCATCTCTATCATTTACTAAGGATCTCTGCTCTAACGTGACACTTCCCACGTCGTCCATAGGCTCTCATAGCCCGGGAAAAAAGAGAATGTCGTCATTCCAGCCCCAGGCTGAAACACATTATCGCCTTTCTCAAGTGGCCCATCAAGAGACACTAGCTTATGCGCGTGACCCCGACCGCCCCCGCCTTTGGGATTTTTTCCTCTGTTTGCCGAAAAGGAGATTCCCTGTCGGAATTTTACCGCTTTTCTACGAGAAAAATGACGTAAAAATTGATTTTAAACAGCGGTTGACATGCTTCGACGTACGGCAATTGAATACTTTGAATTTTATTGTCAGGAATTGCGCCAAGCGCGCGACACTTCTTTACTATTTCGGATAGTGTCTGGAACGCACGAACAAAACGCCGCTATTCGGATATAACGATGGATTATTTTGGACCAAACCAACATTTGTTATTGAAGTAGACGTCCTGGGTGTGCATTCTGACGAAGGCAACAAAAGGTAATGACATTTTTATAATAGTAAATATGATTATGGTGAGTGCTAAACTTGCCGGATGTCTAAATAGCGAGCCCGTGATGCCTGGGCTATATACTTAGAATATTGCAAAATGTGCTTTCACCAAAAAGCTATTTTAAAATCGGACATATCGAGTGCATAGAGGAGGTCTGTATCTATAATTCTTAAAATAATTGTTATGCTTTTTGTGAACGTTTATCGTGAGTAATTTAGTAAAATGTTAGCGAATTCCCCGTAAGTTTGCGGGGGGTATGCTAGTTCTGAACGTCACATGCTAATGTAAAAAGCTGGTTTTTGATATAAATATGAACTTGATTGAACAAAACATGCATGTATTGTATAACATAATGTCCTAGGGTTGTCATCTGATGAAGATCATCAAAGGTGAGTGCTGCATTTAGCTGTCTTCTGGGTTTTGGTGACATTATATGCTGGCTTGAAAAATGGGTGTCTGATTATTTCTGGCTTGGTACTCTGCTGACATAATCTAATGTTTTGCTTTCGTTGTAAAGCCTTTTTGAAATCGGACAGTGTGGTTAGATTAACGAGAGTCTTATCTTTAAATGGCTGTAAAATAGTCATATGTTTGAGAAATTGAAGTAATAGGATTTTGAAGATTTTGAAAATCGCGCCACAGGCTGGCAGTGGATGTTACGTAGGTGGGACGAATTCGTCCCGCCGGTCCCATAGAGGATAAAGCACAAAGTTCTGATCATTTGTGATCAGGGCGAGTGCAGCCTACCATATGCCCTATGATCCAATTAGAGGTCCTCCTGTTGATATTGGCAGGCAAAACTGTGCTCTGTGACGTATTCCTGTTGTAAATAATTATCTTAGCGAAGTTATACTACATTTTATATAATCCAGTTTGAAACTCCACTTTAAACATTATGGGGTAAAGTCAGTTAGGACAGTGGAATACAACATCTAGCATTGTGTCTTCCTGCACACAGCTATTTACTCCACCCCCGGCCAGGTTGTACACTGTTTTAACAGTTTCCCAGTGTTCTTTTGTCCCGGGAGCAAGAGTGGCCTCTAGACATTGATTGACGTAAATGTTCACTTGAGGGACTGCATATTCAAGAGTGAAGAGTTTTGAAATGAGAAACTAAAATGGACCGTCGTTAAGAAGAAACAAAGGTTGCAATTGTAAGAGTGCTCTAGATGACAGGGACCTTGACATACATGTCACATAAGAGGTCAGAGTTCATGGACAACTACTTTTCTACAGAGTCTTTACTCAATGACCTTTCACTTGAAGATTTGAATAACTCTCAGAGTAATAAGAAAGCTGGCTATTTCTTAAACTTATAATGTGCTTAAAGAAAAGGGGCTGAAGGGTGAAATCAGTTGTGGGAAAACACTTTTTTAAATTTGTTTGAACTATGGAGTCTTCAATGTCTCTTACTAGGCAACATTTTCCATTAGCATTTTAAACGACCGGTATTCTTCATTATAATCAGGGCGAGATGCGTTTCTAGAGCAGGGGAAGTATTGATTGAGCGGCAATGTCAAAGTCTGCATGAAGACGCGGCGGCAGACTGCATGTGACAGGCCTTGGCCCCGGTTGAAAGCGGATCAGTAGTCAGAGAGAGGGGGCTGAGGGAAAGGAAATAATCAGTTTTGCACACTTCCAAATAATTACAGTAATATGAAGATAATTACAGTGGAGGCTTGGCAGCTTTATCATGAGACGGCCACATTCGGTAATGTAATTTAATTTATGCTTCCTGTGAAAATAATCACTCATTCCGATTACACAGAGGCGAAATGACATCGTTGTAATTGTGTTTTGTTCATTTGCACAAGATGTATGGATTTTAAATGTATGCCCATCCGTATTTCTCTGCATAAAAAATCTATACAATGTGTTTGAGGAATGAGCTGAATTACTCTTATCTATATTTATTGAATACCAACAGCCGGGTATATCCTTACAATGTGTTCACAAGAGGAAATTGTGACGAGGGTAAAATATACCTACATGGGTAACACTTTATTATAAGGGCCTATAATAAACCATTTTTATGGCATTTCTAAGGCATTTACAAACCGTTTGCTCACCATTTATTAATAATCTCTCCCACATTTGTGAATGTTAGTAAGCTAGTTATTCACACATGTATATATATTTCCTTAAACATCCTGTGGTGTGTGCTTGTTCTTTTACCAGGTACAGCAGGAATGTCTACCCATGGCATGCCCATCTTTTTGGGAGAAATTACACTGGTCACTCAAAAGTATTTATAAAATAGAAATAGCGCTCACTTTAGATTAGGGACTGAAACAATAGTTTACTAATGATTAGTAAATTACTTATAAATATGGAAGTAATAATGAATAAATTGTGAACACACAATTTATAAATGCCTTATAAATGTTTGTGTTACCCATATGTTTAAGCACAGTTAATATTTGACAAGAAGAATTCTAATTGCCTGTCTTGAAAGGGGGAAAATAATTTATGCTAGTGGATTCCTGCCACACATTACACTTGCTAAAGGATTTCTGCAGCTAATTTATACTACAATAATGATAAAATGATGGTTACTTCTGCTATCTAACAGGGTAATTATGAAACCAAAGATGCTATCCTTCCTAAATCCAATGAGTTGAAGTCACTCTCAGATCTTCGTAGTTACAGATTCATCTCTACTTCTAGAAAATCTTAACTGAAATCAGGCAAAATATTCCAAGAGCCTTCTTGGTATGAAGCAAACTTGACGTGAGTTTTGCTTTTCACCGTATCGCACACACTCACAACTACATCATACAACAAATAACAAGCCCCTAACTCATTATCAATCTTGGAGACCAAAGTATGACCGCAATAATCTCATTTTAATTTGGGTTTTATTGGAGTTGGGGGTGAATAATCAGATTGTCCCAGTTGGAGACGGGAGTGGGTTGGCCAGCACTTGTGAATGTCTCCAGATGGTGTGGCTGAAGCAGACCGGCAGTGAAGCAAAACCGAGGGAGGGAGGACCTCAAAGAGCATGGCGCTGCCTTTTTTTTCTCTCTCTCTCAGCCTCACTATCTCCGCTACTCTATTTCCATCCATCTCTCTCTCCCAGGCTCCACTCCTCTCTCTCGTCTTCCCTCCTTCCCTCTCTATATCCCCCTATCCATCACCCCACTCTCTCTCCCCCTCCCAAACAGTTACGCACAATCCTCCAGCAGAGGGCTAGCACAATGCCCCTCGTTCCCTCAACCCACCTGCCGGTCTCCCCACACTCCTACGGAGGGCGATAGTGGCCTGCCCTCCCATTACACCAGGGGCGCAGGGTTAGCACACAGCCCTCAGGGCAGGCAGCTGTCAATTAGTGATAACTCCGCCGAGAGACCCCCCCCCCCCCTCGTTAATCAGGGGCCCATCGCCTAGCAACCGGCCAGAGGAACTCTTCACTACTCTGGATGCCTGGTGAGAGTCACAACACTGAGATGATCTAACAAAGGGAGAGGGATGGGGGAGAGAAGGAGGGAGAGAGAAGGGAGAGATGAGATGGCTGTACCCCATGGTGTTGTGTTGACTGGTAATTCCTTTCTGAAGGGGATGGACCACAAGTATTTGAATTGCAACAATGGTTGAAAATGTATATAATGTACATGACCTACTTGTGTGAACACAGCCCCTTCTGGGTTATCTTTTAATATGAAACTACAACTGTATAATTGAAAAAGTAAAATTACACAGCAGGTTCTACATTTTAGCTGGACACCAATCTACCAGAATCCTTACACTTTAGACATCAGCAGCTCTGCTGCTCCAAAAAAAACAGAACGCCTCCATTTTAATCAATTCACTTCATCAGACAGACCTTATTGCCTTATTCCTCCAGGCTGTTCCATTGCAAATGCATTAATAACCTGTGAATATGACTTCTGTGAGCTTGAGTCACAGCCGCCTGACAGAGTGGCAGCGCCGAGAGCCTCGAACAGGTGATAAATCTTTGTCACATTTTATTCGAGGTGGGCATGCAAACAGTAACCTCATATCGAGCCGTAATACCCAAGGAGACACTGTGGGGTGTCGTGGAAAAAAAGAGTGAGCTGCGCCAGTTGGTATGCTAGCCACGAGCGTCTCTTCTGTGATGTCATTAAAGCAGCAGTGGATGAGGAATAAGCCCCTGCTGGTATAGAGGACCAGAGGGAGGCTCTCGCTAGCTGAGGTTGAATCCTTCCAAGTGGTGCTTCTAATGGCTAGGTGTACGAGAACCTTCAACCACTGCAAAGTGGAGGCTCCCATGACCGTGACAGGTTGATCACGAGCTAATTACATTCCTATCCAAATTTCTACCTTTTATAATGAATAATATTATAAAATGGTGGCGCTACAAGGAACCTCAATTGATGGAATACGTAGGCTACTATATACTGTATGTCTGCAGAAATGTATAATGTTACTGTATTTAGTTATGAATTGCACTGGAATGGAAATGAATGGAGAAAGCTTGCTCAGTAACCTAGGTAACACAGTTTGGCTAATTCCCTGAAGCAGAAGTCTCAAGCTAAGCCAAAGACAGGCATGGATAAAACATATACCAATAAAGAGTGACAATGACCATTCCATCCCATTTTGGTGGGAAAGATAACATTAAAAATGCAGTGAAAACAAACCCAGTATATGCCTCCCTAAGGTTATGACATCACTGTAATCACAAAACAGCAGTGAAACCCGTTCACCATAAAGACGCCAGCTGTGAACACCAATTTATTTGACATTATAAATATTATATTTTTTAGTAGAGAAACGTTTACAGTTGACCTCCGCGGGTCAACTGCTGACTGGACAATAGAAATTGTCACTTGGCTCGTTATTTATTTACCTTGTGCGGTCACTTTTGAGACAATTCATTATCCTTGGCCCTGAAAGATTTATAAGCAGGTTGACCGGGGCACTCAGAGAGTAAACGGGGACTGTTGTCAAGGTACTAGGGGAGTGATTTTAGCAACCCATTTACTGAATCATGGCAACCCCCCAAAAAAATGGGTCCCCAATGCTAGGTCCTCGCAAAGCATTAACCTGAAAAGCTTCCTTGAATATTCACATTATTCAGCATTAAAGAACAGTAAGGAGAGCCTTTATTATGGCAGTGCATGGAAAGTAGCTGACACACTACCCAGTCACCCCTCCATCGCTAAATGATGAGCAATGCCTTCCCACCAGTTCCCAGGAAATACAGCTTCTCATCTGAGCCCACTCACTGTATTTAAATGCTTTTGTCCTCTCAGCATATCTCGTTGTTGTCTAAAAAAGGAGCCGGCTCCTTCCTCCCTTCCATCCTTCTCTCATTCCCCCTCCCACCTTCCTGCCTCTTCTGCCCTTGTCTTTTTCCTTGATGGTTGAGCGTTTGGGTGGTCCGTCTGACCGCACTGACCCCCGATGCTTGGGATGACGTAAATTCGCTAAGGATTAGCATCTCCCTCCTCCTGTGACAGTCTTCTTTGCTCCAGCTGATGTGGGTTTGTGCCCCTGGTGAGGCGAGGTGGGGTAAGGGGGGGAGGAGGGTGGGGGATGGGGGGGATGCTTGGTTACCGACAGCTGTGTGCTGGTGGGCTGGACAGTGGTGTAACAGTAGCAGTCTCATCTGCTACAGCACTGTATGCATAGCTGCTGCACTGTGGTTGTGAGTGGGGATGTACTTTACTCCACCGCATGCCTATATAAGCTATAGGCTAGTGTGGGCAAGCAGCTCATTCACCGTTGAACGTGTAAGTCAATGGTCCCTAAGATGTTCTATCAAGCCATGCTATCATTCACATACAATGGAATCCTTGGGAACTTTTACAGCTGCTCCATCGAGAGCATCCTAACTGGTTGTATTACAGTCTGGCATGGCAGCTGCACCACCCTCGAACGGAAGGCTTTATAGAAGGTGGTGCCTGAAGGCCAAGCGCATCCCTGGGGGTGAGCTCCCAGCTATTCAGGATGTACATTCCAGGCAGTGTCTGAGAAAGTCCCCCAAAAAATTGACAAAGACTTCAGCCAGACTGTTCTCCATGCTCCCGTTCGGCAGAAGGTACCGGTGCATCAAGGCTCAGACCAACAGAGTCCTAAACAGCTTCTATCCCTTGGCCTTAAGACTGATAAATGGCTAAAAACGACTGTTCCCCGTCCCCCCTACACTGCTGCTAAAATGATTATTGATTGGTTTAATTACTACCACTACTACTGTACTACCACTACGCTGCACTTCATTGATTACTGATTGCCATTACCATAAGTACCTATCTATTTACACTGCTACGGGTCATTATTACTCCTGTTCCCATTTACATATTTGTATCCACCTATTTATCTTGCTACTGGTCACCGTTACTCCTGTTCACATGGATACAGTCCATTCGGAAAAGTATTCAGACCCCTTCCTTTTTTCCACATTTTGCTAAGTTACAGCCTTATTCTAAAATTGGTTAAATCAGTTTATTTTATATTATTGCAAATTTATAAAAAATAAAAAAACGTAAATACATTATTTACATAAGTATTCAGACCCGTTACTATGATACTCGAAATTGATCTCAGATGCATCCTGTTTCCATTGATCATCCTTAAGATGTTTGTGCAGCTTGATTGGAGTCTACCTGTGGTAAATTAAATTGATTGGACATGATTTAGAAAGGCATACACCTGTCTACAGTGCATTCGGAAAGTATTCAGACCCCTCGACTTTTTCCACGTTTTGTTACGTTACAGCCTAATTCTAAAATTGAATAAATTGATGAGGGGGAAAAACAATCTACACACAATACCCCATAACGACAAAGCAAAAACAGGTTTTCATATATTTTTGCAAATGTATAAAAAAAAAATTTAAGTTAAATAGCACATTTGCATAAGTATTCAGACCCTTTACTCAGTACTTTTCAAAAATGTAATATTTCAGTTTACATTTATTTATAGATTTGCAAAAATGTCTAAAAGCCTGTTTTTGCTTTGTCGTTATGGGGTATTGTGTGTAGATTGATGAGGGGGAAAACTATGCAATCAAATTTAGAATAAGGCTGTAACTTAACAAAATGTGGAAAGAGTCAATGGGTCTGGATACTTTCCGAATTCACTGTATATTATTATCGATCTATATATTCCTGCTACCAGTTACATACAGTATATCTACCTATTACTGTTTACTATTTTACTATTATTATTATGAATCCTGCTACCAGTCAGTTCCTCCTAATCCCCACGTACATGTACATATTTACCTCAAATACTCCAGTATCCCTGCATATTGTACATTTCGTATTCTCACTGACCCTATATATACAAATTTGTTGTTAACAAACTATAGTTTTGGCAAATCGGTTAGGACATCTACTTTGTGCATGACACAAGTAATTTTTCCAACAATTGTTTACAGACAGATTATTTCACTTATAATTCAAAGTATGACAATTCCAGTGGGTCAGAAGTTTACATACACTAAGTTGACTGTGCCTTTAAACAGCTTGTAAAATTCCAGAAAATGATGTCATGGCTTTAGAAGCTTCTGATAGGCTAATTGACATCATTTGAGTCAATTGCAGGTGTACCTGTGGATGTATTTCAAGGCCTACCTTCAAACTCAGTGCCTCTTTGTTTTACATCATGGGACAATCAAAAGAAATCAGCCAAGAGCTCAGAAAAAGTATTGTAGACCTCCACAAGTCTGGTTCATCCTTGGGAGCAATTTCCAAATGCCTGAATGTTCATCTGTACAAACAATAGTACGGAAGTTTAAACACCATGGGACCACGCAGCCGTCATACCGCTCAGGAAGGAGACGCGTTCTGTCTCCTAGAGATGAACGTACATTTGGTGTGAAAAGTGCAAATCAATCCCAGAACAACAGCGAAGCACCTTGTGAAGATGCTGGAGGAAACAGGTACAAAAGTATCTATATCCACAGAAAAACGAGTCCTATATCGACATAACCTGAAAGGCTCATCAAGGAAGAAGCCACTGCTCCAAAACAGCCCAAAAAAAGCCAGACTACGGTTTGCAACTGCATATGGGGACAAAGATCGTACTTTTTGGAGAAATGTCCTCGGTCTGTCCTCTGGTCAAAAATATAACTGTTTGGCCATAATGACCATCGTTATGTTTGGAGGAAAAAGGGGGAGGCTTGCAAGCCAAAGAACACCATCCAAACCGTGAAGCACGGGGGTGGCAGCATCATGTTGTTGGGGTGCTTTGCTGCAGGAGGGACTGGTGCACATCACAAAATAGATGGCATCATGAGGATGGAAAATTACGTGGATATATTGAAGCAACATCTCAAGACATCAGTCAGGAAGTTAAAGCTTGGTCACAAATGGGTCTTCCAAATGGACAATGACCCCAAGCATACTTCCAAAGTTGTGGCAAAATGGCTTAAGGACAACAATGTCAAGGTATTGGAGTGGTCATCACAAAGCTCTGACCTCAATTCTATTGAAAATTTGTGGGCAGATCTGAAAATGCGTGTGCGAGCAAGGAGGCCTACAAACCTGACTCAGTTACACCTGCTCTGTCAGGAGGAACGAGCCAAAATTCACCGAATTTATTGTGGGAGGCTGAAATAAATCATTCTCTCTACTATTATTCTGACATTTCACATTCTTAAAATAAAGTGGTAATCCTAACTGACCTAAGACAGGGAATTGTTACTAGGATTTAATGTCAGGAATTGTGAAAAACTGAGTTTAAATGTATTTGGCTAAGGTGTATGTAAACTTCCGACTTCAACTGTATATGTTATTTCATAGTTTTGATGTTTTCACTATGATTCTACAATGTAGAAAATAGTAAAAATAAAGATAATCCCTTGAATGAGTAGGTGTGTCACCTTTTGACTGACCAACTGTATATTTTTTATTAGTCATACACTTTTGTTATTGATTTTCTGGACTGTTGGTCAGAACTTCCAAGTTAAGCATTTCACTGTACTTGTACATGTGACAATAAACTTGAACTTGAATGGAACAGTTGCAATTCATGGGTTAATCCTCCAATATTACCCTGAACTCATCTACTTGACTGTCTTCTCACCGTCATACTGTCAGAGCCAGCACAGCTGGGAGCTCTCAAGGAAACTTGGCATAGCTATGTAGGATGGTGCTCAATCCTGTTTGCTGTTTTGTAAAAATAACAGAGAGACTGAGATTTTATTATTTTCCTTGCACAGTAATTCACCCAATCTCTTACTGTAAATACACAGCTGGAAAACACGAGGGCCATGTTTGTATTCCCAATTTAAAAGAAAATCTTCCATACTCTACTCTTCTTTCCGGGTCATCCCTCATTCTGCATGCATGACCTTACAAACAAAAAACAGACAATGGAAAAATATGTGTTTACATGCGAGGTCTTAGGAGAACAGCAAGGGTGAAGGAGACACTCATTCTTCTTTCCTATTATAAGGGACTGAAAGTAGAACCACAAGAGGAGAGCTAACTATTAGAAGCCCTTGGCAAAAGAGCTTCTCTGTAAACAGAGGCGCCCATGGTGCTCGGCAAGTGCCTGCCTGCCTGCCTGCCTGCCGTAGAGAGGTTAGCGCACTCGAGTCTCCCAGCTCTGTTTATACAGTAACCATACTGAGAAATGCTGAGGCATCTTCGATGCAACCTGACTCTTTTTAATCACTCGTGTTTGGCTTTGATCTCCGGGAGCGGAGAGAGAAAATAATTACATGTTTTTGGGTGCCATTTTACAATGAATGAAAGACGAGACTACATTTGAATAGTGTGTCAATAAGAGGTTATCTCGTTGGTAGGTGATAGGGAGGTGTTGAATGCTACTTGGGGGGAATTAATAAACAAGACCCATTTAGAGATTGTGACACGGTGTTCTCCAGCAAAGAGGCTCTCAAGGATCAACATTCTCCATTCTACCTCGCAACAACAAGAGGGTCTGAGCTCATCATTGGCTCACTGTGTGGCCAACCTTATCTGGCCTTGATGCATCCTAGGAGGCAGGTACATATTGACCACTCGCTCTGCATTTCAAAGTGCTTCTCCACTTATTTGCTGCTTCAGTCTGCCCGGAAAATGCTTTCATTTTAGCCCTTCTTGAGCCTCAGAGTTCTCTACGAAGTCTGATAAGAGGAGTCTGAGATGAGATATATGGATATGATGCTACGAAAGAGAAAGATTTATTCTGCTTTCATCTATTATCAGAATGAAAAGGATTGTGTGACGCTGAGCAACAGACGTCTGGTATGTTGAAAAGCATGTCCTTACTTGACACAATGTGACCGAACTCAGACGTGTATCTACAGCGAACCCCTGGAGTATGTGTAAGTAGAAAGAGAAACTGTCTTGGCAGTGACAGTGGGCTAGACTGTGGTGGAAAACAAACAAATGAAATCGAAAATGAATACGCGCAACAGCAGTATATGATTTAGAAAAATCACAAGTTTGATATTTAGTGGCAGTATTTATCCTGAGAATACCTCCATATGCTGTGTAGGATTATTAATCATGTGGAATTTGATTGAGTGTATGGTCAGACAACCAGCAAGGGTTGACTCATGCAATTACAAGTGCGATCACTACGATGGAAATGTAATCAATTGCTCAATCTATGAGCATGGGAGGACAGGTAGTCTGTCATCCTCACCTTTCACAAGTGATCTATTTCCTAAGTTGAACATTTATTACCGTATTGCATGCACACACAACATATAGGCTATGGTATTATATATTGAGGGAGTCCAGACGTGATGATAGTAAAACATGCAATAAGCATTCCTCATCTCTACCAGACAACACCCTCAGTTTGAGTGATGGTGTTACGAGAGTCCTCAGTCTCTAAGTGCTGGGGTGGGTAGACTCTGATTATGACAACACCACTCCACCTTTAGCCTCGACCCCTATCCTGCTTGGGGAGTCGTGACCTCTTTTCGAGTAGGGGGAGGGAACGGTTGACCAGGAACGGTTGAATAAATAAAGGGGGGGGGGGAATGCTTGGATTGGTCAGAGAGAGGTTTATTTTTGGCAGCAGCAAAATAACGTAAGCCTCCAATGATGGGATCCATTTGCGTAAAACAACTCGATCACTCAATTAACAATAATATAGTCTTTGTTGATGAGTATAGAAGTTTTACAAGCAGATCTCATCAGTACTACACTAAACTACAGAACCAGTTGGCTTCAACATACGTGTTGAGTTGAAGGCAAGTATTTTTGCTGTTAAATCTGTAACTTGGTGTTTTTTCCCCCCACAATGATATGTCTGAAGCTGACAGCAGAGCCCTTGCCTTGTCCTATGGCTCCATGCAGAGGGGTTGTTATATAAGGTAGCTAGTCGAGTACCTGAGGGAGCGTTTGCTGTGCTCCACTGCTTTCATGCTCTGAAGATGGAGAGATGAAGGAGGGAGGGATGCAGAGGAGGAGAGGAGAGGAGGGGAGGGGAGATGAGGCAGCTACGCAGCAGGTAGTCTCAGCAGGTCTACCGCCTCCACCGTTCCCAGCTCTAACCTGAGGAGACATGACACATGGCTTGCTCCATCTCAGGCCTGAACGAATGACTGACTGAATGAGCGATGGACCATTGCACACATCCCAAAAGGCAGCCTTAACGGCCGATAGATCCCCCATCAGCACCAGGTTCCTAATTGATTGAAGTGACAGGTGTTTTCTTTTGAAATTCTAATCTCGTTTTTTTTTCCCGGTTGGGGTGTGTTTTGTTACGTCTGACAGACCAGGTGGATTATTGTGGTTCCTGTGTCAGTTAAGGCACAATACATCTAACACATAATCTGATAATCTGACGTGAGGCTTCGGTGTAATGTCTGGTCTGTGACGCTCTGGATTAACTCTAAACATTTCCGAAACCTCTTAATCCCTAACAAACCAGACCTGATGCTATCCTAACTGACACTTTTGGCTTCAGTCAGGACGATACCGTTTGAAGTCCCACCTCCAAAAATCCACTCCGATGAGCGAGATGAAGGGGGTACGTCATTGCTTGAAATAACTGGTAAAACTTTTTAACAGCTTTAGTTCACATTAGAGATTCTATTGAGCCAGTGTTGAGGCCCTTCTGAGTGCATTCAAATCAAATCAAATCAAGCGTTATTTGTCACATGCGCCGAATACAACAGGTACAGTGAAATGCTCACTTACAAGCCCTTACCTGGGGCAGCAGGTAGCCTAGTGGCTAAAGCATTCGGCCAGTAACCGAAAGGTTGCAGGATCAAATCCCCAAGCTGACAAGGTAAAAATCTGTCATTCTGCCCCTGAACAAGGCAGTTAAACCATTGTTCTGTGGTAGGCTGTCATTGTAAATAAGAATTTGTTCTTAACTGACTTGCCTAGCTAAAAATAGGTTAAATAACTTTACATTTACATTTAAGTCATTTAGCAGACGCTCTTATCCAGAGCGACTTACAAATTGGTGCATTCACCTTATGATATCCAGTGGAACAACCACTTTACAATAGTGCATCTAAATCTTTTAGGGGGGGGGGGGGGTTAGAAGGATTACTTTATCCTATCCTAGGTATTCCTTAAAGAGGTGGGGTTTCAGGTGTCTCCGGAAGGTGGTGATTGACTCCGCTGTCCTGGCGTCGTGAGGGAGCTTGTTCCACCATTGGGGTGCCAGAGCACAACAACCAACAATGCAGTTCAAGAAAGAGTAATGAAAATATTTAGCAACAAAAGTAATACATTTGAAAAAGTAACACAATAAAGTAACAATAACGAGGCTATATACAGGGGGTACCGGTACTGAGTCAGTGTGCAGGGGTACAGGTTAGTCGAGGGAATTTGTACATGTAGGTAAGGGTAAAGTGACAATGCATTCTCCTCTTCATATGATTTTGACTTAACATTTAAAATAAAGGAACAGAGCGATGGGATTTTACAGTAGCATTGAGCTCTGGCCTAAACACTTCAATCAGACCCACAAAAGTCTGACACGAGAGACATGATTTGTAATGAGAAGAACTCTACCTGTGATATTTTGAACGCTGGCCTGTATTCAACTTTTTTCAAATCATCTAAATAAGTGTAATCCATTTATCACCATTTCAGTATGCTGTCTATCGAAAATGAAATTAAGAACCTTTTTTCCTTTTTAAAACATCTGTCAAGCACAATACGGTATACATACTGTTGAACTGAAAACAGAAGTTATTAGTGGGTGTCTCATTCAGTTTAACATCTGGCATCTTTACATGACCAACTTGTCATTCATCAGGATTAAGAGAGAGTGAATATAGACCATTATTGCCCCCCTTACCCCCAGATTCCCGCCCCCTCCCGCTCTCCTTCTCTCCAGTGGCCTCCACCGGCCTTCATACTAGAAAGGTATTGGCCGTTTCAAAAGATGCTATTGTATCATCAGGCACAGCCAGCCCTGTTAATTAAGGCACACATGCTGTCTCTCCCGCTCTCTCTCTCTGCTGAATGCACAGTCTCTCTGAGACCCACTGCTGCTTCTTGTAGAGGCTAAGTGCTAAAACATGTTCCCACCTGTACAAGACCTTATGGAACTAGAGCTCCATAGGCTTCTATGCCCTGTCAGTGTTCTCTGAGCTCTTGAACTGGATCTGTTTCCAGAAACGTTAGACATGGAGGAGAGGGTGGGTGTGAGAGCCTAAAGAGTACAATGATCTGATAACACTGAGGGAAGGAGGCATGTAAAGGATAATGTATTTATGGAGAAAAAACTCTAACACAATGAATTCAACAGACCAGGCATAATTGAAATATAATTCCCTATGAATAACTTGATTCACATACTGCAAAGTGTAATGAACATGAGGGGAGACAGAGAGCTGGTTTCAAGCTCAGGGCGCAGCAGGTGTTTATTTGTAAAGGACCACAGGAGGAGGCAGGTAGCTGGGTCCAGGGGCAGGCAGAAGGTCATACACAGGGGGTCCAAAAGGGCAACAGTACAGGCAGGGAAAAGGCTAGTAACGTAGTCTGGGAGATCAGGCAATAGGTAGAAAACAGGAAATCCGATAGGCTAAAGTACAGGCAGGGAATAGGCAAAAGGCGTTGTTAGCGAGGCAGGAAAAAAACTATCATACACGGGAGGAGTAAATCACGTGAAAACCCAGCGCTCCAAAAGCCATGTCACAAAACAAACAATACCTCACAGTGATGGTGTGCGAAGAACTGAACTAAAGAGTGTGTTATAATAACCTACAGGTGTGTGAACAGGTGATCAGAATTCAGGTGATTGGGATCTGAAGAGTGAGCTGCGTTCAGGGAGCCTAGGTGTTTGAGAGTGTGAGCTGGAAAGTGGGCTGGAAAGTGAGCTGCGTTCAGGGGACCTCGTGTTTGAGGGTGTGAGTTGGAAGCAGACGTTACATAAAGGAGATTCTTCATATTCTTAACTCAAACCAGTTCCCCACAAGCCAAGTAAATATGCCAACTCCAATGAAAATGGCCCTCTATCACACCGAATGACCTAATAGAACAGCATGTTTACCTCAAACTGCCTCACCAAGACTCTGTGTGAGCTCACTGACGACTGCTTGTTCTCTCTAAAATATGATGCTATGAACCAGTTGTATATTACCAGCATCATCTTGCATCCGCAGTTTAGAAATGTCTTTTTTTTTCTCATTACAATAACCACTGATCCCACACAAAAGGTAACAGAGATAGTAACAACTCCCAAAATTGCCAAATAGAGCAATAGAACAATACATCTCGGCATTAAAAAGTATGTAGGAAGTTATGGAAGATTTCCATTAGGATTCATGAAAAGCATTAGCATTTTTAGCGAACAGTAAATCTACAGTGTAAGATTATGCTGCGGCGCGCCCACCTGTCTGTCTGAGACTGAGTCAGTAAACCGGAGCAATGTGAAAGCCATCTCGCCAAAGTCAGAGAAATGTGATGTCAATGGCCGAGATAATGAATGGCGGCGATAACTGGGGGAGAAACTCATCATACGCCTGGGTGATGGGTCCGCGCGAGGACGAAGCGGCCATAAAAGAAGTGAATGAAGAGATGTAAAACAATACGCCTGGGGAAGGAGGGAGGCAATCTCAGGGGGGAGGTGACACTTCCTGGTTGCCAGGAGACTGAGGAGGGAGAGGGTGAGTCAGCCATGTCTGCGCTCCATCAAAAAGTGTGTCCCTCACTCACCGCCACCCCTGCTCCCCGTCACTCTCCCTTCAAGTCACACGTAATTCCACTTATTTTAACCGCCAGCGAGAGGTGTCCTCAGCTGAATGTCAATTGTCTGCTCAGGGAGTGAGGGAGAAAAAGCAAGCTCCCTCAAAGGCATTTTTATTTGAAGCTTTTACCCAACAAGACCTTATACTTTTCCTTTTAATTGCTCTGTATAATGTTGTTTCTGTCTGTTTTGACTGCCATTTTGAGTCATGACATATACAGATATTGTCCTGTATACACTGAGTGTACGTGACCGACTGGCCAGGTGAATCCAGGTGAAAGATATTATCCCTTATTGATGACACCTTCAATCAGTGTAGATGAAGGGGAGAAGACAGATTAAAGAAGGATTTTTAAGCCTTGAGACAATTGTGCCATTCAGAGTGTGAATGGGCAAGAAAAAATATTTAAGTGCCTTTGAACAGGGTATGGTAGTAAGGGTCAGGCTTACTGGTTTGATTGTGTCAAGACCTCCAACACTGCTGGGTTTTTTACGTTTAACAGTTTCCCGTGTGTATCAAGAACGGTCCACCATCCAAAGAACATTCAGCCAACTTGACACAACTGTGGGAAGCATTGGCGTCAACATGGGCCAGCATCCCTGTGGAACGCTTTCGACACCTTGTAGAGTTCATGCCCCGACAAATTGAGGCTGTTGAGGGCAAAAGGGGGTGCAACTCAATATTAAGAAAGTGTTCCTCATGTTTTGCACACTCAGTGTATACTCTGATATGCAGTAGGCTACAAACAGGACATCAAAACTCCAACAAAAACAACTGATGGAAGCAAAGGAGGAAGATGCAAAAGACCCCTCTCATCAAGTCGGCACACACCGCTCCAGCTGTTGCCGTGAATTATGATATAGTTATGATATATTCAAAGTAACCTTTGTGTCCCACTGAAATGTATTCCCTGAATGTGCTTATACCAACGTTATGGTTTTATTTCTTTATCTATCTGCATACACCCAAAGGAATTAGGTCAGTCTTGATAAGTGAGCTGTGTGTGTGTGTGTGTGATAGAACACAAGTGGCGTATGGCTGGTCAACATGGCATGCGTGAAACATAAATGCACTTAGGCTGACGTTCGAGGTCGACCCTCTGTGACAGCTGGACCATTCTTACAGACTATGTTCGTCCTGTCGATTCTTGAGAACAGTACTTGGCTCAAGACCAACCAACGTTACATTGATCTTGGTAGGACAATTTTGCAATAGAAAGAGTGGAGTTCTCCATACCAATTGCATGCCCTTGAACCAGCAAAATAAACTAAATATTTTCTCTGACTAATAACCTGTGTGTTCATATCAAGAAATTCATTTGTAGCCTACATCACTCCTGGCTTGTTTATTAGTAGGGGGGGACTAAACAAATCCATATTCTGTGGGTCCATGCTCTATGAGATAGAAACAGAAAGAGATACAGGGCACCGATAGAATCTCTAGCCAAAGGGCAAAAGCAATTATTAATCAGTGTATTTTCTCACCCTGTGAAATGTTTTACCTTTCCCCAGACTACTAACACTTACCAGGCATCCAGCACTGACTACTAAATATGACTTGCTTAGTCAAAGGACGAGAGGGGAGAGGTGATATGAAGTGTCCCCTATAACCAGTCAGCTTACATTTTACAGTGCCAGCCTGCACTTAGGACGACAGACAGATAGACAGACAGCCTGGCCGTGTGTATGAGTTATGGGCATAGGGAGATGGAAAGGAGGGCAGTCTTGGGTGAAATTCAAGGGCAGGACACTCATGTCTCTCCAATCTCCCACCTCCACCACACCATAACACATTAGGATTCCCTGTTGGCTATAATCTCACAGGGTGTGTGTGTGTGTGTGTGTGTATGTGTGGAGGGTGAGGCTTTTGTGTGTGTGTGTGTATGTGTGGAGGGTGAGGCTTTTGTGTGTGTGTGTGTGTGTGTGTGTGTGTGTGTGTGTGTGTGTGTGTGTGTGTGTGTGTGTGTGTGTGTGTGTGTGTGTGTGTGTGTGTGTGAGTGTGTGTGTGTGTGTTCTTTTTTTTATTAGCTGAAAAGGTTACTGGTGCATTTGTAATACCCCATACTTGTCACCCCCTACGCCCCTCAGCCGGGGTTGAGGTAAGGCGCAAATCTCTCCCCCCCCCCCCCCATCTCCTCAATGAAGCCAGACGAGGACATTTCAATGGCATTATCCCTCCCTATCCCCCGTACCATAGGTGCCGAAATATCAGCCGGGAAATAAATAACCCAGCCAGGTTAATTATTTGGCACAAATAATACAGAATAAAAGCTCATTGGCCATGCGGCGACAGAAAGGGAGGAAATGATGGGCAATTGAGCGGAGTTATTGGACGCAACAGTGCATGTGTTGGCTTCAGATAGATATAGGGCCAGGTCTTGCCCGGGCTATGAATATGCCGCCTGAAAGGTAGGAGATTAATGAGACGACCTGACATCACAGCCCTGAGAGACAGTTATGAGAGGGATCCATCTTGGGCCTCATTTCCATGAATGGAGAGAAAAATAATGATATTGTTAGTGGAAATAAATATCTGACTGATGCTGCCAGGGTATGTACAGTTGAATTCGGAAGTTTACATACACTTCGGTTGGAGTCATTAAAACTCGTTTTTCAACCACTCCACAAATTTCTTGTTAACAAACTATTGTTTTGGCAAGTCGGTTAGGACATCTACTTTGTGCATGACACAAATCATTTTTCCAACAATTGTTTACAGACAGATTATTTCACTTATAATTCAAAGTATGACAATTCCAGTGGGTCAGAAGTTTACATACACTAAGTTTACTGTGCCTTTAAACAGCTTGGAAAATTCCAGAAAAGGATGTCATGGCGTTAGAAGCTTCTGATAGGCTAATTGACCTAATTTGAATAAATTGCAGGTGTACCTGTGGATGTATTTCAAGGCCTACCTTCAAACTCATTGCCTCTTTGCTTGACATCATAGGAAAATCTAAAGAAATCAGCCAAGACCTCAGAAAAAAATGGTATACCTCCACAAGTCTGGTTAATCCTTGGGAGCAATTTCCAAACGACTGAAGGTACTACGTTCATCTGTACAAACAATAGTACGCATGTATAAACACCATGGGACCACACAGCCATCACACCGCTCAGGAAGGAGACGCGTTCTGTCTCCTAGAGATGAACATACTTTGGTGCAAAAAGTGCAAATCAATCCCAGAACAACAGCAAAGGACCTTGTGAAGATGCTGGAGGAAGCAAGTACAAAATAATCTATAGCCACAGTAAAACAAGTCCTATATCGACATAACCTGAAAGGCCGCTCAGCAAGGAAGAAGCCACTACTCCAAAACCGCCATAAAAAAGCCAGACTACGGTTTGCAACTGCACATGTGGACAAAGATCTGTCACGCTCGTCATACAGAGCGGACCAAGGCGCAGCGTGAGTTGAGTTCCACATATTTATTTAACGTGAAACAAACAAAATAAAGAAAGAAACAATGAAACGTGAAGTAATGAAGCGCACACAGGCAACTAAACAAAAACAATATCCCACAAAACACAGGTGAGAAAAAGGCTACCTAAATATGATCCCCAATCAGAGACAAAGATAAACAGCTGCCTCTAATTGGGAACCATATTAGCACCAACATAGAAATAGAACAGCTAGATAACCCCCCCGTCACACCCTGACCTGAAACACCATAGAGAATTCACAGGGCTCTCTATGGTCAGGGCTTGACAAGATCGTACTTTTTGGAGAAAGGACCTCTGGTCTAATGAAACAAAAATAGAACTGTTTGGCCATAATGACCATCGTTAAGTTTGGAGGAAAAAGGGGGAGGCTTGCAAGCTGAAGAACACCCTCCCAACCTTGAAGCACGGGGGTGGCAGCATCAGGTTGTGGGGGTGCTTTGCTGCAGAAGGGACTGGTTCATTTCACAAAACAGATGGCTTCATTTGGATGGACATTATGTGGATATATTGAAGCAGGAAGTTAAAGCTTGGTCGCGAATGGGTCTTCCAAATGGATAATGACCCCAAGCATACTTCCAAAGTTGTGGCAAAATGGCCTAAGGACAACAAAGTCAAGGTTTTGGAGTGGCCATCACAAAGCCCTGAACTCAATCCCATAGAACATTTGTGGGCAGAACTGAAAAAGCGTGTGCGAGCAAGGAGGCCTACAAACCTGACTCAGTTACACCAACTCTGTCAGGAGGAATTGGCCAAAATTCACCCAACTTATTGTGGGAAGCATGTGGAAGACTACCTGAAATGTTTGACCCAAGTTAAATAATTTAAAGGCAATGCTACCGAATACTAATTGAGTGTATGTAAACTTCTGATCGACTGGGAATGTGATGAAATAAATAAAAGCTGAAATAAATCATTCTCTCTACTATTATTCTGACATTTCACATTCTTAAAATAAGGTGGTGATCCTAACTGACCTAAGACAGGGAATTTTACTCGGATTAAATGTCAGGAATTGTGAAAAACTGAGTTTAAATGTATTTGGCTAAGGTGTATGTAAACTTCCGACTTCAACTGTATGCACATTAGGAGAATGCTGTTGCTCATCTCAATTTTCAGGGTGCACAATCCACTTGTGGAGGAGGTTTTCTGAATTGATATACTTCTGGGAGATATATCGTATCACTTTGATTGTATTTATTTTTGTCTCTCCATTGAATATCAAGCCTTACTAAAAGTGGGACATTCTTAGAATCATCTAACCTTTACAGACAAAAAAAAAAACATTCACAAAAGATACTGCAGAGATCTAAAAACTATGGGGCTGATTTTTTTATCTTTATTTAACTAGGCAAGTGAAGTAAGAACAAGTTCTTTTTTTCAATGATGGCCTAGGAACAGTGGGTTAACTGCCCTGTTCAGGGGCAGCGCGACAGATCTTTACCTTGTCAGCTCAGGGATTTGATCTTGCAACCTTTCAGTTACTAGTCCAACAGCTCTAACCACTAGGCTATCTGCCACCTGATATGCTTGATCCATGTTTGCTGCAGCTCTCTGCCCCCATTATTGCAGAATTATTAAACCATATTATTTACATGACGATTGTATCTGGTACTATCCCCAAGGTATATCGGTTATATATAGTACTATTCCAAACTATCCCCAAGGTTTGGAAGGCGGCTCATTTACTCCCCCTTCACAAAGGTGGTGACTCTTGTGACCTAAAAAAGAAAATGTTCTTTCCAAGCTAAAAATCTAAATTCTTGAACAATTCTCTGCTAAATCTTTCTTATCTATGAAATGTTTTCGAAATGTAGGCCTAGCCTACATCAGTCGGGTTTAAAACCATGTCACAGCACTACCTCTGCTGCATCCCTAGTTATAAACAATGTCGTTAATTGTATGGCTAAAAGGCAACATTGTGCTCCCATCTTCATTGACCGGTCAATTGCCTTTGATACTGAAACAATAAGTCATGAGAACCTGGGAATTATTGTGTGAATAACTCCCGAGAACAACACCCTCCTAAGGGCTGTTTCCCCGGCCCTTGGCGTCGCCTCGGGCCTAACAACAGCCCTTAGGAGGGTGTTGTTCTCGATAATTCCTTGGTTCAAGGGTTGCCAGCACATGAAAAAAATGTTAACGTCATGACTTCATTAAAAACATTATTACATTGAGTAAATTTGTTTTATTTCATCCTTCCACCAAACAAAATAGTCTGGGCAAAAGCCAGTCGTTGGTTCTGAGATTCTGAAGTTGCTAGCCAAATGGGATGGTTGTTCATTCTATCCATTCTATTTGTAATGTTTGCTATGCTAAACAAATCATTGGCATGTAGCCAGATGGTATAAAGTACTTAAGTAAAAATACTTTAAAGCACTACTTATGTAGTTTTTTTGGGTATCTGTACTTTACTTTACTATTTACACTACCATTCAAAAGTTTGGGGTCACTTAGAAATGTCCTTGTTTTTGAAAGAAAAGTAAATTTTTTGTCCATTAAAATAACATTTAATTGATCAGAAGTACAGTGTAGACTTTGATAATGTTACAAATTACTATTGTAGCTGGAAAAGGCTGATGTTTAATGGAATATCTACATAGGCGTACAGAGGCCCATTATCAGCAACCATCACTCTTTTGTTCCAATGGCATGTTGTGTTAGCTAATCCAAGTTTATCATTTTAAAAGGCTAATTGATCATTAGAAAACCCTTTTGCAATTATTGTCACGCTTGTCGTTGGGAACGGAGGACCAAAATGCAGCAGGATTGTGGATGCTCATCCTGACGTTTTATTTAACTCAAAAAACGAACACCAAAATAACAAACAACGAACTCACGATCAACACAACAGTCTTGAAATGCTTACTCACGCTAAACAAGAAACAATCTCCCACAAAATACAAACCCAAACACACCCTAATATATAGAACTCTCAATCAAAGGCAAAGAGACAACACCTGCCTTCAATTGAGAGTCCCAACCCCAATTAACTAATCATAGAAACAGATACACTAGACTAAACATAGAAATACATGAATATGACACAGTGCCCAAAACCCCCGGAATACATAAATCAAATGCCCTTCTACAACAACCACCACCCCGAACCACATAAAACAAATACCCTCTGCCACGTCCTGACCAAACTACAATAACAATTAACCCTTATACTGGTCAAGACGTGACAATTATGTTAGCACAGCTAAACTGTTGTGCTAATTAAAGAAGCAATAAAACTGTCCTTCTTTAGACTAGTTCAGTATCTGGAGCATCAGCATTTGTGGGTTCGAATGCAGGCTCAAAAGGTCCAGAAACAAAAACACTAGTCTCAAAGACAACTGTGAAGAGGCGACTCCGGGATGCTGGCCTTCTAGGCAGAGTTGCTAAGAAAAGCCATATCTCAGACTGGCCAATACAAATAAAAGATTAAGATGGGCAAAAGAACACAGACACTGGACAGAGGAACTCTGCCTAGAAGGCCAGCATCCCGGAGTCGCCTGTTGACGTTGAGACTGGTTTTTTACAGGTATTATTTAATAAAGCTGCCAGTTAAGGACTTGTGAGGCGTCTGTTTCTCAAACTAGACACTCTAATGTACTTGTCCTCTTGCTCAGTTGTGCACCGGGGCCTCCCACTCTTCTTTCTCTTCTGGATAGAGCCTGCTTGCGCTGTTTTGTGAAGGGAGTAGTACACAGCGTTGTACAGGATCTTCAGTTTCTTGGCAATTTCTTGCATGGAATAGCCTTCTTTTCTCAGAACAAGAATAGACTGACGAGTTTCAAAAGAAAGTCTTTGTTTCTGGCCATTTTGAGCCTGTAATCGAACCCACAAATGCTGATGCTCCAGATACTCAACTAGTCTAAAGGAGGACAGTTTTATTGCTTCTTTAATTAGCACAACAGTTTAGCTGTGCTAACATAATTGCAAAAGGGTTTTCTAATGATCAATTAGCCTTTAAAATTATAAACTTGGATTAGCTAACACAACGTGCCATTGGAACACAGGAGTGATGGTTGCTGATAATGCACCTCTGTACGCCTATGTAGATATTCCATAAAAAATCAGCCATTTCCAGCTACAATAGTCATTTACAACATTAACAATGTCTCCACTGTATTTCTGATCAATTTGATGTGATTGTAATGGACAAAAAATGTGCTTTTCTTTCAAAAACAAGGACATTTCTAAGTGACCCCAAACCTTTGAACGGTAGTGTATATATACAAAAATATATATAAAAAAATTAGGGGTTAAATACATGTACAAAAAAATTTGAATAATTTTTTCTGATCTTTCTTATATACCTAAGATATAGGACAGACACTTCAGAACAAACTTCCTTTACATAGTCCCCATAAAATTATATTTTGTTCCATGTTGTGAATCTGTTATTCAATGCGTTTGTATGGGCTACTAGCAAATAGTACCCATACCCGGTTTAACTCTGGAAATTCCTTGCGTCTCTACTGAGTTAGGTAAATCTATGATTTGTTTTTTTGCACCGTAGTCTTCAAAATGTTCTTAAATTTGATGTTTTGGTGTCTCTAGGTTAGGGATGTGACAAATGGAAAAATGTTCTTAATGTTTAAACAATAAGAACAATGTATACAAATCTGCTCTGCTGCAAGAAATTACTTGGGTCTCACAGTGCGTCTCTTTCAGATGATTAAGCATTGCACCTGTACTATCCTTCTCATTTAACTTCTCAAACTATTGCCATACAGGACCTGATGTCACTTGCCTTTCTCTGACATTTTTCCAACTGTTAATGACAATGACGTAGTGCTGGAGTCAACTCCAAAATAATTGATTCCACGAATGGATACCATTTGCACGGGTTCCTTTCACACTGTTCATAGCGTTGTAGCTGAGAAGTTGAGCTTAGTGCTTCAACGCTCTTAGTAGTTGCAGAAATGTACCCACTTAGGGCTGTTGCGGTGTCCATATTACTGCCACACCGGCGGTCACCAGTCATGAAGGCAGTCAAATTCCATGTGACTGTTTAGTCACGGTAATTAGGCTTCTCCAAGCTCTGATGCTGCTGCTAGTCATTAGTAGCCTATCAAACTGGCTAACTGCCTGGTACTTAGCATTCTATTGTCCCGCTAATTACTCTGACATCAATGCAATTGTAATCGAAAATCTAATCAAACACTTCATGAGAGCCCATGAGCTCATGTTGTGCAACATTTTTATAGAAAACAGAGTGATGGCCTCTATTAAAATGAGGAGGATCCCATAAGCTTTCTATAGAATAGGCCTACTATATTTATTTCCCAACTTTCCTAATATTAAGCACTGTCACGACACCGATGGATGGTGGCGCCCCTCCTCGACCGGGCGGCGCTCGGCGGTCGTCATCGCCGGCCTACTAGCTGCCATCGATCCTTTTTGTTTCACTTTCTGTTGGTAGGTCTAGGTAGGCACACACCTGTTTTGGTTTAGTTATTAGTAGGGGGGGTTATTTAGTCTAGCAAGGTATGTCTGTGTTTGTGCGTGATTATTTTCGTCAGGTTGTACGTCTGGGGAACAGGTGTTTTTTCCCTTCTGCCTGTAGGTTTTGTGGCAGTGTATTTTGGGCTGCGTCCCTACGCTGTGTTCGGGCTGTATTGGGTATTTGTTTTACCTTGCCCTGCCCTACCTGTTTTTGGCAAGCGTGGATTATTTATTAAAAAGAAACGAGTGTTCACAGACTTGTGTCTCCTGCGCCTGACTTCAACCCTCCTGCTTCCTTGAGCAATCTGACAAGCACATTGTTTATCTTTACAACCGGAGTATAGCCTACCTGGCTGGCATGAAAATGAACTACAGGAAAAGTGTCCTCCATTTACAGTTGAAGTCGGAAGTTTACATACACCTTAGCCAAATGCATTTAAACTCAGTTTTTCACAATTCCTGACATTTAATCCTAGTTAAAATTCCCTGTCTTAGGTCAGTTAGGATCAACACTTTATTTTAAGAATGTGAAATGTCAGAATAATAGTAGAGAGAATTATTTATTTCAGCTTTTATTTCTTTCATCACATCCTCAGCGGGTCAGAAGTTTATATACCCTGAATTAGTATTTGGTAGCATTGACTTTAAATTGTTTAACTTGGGTCAAACGCTTCGGGTAGCCTTCCACATGCTTCCCACAATAAGTTGGGTGAATTTTGGCCCATTCCTCCAGACAGAGCAGGTGTAACTGAGTCAGGTTGGTAGGCCTCCTTGCTCGCACACGCTTTTTCAGTTCTGCCCACAAATGTTCTATAGGATTGAGGTCAGGGCTTTGTGATGGCCACTCCAAAACCTTGACTTTGTTGTCCTTAGGCCATTTTGCCACAACTTTGGAAGTATGCTTGGGGTCATTGTCCATTTGGAAGACCCATTTGCGACCAAGATTGAACTTCCTGACTGATGTCTTGAGATGTTGCTTCAATGTATCCACGTAATTTTCCTTCCTCATAATTGTCCTTCCTTTTGTGAAGTGCACCACTCCCTCCTGCAGCAAAGCACCCCACAACATGATGCTGCCCCCCCCGTGCTTCACGGTTGGGATGGTGTTCTTCGGCTTGAAAGCTTCCCCCTTTTTCCTCCAAACATAACGATGGTCATTATGGCCAAACAGTTCTATTTTTGTTTCATCAGACCAGAGGACATTTCTCCAAAGAGTGCGATCTTTGTCCTCATGTGCAGTTGCAAACTGTAGGCTGGCTTTTTTATGGCGGTTTTGGAGCAGTGGCTTCTTCCTTGCTGAACGGCCTTTCAGGTTACGTCGATATAGGACTCGTTTTACTGTGGATATAGATTCTTCTGTACCTGTTTTCTTCAGCATCTTCACAATGTCCTTTGCTGTTGTACTGGGATTGATTTGCACTTTTCGCACCAAAGTACGTTCATCTCTAGGAGACAGAACGCGTCTCCTTCCTGAGCGGTATGACGGCTATGTGGTCCCCCGGTGTTTATACTTGCGTTCTATTGTTTGTACAGATGAACGTGTTACCTTCAGGCGTTTGGAAATTGCTCCCAAGGATGAACCAGACTTGTGGACGTATACAATTTTTTTTCTGAGGTCTTGGCTGATGTCTTTTGATTTTCCCATGATGTCAAGCAAAGAGGCACTGAGTTTGAAGGTAGGCCTTGAAATACATCCACAGGTACACCTCCAATTGTCTCAAATGATGTCAATTAGCCAATCAGAAGCTTCTAAAGCCATGGCATCCTTTTCTGGAATTTTCCAAGCTGTTTAAAGGCACAGTAAACTTAGTGTATGTAAACTTTCTGACCCACTGGAATTGTGATACAGTGAATTATAAGTGAAATAATCTGTCTGGTAACAATTGTTGGAAAAATGACTTGTGTCATGCACAAAGTAGATGTCTTAACCGACTTGCCAAAACAACAGTTTGTTAACAAGAAATTTGTGGAGTGGTTGAAAAACGAGTTTTAATGACTCCAACCTAAGTATATGTAAACTTTTGACTTCAACTGTAAGTGCATAGATTACATGTATTTTTCCCCTGTCCCATTTCGAGAAAGTGCATGATAATGGTCCATTCTAAATCAAAATACATTTCACACATATATTATTTAGTATATGTAAAGACAAGATTAAATCAAGAATAGTCTGATGGATGACAATATTAGCCTATCACTGATAATTATCACTTGTGAATGATGCCCAGCTTAAGAAACTGCCTTTTTTTTGCGACTTTTTGGAATCATAGTCGCACATCCCATTTTGCCTAGCCCATAGGCCTATATGTTTTGATAAGATTTGTATCATAACTAAAATGGACAAATAACTTCTTAAAATTAAGCACATTAATCTGCTTTACAAGGGGTTTAGAACCTGGCATACATAAACTGGCATACATAATCAGTGCGTGAGTTTCAAGTTTGGGGAAGACAAGTTTCACCAGGTTAGGGTTTGGCCGGGGTAGGCCATCATTGTAAATAAGAATTTGTTCTTAACTGACTTGCTAAGTTAAGTAAAGGTTACATAAATAAATAAATAAAAATGTACCTTTATAATAAAAGTATTACATGCATAATCACATTTGTGGTCACTTTTGATAATGGTGTTTTCCGCTAATGGAACATTCGCGCTTATAACCTACTGCCGTGTGCCATCTGCGCTCCTAATGTGAAGAAATAGTCTGATTGTTTATCAACATTTTAAGCTAAATGTTATGATCTGTTGCGCCAGCCACATTACGTCCATTTTTTTAATTTTTTATTATGCCAGTGATTGTATTGATTTGTGATCAATTGCATCCCACAACTGTCCCAGACTGTTTGGAATATTTATCTTTTGCACAGAACAGAATAGGTCAACTTTTGTACTATGGGGGATAGTAGATTGACATAGGCTAGTGCTTTTGCTGTTCGTTAGGCCTACTCATCTTGTTGGCTGACGAAAAGTAAATGTGGACAGTTCTTCCGATATCTTCAATATGCACCTTGGAATTGGATAAGGATGCACGCAGTTGCGTCCCCAATGTGTCTGTGAGAAAGACCCGATCATGTGATGGAGAGCCATGTGAGTGAGAGGCGCTTCGGATTGCGCAGCACTCAGGGAGAAGGGCACGACGCACTACTCCGGGCCGCAAAAGGCATGGATTCTTTTAGGGTGCATTACGGCCACAAAGAGGATGCCGTGAAATTCGAGTCATTATCAAGTGCTTGTCAAATTGTCAACGAGAGACTATTGAAGTGTGTACAACCTGCGCAAAAAAACAAAGCAGAGCTCATGCCTTTTAAGCGACTTTTTTTCAAATCATCATTAGAGTCTCATCATGCAGCCTTACAATGTATTAAAAATCAGAACATATAGCCCAATGTTTGTAGAACAACTAACGTTACATTAATAACTCTAAATTAAGCATATAGGAGTACCTATTTCTTTGTTTACCGTTTAACACAGAATAGCCGCATGTGCGCACTCCCTCAAATTGTTTGGAGAAAATATTGATATTTTATTCAGCATTGTTCAATTTTATTCTTCATACTATAAAATGATATAAAATAATGCCACTGAATTCTAAGCACTTTGCATCAGTGGCTGTGTGGAAGCCAGGAGGTACTGAATGTGTTTATGTTAATTAACAGTCTATTACCTTGAGACTTACAGGTATTTGCTTGACAATCACTGGCTGATGAAATTTCGTGACCGCCACAGCCCTAGCCACTATGCTGTTTACTTTCTGCATTTACGTCATATCGTCTACTTTTACACAACTTTCCCCAGGCCTTTACAGCCTATCATCTAGTTAAGTCATAACACAGAACAAAAAAAGGTTTTGCAATAAAAATGAACATAGATTTTTGTTTCGGGATCTTTCTTAACGTTAAGGATCCCAATTTCTTTTAAACGTTTAAACACTCACACCCACTTAGGGCAATTGAGAAAGCTGATTGAGGACCTTATTACTGACTAATGTGCGGGTTTTTTATGACTTTGTTTTCTTTCTGCTTACCTTTTGTATTTGTTTTGATGTGTGCATTTCTGTAATTTCTGTAATTCAGCGCTCATCTGTAAAATAGAGCTTGGACTCCATGATAAAATAAAGGTTAAATAAATGTGGTAGCCACATTTCTAAAGACCCTCTCTTCATAAAATGGGTGAATCTAACCCAAATACTCTTAATCTAGTCAGAAGTAAAGCCTGTGTTGGCCTAGTCCCCATGTTGCAGAGTGAAGATTAGGCTCCCTGAACCGTCTCCCACCTGATGAGGGCAGGCTGGATTAATTTTCCATCCGGCTAGTATTTTCCCTATGGGAGAGGAGCTAGCTACCATCCACATTCAAGAGCTAGACATACTATGAAATTAAACATGGAACCATGTAGCAACCAAAAAAGTGTGAAACAAATCAAAATATATTTTATATTTGAGGTTCTTCAAAGTAGCCACCCTTTGCCATGATGACAACTTTGCACACTCTTGGCATTCTCTCAACCAGCTTCATGAGGTAGTCACCTGGAATGCATTTCAATTAGCAGGTGTGCCTTGTTAAAAGTTAATTTGTGTAATTTCCTTCCTTCTTAATGTGTTTGAGCCCAATATGTTGTGTTGTGACAAGGTAGGGGTGGTATACAGAAGATAGCCCTATTTGGTAAAAAAACAAGTCCATATCATGGCAAGAACAGCTCAAATAATCAAAGAGAAATGACAGTCCATCAATACTCTAAGACATGAAGTTCACTCAATCCGGAAAATTTAACCTGATATGGATAGGGGGCAGTATTTTCACGGCCGGATGAAAAAACGTACCCGATTTAAACTGGTTACTACTCTTGCCCAGAAACGAGAATATGCATCTTATTAGTAGATGTGGATAGAAAACACTCTGAAGGTTCTAAAACTGTTTGAATGGTGTCTGTGAGTATAACAGAACTCATATGGCAGGCAAAAACCTGCGAAAAAGTCAACCAGGAAGTGTAGGATCTGAGAAATGTAGTTCTTCTTTCTAGTCCCTTTCGAAACTACAGTATCTGTGCTGTTACGTTGCACTTTCTAAGGCTTCCATTGGCTGTCTAAAGCCTTCAGAAAGTGGATTGAGCCTTCTCCTGTCTCTGGGCAGAGTATAGGAGCTCAGTTACTGAGTGGTCTGCCTGAGGACAAAGAGATTGGATATGCGCGTGTAACAGTGTAGGTTCCGTCCCTCTCTTCGCCCCAACCCGGGCTCGAACCAGGGACCCTTGCACACATCAACAACTGACACCCCACGAAGCATCGTTACCCATCGCGCCACAAAAGCCGCGGCCCTTGCAACGCAAGGGGAAACCCTACTTCAAGTCTCAGAGCGAGTGACATCACTGACTGAAATGCTATTAGCGCGCACCACCGCTAACTAACTAGCCGTTTCACATCGGTTACACTCACCCCCCTTTTGACCTCCTCCTTTTCTGCAGCAACCAATGATCTGGGTCAACAGCATCAATGTAACAGTGTAGGGTCTGTCCCTCTCTTCGCCCCAACCTGGGCTTGAACCAGGGACCCTTGCACACATCAACAACTGACACCCCACGAAGCATCGTTACCCATCGCGCCACAAAAGCCGCGACGCAAGGGGACACCCTACTTCAAGTCTCAGAGCGAGTGACATCACTGACTGAAACGCTTTTAGCGCGCACCACCGCTAACTAACTAGCCATTTCACATTGGTTACACGCGTTCCCGCGAGCACGCTGTTTTTTCTTTTCCACCTTGAATGAATACACTATTTTCCGGTTGCAATATTATCGCAATTTTACGTTAATAATACCATAAAAATTGATTTTAAACAGCGTTTGACATGCTTCTAAGTACGGTAATGGAACATTTTGACTTTTTGTGTCTCGAATTGCGCTCGGGCGTTAGCCTTTGGATAGTGACCCGAACGCACGAACAGAACGGAGGTATTTGGACATAACTATGGATTATTTCGAACAAAAACAACATTTCTTGTGGAAGTAGCAGTCCTGGGAGTGCATTCTGAAGAGGATCAGCAAAGGTAATACAATATTTCTAATACTATTTCTGAGTGTAGGTTTCCCTGAACTTGGCGGGTGTCTGAATAGCTCGCCGTGATGGCGAGTTATGTACTCAGAATATTGAAAAATGTGCTTTTGCCGAAAAGCTATTTTAAAATCTGACACAGCGATTGCATAAAGGAGTTCTGTATCTATAATTCTTAAAATAATTGTTATGTATTTTGTCAACGTTTATGATGAGTATTTTTGTAAATTCACTGGATGTTTTTGGTGGGAATACATTTTCTGAACATCACGCGCCAATGTAAAAAGCTGTTTTTAGATATAAATATGAACTTGATGGAACAAAACACACATGTATTGTATAACATAATGTCCTAGGAGTGTCATTTGATGAAGATCATCAAAGGTTAGTGCTTCATTTAGCTGTGTTTTGGGTTTTATTGACATATATGCTTGCTTGGAAAATGGCTGTGTGGTTATTTGGTCTATGTACTCTCCTAACATAATCTAATGTTTTTCTTTCGCTGTAAAGCCTTTTTGAAATCGGACAATGTGGTTAGATTAACGAGAGTCTTATCTTTAAAATGGTGTAAAATAGTTGATTGTTTGAGAAAATTGAATTGTGGTATTTTAGTTGTTTTTGTATTTCGTGCCATGCGATCCCATTGGCTGTTGGCTAGGAGAACGCCTTGATGCAAGAGGTTTTAAAGAACTATGAAAGATTCTTCAAGTGTAGTCGCAACAACTATCAAGCGCTATGATGAAATTGACTCATGAGGACCGCCAAAGAAAAGGAAGACCCAGAGTTACCTCTGCTGCAGAGGATAAGTTCATTAGAGTTACCAGCCTCAGAAATTGCAGGCCAAATAAATGCTACACAGAGTTCAAGACACATCTCAACATCAACTGTTCAGAGGAGACTGCGTGAATCAGGCCTTATGGTCAAATTGCTGCAAAGAAACCATTACTAAAGGACATCAATAAGAAGGTAGAGACTTGCTTTGTCCAAGAAATATGAGCAATGGACATTAGACCGGTGGAAATCTGTCCTTTGGTCTGATGAGTCCAAATTTGCGATTTTTGGTTCCAACCGCTGTGTCTTTGTGAGATGGAGAATAGGTGAATGGATGATCGCTGCATGTGTGGTTCCCACCGTCAAGCACGGAGGAGGTGTGATGGTGTGGGGGTGCTTTGCTGGTGACACTGTCAGTGATTTATTTAGAATTCAAGGCACATTTAACCAGCATGGCTTCCACAGCATTTTGCAGCGATACGCCATCCGATCTGGTTTGCACTTGGTGGGACTATCATTTGTTTTTCAACAGGACAATGACCCAACACACCTCCAGGCTGTGTAAGGGCTAGTTGACCAAGAAGGAGAGTGATGGAGTGCTGCATCAGATGGCCTGGCCTCCACAATCACCCGACCTGTCACACACTGATCTGTTTCACCTGTCTTGGAGATCTCCACCCACCTCCAGGTGTCTCCTGTTTACCCTATTAGTCCCCGGTGTATTTATCTCTGCGTTTCCTGTCTCTCTGTGCCAGTTTGTTTTGTTTTGCCAAGTCAACCAGCAGTTCTCCTAGCTCCTATATTTCCCAGTCTCTGTTTTTTCTTAGCCCTCCTGGTTTTGACCCTTTCCTGTCCTGACGCCGAATCCGCCTGCCTGACCACTCTGCCGGTTCTGACCTCGAGCCTGCCTATCCCCTTGTACTGTTTGGACTCGTACCTGTTCACTGTACCCCTGCCTGTCCTGACTTCGAGCCTGCAAATCCCCTGGTACTGTTTTGACTCTGACCTGGTTTATGAACTCTCCTGTCCCCACCTGCCTTTTGCTTACCCATTTTGGTGTAACAAATATCGGAGCACAAGCATCTGCCTCCTGTGTCTGCATTTGGGTCTCGCCTTGTGCCCTTATACAACCTCAACTCAATTGAGATTGTTTGGGATGAGTTGGACCACAGAGTGAAGAAAAAGCAGCCAACAAGTGCTCAGCATGTGTGGAACTCCTTCAAGTCTGTTGGAAAAGCATTCCAGGTGAAGCTGGTTGAGAGTATGCCAAGAGTGTGCAAAGCTGTCATCAAGGCATAGGGTGGCTACTTTGAAGAATCTAACATATATTTTGGTTTGTTTAACACTTTTTTGGTTACTACATGATTCCATATGTGTTATTTCATAGTTTTGATGTCTTCACTGTTATTCTACAATGTAGAAAATAGGAAAAATAAAGAAAAACCCTTGAACGAGTTGGTGTGTCCAAACTTCTGACTTGTACTGTATTTTTTTCCTGAGATTTTTTTATATCTCCTATATACAGACACTTCAAAACCTTTTTCTTTATGATTTATTTTTTGACTGTATTATTTGGTCATTTATGAATGTGTTATTCAATGCGTGTGAGCTCCACAGAGGCTACAGACCCTGGTAATGTCCATGACATCCATGAACCGGGCCCTTTGCCATACCCTTATCCCCCTACATCCATCCATCCATCCGCCCTGCACCCACCCCTCTCCCCTCTCTCCTCCCTTTTCACCCGGCTCCCCTCTGGCCCTGTGGGGGCAGCCCCTGCCTCCCATCTGCTGTCTGCCCCAGCAAGGAGCTGCCCCTGCCTGCTCCCCCTCCACTCACATTTACAATTAAATTAAAGGCAACGAGCCCCTTCCTCCCCTCCTTTCTCCTCCTCTTCCTCCTCCTCTTCCTCTCTCTATTCAGACAAGCATGGCTGGGCCCAGTGGAGAGGGAGAGAGGGCTCTCCCCCATGCAGTGAGGGTGAGGCAGGACACTACACACTACGAAGGTTGGGATAAGAAATACTCTACGGGTAACCTCAATCTGTGTGAGTGTGAGCCAAGCACGCACACACACATGCACGCACACACACATGCACGCACACACACATGCACGCACACAGTCTCACGCATGCACACACATACAGACACACACACACACACATAGTTAGGTTTACATAAACATGTACACAATAACATGCCCCCTCTGCCTCTTTTCCTTAATAAAATTGAAATTGGAAAACGTGCTAACATCTGGCAGGGTGATATTGGCAGGCTGGTATATAAAGTAGAGCCAAACACTGTATGTATTATCAGTGTCAAATATTCAAATGAGGTGATGGTAGAGGGGTGAAATATTGTATATTAATGATTGACACTATTGTTTTCCCCATTGTGACAACCTTCATAGAAAAGAGGGTGGGTGAGGTGTATAAGCCTATGTATGAACAATGCAACTAAACAAAACTAGGTCACACTTTGCATTACATTGGCCTTATAACAGTGGAATAACCTATGCAGGGATGACATATGATTTTAATACTGTCAGTCCATTCAGATATGCATAAGATATTGTCATGAATTCAGTTTATTTGGACAAAATGTATAGTTACTCAGAGAACAGACCGGTGTTAAGCTATGCATACACTTACAGTACCTACCTGAAACTGCATAGTGATTCCAGATAGCTAGACGCTAGATGCAATAAAATAATGACACATTAATGTCAATACAGTTGACCCTCTTCTTGAAATTAGCATGGCTTTCGCCCAAACAGTTTTGCTTCTTCTGATTTAATCTATGGGTAAAAAAAAGCATTAAGAAAACTTGAGAGCCTAACTTAAGTCCTTCGTAACTTTTGATCCACTGTAATGTGAATGCAATATCCACAGGCATCCTTTTCTCTGGGGAAAAAAAAGATGACAAAAAAAATTGGGTCTTTAATATTTAATTACAGCCGTGCCAACATGCAACTTTTATCACTTTCTTTTGTCATCTTGGGCGAACCCAGAAGAAATACAGAGAGAGAGAGAGAGAGAATACGGAGAAAGTGTAGGTGGCAAGCACAGAAGACTGAGAAAGAAAGAGTGTGAGTTGCAGAGGGAGCTGGAGGGAGAGAGGGAGAGGGAAAGACTTTGTCATGGGGGAGCACATAAGACAGTGAAGGAGTATACTTGAGAGGGAGGGGAGAGAGAAGAACAAGATAGAGTAATGAGGTGAGAGGGGTGGCAATATATGAGGAGTGTCTTTAAAAAACGTGCGCCAAAGTGCCAATTTCAGTATGCGCTGGTGGGAATATTTAAGACCAATTGAAAGCTGGTTTTAGCAGTAACATGGTTGGTCATGGCATAGATTTTGACAACAGAATCACAGCCAATCCAGCCGTGACGCACAGTACCCATATGCACATGGAACAAAAGAGATGTGCTTTTTTGGCCTTAAACCTCCTATTTAGAACAAAATAATAATTTTTATTTAGTTTCATTTGATTAAACCAAGCATAGCCTCCCCTCCTCTCAATGAAGGCTGTTTTTTTTTTCATGCCCAACGAATTCACCAATTTGTCAAGACCATCGATAAAGGGTTTGGCTCATGTGACCGATTTTAAATAAATCTTAATCACCAAAGCTTAATTAAAAGAACAAGTTTGGCAGCAGCAAAACAGTGAGCGGACATCACTTTTTATCTATGTAGGCTATGAAATAATTTTTTACAGCTCCTGTTATTATTTTGGATAAGCGTAAAAACCCCTCCATGTAGGCTATATGCCCATCGTGGAATGAGAGATAATCCGGGGACACTCATATTTAGAAACATTTAAGTAATTTTTTCTGTAACAATTTCTTGTTTTCCATTTCGATGCATTCAAAAACAAGCCCTTTAAAAGTAGCCCTGGTTAATTGGATTTGTTCTGACATTCTTGATTTCTAGTTTTCATATTAATTATTATTTGTGTACTTGTTTGACATTTTACTGCACCGTTAGGCGCCAGTAACACAACCATTTCTCTGCACCCGCTATAAGATCTTCTAAACTGTGTCCGGGACCAATAAACTTTGATTTGACTTACCCTTACTCTACTATAACAAAAGCTGGTTCAACAGCAATGTGTCTGATGTCTTTCTTATCTTTGCCATGCATTGGCCAAGTAGCCTATCCCAAAAAAATATTCTAAATGGTCTACTCGTGAGGCTTTTGCAGACATGCTTTTGCATTATTCACAATTCAACATAGCATAGGCCTACCTGCAGTGCATACTCCATTCGCCTTGTATCCATCCCCATTTCCAAAGAGTGCTTCTTGTCCAGTTACCAAAGACATGCTCCTCCAAACATAGGCTATTCAAATTGTTCAGTCCTATAACGCCATGTCATCGGAAGGCCTAGGCTATATCTTTCTTATTGAGAACATGCCTCACACATACAATACAATTCACGGGAGCCTAATATTTTTTTGGGGGGGGGGGGAAGAGAAGTGTGATGCATGAAGAAAGGACTATACTTGTAGCGCACCGCCAGTGCTTAAATTTACCATTGCGTTAGGTTTGTTAAAATAGAGCCCTCACAGACATAGTGTCACTACTGCTACAACACTACTCCCTGGGCTCAGTGGAGGTGGGTGGTGAGGTGCGCAGTACATTGCACTGCTGTGCGTCTGACTCCCTGACACATGCAGACCGACAGCCCTGTAGCCCTTTCTGGGGCCCTGTGTTATTAGCTGCTGTCTGTCTGCCTGCCTTTCGTCCTCATGCAGCAGCCCCTCTGAGAGGTCCCCCCTGCTTTGCCCATCCTCCCTGCTTCGCCCCAGCTCCCGTCTGGGATGAGGTGGCAGACTGCGTTAATGGCTGATAATTTGTGTAATTACCAGACCAAGAGAGAGAAAGAGAGAGCAGCACACACAGCTGATGAAGGGCCTCTCGCTCCTCAACGCTCCTCATTTAGGGCCCCTTGTTCCCCCTCATTCACTCGGAATGGAGCTAGAGTACAAATGAGGGCCTCAGACCCTGGCGCTGCCTGTCATTAGGACGACAATAATAATAAAAAAACTCTCATTATCATAATAATGCATGTCAAAGTGATTTGATGTGTCTTTAATTTCAATGGCAGAGGCACTTCAGGATGAGGATTCCTGAGCTGCTTCAGTCTGTTCTATGTTGGAGACAGACACTGCGTTTTCTACTCATTTAACAGCTCATATCCCCCCAGAGCTTTTGATTTAGCCTGGTCTCCGACCCAGAGCAAATAGAAGCCTAATTATGATTTCTTATTCATCCCAAACACATTTATGAAACATGTTTTCCAAGGCTCGATATCTAAACAAGTCTAAATAGTTAATACCTTGTGCACACAAACATGGCTGAACCCAGTTGACCCACACCGAGCACTGTTAAAAATGTGGACTGTCGGCCAGGTCCAGAACATGGTGTTTCTCTGAATTCTCTGTGGCAGTGCAAAAAAGGTGATTTATTGAGAGTAGAGAGAGGGCCAAGTGTGGTGGCAAGAGCAGATGTAAGATTTATGACAGGGAGAAATATCCATGTTTTTCCATCATGCGTGTACCTTCAGCCCATCCGAGTGGAACTGGGGGACGAGCTGGGGAAAGAACTGGGCGAATTATGTGCTACTCCAACTAAGAGTGAGACTCTCAAAACTCTCACCCAGCTCATAAACCACACTGCAAAGGGGAGGTTGTCGTTCAACGCGCAGTGCCCAATGTTCCATACACTCCTCTCCCTCTGGCTCCCATGAATAAAAGACTTACTGTATTTCCAGCATTCCAATTTCTATACTAACATCCAACGGGCCAGTCTAGTGGGTAATCTTTGTATGCATTCTAAACTATTTTATACTAGCCTACAAGTAAATATATATTTATTAAACAGAACAGCTGATCCAAAAAAAAGTGCCTCAGTCCTAAAAACAGACAACTAGTAAGCATTAAGCAGACCTCGCCACTGAGTTTCTCAGGGGGCAAGAATAAGATGCAGTGACACAACAGCTGCTGTTGTGTCTTGTGCAACAACATGAACCCTCATAACTGACGGATGGAGAGCGAAACCACAAAGTGGTCTGAAGTGTGGAGTGGGGCTGCCATAACACGGCTCTGACCCTCATCTAATGAAGTCTGTGGTTCTTCATCGTTGTTCGCACGCAGCTGTAGCCAGCTAGTAATCAGGAGCAAAATTCTATAAAAGTTTGCCTATCTAAACTCTGCTAATGTGATGACTCGTCGGGGACTCGCCGCGTTCGAAAAAGCATAAAGATTTCAACATCTTGATGCCACTTTAAAAAGCTGTTTAAACCTCTCGCGCCAAGTGTTAGGTCTATTGTCCACTCTCTTCCTTGATTAAACTTTGATTGGGGAAAAGTCGGCCACAGTTAAAATTACATTGAGGGAATATTCACAGCTGTACTAATGCACATCACTTCTAAAACAACTCTACATAAATCTAAAATTAGCCTTCTTATAACATCTATTTTAATTGACTGCTAGGCTCATTTTGCTTGAATGTATAGCGCTTCAAATTTTGAGAGAGGGGAAGTGTGTGTTTCGCTCCCTCTCCCCACGTCAATGCTTGTTTTGAGAAAAGAAACAGACATGGCTGGCAAATCCGAGGCTCCCGGCGATGTCTAGAATGGTGTCTGTTTTCCACTCTCCCAGTGCTGCTGAGCCTTAATGCATCTGGCACTCTGAACAGCATGTTGCTGCAGTTTTAACATAACAACCTACGGCTTCCAACCAGGAATGGGCTCGGGGAGCAGAGTAGAGATTCAAAGTATTTACAGACACACTTAAATCCCCTCCTAAAATGGCAGAGATGAGGGATTGAGAGGAGTGGAAGTCAGGCAACAGTGGATGTGGGAGAATATGTTTTGCTGCTCTTCCACTGAGGACAGGACAGAATTTGACTGGGAAGACAAAAACAATAACACACCACAGTTAGACAAAAGAGCTAAGAATTAGTTAGTCCAAGCAAGGATTAAAATCCCATTGATGTGTAATAATGTGATTTGTGTTTGTGTAAGTGATTGACTCTACATACAGTAATTAGAGAAAATTGACAGGGCTACTCAAAGTACTTGGAGAGGAAACATTCAATGCGCCAGTAAATGACATGGCTTCAGTTCGTATTAGGAGAGAGTAGTGGAGTGGTCATCACCTTTTAATCAGGGAACAGGAGGGGATTTAGCTGCAAAATACAAATAGTAGATACATTCCATTACAGCATCTCATCATACGTTTGAGTAAAACGTTTCTCCATGAAGTTCATCTCAGACATCTCAGAACTCACAAAGTCAAACACAGACTGCGCATCTCACCCACTAAGCACATCAAAGTATCTCAATAAACGTTAAAGCCCTAATCATTCACATACCTGACAATAACTAACAACTGCGAGTGACAGCTGATGTCTGTTGTTTTATCCATTTGCCATGCCAAAATATCCACTGCGTCAACATCTCTTTTAATCTACATTTTAATGAATGATGCAAAAGAAGCTATCAAATCATTCTAAATTGATTTAGACATCCCAGAGAAGACAGTAGAAACGTCCATATGCTCAGCAAGTAAAGCATCATAATGTGCAATTACCTCTGCAAGCTCCTTTCAGTTGCCCTTGTTAGCGGAACATTCCCTCCCTTGCTTCGTCCCACAATGAGCCATTGTTTACGAAACAACGTGCCCCCTTAAAGCCAACTTTTACATGCCCAAAAATGCTGTATCCCTGTTTCTTCTTACCTTCTCATTGTGTTTCGCAGTTTGAATACGCAGACCTTTGTCCATTACATGATCGATGCAGCTTTTCCCCAGAAGCTTGAATCTGATGTGAGCAATGAAAGGGGTTCTTCAACAAAGAATCCACAACATTGTCGTTGGCATTAGCGAGTCATTCTGGCGAAGAAAACTGCAATCTGGTAGCTGGCTAGAAAACAATATATAATCTACTTCCTCCATCTCCTGGAGTTTGAATAAACTTATTTGAATTGAATAATATCCTAAAAATGCTCAACTATCACTATTCACTATCTCAATCTTTCCAACAATGTCACCAACTCATCAGGTTTCTAAATCTCATGTGTACTACTAGGCTCATTCTCTGATTCTTTGATTGGATGGACAATATGTCAGTATATACTGCAAAATATTTGATTGGGTGGAAGACGTCCTCCGGAAGTCGTCATAATTCCTGTTCGGATTTTTCGTTATTTAGCCCTCCGAAAAGGCTCACCAGGAAGCACACAATGTCATGACATCCGAACAATTACCATGTAGGTCTATGGAAAGGGGCGATGAGCACAAGCCTATCAAGTTTGGTATTGAAGTCAATGTAGCCAGAGGAGGATGGAAAATAGCTGTCCTCTGGCTAGACCACGGTGCAACCCTAGAGGGTGCTGTTGAGACTACTTTGATCTTCATTGCAAAATTTTAATCAGGTATTTTGTGACGTGGATATATTTAGTATAGTTTCATCTAAAAAGGATCACTTTTTAAATGTTTCATTATTGTAATTTTTTTCTGAAATTCCCTGACTAGCATGGTCTTCCCCTTCCTCCTCTGAGGAGCCTCCACTGCTTAAAGGATATATTGCTCTTCGCACAAAAATAGGAAAGAAGAATTTTAACATCATTAATTCCAGTCCAGCTCTCTTGACTTTCATTCCTTACCTTTCAATGTGTTTGTTATAATTTGTATACTGGGAAATCAATGTGATCAATATATAAATACATAACAAATGACACTGTGGGCATTAATGACACCCTGGGATTATAACAGCTAATGCTGCCTGGGAATATCAATCGATTAGATCCCGTCGCAGTGCACAGAATCAACGGGAGACACATTGGGAACTAACCAGACAAGCCCAACACTACTCATGAGTTCACCTGAAAAGGCCTTTCTTGGATGTCCTTTATAGCCTGCTGTGTCTATCTGGTAACCTCTCAGAAATCTAAGAAAAGAGTTGAGCGGGTGCCATGATGAGGCATTGGCTAATGTTGAAATGTCAAATCACCTTAATTAACACTAGGGCTGCTCTCTTGATGCAGCCCAAGGTAAAATAAGAGAGCTGTGTAGACCCAATCCCTCTGCCTCAACATTGCTCCCAGATCAATGGAAATAGATTTCCTGCTTTGGCACACACCTGAATGCTGTCAACAGCACACACATTTTGTTCTCTCTCGCTTCTTTTCCCCTCTTATCCAGTATTTCCTATGCAATCCATATTTCCCTAGCACGGTGCATGAAAATCTCAGGAGCTTTTTTGGCACAGCACCTTGCCATAAAACAGGAGAGTCTGTTTATGGTGGCCTCATTTTTACTCTGTCAGCTTGCCTGGAGACTGAAAGGGTTCTTTTAAAAGGGGGACTGGGGCCTTTGGATGAGGCTAAAGCTTTGGTAAGCCCTCTCCTCTCCTGTGTACATAACAGACACAAGGCCTTCTCTCCTTACTCCTCAGCCTTTAACAGTTGACATGTTTTGTAATTTATGATCTGGATTAGCAGAAGATAATTTGGAAGAGAGTGAGGGAGACATGTTAGAGGGGAGGGGGGAGAGGGTTACAGTGCACTGTTATCATTCACATCCTGACTCAGTCAGAGGTGACACCGCCGCTCCAGAGAATTACTGGTGCGGCAGCCCGATACCTCCTTCCCAGAGTAGTTCCTAATCTTCCCACTCTGCCGATTCCGAGTTTTCCACCACAAGCCACCTGAGTTCCCGAGGTTTGCGATTGACTCGTTACCAAGAGTGCTGAGTAAGCAGAGTGTCACCTAGCTAGGGGAGAGAGTTGCTCTCAGTAGTAAATCCATTTACATCCTCCCCTGTTTTATTTGCTCTCGTCAAACTCTGTTCCCCGTTTCTCCATTCAGGCTTGTTTACCTGGCAAGCCGAGTGTGACTAAAGGAAATTCCCAAAGCCCGAGATGGGATTGGAGAAGGGAGGGAGCGTGGGGGGATTGAGCAGTTAAGGGGGGTTGGGGAGGGGGAATAGCAGTATTACTTATAGCTGTAACGCACCATCCCCATGCAGCCCCCAAAGGGTTAATTATAATGTGCAGCCTAGTGTAGATGAAATAAGGGAGATTCTCACACTAACACACACACAGGGAGTCGACAGGGCTGCACACTAACAACGATAGGAGATTGAAACAACATAGTGCCTCTGCTTTTAATTTGAGCTAATCGGGAATGAAAATAAATATACTTCTAGCATGGGGAACATTCATCTCAGGCTCGCGCTGAGGCTGAGTGATGAGGCCAAACAGAACAGCGCATCACATGTGTTCTAGTCTTTAAACATGTCTGCTATTCATTTGGAGAATTAAGGTTCTTATATTGGTTTAAGGGCGGAAGCAGCCCAGAGATGAAGAGGTTAAATTTTAGGATGGATTTCTCCGGGAGACATTAATCACCCGCAAACTGAATTGCATTCGCGGGTCATCCCGGTCTTTAAAGGCAGACCTTGTGAAGGATCCACAAAGGCAACGCCTTGAAACGTGGGACAGATCTGACAAACCAACTGTTTGCAATTGATCTGTCAGAGTTGCCACATAGCTTAGCATAAATCTTTAATTAGCTGTTAGCTGAGAAGTTGGAACTATGAAAAAACAACAATTTGCAAAGGCATGTCTTCTGCAGCGGTTCTGCAAAGCCTCTGCTCAACAACAGCAGAAAAAAACGCTTTTCTTCTCTTCTGAGATTCCCTAGTCTACTTATAACACAGATAGCAAAAATAAATGATTTACACTTTCGACCGGCTATAAAGGATCAAGACTGTTGCATCTCTAGCTTTGTGGGGCGTAGAGGAAGTAAATCAATCAGGCTTTCTCTCAAATGACGACAGAGAAAGCAACCTGCAGGTTTCAGAAATCAAAAAAGGCCAGTTGCCTGGTAAGTGTTTGGGAGTTTTTAAACATAGCCATGTTTGTATTCAGACCGCAATTTGGAGAATGAAGGTTCTTATATTGGTTTAAGGGCAGAAGCAGCCCAGAGATGAAGAGGTTAAATTTTAGGATGGATTTCTCCGGGAGACATTAATCACCCACAAACTGAATTGCATTCACAGGTCATCCCGGTCTTTAAAGGAAGACCTTATGAAGGATCCATAAAGGCAACGCCTTGAAAAGTGGGACAGATCTGACAAACCAACTGTTTGTAACTGATCTGTCAGAGTTGCCACATAGCTTAGCATAAATCTTTAATTAGCTGTTAGCTGAGAAGTAGGAACTATGAAAACACAACCATTTGTAAAGACATGTCTTCTGCAGTGTTGCGCTCACTGAGCCGTAGCAGCGGGGAACCCAACCCAGCCACAGACACTCCGACTGAGGCCTGGGCTAATTTGGCTGGGATCACTGGGTAACTCCCTCACCCCCCCCCCCCCCCCCCAGATGAAGTGGCAGTTGACAAAACTACCTTCATTTCCTTTTGTTATTGTAGCAATGGGAGCGGAGAGCAGAGAGCAGTGACTGAGAGCAGCCCATGTTCTGGCTTAAGGACAATGGGGGCTAGAAGGTGAAGGCATGCAGGCAATGCTCCATTGAACTTTAGGGGCTGATCAAAAGGAATGGGCAGTGGGGCTTATCGCCACAGCAGCAGAGGTTTTGAGGAGAAGATCCAGGGGAACCAGCTCCTTGACATGCATGTGGAGGTGCCCTGTGGTGTCACCCAGGAGCCTATGCAATCTGCAGTCAGCAGATCATTGCGTTGTACAGTGTAAGCATGGGCCAGAGGTAGCTAGAAGGGAGAGTGTTCAATACTCAGTCGTCAGTGATGGAGGGGACAGCGACTGTATACATTTCCATAAACGAGCAATGATTCCTATAGCTCCACTGGGCTATGTACTTACCCCCCACATGTCTACAGGCCAACCCCGTCAAACGAGCAAGTGTACCTCAGTGTTGATCAACACCTATTGATTATCTCTCTTGCTAATTGGGCTCAAGTAAATTACGAGCAATTAAAGCATGAATGATACATTAACACAGCTGCATTAGCCATGCAAGACCTAACATGCCTACATTAGCCAAACAGTATAAATACTATAAAAACACTAACACATACACATAGGCTATGGACACAATCATTTTTTTTTTGCTGCACCAACAACTTCTAACAATTGATGCAGTGCCGGTTAAATCGCTCGAATTGCCTAGCTTGGGTCAGTTGATCAGTGCCTTTACCCATGGGAAAAGCCACCTGCATAAAGGAGAGGGAAATAGTTGCAACGTTTTTCTCCTGTCCTAGTTACCACAGTGCTCCCCTACTTCTCTTACTTGTGATCAATATTGACGTCGTCATTAAGGGCTACTTGGTAATGAGACTGGGCCAAGGGATGGAGACGAGGATGCAGGTCATGTGTGCATAGTGCAGTATAAACTGAGACCTGTTGAAGTGGCGCCATGTACTGGACATCATCCATGTTCCTACTCCTGTTTTTGAAATTGTGAAGATCGGTGTATCAATGAGTGTATATATTTCAGACCATGTCTATGGTTAAAAAAAATGTTTTAGTGTTATTTAATGAAACACACAACTTAGCAATGACTTCATCAAACTCTTCAAAATGAGGTGGTTAGCCATGATGCTTTGCAGACATCTCTCATCAGCCAAATGATAGTGTGTCACAGGGGTAGGGCGGGGGAGGGAGAAGGGAGGGAGGAAGGAGGGAGGAGAGATGGGAGGGAGCTGCTCTGGGGTCAGGAGGGTGCGTGATTCAATCACTGGGCCCCACTAATAGCCATGCAAACACACATTTAGCCTTGCAAACACACATTTACCCGTGACACTAAAATCCAGCGGTGCAAAATCGTCCATCACAGTCTAGCAAAAAGCTTCAAGCTGAAAATAAAAGAAAGAATGAAAGAAAGAAAAGGACAAGAACTGAGCCACCATGAGCTGCAACAAGAGAAAGACAGATCTATTTGCAGCTCTGCCGCTATAAGAGATCCAGTGAATCTCTGTCACTCCTGACCAAGAGGAAACCAAAAGACAACATGAAGGAGCCCATTTGATTTGGTCCTCCAAAGCTGTCTCTTTGCTGTGTAAATATGGGTAGATGCTCTAAGGCTGTAAAAAGCTAGGCTGCTAAAATAACGCGTGCATGGATGGTCACCTCCGGCTAGGATTCAACCACAAACGTGACAGGCGATTACAGCCAGTCAGGCAAATTGACCATCTCACAGCCTCCTATAAAATGCTTTGTCACTATCCACTGTGTGTGTGTGTGTGTGTGTATTTGTGTGTGGATAATCCAAGTAAATCTTTCACTTAATCATTATCAATAGGTATGTTTCCATCCAATTGGCGACAGATTTTTGTGCAAATATTCTAATATCTGCATGTTCCTATCAGAGATATGGGAGGTAGGCCGTCATTGTAAATAAGAATTTGTTCTTAACTGACTTGCATAGTTAAATGAAGGTTACATTTAAAATTAAAATAAATAAAACGTGGGGGGTAAATATATATTTTTTTAAGTATTTACATCAAATCCATCAAAACAGATAAAAGGCTGTGCATGATAACGTAGTGCACATAAAAAATTACTTTTGAGGTTAAATTCCCACCGAATATGAAATACAATTTAAATGGGTTTCCATCGCATTTTCAGCTCTACTGATGGTTCTGTCACAAAAAAATGCATTATATAGTGAATGTCTTGGCTCGTTCGCTGTAGCCAACAGCTCGCAGATACAGTGAATGTATAGCGTACATGATGAGATTATTATGGACAAAATAGCGAGATGATCTTTTATTTGTCAAACGGCAGCCAAGCATCAATCGTGATGTCACCAAAATAAGACCCTCGGTATTTATTGGAAAGGAGCAAAGCTCATCACTGTGCTCTTTCACCACCCTGTGAAGTTTATCATAACTTATTTCATCTGTAGCCTAATAAACTGCATGCTTTCCCGAGTCGTAGTGGTAGGACTACACACCATATCATCGCGTGACTCCAAGTTTACTTCGATATGATGGTTATTGGCGTAATTCATTTTACAGACACAAAAAGATTCCATCTTATCTTATTTTGTTTTGTCGACATTTGGAACGTTTACTGATACAGTTGCTGTTTCCATCAGGTCTGCAATGACATTTTTTATCCAACATGTACTTTACTCACATAAAAAGGTTGGATGGAAACCTGGTTAATGTGGAAGATAAAGATACTGTACGTTGAGGCACAGTAGGAGGCTATAAACAGCACATTAATCATAGGTTCATTAAGAGTTCCTTTAGATATGCAACCACGATGCCAACACTGAGGCATTCCAAAAAATGATACATATTTTAATAGAATGTGGCCTTTTAACACACCATAACAGAGTCATTTTACACAATGTACTCTCCAAGATTGTGTCTGGAGGTGTTTAAGATATTTGCTTAAACGGAGGAGTTGTAATAGGTATTGTTTTAAGTGGTGTAACGAGGAGTTGAAATAGGTCTTGTTTTAAGTGGGATAATGAGGAGTTGAAATAGGTCTTGTTTTAAGTGGGATAACGAGGAGCTGAAATAGGTCTTGTTTTAAGTGGGATAACGAGGAGTTGAAATAGGTCTTGTTTTAAGTGGGGTAACGAGGAGTTGAAATTGGTCTTGTTTTAAGTGGGGTAACGAGGAGTTGAAATAGGTCTTGTTTTAAGTGGGATAACGAGGAGTTGAAATAGGTCTTGTTTTAAGTGGGGTAACGAGGAGTTGAAATAGGTCTTGTTTTAAGTGGGATAATGAGGAGTTGAAATAGGTCTTGTTTTAAGTGGGGTAACGAGGAGTTGAAATAGGTCTTGTTTTAAGTGGTGTAACGAGGAGTGTGAAATAGGTCTTGTTTTAAGTGGGATAATGAGGAGTTGAAATAGGTCTTGTTTTAAGTGGGGTAACGAGGAGTTGAAATAGGTCTTGTTTTAAGTGGGATAACGAGGAGTTGAAATAGGTCTTGTTTTAAGTGGGATAATGAGGAGTTGAAATAGGTATTGTTTTAAGTGGGATAATGAGGAGTTGAAATAGGTCTTGTTTTAAGTGGGGTAACGAGGAGTTGAAATAGGTCTTGTTTTAAGTGGGATAATGAGGAGTTGAAATAGGTCTTGTTTTAAGTGGGGTAACGAGGAGTTGAAATAGGTATTGTTTTAAGTGGTGTAACGAGTAGTGTAAATAGGTCTTGTTTTAAGTGGGATAATGAGGAGTTGAAATAGGTCTTGTTTTAAGTGGGGTAACGAGGAGTTGAAATAGGTCTTGTTTTAAGTGGGATAATGAGGAGTTGAAATAGGTATTGTTTTAAGTGGGATAATGAGGAGTTGAAATAGGTCTTATTTTAAGTGGGGTAACGAGGAGTTGAAATAGGTCTTGTTTTAAGTGGGATAATGAGGAGTTGAAATAGGACTTGTTTTAAGTGGGGTAACGAGGAGTTGAAATAGGTCTTGTTTTAAGTGGGATAATGAGGAGTTGAAATAGGTCTTGTTTTAAGTGGGGTAACGAGGAGTTGAAATAGGTATTGTTTTAAGTGGTGTAACGAGTAGTGTAAATAGGTCTTGTTTTAAGTGGGATAATGAGGAGTTGAAATAGGTCTTGTTTTAAGTGGGGTAACGAGGAGTTGAAATAGGTCTTGTTTTAAGTGGGATAATGAGGAGTTGAAATAGGACTTGTTTTAAGTGGGGTAACAAGGAGTTGAAATAGGTCTTGTTTTAAGTGGGATAATGAGGAGTTGAAATAGGTCTTGTTTTAAGTGGGGTAACGAGGAGTTGAAATAGGTCTTGTTTTAAGTGGGATAACGAGGAGTTTAAATAGGTCTTGTTTTAAGTGGGATAACGAGGAGTTGAAATAGGTCTTGTTTTAAGTGGGTTAATGAGGAGTTGAAATAGGTCTTGTTTTAAGTGGGGTAACGAGGAGTTGAAATAGGTCTTGTTTTAAGTGGGATAATGAGGAGTTAAAATAGGTCTTGTTTTAAGTGGGGTAACGAGGAGTTGAAATAGGTCTTGTTTTAAGTGGGATAATGAGGAGTTGAAATAGGTCTTGTTTTAAGTGGGGTAACGAGGAGTTGAAATAGGTCTTGTTTTAAGTGGGGTAACGAGGAGTTGAAATAGGTCTTGTTTTAAGTGGGATAATGAGGAGTTGAAATAGGTCTCGTTTTAAGTGGGGTAACGAGGAGTTGAAATAGGTCTTGTTTTAAGTGGGATAATGAGGAGTTGAAATAGGTCTTGTTTTAAGTGGGGTAACGAGGAGTTGAAAGAGCGGGTGCAAAATATTTTTTCTCTGTTTTTCAATGACAGAGGCTGTTTTCTGTCTTTCAACTTACTAGCCAAATCAAATCATGAAATCAAATTTTACTTGTCACATGCACCGAATACAAAAAGTGTAGACCTTACCGTGAAATGCTTACTTAAAGCCCTTAAATATACGGTACAATGAGGATTTACAGATTCATATAGGGGGAGATGGCAGCCTAATGTGGCTGATATGCCAAGTGACAACTTCTTAACAAGTCTGTGGGATCAAATTATTTGTTTACCGCTTGCGTTCGTTGCCACTGGGCTATAACAAACTCCCCCCATTAACATAGGCCACTGTGGTGTCCTTTTTGGCACGCGGTCCCTTCAGCCAACGCTGACACTTTCAGCACTTGCCTTACATTTGATGTGTGTTATGGGGGGGGGGGGGGGATAGCAAGTTCTTTATGTATGTGGAGTACGCATCCATTCTCCAATGATCCAAATGTGCCCGTCTGAAATACTGCCACGAGATTACAGGGCTAGTAGGAATGACAGCAGCTGCATTTCATACAAACGGAGCTGAATACATAATGCATAGCGTTGTCTGCATGAACCCTTTCTCATGCTAATAGAAACCTTTCTGGAGATGTCTCCAAGGTATGTGTGGATGGGGAGCCCAGTGACAGTCAGTGAGAGGAGAGAAAAACTAAAACAAAATGCACAGTAAAATCATCGCCGCCTTCCATCCTCTGTATAATCAAGGCATTAGAATAAACATCTTTAATTAAATAGGCCTATACTTCAGCTTTGTTTGGCAAATCGGAGAGGTACCTAAGTTCCAAGTTGTTGTCAGCCTATGATTGGAAATTTCCAGAAAATTACAGCAAAAGGCCTATGAGGTTATGTATGGCTGTAGAGGCCTGGGTCCAGACAGAACACCTATACAACATGTATGGCAGAGCCATCAGTAGATGTGATTAACATGTCTGAGAATATAACCACTGTAAGTGGGAGGAATGGCTCTCGGGGTGACGCCTCAGACACACCAAGGATACTGACTGCCGAGAGGTACTTAGCACCTCTACCCAGAGTGTTGGCAGTCAATTATTTGTTGGTTACATAGAACAGAATATCCCCAATCAGCCTCGTTAAAATACTCCAGACCACAGGGTGGCAGTAGTGCTGCTTTGTTAACCTGTTTAGGATAGGGGGCAGTATTTTCACGGCCGGATAAAAAACGTACCCGATTTAATCTGGTTATTACTCCTGCCCAGAAACTAGAATATGCATATAATTATTTGATTTGGATAGGAAACACCCTAAAGTTTCTAAAACTGTTTGAATGGTGTCTGTGAGTATAACATAACTCATATGGCAGGCCAAAACCTGAGAAGATTCTATATGGGAAGTGCCCTGTCTGACCATTTCTTGGCCTTCTGTAGCCTCTTTATCGAAAATACAGTATCTCTGCTGTAACGTGACATTTTCTAAGGCTCCCATAGGCTCTCAGAAGGCGCCAGAACGTGGAATGATAACTCTGCAGTCCCTGGGTGAAAAACAGTAGGGGTTTTGGAAAGTGGTCGTTCTGAGAACAATGACACTGGTGTGTGCGTGCATGTGACGACTCCATTTTCTACTTTCAGTGTTTGAACGGATACAACGTCTCCCGGTTGAAATTTTATTGCTATTTTACCAGAAAAATCTCATAAAAATAGATTTTAAACAGCGTTTGACATGCTTCGAAGTACGGTAATGGAATATTTTGATTTTTTTTGTCACGATATGCGCCGGCCACTCACCCTTCGGATAGTGTCTTGAACGCAAGAACAAAACGCAGCTATTTGGATATAACTATGGATTATTTGGAACCAAAACAACATTGGGTGTTGAAGTAGAAGTCCTGGGAGTGCATTCTGACGAAGAACAGCAAAGGTAATCACATTTTTTCTTATAGTAAATCTGAGTTTGGTGAGTGCTAAACTTGGTGGGTGTCAAAATAGCTAGCTATGATGGCCGGGCTATCTACTCAGAATATTGCAAAATGTGCTTCCACCGAAAAGCTATTTTAAAATCGGCCACCGAGATTGCATAAAGGAGTTCTGTATCTATAATTCTTAAAATAATTATTACGTTTTTTGTGAACGTTTATCGTGAGTAATTTAGTAAATTTACCGGAAGTTTTCGGTGGGTATGCTAGTTCTGAACAAAACATGCTAATGTAAAAAGCTGGTTTTTGATATAAATATGAACTTCATTGAACAAGACATGCATGTATTGTATAATATAATGTCCTAGGAGTGTCATCTGATGAAGATCATCAAAGGTTAGTGCTGCATTTAGCTGTGGTTTTGGTTTTTGTGACATTATATGCTAGCTTGAAAAATGGGTGTGTGATTATTTCTGGCTGGGTACTCTCCTGACATAATCTAATGTTTTGCTTTCGTTGTAAAGCCTTTTTGAAATCGGACAATGTGGTTAGATAAAGGACAGTCTTGTCTTTAAAATGGTGTCAAATAGTCATATGTTTGAAAAATTGAAGTTTTTGCATTTTTGAGGTATTTGTAATTTGCGCCACGCTATACCATTGGATATTGGTGAGGCGTTCCGCTAGCGGAACATCTAGATGTAAGAGGTTTTAAGCTATGTTTGGCTTGTGCCTGCTTCTAACTACCTAGATAGCTAATGTTAGCTAACTAGCATGACCGCAGTAATGTTGTAGCTCGCTAGCTAGCATTTGCAGTAAGGCCTTGTTGATACTAGCCAGATGGCCACAACTACATTACATTTTTTTTAATGTATTGGTCACATACACATGTTTAGCAGATGTTATTGTGAGTGTAGCGAAATGCCTGTACTACTGTAGATAACTAGCAACACTATAATTTAATCACAATGAATTTGTTTTTGAATGAAGCAGCTGCCTGTTAGCTGCCAAGAGTCAGTGGAGTTGCTAGCTATGTCATCCTAACTGGCAATCGGTGAGGCTAACTGTTTAGCTAACGCTAGCTAGCAAGCAAACTGGCACTGGCATTATTGGAAAAAATGATTTATTCATCAACTTGTTAGATAGCTGACTTGGTAAAGCATTGAGTATTGTTTGCTGCACTTACCACCACATTCATTTCCTATTAAGTGTGTGTGACAGCCTGGATCAGTTAGCAAGCAACCTTTAGCTAGTTAGCTAACTAGTGAGCGAGTGCACATTATCAAACCTAACAAAAAAATACTTATTCAAGCACAAAACTCATTCGGCAGATAAAGAAGATGTAAAGACTTGCTCTAGAGTAAAATATATATTATGCACTTTAATAGTTTTAGAACAATTCTGATGAAAAAGGGTTGGATTACACCTGGAAAAGTGCATTATTTAAAATTTTCTGTTGTCTCTGGGCGAGTTCATTCTACATGGCCCAGTGCCCCAGGTGGGCGGATTTTGCAAATTTTAGAAAATTCCATTGGTCCTTAAGTAAAATCACCAACCAGGGGAACCGGGCCATACAAAACAAACTCGCCCACTCTATCGGCTCCCCCATGAAGAGGTCCGTGCTCTCTGATTGGCTCAAAGTCAAGATGTCAGCCACCGATGCTCAGGGCAATTCTACATGTAGAGACGTACAGTTCGTCAGTACCAGGCAGTGTCTTTTGTTCTAGCAAGAGAAGTACCTATCGGAAGTTTTCTTGCTGTGTCTCACCTCTAAATCGAGTCCAGGCATTAAATCCCAAGCCATTTAATAGTATGGCTGATAGCTATAGGCACTAACTGCTGTTGGGTAGATGAATGAAATGCCCATTTATGTTCCCTTTGCTTAAATGTTTTACAATTCCCCTTCGTTTAGTTGTTTGAGTGCACGGTTCAGTGATCGAGAACACACTTCCCACTGGGCACACACTGGTCGTATCTACGTTGTTTCCACGTCAAACCAACATGAAATAGACGTTGAATTGACTTCTGTGCCAAGTGGGTTTCGACTAAAATGTAAATCAAGTTACTTTTTACAAGCATGTGGATGCCAACGTCCAAGTTAGATACTCATTTGTCCTTATGCGTGTATTGCAAATCACTATACACGTGCACAGAATATGTTTACGGTCTGTATCCTCCTATGCAATGTCTCCACATCTATTATTATCTCTATGTTGTTATTTATGTGAAGTCTGTATGTGAATGATCAATTTGTGTTGTGTTTGTGTGGAGGATGTTGGTACAGCAACAGCGAATAATGATCCTAATGATTGAATAAACTGGGTGTCCCATATATGGTCTTTTTGTGGTTTCACAGTGTGTTCTGGGCTGTGGTGACCTCACCCCTCCTGTGGACAGGACTCTGTGGTCAGGCCTCATGGAGTAGGGTTTCAGCCACTGTCTTTAGCATTGTTTACTCTTCAGCCTGTCACTGGTGCTATGTCAATACTAGGTAGGTATCAAATCAAATGTTATTGGTCACATACACATGGTTAGCAGATGTTAATGCGAGTATAGCGAAATGCTTCTAGTTCCGACCATGCAGTAATATCTAACAAGTAATCTAACAAGTAATCTAACAATTTCACAACAACTACTTTGTACACACAAGTGTAAAAAAATGTATAAGAATATGTACATATAAATATATGGATGAGCGTTGACCGTGCGGCATAAGCAAGATGCAGAAGATGGTATAGAGTACAGTATATACATATGATATCAGTAATGTAGGGTATGTAAACATTATATGAAGTGGCATTGTTTAAAGTGACTAGTGATACATTTATTACATTTAATTTTTTATTATTAAAGTGGCTAGAGATTTGAGTCAGTATGTTGGCAGCAGCCACTCAATGTTAGTGATGGCTGTTTGAGATAGAATCTGTTTTTCAGTCTCTCGGTCCCAGCTTTGATGCACCTGTACTGACCTCGCCTTCTGGATGATAGATAGCAGGGTGAACAGGCAGTGGCTCGGGTGGTTGTTGTCCTTGATGATCTTTTTGGCCTTCCTGTGACATCGGCTGGTGTAGGTGTCCTGGAGGGCAGGTAGTCTGCCCCCGGTGATGCGTTGTGCAGACCTCACTACCCTCTGGAGATCCTTACGGTTGTGGGCGGAGCAGGTGCCGTACTAGGCGGTGATACAGTCCGACAGCATACTCTCGATCGCACATCTGTAATAGTTTGTGAGTGTCTTCGGTGACAAGCCAAATTTCTTCAGCCTCCTGAGGTTGAAGAGGCGCTGTTGCGCCTTCTTCATCACGCTGTCTGTGTGGGTTTGGACTGGCCTTCTAGATTCTAGCCACTCATTCCACACCAGTCATAACTGATCAGATTGGTGATCAGATTGAATCGTGTGTGAAAAGGCTAGCTTTTTCCATTGACATGAATGTGTTCTAGCGGACATATGGAATTATTTTAAGATGGTCATACTATGGATAATTTAGCTATTTGGTTTGACATTTTAGGACCCCTATAGGTATAAAAAATATATTGATGTAAAATGTTGGTCTTTACAACTAAAAACCATAGAAACGCATTGAATAATCAATTCCTAAATAGAAAAAAGGACAGTCAAAAAATAAATCATAAGAAACAAGGTCTTGAAGTGTCTGTCCTACATCTTAGAAAACTAAGAATACTAAGAATACAGTCGAAGTCGGAAGTTTACATACACCTTAGCCAAATACATTTAAACTCAGTTTTTCACAATTCCTGACATTTAATCCGAGTAAAAATTCCCTGTCTTATGTCAGTTAGGATCACCACTTTATTTTAAGAATGTGAAATATCAGAATAATAGTAGAGAGAATGATTTATTTCAGCTTTTATTCCTTTCATCACATTCCCAGTTGGTCAGAAGTTTACATACACTCAATTAGTATTTGGTAGCATTGCCTTTAAATTGTTTAACTTGGGTCAAACATTTCGGGTAGCCTTCCACAACCTACCCACAATAAGATGGATGAATTTTGGTCCATTCCTCCTGACAGAGCTGGTGTAACTGAGTCAGGTAGGTCTCCTGAGTAGGTCTCCTTGCTCGCACACACTTTTTCAGTTCTGCCCACAAATTTTCTATAGGATTAAGGTCAGGGCTTTGTGATGGCCACTCCAATACCTTGACTTTGTTATCCTTAAGCCACTTTGCCACAACTTTGGCAGTATGATTTGGGTCATTGTCCATTTGGAAAACCCATTTGCGACCAAGCTTTAACTTCCTGACTGATGTCTTGAGATGTTGCTTCAATATATCCACGTAATTTTCCTTCCTCATAAAGCCGTCTATTTTGTGAAGTGCACCAGTCCCTCCTGCAACAAAGCACCCCCACAACATGATGCTGCCACCCCCGTGCTTCACAGTTGGGATGGTGTTCTTCGGCTTGCAAGCCTCCCCCTTTTTCCTCCAAGCATTATGGCCAAACAGTTCTATTTTTGTTTCAGACCAGAGGACATTTCTCCAAAAAGTACGATCTTTGTCACCATGTGCAGTTTAAAACCGTAGACTGTTTTTTTATGGCGGTTTTGGAGCAGTGGCATTTTCCTTGCTGAGCGGCCTTTCAGGTTATGTTGATATAGGACTTGTTTTACTGTGGATATAGATACTTTTGTACCTGTTTCCTCCAGCATCTTCACGAGGTCCTTTGCTTTTGTTCTGGGATTGATTTGCACTTTTCACACCAAAGTACGTTCATCTCTAGGAGACGGAACACGTCTCCTTCCTGAGCGGTATGACAGCTGCGTGGTCCCATGGTGTTTATGCTTGCTTACTATTGTTTGTACAGATGAATGTGGTACCTTCAGGAATTTGGAAATTGCTCCCAAGGATGAACCAGACTTGTGGAGGTCTGCACATTTTTTCTGAGGTCTTTTGATTTTCTGATGATGTCAAGCAAAGTTTGAGTTTGAAGTTCGGCCTTGAAATACATCCACAGGTACACCTCCAATTGACTCAAATGATATCAATTAGCCTATCAGAAGCTTCTAAAGCCATGACATCATTTTCCAGGCTGTTTAAAGGCACTGTCAACTTAGTGTATGTAAACTTCTGACCCACTGGAATTGTGATACAGTGAATTATAAGTAAAATAATCTGTCTTTAAACAATTGCTGGAATTAATTACTTGTGTCATGCACAAAGTAGATGTCCTAACCAACTTGCCAGAACTATTGTTTGTTAACAAGAAATTTGTGGATGAGTTGAAAAACAAGTTTTAATGACTCCACCCTAAGTATATGTAAACTTCCGTCTTCAACTGTATATACAGTATATATATTTTTTTACATATATTTAACCCCTTTTTTGGGGGTAAGCACAAATCCACCTTCATACTTCCATTCGCTTTTTTAAACCTGTACCGGTTACCTGCAGACGAGTCCTGTGACACTTGTGGGGGTACAGCAAAACCATGTTGTTCGTGAGAATCTCCCATTTCCATAGACTGGTCATAATAGTTTGTAGGCCAAACCGTTTGGACACTACAGACGTTTTACCAAGAAGACCGTTTTTCGGGATGTCTCATGATCTGACAAACACCACTCTAGCTCTTCTACCTTTCACCCCAGATGCAGAAGTGCGACATTGGCGGATGTGGCGGATTTAGATGGATCCAATGCAAAAAAACTGATATCTCTAGCTTAAACTGATGAATTTTGATTGGGATGCTTTTATTATGTTAATTAGGTTGATGCACCAGTGCGTCAATCGACACTAGCGGGTTAAAGGGGTATTCGTATAAAGGCCAGAGAAGGGTTGTTGAATAACCTTTGCACTTTGGCTTGACCTTTTCCCCATTACAAGCTTTAACTATGACATTGATATGCGATTGTCCCACTAGCTATCTTAAGATGAATACACTAACTGTAAGTCGACTGGATAAGAGCATCTGCTAAATGACTAAAATGTAAAATTCCAGACTGACTAAGGAAGAACAGATATCCCCTACTGAGGCTCAGTGAGTATGATAACGTAAATTCAATAAAGCCCTGTTCTACAAATTAATTATCCTTATTGATAACTGGAGTTTGGCATCCTATTTTGGCCTAAAATTTCAAATACGTCCATAATTTGCCCTTGGACAAAATATTGGACATGTACAGTATGGACCTCATATTGATTAATACTGAATCGTTGATTGTTTGCAGACATGCCAATAAGGTTACCAAAGACAAATATTAGGCTACCATCCGGAATTTTCTAGAAGGGGGAGTGGGCTGTGTTTGCTATTTATTTATGTTCCAACTCAACGGCCGAAGAGGGGGGAAATGGGTTTCTCTCTGAGGAATCATCCATTGGCTGCAGAGAGAGGGAGAGGGAGCCTCTAACACACATTTTAGTGACCTATTAAGAGCATTACATCGGGCCCCAGACCCGGTAATCTGGCCTATCCTCTTAAAAGTGGAATTGATTGAAAGAATTGATCCGCTCAGGCATGGCAGACACCATAATTACCTCACGTAAATCTTGTCAATCACGTATGAAATGTTGGGGGGGGGGGGGGATCTTCTGCCCATGTGATGCTTGTCTTACAATTGATGGCTCAGAGCCAGCCCTGATGTTTGACAACTGAGGACAAAATAGTGTGTGAGAGAGAAAAGTTTGGATGACTTATCATCAAGGCCACCGGCTGCAATACTGGATGAGATTGATGGGATTTTAGAAAATTGAGAGAAATGTAACGTTTTCAGTTGATGTTTATCATAAGAACATGGGCATTGCCATATTGAAAATGTTTAAAGCAAACCTCCTTAAAAAGGAGGTTGCTTGACGTTGTTTGGCTTGTTTATAATGGCTAGACATGGCTGAATATTAGTTAGACATCAACTAAAACAATTGAATAATATGCAAACATCCATATTTATCCCGGCTGTTCAAACAACTGATTCAGATTAATATCAGACAATCAATCTCCTAATCTACCATCAGGCGACCACAGAATATACAGTGCCATCGGAAAGTATTCAGGCCCCTTGACTTTTTCCACATTTAGTTACAAGACAGCGATTACAGCATCGAGTCTTCTTCGGTATGACGCTACAAGCTTAGCACACCTGTATTTGCGGAGTTTCTCCCATTCTTCTCTGCAGATCCTCTCAAGCTCTGTCAGGTTGGATAGGGAGCTATGCTGCACAGATATTTTCAGGTCTCTCCAGAGATGTTCGATCGGGTTCAAGTCCGGACTCTGGCTGGGCCACTCAAGGACATTCAGAGACCTGTCCTGAAGCCTCTCCTAAGCTGTGTGTTTAGGGTCGTTGTCCTATTGGAAGGTGAACCTTCACCCCAGTCTGAGGTCTTGAGCGCTGGAGGGCATAACTGTTTTCATAAAGGCCCTAATCAGGACGTGATAGTAACGAGGCGTGTGGTGGACCAGGGAGGGGGTGACGATGGGTTCCATGATGCCCTAAAAAGCAGCTGTGCCGTGGATTAGGGCCTTGCTGAGAATTAGTCAGCTGGGCCATTTCTATGACAGTGAACTGCAGCATAGCAAGCCACCTCTGTTTATGCTTTTTGGAGGAGAAGTAGGATTCCTTCCCTCTGACAGATGACCTTTCAGCCCACAAAGTGCAGTGTTTAGACTTAGCTCGGCTCTGGGGCAAGGCAAAAGGCTCTGATGAAAAAGCACTCAACAAACAACTCCCATATGCAGAGGTGGCAGTGCAGGCAGGCAGGCAGGCAGGCAGGCAGGCAGGCAGGCAGGCAGGCAGGCAGGCAGGCAGGCAGGCAGGCAGGCAGGCAGGCAGGCAGGCAGGCAGGCAGGCAGTGCAGGCAGGCAGGCAGGCAGGCAGGCAGGCAGGCAGGCAGGCAGGCAGGCGAGAGAGAGAGAGAGAGAGAGAGAGAGAGAGAGAGAGAGAGAGAGAGAGAGAGAGAGAGAGAGAGAGAGAGAGAGAGAGAGAGAGAGAGAGAGAGAGGAGAGAGAGAGAGAGAGAGAACTGCGATAATAATGGGACTAAAACACAGTCTACGATTGTCAACTCAATTTACATTGCCCTGGTCCGAATTGTGCATCGTAAGTTGAAACGGGCTTCAAACCAACCAACCAATCCCCCTCCCCCGAATCAATACGGTCCGAGAGAGAGAGCGCTCCTGGCCTGCTGTTAATTAAAGTTCTGTTGATTGTTAAATTCGGACGGTGGAAGTGTAAAGAGGTGCCTTTATGGACAATCAGGAGCAACAGATTTAGCATTGGTAGGGTAAACAGAAGACTGAAAAGGACCAGCTGCTCGAGAGAATTAGCATGGCCGCATCTGATCCAACACAAACCCACAACTGCTTACTCTCAGAAAGAGGAGTGTGGAGAAAAAAAATCTGCGCCTGACCTAGACTAACCCCAGATACAAAGCCAGTGAGGCCCTGGAGGCAGAGCATTAATTGCAGCTCACTAAGCCTGATACGGCACATCTAAAAGCAGCTAGCAGTGAGTTAGCAATGAAGGCAAGTGTCATACAAAATGCATACTGTAAACATCAACAAACACTTGACGAATCCCAGCTAAGTCTATTGAGGGATTGTTTTGAGGTAAGAGTTTTGAGTTGGTGGCAGGCGGATAGGATCTCATGACACCAGGTCTCACACACGCACGCACACACACACACACAATGGCCTGCATTCAGCAAACAAGCCTTCCTTCAGCAACAACAAAAAAACACCTCAACTCCTCTCCCACATGATACACATCCTCGAAAAGAAAATAGATAGTGAAAATACCCTCTCCTCACACACTGAAATAAATTACGAATGTGGGCGTTATTCAGTTGTGTTTACCCTGGTTGCTGGCTTCAAACCCACGCTGTTGGAAGAGAGCTAAATTGGACTCTTTCACCGTATAGATTTCCCATCACTAGTCAGGATCTAAAGAAGACGCAGAGAAGAAAGGAGAGAGAACGGAGAGGAGAGAGGAGGCAGAAACATTGGCCAATATGATCACCATAGCCCATTGTTTCCCCTTAGATTAAATACATATTCAGATTAATAGGGTAGATAACAAATAAAATAAAATGTCATTGGTCGCATACACATATTTAGCAGATGTTATTGCGGGTGTAGCGAAATGCTTGTGTTTCTAGCTCCAACAGTGCAGTAATATCTTTTAGGCGTTCCTGTGACATCGGGTGCTGTAGATTTCCTGGAGGGCAGGATACCTACAGATACCCCAGTGATTCGTTAGGGAGACCGCACCACCCTCTGGCAAGCCCTGAGGTTGCGCGTGGTGCCGTTGCTTTACCAGGAAGTAATACAGCTCGACAGGATGCTCTCAATGGTGCATCTGTAAAAGTCCACTGCGGTCCCGTCGATGTGGATGGGGGTGTGCTGTCTCTATCCACAAAGTAGGCAAATAAGGTGTTTAGCTGGTCCGGGAGCAAGACGTCGGTGTCCCTGCCCCATGCGTCTCGTGTCTGAGTTGTTGAAATGCGACTCCACTTTGTCTCTGTACTGACGTTTTGCGTGTTTTGTTGCCTCGTGGAGGGCATAACTGCACTGTTTGTATTCGACCATATTCCTAGTCACCTTGTCATGGTTGCTGCTATGTATCCACGGTGTTGGGTTTGGGTAGATGTTAATAGTGACAGTGGGAACAACATCCCTTATATACTTTCTGATGAACTCAACCACTGTGCCCGTATATATGTCAACGTTTTTCTCAGAGTCAACCCGGAACGTATCCCAGTCTGCGTGATCAAAACAATCTTGAAGCATGGATTCCGATTGGTCAGACCAGCGTTGAATAGACCTTGGCCCGGGTACTTCCTGTTTGAGTTTCTGCATATAGGAAGGGAGGAGCAGAATGGAGTCGTGATCTGATTTTCCGAAGGGAGGGCGGGGGAGGGCCTTGTAGTCATCCGGGAAGGGAGAGTAACAATGGTAGAGAGTTTTTGAAGGTTGAGTACTAAAGGCAATGTGTTGATAGAACTTTGGTAGCATTTTCCTCAAATTTGCTCTACAATAAATGCGGCCTCAGGATATGTGCTTTCCAGTTTGCACAAAATCCAATGTAGTTCCTTGAGGGGCATTGTGGTATCGGCTTTAGGGGAATATACACGGCTGTGACTTTAACCGAAGAGAATTCTCTTGAGAGGTAATACGGTCAGCATTTGATTGTGAGGTATTCTAGGTCGGGTGAACAAAATGACTTGAATTCCTGTACATTGTCACAATCACACCATGAGTAGTTAATCATAAAAGGGAAAGGAGGATACCTAGTCAGTTGTACAACTGAATGCATTCAACTGAAATGTGTCTTCCTCATTTAAACCAACCCCTCTGAATCAGAGATGTGCGGGGGGCAGCCATAATCGACATCCATGTCTTCGGTGCCCAGGGAAGAGTGGGTTAACTGCCTTGCTCAGGGGCAGAATGACAGATTTTTACCTTGTCAGCTCAGGGATTCGATCCAGCAACCTTTCGGTACATACACCTCCGCCTCTCTTTTTCCCGGAGAGTTCTTTATTCCTGTCTGTGCGATGTACTGAGAACCCAGATAGATGTATGGACAGGGACAGTATATCAGGAGAGAACAATGATTCTGTGAAACAGAGTATGTTACAGTTCCTGATATCTCTCTGGAAGGACATCCTTGTCCTGAGCTCGTCTACTTTATTGTCCAGGGACTGAACATTAGCGAGTAATATACTCGGAAGCCATGGATGTTGTGCACGCCTCCTGAGTCAGACTAGAAGTCAACTATGAATACCTATTTTCCGCCAGCGGCATCTTGGAGCAGTCTCTGGGGTCAGTTCAATTGCCTTGGGGGGTACGAACAAAAAATCTAATTCGGGAAAGTCGTATTTGTGGTCAGAATGCTGGTGAGTTACCACCGCTCTGATATCCAAAGTTATTTCCGGCTGTATGCAATAACACAAAAAAAAACTTTCTGGGCTAATAATGTAAGAAATAACACAAAAAATATATAATACTGCAAAGTTGCTTAGGAGCTACAAGCAGAGCTGCATGTCTGTTGGCGCCATCTTCTCTCTTCTCTTCTCTTCTCTTCTCTTCTCTTCTCTCTCTTCTCTTCTCTTCTCTTCTCTTCTCTTCTCTTCCAAGCCCACTCGTTGCAGTAAGAGAAGATGCCCACTTATATGCTACAATCTCAAGACAGCTGTTGTTTTCTGAAAGTGCTCCCATACATAATGTAACACCCAAACATTTCCTAAAGAATAAGCCAGTAAATTACTATAACTTGGCCAGTGAATGGAAGAATGGAGTATTTAGCCAGATGCTATGAAAACTAGCGAGGCTGCAAAATCTGAATGGGACTGGAAGCTGGACACCGAAAGCGATGTATTGGGCTGGGCAGCATGGGAAAAATGAAATGTAATGTCTAGGGGGCTGCTGACGTCACCGGAACAGAAGCGGACCTGACTTATAGAATCTGGAAAGATCCTGTACTATCTGTCTGTCTGCTGGTGGCAATAAACTGAAGATTAACCTTTACATTCTTGGGCCGCTCTCCAGAAGTAGCCTGAAGGGCATTCTCCGCTGTTTACTAATCAAAATAAAGTTGCTTTTTCAATACTGCCAAGTCCCGGAGATGGCTTATAGCCTTATAGCAGTAACACAGACCTTGGAGTTATTGACTTCTCCGCTCTACCCTATATGAGTATCATAAATGTGGAAGATGAACACCTTCCCACCACCCGGCACAATATACAACCGCCAGCCCTTGAGAAAACATTGGTTTATTAAAAACAAACATACATATATATATATTGGTACACCACCAATATGACTAGCAGTAAAACATATTGTACAAGTAAAACAAACTAAAAAAGCTTTTTGAGTATTTCCAAAATGAGGAATTTTTCTGTATAATATTCTTAATTTTTTGTGTTTCACAAACACTAATACCATATATTATGTCCAACATAAATAAAATACTAATCTTAGATCCAACTTAATTTTATCAATTCCAAAACTGTTAGATCTACTTAATCTCTTTGATTAATTACTTTCAGTGATTGTCTTAATGTTTAACATCGTTTTACAATTTGACATGTTAAGTCACTTTAGCAGGCATTGTTGAGCACAGTGCTCATTCTTTTAGCATCACAGAATGCTGAATTTGCCTCTGTCATTCCAAGTGATGCACATGACGTAGCTGATGGTGGGAATGGGGGGTCTCATCATTACACGTCAATGTGCCCAACAGTTTTGATATCCTTTCATCATGATCTATTACACCTCATAGCATAACAAACTGCTTACATATAGAAAAATAATTTTCTTTCTTCAAACATTCATACAACATCGTGTAAAAGTATTATTAAGTCTAACCTTTTTTAATTACCCACAATCCTCTAAAATCATGGCAAGTTGTTGCAAGAACATTGAGCAAATTAAACACAATTTCCTTTGTACTTTTTTTTAGACACAAATAAATGTTTAGATTATACATTTATCTTATGTTGAATATTTTTTTATTATATTCAAGTATAGATGACAACTAGATTTGTTTGTCAAAGTAATTATATTTTAAAGTATAATTTACTAACCAACTGAATCATTAACACTGCATTACAGCAGAACAGAAAATGATTGGTCGTTGTTTGGGAGTTCCTAGCTGTTTCCTTTGTGAACGGGGGAAACAAGAGCTCTTTTTTCCACCAACACCAAAGCGTGATCCTCTTTCACCCTGTAGCTTTGAGCCAGGGCCAAGTCTCTGAATGGTGCTGCTGACCTCTGTGGCCCTAGTGGCCTCTACCCCTGGCCCTCAAACCAAACAACAACTGCACAGCATCCTAATTCTCAGGGGCCAGGAGAACACACACATGCACGCTCACACACGCACAGAGCAAGGTAGAGCAGAGCAGGGTAAAGCAGCACCCCATCTGGGCCTATAGACTGACCTCAGGCCAAGACCACAACAGAGCACCACAGTTCCCACACAAGCCCTGGAGCATGACGAGGGAAACAGAGGAAGAAAGAATGAGAGGAGAGTCGAGGGGAGGAAGGGAGGAGGAAGGGTGGGGACAGGGATAAATACAGAGGGGGAGGGGGAGAGGAAGACTGGGTAAGCGAGAGAGAAAGGCATACACTCTTAGAAAAAAAGGTGCTATCTAGAACGTAAAAGGGTTCTTCGGCTGGCCCCATAGGAGAACCCTTTGCAGAACCCTATTTGGTTCCATGTAGAAGCCTTTCCACACAGGGTTATACATGGAATCCAAAGAGGTTCTATCTGGAGCCAAAAAGGGTTCTCCTATAGGGTCCACTGAAGAAGCCTTATGGCTTCTAAGAGTGTATATTAGACAGGGTATAGGTGAGAAGGAGGCAAGAGAGAGGGGGGATGGAGAGATGGGGTGAGGAGAGAGGTAGGAGAGGGATAAATACAAAAGCAGTGTCAGGCAGAGAAAGACTGAAACGAAAGAATGGGGGTAAGAGAGTGAGAGACAGAAACGAGACAGACAGACAGACAGACAGACAGACAGACAGACAGACAGACAGACAGACAGACAGACAGACAGACAGACAGACAGACAGACAGACAGACAGACAGACAGACAGACAGACAGACAGACAGACAGACAGACAGACAGACAAGGCAGCAGTTTGTGTGGGGTGGAGGCCCCAACTGAAAATCGAAATAAAATGTTATCTATCACATGCTTCGTAAACAACAGGTTTAGAATAACAGTGAAATGCTTACTTATGAGCCCTTCCCAAAAATGCAGAGGAAAATAAAATAGAGAAATAATAGAAAAGTAAAACATGTAATAAAAAAGTAATAATAAATACACAATGAGTAACGATAAAATCGATGACCTACGCGGAACATTAAACTACCAACAGGACATTCAAAACTGTAGTATCTTATGCTTCACGGAGTCGTGGCTGAACGACGACACTATCAACATACAGCTGGCTGGTTATACGCTGTACAGGGAGGATAGAACAGCAGTGTCTGGTAAGACAAGGAGTGGCGGACTATGTATTTTTGTAAATTACAGCTGGTTCACGATATCTAAGGAAGTCTCAAGCTATTGCTCACCTGAGGTAGAGTATCTCATGATAAGCTGTAGACCACTGTCACGCTGGCATGAATGATTCGGGAGACAGGCGCAGGAATGTGTAATATGTTTTTTTATTATACCCAAATTACGGCGTGGAGTGTAAAGGCACGGGACGAAGACCAAACAAACACTATACCAAACACGGGGTAGAAACACAAACAAAAGAGCGAGGTGTACCTCGAATTAATAACACAAGTACACAATGTTAACACAGGGACGAGACCCGTAATCATCTGCGAAAGGTACTGGTACTCACACGCACCTACGGACATTGTAACAATAATAGACAGGACAATGGTAAACCTAGGGCACACTTATACAATTACTAATCACAACCACACTATCTACCTAGAGAGTTTTCATCTGTATTTTTCGTAGCTGTTGACATACCACCACAGACTGAGGCTGGCACTAAGACAGCATTGAATGAGCTGTATTCCGCCATAAGCAAACAAGAAAATGCTCGCCCAGAGGCGGCGCTCCTAGTAGCCGAGGACATTAATGCACAGAAACTTAAATCCATTTAAATGTGCAACCAGAGGGAAAAAACTTTGGACCACCTTTACTCCACACACCGAGACCCATACAAAGCTTTCCCTGAACCTCCATTTGCCAAATCTGACCATAATTCTATCCTCCTGATTCCTGCTTACAAGCAAAAAATTAAAGCAGGAAGCACCACTGACTAGATCAATAAATGTGGTCAGATGAAGCAGATGCTAAGCTACAGGACTGTTTTGCTAGCACCGACTGGAATATGTTCCGGGATTCCTTGGATGGCATTGAGGAGTAAACCACATCAGTCATGGGCTTCATCAACAAGTGCATCGATGACGTCGTCCCCACACTGACCGTACGTACATACACCAACCAGAAGCCATGGATTACAGACAACATCCGCACTGAGCTAAAGACTAGAGCTACCGCTTTCAAGGAGCGTGGTACCTTCAGGCGTTTAGAAATTGCTCCAAAGGATGAACCAGACTTGTGGAGGTCTACAATTTGTTTTCTGAGGTCTTGGCTGATTTATTTTGATTTTCCCATGATGTCAAGCAAAGAGGCACCGAGTTTGAAGGTAGGCCTTGAAATACATCCACAGGTACACCTCCAATTGACTCAAATGATGTCAATTAACCAATCAGAAGCTTCTAAAACCATGACATAATTTTCTGGAATTTTCCAAGCAGTTTAAAGGCACAGTCAACTTAGTGTATGTAAACTTCTGACCCACTGGAATTGTGATACAGTGAATTATAAGTGAAATAATCTGTCTGTAAACAATTGTTGGAAAAATGACTTGTGTCATGCAAAAACTAGATGTCCTAACCAACTTGCCAGAACTATAGTCTGTTAACAAGAAATTTGTGGAGTGGTTGATAAACGAGTTTTGATGACTCCAACCGAAGTATATGTAAACTTCCGCCTCTAAGATGCAGGGTTACGTAACCGGGTGGAAGCCACCTAGTGATGGCTATTTAACAGTCTGATGGCCTTGAGATAGAAGCTGTTGTTCAGTCTCTTAGTCAAATCGTGTCCAATCAATTGAATTTACCACAGATGGACTCCAATCAAGTTGTAGAAACATCTCAAGGATGATCAGTAGAAACAGGATGCACCTGAGCTCAATTTCTAGTCTCATAGCAAAGGGTCTGAATACTTATGTAAATAAGGTATTTCTGTTTTTTGTTTATAATAATGTAGAACAATTTTGTACGTTATTGGTATTTGTGTGTAGATTGATGAGGAATGTTTTTCATTTAATCCATTTGAGAATAAGGCTGTAAAAAAAATGTGGAAATGTCAAGGGGTCTGAATACTTTCTGAAGGCATTGCAACTAACTATTTATCAGTCTTATGGCTTGGGGTAAGAAGCTGTTCAGGGTCCTGTTGGTTCCAGACTAGGTTCATCGGTACCACTTGCCGTGCAGTGAGAACAGTCTATGACTCAGGTGGCTGGAGTCTTTGACAATGTTTAGGGACTCCTTCTGACACTGCCTGGTATAGAGGTTCTGGATGGCAGAGAGCTCGGCCCCAGTGATGTACTGGGCCGTACACACTACCCTCTGTAGCACCTTGTGGTCGGATACCTAGTATGCTATACCAAGCGGTGATGCAGCCAGTGATGATGCTCTCATTGTTGCAGCTGTAGAACCTTTTCAGGATCTGATGGCCCATGCCAAATCTTTTCAGCCTCCTGAGGAGGAAGAGGCGTTGTCTTGCCCTCTTCACAACTGTGTTGGTGAGTGTGGACACTGATAGATCCTTAGTGATATGGACACGGAGGAACTCGAAGCTCTCGACCCGTGCTCTGTCTTTTGTTTCCTGTAGTCCACGATCAGCTCCTTTATCTTGCTGATGTTCAGGGAAATGTTGTCCTGGCATGACACTGCCAGGTCTCTGACCTCCGGACCTCCTCCCTATAGGCTGTCTCATCATCGTACCACCGTCTGCAAACTTAATGATGGTGTTGGAGTCATGCGCAGCCACGCAGTCATGGGTGAACAGGGAGTACAGGAGCGGACCAAGCTCACACCCGTGAGGGGCCCCCATGTTGAGGGTCAGCGTGGCGATGTGTTGTTGCCTACCCTCACCACCTGCTGGCGGCCTATCAGGAAGTCCAAGTTCCAGTTGCAGAGGGAGGTGTTCCATCCCATGGTCCTTAGCTTAGTGATGAGCTTAGAGGGCACTATTGTGTTGAACGCTGAGCTGTAGTCAATGAACAGCAATCCCACATAGGTGTTACTCTTGTTCAGGTGGGAATGGACCGTAATGGAGTGCAATAGAAATTGTGTCATCTGTTGATCTGTTGGGGTGGTATGTGAATTGGAGTGGGTCCAGGATGTCTGGGCTGATGGTGTTGATGTAAGCCATGACCATCCTTTCAAAGCATTTCATGGCTACAGATGTGAGTGCTACGGGTCGGTAGTCATTTAGGCAGGTTACTTGGCATTCTTAGGCACCGCGACTATGGTGGTCTGCTTGAAACATGTAGGTATTACAGACTGGGTCAGGGATAGAGTTGAAAAATTCCGTGAACTTTCAACAAATTCCCTGGTTTACCAGAAATTCTGGTTGGAGGATTCCAGATTTCCTGCTTATTCACTCCTGATTCTGGGAATCCTCGAACTGTGATTTTCAGAAAACCAGGGAATTTATTGAAAGTTCCCAAAAATTTTGTCAGAGAGAGGTTGAAAATGTCAGTGAAGACACTGGCCAGCTGGTCAGCACATGCTCCGAGTACGAGTCCTGGTAATCCATCTGACGCTAAGGCCTTGGGAATGTTAACCTGTTCAAGGTCTTACTCAAATCGGCTACGGAAAGCGTGAAAACACAGTCTTTCGGAACAGCTGGTGCTCTCATGCATGGTTCAGTGTTACTTGCATCGAAAGGAGCATAGAAGGTATTTAGTTCGTCTGGTAGGCTCACGTCACTGGGCAGCTAGTGACTGGGTTTCCCATTGTAATCTGTGAAAGTTTACAAGCCCAGAGAAAGAGAATGAGAAAGAAAGAGACGAATGCGAGTAAAAACGGAGGGAGGGCGGGAGGTTGAGAGGGACAGGAGAGTGATCAGGGAGCGAGAGACAACCGCACCGCAATGGCGAGACGAGCTGAGGGCGACACGCTGTAACACGGCCGTTGCTGCACAGACAGACGGGACGGTGCAGCGGTGCAACTAGAGAGCTTCTATCACTTCCTTCCCCTTCTGCATGACTGAGTCTGGTGACAGGGCAGTATTCCCGAGTGTTCCCTGACATAATGATATCACCACTTCTTCTCCCTCTCCCTTTGTGATGAGTCAAGGCAAGCAGAGGATGACTTCAGAAAAAAATTACCGCCTAGGGCTGGCTTCTCATTAAAGCGACCAGATGAAACAACAACAACATCGGGTCAGGTTTTTAAAGGATCTGTAATTTCAGGGAGGAAAAGATAAAGGCTTATAAAAGACCTCCAACTCGGGATGAGAGGCCTTTGAGAATCCTTCTCAGACTAGAGTATGATGATTCTTCTCCTTGAAGCTGAGAGAATACAGTTAACATTGCCCTAGGCACTAAACCTTGAAACCCAGGCTGTGAATTGACTATAGTGCCAGGGTCTTTCATATATAAAACACCTGCGTTATTCTTTCTCCCTTTACATTACACATATCTCAAAATGTCATTCTTCGCACAAGCTGCATAAAGTGATGATGACTCAGAAGTTCTGAGTGCATATTTCCATACATTACTCTCTCAGACATAACTGGATGATTCACTAGTGCGCTCCTTGAATAGGACAGTATTTGAATATGAATGTGTGTGAAATTGTGTTGTGTATGTGCATATTAGTTTCTCTCGCTCTGTCTTTCTCTCTCTCTCTCTCTCTCTCTCTCTCTCTTTCTCTCTCTCTCTTTCTCTCTCAATCTCTCTCTCTCTCTCTCTCTCTCTCTTTCTTTCTGACTGTGTGAGTGTGTGCGGCTGGTTGGAGGGGTGTTGGCAGCGGGGTGGCACCGTGCTGAGACAAGCCCTGCCCAGGCAGCCTGGCTGAGGGGACAAGCAGTAGCAGGCGTACGTACACACACAAACACACACGCACACACACACACACACTTGGCAGCTGCTCCTTCTGCAGCTGCTACTGCCACTGCCCATCCCAGCACTCCCTGACCCTACTATATGAGAAAGAAGGGATAGAGGGATAGAGAGGGAGATTGAAGGGGGGGATGAGGGGACAGAAGAAGGACAAAGATATGGGGGAAAGGAGGAAGAGTGGGAAAGAGAAGAGCTGGCATTGTAGATAGAGGGATGCAGGAAAAGAGGGGCAAGGGAGGGGAATAGAGAGGGAGAAGGGAAGGGGGAAGAAGGGAGAGAGGGAATGAAAAAGGGTGGGGTTGGGGGGATGGTGCACATATGAGTCATCAACACCACAGATAGATCCTAGCATTGCACACAACCACCACACAAGACACAATCACTGTCAGTGACATTAACACAAGCTAAACCGTACAAAATGGGTTACAATTATGTGGATTAGTCTCAATGAATCAGTGATACAATTAACTAATGTTGCAATAGGCATAAGAACACATTTGTCTGTAGTTAACATAAATTCACCATCAGGGCAGGCCTGTATCCAACAGATGTGTTCTACATATACTGTAAGACAATATTTCTTAGACCATAATATGGCTAGTCCTTCTGCTTAGACTATATCTAATCAAGGAACATTTCTAAGGCTGGGAGTATGTTCAAGGGCATTGAGAAATGAGAGACTGACATTAGGCTCCAAAACAGACAGATAGGGTCTGGGCTGTGTGGCACATTGAACATGTCCAATTAGGAGAGTAATTAGTTAATTAAAGGGTCAGTGCAGTCAAAACTAGATTTTCCTAGGTTTTATATATACTGCTCAAAAAAATAAAGGGAACATTTAAACAACACATCCTAGATCTGAATGAAATAAATAATCTTATTAAATACTTTTTTCTTTACATAGTTGAATGTGCTGACAACAAAATCACACAAAAATAATCAATGGAAATCCAATTTATCAACCCATGGAGGTCTGGATTTGGAGTCACACTCAAAATTAAAGTGGAAAACCACACTACAGGCTGATCCAGCTTTGATGTAATGTCCTTAAAACAAGTCAAAATGAGGCTCAGCAGTGTGTGTGGCCTCCACGTGCCTGTATGACCTCCCTACAACGCCTGGGCATGCTCCTGATGAGATGGCGGATGGTCTCCTGAGGGATCTCCTCCCAGACCTGGACTAAAGCATCCGCCAACTCCTGGACAGTCTGTGGTGCAATGTGGCGTTGGTGGATGGAGCGAGACATGATGTCCCAGATGTGCTCAATTGGATTCAGGTCTGGGGAATGGGCGGGCCAGTCCATAGCATCAATGCCTTCCTCTTGCAGGAACTGCTGAAACACTCCAGCCACATGAGGTCTAGCATTGTCTTGCATTAGGAGGAACCCAGGGCCAACCGCACCAGCATATGGTCTCACAAGGGGTCTGAGGATCTCATCTCGGTACATAACAGCAGTCAGGCTACCTCTGGCGAGCACATGGTGGGCTGTGCGGCCCCCCAAAGAAATGCCACCCAACACCATGACTGACCCACCGCCAAACCGGTCATGCTGGAGGATGTTGCAGGCAGCAGAACGTTCTCCACAGCGTCTCCAGAATCTGTCACGTCTGTCACGTGCTCAGTGTGAACCTGCTTTCATCTGTGAAGAGCACAGGGCGCCAGTGGCGAATTTGCCAATCTTGGTGTTCTCTGGCAAATGCCAAACGTCCTGCACGGTGTTAGGCTGTAAGCACAACCCCCACCTGTGGACGTTGGGCCCTCATACCACCCTCATGGAGTCTGTTTCTGACCGTTTGAGCAGACACATGCACATTTGTGGCCTGCTGGAGGTCATTTTGCAGGGCTCTGGCAGTGCTTCTCCTGCTCCTCTTTGCACAAAGGCAGAGGTAGCGGTCCTGCTGCTGGGTTGTTGCCCTCCTACGGCCTTCTCCACGTCTCCTGATGTACTGGCCTGTCTCCTGGTAGCGCCTCCATGCTCTGGACACTACGCTGACAGACACAGCAAACCTTCTTGCCACAGCTTGCACTGATGTGCCATCCTGGATGAGCTGCACTACCTGAGCCACTTGTGTGGGTTGTAGACTCCGTCTCATGCTACCACTAGAGTGAAAGCACCGCCAGCATTCAAAACTGACCAAAACATCAGCCAGGAAGCATAGGAACTGAGAAGTGGTCTGTGGTCCCCACCTGCAGAACCACTCCTTTATTGGGGGTGTCTTGCTAATTGCCTATAATTTCCACCTGATGTCTATTCCATTTGCACAACAGCATGTGAAATGTATTGTCAATCAGTGTTGCTTCCTAAGTGGACAGTTTGATTTCACAGAAGTGTGATTGTTACATTGTGTTATTTAAGTGTTCCCTTTATTTTTTTGAGCAGTGTATATTTCCAGACTATGAGGTTGGAATAATAATGTGAAAATTATGATAATGCGTTTTTAGTGTAAGAGCTGTTTGTAAAGGCCGACTGAAATATCTACTTGATTGGCTGGGTGGGGGTTTTGGGCAGCCTGGTATAAGTTAATAGACCAATAATAAAGAGAGTTTGTCCTCCTCTTTGCCAATAACAGCTAGTTTTCAGGTACACATCGGTCCCATTAGGCTCTTCTAATTAGGCCCCTCTCTCAGACCACTCCCAGGCTGTCCTAGCAAAATCTTGCACTCCCAGGCAGTCCTAGCAAAATCTTGCTTGAGAATTGCATTTAGCTGAGAAGCTATTTTTGTTCATTTTTGACCATTTTAATTTAAAACAATCACATTAAGGTAACTAATTGTTACCCAAAAATGATTTGATATTGAGATAAAAACGACTGCATTGGACCTTTAACACAAAAAAACTTTCACACCGCCTGGGAGCATGATCTGTCACACACTGCTTCCAAACGATACGCACAGAGACAGAGACAGAGACAGAGAGAGAGAGAGAGAGAGAGAGAGAGAGAGAGACACACTCAGGCATTCACACACACACACACACACACACACACACACACACACACACACACACACACACACACACACACACACACACACACACACACACACACACACACACACACACACACACACACACACACACACACACACACACACACAAATACAACACATGCAACACATAAACTGTAGGGAGGCAGTGTGTTGGTGAGTGTATAATAGGAGCACAGTATGAGCCCCCAGGCCTGGTACTGGTTTTATCCTATGCTCAAGGCCATTATAGATTACAGCAACACAGCGAAGCAGACTAGGCTTACTGTACCTCCAAGCTGTATAATATGGGTTCTCTAGCAGGGAGGGAGAGAAGAGGTAGTGTACCACTGAAGAACACACACACACACACACACACACACACACACACACACACACACACACACACACACACACACACACACACACACACACACACACACACACACACACACACACACACACACACACAGACACACACACACACACACACACTGGGCTAAAAAGGGACAGAACTTCTCATCTCTTCTAACACATGTTAATGTAATTCACTGATGTTGTGTCTTCACTGCCAAAGCATTACATTTAAGTGACTTCATATGAAAACAACAAGAGCAATATAAATATGTCACCCACCAGGTGAGGAGCATTTTATAAGTGTACTACCAACCTCTTTGTATACATTACAACATAACACTAATACATTTACATAACCTTTAAAACAGTAAAGGCACGCCAGACAGTGTGAGTTACTTGAGGAGTGAAGACAAGGGAAGGTAGCCTGTCTGCCCTGCATCTCTCCATGCCTACAGGCAGTATAGTAGGCTACAGTCCCGTAGCAAAATAAATGTGCTTACCTCATCACATGGGATGATCCAACACTCCTGTAGAGGGCAGTAGTAATGCCAGAATCCAGTACAGTGGGAGACTCAGAGAGAGAGAGGCAAACGGGAGGAACTAAGAAGGCGCTCCCACGCAACTAGGATTTCTGGCATTCTTGGCAGACTCTCAGAGAGGTCACTCCAGACATATCAAGGCAGCACAACCTTCAAGAGAGTCTGTTCTCCCCAATCCAAGGAGGTTTGAATGAATCATTAATTAAAGTCAGCACGGGGTATAAATGACTCTTTCTGAGAAAATTCCAGGGCCTGCTATCCAAAGTAATAACCCTCCTCTGATTTGGACAGGATGTTTGCGTTTCAGACCTTTTACAGAAGGCTTGTGTAATATCATGGTATGGTATGGTTGATGTGTTTTTCATAAGCTACAGAGTGACTGCAGTTGATACACATTGACCCAGTTTAGTGCAAACGTGAAACGGAGCCTGTTTGAAACATGTGAGATGTGAATCAGTGATGTTCAGAACAGACAACATAAATGGGGGTGTTGTGAAGCTTTCCCACGGTCAGGTTCAACTCACTGAAAGGAAGATATCTTTGGAAATGAGAATGTTGGAAAAAAAGTTGGAGCTTCAATAACTAAACAAACACATTACATTGAACATAAAGCATGTAGGTTAGAAGTTTAGTCTTAACTAAATTCTACAGACATTTTCTGAGTGTCTTTCTCCCCACCGGACAGATCTTAAAGAGAGACAAGTCACTCACTACATACAACATCACCAGATTGTTATCCGTCCATATAATCATAACATAGGCTACTGGCATGGCTGGACTATTACACAGCTCCCTTCTTCTGACATTGTGTATTGTTACGATCGTGTGGCGAGACGGACCAAGGCGCAGCGTGATTGAAGTTCCACATCTTTATTTTAGTGAAAGTTAAAACAAACCAAGAGATAAACAACAACCGTGCAGTACTGAGGTGCACATGCACTCTCTCAAAAAACAATATCCCACAAAGAAGGTGAGAACAGGGAACCCTTAAGTATGATCCCCAATTAGAGACAACGATAATCAGCTGCCTCTAATTGGGAACCATACTCAATCCCAAAACATAGAAACAAAATGACTAGAACACCCCCCTAGTCACGCACTGACCTAAACATCATGGAGAACCAAAGGATCTCCATGGTCAGGGTGTGACATGTATCAACGTAATCTCAATGTTATCTCAACCCACAACAACATTTCTCAATGTAAAATCAGCGGATTTGGCACCAAATGCCTAGCAAACATGAGGGTTATGAACACAGTGGAATACATGCATTCTTGATATTCATCTTTTAACACTAGAACTGCTGGGCCTTGATGGACCCCCCTTCAAGCTAATGAGCAGTCATTCTGACTGCAACATTCAAACAGTGTAATTAGTCTATTTCATAAATGCTATCGAAAAATAATAATTTGGTGTTGTTTATGAAGGCCTTGGGTAACATTAAATAACACAATAGTATTGTCATTAGTTTATATTACTGTAGGCTATGTAAAAACGAAAAACACAAAAGTGTTCAATCTATTTTATTTGTGGAGTGCCTTTATTACAACTATGAAACAGAAAACATATGTGTTGGGAACATGGTAACAGCTTATTTTTATAACAATAAAATAAAAATACCTCAACTACCAATACGCACAGTCAAAAGATAATTAATGAAAACATCAGTACCCTAAACATCATTATAAGTTCCAAGTGGCCTTGATAAATAGTGAAACTCGGTACAAAAGCAATAATGGCAATTTAATGACCATAAGTGTTGATATGACAGTAGTCAGAAGTAGTCAATTATTGTCAGCTCGTGCTTATGTTGTGTGCATTTTCACGCAATGGCATCAGTTGGATTTCATTTAGCTGTTATCTCTTGTCTTAACAGTTGTCTCAATTTATGTAACTTTCACTTGCTTGTGTTCCCATCGTTTTGTCATTGTCTTGTCATTCTTCAGCACCATTGTGGAGCACAATGGCTAACGCAGGTGCCCTATTTTGCAGAAAGGGAGGGAGGGAGCTACTGTCTTACTTTGTTCATGGTGCTGGCCAGACTTGTTTTCTTTGCAAGCAAATTGTTTAACAAATGACAATGAAGTTAAGAAATTGTCCATGGTGACATTTCTCCCCTTGCCAACTTCGCTCACCTGCTGGCCGATGTAGATATTTTCCCAGATATTGAAAGCTGTTCACCGTGTATAGTTACGCACGCTCTTACTGTGTAGCCTACTCCAAGTAGGCCAGAGTAGACTGATAAGACTGCATTGATTCGGTGGACTGATATAGGGTACATACCATTTTAAGATTAGAATTAAAATGGATCAATACAAGAAAATTGCCCGACCTGATCTTCATTCACAATTGGTTATTAAATAATTACTCATCATTCACTTATCCTATCTTATGAACTCACCCATTCTCCCCATATATTTAGTCTGTTGTTATATGTGTGAAATTAGTTTCGGTATAGTTTAGGTTCAGTTTCGAGGCAATTGGCAGGGTGATTGTCAGCTGGGCACTTTCAACTTTTGGAAGAAAGAGTAGAGCAGGACCTACTGTCGGGAGGAGGGGCAATAGGAAAACCAATAAAAAAATGACATGCCCTCCTAAAACTGGTTATAACTACAGTTCAAAATGACATGCCCTCTTAAAACTGGTTATAACTACAGTTCTGTTTGTGATATTAAGATTCTAATACCAACAGTGTGTTATAGAGACTTATTTAGGAAAAGTCAAGGACAGAGGGGCCATGACTTAAAAATACAAATTAGAGTAATACAAATTAAATACAATGAGCAGTCACGATGACTACTTTAGCGGTTCTAGTGTCAATGCCTGTGCTAGCTGATGTGTCCTGTCACATAATGTCTGTGTTCAGATGGTCATTAAGGTCGGGAGAAGGAGGAGCAATGGGAAAACCAATCCAAAAAATGACATGCCCCCCTAAAACTGTTTTGAGTCCCACCTGTTTAGCATAACATAATAATGTTTTTTTGTTGGTTTTTTTTGCCTGTTTTGCATGTTATTTTGTTATTAATACATGTCACATATCAGTTTGCAAACAATAAAAGAAAAGAAAATAAAAACAATGAGTTAATGACACATACAAACATGGTCTCTTTTTTGCTTTTCTGAGTAAGGCAGCTCCAATATGCAGGTCTTTCAGCATAGCTCAGTTCTTTCTGAGGTGTGGGACCGCCAGCGTAAAATACGGACCAGGGGTTTGGTAATGTTCTCTTGTTGCACCGTGATTGGCTCAGTGTTTTGTCATTTATGGGGACACTACATCAGTGCATAACCTAGGGGGGGGCTTTACTTTCTAAATCATCATGAATCAAGTTGAATCTACTGGCAAATCCTTTTCAATCCTTGTCATATGAAGAGAGATTATGAAGAGAAATTATAGATAAAATTTATCGGTGATCATCAGGCATTGGACATAAACATTACACAACAAGTTGGAAATCGCAAATTCAACAATGAGTGGTTTGGAAGGAATCAGTGGGTAACTGCAAGCATTGCAAAGCAATCACTAGCCTGCTATTCAGTGGAATGTGTGTGTTATCCAAGTCTGGGTTTAATTGTCTCTTTTCCAAGCTTGTCAATCCAGCATGACTTCTGTCACGTTCAAAACAACTGGAAACTCAGAACTGTGAAATCTCAGACTTCAGTGAGTTCAAGACAACTGGGAACTCAGAAAAAAAGCAAGCTTCGACTGGGAAAATGCGTTTTGAATGGTCATCGAATTCGGAATTCCAAGTCGGGAATTCTGACCTCTTTGTAGACTGCCGACCTGAAGATCACTGACGTCATGATTCCACCATGTTTTTTCAGACTTCCCAGTTGTCTTGAAAGCACTAAATCCAGAGAATGCCAGACTTTGATGACCCATTTTGATGGCAAAATTTGCCCACGAAAGACCGCCGCACCACCTTCCTGTTCAAGTGAGCACAGCACAACAAGGTGAGTCCAAGAATGTCTTGAATCCTGCTGCATAAATGATGTAATATGCCAGGGAGATATGTATACTGTAGCTAAGAAAGTAATACTAAGTGTATGTTGTGTAGTAAGCTGTTGGTAGCCCATTTGCCTCACCCTAATAATTTGGTCCCTTTTCCCCTCATAACTTATCCTACTGTTCTGACTTGGTGGTGCACATTTAGCCTACAGCCTGTTTTAGAGAAATGTCATCATCAGATTTTGTAAGAGATTTTATTGTCTGCTTATATGCCCCCTTTATTTATCCTATGGTTCTGACTTGGTTTACAGGGAGCATACTGTAAGAACGGCCTATAGTCTGAATTTTGTCGCTGTACAAAAGTGCTGAACAAATACAGTACCAGTCAAAAGTTTGGACACACCTACTCTTTCAAGGGTTTTTCTTTATTTGACTATTTTCTACATTGCAAAATAATAGTGAAGACATCAAAACTATGAAATAACACATATGGAATCATGTAGTAACCAAAAAGGTGTTAACAAATCAAAATATGTGACCCGATTCAGGAAACTAGGCGTATGTCGCAAGTCACAACTTCACAGGAGAGCCGTTTGAACGTAAAAAATATATATTTTAATCAAAAAGCGTTTTTGCCAGAAATGCCTTCTCGAACATGTGAACATTCATGTGCCTTAGTAACAAACTTTTATGCCATCTGTAAATACGAATAAAGTTGTTAAATTAAGAGCCTATTAAATTAAGAGCCAAAGAAAAAGCCAGGAACCTTCCCGCTAGCCATGATTGGGTAAGATAATGAGTGGGCTGGACATGCCGAGAGATGAGTTTCAGATTGTCTATAAAATTAGATGCTCTTCATGCGTATATAATCCTTTCTACTGCAGTTTTTTTTAAGATATAGCGTTAGCCATAAAGAACTGCAAATATGTTGCTCCTGCTCTCAATAACATTGCTGCCCTGAATTTATCAGGCGCTATCAACATCAGTGGTTGTAATAGACTACTTTCTGAAGGACGATCGTGCCATGCTGACTCTCTCTAACTCTAAAAAATGAATCAGACGATGAGGAAATCCCTGATTTAGGTAAAAACATTTTCATTGAAGAAGACATTGTAGAGTCTTCTGATGACGGTGATGGGAAAGAAACGGCGATCAACAGTGTTGTTGTCACGGAAGAAGTTGACCAAGTTTTGAAATCAGTGGAACACAATGTGCCAAACAAGCTATGCAATCTAAACGGAAATGACACAGGACATCTTATTTAATGAAAGGTGTTGCAGTCTGCCGTGAAGCTTTCATCCATGTATACCGGTAAGAATCTAGCTACAGTGTCAGATATTATATGTTTTCAATTTTGTCAGAAAGTTGTTTTCATTGCAAGTTAAGGCTTGCTGTTAGCTAGACAGCTGGAGTTCGACGGCTGGCTTCCTAGCTAACGTTAGCATTGAACCTAACTTATTTGGTTAACTTTAGCTATGACAATCGGTTTGTATTGCTAGTAACGTTACTCTACGGATTGGGATTATAGTTCATTTTTTAGCTTGGTAACATTAACGTTACATGTCTAAACAAAAGACCCCAAGTTAAAGCTTGCTGTTAGCTAGCTAACATCAGCTGAGGTTAGATTGCTGGCTTGCTAGCTAGTTATTATTTAATTTATGTGTATGAATTGTGTGTAACTTTAGTGATGTTTTCTCAGAATGCCATTTCGCATTGCTAGTTATAGCCTACTGTTAGCTAGCTAACATTGAACCTATTTGGTTAACTTTAGGTAGCTTTGACAATTGATTTGTATTGCTAGTTAAAGCTTGCTGTTAGCTAGCCAGCTGACATCGTTAGATGGCTGGCTTGCTAGCTAACATTACATGTAATGAAGTGTGTGTATAGTGATGTTATCTCAGAATGCCATTTTGCATCTATTGTATAGTTATGCTAAAATATTTGTATCTGGAATTTGTCTTTCAGCATCAGCAGAACACGCCTGACTCTCTTCCACCAGTCATACAAGGAGAATGGTCTAATGCCTCCCATCAAAATGAGAGCTGACCCAAGCAAGCAAAGGCAGCAGCGCAATCATCAACTACATGCACCATTTCTTCACCAACTACGGAGTTGGGGAAACACGTGTGGATCTGAATTGTGATAACTGCAGTGGTCAAAACAAGAACAAGTTTGTGCTCTGGTATTGTGCCTGGCGGACCATGCACAAGCTCCACCACAGTCTGGACCTTCACTTCCTGATCACAGGCCACACAAAGTCTGCCCCCTACTGGTGCTTCGGCCTCATCAAGCAGCGCTTCAGAAAGATCAGAGTAAACACTGTCTGAGATTTCTGGTGTTGTGAAGGACAGCACTGTGACAGGGGTCAACATCCCACAGCTGGTTGGACTGGAGGATGATACGGTGCTGGTGGAAAGCTATGGCTGGCAACAACACCTGACTCCGTACTTCAGGCCGCTGCCACAGATCAAGCAGTACCAGCACTTCAGGTGAAAATAATTTTCATTGCATTGCATGAGGTTACGTTTACATTTTAGTCATTCAGCAGACACGCTTATCCAGAGCAGCTTACAGTAGTGAATGCATACATTTCATTTCATGCATTATTTTTTATTATTATAAAAATAAATTGTACTGGCCCCCTGTGGGAATCAAACCCACAACCCTGGCGTTGCACACACCATGCTGGCATTGCAAACACCATGCTCTACCAACTGAGCCACAGGGAAGACTTGAACACTGTCTGAGATTATCCTTCTTATCTAAACTTGGGAGGGGAATTGATGTTGTTGCCATTCCCTGTTTTACAGCTTCAATGCTCTGGTGTTGTTGTCGCCAAGGAGCGTTCGGACTGTCGGGAGCAGGTTTCAGCTGCTGCGTAACGCTAACATCCTTCCTCCCATAGATGGTCTGCTTGTACAAGCACCACCTGGACTGGACACAGCTTGACAAACGTATCTTTTTGGGAAGATCAAGGAGTTTTGCGACAAAGAGGCTATTGACATCACATGCCCTGCAACAAAGTCAAGGGCAGGACAGAAACAGGCTCTCAGAATATAGATTCCCTTGTTCATGCGTGGTTCAGACGGACTAGTCATCAGCACTATCTGCAGTGCCTCTATTCAAATGTCTCTCTCCTAACACACATGCCATACGTTGCTGCTACTATTTTTTTTTATCTTGCTGCTCAGCTGATTGTATGCATATAACTACCTCATCTATCACTGATATCGTTATTGATATTGTTCTTGTACATACTGTATATCATTTTATTTTGACACTATCCATTTCTGATATTGCTACCATTTGGCTCTACCGTTTCTACCTTCTGTAGAGACCCATCCACTTAGCAAACTTAGCAAAATATTGATTCAAAAAATGAATATTGATACGTGTGGTCGTAACATGATTTTGTGACATACCACATCAACATCATGTGACCGTATCAAGTGTCCACCACATAAATATATGGCCATCCACATAAATATATGGTGCATGCATCTGTTTATGTACTGTACATGTGCACCTCACTCAGGTTTCAACTCAGGATGCATGGCCTTAACTTATGTATGGTATACTATGTGATAAGTCCGTGTGTAACAGTATATAAAGTATGCTAATGTACTGGTGTGAAGACATTTGGGCAGTGGTCAAAAGTACTTCAGTACAAATACTTTAAAGTATAAGTTAAGTATTTTGGGGGGGTATATGTACATTACATTACTTTTTATATTTTTTGCAACTTTTACTTTTACTTCACTACATTCCGAAAGAAAATTATGTACTTTTTACTCCATACATTTTCTCTGACACCCAAAAGTACTCATTACATTTTGACAGGAAAATTGTCCAATTCACACACTTATCAAGAGAACATCCCTACTGCATCTGATCTGGCAGACTCACTAAACACAAATGCTTAATTTGTAAATTATGTCTGAGTGTTGGAGTGTGCCCCTGGCTATCCGTCAATAAAAAAATATTTTTAAAAACATTGTGCCGTCTAGTTTTATATAAGTAATTTTAAATCAAATCAAATCAAATGTATTTATATAGCCCTTCTTACATCAGCTGATATCTCAAAGTGCTGTATAGAAACCCAGCCTAAAACCCCAAACAGCAAGCAATGCAGGTGTAGAAGCACAGTGGCTAGGAAAAACTCCCTAGAAAGGCCAAAACCTAGGAAGAAACCTAGAGAGGAAACAGGCTATGAGGGGTGGCCAGTCCTCTTCTGTATGTGCCGGATGGAGATTATAACAGAAAATGTTCATAAATGACAAGCATGGTCAAATAATAATAATCACAGTAGTTGTCGAGGGTGCAACAGGTCAGCACCCCAGGAGTAAATGTCAGTTGGCTTTTCATAGCCGATCATTGAGAGTATCTCTACCGCTCCTGCTGTTTCTAGAGAGTTGAAAACAGCAGGTCTAGGACAGGTAGCACGTCCGGTGAACAGGTCAGGGTTCCATAGCCGCGGGCAGAACAGTTGAAACAGCCAGGTGGACTGGAGACAGCAAGCACGGCCAGGTGGACTGGAGACAGCAAGGAGTCATCATGCCAGGTAGTCCTGAGGCATGGTCCTAGGGCTCAGGTCATCTGAGTGAGAGAAAGAAAGAAAGAGAGAAAGAGAGAATTAGAGAGAGCATACAGGACACCGGATAAGACAGGAGAAATACTCCAGATATAACAGACTAACCTTAGCCCCCTGACACATAAACTACTGCAGCATAAATACTGGAGGCTGAGACAGGAGGGGTCAGGAGACACTGTGGCCCATCCGATGATACCCCCGGACAGGGCCAAACAGGCAGGATATAACCCCACCCACTTTGCCAAAGCACAGCCCCCACACCACTAGAGGGATAACTTCAATCACCAACTTACCATCCTGAGACAAGGCCGAGTATAGCCCACAAAGACCTCCACCACGGCACAACCCAAGGGGGGGCACCAACCCAGACAGGAAGACCACGTCAGTGACTCAACCCACTCAAGTGATGCACCCCTCCTAGGGACGGCATGGAAGAGCACCAGTAGGCCAGTGACTCAGCCTCTGTAATAGGGTTAGAGGCAGAGAATCCCAGTAGAGAGAGGGGAACCGGCCAGGCAGAGACAGCTAGGGCGGTTCGTTGCTCCAGTGCCTTTCCGTTCACCTTCACACTCCTGGGCCAGACTACACTCAATCATAGGACCTACTGAAGAGATGAGTCTTCAATAAAGACTTAAAGGTTGAGACCGAGTTTGCGTCTCTCACATGGGTAGGCAGACCATTCCATAAAAATGGAGCTCGATAGGAGAAAGCCCTGCCTCCAGCTGTTTGCTTAGAAATTCTAGGGACAATTAGGAGGCCTGCGTCTTGTGACCGTAGCATACGTGTAGGTATGTACGGCAGAACCAAATCGGAAAGATAGGTAGGAGCAAGCCCATGTAATGCTTTGTAGGTTAGCAGTAAAACCTTGAAATCAGCCCTTGCCTTAACAGGAAGCCAGTGTAGGGAGGCTAGCACTGGAGTAATATGATCACATTTTTGGGTTCTAGTCAGGATTCTAGCATTCGTATTTAGCACTAACTGAAGCTTATTTTGTGCTTTATCCGGGTAGCCGGAAAGTAGAGCATTGCAGTAGTCTAACCTAGAAGTGACAAAAGCATGGATAAATATTTCTGCATCATTTTTGGACATAAAATTTCAGATTTTTGCAATGTTGCGTAGATGGAAAAAAGCTGTCCTTGAAACAGTCTTGATATGTTCGTCAAAAGAGAGATCAGGGTCCAGAGTAACGCCGAGGTCCTTCACAGTTTTATTTGAGACGACTGAACAACCATCAAGATTAATTGTCAGATTCAACAGATCTCTTTGTTTCTTGGAACCTAGAACAAGCATCTCTGTTTTGTCCGAGTTTAAATGTAGAAAGTTTGCACCCATCCACTTCCTTATGTCTGAAACACAGGCTTCCAGCGAGGGCAATTTTAGGGCTTCACCATGTTTCATCGGAATGTACAGCTGTGTGTCATCCGCATAGCAGTGAAAATTAACATTATGTTTTCGAATGACATCCCCAAGAGGTAAAGTACATAGTGAAAACAATAGTGGTCCTAAAACGAAACCTTGAGGAACACCAAAATGTACAGTTGATTTGTCAGAGGACAAACCATCCACAGAGACAAACTGATATCTTTCCGACAGATAAGATCTTAACCAGGCCAGAACTTGTCCGTGTAGACCAATTTGGGTTTCCAATCTTTCCAAAAGAATGTGGTGATCGATTTGTTCAAAAGCAGCACTAAGGTCTAGGAGCACGAGGACAGATGCAGAGCCTCGGTCTGACTCCATTAAAAGGTCATATACCACCTTCACAAGTGCAGTCAGTGCCATGATGGGGTTTAAAACCAGACTGAAGCATTTCATATGCATTGTTTGTCTTCAGGAAGGCAGTGAGTTGCTGCGCAACAGCTTTTCAATTTTCTTTGAGAGGAATGGGAGATTCGATATAGGCCGATATTTTTTATATTTTCTCGGTCAAGGTTTTTTTTTTTCAAGAGAGGCTTTATTACTGCCACTTTTAGTGAGTTTGGTACACATCCGGTGGATAGAGAGCCATTTATTATGTTCAACATAGGAGGGCCAAGCACAGGAAGCAGCTCTTTCAGTAGTTTAGTTGGAATAGGGTCCCGTATGCAGCTTGAAAGTTTAGAGGCCATGATTATTTTCATCATTGTGTCAAGAGATATAGTACTAAAACACTTGAGTGTCTCCCTTGATCCTAGGTCCTGGCAGAGTTGTGCAGACTCAGGACATCTGAGCTTCGGAGGAATACGCAGATTTGAAGAGGAGTCCGTAATTTGCTTTCTAATGATGATGACATTTTCCTCAAAGAAGTTCATGAATTTATTACTGCTGAAGTGAAAGCCTTCCTCGCTTTAGGAATGCTGCTTTTTAGTTAGCTTTGCGACAGTATCAAAAATAAATGTTGGATTGTTCTTATTTTCCTCAATTAAGTTGGAAAAATAGGATGATCGAGCAGCAGTGAGGGCTCGTTGATACTGCACGGTACTGTCTTTCCAAGCTAGTCGGAAGACTTCCAGTTTGGTGTGGCGCCATTTCCGTTCCAATTTTCTGGAAGCTTGCTTCAGAGCTCGGGTATTTTCTGTTTACCAGGGAGCTAGTTTCTTATGACAAATGTTTTTAGTTTTTGATTTATACTTATACTCAAGTATGACAATTTTGTGATTTTTCCACCACTGTATGTGGCTGGGGTTTATAGCATTTCTTTCACATGACCCATCAATTTAGACAAGTGTATCTGGATAAGCGTCATCTAATATTTATAAAATATGTTGATCTGGACCCTTTTTGTTTACCTGGAATCTTTCCTTATTGTAGTCTACTTCCACTCACATGACCTCATGTGAATCCTTAAAGAGATGGGTGTGGTTGGCTTAACCCTCCTGTTGTGTTCGTTTCATGCTAATTAATTCTGTGTTCCCAGTCCAAAATGACTGCCCATTATAGCTGATTATAAATCCATAATACATATATTATCACCTAATGTTGTGTTAGATCTTTTTATCAACTTAAGTTCTTGTGAACATTACAAGTTTTGAACTTGTATTTGCTATTTATGGTCTGTAAGCCTCATTGACCTGAGCTCATACAAACTTGCTTTTGAGTTAAAAAAAAGCATAATGTATGGATTATTTTGACTATAACAAATACAACAGATGAAAAATATTGTGCTATTTATCACAGACTACTTTGTGTCAAAGTTTAACAAGGACATTTGCTTTGAAACCATTTCAAATGTTTAAATATTGTCACAAAATAACATCTGTTGTGCTCCAAGTCAAAACTGACCGGTATGATTTTATTAGTAAAGAAAGGACATAGGCCCAAAACTACACATGAACACTTTACCATATTACAAAATAAATGTCTGAACACATTAAAGAACAACAGTAACAAGATGTTTGCAATCTGTCAATCAATGGTGATTACATTTTGTGTGTTCTCATGTACATGTTGGACAAAACATGGTGGTTGTTGCATGTGCCTTGCAAATATATTTTTTTGTTTTACCTTCATTTAACTAGGCAAGTCAGTTAAGAACAAATTCTTATTTACAATGACAGCCTAGGAACAGTGGACTAACTGCCGCATTCAGGGGTAGAACAACAGATTTTTACCTCGTCAGCTCGGGGATTCGATCTAGCAACCTTTTGGTTACTGGCCCAATGCTCTAACCACTAGGCTACTTGCCGCCCCATAATTGCACTGCATTTATGGCACATATATGCTCATTTTGACATCTCTTGGTGCACACCTCTTCCTTTTGTCTCTTCTGTCTTTGGTGGCCGTAGATCTTGCTTCTGGCCCTTGTATGTCTCTCACCAATCCAGCAGAGGATGGTGTTCGTAGAAGGTGTTTGCGCTTTTGAATGAGGGGTGCATCTTTTTGGGAATACCGTCAGCAGGTTTCCTGGTGTAAACCTGCATGTTCCAGTCATAACTTGTCCTGGCATCACATGCTGCCCATATCTTTACTCCATATTTAGACAGTTTGCTTGGCATATACTATTTGAATGGGCAGCGTCCCCTAAAAGTGACCAGACGCTCATCCACTGTGATGTCTGGACTTTGGTTATAGATGAGTGGCAGGCGCTCCACCCACTTGTGCCAAACCTCTCTGATCGCTGCCAGCTTGTCTTGTTGACGGCGGCCTGGTCTTGTATCACGGTTGTCGAAGGGAATCACTCGTGACAACACGTGAAATGTCTGGAGTGACATAGTTGCATGAGAAGTTGCCCAAACAGACTCTCCATCCCATAAACTGGTGGTGCATTAGTTTCTGGATCTGTACACACCAGCCCAAATCAAGAGGCCCATGTATGCTTGGACGTCTGTCCGGTGTACCTCCTTCCAGTTGTCTTTGTAAACTCATCCCCCTCCCAGTTGGTCATGTTTATCACTATAGTTTCGATTGACTCTGTCAGGAACAGTTTGAAGCAGGATTTTATGTCATCAACATATCTCGTTGGCCCTGGGGTAATCCTGATAACATTTTCAGCCTACAGCCAACCTCTCTTCTCAGGTAGGGATGAAGACCAGGATAAATTCCCATTCTTTGACCGGAATGTAACAACAACCTCAGCAGGGCCCCCTTCCTCATCACTGGATTTTTCCATATCGGTTCTCTCTTGGTCTGGATCATATTCTGTGTTGTCTTCAACTTCTGACACTTCCTCCTCTAATTTATCTTCACTGTCAGTTTCCTGGCCTCTCTCCTCCTCACCAGTGTCATGATCAAAGATATGATCAAGAGCCTCACATACAGTATATCATTTGGTCATTGTGCTGCCCCAGAATGAATTGTGAGCAAGGCTTCAAAAAAAACTTTATTTAGCAGAGCTGAGTTATATATATCATTGAAACAATTTTGCAATTGTTTGTGAGAATGCCAACAAGTGTGGTTCCCGTGGGGGAAAGATTCTATTGGGGAAAGGTTCCCGTGGGGGTTGCCATGGAATCCAAGAAGGGGAGTGAGGTGTGTGTGTGTGTGTGTGTGTGTGTGTGTGTGTGTGTGTGTGTGTGTGTGTGTGTGTGTGTGTGTGTGTGCTCAAACACACATGCATGTGAGGGTCTGGGAGAGGAAGTGTGTCCATCTGATGAATGGGCATGTGCCTGAACTCAATTTTATACACTAATTGTAGTCTCACCCATTCATTTCTAATGACCGGTCATTTTTGACTGGGAACACCACAGGTGTACAAAAGTTAAATAAAACACCCAAAATTTTACAAAAATCATCAAAATGTATTTTGTGTGTTCAGATGCCGTGTGGACAAAGTCATGGAGCCTTATGACAATCAGATTAAATGGGATACATTTTTCAGAGAGCAATCTTGTGAATCAGTCCAATTAGACCGGAACACAACAGGAGGATTAACATGAGGGTATGATAAATGCTAAATGGGTGTAGACAAAGGAGAGCTCTCCAGTAGGTACCAAAACATTCAAAGGCCCTTTTCTCAAAAGTGGGTTTACAAGTGAATCAACTTTCAAAGCAGAATTACTTTCCCATTCTTCCTCAAAAATGCTTTGTATGATATGCCACTTTGTAGCTCTGAGTCTGTACTTTTATCCAATGTAAAAAAAACAATTTCAAATTTTGCTACCTAAGACCGAATCCAGGTGGTGAGTATGTTATATTTGAGATCCTTCAAAGTAGCCACCCTTTGACTTGATGACAGTTTTGCACACTCTTGGCATTCTCTCAATCTGTTTAATGAGGTAGTCTCCTGGAATGCATTTCAATTAACAGGTGTGCCTTGTCAAAAGTACATTTTTGGAATTTCTTTCCTTCTCAATGTGTTTGAGCCAATCAGTTGAGTTCTGACAAGGTAGTGGTGGTATACAGGAGATAGCCCTATTTGGTGAAAGACCAAGTCAATATTGCGGAAAGAACAGCTCAAATAGACAAAGAGAAATGACAGTCCATCATTACTTTAGGACATGAAGGTCAGTCAATCCGTAAAATTTCAAGGACTTCAAGTGCAGTCGCAAAAACCATCAAGCGCTATGATGAAATTGGCTCTCATGAGGATCGCCATAGGAAAGGAAGACCCAGAGTTACCTCTGCTGCAGAGGATAAGCTCATTAGATTTACCAGCCTCATAAATTCCAGCCCAAATAAATGCTTCACAGAGTTCAAGTAACAGACACATCTCAACATCAACTGTTCAGAGGAGACTGCGTGAATCAGGCTTTCATGGTCGAATTCCTGCAAAGAAAGCACTACTAAAGGACACCAATAAGAAGAAGAGACTTCCTTGGGCCAAGAAACACGAGCAATGGACATTATACAGGTGGAAATCTGTCCTTTGGTCTGATGAGTCCAAATCTTTGATTTTTGGTTCCAACCGCCGTGTCTTTGTGAGTCGCGGAGTAGGTGAACGGATGATCTCCATATGTGTAGTTCCCACCGTGAAGCATGGAGGAGGAGGTGTGGGGGTGCTTTGCTGGCGACATTGTCTGTGATTTATTTAGAATTCAAGGCACACTTAACCAGCATGGCTACCACAGCATTCTGCAGCAATATGCTGTCCCATCTGGTTTGCGCTTAGTGGGACTAGCATTTGTTTTTGAACAGGACAATGACCCAATACACCTCCACGCTGTGTAAGGGCTATTTGACCAAGAAGGAGAGTGATGGAATTCTGCATCAGACGACCTGGCCTCCATAATCACCCGACCTTAACCAAGTTGAGATGGTTTGGGAAGAGTTGGATCTCAGAGTGAAGGAAAAGCAGCCAGCAAGTGCTCAGCATATGTGGGAACTCCTTCAAGACTGTTGTAAAAGCATTCCTCATGAAGCTGGTTTAGAGAATACCAAGAGTGTGCAAAGCTGTCATCAAGGCAAAGAGTGGCTACTTTGATGTCTTCACTATTATTCTATAATATATTAAATAGTAAAAATAAAGAAAAACCCTTGAATGTGTAGGTGTTTCCAAACTTTTGACTGGTACTGTAGTTATATTGGCTACGTCCGTCCTAGCTCGCTCATTAACCTGTTGGGGGTAGGGGGCAGTATTTACACGGCCGGATAAAAAACGTACCCGATTTAATGTGGTTATTACTACTGCCCAGAAACTAGAATATGCATATAATTATTGGCTTTGGATAGAAAACACCCTAAAGTTTCTAAAACTGTTTGAATGGTGTCTGTGAGTATAACAGAACTCATATGGCAGGCAAAAACCTGAGAAGATTCTGCACAGGAAGTGCCCTCTCTGACCATTCCTTGAGCTTCTTGACTCTGTTTATTGAAGACTGAGGATCTTTGCTGTAACGTGACACTTCCTACGGCTCCCATAGGCTCTCAGAAGGCGGGAAAAAGCTGAATGATGTAATTCCAGCCACTGGCTGAAAAACATTAGCGCTTTTGGTAAGTGCTCTATCAGAGGACAATGGGCTGAGGCGCGTGCATGAGTCGACCCCATGCTTTATTTTCTTTCGTCTTTGAACCTAAACACGCTTTCCCGGTCGGAATATTATTGCTTTTTTACGAGAAAAATGGCATAAAAAAAAATATTTTAAACAGCGGTTGACATGCTTCGAAGTACGGTAATGGAATATTTAGAATTTTTTTGTCACGAAATGCGTCGTGCGCGTCACCCTTCTTTACCATTCGGATAGTGACCTGAACGCACGAACAAAACAGAGGATATTTGGATATAACTATGGATTATTTTGAACCAAACCAACATTTGTTATTGAAGTAGAAGTCCTGGGAGTGCATTCTGACGAAGACAGCAAAGGTAATAACATTTTTCTTATAGTAAATCTGATTTTGGTGAGTGCTAAACTTGGTGGGTGTCTAAATAGCTAGCCCTGTGATGCCGGGCTATCTACTTAGAATATTGCAAAATGTGCTTTCACCGAAAAGCTATTTTAAAATCGGACATAGCGAGTGCATAGAGGAGTTCTGTATCTATAATTCTTAAAATAATTGTTATGTTTTTTGTGAACGTTTATCGTGAGTAATTTAGTAAATTCACCGGAAGTTTGCGAGGGGTATGCTAGTTCTGAACGTCACATGCTAATGTAAAAAGCTGGTTTTTGATATAAATATGAACTTGATTGAACAAAACATGCATGTATTGTATAACATAATGTTCTAGGGTTGTCATCTGATGAAGATCATCAAAGGTTAGTGCTGCATTTAGCTGTGGTTTGGGTTTATGTGACATTATATGCTAGCTTGAAAAATGGGTGTGATTATTTCTGGCTGGGTACTCTGCTGACATAATCTAATGTTTTGCTTTCGTTGTAAAGGCTTTTTGAAATCGGACAGTGTGGTTAGATTAACGAGAGTCTTGTCTTTAAAATGGTGTAAAATAGTCATATGTTTGAGAAATTGTAATAGCATTTCTAAGGTATTTGAATAGCGCGCCACGGGATTCAACTGGCTGTTGAGTAGGTGGGACGATTTCGTCCCGCCGACCCTAGAGAGGTTAATATCTTCATCGAAATTACGGATCGCCTCTTATCTGCTCGTCGTCCCCTTATGCCATGGTTTGTCGTCCTTTTATGCCATTGTTTTTACAGCTCAATTGTCAGTAGAAACCACATTTGTTTAATCAAGTCAGCCATCTCAGCCATGTTTTTTAAAAGGCAGTAAATGTGGCTGAATGAACTGTTTCGCTGCCAGACAAGGCTCCGCTGATAGCCAGGTGTAGCAGTGGTAAGGCATTGGGACTGCTGTTGGATTTGCTTTATGTAGGCCCTAACAGTTTGTGGGCACTGTTTGTCACCGTTACAGTGCAATTTATGTATTGTTTTGTGTTGTGTAGTGCAGAGGCTTTGCTGGCATGCATTGACAAAATAGTTTTTGAATTTGCCCCACCAAGATTTACATGCTAAAGTCCCCTCTGGTTCAGACTGTGCTGTATGGAGGTTTGGAGGTTCCAGAGGCGTGGGCAACCAGCTGCACAGCTTGTTCTGGATGCTAATTGGAAGTGAGCGTTGAGCGCACAGGACAATTATGGAAGCATTACCATCACCACGCCAGCGGCAAAATATGAACACTGTGCCATTTGTCAACCACACATAGGCTTTTTAATCAAGCCTTCCTGTTTTTGTATGGGTGTGGGATATATACGTGTGTGTGTGTGTGTGTTTTATGCCTGAGAGCCTTGGCATGCTGGCAGAGAGGGCGGAATGTAACCCCTACACCCTGCCAGAGATGATCTGTGTGTCTGTATGTGAATGCCTGGCTCAGTGTGAGTTTGTGTGTGTGTGTGTGTGCGTGTGTGTGTGTGTGTGTGTGTGTGTGTGTGTGTGTGTGTGTGTGTGTGTGTGTGTGTGTGTGTGTGTGTGTGTGTGTGTGTGTGTGTGTGTGTGTGTGTGTGTGTGTGTGTGTGTGTGTGTTATGAGGAGGCAGAATGCCCTGCCCAGGCACGACTGTTTGGACAAGTCTCCATCAGCTGTCTCTCCACTCCCCTCGGCCGAGAAATAACTTTGCATGAGCTATTTGTTTTTTCACGGCACCCACACTGATGTCTCACACCAGCTGGATGCTACATAACATGGGAATGCCCCAGTGTGGCATCTTTTAGTCCATGACCGTTGAGGGGAGGGATCCTCCATAAGAGGTGAAAAAGAAGGGATGCTGGGCGGAGGAGAGGAAGAGAGGAACCCACTGCTATCCTCTTTAATCAGTCGTTTTTTCTGTCTACAGGAAGCACCTGCAATCCATCTCCCTGCTCTAGGATTGCTGAGACAACGAGTGGCATAAATGTTTTAGGGGAAGACTTAATTAATTGATTCACTGAGTGATAATAGCAGGCGGTATTTATCACAGGTGAATTTGCTTTCATGGCTGGGGATCGCCAGCGGCAAAGTCAAACTTAGAGAGACAAACTCGGTGCCAAAAGTAGTGTACCAACCACAACAGCTGTAGCAGTCCTATACTCAAAGGCAGATAAAAAATAACAGAGGGGTCTTTTTGGAAAACAGGAATCTGTTCAGGAGGGTGTAACGTTATAGAACGTTCAGATAAAATGTACTGTGTAGAACAGATATGATTGTCTGTTCAGTAATATGGGGAATCATGTCAACTCTATTCATTACAGTTCTACCTGCAACATTCTGAACGTTTCACCTCACTGACCACACCCCTGAATTACTGGAGTACAATTGGCTGACCTACATTCAATATTATGTTTTTAGGGTTAAAAAGCATGTCCCCATTACAGGGTTAATTGCCACAAGGACCGCTCTCTCTCTCTCTCTTACATTAAAGAGTTGACGGAAGTGGTGGTGGTTATATTTTCTTGCTTGTTACTGTGTGTGTACATTAAGTCTAGCGCTGAGCTATTTACTTTGTAAGTGCATGAGCAGAGATAAGCTGGCCAAAGCGGCCATGCATCTTGCCACTAACACAACAACCTTCTGCCACCTGCGCTCACTGATTTGCCACCTGTACGTTCTAGCCTACATGTTGCAAGGTATCAAAAACATGCCCTTCCACCAGAAAAATCCTGTTTGACATGGCTATCTAAAAACCTCCAGTCAAAAACAACGTTAACCATTTTCATTAGTCTTAAGATGAAAGGCATACCGGGCCCCAACGCCATCCCTCGCCATTCCCTAAGACAGCAACCTCTGACAGCCATCTTGCACTAGCAGACAAAAACAAACTGCGGACATTGAGTTCTCATTTGTTCCGAGTCAGGCCTACTGCCTGGTGCTTTCTCTCTCAGAGTAAGAATGTCTTGCCTTAGAAGGTAGAGGGATAGGAAAGGAGGGTGTAAGGGGAGAGGGAAGGGGGTTAGTACTGCCTGTCCTCTAGGGGGAACCGGGGAGAGACAAACTGGCAGGGAGTTCAGAGTGAGCAAGCCGGCGACGTCTTCATCCTGAGCCTTGTGGAGCTGAGGATGCCCAGGACGCATCAGAGCCTTTCACAGTCCTGCTCTCCCGGGACCGCTCACACACACACACACACACACACACACACACACACACACACACACACACACACACACACACACACACACACACACACACACACACACACACACACACACACACACACACGCACACACACGCACACAGACATGCACGGACACATACACTCACACACACACACAAACGCATGGCAGCACAACCACAATTGCAGAGGAACAGAGAATCAATCTCAGACACTGTGTCTGAGCGAGACGAGCAGCAGACACTAGACAACATCGTCCATGTAGACTTCACTTCGTCAACTTATTTCCCTACATTTTCTTTCACACCCAATGATCTCAAATGACTCAATGGGCGAAACATTGTCATGGACCATTGTCAAGTCTCTTTCACCTAACAAGGAGAAAAGAATGGAAGGAAAGGAAGGAAGGGAAGCAAGGAAAGGAGATGAGGGAAAAGTGAACCATACAAACATATTAGGATACAGCCAGAGATAGCCGAGCTCTTGATAATGATCTCCAGAGCAGCGGAAGGAAAGCAAGGAAAGGAGACAAGGACAAGGGAGCCATGTAAAAGTATTGTGATTCAGCCCATGTCTACATGGAAAATTAGCTGCAGGAAACATGGGAGAGAGAAGTGCCATATGTGCCGTGGCCACACTGACCAAGCCTGAACCTGCAGCAGACGCTTTGTTCTAACATGTGTTTTAACCATCAAAGCCATTAAAAACCCATTAAATTCTGCAACTACACAGATCGTAAGTCTTTTTTCCTGACTCAAGGAATCATCACTCTTGTAAATGCACCGTGAATGATCCCAGCTAACAACAAACTTAGAGAACGTTCCCTTAAGAGTCTCATTAGGTCATTGCCTAATGTTTTCATAGGAATGTTCCAGTGAAGTGCAAGGACTCTTTCCAAGAGACCATTCTCTTAATGTCACATAGAACTTACCCATAACGTGGTTACCATGTTAGAGTATTCAATATTAATGTTGTAGACACGTTTCAGGGGAACGTTGCAAGAACATTGAAGTGTCCAGTTTTCTGAGGGTCAGGAGAATATTCCATCAACATCCTACCAAACATACACAGAACATGGTTACCATGTTCTCAGAACATAAGATATTAATGTTCTATAAATGTTTCATGGGAACGTTGCAAAAACATTTCTGTGTATCAGTTGCCAGGACATCGCCTGATGGTCCCAAAGAAACATTCTCCCTCCCCCAAAAAGTTTAATTACACATCACGCCGTGTTACTTTTGCAGAGCCAATCAAGGCCCTGAATGGTGAACCACTGAACCATTTACAGCTCTTTGTTGGCAAGGTTAAGGACACAGCTCTTAATTATACAGTCTCTCCTATGTCACAATTTATTAGGCAAGAAAAAAATAGGGTTACTTGTGTAACCACGATTCTATGAGAATATAAGTGAGATGTCTCACTTAGAATTCGCTCTAGCGGATCACTACCTTGAAGATCCAATCACACAACACCTGTTGGAGACAGACAGGTCGAGTGGCGAATGAGGTGAGCTCCTCCCCTCCTTATAAGGTGACACTCACCTCTCCTCTGGTCATTCTTAAGCATGCCTCTCATCCTTGCGCTCTTGCAAGAAGGTAAATGTTGTGAGACATCTCATTCATATTCTCATAGAACCGGGGTTAGGCAAGTAACCCTAAGTTATATTTCTAATAGTCGTTTCAACAGTATGCTCTAAATAAGGTGCAGTGACATCCAGTCGGTAAAACCTCATAAATGTATTAGGGTTGGCCCAACATGATGCATCGCAAATCTCTTGCGAAGAGATGCCTTTGAACAGTGCGCAAGAGGTAGCCATACCTCTGGTGGAATGAGCCCTCAGGCCTCCTGGGGGATGTAAAACCTTGCTATAAAGAGCAATAGTAATTGCGTCTTTTTGTAGGCACTAACTCCGCCATGGCTCGTTTGCAAAAGTCTAAGGCGAAATTAATGCGGTTTTTGGAGGAGATTTGTTCTATGAGATAATCTTCATCAGCTAACGCCACTTTTTGGGTAGCCTTTCTGTAGTAAAACAAGCACATAAAGGCCATGTTAACTGACCGATATTGTATCACAGAACAAAACGTATAAGATCTCCTAAGCCTGAGTTGACCTCAGACCTGCTTTTCAGTGTTCATCCCAAAACCACATTCATTCCCCATTAATTTCCCCCATAGGAATGGCTGAACGATCCAGAGGTAACTAATTTCCGTGTTTTAGGGCTACACGCTCTATTATAAGACAATATAATAGCCTCCACTATCCAATGCAATAGCCGTTGACGAGAGAGAGACCCACCCTTGCAGGGGGGTGCCCAAGACACGAGAAGTTGGCCACTGTTTGGCCATGCTTTCATTCTATCCAAGTACAAAGCACACATGGACATAAACGGTGGAGAGGTTTTTCTTCTATAGAAGTGAAGGGCGGCGGGTGGAAAGCCACAAGGTTTAAGGCGAGACAATTGTAATCACAGCTCACCTTAGGCATAAAGGAAGGGTTGGTTGGATACCCGGGGCAAAATATAGCACGAATGGTGGACTGACAATGCGTAAAGCTCACTCACTCACTTCGTAGATGTAAAGGCAATCATTAAAGCTATTTTGAAGAAAATATATTTATATCCAAGCTTTGCAACAGCTCAAAAGGCTGCTGAGAATTAGCTTCAATGCTAAAGGCTTGGAAACTGGGAGTAAGCGATGCGCTCCCTTTGTAAAACTACATAACAGAGGGTGTTTCCCTACTGTGTTGTTGTTGAAGCTTATATGACAGGCCGAAAATAGACTTTAACAGTGGAGAATGTCTTCCGTCTGTCCAAAAGGTCCTGCATGAAACCTCAGATACAGAACATTGGTAAGGAATTATCTGTTTTTGGCAAACCCAGAGGGCCAGGGTTTCTGGGTGAAGGAGGAAAATCTCTCTGTTCGCTTGGGTCAAAAGATCCCTGTAGATGCCAGGGCTCATTGTAAAGCAGGAGAATGGTCTCCGCTAACCAGAGCCTCCCTGGCCATCAAGGGGATACCATATTGAAGGATAAGCCTTGTTCCCTCACTCTGTCCAGAGTGGGGGGTATCAAGCATAGAGGGGGAAAAGTGTAGAGCACCACACTTGGCCAAGGGGGTGCCAGCGCATCCAACCACAGTGGTGATTTTCTTGGTATCGCAAAGAACATTGGACAGTGCGTGTCTTCGTGCGATGCAAAGAGATCTATGGTGGTTAGACTTTATCTCTCCCAGATCTGGTTAACCACCTCAAGTCTGCTACGACATTCAGTATGCACGTGACATGAGTAAGAGGTGTGCTCTGCTCCACAGAATAATCTTGGTAGTTAGTCTGTGTAGATACAGAGAGCGAGTGCCACTCTGGCAGTTGATGTATGACACCACAGTTGTATTTTCTGTCCTGACCAGGATATAAGAGAATGAAATCAGCCTTTACTGCTCTTCCCCCGTGAACTGCGCCCCACCCTGTGAGTGACACATCTGTCGTCACCACCTTCCTCAATGTCACTACCCATAGGAGTGCCTGAAATGAAGATCAAAGCGCTCTTCCATTGACAGACCGTCTGTGGTCACCGTCATCATTCAATTGAGATTCCGTCATGGACAACAGCAATGGGCAGATACCCAATGTACCCAACGCTGGAAGTCTCTCATTTTCAGTAGTCCTAGCAGTAAAACTGAGATGATGGACACTATCAACCCTGGTACTCAGAGAAAGGTTCTGAGAGTGACTGAATGCCCCCTGTTGAACAGGGAGAGGCACTGTCGGAATGACATGATGCGGCTGTCTGATAATGAAAGCCAATGAGAAAGAGAATCCAGCTTGATGCCTAGGTATTCCATTCTCTGTGTGTGCACCAAACAGCTATTTTTATGGTTGATCTTGAACCTTAACACATGTTTCGTTCCGCTTGCTCCTGTGTTGGGGAACAAAGCAGGTAATCGTCTAGGTAGGCAGATACCCTTAGCCTCCTTGATCTCAGGGCTGCTAGAGCTGCCTCCACACTCATGCTGAACGTTCGGGGAGCTAGTGCTAGCCGAAAGGGGCGGCGAGGTATTCGTAACCTGAGAAACCTCCTGTGTGCTGGCATAAAACTTACGTGAAAAGAAGTGTCTTGCATGTTGACTGAAGTGAACCAGTCACCTTGATACAGCGAGACAGCACATTGAGCGTAAGCATACGGAACATGAACTTTCTCAGAAAGCTGTTACGGACCCGTAGGCCCAGAATGGGACGCATCCACACCCTTTTTGTGAAGCAGGAAGTACCATGTGTAGAAAATCCCTTCTTAGCCTCCACTCTGGGACACATTTTTAATCTGCAGAGAGCAAGGTGCTAAGGGAGATGGGCTTTCCATTGTCAGAGGCTCTACCTGGGAGTAGCAGAACCCAACTATGGCTCCTAACTCTTCGTTTGTTTCCAGGAGGGCATGTTGAGACAACCTCTATAAACTCGTATCCACCACCTCAACTCACATCTGGACCCTTTCCACGTGGACAATCCTGTATCTGGACATTCCCTACTGGTGTCTTTGACAATAAAACCTCTATTCACTTGCACCATTACTTTCTGTTTCAATGCCATGTTTGTTTTTGTCTTGAGTGTGGTATTAAAAGCGTAAATTGTATCTCTGTCTTCTACTGGTCATTCTATGTCCTCTAATAATCTAAACCGGCAGAGGTGGCGCTCTTTTTCACTAGGGAAAGGAAGCCGAGATGGCTCTCTGTCACTCGTATTACTCTGATAGCCCCTTTGCTTAACAAGCATTTAGCTACACCCACAATAACATCTGCTAAACACGTATATGTGACAAATAAAATTTGATTTGATTTGAATAGAAAGGAGATTTCCTGCTCGCAATTGACACCAGAACTCTGTTGAACATGGGTGGCTCCATTGTGAACTGCAGTCTGTACCCATTTGTGAAGCCCCCTTTTCCCTGCTCTAGCTGCGAGTTGCCCACAAGTTGGATGACTCTCGTTCACCAGTGGTGCCAAAGCGCCGTCTTTGGCATGGCAATGGCTAAAAAAGCCCATACAGTTCCATTGGCATGATAGAAGTGTCGAGGAAATCTGCCTTTTCCTTGTCCGATAAGCTGGACAAGTTGAGCCACAAGGCTCTATCCCCCACCAAATCAAGGCTTATGGTGTGCCCACAGCCTTGAATGGCGCCTCTGGAGGCATGGAGGCTGAGATCTGAAATGACGCAGATCTCCTTCCATAAGTCCTGGTTGGCTGTACCAGTGGCTAGGAGATTGTCCAGCTCCAGCAACCAATCGGCCTAGTAAGCCAACAGTACGGATGCTACATTCAATGCCCGTATTCAAAGTGTGGCAGACACGTAGACCTTCTGGAAGATGGAGGCGGAAAAGTGCTCCGTCTTCCCAGGGAGAGAAGTGCTGGTCTGTGACGCTGCTCTGGGGTTGAGGTGATTGGCCAGTGACGGCTCAGCTCCTCCATGCATAATACAAAAACCCTCATAAACATCTGTCTGTTAAATTAAGTTAGAGATATCCGCAGTGAAAGGTGGCAGAGCTACAGCGGTGTTTGTCAGACCATGAGTCATGAGAAAATTGGTCTTCTCACAAAAACGTCTGTAGCATCCGAACGGTTTGGCCTACAAACTATTATGTCCACTTTATGGAAAGATGAGACTCCCACAAAAATGAAGGTGTTCTATGTTTTGCTCTAGCGCCGCCAAAAGCCTCACAACACTCGCCTGAAGGTAGGCCGGTACCAGTAAAAAAAAGAAATGGAAGTATATATGGAAGTAGTTCAGTGCCTAATAAAATGATTAAATATGTATATAGGACAGACAGACACTTCTAAACAAACTTCCTTTAGATTTTATCCTTTTTGAATATGTGATTCAATAGGTTATTTGAATTGGCCTAAAGGGGTCCTAAAATTCCAAATCAAATAATTTGTAAAAATGACCCTTATTTTAACAGTTAAGTTGACTGAGAACACATTCTTACTTACAGCAATGACCTGGGCAATAGTTACAGGGGAGAGAAGGGGGGATGAATGAGCCAATTAGAAGCGGGGGATGATTAGGTGGCCATGATGGTATGAAGGCCAGATTGGGAATTTATCCTTGGTATGACCATCTTTAAACAATTCCATATGTTAGCAATGGCTTTTCCCAGTTATGCTTGGCTTCTGCCACGCAAGTTGGGATCGCTGGGAGAAGTTGTTTTTCCAGGATGGTGCGAGAGGGGAGTCTCCTCCTGTCGAACCAATCGATTTTGGCACTGCCACCCCCCTGTTTGTGGGCCGCTGACAGTCTGCAGACATCAATAAGCCTGAATCTGTCATCGTGTATTGAAGCTCACTGAGGGCAGAAGAGGGCCTTGAGCCTGGGGCTTCCTCTTCCTCCTCTTCTTCCTCTGGGAAGAGGCAATGATGAGGTCCCCTTCTCCTTCCTCTGCTGTAAAGTCATTGAACAGAGATTGGAGGTCCTCGGGGTAACCCTCTGCCACCTCGGCCAAGGAGGGTTTGAGTTTGCAGGGTAGCTGTGAGTACGATGGGGCCTGTGAAGGGTTTGCTCTACGCAGTGACAGAAGGGGCAGCAGGCTCCATGGCTCAAAGAAAATAGTATTACTCGAGGAAAGTGTAAGCTAGATAGCATTCACCTCACAGCTAAAAGCCTAGCAAGTTAGCACAATGCTAGCGTTGTTGTCTCTCGATGACCAAAGCGTTTCTCTTGACTGTCGAGCTTTGAAGCTAGGGCAGTCAGTCTAGTCAACATGGCATGGGTGAACGTGGGTTAAGATAAATGACAGAGGAGAGCTAGAAATTCTACCTTTCCAGGTAGAAAAGCTAGTTTGGCATAGCTGGCCTTGCGGTGAGTTATCCGGTTTAGCTAAGCCGAGCGCCGAGCGCTATCCCTTTATTATAGTGTCTAGCTAGCTTTCGGCGTGGGCTAACCAAGTCTCGATAGCTAGCCGTGTGATGCTGCACTGGGCGAAATGGGTCAATATCAGGGAATATCTTTATCTATTTATTTCCGGATATCTGACATTTTATTTTATATAAGGAGTAGACATGCTCCAGATAAGCATGTCCTTAATTTCATATACGGAGCTCGGATATTCTCCATAATGGGACAATTTCTACTGAAAAAAATATATAAACATAGCATGTACATTGTTGGTCCCATGTTTTATGAGCTGAAATAAAAGATCCCAGAATGTTTCCATATGCACAAAAAGCTTTTGCTCTCAAATGTTGTACACAAATGTGAGTACATCCCTGTTAGTGAGCATTTCTCCTTTGCCAAGATAATCCATCCACCTGACAGGTGTGACATATCAAGAAGCTGATTAAACAGCTTTTGGGGCGGCAGGTAGCCTAGTGGTTAGCGCATTGGGCCAGAAACTGAAAGGTTGCTGGATCGAATCCCTGAGCTGACAAGGACAAAAGCTGTCGTTCTGCCCCTGAACAAGGCAGTTCCCCGGTAGGCCATCATTGTAAATAAGAATATGTTCTTAACTGACTTGCCTAGTTGAATAAAGGTTACACAAACAGCATGACCATTACACAGGTGCACCTTGTGCTGGGGACAGTAAAAGCCCACTCTAAAATGTGCACTTTTGTTACACAACACAATGCCACAGATGTCTCATGTTTTGAGGGAGCGTGCAATTGCTGTCAACATACTGACATATCTAAGCCTTTATACTTAGGCATGAACGAATCCACATATTTTCAGAAATGTATCACATCCGTAGTAATTACCTGATCATTTATGTATCCATATATTTTTGTAAATGCATAATTTCAATAGAAATCCTTTGTAACGATTGTCGTCTAATGGGGACCAAGACGCGGCGTGTGACGTGCTCATATTCACTTTTATTCAACTTAAACACACAAAACAACAAAACGACCGAAAACAGTCCCGTCAGGTGCAACATACACAAAACAGGAAACAACCACCCACAAAACACAGGAAAAAAAAAACTACTAAATAGGACCTTCAATTAGAGGCAACGAGGAACAGCTGCCTCCAATTGAAGGTCAACCCAAGAAACTCAAACATAGAAGTAGACACACTAGACCAAACATAGAAATATACTAACATAGAACATAAACCAAAAACCCCGAAACACATAAAACAAACACCTCCTGTCACACCCTGACCAAACTACAATAACAAATAACCCCCTTTACTGGTCAGGACGTGACATCCTTACATGATATGTTATATTCATCCTCATGTCTGATGAAAAATGGGCTACATCCGACTCAGGATCAATGTCCAGAGCCCAAATTATTTGACCTTTTATCAAGATCCTGATTTGGACCTCAGTCAAGAGCATATGCATTGTATGTGCTGAGAAAATATAATATGTAGGCATACTTTCAGTATTTGTCATCGTGTAGAGAAAATAAAATGTCCACGTAGGCCTATCTCAGGATATCTAATGAGTCAATATCCTTCCACATCATGTATGATATCCGGAGGGAATCCCAAAATGATTTGTGCTTGAAAGAAAAATATGGATTTCATTTTTGAATATACTGTTGAACATGATATACTCTATGAGCGTATATATTTGTCACGTCCTGACCAGTAAAATGGGTTATTTGTTATAATAGTTTGGTCAGGGCGTGGCAGGGGGTGTTTGTTTTGTGTGTTTTGGGGTTTTGATGTATGTTCTATATTTTATATTTCTATGTTCTGTATTTCTGTGTTTTGGCCTGGTATGGCTCTCAATCAGGGACAGCTGTACTTCGTTGTCGCTGATTGGGAGTCATACTTAGGTAGCCATTTTCCACCTGTCTGGTGTGGGAAGTTGTCTTTGCGTTGCATGTGCTTGCACGCATAGCTTTTCGTTCATTGTATTGTATTGTATTGTTTATTGTTTTGCTGGTTCACGTTTAAAATAAAGAAAGATGAACCCAACTCACGCTGCGCCTCGGTCTACCGTTAACGACGGACGTTACAGAACTTCCCACCACCAACGGACCAAGCAGTGTGGAAGGGAGCAGCACCAGGACTGGATCAAGCAGCGTGCTCGGGAGGTGATGGCATCCTGGTCGCTGGAGGAATTGGAGGGAAGAATAGACTGGACCTGGGAACAGATATTGGACCATTGCAACAGCCTGCCGGGGAAGCAGGTGGAGGTGAAGAGGCAGCCCCCCCAAAAAATTGGGGGGGGGCACACGGGGAGATTGGCGGAGTCAGGCGTTAGACCTGAGCCAACTCCCCGTGCTTACCGGAAGCGGCGGGGTACTGGTCAGGCACCGTGTTATGCGGTAGAGCGCACGGTGTCTCCAGTGTGCGCTCATAGCCCGGTGCGTTACATCCCAGCCCCCCGCAAGTGCCGTGCTAGAGTGGGCATCCAGCCAGGAAGGAGTATGCCTGCGCAGCACATCTGGCCACCAGTGCGTCTCCTAGGCCCAGGCTACCCTGCGCCTGCTCTACGCACGGCAGCCATCAGTCCTCTGCACAGCCCAGTTCGCCCTGTGCCAGCACTCCGCCCGTGCAGGGCTACTGTTACAACCCAGCCAGGACGGGTTGTGCAGGCTGTGCGCTCCAGACCTTCAGTACGTCTTCGAGACCCGGTACTGTCACGTCCTGACCAGTATAAGGGGTTAGTTGTTATAGTAGTTTGGTTAGGGCATGGCAGGGGGTGTTTTTGAGGTTTTGATGTATGTTCTATATTTTATATTTCTATGTTTTGTATTTCTGTGTTTTGGCCTGGTATGGCTCTCAATCAGGGACAGCTGTACTTCGTTGTCGCTGATTGGGAGTCATACTTAGGTAGCCATTTTTCCACCTGTCTGGTGTGGGAAGTTGTCTTGCGTTGCATGTTTGCATGCATATCTTTTCGTTCGTTGTATTGTTTTGCTGGTTCACGTTTAAAATAAAGAAAGATGAACCCAACTCACGCTTTGCCTTGGTCTACCGTTAACGACGGACGTTACAATATTCATAAATGTATGTAAGTAATGCGTTATTGAAATCAAAATACTACTCACGTTACAGAACAAGCAGTAAAGCTTCATATGATACCAAATTTTGCTCTGTAGCACCTACAGATTAAACATTATGGAGTATTAAAGGAGGCCTGAGTAATTCCAAAATGTCAGAAATATCCAACTTCAATGAATTCTCAATTGTGCTTCCAGATACAAATGCCAAATATGTAAATTATCCTGCCTCCAAAGGACCCTTCTATGCATTACACTTCGTGAAAATCCATATTTTGTTCTAGTTTTGTGAGGAATCACCCTAATGGCATTGCGTTAACCCTCTGTTCCCCGGGCGCCAAAGTCGTTTCCCTTTCCCATTATTTACAGTGAAGGCTAATGGTTCCACTGTCCTGCAGGGGTGGAATGCCAGCTCTGGCCTGCAGACGCCACAGCTGCAGGGCCAGAGCCAGAGTGGACCTGGAGGGTCAAAGGCCACCAGTGATGTTACTTGAGCCTACACAACGTACACAATCAATTGGCCGAGGGTCCTGCCCTTTAGTCAAATCGCTCTTAAATGCCTGAGCGCAACAGGACAAATGGTTGCCAAGGAGGGTCGACAGAAAACAGAGGCATGAGATCCAACTATGTACATGCTCTTAATGTTTCTTCAGCCTGCATAGGAATACACTGTAGAGGAAAATGCAGAAAAGAAAAGATCCAACTACTCCAAAGGTTCCAGACAGAGGAGAATCCAAATAAACAGTTTGAGGGAGGATGTTGTGTTTCAGTCACTGAAAAAACCAAAGCAGTAGATCTCAAGCATGAGCTACATCCAAGAATAATCATTCTCTATTTGTGCGTGACAATGTCAATGTAAGATTCACCAGCCTACCTTAACACAGCTAGGGGCTGTGTTAGGATCTCATTAGGATATAGAGAATCCCGCCCCCTAAACTTCAATCAATAAATCAATCAATGAAATGTATTTATAAAGTCCTTTTTGCATCAGCCTATGTCACTAAGTGCTATACAGAAACCCAGCCTAATACCCCAAACAGCAAGCAATGCAGATGTAAAAGCACGGTGGCTAGAAAAAACTCCCTAGAAAGGCAGGAACCTAGGAAGAAACCTAGAGAGGAACCAGGCTCTGAGGGGTGGCCAGACCTCTACTGGTGGAGATTATAACAGTACAAGGCCAAGATGTTCAAACATTCATAGATGACCAGCAGGGTCAAATAATAATAATCACAGTGGTTGTAGAGGGTGCAACAGGTCAGCACCTCAGGAGTAAATGTCAGTTGGCTTTTCATAGCCGATCATTCAGATTTAGAGACAGCAGGTGCGGTAGAGAGAGAGGATCGAAACCACTGCAAGCAGCAGCACGACCAGGTGGACTGGGGACAGCAGGGAGTCATCAGGCCAGAGAGTCCTGAGGCATGGTCATAGGGCTCAGGTCCTCAGAGAGAAGAGAAAGAGAGAGAGAGAAGGAGAGGTAGAGAGAGAGAGAATTAGAGGGAGCATCACACAGGACACCGGATAAGACAGGAGAAATACTCCAGATATAACAGACTGACCCTAGCCCCCCGACACATAAACTACTGCAGCATATATACTGGAGGCTGAGACAGGAGGGGTCAGGAGACACTGTGGCGATACCCCCGGACAGGGCCAAACAGGCAGGATATAACCCCACCCACTTTTCCAAGCACAGCCCCCACACCACTAGAGGGATATCTTCAACCGCCAACCTACCATCCTTGAGACAAGGCCGAGTATAGCCCACAAAGATCTCCGCCACGGATCTCCGTTCACTCTGTGTACATCAAGTCTGAAAATGCAAGAAAAGCAAGTGAATGTTACCAGACATAAAATCACAATGACAAGGAAATATTGTAGTAGATACATACAGTAGACATATAACACACTAACTGTTTGCAGTTACTGTACCATACAGTCTCTCTCATTAAATATTCAAGTAATGTTTCACTGCCTTGTAGTAGCAACACACAATCCCAGTGGTGACAAAGACTGTATGAAGCCGGTCTACAAACCAGATAATGAGGAATGGTTTCGTTTTGTTGACTTTATGAGTATCTGGGATTGATGGGTCATCAGTAATCTTGAGGTTATGAATTTATTGCTTATTTTGGACAATAGCAGAAAAATGTATCTATATATATCTAATATGCAAGGCAGACCTCTAATATCTTAGTCATTATTCCTTTCTCTCTGATAAACTGTATTCGGTATGAGTCTGCTATAAACTCAAGCTCTTTATCTGGGGTAAACAACGGTATATCAGGATTACCTACAACTAGATTATTTTTATTGATGAAAACGCTAACATTTCAGAGGGCCAAGAAATTGGGCTTGCATAATGTCGGGATGTGGAGTATAAATGGCCATAACAGTGGAGACACCTAAGCAATGATCAACAGCAACAACAACAACACAGCCTCTGCATTGGTACATTTCACACTTCATAAACCAAAGACATATTTATTCCATGCAAATTATTCATTTATTTAATAATTTCCCCCACTCAAACCTACTTTCTGATAAGCAGCTTTAGCACTAGGTGAATGCTACATTGTGTGGCCAGGTTTTATTTCACTGTCGTCCGTTTTGGAGGGAATTACCTCTGGAACATAACAACATTCTGTAACAAACCCACACCACATCACATGGAAGGAGTAGCTGTAAATTAGTCATTCCAATTCAGACACCCACCTCAGATAGCATAATCCAACGCTATGGTTTTGCTGCTACAGCACTATCCAACACTATGGATTTTACTACATCATTTATTTAACAACACAAGTGAAAATAGATATGAATTTTTCACAGTCAATGATTGTTTAGCGCTGTCAATAAGTGTAAACTATTCAGGTAGCTAATTTGTTCCCTTGAGAGACATACAGCTCTGAGGGTTAACAGATAAACCATAGGTAGATTATACGCAGTGGGTGTTAGCAGTACACACAAACACACACAAACACACATGCACACACACACAAACTTCTCTACCAGTTCTAAGAGGGAACACAGGGGCCCCTAGTAAAACCATCAGGGGACTAGGTCCTTAGGAGGAAAGGGTGTGTGGTTGCACCCAGGCCATATAGAGCAGCTACTTATCCCCCAACCCTGCTTACCCCACCCCTCAACTCAGTTCTATAGACGTGACTACTGATGCCCACATTCAGCCTGTGCATAGGATAAACCCTTATTTTCTCTACTCTCCCCACTTCAACTCAACTCCTTCACTTGAGAGAGAGAGGCAGGTCTTTTTCAGGGTGCTGCACAGACTCCTGCAGTTTTACGGGAAGATTTTGTGATCAGTGAGCCCTGAGCACTCTCTGAGGGGATCAGCTCTTACGAGGGCCGATGGAGCCGACTGATTTGATCTTCTCTACTTTCACTGCCTTTCACAGGAGTTTTCATCAAACTCCTTGGCCCCACTCCACGGGAGCTGAAAATTCTCAATAATTTTTTTTCGGTGAAATAGACATCATCCATGACAGGAGTGGTACTGATGAAGATGTGGAGAAAACTGAGAACTGGGGCTTGAACTTCACTTCAACTCAGCCCGGAGGAAAGGATAGGAACTAAAAAATATTCGGTTATGATTCAAAAATGTTCCCTCAATATGTAAGCACATCCTAAGCACGCCTTTGTGGGAGAAGAAATGGTGTTCTAAAAACAACATCCTGTCCAGCGTTTTCACGTACACTTCTTATATAGCAGTCACAGACCATAACGGCAACCGAACTGACCTTGTGCTTTGAGTCCCCGTGGATTATGTCATAATGCAATAGTTATTGTAAACTGATAGCGGAGGCTTACGTGGGAAATCCCTTTGGCATTGCATGCATTTACTGGTAAACCAAAACACAAAGCCTATAATCTCGAGCTCATTATGAGTGATTTTTCCCCCACTCACACTAATGTAATGACGGTGACAGATGAAACCACCAGTCTTATTGTATATACAAGAATGAGGTGACTGCCAGGGCGAGAGATGTGGTGACATCACGATGATGGACTGACAATTGAATATGATGACAAGACAGTTTTAATGACGGAAGCTATGTTCCATTCACTGAATATTCATGCTCCAGCCCAGAGCAGGTAAATGGAGTATGTTGCCAATCCTAATTATCTACTAGCGTAGATACGAGAAAATGTATGTGAATACCTAACATCTCGAGTCAATTTCTTCAGGCTTTAAACATAAAGAAATATACTATTATGGAGGACATACAGTTCTGACCACTTGAGGTTCAGTGAAATAAACTGACTAGTCTTTTTCTTCTGAATTGAAGAGTTTTTTGGGCTTAGCTCGTAATTTTTTATGTCGAGTTCACTGGACTAGCTAGCTAAATTAGCATGGAGGTCCCGAACGATGTGTTACAGAGGGAAGGGACCGTTAGATGGCTACTTTTCACAGGGACTGCTTTTAACTGCAGCAATCAGTGGTTTGGTACATACAGTGGGGGAAAAAAGTATTTGATCCCCTGCTGATTTTGTACGTTTGCCCACTTACAAAGAAATGATCAGTCTATAATTTTAATGGTAGGTTTATTTGAACAGTGAGAGACAGAATAACAACAAAAAAAATCCTGAAAAACGCATGTCAAAAATGTTAGAAAATGATTTGCATTTTAATGAGGGAAATAAGTATTTGACCCCTCTGCAAAACATGACTTAGTACTTGGTGGCAAAACCCTTGTTGGCAATCACAGAGGTCAGACGTTTATTGTAGTTAGCCACCAGGTTTGCACACATCTCAGGAGGGATTTTGTCCCACTCCTCTTTGCAGATCTTCTCCAAGTCATTAAGGTTTTGAGGCTGACGTTTGGCAATTCGAACCTTCAGCTCCCTCCACAGATTTTATATGGGATTAAGGTCTGGAGACTGGCTAGGCCACTCCAGGACCTTAATGTGCTTCTTCTTGAGCCACTCCTTTGTTGCCTTGGCCGTGTGTTTTGGGTCATTGTCATGCTGGAATACCCATCCACGACCCATTTTCAATGAGCCTGGCTGAGGGAAGGATGTTCTCACCCAAGATTTGACGGTACATGGCCCCGTCCATCGTCCCTTTGATGCAGTGAAGTTGTCCTGTCCCCTTAGCAGAAAAACACCCCAAAGCATAATATTTCCACCTCCATGTTTGACGGTGGAGATGGTGTTCTTGGGGTCATAGGCAGCATTCCTCCTTCTCCAAACACGGCGAGTTGAGTTGATGCCAAAGAGCTCCATTTTGGTCTCATCTGACCACAACACTTTCACCAGTTGTCCTCTGAATCATTCAGATGTTCATTGGCAAACTTCAGACGGGCATTTATATGTAATCTTGAGCAGGGGGACCTTGCGTTCGCTGCAGGATTTCAGTCCTTCACGGCATAGTGTGTTACCAATTGTTTTCTTGGTGACTATGGTCCCAGCTGCCTTGAGATCATTGACAAGATCCTCCCGTGTAGTTCTGGGCTGATTCTTCACCATTCTCATGATCATTGCAACCCCACGAGGTGAGATCTTGCATGGAGCCCCAGGCCGAGGGATATTGACAGTTCTTTTGTGTTTCTTCCATTTGCGAATAATCGCACCAAATGTTGTCACCTTCTCACCAAGGTGCTTGGCGATGGTCTTGTAGCCCATTCCAGCCTTGTGTAGGTCTACAATCTTGTCCCTGACATCCTTGGAGAGCTCTTTGGTCTTGGCCATGGTGGAGAGTTTGGAATCTGATTGATTGATTGCTTCTGTGGACAGGTGTCTTTTTTACAGTTAACAAGCTGCAGTTAGGAGCACTCCCTTTAACAGTGTGCTACTAATCTCAGCTCGTTACCTGTATAAAAGACACCTGGGAGACAAAAATCTTACTGATTGAGAGGGGGTCAAATACTTATTTCCCTCATTAAAATGCAAATCAATTTATAACATTTTAGACATGCGTTTTTCTGGATTTTTTGTTGTTATTCTGTCTCTCACTGTTCAAATAAGCCTACCATTAAAATTATAGACTGATCCTTTCTTTATCAGTGGGCAAACGTACAAAATCAGCAGGGGATCAAATACTTTTTTCCCCCACTGTAGAGGGGTGTTGAGAAATGGGCGAAAGTGTTGGCAGCGAGAAGAGTCTTAATTACTGAATTGGCAGATAACCCCTGCAATCCGCTTCGATACTACTGACACTTGAGGTCTACCTCTGCCAGACTTGTCCAATTGGCTGTGGTCCCTTTGAAGGCCCTGTTTAATGTGTTTGTCTTTGGTCTGGCATGTGTCTGTCGCTGTAGACAGGGACAGAGCCCTAATGGTCGACTGTCTCCTCACAGTTCTTAATTTTTGAGTGTGTCTTGATGATGCCAAAAGTAATTGAGATTTACTATTAAAAACAACCGTTTCTTAATGTTGTGTGAACGTTTTCTGTAAACGGTTTTTGTGGGAATAATTTGGTGACCTCCCTAATGAAAACTAAATGGAATACAGAATGTCGTTAGGTATACCAACACCTGTCACATCAAGTGTGGTTCACGTTCTATTCCCTTCGTTATATCTTTCTATAATTTTTCCACCTCCCAAAACACCACCTTACCCTCCCCAATCTAACAACATAATTACCTCATCAAGTAAACCATCAAGAAAGCCCTAAAAACAGGATTTGTGAGGGGAGGGAATTGAAAAAAACACCATCACGACAACAACATGTGTGAGAGGCATGAAACTGGGAAAGTCAGGAGAGCAAAGCCTTGAGGGCATACAATCAATATTACATTTTCCATTGCCACCTTCATAGCTATTGTAAATGGCTTGTGTCAAAAATAATAACAGGTTGTATCACGCACCTTGAGTTTGCAATTTCATTCCTCCCACCTCGCACCACTGGATGTTGATGACACTAGTGCCAAACGTCACTCACTAGTGGCAGACTCACTGACTGAGTCATCTTTTTGTTCGGGTCAAATTCGTATCTCTCTGGCTGATGACAATTCTGAGAACTGGAGGTAGAATATGTGGAAAAAAGGCTTACACATGCTACTCGACGTGATTAGGCCTTTGTGTGCAAGATTTCACCCTGAGCCCATTGCACAAATTATTAGAGGGTTTGGAGAGATTAAATCTATTCTCACTTATGTTGTCATAGCACTCCAGGCAGCAATAAGGGAGATGAGGAGAAGCAGTAATGTGCGTCCGAGAGGGACAAATTGAAACTCCACTCTGCTGGATAGCAGCACAACACTGTGATTTCAAATGGCAGTGTATAGTCTGTTGTTGGCTTTAAGTCTAGTTGATTGCTTCATCTTATCCATCCATTGTCTTGAAAAGAAAACACACATGCAGAAGAACAGGGCGGTTGGCGTACCTAGCAATTTGTGTAAGTGGAAAGATATTTTTTATTTTTTTTAAAGAACCCTTTGTAACAATCTAGTTCATGACAGAATTACCCTCGCTGGGTTTTTCAGTCTACTCCTGTAAAGCTCATTTGAATCAGTGCCTAATGATAGCAAAAGGTCCCTAATTCTCACTACCGCTTCCTACAAGAAGATAATAACTTTCTCTGTGAACATCTCGGGGCACCAGGAGTGCAGTTATAGATTGTTCAATTGAGTTGCCCGATGAGGACGAGGGGAAAATGGCTTTTGAAAATAACAGCAATCCCCATAACTAGGTTATAAAAGAGGTACAGTATTTCTTATGTGCACACACAGGGTATTTACAAAGGGACACACAGGGTATTCAGACGCACACAAACACAAACACACACTCATACATGGTTGAACATAAGGCATCACCTGCTGCAAGAGCCTGCTGGAGGGAATTCTGCAGGAATCACTAAAACGAGAATAGCTCTAAAACGTCACCTTGCTGCTATACAGAATATAGTTGAATAAATATTGATTCCAGACTTATCATACATCTCCATCCAACAAACATGCAGCCAGATGTCAGCCAGAATTGTGTGTGTGTGGGGGGGGGGGGGGGGGGGGTCAAAGTGTCAAGACATCTCCAACATGCTATCAACACATATGAGTGACTGACCAACACCAACTACTAGCCATGTGATAAATCTCTTAGAGCATGATTCACAGCTGATACGTCCTATACTGTAAACGCATATAATACGGCAGTCCACCACCATAAAGCTATACTAGATCTTACTGCTGTATTCTTTGGGGTCCTCCTGGTACTTTCAAAAGAGTGCCTTTCATCTTCTGTTGTCTGTGTACTCTGGTCGTTCTTCAATAGTGGCGGCATCACTTGACTTTGCAACCATAAAAATACAAAATAAACGTTCAAATGATAAATAGTTACACATCATACTGTGTTTGTTTTTGTTGATATTGAACTGATAATCAATGATAAAACAATGTCCTTCATAGTGATAAACGTTATGTTTATGCATTGTTTAAAGGACTTACTGTAAGCAAATAGGCTTGTCCCAGTTGTGACGTGTAGTTGTAGTGACATGTTTTTAGGATTTAGAGATATCTACAATATCTATTATTTTGTATGCTAGAAAGTGAACAAAAGAATGTAATATATTATATAGCTCAATAAAAACAAAGAAGCCTATTAAAACAAAATACCATTTTTCTAGAGTAATGTGTGTCCCTCAGTTTTATGTAATTTGTGTTTCCGCCTTGAAAATCACTACTTACAAAGACCTTGAGCGTTCTCTCCAATGGAAAACTGTTATCGGGAAGGAGTCTATATTATCTAATCACACCCTTTTAGTATGTCATACATTTTAGGATTCCATTGATCATTTGGTGTGTCTAAAACCAAAGTGTCACTTGGTGTTATTTTTTATTTAACTAGGCAAGTCAGTTATGAACAAATTCTTAATCACAATGAACTGCCTTGTTCAGGGGCAGAATGACAAATTTTTACCTTGTCAGCTCAGGGATTTGATCTAGCAACCTTTTGGTTACTGGCCCAATGCTCCAACCACTAGGCTACCTGCCACCACCGTGTTACTCAATTTATTAAGAGAAATAACTATGAGCAAAATCATTAATCGTAATACTTTAGTAAATTATTTAAAAGAATGAATGGCTTAGATTTGAGCATTTGTGGCCTCATTTACCTAAAATATCTAGTTGGCGTAACCATCATCGGTGTTACGACTGCTACTGATGGCACAATGTTATCATAATTGTAACAATTATTTATTCATACATTTTTAAGCTACCATATTTGTTGAATTAGAATGGGAAGATGTACTCAAACACATTGAAATCAAAATAAAACATGTCAAAAAAAAAAAAAAAAAGGTTATTCTAAATTTGCCACGAGGGAGAATTTTCCTTACTATCCTTGTGGGGACTTTGGGGGATTTTAGATCCCCACAAGGATAGTAACAAGGAAAATTCTCCCCCCAATAGGTCAAAGGTTAGGTTAGGTTAGGTTTAGGGTTTAGGGTTAGGGTTATGGGTTAAGTTTAGGGTTAAGGGTTAGGGAAAACAGAATTTTGAATGGAAATAACATTTTAGCTCCCAACGAGAATAGGATAACATAACGTGTGTGTGTGTGTGTGTGTGTGTGTGTGTGTGTGTGTGTGTGTGTGTGTGTGTGTGTGTGTGTGTGTGTGTGTGTGTGTGTGTGTGTGTGTGTGTGTGTGTGTGTGTGTGTGTGTGTGTGTGTGTGTTTCGGGAGTAGAAAAGTAGAAAGGCTGGAGGAGAAGGTTTCCTGGAGGGGGAGGGGAGGGGCTGTAGGGGACTTGAGAGGGTGCCAAATGCCACAGGATCCAACAGAGCATGTCAGGGCAGGAGAAGCCAAGGCACCAGGAGACAAACAAACACCCAAGACATGTGTGACATCCAATTCATCCATCAAACATAACCCAAAAGGTGTACGTCAATAATATTCAAAACATGAGAGGGGAGCCAATAACAGCAAACGCAAAACAATTTACTTCAAACAAGCCCCTTCTTTCTCGTCAAGTGAAAAAAATCCAAAAGCCAATCTACTCATTCTAGCAAACAAACACCCAGAGAACACACCGACATTATGTTGTTGTCCGGGGATGGGTCCACACACACACACACACACACACACACACACACACACACACACACACACACACACACACACACACACCACACACACCCGACACACACATATAACAGCCACAACATCGGTGTTGTGTAAGATGATGAATTGTTCCAAAGGTGTCTTAAGGAGGTGATAAAAAGGTCTGTGACCTTCCCTAAATGAAAGCTCTCTCTGATTTGTAGAGCGGAGTGTCCATGTTTGTGGGGAAACAGTGGGTGGTCTGTCACCAGGACCATGGTCCTCTCTCTACGACCCCCACATTTACATATTTATAATGGTCAGTGTCCTCTGGCCGTTGTAAATCAAGACAGGGCTTAACCTTTTTGGAGCCACCTCCTCGGGAGTGGACAATGTATGTCCCTGCTATTTTTCTCTGTTGTGCCCCAAGAAAATGTCTGCTTACGAAAACAACAACATATTCCAGAATGTTCATACGGACAGCCTGCTTGGTTGTCTTTGATATGATATAGCTTAATATTTGAGTGTAAGTGACAGTCAATGACACATAAAAGTCAGAGAAAACACATCCTTGACACCTTGTATCAGATATAAAAAAAACACTGATACCTTCTCTAATTCCATATATATTTTTAATTTTACTAGGCCAGTCAGTTAAGAACAAATTCTTAGTTTCAATGACGGCCTAGGAACAGTGGGTTAACTGCCTTGTTCAGGGGCAGAAGGACAATCTTGTCCTTGTATCTTGTCAGCTCGGGGATTCGATCTTGCAACCTTTCGGTTACTAGTCCAACGCTCTAACCACTAGGCTACCTGCTGCCCCGAGGGTGGCATATATGCATGAGCAATACTGTTGAGAATTTCTTTTTACTTTCCGATATTCTCTGCTGCGTTCATCCATAAAGTGGAAACACACACACCACATTCTCCCGGGCACAAGTAAGCAATTAGAGTTAGGAGTTAGGAGAAACACACCTGGTAAGAACCAGCGCTCCACTCCCATCTCTCTGAGTAAAAGGCCAATGCCCCACCAGGAGAATAAGGTTGCGTCCCAATGGCATGATATTCCCTATACAGTGCACTACTTTTGACCAGGGCTCTGGTCAAAAGTAGTGCACTATATAGGGAATAAGGTGCCATTTGGGAGGTCTCTGTCGTAATGGAGATCATGGAGATCCAGGCAGATTATTCTCATTTGACTGCCTAATGAGTGCCTGAATGGGATTCCTCCAGTGATAACAGCCCCATTTAACCAGACACTACAGGAGCCTGTGTGTCAGTCACTTCCTGCATTCTCATGCAATTAGTATACGGTGTGTGATAGGACTACATTACAAGGATACATAGACACCCAGTGTAGTCAGTTGCTGATTGTTCCTACAGATCTTGTGGATTTGAGTCTGTGGGCTTTCTCAGGTTATCTGTCAGTCTTATACAGTGTGTAGACGTAATTTTCAAATAAGAATCTTGGTCCTTTTACTATACTGAGTTAATTTCCGTTAATGTAAGCGAGATGAAAGATGTTGTCCGTTAGTGTGAACATATTTCTGGAACCATAAAGTCAAGATAGCTCACTTTCACTCAGCGACATGGGCGCAGTTGCTGTAGTTGATTGATGACATATTCCATGTGGCCATTTCTGACCTGTCAAAGCCTACTTCACATTCTTCATTGCTTCATCAATTTTGATGGGCCTATTTTAGCCTTTAAGGAAACGGGAGAAACATAGGTTTGACCTCATGCAACACTATTGAGATATTACTTCTGCCTCTGCGTGATTCTCCATTTAGAACTCCATATAGATGAAGATATCGATTAGGAGGCCATGGCAAAATGGTGCAGTATGGAATGACACACCACTTACACATCATTGCGTAAATGTACACTAAATCACCAAACGACCAGTGTTGCATTACTAGCTATGGACGAGGGCTTGGCAGGGGTGAGTACTTTCGCTTTCACTCAGTCTTTCATAAATTGGATTCAACTGTCCATTCATTCAAGTATTGATGTTCCTTCTGACAGCTGCTTATCCTCGCAGGGCATTGGAGACACCAGAGCCCCTCCAATCACCTACTGGCTGGATGGGAGAACAGCGAGGAGAGGCGATGTTAGACACCTGAATCTTTAACACCAGACACTGCATGGTCAGTCCCCAACATTGGACAATATGAGTCAAAGCAAGGTATAGGCTAGCTAGTAAATCTCCAGCAATGTTATAGGGAGCAAGCATGGATAATGTGACTGCGAGATTTCAATGGGCAACTCACTTATATAATAGAATGTAATCAATATCAACATCCTCCCTCGATCTATTTCTGATGTGCAATCTTCAAGACTATAATTATCATCATCATCATCATCTTCACCATCATTACAACCACCTTTATAATTACACACTTCTGCCGCAGCATGCTTTAATGTCACTCTGCTTATTAAAACCATGTTTAGACGCGTATCAATCAGACCGCAGTGATGATCAATCTGTGGTCAGCTAAGACAATGATGTAGAGTTCATTCATTTCCCACATCATCTAGTTAAAGTCCCAGGCTTCTAGTCTCAACACACTAAGCATGGTACAAGAGAATCGTGATTTCCCTACGCTACTTACTGGTGATGACACAGTAGAACCGAGGACAATTCCTCACAGTTCAGTCAATTCAGTCCCTTGGAGATGAACATAAGAATGATCTATGAAATTTGGGAAAAAATGTGCAATATTTTTAAGGGATCATTCCTCTCACTCTGCAGTTGTAATATTTTAATCATGTAATACCTAACTAAAAGCTCTTTTCATAAGTCATTAATCAGAATTTCAAGGTACTGCTTTCCAGTATATAGAAATATGATCCTGCCATTCAACAGGAAGCATGATATAATGATCCACAGCTGGTGAAGTCATAAAACATAATATTAATGTTCTCTGACAAGATACCCTACCTAATAACATACAATTGAGAAACAGAGACAGACTACTGTAAAAGCACAATTCCAAAAAAAGAGGGAGCTAACCAAATGACTTTCTCAGGGCCCAGGCATATGTAGATCAGGGGCCGTATGCATCAAACGTCTCAGAGTAGGAGTGCTGATCTAGGATGAGTAATGTCTTTTAGATCACAATGAATAAGATTACATGGACAGGGAGGAACCTGATCCTAAATCTGCACTCCTACTCTGAGATGCATGAAACATATGGCCCCTGGACAAATCGCATGTAAACAATATAATCAATTTGGGTTGGGTTAATCTTTTCAAGCATGTTACGCTATCCACATGATCCCTCTACTAAAGCTGAGTTATCACACCATAAACACTCACGACTGTGATGACTCGTATAATAAGAGTGTGAAAGCTGATTATTATGGTTGACAGGTGGCTAAGAGAATAGGTCAGCATCAACCAACCCCATGTGAAAAAGCTATCTCTGATACACAGTATATGTGGCCACTGATACCCCAAACACCCTGTGTGTTGAAACCAATGGGCATCCCATGATATGAGATGCCCTCATAAATCATGGTTTGTTGATCATTTGTCAGGAGGCAGGGGCCTTTTGGTAACCTAATTATTTCAGCACACTGTCACTGAAAATAAGACAGGACTGCCAATGCAAATCAAGACAGGGGTCCTGAATGTGGTTGGGGGGGGGTTCTAGGGTCACTGGAGTAGGATTTGTGGTACACAATATCCCCACAATACGTTATACCCATGTGGCATTAAAATACAACAGAGGATGCATTTAAAAGGGACAAGTCTGCTTCCTAATTGAAATGTCTCAAAGGCATGTGATCCGTCTATGACTACTAGCTCACTAGCATTCAGTCCCGTATTCAAGCAACAACTTCAGCACACCGTGAATGTCTTTCCTGCCATATCACTGCTCCAACCCTCATGTGCAGTGTCTCTAAACAGTCAGTACAAGTTAGGGCATAGTGCACTGATTACCAGATCTTGGACTGTGCATGCAGGCCTTTGTGTTCAACTAATGGTTCCCCATTACCCTTACATTCCACCCGAAGTGACCTCACATCTGGAGAAAAAGCTCAAACAATAGGTTGGTGAACTGTACGATGCACGCAGGGCGAGGAGGGGGAAACTTTGTAAAATGGAGCATCTCACTAAGTGCTCGGTGTATAGTATTGGTTTTCAGTGTCATTAACTTTTCAGCAGTAAGCAGGTTTCTGTCGCCACTGACCAAATTGCTTTAAATGCATAGCAATTACACAGTCCCGGCTGGTGCTTAAAGGATAAGGAAAGTATAGTTTCTGTAGTACAAACCTTTGTAATGGGATTAACGGTGAGTCGCGTTGATGAAGGAGCTCTCTCTGTTACTGGGAGGAGGATTAGTTTCCCAATGATATACTGTACCTAACCAGTTGGCCCACATGTTAATGACCAGATTACCCTTTTCTAATTAACCAATCTGAAAGGGTATGTTAATAATGCATAGAATCACAGCGGTAGGCTCCGGTTTTTTTTTATTACATTCTCCGCTTCCCCATTTTTCTTTTTCCGAGGGAGCGGCGGCTGGGGTCGAAGGTGAAGCACCTTCTCGTTATTCATTTTAAAAGTTAAAATGTGTTAGCTGGAGGCTTAAACATAGCTTTAGCATGTTTAAGTCATGCTGCGCTTGTCAGGGAAGGCATGCGGGTCCTTGCCTTTGATATATATTTGCGGCATAATGTGTTCGGGTTTGAAAAATCAATGAGCGGTCTTCTTTTGATCACCGTTTTTTCCCTCCGTGGTCTCGCCACACACTAAAAATAGATGCCGAGCATCCTATCACTGAGGTGAGGGAGCCAAAGCCATGTAACTTGGAGTAGACACAGTCCACTGGCCTTATAAACAGGTTTAAAATGGACTTTTTCACTTGCACTTCCTCCTCATAGACAGGACAATTCCAACCAAACTTGATATCAAAAACACAATCCAAGTCCTAGGCTATATGCTTACTACGATATGAGAAGCATTCTGCAGTATGAGAAGATATATTCTTATTCCTCTGGTGGTGTTCTGTAAAACAGTTTCGGAAAGTGTTAGACAAAATAAGGCATTCAAAACACTATCTAGCGGTGGTGTCCATTTCTTGCTGTAGTGGGGTTTGGGGACCTGTGAGTATTTGTAATGACACAATGTGACAGCATTTCTTAGTTGGAACCCGGCCTCAGCGAGGTGCTCAACCAAGCAAATGAACAACCTAGACCAGCAGGGTCCATGCAGCATGTCTCAACTGTACAGGCCCTTGAAGAACACCAGTCCCCACAGGCCCAAGACAATCTAAAAAAAAACACCCCTGAATCACCTGCAAGCCTGCAGCTGCCCCTGCGTACTACACCACTACATTTGTGCCAGTGTTGCGTTTACTCTCTGCAGAGTCCTGTCTACTGTCAGTATGACCAGACTGCATGTTATTCTAGTCTAGTCTGTAAAGCTCAAGCAGTTATGAGAACTCAGGGGAGCCAATAAAAATCATCTCGCAAATCCTGTTAAGAGGAGATGGGAGCCGCCGACTGAGCTCTGAACTCCCCGAGATACCGACAGATCTGCTTGTTTGTTATCCTGCTTATCTTGAAGGTGTAGCTCGTGGGCTGCAATGTACTGTATATTTGATGAATATTAAATTTTTTCAATAATGGATATAGATTTGCCATACTACATATGAATTGTTCATCGGCAACCCGTGCATTATTTAGTGATACATTTTCTTAAATTTCCCTCCCAAAAAGCAATGTTGGGGATGTGTTTGGAGTTCAGGGAGGGATATAGAGAAGGAATATAGAATTTTCCACTTATAATGTATCTTGGCAGTTTCATCGTTTTCACATCATCTTAAAATAACATTGGAAGTTAAATATGCATCACTAGATGCACAATGAACATTAGCACGTACAAGAGGTTTTAATGGACTTTTTGGCAACCATTGTCACTTTGATAATGCAATGGTGAGAGAGGGTATTATCATATACAATGAGCTCCAAATGTATTGGGACAGTGACACATTTTTTGTTTTGTTTTGGCTCTACTCCAGCACTTGGGATTTGAAATGACACAATGTGCAGACTGTCAGCTTTAATTTTAGGGTATTTTTATCCATATCGGGTGAACCATTTAGAAGCACTTTTTATACATAGACCCCCTATTTTAGGGGACCAAAAGTCTTAGGACAAATTCACTTATGTGTAAAAAAGAGGTCAAAAATGTAGTATTTGGGCCTATATTCCTAGCACGCAATGATTACATCAAGCTTGTGACTCTACAATTTTCTTGGATGCATTTGCTGTTTGTTTTGCTTGTGTTTCAGATTATTTTGGCGGAGGAGGCCGTAGGAGGGCAACAACCCAACAACAATTAGCAGCAGGACTGCTACCTCCGCCTTTGTGCAAGGAGGAGCAGGAGGAGCACTGCCAGAGCCCTGCAAAATGACCTCCAGCAGGCCACAAATGTGCATGTGTCTGCTCAAACGGTCAGAAACAGACTCCATGAGGGTGGTATGAGGGCCCGACGTCCACAGGTGGGGGTTGTGCTTACAGCCCAACACCGTGCAGGACGTTTGGCATTTGCCAGAGAACACCAAGATTGGCAAATTCTCCACTGGCGCCCTGTGCTCTTCATAGATGAAAGCAGGTTCACACTGAGCACATGTGACAGACGTGACAGTCTGGAGACGCCGTGGAGAACGTTCTGCTGCCTGCAACATCCTCCAGCATGACCGGTTTGGCGGTGGGTCAGTCATAGTGTGGGGTGGCATTTCTTTGGGGGGCCGCACAGCCCTCCATGTGCTCGCCAGAGGTAGCCTGACTGCCATTAGGTACCGAGATGAGATCCTCAGACCCCTTGTGAGACCATATGCTGGTGCGGTTGGCCCTGGGTTCCTCCTAATGCAAGACAATGCTAGACCTCATGTGGCTGGAGTGTGTCAGCAGTTCCTGCAAGAGGAGGGCATTGATGCTATGGACTGGCCCGCCCGTTCCCCAGACCTGAATGCAATTGAGCACATCTGGGACATCATGTCTCGCTCCATCCACCAACGCCACATTGCACCACAGTCCAGGAGTTGGCGGATGCTTTAGTCCAGGTCTGGGAGGAGATCCCTCAGGAGACCACCCGCCACCTCATCAGGAGCATGCCCAGGCATTGTAGGGAGGTCATACAGGCACGTGGAGGCCAGACACACTACTGAGCCTCATTTTGACTTGTTTTAAGGACATTACATCAAAGTTGGATCAGCCTGTAGTGTGGTTTTCCACTTTAATTTTGAGTGTGACTCCAAATCCAGACCTCCATGGGTTGATAAATTGGATTTCCATTGATTATTTTTGTGTGATTTTGTTGTCAGCACATTCAACTATGTAAAGATAAAAGTATTTAATAAGATTATTTCATTCATTCAGCTCTAGGATGTGTTATTTTAGTGTTCCCTTTATTTTTTTGAGCAGTGTATATTGTGTCATTTTGGAGTCACTTTTATTGTAAATAAGAATCAAATATGTTTCTAATCACTTCTACATTCATTTGGACGCTACCATGATTATGGATAATCCTTAATAATGATTAATTAATAATGATGAGTGAGAAAGTTACAGATGCACAAATATCATACTCCCCCCCCAAAATACTAACCTCCCTATTGCAATGGTGTGAGTCTTGGGGGTATGATATTTGTGCATCCAACAAGTTTGTAGAGTCACAAGTTGATGTAATCATTGCGTGCTAGGAACATGGGACCAAATACTAAACTTTTGACTACTTTAATACACATATACAGTAAGTGAATATGTCCCAATACTTTTGATCCCAAAAAGTGCTGTAATTTCTAAATGGTTCACCCAATATGGATGAAATACCCTCAAATCAAAGTTGACAGTATGCACTTTAACCTGATAGTCACTGTATCATTTAAAATACAAAGTGCTGGAGTACAGAGCCAAAAACAAAAAGTGTGTCACTGTCCCAATACTTTTGGATCTCACTGTATAGTAGTGGTAGGCTTTGCCTTAGCTAATGACAGAGAGGCAGATAGGGTGGCCCTTTTCACTTGTATAGTGGAAATTGGATTACTTTAACAAAAGGACACAGTGGCATAATTGGTGACAAATGACTATCTGCATGTGGCATCACTTAAAATAGCTTGGCTCGCTCGATATCCTTTTAAATGATGCAAATGACTGGGGAAAAAAGGCTAGCTATTTTGATTTTGTGTGTTGTGATGCCACTCTCTTTCAATTATACGACGCCATATGAAATCAGAAGCATAAACCTATAATGAGGAGTCTGCTGATCCAGCAATAGCCCTATAGACCGACAGCATAAAATGCTAACAAGAGAGAGGGAGAGAAAAACATGTCAATTTTTATATGCCTCTCTCCACATTCAATATTAAATCTAGATGGGACGTGTTTTCTTTTGAGACATGGGGGTGCTATCAAAAACCATGTAGCGTTGCATTCATTAAAAACCCAGCCCCTCTAGTAACCCATGCTTCCTGTAAAGTGCCCCGGGGGATTCGGTGTGCTAATTATTTACTGAAGCAGCTGAGACGTTTCCAATGAGACCCCGTGCTGATGCTCACTGTGAAGGAGGTGCCCTGATGGGGTAACCTGGGTAACACATGAATTGAAGGAGAGAGAAGAGGAACACTGTGGTTTACAATGGTCACTGTGTAGAGAGGGGCGTTTTGAGAGAGGGCTTGTGGGGTGGTGAACATGGAGGGGAAGGGCCACCAGGGGCCCAACAGAGGCCACAGCACAGTATTAGATTACAGATGAATATGAATGGCCAACTGGCTGCAGGCTTGGGGCAAAAACTGCATAGCCTTAAGCTTTTTGTCCTAGTCTGTATGACTTAAGCCTGAGTGAGAGGGAGGAGAGCCGGGGGTCCTGGATGTTTTTAGCCGTTATCACTAGTTAGAGACAGAAGAGCCTCTGAGGGGAAAGGAGGAGAATACCATGAGAGGGGATTTTCAAAACGTAGGCCTCTAATCGCAAGCTTGGCTGTGGGTGCTGTGATCATCTTTGCTGAACTAGCAGAATTGTGAAGAAACAGTTAAACATTCACTCAAGAATCTAACTGAAACAATGTCTTCTGTCCAAGCTATAGTCTGTCACTTTAGCTGAGTAGTACAAGTTCCTTCCCTCCTCACCTTTCATGTCCTCCCACCCAAAAGGGGGGCATGAGTGGTGGCGGCGGCGGGTGCATGTGGCATCTGGTCAACCAACCAAACAGACTTTCCTTCAGCAAGCAGATAAACACATACAAGAGTCTAGTGAGCTCTACAATATTAATATTCCACTCAATTTGATTTGAGAGGGCCAGCATTATCTGTGGATTTTAGATCTATTTTTAGTTCAAGGGTTAACGGTTAACATACTGCTGAAATACCTAAAGCTACTCGCGATCCAACAAAATGTAACTCAATAAGATTCTAATCTGGATTAAAATATAACATTAAATCTGAGTTATATACCATATATAGCATTCTAACTGGGATATTGGACTAATATTGGGGATTAATGTGCGTTTTATGGAGATTAAAGTATACACAGTGTCATGTTGGAAAGTGCAAAAGGCTGTGGGGGTTACTGTAAACCTGTAAGATAAACATGGAGCACCGTGTTACAATTAATTCTAAACAAGGTTCCACAAACCCCAAACTGACCACAATCAAGTCAACCAACTTGTGTTATTGCTTCCCAAACAAAACTAGATTACATTGTAAGCTTGGAGGTTAATCAGTCTGTAGTTAACATTAATGACTGATGCTTTTTTCTCTTTTTATGGGGAGTTAAACATTTCCTTCTCAGCAAACTTTATCACACACGGTGCAGCTAACTTCCACATAGCCAAGTCCCAGATTCTATGTGAAGGGATATGTCTGTGTGGGACTTGATACAATCTAACAGAGAACTATGGTGAAAAGAAGCAGGTGTGCTATAGTCATTACAGGGAGCTCCTGTCTTACGGATAGATAATTCAAATGACTGATGCATGACCTCCGCAAAAATATATGTGACCTTTACCAATGAGATTTTACCACCTGTCAAAGTGGATTCTTACAGCTGTGATTGAACTGTTACTTTTGTGTCTTGTATGACAATTGGACGGTCACCTCTACCACTAAACACAGCCTATTTCCTTCCTGCTACTTCTTTATAACGGTCAGTTAGCACTAAACCCAACACCGCTAATAGAAAAGGGAGGACACGAATGTTATGCAAAGACTGATGTATATTCACAAATGGATCTGCTGGCATACAGAATCAAACCCAAATTCCCCCCAAATCAACGATAATGTATAGGCCCTGTCTCTGAATCAAAGTACAAAAAAATCCAACAAGAAATACATAAATGATAAAATAATGATTCATCTTAACAGCTGCCACCATTCCGACACACCTCACTCAAACCAGGAAGTGTCTATGGGTGTCGCTAGGGAGTGACCATGGCACCTTGTGGTTTACATCTTCAACAACCTGTCTGTGATGCAAGACATAATAAAAACAAAGCACACCAGTGACAAAGTTGTGACTGGATACTGCTGCTGCCTACAGCCCAGATGGGTTGCTTCCAGCTACAAAACATATCAGTAACTCCTCTACTTTATTTCTTTGGCCTGTCTAGTCCAAATATTATACCCCTTTCCTGCAAGCACATGACCAAATCTCCGTCTAGTGCCTCATGGGTGGAATGTTATTAATATTTTTAATAATTTCATAACTAATAAAAAAAAAAGTAAAAAACCTGACGGAAATTTGGTGTTTCTATGTCAAACGGTTTTGTTATATTTCAGACTTCTTTGTGTGTTATTGAGATTATAAAGTGTAATATTGGATGGAAAACTCAGAAATTAATACATTTCAACTCTATATCTGACATGGTACAGGTGTCTTCTTATTTTAAGCCCATAACCATGTGTGTGAGGTGTATACTTTTTTCAAAGTAGATTTGTTTAATAAGACTACCAAGAAACCCTCTGTGTGACCCTGATTTAGTCCACTGCAGTAAAAGGTTAACCCCTGTTTATATTGAGAGTGCATTTCTGTCTACGCTGTGCTGGCTTGGGTACTGAAATACTGGGGGTGGGGTGGGGGGGGGGGAGCCTTCGCCTTCCCTCTCACAAATGTGAAGAGATGGCGATGGTAAATATCACTGCAACAGATGGGACTGATGCTCTCTCTCTCTCTGCTCTCTCTCTCGCTCTCCCTCCCTCCCTCCTCTCTTTCCACCTATCCCTTCTCTCTCTCTCTCTCACTCCCTGCCTTCCACGTGTCTTTCTCTCCTTCGCTCTCCCCCTCTCTCCCACCGTCTCCCATGCAGAGGGAGAGGGAGCAGCAGCAAATGGATACCTATCAACAGAAGGAAAGGCCCGGGGCCAAGATGAGAGCAGTGGACACTGGCCGGTTACGCAGCCAATTCCACCGACAAATTCTCTAGGACTATTTACGGGGGACATTTAAAGGTGCAGATATGAGCTCGTACATAAGGTTACACAATAAATGAGCATCCAAATGCACATACTCTCCATCTTCTCTATCCTAAAAACGGATCCTGGAAAAATCATGAACTACCTGGGACAATAGGGATCGGTAGCCTCTGTTGTTGTTGTTGCATCATCGCAGTTAACTGTCAGGCTCGGCTGCAGGAAAGGGAAATGCAAAGTATTGACTGTACGTAGCAGCATGGTGAGCCTACATATCATCATGTAGAGAGGCCTGGAGGGGTGTCATCCTCATTAAAACTCAGATTTGAAGGAGGCACAAATCCTGCCCACTCGTCAATTCTACCGGCACCAAACATGTTTATCTTTAGGCAAACAGCGCTGTGTTGTACTGAAAGCTTTAGCTGTGGAGGCTAAGCTACTGTAGCTATTCCCACAGCCATGTTTTATCAGACCATCCCCACTGAGAGAAGGGGACATGTGAAGCCACAGCACAACAGGGGTCCTCCTGGGTCTCTCTGAGCTAGCCAGATAGGCGATGTTATACACTTTGCTGCTACAACACCATGGATAGCAAAAATGGGAGGAGAAAGACTCAGCGATCTGTGCAAATCATCGAATATACCTTATAATTGCCTGATTCGACAGCAACAGAGTATGACAGAAATGAGCCACCTAGGGTTTGACTGAGCCTCGGGGCCGAGACAATGATGAAATTGTTCGGATGTCCGCTTTAAGTAACTTGGCAAATCAGAAAATCACCCATCAGCCCCTCAGTTCTTTGGCAGAGGGCTTTGTATAGGTGTCACGTACAGCGTTTGGCCATGACATACCGGGTTACATGAATGATTTAAGAGCTCAAGGGATTGGAAATTACTTTCTTTTGTCACTGCCATTTTCCCCTGTCTGGAGTTTGCCTTGGATGGTATCTCATTCAATGTCTCCTGAGCATTCTAGATTTCCATTTATTTATTTAAGGAGGAAATAGAAGGGAAATTTCAACGGGTCACTAATTTCATTTCACCGTGTACCAATGGCATTAGCCCAGAGCAGATATTTCAGAGAAACACAAAATCAATGTTCAGATTCTATTGGGAATTGCCAGGGAATCCATTAGTACCTTTGACCAATAGGTCAGGTAAAGTAATAGCTAGATAAATGTTTTATTACAGATTTGCAAACTGACTTAATGGGAGGGCTAAACCTGTGCAGTCACGCATGGCAAATATTCATCATTAGATTCCATTGGTGTGATTTGCACAGATCAGTTTTAGCCATGCAGGGCTCTTCCTGACTTCTGATAGGTTACTGGTGACATTTTGTATCCACCTGTTCTCAGTGGTGACAAAGGCAGCATCTCCATGGTTTTAAAGTCATCCATGTCAGACGGCAATACTCCACACTATGAAAAGTGAAAACCATCACAAATTAGTTTTGATATTTCAAAATGTTAATATCTTTTAGCATTCATAAAATGTTGTGTGCTATGTGTATGGATTCTGGTTGAGATACACTCAGTGACCAGTTCATTAGGTACACCCATCTATTCCGGGTCAGACCCCCCTTTGCCTCCAGAACAGCCTGAATTATTCAGGGGAAAGTGACTTAACGTGTGCCAGGAAAACATTTCCCACACCATTACACCACCGTCACCAGCCTATACCATTGACATCAGGCAGGATGGGGCAATGGACTCATGCGGCTTACGCCAAATCCTTACTCTACCATCAGCATGAAGCAACAGGAACCAGGATTCGTCGGACCAGGCAATGTTTTTTCCACTCCTCAGTTGTCCCGTGTTGGTGATTGTGTGCCCACTGGAGCCACTTATTATTAGCTGATAGCAGTGGATCCCGGTGTGGTCGTCCGCTGCAATAGCTCATCCAGACTGACGAGTTGTGCATTCCGAGATGCCGTTCTTCACACCACTGTTGTACTGCGCCATTATTTGCCTGTTTGTGGTCCGCTTGGCGCCTGTTAGCTTGCAAGATTCTTGCCATTCGCCTTCGATCTCTCATTATCGAGCTATTTGCGCCCACAGGACTGCCGCTGACTGGATGTTTTTTGTTTGTCGCACCATTCTCAGTAAACCCTAGACATTGTCGTATGTGAAAAGCACAGGAAACCGGCTATTTCTGAGATACTGGAACCAGAGCGCTTTGCACCAATGATTACACCATGCTCAAAGTCGCTTAGGTCACTTGTTTTGCCAATTCTAACATTCAATCGAACAGTAATTGAATGTCTCGATGCCTGTCTGCCCGCTTTATATAGCAAGCCATGGCCACATAACTCACTGAGCTGAGTGTACATTGCATACCCCATTTTGAGAGAGAAGGCCTTATTTCCCTTGGCTTCATTTGAAGTAACCTAAGCATTAAAGCAACAGTCCTGCTATTACAGTGCGTTCAGAAAGTATTCACACCCCTTGAGTTTTTCCACATTTTGTGTCTCTGGCCTACACACAATGTCAAAATGTGGAATTATGTTTTTAGAAATGTGTACAAATAAAACATTTAAAGCTGAAATGTAATGAGTCAAATATTTAACCCTTGTTATGGCAAGCCTAAAGAAGTTCAGGAGTAAAAGTTTGCTTAAGAAGTCACATAATATGTTGCATGGACTCTGTGTGCAATAATAGTTTTTAACATGATTTTTTGACTGACTAACTCATCTCTATGCCCCACACATACAAATATCTGTAAGTGTCACGGTTGTCGTAGGGTAGAGACCAAGACGCAGCGGGAAAATATATACTCATCTTCTTTTTATTTGGTGAAGAAGGAAAACACAATAAACGTATACAAAACACAAACGAACTGGACAGTCTTGTCAGGCATACACAGCTAAACAAGCACAATCTCCCACAAAAACCCATGAAAAACAAACTCCTAATTATAGGACCCTCAATCAGAGGCAACAATAACCAGCTGCCTCCAATTGAAGGTCCAACCCCAATTAACTACACATAGAAATACAAAAGACTAGATAGAAAATATACTAACATAGAACATAGACTAACAAACCCCGAACCACATAAACCAAACACCCCTCTACCTAAATAGATAGCTAATAAACCCCGAACCACTTAAATCAAATACCCTTTCTACATAGATACACCACTAAACCTAGAAACACTCTACACAAAATAACCCTCTATATAAACACATAACCAAAAACATGTACAACAAATAGCCTCTGCCACGTCCTGACCAAACTACAATAACAAATAGGCCCTTTACTGGTCAGGACGTGACAGTAAGGTCCCTGTCGATCAGTGCATTTCAAACACAAATTCAACTACTAAGACGCAAGAGGTTTTCCAATGCCTCGCAAAGCAGGGCACCTATTAGTAGATGGATAAAAATACAAAAAGCAGACATTGAATATCCCTTTGAGCATGGTGAAATTATAAATTACATTTTGGATGGTTTATAAATACACCCAGTCATTACAAAGGCATCCTTCCTAACTCAATTGCCGGAGAAGAAGGAAACCGCTCAGGGATTTCACCATGAGGCCAATGGTGACTTTACAATGTTGTTGAACCATCCTCAGTTTTCTCCTATCACAGCCATTAAATTCTGTAACTGTTTTAGTTACTCCACAATAGTGAATTAAATGACAGAGAAAAGGAAGGAAGCCTGTACAGAATAAAAAAGAATATTCCAAAACATGCATTCTGTTCGCAATAAGGCACTAAAGTGAAACAGAAAAAAATGTGGCAAGAAAATGTATTTTATGTTCTGAATACAAAGTGCTATGTTTGGGGCAAATCCAACACAACACATCACTGAGTACCACTATTCATAGTTTCAAGCACGGTGGTGGCTGCATTATGTTATGGGTATGCTTGTCATCGATAAGGACTAGGGAGTCTTTTTTAGGATAAAAAGAAAGGGAATAGAGGTAAGCATAGGCAAAATCCTAGACGAAAACCTGGTTCAGTATGCATTCCAACAGACACTGGGAGACAAATTCACCTTTCAGCAGGGAAATAACCAAAAACACAAGGCCAAATATACACTTGAGTTGCTTACCAAGACAGCACGGAATGTTCCTGAGTAACAAAGTTATAGTTTTGACCTAAATCGGCTTGAAAACCTATAGCAAGACATGAACATGGCAGTCTAGCAATGATCAACAACCAACTTAGCAGAGCTTGAAGAATTTAAAAAAGAATAATGTGCAAATGTTGTACAATCCAGGTGTGCAAAGCTCTTAGAGACTTACCCAGAAAGACTTACAGCTGTAATCGCTGCCAAAGTTGATTCTAACATGTATTGACTCAGGGTTGTGAAGGCTTAAGTAAATTAGATATTTCTGTATTTCATTTTTATTAAGTTTGCAAAACATTTCTAAAATCATGTTTTCACTTTGTGATTATGGGGTATTGTGTGTAGATGGGTAAGGACACATATATTTAATCCATTTCGAATTCAGGCTGCAACACAACAAATTGTCTAATAAGTCAAGGGAATACTTTCTGAAAGCACTGTATATGTATGATCCCTATTCATCAACCAACAGAGCAATCATGTCATGTATTTTACAGTACATTTTTGTTTATACTGAAGTAACCCAACAGAGTATATTTCATGTGGGTTTTTAGTTGAATGAGAACTTTATTCTCAACCTCTGTTGCTGCCAACAGAATTTCTACATGTATGCTATTGATCATACTGCTCAACCTTCAAGTCACGTGTATTTCTGAAAGTCTTACTTTTCTCCCTAAGGATGAGAAGTCAAGAGTGATGCTTATGCTGTTGTTATTACACACATAAATCCATATCAGATTTGACATAGGTCTATCAATAACTGATAGGACGCTTTCCCTCTTGCTTCAATATTTGCTTACAAATGAAATAGTGAAGATAACATGACATTTTTATAACGTCATTTTTATAACGTCATGAATACCTAGGATAGGATAAAGTAATCCTTCTAACCCCCCCCCCCCCCCCCCCCTAAAAGATTTAGATGCACTATTGTAAAGTGGTTGTTCCACTGGATATCATAAGGTGAATGCACCAATTTGTAAGTCGCTCTGGATAAGAGCGTCTGCTAAATGACTTAAATGTAAATGTAATGCTTTAGAACATATTTCAGTTTGCCCGGTAAACAGCAATGATAAACAGCTGTTGAATGGATGCAAGCAGTGGTGCGCGTTCTATTCGCTTACCTCTTGGAATGTAATACTTTCTATTCTAGGATGAGATGTTGTCTTTTAGCTCAGATGGGGGACTCTGAATCAGGCATTGAGAGGGAGCAAACTGGCCTGTAGGCACTAGGCAGGCACACATGCTGAGAGGGCCGTCTCTGGTTACCAACACCATTTCTAAGAGGAGGTGCAATCTCCCCAATCACATTGCTCAGTTTGCTGGAGACTGATTTTCAATTTCTTAAAGCTACGGTGTCCTTATAGGCACAGTATGCAAGTAACAGGAGAACTAGGTTAGGAAGAACATATATACTGAGTGTTCAAAAGATTAGGAACACCTCTTTCCGTGACAGACTAACTAGGTGAATCCAGCTATGATCACTCATTGATTTCACATGTTAAATCCACTTCAATCATTGTAGATGAAGGGGAGGAGACAGGTTAAAGAAGGATTTTTAAGGCTTGAGACAACTGAGACATGTATTGTGAATGGGTGAATGGGCAAGACAAAAGATGCAACAGCCTTTGAGCGGAGTATGGTAGTAGGTGTCAGGCGCACCGGTTTGAGTGTGTCAAGAACTGCAACGCTGCTGGGTTATTCACGCTTAACTGTTTCCCGTGTGTATCAAGAATTGACCACCCCAAGGGCATCCAGCCAACTTGTCACAACTGTGGGAAGCATTGGAGTCAACATGGAATGCTTTCTACACCTTGTAGAGTCCATGCCCCGACGAATTGAGGCTGTTCTGACGGCAAAAAGGGGTGCAAATCAATATTGGGAAGGTGTTCCTACTGTTTTGTACACTCAATGTAGATTGCAACATATTTCAAGACTGTAGTTTGTATGAATACCTGTTCGTTTTATTCAATGCGATTTTATAGTTTGAATCCATTTCAGTTGAGTTTGGCCAATATGCAATTTTGTTATGTACTCATCATTACTATTCCTATGCAATATGTATATACTAAGCAATATTGTTGTTGTTCCCATGCAATATAATTTATATGTTTTCTGTGGCAACAAAGAGGTCTGTTCTAACAAAAATACGCATCTAACATTTTCTGTCATGACACCTTTTCATGATCAACAAAGGAGCACGTGTTACATAATGTATTATTCACAAACTGAAAGGACCGTTGATGGTGGTATGTACTTGTTTATTAAAAGATGAGTCAAAGAGAGATTCACACTTGGAATGTGAAATAACTACTGCCATGAACCTTTTAATATTTTCCTGGCATATAATTAAGTCATATTCCAAACATTGTATTCAAACAGACTTCATATGTAAGACCCACATAAAAATAAACAATATCTTTCTGAAGTGCAAGAAACATAAATACAGGTTTATGGTTAATGTTTAAGAAAAGAAGGCAGTCTTCAGTTTAAAATAAAACGTTTCATTTCATGAAACAGGACTATGGAATGTTCTTTTTTGCTTTCTTGTTTGACTTTTGCCAGACCACCCACATAAAAGTATGCCACTTGCAGTACTTCTACTTTTTTCCTTCCAGAAGTTTGGGGTTTTACAGTTTGGTTGAGATATGTTTTGGATATGCCCAATATGCAAACTAGTGGGTCAAATAAAATTCAAATTGTGATCTTTGTTTTTTCTTTTAAATGTATCACACCACATGGCCATATTAAGTCATTTTGTATCAGTTCCAGCTGATTTATTTATTTTCTGTCAAGGCAGACTTCCGCATCATGACAGATAATGATGTTGACAGTGCACAAGGCTGTTTTTCCATCACTTGCTACAAAAATGCAGATGGTCTGTATTTTAAGAGTATATATTGCACAAACAATGAGGGGGAAAAACAGTATGTGCCATAAAAAATACCAAAATCCAGTTTCACACCTGCGATTTGGGACCCATCCACATATCACGAGTATGATATACATAAACTCCTAACTTTACTATATTACAGTACATATACAATCTTGAAACTAGTCCCAGCACTGAGGTATGTTGTCCCCATGATGCCATTGTATCGTCTACAAATACTGAACAAATCTGCTCTACAACTGTACAAAACCTTAAAATCCACAAGGCATTTTGATGCAAGTTTTAATTTAACTTAATCCTTAAAACCAGGACTCCCTTGCATGCTAAAACAAATGATAAAGGGAAGAAGTGCCTGAAACTCACTGAAAGCACAGTAAGAACATTCCCTTTTAACTGTACAAAAATATGCCTGAAAATATCTTACTTTTCTTTTAAAAAGATGAGGTCTGTTATGTATCAAAATGTTTCCTCCACAACTGTATTCTGAAGAGGTTTAGGCTGCTTAATTTCAAATCAGGAGGTAAACGGAATCAGTTACAAAAAAAAACAACGTTTGCGGCATATAGAAATTACATAAAACCGTTGTAAAGTAACATCCTGAACGATGTCAGTTCACAGATTTTCTTTAGGTCAGTCCACAGTCCTACGTGTTCAGCTCCCTGCAGTTTTAAGAGGATAAGATGCATAGAAGTTCACAGATGTTTCCCTTTGTGGTCCGTTTTAGTTTAATAGTAATTGTAGACCTACAGAAAAATCCATAAAACCCTGTCATGCTGCCAGAAAAACGTCTGCAGACTTTTTTTTTGCTACAGTAGGCTACCAGCTTCATAAGCATCTAATTCCTCAAACCTCACCTCGTCTCCTCCCCCGGACCCCTAGAAACCACAGAGGAGGCAGGGCTATAGGAACAACTTGAACAGGACATCATTTCATTTATCATTCTCTGTTACTACTCGGATACTTTAAATTTAGTATGTGAACACCAAGTCAGAAAAGTTCGCCTCCAACCAGTCCCCTGCTATCATTTCACTGAGCTCTGGTGTGCAATAGTCTGGAAATTCAAAGTGAGAGCCCAGACTGCCCTCGCTGAAAGAGTCCAAATCTTTATCCACAAGAGAGAGGGAAAGATTTCCTGAATTCGTGTTTCCCAGCTCCTGCCCGTGAGCGCTGGGGGCGAAATTTAAACTGAAGTCAAAAAGCAAGTCGTCCGCGTCCTCACTGGAACTGGAAGATGTGGAAACTGACCTAGAAGATGCTGGTGAGACGGAAGCAGGGTACATTGTGCTCTGCTTAGTAATGTTTTTGAAATTGTAAAACAGTCTGTTCGGTGCCGCATTCCGTACTTCTTCATACATGCTGGTCCCCTCGGACTCAGCCGAGGAGCTCAAAGTTGGGCTCGCGGGAACTTTTGCTACATTATACAGCCTCATCTGCTCCTCGTCCTCCTGTTTAATCCGCATACCATAGGCCTCCTCGTATTCATCCGCGTCATCATCATCTGTGAGTTCACTTTTAACCGTCTTTGTAACTTTGGGGAACACACGGTCATCTCCGTAGCTGTGAGACGATTTAGATTGGGTCTTAGCCTTTATTTTTGAGCATTTCTTACCGGGAGTCTTTGCCATTTTGCTGCTAGATTTCTCTGGAAATGGTGCTGATAGTTTTGAACTGTCGAGCTTTGGCTTTTTCTTGGGTCTATACTTATAATCGGGATAATCAGCCATGTGTTTTAACCTGAGTCTCTCTGCTTCCCTGATGAAGGGAATCTTTTCACTGTCCTTTAGCATCTTCCATCGCTTTCCCAGCCTTTTGGAAATCTCTGCGTTATGCATGTCCGGAGACTGCTCCATGATCTTTCTTCTTTCAATTTTAGACCAAACCATAAATGCATTCATAGGTCTCTTTATATGACCGGTTGCTGTCTTGCACCAGTCTGGGTTTATCGGAACGGGGCTGCAAGCCATAAATTCGCTCTCCTCTGAATCTGTAGCCTCCCTTGACATGCTACCCTCCGTCTCGCTGTTGTCGGTGTGCTGCACCATGGTCTCTGTTTAAAGTTATCTTCCCCCAGACGTTGCAGTGTCTATAACAGCCCACTGCCAAGTCTTTGTATTCGCTTCGCCAACGTGTCCACGTCCTCTATGTCTCGAACTCTGTTCTCTTTTCCAGATTTACAAACTGCCTTCTTAACTAGTTATTAGCTTTTTCATGTCCATTACGTCATTGATAAGTGTCCAATCACGTCCCCTCCACTCCGCCCAACAGACTCCATACAGTCCCTTAACCCTTTAGACCGCCCTTGCTAGCTCCCATTGGAGGTGGGATTTGGAGGTAGGTAGTGTTGTACGGTGTCTGGACCCATGCTGCGCGAGACATGCATATTAAACACACACTTAGCTCACAGTGCCCGGAACATGAACATGCAATGAGGAGCGCAAATGATAAAACTCTCTCTCCATTTATGATTTTAGTCGTGCTGAAAGAAATGCATTCAGATTGTATAGCATGGAAAGAGTTGGAGATACGCACAGTAGCCTAGAAATAATGTATCCCGACTCACGCGCCTTGAAAATGTATCCGTTTACAGTTGTTGTTCCTTTTTTTCTTCTCTTAAATTGGATACACTGAAGGTGGCGCTTGGACGCTGTTGCAGCGCGCGGACTGGATACATTGTATCATCAGTGGCGTGTGGACCTCAGTAGCCTTTAGAGTAATTCAAAGTTATTAGGCTAAATGGCAACAACAGAATCACACGTTTTCAGGCCTTGTTAATCGCATGCAGCTGTTTAATAAGTGAATTAACTGAAATCTCATTAGTTCACCTGTTTTTAGGATAATTTGCTCTAATAATTCACACTATGATGAGCAATGTACTTTTTGTTGATTTTATAATAATAATATTTTTTTGAAACACTGTTTAGTAATCTAATATTAATCCATTTATACCCACTCAAAAAAAGTAAGATAATATTTCAATCAACCAACTGTATCTAATGTATTGTTATAAAGAGCGTCCTGTTGATGCTATTGCTCTTTAGCTCCGACACCATGCAACGTCTAGTCTCCCTCTCAATTCAATTTCAATTTATTAAGGGCTTTATTGGTATGGGAAATATGTTAACATTGCCAAAGCAAGTGAAGTAGATAATAAACAAAAGTGAAATAAACAATACAAATTTACGGTAAAGATTACACTCACAGAAGTTCCAAAATAATAAAGACATTTAAAATGTCATTATGTCTATATACAGTGTTGTAATGATGTGCAAATAGTTCTCTCTCCTTGTTGAGTTTGCTGTGTCAGGAGGCAGCAGTACAGCGTTGGTCTCCCTCCCTGCTACTGTTCAGATCAGACTGCACCCCCGTTGTCGGGCTCTGGGTGGCAGCCAGCAGTGCTATTGGAGGTTGGGGCCTGTTTTTTTCCCCCCCTCGCCCCCTAGAGGGCAATCACTTATCCTTTTGAAACCCTCCCCCACCCGCACCTTTCCCTTAGCTGGAACTTATAAAGTGTCACCACTGAGAGAGAGAGATAGAGATAGAGAGATGCTTTATCATGACCACCCTGTTTTCCACATTTTGTCTGTAAGGTCACTCCGTCGAGCAGTGAATTTCAACCACAGATTCAACCACAAAGACCAGGGAGGTTTTCCATTGCCTAGCAACGAAGGGGATGGGTAAAAAAAAGCAGACATTGAATATCCCTTTGACCGTGGTGAAGTTATTAATTACACTTTGGATACTGTATCAATACACCCAGTCACAACAACAGGCGTCCTTCCTAACTCAGCTGCTGGTGAGGAAGGAAACCTCTCAGATGATTTCACCATGAGGCCATTGGTAACTTTAAAACCGTTACAGAGTTTAATGGCTGTGATAGAAGAAAACTGAGGATGGATAAACAACATTGTAGTTACTCCACTATGGCAAGACTTGAAAATGCTTGTCTAGCAATGATCAAAACCATTTTGACAGAGCTTGAACATTTTTGAAAATATTATTGTAAATATTGTACAATCCAAAGACTGCTGCCAAGGTGATTCTAACATGTATTGACTCAGGGGTGTGAATGATATATTTCTGTATTTGATTTTCAATAAATTTGCAAACATTTCTAAAAACATATTTTCATCTTGTCATGATGGGGTATTTTGTGTACAAAACAAAATGTGTTCCAGATTATTTGGAAACGGTCGTCTTTCTGCTTTGTATGCGTTAGCCTACCTGTTGTTTTAAAAGCACATATTTGGGCGGAGAATCACGTGACAGTTAACTTGAATATTAAATTAACTTAAATATGATTAGACTGTAGTTTACTACAGTGTCTGTAAATAAATATTGATCATGGAAAGAAGAGGAGGGCGCTCAACCAACGTGAGTCGAAGTACAATCAAAACATTTTATCATCATTGAAAAGGAAAAGGCACATCGCGCACATAGGTTAGGCTACTGTGGTGAGCGAACATTGCGCCTTTTCATTTTCAATAAGTATTGACTACTCATTTATTTGTCTCTGCCTGCAAATCATCCTCCTAAAAGGTTGGCTATATCCTGTAAGCCTATGCAAAACGTAGGAAGTGTCGCTGTCATCATTCTTGCTGCTTCCAGTTCAGTAGCCATACCAGCGAGATCAGGTGCGCATGTGGCCTCAATTAAATAGAGTAGGGTACTGTATAGCCTATGCAGTGGCGGAGAAACAAGGGGCAGTTATCTTTGATCACCCATATTTCTCCATCTGAAAATCTTCCCACTCCTAAAGGTAGGCTACTGTATAAAAATAGCTCAAGAGAAAGTCCAAGTCTCTCCAACTCTGTTCTCTTCAAACTACATCTAGCATATTGGCTGATCTAGCCCAGTAATACAATATAAGGGCCATGTGAGAATCTCTGGTAATTTAACCTATTTATTTTTGCGCTTTTATATTGCATATATTGCGCAGAATTGCTGGGACCATGGCTGGCAAGTGAGCTGCGTCACATACACCTATAATAACATTGTGGGACTGTGGTTGGGTTTAGGACCAGTTCTTGCGTTAGCGGGTGTGAATCAGACAGAAAACCAGCTGGTGCGGGCGGGATGAAGAAATCGGTTTGGCCCAGACCTCTACTATGCACCATGACAGTGAAGCCTGTAACAATAGAGCTGTTTATTACTGTGTCAGTGTGAAAAGTAGGGAATTAGTTATGGAAACTGACAGATCGATAATGTTACTTTGCCATACTGACTAAGTTTCCAATTGGCTCATTCATCCACCTCCTCTCCCCTGTAACTATTCCCCAGGTCGTTGCTGTAAATGAGAACGTGTTCTCAGTTAACCTACCTGGTAAAATAACGGATAAATAAAATAAAAAATAAAACTAATAAAACTCACATTACACTGAAAACTAGTCAGAATATCAATATTCAATTGTTTGGCAGATGGTTTCATCGTTGATTCAGGTCTAGTGTGATTGAGGCAAAAATAATAGCTAACATTAGCCAATTTTTGGCCAGCTCTCTCAGCTCTCAACAACTGGCGAAAACTAGCCAATTTAATTTACTTCTGAAACTGGACCATACAAAGGCTACAAAACATTTCCATACAAACAACAGCTGTTAGATAGTAATAATAGCCACCTCATATCGCTATCTGACAGATAACTAGAGGCTAGAGCTGACCTGGCTGTGGTAGCTGCTAGCTAGCAAAGCTTATTCATTCACCTCAGTCTAGAGGGATGAAACATTAGGTAACGTTACATGTCAGTTACAATACTAGTTCAGCACTGCGAATAAACACTAGTTTTGTTTTTTTTCTGTTAAGTTAAACAGCAGTTACCTTTCCAGCTACATCAGTCAACTAAATAGCAGCCAGTTTCTGCTCTGCTTGCTTTTACATCTCAGTGAAAGAGCGCAACACATACACACTGAACTATGCTCAACTCTCCCTTGCTGCTTCAGCCAGCCTTCCAGAAGCTTTGCCTTCACACAATCTGTCAGCCCACTCTATGGTGTCTGAGCAGTCCTAAATCCAGCCAGCTGAACACTCCAAACAGTCTACCTGACCGTTCTGAGGCATCCGCTTTAGCAAACAGCCTACCTGACCGCTCTGAGGCATCCGCATGGTCCTAAAGCCTACTGTTGCCACTTTTTGTATCATATTGCAATGATAAAATTGGGGGGGGGGCAAAAGTGTAATTTCAGAATGTGGAGGGGACATGTTCCCCCGTCCCCAGTGAAAGTTGTGCCCCTGGTGAAAACCCATACTAAAACAAGGTTTTCAATATAACAGGTTCAATATTAATTCAAGTAGACCACATGTATTTTACATTGCATGAAGCCAATATTGAATCCATTCACATGCACACCATAAGCAGTTCCTCTCTCATTTCCTTCACCACAAGGCTGAAAAATGAGAGACATAGATCAAATATAATCACCCTGATACTATAGAAAGACTTCATCATGGAGTTCATCTCTGGACCCACAATGTACCAGGCCTGATGATGGTTTGCTACAGAACAGAGCATGAATCACAGCACTGCATAATGGCTAGCATGTAGGGCGGCCGGCCTTCTCATTAGCATGTCTCATTATTGGCTGTGAATGAGGTGCTGGTGTCAGCCCAGGCAGGGGCTATGACTCATCCCTGGGAGGGTCTCAGCGCCATTCATGGCTCAGTGAGATACCATAGGCAGGTAGACCCGGAGGAAGTGACTTACCCAGTAACAGTGACAAATACCATAATGATCAGTGAACCTATAAGGAAAGGACAGGTATACATCATAAACTATGCAGCTAGTGTTTTTTTTACCCATAAGAATTATTACATTTTATTGGTGATTTAAATTGTAATAGAAATAAAAGGGCATGGGTAATTGTTAGCAGTGGTATAAAAAATACCCAAAAGCCGTACTTGAGTAAAAGTAAAGACACCTTACTGCAAAATGACTCAAATAAAAGTGAAAGTCATTAGAACATGACTTGATTAAATGTCTTAAAGTTCCTGAAATTAAATGTACTTAAGTATCAAAAGGAAAAGTATGAAAAGTAAGAGCCGTAAATCTATAAAGCAAAACAGCCAGACCTTTTATTTGGTTTGAGCTTGAGTTTTTCTGAAAGGTAACAGTCTTACGGATGCAAGAAGTGCTCAGATAAAAAAAAAAGAATGTGGATACTCAAATAGGCAACACTTGAAAATACATATCTTACAGACAAAATCAAATTATGCCTTAATAAAGGAATATAGCCAGTAAACGTAAGCAATATTTTTTTTAAATGTTGATGACGAGCTCACCACTGATGGAACTGTATTAGAAAGCAGTCTGTCACGTCATACCTTTGTAACAAGGACACCTATAACTTGTGAATTCTAAACATAAATTAACAAAACGCATAAGGCGTCCTTCTCCTTGGGCTTGCTAGCATTAAGCTGTCTTTAATTGAAGTTGAAGAATTTACTAATCATCTTCAGTAAAAGCTGGTTTTCAAAGTTTCTGGAATACAGCCTTGCTCTCCTTTGGCGGAAAACAAGTCCTGCAATACTGAACAGCCTTTCACAGGCAGCTGAGGCTGGTAAGGGTGTGTTCAGCCACAGAGACAGCTTACAGACTGCTGGGAAGGACTCGAGCAACTCCATATGATCAGCTGAACAGGCCAGGTTCAGCTGTTTGGTGCTTTCTTGTGCTTGAGACCTCTTCATGGCAGAGAAGAAGTCCTCCTCATCTGATGAACTGGTGCCATCATCTAGCTGCAGCAAGGGTTCTTCCATGTGGTCCTTGATGTAGTCCATTCCTGAAATACAAGGGAGATGACAATATACATCATGCAGTTATGTTTCTGTGAGTACATTAATCCATCCCCACCCCCATCTCCACCCCCCATCTATACAAATCAAGCAATAGGGCAGGTAGTCTAGTGGTTAGAGCGTTGGACTAATACCCGAAAGGTTGCAAGATCAAATCACCGAAATGACAAGGTTAAAAAAATATGTTGTTCTGCCCCTGAACAAGGCAGTTAACCCACTGTTCCTAGGCCGTCATTGCTATAACTTCAATTTCTCAAACATATGACTATTTTACACCATTTTAAAGACAAGACTCTCGTTAATCTAACCACATTGTCCGATTTCAAAAAGGCTTTACAGCGAAAGCAAAACATTAGATTATGTCAGGAGAGTACCCTGCCAAAAATAATCACACAGCCATTTTCTAAGCAAGCATATATGTCACAAAAACCAAAACCACAGCTAAATGCAGCACTAACCTTTCATGATCTTCATCAGATGACACTCCTAGGACATTATGTTATACAATACATGCATGTTTTGTTCAATGAAGTTCATATTTATATCAAAAAACAGCTTTTTACATTAGCATGTGATGTTCAGAACTAGCATACCCACTAAATTACTCATGATAAATGTTGACAAAATACATAACAATTATTTTAAGAATTATAGATACAGAACTCCTTTATGCAAATGCTATGTCAGATTTTAAAATAGCTTTTCGGCGAAAGCACATTTTGCAATATTCTGAGTACATAGCTCGGCCATCACAGGCTAGCTAATTTGACACCCACCAAGTTTGGGGCTCACTGAACTCAGAATTACTATTAGAAAAATTGGATTACCTTTGCTGTTTTTCGTCAGAATGCACTCCCAGGACTTCTACTTCAACAACAAATGTTGTTTTGGTTCCAAATAATCCGTAGTTATATCCAAATACCTCCGTTTTGTTCGTGCGTTCAGGTCACTATCCGAAGGGTAACGCGCGAGCGCATTTCGTGACAAAAGATTTCAAAATATTCCATTACCGTACTTAGAAGCATGTCAAACGCTGTTTAAAATCAATTTTTATGCTATTTTTCTCGTAAAATAGCGATAATATTCCAACCGGGCAACGTTGTATTCATTCAAAGGCTGAAAGAAAGAAATGGAGAAGTCTCGTGAACACGCATCTCAGTCTCACTGTCCCAGGGCTGACCACTTACAAACTCTGCTGCTGTACTTTGCCCAGAGACAGCAGACACCCCATTCCACTTTCTAGCGGCTTTAGAGAGCCAATGGAAGCCTTAGAAAGTGTCACGTTACATCACAGATGCTGTATTTTTGATAGAGATGCAACAGAAGGACAACAAATTGTCAGACAGGGCACTTCCTGTATGGATTCTTCTCAGGTTTTGGCCTGCCATATGAGTTCTGTTATACTCACAGACACCATTCAAACAGTTTTAGAAATTTTAGAGTGTTTTCTATCCTAATCTACTAATTATATGCATATTCTCATTTCTGGCCAAGAGTAGTAACCAGTTTAAATCGGGTACGTTTTTTATCCGGCCATGAAAATACTGCCCCCTAGCCCCAACAGGTTAATTTCTTGTTAATCTAACCGCACTGTCCAATTTACGGTAGCTATTACAGTGAAAAAATACCATGCTATTGTTTGAGGAGAGTGCACAACAACAAAAAACTTTCATCACGGCAACTGGTTTGATACATTCACCTCTGAAGGTAAATAATGTACTTACATTCAGTAATCTTGCTCTGATTTGTCATCCTGGGGTTCCCAGAGATAAAATGTAGCATAGTTTTATTTGATAAAATCCATTTTTATATTCAAATGTAGGAACTGGGTTCTACAGTTTGAACCCCTGCTATGTCTGCCTCCCCCTCCCCCCTATCTAGATGTGTGAAGGTTAGTGACTTTTCTGTAGGGAAGCTAATTATCCATAATTTATGACATTCCTGGGAGTGTGTAAAAAATGTGTTTTATTACCATATCATTTTTGTATGTCCTCTATAGTTATGTGCTTGAAAATGTATCAATTGACGAATTGACCACATTTGGGCAGACTTGATACAACATTTTGAACAGTAATGCAATGGTTCATTGGATCAGTCTAAAACGTTGCACATACACTGCTGCCATCTAGTGGCCAAAATCTAAATTGTGCCTTGCGTTTGAAAGATGATTGGAAAAAAATATCTTTGTATTATCTTTTACCAGATCTAATGTGTTATATTCTACTACATTGATTTAACATTTCACAAACACTTCAAAGTGTTTCCTTTCAAATGGTATCAAGAATATGCATATCCTTGCTTCAGGTCCTGAGCTACAAGCAGTTAGATTTGGGTATGTAATTGATAAGGGAATTTATATGTTTAAAGTAATGACTAAAGGATTCCACCCTGAAATCATATAATTGTATGAAATGTGTTAGTAGTTATAATTCCATAATATGTGTGACTAGACCATTGTGTTGCTGTGTAGTGGTGTGAGAGTTGAGAGAACAAAGGCCAACAGGAAAGAGGCTCCTTCCAAGGTCCCTCTTATCTGGGGAGGAAAGGAACGGCGAGAAACTGCCAGGCGGGTAGAAAAGTGATAAACTATGTGTGTGTGTGTGTGTGTGTGTGTGTGTGTGTGTGTGTGTGTGGGTGTGTGTGTGTGTGTGTGTGTGTGTATATATGGGGGGGTTATAAAGACTGCTCACATTTTTGGTTGTCTTTAGAACGTTCTCTGAATAAAGCTTACGAACCTTTTGCAGAATCTGAGTCTTTTCCTGATTATTATTAAACCCAGGGTCTTACAAACCTCGGGGATTGGTCAATGCTTAAATAATTGTTTAGTTATCATCAATGGGATTGAAAATACTCGTGATAGTAATTTTAGGCAACATTTTTTAAAAAAGGGTCCGATCCTTAACCTCTCGGGCTAGGCGGGACGAATTCGTCCCACCTACGTAACAGCCACTTGCAGCCTGTGGCGCGATTTTCAAAAAGTTAAAAATCCTATTACTTCAATTTCTCAAACATATGACTATTTTACAGCTATTTAAGACAAGACTCTCGTTAATCTAACCACACTGTCCGATTTCAAAAAGGCTTTACAACGAAAGCAAAACATTAGATTATGTCAGCAGAGTACCAAGCCAGAAATAATCAGACACCCATTTTTCAAGCCAGCATATAATGTCACCAAAACCCAGAAGACAGCTAAATGCAGCACTCACCTTTGATGATCTTCATCAGATGACAACCCTAGGACATTATGTTATACAATACATGCATGTTTTGTTCAATCAAGTTCATATTTATATCAAAAACCAGCTTTTTACATTAGCATGTGACGTTCAGAACTAGCATACTTCCGGGGAATTCGCTAACATTTTACTAAATTACTCACGATAAACGTTCACAAAAAGCATAACAATTATTTTAAGAATTATAGATACAGACCTCCTCTATGTACTCGATATGTCCGATTTTAAAATAGCTTTTTGGTGAAAGCACATTTTGCAATATTCTAAGTACATAGCCCAGGCATCACGGGCTCGCTATTTAGACACCCGGCAAGTTTAGCACTCACCATAATCATATTTACTATTATAAAAGTTTGATTACCTTTTGTTGTCTTCGTCAGAATGCACACCCAGGACTGCTACTTCAATAACAAATGTTGGTTTGGTCCAAAATAATCCATCGTTATATCCGAATAGCGGCGTTTTGTTCGTGCGTTCCAGACACTATCCGAAATAGTAAAGAAGTGTCGCGCGCATGGCGCAATTCGTGACAATAAAATTCTAAATATTCAATTACCGTACTTCGAAGCATGTCAACCGCTGTTTAAAACCAATTTTTATGCCATTTATCTCGTAGAAAAGCGATAATATTCCGACCGGGAATCTGCAATAAACTAAACAGCCGAATTAAAATACTCCACGGGGGCTAATCGCGCACGCGCCTCACTCCATTGTCACCTAATGGGACACTTGAATAAGATGATAATCTGTTTCAGCCTGAGGCTGCCTCGTCAACCTTCATGATTTTCCCGCGTCCTGAGAGCCTATTGGAGCCCTGGGAATTGTCACGTTACAGCTAAGATCCTTACTTTTCAATAAACAGATGCAAGACGCACGACTCCTTGTCAGACAGGCCGCTTCCTGCGAGAAACCTTGTCAGGTTTTTGCCTGCCATAGGAGTTCTGTTATACTCACAGACACCATTCAAACAGTTTTAGAAACTTCAGGGTGTTTTCTATCCAAACCTGAACAATAATATGCATATTCTAGCTTCTGAGTTGGTGTAGGAGGCAGTTAAAAATGGGCACATATTTTTTCCAAAATTCTCAATACTGCCCCCTAGCCCAAACAGGTTAACCTCTTGACGGTCGCCTTGGATAGGGGGCGCCACAGCGCATTTTGAAAAAAAATCGAGCCCATTTTAAACGGCCTACTACTCAAACTCAGAAGCTAGGATATGCATATAATTAATACTTGTGAATAGAAAACACCCGAAAGTTTCTAAAACTGTTTGAATGGTGTCTGTGAGTATAACAGAACTCATATGGCAGTCAAAACCCTGAGACAGATCGAAACAGGAAGTGGAATTCTGAATTGCGAACTCAACTTCATCACGTTGCCTATTAATCACACCGTGAGCTATGGTTCATTGAGCACTTCCTATTGCTTCCACTAGATGTCCCCAGTCTTTACAAAGTGATTTGAGTCTCCTACTGTGAAAACTGACAGAATGACACGCTGTGGAACGTGGTCACACGGAGAGGGCCATCACAATTATGACGCCGGCGCCCCTGGTTACCCTCCCCTTTCGAAACGTTTTGAAACACAATGCAATCGTTCCCCTCGATTCTTATTGGAGCTCTGGTTGAAAAAGCCCCTAAAGATTTATGTTATACAACGTTTGACATGTTTGAACGAACCTAAATAAATCTTTTGTTGAAAGAGTAGCCCCGCGCACGTCAGAACTTTTGGTGCAGCCTTCAGAACGCGCTAACAACAACAAGCTATTGGAACATAAAGGATGAACTTTTTCGAAAGAAAATACATTTGTTGTGGACCTGGGATTCCTGGAAGTGCCTAAGGATGAAGATAATCAAAGGTAAGGGATTATTGACAATAGTATACAAGACTAGATTTGATATGCGATTGTTCCAAGATGGCTAGCTTATTGCTATTGCTAGCCTATTGTTCTGAGTATCGCATCCCCTTTTATCGCAAAGTGTGATTACCCAGTAAAGTTATTTTTAAATCTGGCATTACAGGTGCTTTCAAGAGATATTCATCTATAAATCTTAGAATGACAATATTACATTTTAAAAATGTTTTCGAATAGTAATTTAGTAAATTGTAGCGCTGTTTCATCGGATGCATTTGAGGGAAAATAGTTAGTCAATGTTACGCACCGATGTAAAATGCTGTTTTTATATATAAATATGAACTTTATCGAACAAAAGAATGCATGTATTGTGTAACATGATGTCCTAGGTGTGTCATCTGATGAAGATTGTCAAAGGTTAGTGCTGCATTTAGCTGTTTTTTGGTTATTTGTGATGCATGTGGTTGGTCGGAAAATGGCTATGTGGCTACTTTTACGATATACTCCTTTAACATAATCTAATGTTTTGCTTTTGCTGTAAAGCCTTTTTGAAATCGGACAACGTGGTTCGATTCAGGAGAGGTGTATCTATAAAACGATATAATTTGAAAAAAAAATTGAAAAAGAAAAGTATTACTTTTTGTTATGCTAATGGCGATAGGATTTTTCGCTGGATGTCCGTCCCGCATACGGGATGGAGGCCGCACAGGGGTTAAGAGGTGGTATTTGTAAGTCGCTCTGGATAAGAGCATCTGCTAAATGACGTAAATGTAAATGTAAATGTGGTATACATGCTTTCTCTGAAATAATAATAAAAGGAAAAGAGAAAGACAGTTACTTAGCTAGATAACTACCATCACCAAATTCTTAAGGGATAGGATCCTAATTTTAAAGCTATGAACAATATTATTTAAGTGAGAGATTGTGACCACCATTTAATATTACAACGAGAAAAAACAATGTTAATTGATCTAGCTAGTAGGTTACGTCAATACCTTAAGTCTACAGTAATTATCTAGGTAAGAAGAACAACTGTATCAACAAACACAAGGAATAAAATGGCTAGCTAACTAGCTAAACTAGTGGGTGTTAGCTAAAATTCAAAACCTAATGTTAGCTAGCTAGCTTGACCAGGTGTGTTTAGAGAAAAAGGTATTTGGCTAGACTAACATTAGCTGACACAAATGTGCACAGACTCGGAAGCTTTGTTAGCTAATGCAATTTAACTGAACTGACGTGAGCTAACTAGTAGTTTCCGATTTCCAAATTCGTAAACTACTAGTTAGCTCACGTCAGTTTAGTTAGATTGCGTTAGTTAACAAAGCTTCTGAATCTGGGCACATTTTAGCCAGATAAAGTAATGTAAGGTAGTTATTCAACTATTTAGGTATAGGATTAGCTAGCATCAACTAACACTGCTTGTTGCATTAGCAAATGTGGGCTAGTTAGCTAGGTTAGCTAATGTTAGCTAGCATGCTAATATATGTATCACTAGCTAGCATACTAACGCTATTCTAGCTAGCTAGCAAGCTAACAGTAGGCTTACCTAGATGTGTTTTTTTAGATTCTATGGCGAGTTCTTGAACGCTAGTATTTCCAGAATTTTTGGTAAACATGTCTTCATTCCGAGAAAATAAAACATTTATTTTAGGTACAGCCAAGGGTGTTCGTCCTCATCAGTAGGTGATGGTAGAGCGATGTCGGACATGATTGTGCGAATGAGTAGATGACTGTTTTGTAGGTGACAGGCTCCGGGTGGGTGTGGTTTACACATTAGGACCCTTGGATTTGCCCAAGCATATGAGGATTGGCTCAACTCTGCTTGCATGTCGTCGCCTGCTGCCTATCAAAACAAGTTCACCCATCAGAGCGCAGACTAGCAGACGTTGCTTGCATCTTTTTTCCAACATGACTCGTTTTTTTCCTTCCAGCTTCAGATTGATTTGATTTTGTAGTGGGTAATGAAGTTATCAGGGGAAATGTACCGGAGTAAAAGTATACTTTTAATTTTTTTAATTTTTTTAAATACTGTCAAGTAAAAGTCGATAGAAAAAGAAATAGTAAAGTAAAGATACCCTAAAAAAGTACTTAAGTACAGTAACAAAGTATTTCTACTTCTGATAGTTACAATAAAAAATCTATAAAGCTGTTTCTCACTACATGATTTCCAGCACCTGAAGTTGAATATTTATTTGTCGCTTTCGTGTTCAGGAGGGAGACAACTAGAGCGTTTTTATTCCAAAGCAATGGAGTATTGAATAAAGTGAACGTTTTCGTGTAGGAACACTGAAAGCTTATTTTTTTTCAAGATAATTTCATTTTCCCACAAGCTTATCTAAAAGGCCCCAGAAGCAGCTGCTGCTCTCACAATGGAGCAGTGGAGCATTGGATCAATACTAACCCTGACAAGGGGCTATCTGATGCTCACAATGCACAGGATCCATCTCCTCTGCATAGCGTCCAGACAGGTATGTGCTTCTGTCAGCCTCTATCTGATGGGTTCACAATGGACGTGGTGGAGGTGGGTGGAAGAGAGTTGTTTTGGTGGCATATACAGATGCAAATTAACTTCACACTTGACAGACTCATTCTCAAAGGGTAGAGTATTTATTTCTGTGTGTGGTGTGAATTGTTTGTTTTCAGGACAATACAATGGAGTCACTTAATGGTAATCTGATGGTATGCATGAGTCTCAGGGAGATAGTCCTCTGAGGATATTCATGTCTATGAAAACTGCTGATACACACCTTTAAGGACAATGTTAATTACTGTAGTAAGTTACCCCTCCTGCCTCGGGTTCACACAGGAATTCAGACTTTTTTCATGGTGTTTGTTGCTTTAAGTGACAATTAATTGTATTAATTGACGCTGTATTTACAACTACTAAACAAAATGCCTTACCTTTACGGAAAGAAGGGGTTCTTCACATTACTTTGTCCTGTCTAGTTGTTTCAAGGTGTAAGATGATACTAAAACAGGCCATACCAGCTGCCAAACATAAATTCCACTGTCTGTCACTGTGGTTGGTTGAATTACTTACAAACCAGTACACAATGTTTTCCTCAGTCTCACTCCAGATAATAGAGAAACCGCTCACTATGAGATGGATTTCAGTGAAGTTTTGGTTCTTTTTGAAATACTAGTTTCGATGTCTCACAATGAGATTTGTTCAGTGGATCACTGATGGGTCGAAGAACCAATCACACAATGTCTGTGGGAGACAAACAGGTCTAGTGGCAAATGAGGTGTGCCTAGGGCTGTGGCGTTCATGACATTTTGTCAGCCGGTTATTGTCACGCAAAAGACTGCCGGTCTCATGGTAATTGTCCGTTAACGAACATAAACACGTTTAGCATCTCCAGGCCTTCACAAAAACAAGCTCTTTGGAACATCTACAATAAAAAAAGTCTAATGAATCAATTTAATATACACCATCACAATAAATCCATTATTTATTTTAGTCAGGTCTAAATAAACATTATGATATGAAGAAAATGGATTTCAGAAGAACAGAATATTTGGCCTACTGTAGTCCTATGTTATCTGGCTATGCTCCATTCCATAGTCTGTAGGCTTGTTCATTTAGCTGACAAGTTATGCTTAGTCCTGTTCCATTATTTTATTTTATCTGATGTTATAGTAAGAAGAATATAATTGAACTTAGCTGAATAAAATACAAAGGATATTTTTCCCGTTACAGAGCGAGTGTGTCACGCCCTGGGCATAGAGAGGGTTTTGTTCTCTATTTTGGTTAGGCCAGGGTGTGACTAGGGTGGACATTCTATGTGCCCTTTTCTATGTTTTGTGTATTTCTTTATTTTGGCCGGGTATGGTTCTCAATCAGGGACAGCTGTCTATTGTTGTGTCTGATTGGGAACCATACTTAGGTAGCCTTCTCCCACAGGGTTTTTGTGGGTAGTTCATTTCTGTTTAGTGTTTTCACCTTACGGAACTGTTTCAGTATTCTCTTTGTTATTTTTTGTTTTAGTGTTCAGTTATTAAAATAAGCATGAACACTTAACACGCTGCGTTTTGGTCCGATGATTCATCTTCTTCAGACGACAAATGATGTTACAGAACTACCCACCACCAACGGACCAAGCAGCGTGGTATGGAGGAGCAGAGGGTTCAGGACTCCTGGACTTGGGAGGAGATTTTGGACGGAAAGGGACCCTGGAGACAGGCTGGGGAGTATCGCCGCCCGAAGGAGGAACTAGGCAGCGAAAACTGAGAGGCGGTGATATGAGGCAAGGCAGCGCAGCAGGCACAAGAGGCAGCCCCCCCGCACACGGGGAGATTGGCGGAGTCAGGCGGTAGACCTGAGCCAACTCCCCGTGCTTACCGGAAGCAGCGTGGTACTGGTTAGGCACCGTGTTATGTGGTGAGGCGCACAGTGTCTCCAGTACGCGCTCATAGCCCGGAGGTGCTATATGCCAGCCCTCCGCAAGTGCCATGTGAGAGTGGGCATTCAGCCAGGGTGGATTGTGCCAGCTCAGCGCGTCTGGTCTCCAGTGCGCCGTTTCGGCCCAGGGTATCCTGTGCCGGCTCTGCGTACTGTGGCGCCCGTGCCGGGCGAAAGTGGGCATTCAGCCTGGAAGAGTGGTATCAAGCCTACGCACCAGATCTCCAGTGCTCCCCCACAGCCCGGTCTATCCTGTGCCTCCTCCATGGACCAGGCCTCCAGTAGGTCTCCCCAGCCTGGTGAGTCCTGTGCCTGCTCCCAGAGCCAGGCCTCCTGCATGTCTCCCCAGCCTGGTGAGTCCTGTGCCTGCTCCTAGAGCCAGGCCTCCTGCATGTCTCCCCAGCCTGCCTGGTGAGTCATGTGCCTGCTCCCAGAGCCAGGCCTCCGGCATGTCTCCCCAGCCTGGTGAGTCCTGTGCCTGTCCGGAGCTGCCAGAGTTGCCCGCCTATCCGGAGCTGCCAGAGTCGCCCGCCTGTCCGGAGCTGCCAGAGTCGCCCGCCTGTCCGGAGCAGCCAGAGTCGCCCACCTGTCCGGAGCGGTCAGAGTCGCCCGCCTGTCTGGAGCGGCCAGAGTCGTCCACCTGTCCGGAGTGACTCTGCTCTTGTAGCTGAATGAAAGCAAGTCCTCGCAGCACTGTTCCAACATCTGCGAGCTCAAGAAAGGAATAAAGGAGAGAGAGGGGAGATGGAAATGCATGGTGGTGAGATATTCTGTATAGCTGAAGGTAATGTGTCATTCAATTAATAATGAAAATATAATATACTAGGCTCTTCAAAATCAAATACAAATGTACTTATTTTAGGCTAACTGTAAGCACAGTCAATGAACAAACAGTATCGCCTAAGGACATATGTTCACTCCCAGACTGATGGATAGATATTTTGGAGCGTAGCATAAGGTAACCAGTCCATGCAGTATGCATAATAATGCAGGCAATTATTCTAATTTGTTTAGCTTTGGAGTATAGGCTAGCCACTAGATCAATTATGTACCAAATCAGTTTTGTTTTATGTTTTTTCTGCCATGCGTAATATGCAGTAGGTTATGTATTGCATAACGGCACAATCAAAATATATGACATTTGAAGTCGGAAGTTTACATACACTTCGGTTGGAGTCATTAAAACTCGTTTTTCAACCACTCCACAAATTTCTTGTTAACAAACTATAGTTTTGGCAAGTCGGTTAGGATATCTACTTTGAGCATGACACAGGTAATTTTTCCAACAATTGTTTACAGACAGATTATTTCACTTATAATTTACTGTGTCACAATTCCAGTGGGTCAAAAGTTAACATACAAAACATTGACTGTGCCTTTAAACAGCTTGGAAAATTCAAGAAAATTATATCATGGCTTTAGAAGCTTCTGATAGGCTAATTGACATCATTTGAGTCAATTGGAGGTGTACCTGTGGATGTATTTCAAGGCCTACCTTCAAACTCAGTGCCTCGTTGCTTGACGTCATAGGAAAATCAAATGAAATCAGCCAAGACCTCAGAAAATGATTGTAGACCTCCACAAGTCTGGTTCATCCTTGGGAGCAATTTTCAAATGCCTGAAGGTACCACGTTCATCTGTACAAACAATAGTATGCAAGTATAAACACCATGGGACCACGCAGCCGCCATACCGCTCAGGAAGGAGACACGTTCTGTCTCCTAGAGATGAACGTACTGTGGTGCGAAAAGTGCAACTCAATCCCAGAACAACAGAAAAGGACCTTGTGAAGATGCTGGAGGAAACAGGTACAAAATCATCTATATCCACAGTAAAACGAGTCCTATATCGACATAACCTGAAAAGCCACTCAGCAAGGAAGAAGCCACTGCTCCAAAACTGCCATAAAAAAGCCAGACTACGGTTTGCAGCTGCACATGGGGACAAAGATCGTACTTTTTAGAGAAATGTCCTCTGGTCTGATGAAACAAAAATAGAACTGTTTGGCAATAATGACCATCGTTATGTTTGGAGGCAAAAGGGGGACGCTTGCAAGCTGAAGAACACCATCCCAACTGTGAAGCACGGGGGTGGCAGCATCATGTTGTGCTGGTGCTTTGCTGCAGGAGGGACTGGTGCACTTCACAAAATAGATGGCATCATTAGCAAGGAAAATAATGTGGATATATTGAAGCAACATCTCAAGACATCAGTCAGGAAGTTAAAGCTTGGTCGCAAATGGGTCTTCCAAATGGACAATGACACCAAGCATACTTCCAAAGTTGTGGCAAAATGACTTAAGGACAACAAAGTCAAGGTATTGGAGTGGCCATCACAAAGCCCTGACTTCAATCCTATAGAACATTTGTGGGCAGAACTGAAAAAGCGTGTGCGAGCAAGGAGGTCTACAACCTGACTCAGTTACACCAGCTCTGTCAGGAGGAATGTGCCGAAATTCACCCAACTTATTGTGGGCTACTCGAAACGTTTGACCCAAGTTAAACAATTTAAAGGCAATGCTACCAAATACTAATTGAGTGTATGTAAACGTCTGACCCACTGGGAATGTGATGAAATAAATAAAAGCTGAAATAAATCATTCTCTCTTCTATCATTCTGATATTTCACTTTTTTTTAAATAAAGTGGTGATCCTAACTGACCTAAGACAGGGCATTTTTTACTAGCATTAAATGTCAGGAATTGTGAAAAACTGAGTTTTAATGTATTTGGCTAATGTGTATGTGAACTTCTGACTTCAGCTGTATATTTTTTTAATGTCGGGCTTGGGCTCATAAGCCTATGCATATGCATAAGCTCTAATATGCATATGAGTGATTTTAATTAATCATCACCTTAGAAAGGCTGTCCATTTTGTTGTGTTAGTCTTTGAAACAACATACACAACAACTATGTTTTACACTGTTTCAGACTGCTGTTGACCATCTTTCTTTAAATTGTTCATCAAGGTTCGTTGATTGGCCTACTGTTTTGATGATAAGTATTTGATATGAAATTTTGTTAGAGGGACAATAGAGGGACAATAGAGCCCTGAGTACCAGGCCATTAGGACGTGATGGAAGTAAGCAAGTTGGGTACTGTTAAAGTTGCGACAGTTCGTTTCTGGTATCAGAACAAAATAGTCAGCACATAGTAACTTCTGATTTAGCTGTACTTTAATTAATGCAAACACGTGTGTGGTAAATGGGTTGTTCGTATATACGGTCTCGCTGTTTTACCTCGCAGGGCAAACAGAGAAGAGAGCGACACATCCTATTGTTCTCGCTTTTATATTCTGACAGAGATAGTTCCCGCTCAATGCTGGCCTGTCAGAGGGAGGAGGAGCGTGGTTTAAACTTGCTCCTCCTAACGTCGGCGTGCAGGCTGGTCCCAGCCTAGTGACGCACTTCCTGTTGCCGGTTGTAGTTCTTCTTGTATTCAACAGTTGATTTACCCGTAATTTATGTACGTAGCATAGCTTCCGCAGTATATTATATAAGTTATGCATACAAATAGCCAGTTCAACCCTAACAGTACTACCAAATCATGTCCAGAGTGCACAAAAGGAGATTACCGGGACTCAACGGTCATGTGGAATTTTGCTGCTGTCATGACTCATGGTCACCGCAACAGCCCCTCTCCTTCTGCGTCACTTGCCCGCCCACTGGTCATTCTTGCCTCACTGAAGCTCTCCTCATCACAACTAAATCCTTGTCTTCCTACTAAACTGTTCTCTGTTGAGCTTTGAGGTTAAAGCTGCCGAACGTAAGACCTCAGCTCCCCTTTTTAAACTGTGCTGTGGCTTTTCAGTTCACCAAGCAGTGCTATTTGCAGAGTTAACTCCAGGTAAATGTTGCAATTCTTCATCCATTCCTGAACCTACTACCAAAAACAAGCTACCTATGGGCACTACCAAAACAAGTGATCCAATGATTCTGTCTCTTCATAGTAAAATCTGCAGAGCTGGTGTAACAGTACTCTTCTTGCATTGTGTACAATCATCGACAAGGACTCCAACTTGTAGCATAAGTCATGGAGATTTATTCTGATAGAAACAGCACAAAATTGCACGTCATACAGTGCATGGCTTACCATCCAACTCTGCACTCACGCACTGTACAAAATATACAACCCCCCCAGCAGACACAAGTTGCTAGCTAGCATTAGCTGGAATTCTCTACAACAAAATGCATAACAAATATGCACAAAAAAATGCTGCATCTTGTGTGTGATGTTCTAATAACATTTACAAACAAATCAATATAAATTGTATATTAAAATCATCACTTAGGAGTATAAAAATCACTTTAGACGTACAGTGCTTTGTAATCAACAACTTACCGCTGGTTTGGTGCTAGTTCACTGGGACGATTCTAACTTAAACATCCTCCGTCGTAAGCAAGCCACGCAAACCAGCCAATAAGATGCCTTGTTGAGTAGGTGAAGACAAGACAAGACAAGACAAAACTAAAACCAAAAACCCATTGGCTAAACAATAAAGTGGCAAGGGGAATCACCAATCAAGTCAAGTGTTATTTGTCACATGCGCCGAATACAACATGCTTACTTACAAGCCCTTAACCAACAATGCAGTGTTAAGAAAAAAATTGTTAAAGTATTTACTAAAATAAACTGAAGTAAAAAAGAAAGTAGCTGTCACGGGCTGGCTCGAGGAACAACAGGAGAGGTAGAGTCAGGCGCAGGAGACAGAGAGAGTTCGTGACCACACTTCTTTATTTGAAGCACTGTACGTGGTCGAGATGGTATAGGGGCGCAGCCCTGAAAGATTCTGCGGTGGTGTACATAAATAAAAGAAACCACTGGCAGAAGGAAAAAACTCAATACACGTTCTTTTACGAACACACAAAACCCGGACAAGCAACACAATCACGTACAACCACATACATCCTACGCTAACCTAAATAACCCCCCCTTACTAATGACTAACCCAAAACAGGTGCGTGCCTACCTAGACCTAACCAAACGAAAGTGAAACAAAAAGGGATCGATGGTAGCTAGTAGGCCGGAGCGCGCCGACGCCGGCCTCGAGGACGCCCCGGAGGGCGAGGCGCAGGGCGATCCGGATGGAGGCTGTGGAACTCCCGGATGAGCGCTGGGTCCAGTATGTCCTCCACCGGTACCCAGCACCTCTCCTCCGGGCCGTACCCCTCCCAGTCCACGAGGTACTGCAGGCCCCTCGCCCGGCGTCTGGAGTCCAAGATGGACCGGACTGTGTACGCCGGGGGCCCCCCGATGTCCAGGGGGGGTGGAGGGACCTCCCGTACCTCATTTTCCTGCAGCGGACCAGCTACCACCGGCCTGAGGAGAGACACATGAAACGAGGGGTTAATGCGATAATAAGAAGGAAGTTGTAATCTGTAACACACCTCGTTTATTCTCCTCAGGACTTTAAATGGCCCCACAAACCACGGACCCAGCTTCCGGCAGGGCCTCCGTCTGGCTCTGATGCCATGGCCCAAGGACCGGCTGATAACCCAACACACATTGAAATGGTGATATGTTGGTGGAGGAGTGGCGCAAAGAGTTCTGAGCCATTTCGGCCCATGGCACGAACCTTGCCCACTCCCCTGGCCGGTCCTGGCAGTAGGACCGCAGGAACCTGCCCACCTCCTGGTTTACCCTTTCCACCTACCCATTACTTTCGGGGTGAAACCCCGAGATCAGACTGACTGAAACCCCCAGTCGCTCCATAAACGCCCGCCACACTCGGGACGTGAACTGGGGGCCTCGATCTGAGACGATATCCTCGGGCACCCCGTAGTGCCGGAAGACGTGGGTGAATAAGGCTTCCGCGGTCTGCAGGGCCGTAGGAAGACCGGGTAACGGAAGCAGACGGCAGGACTTAGAAAACCGGTCCACAACGACCAGGATCGTAGTGTTGCCCTGAGACGGCGGGAGATCGGTCAAGAAATCCACCGCCAGGTGGGACCATGATCGTTGTGGAACCGGGAGGGGTTGTAATTTCCCTCTAGGCAGGTGCCTGGGAGCCTTACGCTGAGCGCACACCGAACAGGAGGAGACATAGTGCCTCACGTCCCTTACCAAGGTGGGCCACCAGTATCTCCCACTAAGACCACGCACTGTCCGCTCAACCCCTGGGTGACCCGAGGAGGGAAGCGTGTGAGCCCACCGAATCAGCCGATCGCGAACATCGAGCGGAACGTACTTACGACCCACTGGACACTGCGGAGGAGTAGGCTCCGTCCGTAACGCCCGCTCGATGTCCGCGTCCACCTCCCAGACCACCGGTGCCACCAGGCAGGAGGCTGGAAGTATGGGCGTGGGATCGGTGGACCGTTCCTCGGCGTCATGGAGACGAGACAGCGCGTCGGCCTTAGTGTTCCGGGAACCTGGGATATACAAGATGTTAAACCGAAATCTCGTAAAGAACATCGCCCACCTGGCTTGACGCGGGTTCAGTCTCCTCGCCGCCCGGATGTACTCCAGATTGCGGTGGTCAGTCCAGATGAGAAAAGGGTGACGTGCCCCCTCAAGCCAATGTCTCCACACCTTCAGGGCTCTGACCACAGCCAACAGCTCCCTGTCCCCCACATCATAGTTATGCTCCGCCGGACTCAACTTCCTAGAGAAGAAGGCACAGGGGCGGAGCTTTGGGGGGGCGCCCGAGCGCTGGGACAGCACGGCTCCTACCCCAGCCTCGGACGCGTCCACCTCCACTATGAAGGGCAAAGAGGGGTCCGGGTGCGCCAGCACCGGAGCGTCGGTGAACAAAACCTTCAGACGACTAAAGGCCCTGTCCGCCTCCGCGGACCACTGCAACCGCACCGGGCCCCCCTTCAACAGTGAGGTAATGGGAGCCGCCACCTGCCCAAAGCCCCGGATAAACCTCCGGTAGTAATTGGCAAATCCCAAAAACCGCTGCACCTCCTTCACCGTGGTGGGAGTCGGCCAATTACGCACGGCTGAAACGTGGTCACATTCCATTACTACCCCTGATGAGGAAATGCGATACCCCAAGAAAGAGACGGCTGGTTTGGAAAACTCACATTTCTCAGCCTTGACGTATAGGTCATGCTCCACCAGTCGCCCAAGCACTTTACGCACCAGAGACACATGCTCGGCGCGTGTAGTGGAGTAGACCAGAATGTCATCGATGTACACCACTACACCCTGACCGAGCAGGTCCCGGAGAATCTCGTCCACAAAGGATTGAAAGACTGCGGGAGCATTCTTTAACCCATACGGCATGACGAGGTACTCATAATGGCCAGATGTGGTACTAAATGCCGTTTTCCACTCGTCCCCTCCTCGGATACGCACCAGATTATATGCGCTCCTGAGATCCAATTTCGTGAAGAAGCGCGCCCCGTGAAATGACTCCATCGTCGAGGCGATGAGAGGTAGTGGGTAACTAAAACCCACTGTGATGGCATTTCGACCTCTATAGTCAATGCACGGGCGCAGACCTCCCTCCTTTTTCTTCACGAAAAAGAAGCTCGAGGAGACGGGTGAGTGAGATGGCCGAATGTATCCCTGCCTCAAGGACTCAGTGACGTATGTCTCCATAGCCGCTGTTTCCTCCTGAGACAGGGGATAAACGTGACTACGAGGAAGGGCAGCGCCCACCTGGAGGTTTATCGCACAGTCTCCTCGTCGATGAGGTGGTAATTGGGTCGCCTTCGTTTTACTGAAGGCGATAGCCAAATCGGCATACTCTGAGGGAATGTGCACGGTGGATACTTGGTCTGGACTCTCCACCGTAGTCGCACCGATGGAAACTCCTATGCACCTGCCCGAGCACTCATTTGACCACCCCTTAAGAGCCCTCTGTCCCCACGAAATCTTAGGGTTGTGAGTGGCTAGCCAGGGAATCCCTAGAACCACTGGAAATGCTGGGGAATCGATTAGGAAAAGACTAATCCGCTCCTCATGACCCCCCCGCATTACCATGACCAGAGGCACAGTGACCTCCCTGACCAGCCCTGACCCTAGTGGTCGACTGTCTAGGGCGTGCACGGGGAAGGGTTGGTCCAACTGGACCAGGGGAATCCCTAACTTAGCCGCGACCCCACGGTCCATAAAACTCCCTGCTGCGCCTGAATCGACTAGCGCCTTAAACCGGGAGTGAGGGGAGAAACAAGGAAAGGACACTGACACATACATGTGACGGACAGGGGGCTCTGGGTGAGGCTGGTGCTGACTCACCTGAGGTGTCAAAGGAGCGCTCTGCCTGCCCTCTGGACTCCTAGGGGAGTCTCCCCAGCACCGGTCCACAGTGTGCCCTCTGCGACCACATGAGGTGCAGGAGCGACCTCCCCCTCCAGTCTTCCTGGCTGCTGCCCCCCCTATCTCCATAGGCGTGGGAGCAGGAGGGCTGGAGGGTGGAATGAGCAGGGCCCGGGTCGGACGTCCGCGGGCGGCCAGCAGATTGTCCAGTCGGATGGACAGATCCACCAGTTGGTCCAGTGTGTGGGTCGTGTCCCGACAGGCTAATTCCCGGCGGACGTCCTCCCTCAAACTACAACAGTAGTGATCTATAAGGGCCCTCTCATTCCACCCTGCTCCCGCGGCCAGGGTCCGGAACTCGAGAGCGAAGTCCTGCGCGCTCCTCGTCTCCTGCCTCAGGTGAAACAGCCGCTCACCCGCCGCTCTCCCCTCCGGGGGATGATCGAATACTGCCCGAAAGCGGTGGGTGAACTCTGGGTAGTTGTCCCTGGCTGAGTCCGGACTGTCCCACACGGCGTTTGCCCATTCCAGGGCCTTACCCGTGAGGCAGGAGACGAGGACGCTGACGCTCTCCTCCCCCGAGGGAGAGGGACGAACGGTCGCCAGGTATAACTCCAACTGGAGCAAGAAGCCCTTACACCCAGCGGCCGTTCCATCGTACTCCCTGGGGGGAGCGAGTTTCACCCCACTGGTACTGGGTGCTGTGGGTGCTGGTGGGGGCGCAGGCTGTTGGCCTGCCGCGTTCAGGGGGCCGAGAGCGCGTCGGTCCCAGCTCTCCAGGCGCGCCAACACCTGATCCATGGCGTTCCCCAGCCGGTGGAGCAGGGTGGAGTGTTGGTCGACGGTTTCCTCCATGGACATTGCTGGCGCTGAAGCTCCTGCTGACTCCATTTAGTTTGGGTACGTGATTTCTGTCACGGGCTGGCTCGAGGAACAACAGGAGAGGTAGAGTCAGGCGCAGGAGACAGAGAGAGTTCGTGACCACACTTCTTTATTTGAAGCACTGTACGTGGTCGACAAGGTATAGGGGCGCAGCCCTGAAAGATTCTGCGGTGGTGTACACAAATAAAAGAAACCACTGGCAGAAGGAAAAAACTCAATACACGTTCTTTTACGAACACACAAAACCCGGACAAGCAACACAATCACGTACAACCACATACATCCTACGCTAACCTAAATAACCCCCCCTTACTAATGACTAACCCAAAGCAGGTGCGTGCCTACCTAGACCTAACCAAACGAAAGTGAAACAAAAAGGGATCGATGGTAGCTAGTAGGCCGGCGACGACGACCGCCGAGCTCCGCCCAGCCGAGGAGGGGCGCCACCATCCGTCACTGTCGTGACAGTAGCAGCTGCGTAAAAATGGAGGGTGGGGTGGGGGCAATGCAAATAGCCCAGGTACCCATTTGATTAGCTGTTCAGGAGTCTTATGGCTTGGGGGTTGAAGCTGTTAATAAGCCTTTTGGACCTAGACTTGGCGCTCCGGGAATACTTGCCGTTCGGTAGCAGAGAGAACAGTCTATGACTAGGGTGGCTGTAGTCTTTGGCAATGTTTTGGGCCTTCCTCTGACAGCTCCTAGTATAGCGGTCCTGGATGGCAGGAAGCTTGGCCCCAGTGATGTACTGGGCCATACGCACTACGATCTGTAGTGCCTTGCGGTCGGAGGCTGAGCAGTTGCCATACCAGGCAGTGATGCAACCCATCAGGATGCTCTCGATGGTGCAGCTGTATAACTTTTTGTTGATCTGAGGACCCATGCCAAATGGGGAATAGGCATTGTCATACCCTCACAACTGTCTTGACGTGTTAGGACCATGATAGTTTGTTGGTGATGTGAACACCAAGGAACTTGAAGCTCTCAACCTGCTCCACTACAGCCCCATCGATGAGAATGGGTGCATGCTTAGTCCTCCTTTTTCTTCTGTAGTCCACAATCATCTCCTTTGTCTTTATCACGTTGAGGGGGAGGTTGTTGTCTTGGCACCACACTGCCAGGTCTCTGACATCCTCCTTAAAGGCTGTCTCATCATTGTCGGTGACAGGCCTACCGCTGTTACAGGCCTACCCTGTTATACTGGGATGATTGTATCCCCCATATATATAACATTCTATTGGTTGCAATAATTTTTGTATAATCATTTAAATTGAAAAACTCTAAGTTTTGATTCCGGCAATGTTTTGTGTATCAGTTCATGTGCCATGGATTCAGCATCGTAAATCTCTTCCCAACTAATTTGCAATCTGTATGGCACACAGTGGAGGCTCCTCAGAGGAGGAAGGGAAGGACCATCCTCCTCAGTGAATTTCATAAAAATGTAAATTGTTAAACATTGAAAAAGTTATCCTTTTTAGATAAAACTATACTAAATATAATCACGTTACCAAATAACTGATTAAAACACTATTTTCCGAAGAAGGTCTACAGTAGCCTCAACAGCACTCTGTAGGGTAGCACCATGGTGTAGCTGGAGGACAGCTAGCATCTGTCCTCCTTTGGGTACATTGACATCGATACAAAACCTAGGAGGCTCATGGTTCTCACTCCCTTTCATAGACTTACACAGTAATTTTGACAACTTCCGGAGGACATCCTCCAGCCTCTCAGAGCTCTTGCAGCATGAACTGACAAGTTGTCCACCCAATCAAAGGATCAGAGAATTAATCTAGTACTGAAAGCATAAGCAACAGCTATTGTAACTAGCACTGCAGTATATAACATGTGGTGAGTAGGTGGCTCAGAGAGAGAAAGACAATAGTTTTGAACAAATTAATTTCTTCCAAAATGAAGGAGAAGCAACAGCAAAATGGAGATATTATCATTTTTTTTTCACTTTCAGTTTCACTTACTTAGCTAGCAAGTGCAGCTAGGTAATTTAGCCTACTGAAACACCCTGCTCAAATTTGTCTCTCGATATATGTGCACCTACATTGTAAACTTTCATTCATAAACTGGGTTGTAGCAACCTCATGATGGGTATAGGGAAAATTTGAGAATCATGTAGTAGCCTAAACCTATCGCTTTTACATTGAACTGGGTGAATGGAATATGAATGAGAGTCATGCTGTAACAGTAATAAGGTCATGCTCATGAAAAAGAAAATGTGTCCTCCCTCATTTTAAACGGCACTGACTGCCACTGATGGCACAGCTGTCAATTACTTGGTCCTTAAATGAAACTGGTATTCTTTTTTATTGACCAGAATTTTCTTAACCAATGTTGGTCTTTAATACAGGGCCGGCAGACAAGTTCCTTACTTTCTTCCCCTTCCACTTGTCTCTTCCATTTTTGCGGTAATGCGTAATTAGTTGGTTGTAATTTTGAATAGAGCAGACATTTCCATATATTTTTGTTAGCTGCATGTGTGACATAACTCCACCAGTCATTTTTATAATATAATGTACAAAGACTATACCGCAAAAAAAGAGAATAATCTGAAAACAATGTTTTTTTTAATCAATTAGTATATTTGATTTTAACACTAATATTTGTCGTAATATTTACTCTGTCGCAAATTTTTTGTTGTTGATAATTTCATTTTCAAATACCCGAAAGTGAGAGATTGTAATCTGAATAAAGGGAAAAAGGCCATTCTTGAACACGGGGTGAGCCATTCTTACTAATCTCTTAGAGAACCAGTTTGATTTTAAGTATAGCTTTTGTATGACTGAAGCCTTTAGTGAGAGGTCTAATGCTTTAATATTTAATAATTTCTGCCTTCCGAATTCATATTCATTGTTTAAATAGGCCCGTTTAATTATGTCTGGTTTGCCATTCCAAATAAATGTATATTTTTTTGCTCATATCATTTTAAAAAATCAAGTCGTTAGGGGTAGGCAGGGCCATAAACAAATAGGTAAACTGGGATATGACTAAAGAGTTAATCAGTGTGATTTTTCCACAAATAGACAGGTGTTTTCCTTTCCATGGTAGCAAAATCTTAGCAACTTTTGCTAACTTTCTATTAAAATATATTGTAGTGACATTTTTATTTTCTTCGGGATATGAATACCTAGTGTGTCCACTTCACCGTCAGACCATTTTATTGGTAAACTACACGGAAATGTAAAAGCTGTATTGTTTAGTGATCCAATATGTAATATAGTACATTTATCATAGTTTGGTTGTAATCCAAAGAGGCTAGAGAAAGTATCTAGATCCTTTATGAGGCTATGGAGGGATCCAAAGAAAACATGAATCATCATTGTACAATAACACCTTTGCTAGCAAACCCTGGATTTCTAGCCCCTTGATATTACTGTTGGATCTGATTTTAATAGCATGTTGATGGCCATAATAAATAGATATGCCGATAGTGGACGAACTTGTTTTACTCCTCTTGACAGTTTAATCGGTCCCTCTCCTTGTTCGGGCGGCGTTCGGCGGTCGACGTCACCGGCCGTCTAGCCACCGCCGATCCACTTTTCATTTTCCATTTGTTTTGTCTATGTCTTACACACCTGGTTTCACTCACCCAATTACCTGTTTATTATTTAACCCTCTGTTCCCCGTGTTTGGTTGTGAGGGATTGTTTGTTGTATTGTGGTCCATATTGTGGGCTTGGTATTCTCTTGTATTTTGATGACTTTGAGTAAAGTTACTTTTATTTACTCATCTCTGCTGTCCTCCGCCTGACTCCTCTGCACCAGCTACACATAGATCCTTACAGAGTAGTAGCCATTATTAACTATTTTAAACCTAGGGTTACTATAACTTTAACCCATTGTATAAGAGATTCTCCAAAATTGAAATATTACAGGCAATTATATATAAATTCCAGGCATACTTTATCAAATGCCTTTTCAAAGTCAGCTATGAATACCAGGCCTGGTTTCCCAGGTTTTTCATAGTGTTCTATTGTTTCCAGTACTTCTCTTATATTATCTCCAATGTATCGTCCATGTAAAAAACCTGTCTGATTATGATGAATAATATCCAACGATACCTTTTTAATTCTATGCGCTATGTATTTTGCTAGAATTCTTGCGTCACGACACTGAAGTGTAAGTGCCCCCAAATGTTTTAAATGGACTGGATCTTTATATTTACCACTTAGGTCCTGTTTCAGTAATAGTGAAATCAGACCTTCTTGTTGAGTATCTGATAATCTACCATTTTTAGAGGAGTGGTTAAAACAGGCTAATAACGGTCCTCTGAGAACATAAAAAAAGGTTTGACATAACTCAGCTGGTATCCCATCCAGCCCTGGAGTTTTCCCGAACTTAAAGGCTTTAATTGCATTAAGAAATTCCTCCTCTGTCATTTGGCCATCACATGAGTCTTGCTGTGCAGCTGTTAATTTTAAATAATTATTAATAAATAAATACAGATATACCTTATTTACGTTAGTATTCAGACCCTTTTCTATGAGACTTGAAATTGAGCTCAGGTGCATGCTGTTTCCATTTATCATCCTTGAGATGTTTCTACAACTTCATTGGAGTCCACCTGTGGTAATTTCAATTAATTGGGCATGATTTGTAAAGGCACACGCCTGACAGAGCTCCAGACTTCCTCTGTGGAGAACCTTCCAGAAGGACAACCATCTCTGCATCACTCCACCAATCAGGCCTTTATGGTAGAGTGGCCAGACAGAAGACACTCCTCAGTAAAATGCACATGACGGCCCGCTTGGAGTTTGACAAAAGGCACCTAAAGGACTATCAGACCATGAGAAACAAGATACTCTGGTCTGATGAAACCAAGATTTGGCCTGAATGCCAAGCGACACGTCTGGAGGAAACCTGGCACCATCCCTATGGTAAAGCATGATGGTGGCAGCATCATGCTGTGGGGATGTTTTCGTCAACAGGGACTGGGAGACTAGTCAGGATCGAAGGAAAGATGAGCAGAGCAAAGTACAGAGAGATCCTTGATGAACACCTGCTCAGGACCTCAGACTGGGACGAAGGTTCACCTTCCAAAAGGACACCGACCCTAAGCACACAGCCAAGATAATGCAGGAGTGGCTTCGGGACAAGTCTCTGAATGTCCTTGAGTGGCCCAGCCAGAGCCTGGACTTGAACCCGATCAAACATCTCTGGAAAGACCTGAAAATAGCTGTGCAGCGACGCTCCCCATCCAACCTGACAGAGCTTGAGAGGATCTGCAGAGAAGAATGGGAGAAACTCCCCAAATACAGGTGTGCCAAGCTTTTAGAGTTATACCCAAGAAGACTTGAGGCTGTAATCGCTGCCAAAGGTGCTGCAACAAAATACTGAGTAAAGGGTCTGAATACTTATGTAAATGTGATATTTCAGTTAGCAAACATTTCTATAAACCTGATTTTGCTTTGTCATTATGGGGTATTTGTGTAGATTGATGAGGGAAAAAAAACATTTTAATCCATTTTAGAATAAGAATTTCCGAATGCACTCTGTTATGTTGGAAAAAGTCAGTTAAAAATGATTCTGTCCTGGTTAAAAATAAGTAATCCAATAGGCTTTGATTACATTTCCAATATCCTTCCCCTTGTAATGTATATGCCAATTATTTGATGGTCCAACCACATTGTCACCTATCAATCCTTTTAAAACTTTTATTTAACTTGGCTAGCTTGCTGGAAAACAGGCTAACCACACAAACAATACTTGCAACACGGTAATATAGCTTGCGCCCTTCCCTCATGTAGCTAACAACACTACAGAGGGCTAGATCTTGCCGGAAGGCTTAGCTAACCCGGGTAACTCACCGCAAGGCTAGGTACACCAAACAAACTTTCCTACCTGGGAGGGTAGAATTGCTAACTCTCCTCTTGTGTTTAGCTCAATCCATGCTCACCCATGCCATGATGTCTAGACTGACTGCCCTAGCTTCACAGCTTGAAGATTGAGAGACATGCTAGTTTGTCGAGAGACAAGGAAAGCTTGCACTTTCTTTGGTTAGCAGTGTGCTAACTAGCGAAGCTACTAGCCGCGAGGTGAACGCTTGCTAGCTAAGGATTGGTTTGACAGGAGGCCACTCCCCTCTCGTACCATCCCAGGAAAACTATTTCTCCCAGCTGTCCCAGCGTGTAGGAAGCCAAACGCTACAAGGACTGGCCTCGTATGGGTGTTGAACATAACGTCCCTACTGTTGGCTTACCAGGACAATTTGTTACTGGAGATGGGCAATCTCTTAGGCAAAGGATGTGGGGATGCCATGAGCCTTGCTGTGGTGGGGGAGAGAGCCTTGTGACTCAACTTGTCCAGCCTCTTGGACAAGGAAAAGCCCTCCTACCTAACTGAAGGAACTGCTTGGGCCTTCTGTCGCCACCATGCGACAGATGTGTGAACTTCGTAAGAAGGAAGTCAAAGCAATTCACTTCTGCTTACCCCGCAGATCCGTGGCAATCTGGTCTCACTCTCCATGAGCCAAGAATTGGCGGTAGGAAGAGGGCAACCCGCTGGCACCAGAATTTTCTGCAATTACACTGATCCAAAAAGATCCAACAGGGGACAAGCGGTCCTTCACTGCTGCTGCATCGAGGTCCCGCCCACCTAATTCCCCTGGGGGAAAGAAGGGTTATCCGACCTAGGGGTACGTTCCCAGCAACAGAGAGCGGCAGCCAACAGTTCATTCCATGTCCTGGCCTGCCCTCTCTCAGGTGGAGCACAGACATTGCTCCCGGAAGTACATCTGTGCTACTAAACCCTGCCCTTCAGTTCACGAGGGAAGAGCAATAAACAGATTGTTGACCCCACAGCTCGGCCAAGCTCATATAAATGTATCTTGAACTGCTGACAGTGTTTCATTCAGTGATACACTTTCTGCCCTTCCTTTGATATTGTCACTCGCTCTCTGCACCTACACAAACTAGCTGAAAATCACAACTCAGGATATGACCCAGATGCAAACACAGGTGGATGGTTCGGTTCTCAGAATATTTATTATAACCAGGGGGCAAGCAAAAGGGTAGGTTGAGGGCAGGCAGAGGTTTATAGTCCAAGGCAGAGTCAAAAAGGGACAGAAAGGCAGGCAGGCTCAGGGTCAGGGCAAGCAGAAAGGTTGGAACCGGGAAGACTAGAAAACAAGAATTTGAGAACTGGAGAAACGGTTAACACGCTGGTAAGACCTGACAAAACAAGTTGAACTGGCAACAGACAAACATAAAATGCAGGTATAAATACACAGGGGATAATGGCAAAAAATAGGAGACACCTGGTGGGGGGTGGAGAAAAGCACAAGACAGGTGAAACAGATCAGGGTGTGATATGTCAAGACTATTCTGTGGAGCAGGGCACACCTCTCATTACACACAACGCTTGTCCTGGATGTACTGAATGGAGGAGGGGTCTTGTTGTCCAGAGGAAATCGCTGTTACGGGGATAGGAGACTCCATCCACAGGTGGTGAGCCAGATCTAGGAGATATATAGTGTAGCCACTGTAGATCGCTTCGCATCGCACAAAGACACGCACTATCCATTGTTCTTTGCGATTGCAGGAAATGCACCAATGGAATTGGACATGCTGGCACAACCTTGGCAAGAGGTGATGCGCCATTTCTACGCTTTTCCTCCTCTATGCTTGATACTCACCACTCTGAACAGAGTGAGGGATATTCCTCATCGTGGTAGCTCCTCAATGGCCAGGACGAGCACTCGCAACTATCGTTACGCAGAAATCTTTTGACCTGGATGAACGGAGAGATTTTCCACCATGGTCCTCTGGGCCTGGCCTGTGAGAGGATAAATCCGAATACGACACGCTTGCCTCTCAGAGTCATTGAGAATATCCAAAGTGCAAGAGCCCCTTCTACATGTTAACTCTATGGAAACAAGTGGTTTGTTTTTGAGAAGTGGTGTGACGGGAAACAGATAATTCCTTAACAATGCTCTGTGTCCAAGGTTTTATGCTTCTTGCAGGACCTTTTTGACAGTTCTCCACTGTTAAGGTCTTTTTAGCCGCTTTCTCAGCCTGTCATATAGGCTTTGACAACAAAACAGTAGGGAAACACCCTCTATACACCCAGTTTTAGCCCCATCTTGGGATCTGTCTATTGTGATTGAGACGATTTCTCAAAAACCTTTTGAGCCACTGGAAAACTTTGCTGATTTCCCTTACATCTGCAAAGTGAGTGAGTGAGCTGCGCGCACTGCCAGTCCACCATTCGTGCCTACAGTTTTCTCCGGCGTTGTCCAAGGTAACATTGTTAACCAACCCCGCCTTTATGCCTAACATCAGCGACAATTACAATTGTCTCGTCTTAGAGCTTATGTCTTTCCACCCACCGCCTTTCACTTCTGTGGAAGAAGAGAGTCTCCACCGTTTATGTCCGTACGCATTTTGCGCATCTACTTGGATAGAATGAGAACATGGCGTAACAGCGACCAACTCTGCGTGTCTTGGGCGCCCCCCTGCAAGGGTGGGTCCCTCTTTACTCAATGGCTATCCCATTGGATATTATATTGGCTTATAATAGCAAGGGTTTACAGCCCCCGGAGGGCCTGAGGGCTCACTCCACCAGAGGTATGGCTACCTCTTGGGCACTGTTCAAAGGCATCTCTTTTCAAAAGATTTGCGAGGAAGCATATTGGGTCACCCCTCATACATTTATGAGGTTTTACCGACTGTATGTCACTGCATCTTTGTTGGAGCGTATTTTCCACATTGTAAGAGCCTCTGAGGGGTGATGCTGTTGGGACGACTTCTGGCTTCGGAGAGCATGTCTGTGATACGGGAGTTGGCCATATCCCATTGTGATACATCGAAACGAGTATTTGAAATAGAACTTAGTGTTACTTGCATAACCTTGATTCTATGATAATATGAGTGAGATGTCTCACTGCATTTCCCTGCTCCCAAGAGCTCAATAAAGAGAGGCTTGCTTGAGAATGACCAATGGGTGGGTGAGTGGCACCTTATAAGGACTGGAACTCACCTCACTTGCCACTTGACCTGTCTGTCTCCAACAAACGTGAAGTGCTTGGCTCCTCGAGCCGTCAGTGATCCGCTGAACGAATCCCATTGTGAGACGTCTCACTTATATTATCATAGAACCGGGGTTACGCAAGGAACCCGATGTTTTACCACTTTATGTGTTGGGCCCAAGGACAGAGACCTATTTTGCCATGTTGTTGTCTAACATTCTCGAGTCAATGCAAATGTATCTCCAGGGTGTCAGATTCTTTGTTGACCTCCTTGATGTCGCCGCTCTCTCAAAGTCCTGATGCTTAGCAGATACTTGAGACTGGAGTATCTTTTCATGAATGTAAACTGCTGACGCTAAGCACTCCCTGGAATGTTTGTTGCACAAAGCACACAAACACAATCAAGGGCCAACCTCGGCCTGAATCATGTGTGCACTTGCCCTTGCAAAACCCTCCCTCAGCTCAGAGGCCAGCCACTCAGGAGTGGCCAATGCATTTCTTGATTTATAATTTAGAGGTAACCTACACTGTTAAATGTAAAACCACAATGATAAAACACACCCATACACTTCAGGGAATTGCTCTAGAGTAGTAGGCCTGCATCGTACAGTGAGCCACAGTAAGCCACTGTTGGAATTCACAAAGAAAACATGTTGAGGTTCTTTTTTCAGCATACAGCCTTCCTTGACATTACACCAGCTCAACTCTAATCAGGCTAGGGGAATCCAGAGAGGGTGTGGGACGTGGTGAGATCATTGCAGAGCAGTCATAGCTTAAGTTCCTAAGCGCACTGTCACGTCACCTGTTGTCATCCTGTAAGCTGTGCTTGCTGAGGTCCTTTAATTATAAATCAACATAACAAATTGTGTTTACTGTATTGTACAGGCGACGATTTGTGTACACTGTCTTGGGCTAATAAACATTATTGAGAATCCCTTCAGGGCCCCTAGCGCTGTGTAAGGCTGTGTGTAATGAGAGTATGTTTAGTCTAGAGACTGGGACAAATGCTGATGGATTGTATGTCTGCAGGTCAGGCTCCCTTCTCTCTCTTAGTAAGGAAAGTTTAGGAAAAGTTTTTTCACTTTCAGAAGTTTTACTTGTGTGGAGAGTATGCATGAAACAACTCTTTGTTACGGTTTTTTACAAATGTAATGTATTTTAGTTGATTTCCAGTTAGGGAAGTTTGTTTTAATTCCCTTTAAGAAGATTGTGGCATAAGATTTTACTGACCAATACTGACAGTGTGTCATTTGTGATTTGTTTATAACATTTTTAGCAGGCGGCTGCAAATCATGATTTCTAAGAAGTGCAGGACTGTTTTGAGTCAAGCCGTGAGCCTGACCAGCCCATGCATGTCCTCTTCAGTTAGATAAGATTGTGTTCATTACAGGCCAGTCAGTGTGGAGCGGAGAAGAGAGCAGAGGGGCCTCCAATGTGGTTAGTGACTCTCAGACATATCCTGTACTCTGATGTTTTACTGGTTTATGATCTTTGCACCACAAGCCCAATTGTGACAGTTCAAAGCAGTCCCTCAGAATCGACGGCCTTCGGGCTAAGCTCACGCAACACTATGTTAGGTCCTCTACCTCCTGTCATTAGTGGTTCTAAATAACCCCAAATTAGACTCAACATTTGGTAGCAATATATATTTATGTATTTCTTTTATAATGAATGAATGAATATGGTGTACATCATTATTATTACACTTTTTTGATAATATGCAGATGCTGCAGGTTCTTGGAATGTTATGTATAATTTCTTGTAAGTATTCATGTCATGTTACTGTATATCTGTTGATTTAGTTTTGTAGGCTACACAAGCAATGACACAATATTGGGGTCACATGACTACTGTTGGCCCCCAAGATGCAATGGGCTATCTGACTGCCTGTATCAAAGGCCTAGCATACGTTAGAGTGTTGGGCCAGTAACCGAAAGGTTGCTAGATCAAATCCCTGAGCTGAAAAGGTAAAAATCTGTCATTCTGCCCCTGAGCAAGGCAGATAACCCACTGTTCCTAGGCTGTCATTGTAAATAAGAATGTGTTCTTAACTGACTTGCCTGGTTAAATAAAAAAAAATACACCTTCTGTTCCACCCACAGTGTAATTCATTTCACCCATGTACTGACATTGTATGTGAACCATTTGATCAAGTTTTATATGAGCCCACAATGAACAAAGTATGTAAATAAAAAAAAAGTTACTTTCTGAATGCAGTTTTTATAGGTGAGTGTTGTTATTGCATGGTGCTATATGAGTTGTTGTAGAAACCAAACAAATAATAAAATGTAAAACACAAAGTATAGAAACTGCTGCATGGGACTTGGATCAAATGCTCAACTCCAGCATCAAAACAAGAGAGATGTTGCTTATAATCAGTTTATGAAACAATTGACTTATTTATTGGATTCTTTAATGAGTAATGTTACACCACATGACTGCAACAACATGCATTTTAGGTATATCCCCACACATTAATAATTGACAAAACTGGAAATATATAATCATTTTGCTAATAAAAATCTTTAACAAGAATGAAACTCAGAAGAAAATGACCACTAAATAATGACATGGGATTGGAATCAGGATAAACAATCAAAAACACATCAACATACTTTAGTAACTATTCAGGGTGCAGGCTGTAACCTTGAGAACAACAAAAACAAAATAGACCTAAAATTGAGACAAACACCTGAAAGGACAATCTGAGCATTCACTCTTGTTTGAGTATTGACCAGATTGCTCAAAGTTATCAGCACAAGATGAATTCCCAGGGGAGCTCCAAAGAGGAGTTTCATCAATGTGCTGAGAGGGAAAGCGAATCAATGGCTCTGACCCCTGCCGACAAACAACCCACCAACAGCTCAATTGAAATGAGTGACATCACTAGAAGGGTCCTATTTAAATGAAAACCAATAACTGGATTCTCAGAATATCAGTCAAAAGTTGATATTTGTTTTGCACTCTAAAGATGTAAATGTAAACAGAATAGGGTGCATTAATCTATATTTTTCACAGTAGATGGTCTCCTAGTGGTTTCGCTTTTAATGCTGGACATCATTTGATGTCAAATAATATGGCCTGTTTTTCCTGCATGGTATGTAAAAATTTCCACAAGATATATGCGCAATATGCTACTATTTTAAAGAGAATGGTTTCAATGGTTATAGGGTCAGTTCCATTCGACTAAGTTTTATATATGCACATATAGACTGGTATTTTCCACATCAGAGGTCCTCACTCAATGTGTCCTCTCCATAGGACGATACATTGCCCTTTCCTTCATGTCTCTTAAGGATTTCTCAGGCAGGCTTCAAGGCGGATTTTCATAAATGTCCTCTTTTGCAAATCCATCCACAGTTCCACACAATATGTTATGACAGCTATCTCTATCTGAACAGTAAAGGTCATTGGATGAGAGTTAAGGAAAGGAAAGGATAATCTGTCTCCATGCGAGAGCACTTAAAAACTATCAAAAAAAAAATGATATTCAGTTTGATAATGAGTGTTTCAGACCAAAGAAATGTCTCCAGTTGCAAGACCTCATTCTGGGTCATTTTATTGAGAGGATGAGGTCAGGTAGGCAGGAAAGATGTGTAGAGGTTGAATTTGGAGTATGTCATTGGTGAACAGTTTTATGACAACACAGACGACATGTAGCATAATGTAGTTTCAATTGCTAGATAGTTAGTTAACGTGATGACATAATCGCTGTTCAAAGGGAATAACTGTTCAATTCTACCTGAAATCAGAAATCCCCCTTTCCTAAACCCAATTCCCACTTCTGGGACTTTTCAAGAAAGGTTTTTGTGTCGATAGAAGTGCTGGAGATTATAAGACACGCGTTACGGAGTTTGGTGAAGGTAATGAAGAAGGGATGCGCAGTTTTTGAGAAAGCCAAGAGATGGAGATTTGTAATAAAAGTGTGAGCGGATTACCAACTTCTCTTATTCCAGATATCTGCATGCTAATCTCATTATAAGTGTCTGTCAAGCAGACATGACAATTCAGTTTAACAAGATACCGCTTCCTGCACCTTTAGCTTCTCTAGCTAGCTCTCTCTCTTTCTCTTTACAAATGAAAACTCAGGAGAGGGTTTTGTGGAAACTACATATTCTAACAAGGGAAAAAAGGGGATTAGCTTCATCCACTTTTGATCATTTAAACTCCTGACAACGGAAATTGTTTAAATGTGAATGTGTTTTTCTAGCTAATGTGTTCAATGTGACCACAGTACTGTTTAATGGTGTAATGACCCAAGAGGCTCGTAGTTGGTGCTCGGGGCTTTCCTCATGAAAAGTACCAATAAACATCTGTGTTCAATAAATATTCACATTTTGAGTTGATTCTTTTCCAGGGTTAAACATATGATTATTTCCAGTGAAGTCATGTTATGAGTCCCAGTTGATGATTCTGAGGCCTAAACAAGTCCACAAATCCCCACACTTAGGAATTCCTATCCCCTGAAGTTTAATACAATTGTTGTGGCAAAATATGTCTATTTAACACTTTGATGCAAATACATTTTTTAATTTAGTCTTGAAGATACTTTCAGGGATAAAATGCACAGAACATCTAGCCCTCCTGTTGAACCTGAAGAGGAACCACTCATAATTGACACCTCATTAACAAAGCTTATCAATTAATCAAATCAAATCAAATTTTATTGGTCACATACACATGGTTAGCAGATATTAATGCGAGTGTAGCGAAATGCTTGTGCTTCTAGTTCCGACCATGCAGTAATATCTAACAAGTAATCTAACAATTTCACAACAACAAAGGAATGAATAAGAATATGTACATATAAATATATGGATGAGTGATGGCTGAACAGCATAGGCAAGATGCAGTAGATGGTATAGAGTACAGTACATACATATGAGATGAGTAATGTAGGGTATGTAAACATTATATAAAGTGGCATTGTTTAAAGTGACTAGTGATACATTTATTACATCCAATTTTGTATTATTAAAGTGGCTAGAGATTTGAGTCAGTACGTTGGCAGGAGCCACTCAATGTTCGTGATGGCTGTTTATCAGTCTGATGGCCTTGAGATAGAAGCTGTTTTTCAGTCTCTCGGTCTCAGCTATGATGCACCTGTACTGACCTCGTCCTCTGGATGATAGCGGGGTGAACAGGCAGTAGCTCGGGTGGTTGTTGTCCTTGATGATCTTTTTGGCCTTCCTTCGACATCGGGTGCTGTAGGTGTCCTGGAGGGCAGGTAGTTTGCCCCCGGTGATGCGTTGTGCAGACCTCACTACCCTCTGGAGAGCCTTACGGTTGTGGGCGGAGCAGTTGCCGTACCAGGCGGTGATACAGCCCGACAGGATGCTCTCGATTGTGCATCTGTAAAAGTTTGGGAGTGTTTTTGGTGACAAGCAAAATTTCTTCAGCCTCCTGAGGATGAAGAGGCGCTGTTGAGCCTTCTTCATCACGCTGTCCACCATTTCAGTTTGTCCGTAATGAGTATGCCGAGGACCTTAAAACTTTCCACCTACTCCACTACTGTCCCGTCGATGTGGATAGGGGGGTGCTCCCTCTGCTGTTTCCTGAAGTCCACGATCATCTCCTTTGTTTTGTTGACGTTGAGTGTGAGGTCATTTTCCTGACACCACACTCCGAGGGCCCTCACCTCCTCCCTGTAGGCCATCTCGTCGTTGTTGGTAATCAAGCCTACCACTGTAGTGTCGTCTGCAAACTTGATGATTGAGTTGGAGGCGTGCATGGCCACCCAGTCATGGGTGAACAGGGAGTACAGGAGAGGGCTGAGAACGCAGCCTTGTGGGGCCCCAGTGTTGAGGATCAGCGGGGAGGAGATGTTGATTCCTACCCTCACCACCTGGGGGCGTCCCGTCAGAAAGTCCAGGACCCAGTTGCACAGGGCGGGGTCGAGACCCAGGGTCTCGAGCTTAATGACGAGTTTGGAGGGTACTATGGTGTTAAATGCTGAGCTGTAGTTGATGAACAGCATTCTTACATAGGTATTCCTCTTGTCCAGATGGGTTAGGGCAGTGTGCAGTGTGATTGCGATTGCGTCGTCTGTGGACCTATTGGGGCTGTAAGCAAATTGGAGTGTGTCTAGGGTGTCAGGTAGGGATCCTTGACTAGTCTCTCAAAGCACTTCATTATGACGGAAGTGAGTGCTACGGGGAGGTAGTCGTTGTCTGCTTGGGGGAGATATACACGACTGTGATTATAATCGAAGAGAATTCTCTTGGTAGATAATGTGGTCGGCATTTGATTGTAAGGAATTCTAGGTCAGGTGAACAAAAGGACTTGAGTTCCTGTATGTTGTCCTGTATGTTGTTATGATCACACCACAGCTCGTTAATCAATAATAGGGCACTTTGTGTGGTACACTAAATTGTTAGCCCAAAATAAAATTTGCTTTATACAACAGCTCCTCCTTTTCTCCCAAATAGGTTGGAGCAGAAGAACTTGAAAAATATCCACAGGAATCGTTCCTGAACTTTTTTATATAACAAGCTGATTGCATAAATATTACATTGGCTCTTAGACTCAACACATGGTCTCACTGGCGATCTATAACGTTCAACACTATGCTTGGGAATCAACCACCAACCACCTCACAGCAGGAGAGGTAGCTACATTTAGAGCTTTTAACAGCTTCTCACACTGTCCTATATAGAGATATCTACAGGATATGACCTGGATGATCCCTCTCTGTCAATCACTGGGTAAGGCCTAATTTTACCTTTGAGACTAAATGCTGGGAGATCTTAAAGCCAATGGACCGCCAAACCTTAATCATGCATAATCTCACTAGTCACAGCTTGGGGGGACATGGGGATGGACACATCACCCCAATTAGTGGTAGCCCTAGCTTTAAAACCTGTCATTAGACCATGTAACCAAACTGTCAGTCATCAGATCACATCCAATGTGCTGCTGTCTCTTCTCGCTGGCAGCCTTACAGCCTGTACAGAGGTCACATATAAGCACACAAACACATTCAGGCTGTATGCACACTGGTAGACACACACACACACACACACAGACACACACATAGACATACACACATGGTGAAAAACTGTGACACGTTAATGTAATATCTATATAGAATTTTCAGTCAAGCAAATTGGGTGTAAGCCACAGTGCTCAGGGCTGTATACTTCTAATAGGCTGACACACTGTATACATTGCAATCCTCTAAGCATTCCTCTCCAAGCAGAGGGAGAGTTGCCTCACCCACAAAGTACTAGTAATGTTATACAGCAGAGCCCTCAGAGCTATATTTTGGGAATTTTTACTGAAATATGAATAAAAGGTTATTGGGGCCTATCCTTTCCTTAATGAACGAGGTACTACATTTGTATTTTATTTTTTATTTCACCTTTATTTAACCAGGTTAGCTAATTGAGAACAAGTTCTCATTTACAACTGCGACCTGTCCAAGATAAAGCAAAGCAGTGCGACACAAACAACAACACAGAGTTACACATGGAATAAAAAAGCGTGCAGTCAATAACACAATAGAAAAAAAGAAAGTCTATATACAGTGTGTGCAAATGGCGTGAGGAGGTAAGGCAATAAATAGGCCATAGTAGCGAAGTAATTACAATTTAGCAGATTAACATTGGAGTGATAGATGAGCAGATGATGATGTGCAAGTAGAGATACTGGTGTGCAAAAGAGCAGAAAATTAAATAAAAACAGTATGGGGATGAGGTAGGTAGATTGGGTGGGCTATGTACAGCTGTAGCGATCGGTTAGCTGCTCAGATAGCTAATGTTTAATGTTAGTGAGGGAAATATAAGTCTCCAGCTTCAGCGATTTTTGCAATTCCTTCCAGTCACTGGCAGCAGAGAACTGGAAGGAAAGGCGACCAAAGTAGGTGTTGGCTTTGGGGATGACCAGTGAGATATACCTGCTGGAGCGCATGCTACGGGTGGGTGTTGTTATCGTGACCAGTGAGCTGAGATAAGGCGGAGCTTTCCCCAGCATAGACTTATAGATGACACACATTAAATGTAAGTATATATATGAACACGGTATGCAGAAATCATCCCGCTGGTGTTTTAAAGACGATGTGGTCTTTTCTGGTCGACAGAAAAGCATTAAGCGTTATCTTGGCTAGGTGCAAACCATTAAGCCCAGAACAATAAGACAGGGTCAACATGAATGACAGGCCGGAATGAATATAATTTTCAGAGGAAACGATAAAGCGGGGTCTTGTTCGGCACACTCAAAACAGTATCATAATTTTTCTAGTGGGGTCAAAGGCTCCAACATATTTTCATTCTTCATCTCCATAGTAAAGCGAAGAGAGGTCACATAAAGGAGGACATTGACCACAGCCAAGAGATTGATGGTCGGAATGGACAGGCCAAGAGGACCTCCGTTAAGTCAAGGCACCATTCACGTTAATGAAAAAGAGTTACAGTAAATCATCTTATGGACTAATCTATTAGCAATAATGAATTCACGCTGGCACGTTTAACCTTAGTTTTGCAATTCATTATATCTGAGATTAACAAGGGATGGAATTTAAGTGAACTGTCTGCTGGGAATTATGTCGAAGGGGCTCGTTGTCAATCACTGTATTGTGTTCCAATGGCTCCCCATTTAGACAGAGAGGAATTGGCTTGCCCATTTACTGCTTCTCCTCGCTCTGCTAAGATGGTTAACTCTTCATTACCCGAATTAAAGGCATCCATCTCCTCTGGCTTCTGCCCCATTGCAATGACCTCTACCTGTCAAAACTTTAATGTACGCCGTTTGAGTGATGGATGATACCCCCAACCCCATTGTCAAAATTATCAAGTGACTGTCCAACCCACTCCAATTCATCTCTATCTCTGGGGCCGGCGCCACTGGCCATGATTTAACAATTGCGTCACACGTGCTAATTTCATCTCATAGAAATTACAAACAACCTCTTAATTAAATGCCTATAATTGTTGGGAGAGTTTACAGGGATCACCCCCAAAGCTTTTAACACAGCTTCGTGAGAGCATATTGTTAATATTCCTATATGACATGTTGTTTCAGGGCTCCTCCAAGGCCCCAACAGATACTAGAGAGGGGATATAGGATCCATATACATCAGGAAGAGATGAGAAGAAAAACATATTGATCTGGTTAAAAAGCAGAACGTTTTAATAGTACAGTGAAGGATAAAGCATCCTGGTGTTTGTTGTCATAGTATGAATACACTCATTTTAGTCCTTGATTAAATCAATGCCTCCATGCAAATGATAAACTAAGGTGTACCAATCATGTTTCTTTTTATGTTCAAGATTGGCACAATGCCTAACTGTTTGTGAGGGAACCTTTGTTGTCAGACAAACATAGCACTCTCTCAGTCTCAACTTAGTTTTTCCCTATTTGCATCACCTTTAGACAAATGTAAATATTCAAGCACATGCTAGCCATCATCCATAATGCATGGTAGAAGTGGTCCCAGGTTTGTCTGACCTCTTGTTCCCCCGTTTCTCTCCCAGACAGATGCAGAGAGCACTCCATGCACAGCTCACTTCCTGAAAAGGAGAGTTATGGCTTCCTGGGAGAGGCATGCTGGAGGCTGAGACGTCCCCAGGAGCCAAGAGGAATCAGAAGGAGTAGACAGGTACCTTTGGAGAGCGCCCATCCCAGATCTCTCCTCTCTCTCAGAGTTCCACCATGTACCTGTCAAGGGGTCAGGAGGGCAGAGGAGGTTCAGATGGTGTGTAACCCCGGTGACAGGTTCCGGAATGTGTTTGGTTGGGGAGGGTGTGTGTGTATGTGTGTGTCTGTATGTGTGTCCGTGTGTGTCTGTGTCTGAGTCAAGTAAGATCTTGTAGAGGAGGTATAAACAACAACACTGCAACCCAAAACTGCAGACCCCGAAACCAGAGCAGACAGATGGAGAGAGAGAGAATGCAGCTCTTGCCTGCCTGGCATGCAAACGATGAGCTTATCATACCCAAGGAGGTGACCATTGCATGTAACAGCCCATTCAGGCTTATGACTCAATCAGAGCGGCTTATGGCGCTTAGGTAATTATTTAATCAGAGAGTGGATGTGTCAATAGAAGTCGACAAGAGATTAATTATAAGTCTGAGGATGGCTTTAGCTCGCTTTTTACTGGTCTTCCCACCCAGCGGCATGGAGCAGCAGCAGCAGTGGCTGATGGGATGACTGCGGTTGGAGAGTGGAGAGTGACAGCTCTGGCGGAGCAGGAATAATCACGAGAGGGCTAACACTCTCTCCCCAGCCAATGATCGGTATTAATACCGACGCATTCCTTGATTAAAACGTTTAATTAGCTGTATTAAGGCCGCGTGGCACTTAGCGCGAAGAGAGATAAAGGAGAAAACACCACCACCCACCACCCTTTTCCCCATACAGATCTAGGGCCATCATAGATATCACTGGCGGCTGACTGGGGGTGTCTTTAGCGGTAACTCCTGTAGCTCTGGCGGCACGCTAAGATGATATAAAGGGGCTTTTCATGACAGCTATAAGGGAAGCTAGGCCAGTCGCAGCACAGAGAATGTGCATGAGTCAGTCATCAGTCAGCCCATACTTGGTAACCTGCTTTTATTTATAGCGGCTTTTTGGAAGGATGAAAGGCGGACCGGAGGACTCTCGCTGAACGTTATCACCTCACAGCTGATTAGTGATACCTGACAAGGGCTGACGTTGACATTTACATTGCCAACTGTTCCGATTAAAGAGTGCAATGAAACTAACGTGGTGCCATATTCGTTTTGGCCGTTGCTTATCCATTCCTGTTGCTTGTTTTGGCTGGGAAGAAACAGGATGTATGATTTATAACCTGGGGAGGAGAGTAGAATGAGGGGCGAGTTGAGACGGATGCCCAATTCCAAAGTTGTTGTTAACTACCAAAACATGTTACGAGCCCAGATAGAGAGAGATAAATGGCAAAAAAACAAGTGAGGGGAAGCTAAATCAAATCAAATGTTAATTGTCACATGCGCCGAATACAACAATCTTACAGTGAAATGCTTACTTACGTGTTAAGTAAGCATTTCCAAAATAAGTGTTAAAGTATTTACTAAATAAACTTAAGTAAACAATAAATAAATACAAATAAAATAGAAAAATACAAATAAAATACAAATAAAAAAAACTAATAATTAAAGGGCAACAATAAAATGTATACTCGATGAACCGGTACAGAGTCAATGTGTTGGGGCTCAGGTTAGTCGAGGTAGTACATTTAGGTAGAGGTAAAGTGACTATGCATAGATAATTAAACAGAGAGTAGCAGCAGTGTAAAAATGGGAGGGGGGGTGGGGGGTTGTCAATGCAAATAGGCCAGGTAGCCATTTGATTAGCTGTTCAGGAGTCTTATGGCTTGGGGGTAGTGCAGCTGTGGAACTTTTGGAGGATATGTGGACCCATGCCAAATCTTTTCAGTCTCATGAGGGGGATTAGGCATTGCGTGCCGTCGTCACGACTGGCTTGGTGTGTTTGGAACATGACAGTTCGTTGGTGATATGGACACCAAGGAACTTGAAGCTCTCAACCTGCTCCACTACAGCCCCGTCGATGAGAATGGAGGCATGCTCAGCCCTCCTTTTCCTGAAGTCCACAATCATCTCCTTTGTTTGAGGGAGAGGTTGTTATCCTGGCACCACACTGCCAGGCCTCTGACCTGCTCCCTAAATGCCAGGCCTGTGCAACTCCAGTCCTTGGGGACCTGATTGATGTCACACATTTGCCGCAGCCCCAGCTAACACACCAATCAGGCCCCCGAGAACTGGAATTGCCCAGGCCTGCTATAGGCTGTCTCATTGTTGTCGGTGATCAGGCCTACCACTGTTGTGTCATCGGCAACTTCATGATGGTATCGGAGTCGTGCTTGGCCATACAGTCATGGGTGAACAAGGAGTACAGGAGGGGACTGAGCATACACTCCTGAGGGGCCCCAGTGTTGAGGATCAGCATAGCAGATGTGTTGTTACCTACACTTACCACCTGGGGGCGGCCCGTCAGGAAGTCCAGGATCCAGTTGCAGAGGGAGGTGTTTAGTCCCAGGGTCCTTAGCTTAGTGATGAGCTTTGAGGGCACTATAGTGTTAAATGCTGAGCTGTAGTCAATGAATAGCATTCTCACATAGGTGTTCCTTTTTGTCCAGGTGGGAAAGGGCAGTGTAGAGTGCAATAGTGATTGCGTCATCTGTGGATCTGTTGGGGTGGTATGCAGATTGGAGTGGGTCTCGGGTTTCTTGGATAATGGTGTTGATGTGAGCCATGACCAGCCTTTCAAAGCACTTCATGACTATGGACGTGAGTGCTATGGGTCAGTAGTCATTTAGGCAGATTACCTCGGTGTTCTTGGGCACAGGGACTATGGTGGTCTGCTTGAAACATGTATTACAGACTCTGTCAGGGACAGGTTGAAAATGTCAGTGAAGACACTTGCCGTTGGTCAGCACATGCTCAGAATACACGTCCTGGTAATCCGTCTGGCCCTGTGGCCTTGTGAATGTTGACCTGTTTAAAGGTCTTACTCAAATCGGCTACATAGAGCATGATCACACAGTCGTCCGGAACAGCTGTTGCTCTCATTTATGCTTCAGTGTTGCTTGCCTCGAAGCGCGCATAGAGTATGCTTGTGTCACTGGGCAGGTCACAGCTGTGCTTCCCTTTGTTGTCTGTAATAGTTTGCAAGCCCTGCCGCATCCGACGAGTACGATTCGATCTTAGTCCTATGTTAACCTCTATGGGCTAGGTGGGACGCAAGCGTCCCACCCGTGGTGCACTCCATCAACAGCAGGTGCATTTCAAGAGCGGCAAATTTGAATCCAAATAAATGTCAAAATTCAAATTTTTCAAACATACAACTATTTTACACCCTTTGAAAGATAAACATCTCCTTAATCTAACCACGTTTTACGATTTCAAAAAGGTTTTACGGCGAAAGCATAAATTTAGAGTATGTTAGGACAGTACATTTACAAGAGTTGTGTGTAATGTTGTGCCAATTCAAAGACAGGCGTCACCAAAACCATAAAATCAGCTAAAATTATGCACTAACCTTTTACAATCTCCAACAGATGACACTCCTAGGACATTGTGTTAGACAATGCATGCATTTTTAGTTCTATCAAGTTCATATTTATATCCAAAAACAGCGTTTTACTGTGGCGTTGATGTTCAGGAAATCGTTTCCCTCCAATAACCGACATTCAAGTCAGCACCACAAATTAAATAATTAAAATTAGAAAACATTGGTAAAATATTATATTGTCATTTAAAGAATTATAGATTTACATCTCTTGAACGCAATCAACTTGCCAGATTTAAAAATAACCTTACTGGGAAATCACACATTGCAATAATCTGAGCACTGCGCCCAGAAAAATACGCGTTGCGATACAGACTAGCCGCCATGTTGGGGAGATCTAAAATCGAAAATACTATGTAAATAATCCATTACCTTTGATTCTCTTCATCAGATGTCACTTCCAGGTATCACAGGTCCATAACGAATGTAGTTTTGTTCAAAAAAGCTCATAATTTATGTCCAAAAATCTCCGTCTTGTTAGCACATGATCTAAGCCCGCCGGACTTCACTTCATGAACGAGGGGAAAAAATATATTTACGTTCGTTCAAACATGTCAAACGTTGTATAGCATAAATCATTAGGGCCTTTTTTAACCAGAACATGAATAATATTCAAGGTGGACGAATGCATTCTCTTTTATAACGTATTGGAACGAGGGTACCCAACATGAACTCGCGCGCCAGGTGTCTAATGGGCCATCATCGTTCCATGGCTCTTGTTCGGTCAGATCTCCCTCCAGAAGACTCAAAACACTTTGTAAAGGCTGGTGACATCTAGTGGAAGCAATAGGAAGTGCCAAAATATTCCTCAGCCCCTGTGTTTTTCAATGGCATAGGTTTAAAGGTAATACAACACATCAGATATCCACTTCCTGTCAGAATCTGTCTCAGGGTTTTGCCTGCCAAATGAGTTCTGTTATACTCACAGACACCATTCAAACAGTTTTAGAAACGTTAGGGTGTTTTCTATCCATATATAATAAGTATATGCATATTCTAGTTACTGGGTAGGATTAGTAACCAGATTAAATCGGGTACATTTTTTTATCCAGCCGTGCAAATACTGCCCCCTAGCCCTAACAGGTTAACGCTTTGCCTGTTTGATGGTTCATCGGAGGGCATAGAGGGATTTCTTATAAGTGTCCGGGTTAGAGTCCCGCTCCTTGAAAGTGGCAGCTCTGCCCTTTAGCTCAGTGCAGATGTTGCCTGTAATCCATGTCTTCTGGTTGGGGTATATATGTACGGTCACTGTGGGGATGACGTCATCGATGCACTTATTGATGAAGCCAGTGACTGATGTGGTGTAATCCTCAATGCCATCGGAAGAATCCCGGAACATATTCCAGTCTCTGCTAGCAAAACAGTCCTGTAGCTTAGCATCTGCGTCATCTGACCACTTCCATATTGAGTGAGTCACTGGTACTTTCTGCTTTAGTTTTTGCTTGCAAGCAGGAATCAGGACGATATATGCCAAATAGAGGGCGAGGGAGAGCTTTGTATGCGTCTCTGTGTGTGGAGTACGTATCTTTGTAAATGCAAACACGGAGAGGAAGTTATTCATTATTACCACAGTGAGACTTGTGACCTCTTCTGGGTTCTTTCCTCTCCTTTCTGAACAGGAACTAAATTACACACCGGGAGGGAGAAAATATGTCTTCCCCTCAACGATTGTAAAAGCTTGGTGATCTCCCATTACTTTGACATCCCTAAGAAATACAGTGAGCCTTCACACCACTGTGTTCCTGTCATTAACGAAAAAGAGCAAAGCAAAGCAAAGTAGAGAGAAGCGGTAGCAAGGGGATAGGGAGGGGAGTAGCTTGGTACAGGGCTGTCAGAGAGCTGGCTATGTGGAGGCGAAGCCAGAGACAGGCAGCCCTAGGCAGCACTAGGCAGGCAGATGGAGGAGGTGGGCTGTGGTGGTGGGGCAAGGGCCCCCTATCCCTAATTCTCAGCTGTACTATGTGTGCTATGTATAAAATGCATTGGCAGGGATCCATGTCCTTCAACTCCCTGTGTACCCACTCTCAGCCACCCTGGCCAGCTGTGCTTGCGCTAGCTCACTGGGCCTCGACAGTTGGGATCAAAACAACACGAGAACCAGTCATGACACGGACCCTCCTCGTCAAAACATGTGAACAGCCCGCGACATGGCTTCTCAATATCACCGGGGGCGAGGTGTGTGTGCGTGTGTGGTGCACTCAAATGTGTGTGTGTCTGTGTGTGTGGGTGCACGCGTGCTTGTGTGTACGTGCCTGAGCACAGACGCTGTGGCGACTGCCCTATCAACCAAGCGATGGCTAACGTGTTAGTCAGCTATCATATTACACTGATTGCACCACACAAGTATTGGTTTCGCTCATGATGGAAACACAACGTGAACCAACATGAGACATCCAGCCTTCTTTATGCACTAAGGGAGAGCTCCGAGGATTATATATATAGGCCTGGTTGGAAGACTCATAAAATGCATTCTGTCATCCCTTCCATTAAGTAATCACTGATCTGACATTAAATAATTGGTGAAAGCATTGCAGTGGAAAGCTTGCTTACACCTATCTACTCACGTCAGATCAGTGATTACTTTAAGGAAGGGAGTTAGAAAAGACGCAGTTTATGTATTCAAACAGGACGATAGCCTGTGGACTTCACATAGGCTACAGGGGTTTGATATTGGATATTGCTGGTTACCTTCCCACCCATGGGAACTATAGGCAGGAAATGTAGTGCACTCAGTTTGATTGTCTTGGAACAGAGTATGTGCAGGGACACTGGGATGGTAGAACCATCAGATAGCATAGACCTGCTTGTTTTCTCAGTCTATACAGGTGTTTTCAATGAAAGATCCCATTGTATGGGAAGTATTTAAGATGTAAGGATATAAGTAGAGAGAAAGGGGAAAGATAAATAAGGAGAGCAAAGGATGAGAAAAACATCAATGCTGAGACAGATGAAGTCTCAATAAATTATTAAATGCTTTGGTAGTTCTGAATGGAAAGAAGTCAGTCTTTTGATGGAAATATTGTCATGATATTTTAGTTGGCAGAAAACTATGGTGAGCATGAATATCCCTATCATAATGACTTGACCACATCAACACACCATGTATTTCTGAAAAACTTCGGTGTCCTTCAAATTTTAATTCAAGCTTCATGTGGATGTCAATTTAATAATAAAACTTGGATAGTACAACGGTATTTGTAATTTATATTCATTCATATACAGTGGGGTCCAAAATTATTGGCACCCTTGGTAAAGATAAGCAAAAAAGACTGTACAAAAATACAAATACTGAGCTATATTGTATACAAAAATTAGGAAATTGTTATTTTATACTAATATAATTTAGATTTTGTTTAACAAGTAATAAAGAATAAAATTGAAAACAAAGGGGTCAAAATTATTGGTACCCTTGTTTTCAGTACTCCAATACACTCACCTTGCGAGGACAACGACACTGAGCCTTTTTCTAAAATGTTTTATGAGATCGGAGTACACATTGGGAGGGTTCTTAGACATTCCTCCTTACAGAATCTTTCCAGAACCTTGATATCCTTCATCTGCGCTTATGGACTGCCCTCTTCAATTCAATATTTTCTCTCTCTCTCTCTCTCTCTCTCTCTCTCTCTCTCTCTCTCTCTCTCTCTCTCTCTCTCTCTCTCTCTCTCTCTACCATTCAAAAGTTTGGGGTCACTTAGAAATGTCCTTGTTTTTTAAAGAAAATTAAAAAATTGTCCATTAAAATAACATGAAATTGATCAGAATTGTGTAGACATTGTTAATGTTGTAAATGACTATTGTAGTTGGAAAAGGCTGATTTTTTTATGGCATATCTACATTATCAGCAACCATCACTCCTGTGTTCCATTGGCACATTGTGTTAGCTAATCCAAGTTTATAATTTTAAAAGGGTTATTGATCATTATAAAACCCTTTTGCAATTATGTTAGCACAGCTGAAATCTGTTGTCCTGATTAAAGAAGCAAAATTAAAGAAGCAAAACTGGCCTTCTTTAGACTAGTTGAGTATCTGGAGCATCAGCATTTGTGGATTTGATTACAGGCTCAAAATGGCCAGAAACAAATAACTTTCTTCTGAAACTCGTCAGTCTATTCATGTTCTGAGAAATGGCTATTCCATGCGAGAATAGCCAGTATCTATATCCACAGTAAAACGAGTCCTTTATCAACATAACCTGAAAGGCCTCTCATCAAGGAGGAAGCCACTGTTCCAAACCTGCTATAAAAAGCCAGACTACGGTTTGCAACTGCACATGGGGACAAAGATCGTACTTTTGGAGAAATATCCTCTGGTCTGATGAAACAAAAATAGAACTGTTTGGCCATAATGACTATCGTTATGTTCGGAGGAAAAAGGGAGAGGCTTGCAAGCTGAAGAACACCATCCCAACCGTGAAGCACGGGGGTGGCAGCATCATGTTGTGGGGGTGCTTTGCTGCAGGAGGGACTGGTGCACTTCACAAAATAGATGGCGTCATAAGGATGGAAAATAATGTGGATATATTGAAGCAACATCTCAAGACGTCAGTCAGGAAGTTCAATCTTGGTCGCAAATGGGTCTTCCAAATGGACAATGTCCCCAAGCATACTTCCAAAGTTGTGGCAAAATGGCTTAAGGACAACAAGGTCAAGGTATTGGAGTGGCCATCTCAAAGCCCTGGCCTCAATCCCATAGAAAATTTGTGGGCAGAACTGAAAAAGTGTATGCGAGCAAGGAGGCCTACAAACCCGACTCAGTTACACCAGCTCTGTCAGGAGGAATGGGCCAAAATTCACCCAACTTCTTGTGGGAAGCTTGTTGAAGGCTACCTGAAACGTTTGACCCAAGTTAAACAATTTAAAGGCAATGCTACCAAATACTAATTGAGTGTATGCAATGCTACCAAATACTAATTGAGTGTATGTAAACTTCTGACCTGCTGGGAATGTGATGAAAGAATGAAAAGCTGAAATAAATCATTCTCTCTACTATTATTCTGACATTTCACATTCTTAAAATAAAGTGGTGATCCTAACTGACCTAAGACAGGGAATTTTTACTAGGATTAAATGTCAGGAATTGTGAAAACTGAGTTTAAATGTATTTGGCTAAGGTGTATGTAAACTTCCGACTTCAACTGTGTATATATATATATATATATTTTTTTTTTTCTATTGTGTTATTGACTGTACGTTTGTTTTTTCCATGTGTAACTCTGTGTTGTTGTTTCTGTCGCACTGCTTTGCTTTATCTTGGACAGGTCGCAGTTGTAAATGAGAACTTGAACTTATATAAACTATATAGTTTAGTGACTTTTTCCTAACTGTCATATAGTAAAGGCTTGCTTTTTCTTTGGTTTTCACTTCCTTTTCAAGTGGAAATGTTCTCAATTGTATGTGAACCAAACGTGAGTAGAAATTACAATACAGTGCTACCATGTCCCCATTGGAAGAAGATGAGTTGACAGCTGAGGGTGGGTTTCAGTGTTCCAAACAGGGTCAGGTCTTGGTGGTGTGCCGCTGCACCTTGGTGTATAACCACAACAGACGGAGACCATGTGAGTGACAGGTACAGGCAGAGGAAGCACCCAAGGTTACGTCATGTACTGTAAATACATTTGACGTACAGCTAAATCATATCAGATCTGAAGCATTTCTTGTTGATCATGCTAGTGTTTCTCCGACTGAGTCATAGTCCTATTTCTTGAATCCAATAATAGATGTAATTAGGATTCAGAATGCATCAGAGTAGCCACAGCATTCTGGTGTGTTATAAGGTAGGTTAGTATAAACATGTGATGTTTTCTTGGCTCTGGCCCTAGATTAAATTCTATACCACCTAAACAATGATGTCAGGCACTTTTGGCTTGTACATGTTCATATCAAATCAAAGTTTATTGGTCGCGTAGTATATATATAGTGTTCAGTATTTGCTCTACTGGTATGTCACGTGCATTTCATAACGGTGACATATACTGTAAATAATATGTCATCTTAACTGACATAACTACAATGATTTATGTAATTACAGTATTATTTACATATTAGAATGAGACCGGGAAAAAAAACGACGATGCTCAACCACCTCATATTGCATCAACTTCTATAATTATATTAGCCTAAATATGAACACTAGTCCTATAGACATAACCAAATCAACATTCGATTGTCCATTCTACGTAAATGTCACGAATGCCTAGATTAACATTGAAAGGTCTATTCCAAGAAGTCTTTGTGAGGGATGGAGATTCCTATCTATTATATTTTAGGGTTATGAGAAAACATTACCTGAATGACCTGTCTATTATTATTTGCACTAATGAATAATAATTACGACCATTTCTTTACCTAAGCCATAAACTTTGACATTTGAGGCTATATTCTCAAAATATTGCACTGAATAGCACTCCACTGACCATATGTCACATGGAAAATGATTATTAAGTATGATTGATATGTAGCATTTACAATTAGAGCGATATAATTGAATACAGGGACCATTTTGGCAGAGCCGACATGGTGAGCAAAAGGCCGGCTACATGCAGGCTCATGGAGGCTCATGACTCCTGCTTTCATAGGCTTGGACCAAAAAACACAATACAAGCTGAAAGTCTTTTCTCTCCCATTGTTTACCTTGAATTCCCCAGATGTTCTAAACATGTGGAAGTTTTATATGGTAGTTAACGGGTGGTAACGCTTGAACTGACTCTCCCTCAGAAACAATTAATAAACCATAAACAGCCTAATGTCTTCTCAACATCGAATTTGTTTCGTACCATTTTCACGGCGAGAAGAAAGGCCCTCATTCCCGGGAGTTTATTTAACTTCCAATTCTACACTGTGGTTGAGCAAATAACCCCTCAGCATCTTGACCAACACGAGAAAGCGTTATGGCAATCGACCGTAACTAGACCATGGTGTTTAACCTCATGTCCTCGACTCCTGTTGCTTGCTACAGTACATGAACACCTAATCCATGCCAAAACAATAGGTTGCTTCAAGTGGAAACTTGTCCAAACGTGAGAGGAGTAAATATAGCTATAGCCGACTGAAGGGCAGCGGGTGAGAAGATGTCTGGTTCAGTGTGCCATTAAAAGATCCATTGAGCACAGGAATTCAGCTTATGTAACCCACTGCCAATTGTAAATGTATGATTCTATCACAACCTTGTTGACTACTTTAAAGTTCAGGGTTCACATGCTCTATTTTACTTCATCGGCCAGGAACAATGGGGGTGCTGTACCAATTCTAGTCCTTGAATGGGCCCTTATTTTTGTATAGCTTTTCATCGCAAATTAAATGGAAATAAATGACTTTTACCTTAGTTGTAGGGAAAAGGCAATGAAATAACACAATATTATGACATATCATATTATATCACGATGATGAATAATTTGCCTACGGAAATTTAGAATAAAGAGTATATACCATTGTGATTTATGATAACACAAGTCCTCGCCTTCCAGGTAAGTACCTTAAAGGGGCAATCTGCAGTTGCTACATACATTTTTGGACTTAAATTAAATGATATACACTACCGGTCAAAAGTTTTAGAACACATACTCATTCACGGGTTTTTCTTTATTTTTACTATTTCTACATTGTAGAATTATAGTGAATACATAAAAACTATGAAATAACTCATATGAAATCATGTAGTAACTAAAAAAGTGTTAAACAAATCAAAATATATTTTATATTTGAGATTCTTCAAATAGCCACCCTTTGCCTTGATGACAGCTTTGCAAACTCTTGGCATTCTCTCAACCAGCTTCACTTTGAATGCTTTTCCAACAGTCTAGAAGGAGTTCCCACATATACTGAGTACTTGTTTGCTGCTTTTCCTTCACTCTGCGGTTCGACTCATCCCAAACCATCTCAATTCGGTTGAGGTCGGGGGATTGTGGAGGCCAGGTCATCTGATGCAGCACTCCATCACTCTCCTTCTTGGTAAAATAGCCCTTACACAGCCTGGAGGTGTGTTAGGTCATTCTCCTGTTGAAAAACAAATTATACTCCCACTAAGCCCAAACCAGATGGGATGGCATATCGCTGCAGAATGCTGTGGTAGCCCATGCTGGTTAAGTGTGCCCTGAATTCTAAATAAATCACAGACAGTGTCACCAGCAAAGCCCCCCCGTCCCCCGTCCCCCCCTACACACCATACCACCTCCTCCTTCATGCTTTATGGTGGGAAATACACATGCAGAGATCATCCATTCACCCACACCGCGTTTCACAAAGACATGCCGGTTTGAACCAAAAATCTCCAATTTGGACTCCAGACCAAAGGACACATTTCCACCGGTCTAATGTCTATTGCTCGTGTTTCTTGGCCCAAGGAAGTCTCTTCTTCTTATTGGTGTCCTTTAGTAGTGGTTTCTTTGCAGCAATTCGACCACGAAGGCCTGATTCACACAGTCTCCTCTGAACAGTTGATGTTGAGATGTGTCTGTTACTTGAACTCTGTAAAGCATTTATTTGCTGGTAAATCTAATGGAGTTATCCCTTGCAGCAGGGGTAACTCTGGGTTTTCCATTCCTGTGGTGGTCCTCATGAGAACCAGTTTCATTATAGCGTTTGATGGTTTTTGCGACTGCACTTCAAATTTTCCGTATTGACTGACCTTCTTGTCTTAAAGTAATGACGGACTGTCGTTTATCTTTGCTTATTTGAGCTGTTCTTGCCATAATATGAACTTGGTATTTTATCAAATAGGGCTATCTTCTGTATACCACCCCTACCTTGTCACAACACAACTGACTGGCTCAAATGCATTAAGAAGGAAAGAGAATGCTAAAAGTGTGCACAGCTGTCATCAGGGCAAAGGGTGACTATTTGAAAATATACACTGCTCAAAAAAATAAAGGGAACACTTAAACAACACAATGTAACTCCAAGTCAATCACACTTCTGTGAAATCAAACTGTCCACTTAGGAAGCAACACTGATTGACAATACATTTCACATGCTGTTGTGCAAATGGAATAGACAACAGGTGGAAATTATAGGCAATTAGCAAGACACCCCCAATAAAGGAGTGGTTCTGCAGGTGGTGACCACAGACCACTTCTCAGTTCCTATGCTTCCTGGCTGATGTTTTGGTCACTTTTGAATGCTGGCGGTGCTTTCACTCTAGTGGTAGCATGAGACAGAGTCTACAACCCACACAAGTGGCTCAGGTAGTGCAGCTCATCCAGGATGGCACATCAATGCGAGCTGTGGCAAGAAGGTTTGCTGTGTCTGTCAGCGTAGTGTCCAGAGCATGGAGGCGCTACCAGGAGACAGGCCAGTACATCAGGAGACATGGAGGAGGCCGTAGGAGGGCAACAACCCAGCAGCAGGACCGCTACCTCCGCCTTTGTGCAAGGAGGAGCAGGAGGAGCACTGCCAGAGCCCTGCAAAATGACCTCCAGCAGGCCACAAATGTGCATGTGTCTGCTCAAACGGTCAGAAACAGACTCCATGAGGGTGGTATGAGGGCCCGACGTCCACAGGTGGGGGTTGTGCTTACAGCCCAACACAGTGCAGGACGTTTGGCATTTGCCAGTGAACACCAAGATTGGCAAATTCGCCACTGGCGCCCTGTGCTCTTCACAGATGAAAGCAGGTTCACACTGAGCACGTGACAGACGTGACAGAGTCTGGAGGCGCATTGGAGAATGTTCTGCTGCCTGCAACATCCTCCAGCATGACCGGGTCAGTCATGGTGTGGGGTGGCATTTCTTTGGGGGGCCGCACAGCCCTCCATGTGCTCGCCAGAGGTAGACTGACTGCCATTAGGTACCGAGATGAGATCCTCAGACCCCTTGTGAGACCATATGCTGGTGCGGTTGGCTCTGGGTTCCTCCTAATGCAAGACAATGCTAGACCTCATGTGGCTGGAGTGTGTCAGCAGTTCCTGCAAGAGGAGGGCATTGATGCTATGGACTGGCCCGCCATTCCCCAGACCTGAATCCAATTGAGCACATCTGGGACATCATGTCTCGCTCTATCCACCAACACCACGTTGCACCACAGACTGTCCAGGAGTTGGCGGATGCTTTAGTCCAGGTCTGGGAGGAGATCCCTCAGCAGACCATCCGCCACCTCATCAGGAGCATGACCAGGTGTTGTAGGGAGGTCATACAGGCACGTGGAGGCCACACACACTACTGAGCCTCATTTTGACTTGTTTTAAGGACATTACATCAAAGTTGGATCAGCCGTTAGTGTGGTTTTCCACTTTAATTTTGAGTGTGACTCCAAATCCAGACCTCCGTGGGTTGATAAATTGGATTTCCATTGATTATTTTTGTGTGATTTTGTTGTCAGCACATTCAACTATGTAAAGAAAAAAGTATTTAATAAGATTATTTCTTTCATTCAGATCTAGGATGTGTTGTTTAAGTGTTCCCTTTATTTTTTTGAGCAGTATATTTTGATTTGTTCAACACTTTTTTGGTTACTACATGATTCCATATGTGTTATTTCATAGTTTTAATGTATTCACTATTATTCTACAATGTAGAAAATAGTAAAAATAAAGAAACACCCTTGAATGAGTAGATGTTCTAAAACTTTTGACCGGTAGTGTATACCCATTGATTCTTGAAGAATATAACTTATAAATGCCTCGAGCTTAGTTCAACTGTCAAAATCAGAACCCAAAATATAAGCTTGTTTTACTCCAATGTTGGTAAATGTAAACAAACACTATATACCCAGCAAACCAAAATTGGTTCTGTGAAGTTTAATGTGTTTAGAAACGTACTTGCAAAATCAGGAAAATGTTTAATACAAACATTCTATAATCATCAGCACGACTGGACAAATGTGTTATTTATCCAGTCGTTATCGTACTAATGTTAGATAAAACCCTAATTAGAACTTAATGGGCATCTCATCTAATGTTCTGGGAATTCCTCAAAACTTGCTTAAAACTATAATTGTTATATATTGGATGGTCAGCCATTGCATCCATAGCTCTATCTATGATTTTTCTCCAGGCCCACACCCAAGCTTTTTTTTTAACCAAAACAGAGGTGGTGTGACTGTTTCACCTAAGGATTGCCCCTTTAAGCCTCATCTCACCCCTCAGAGCTAATATTTGAACTTCCATTACACTTGGTTTACCCTACCCATGTTGCTCTAGTGGGGAGTCAAAGGGCATCCATCCATCAGAAAGACGTCAGCCATCACTGAGTATCTGTGACCCTTCCTCTGGCCCTCAGCTTTCATCTGTCTCTCTGATTAGTTTGGCCATATGAAAGGAACTTAAAAAATTTAACGCCAACAGACCAATCCCCCAGGAGACTCTCTGCTCCTCTTCAACAACATATATATTCTAGGTCTGCAGTGCACAGACTAGCCCAGCACAGGCTATCCCGCAACAAACCCACATCAGCCCAACAGGGGCTAGCCTACACCCACCCTCAACAAGCCCACACGAGCCTCACATGGTCTAGCCTACACCAGCCCACACCAAGCCCATCACAGGCTAGCCTACACCAGGCCAACATAGGCTAGCCTACACCAGCCCGAACACAGGCTAACCTACACCAAGCCCAACACGGGCTAGCTTACACCATCCCAAAGTGTGTGCCCCCAGGCCTGGAGGGAAGCAAAAGTTATTCTGCTACCTAAGAATAGTAAAGTCCCCTTTACTGCCTCAAACAGACGAACAATCAGCCTGTTACCAACCCTTAGTAAACTCTTGGACAAAATGGTGTTTCACCAGATACAATGCTATTTTACAGCAAACAAATTGACAACAGACTTTCAGCATGCTTATAGGGAAGGACATTCAACAAGCACAGCACTTGCACAATGACTGATGATTGGCTGAGAGAAATTTATGACAAAAAGATTGTGGGGCTGTTTTGGTAGACTTTGTGGCTTTTGACATTATCGATCGTAGTCTGCTGCTGGAAAAACGTATGTGTTATGGCTTTACACCCCCTGCTATATTGTGGATAAAGAGTTACCTGTCTAACAGAACACAGAAGGTGTTCTTTAATGGAAGCCTCTCCAACATGATCCAGGTACAATCAGTAATTCCCCAGGGCAGCTGTCTAAGCCCCTTACATTTTTTAATCTTTACTAATGACATGCCACTGTGTGTGTCTATGTATGCTGATGACTCAACACTATACACATCAGCTACTATAGCGACTGAAATGACTGCAACGCTTAACCTTTTCACGCATGAGTTCCAAATATCTCTAACCGTCGCCCCTGCGTGAATGCCCTCAAACCAAGGCACGCTGCCTGCTATTTATCCATAGGCTATATTTCAACTTGTAAATTTCTAATTATTTTCTAACAAGTTTTATTTTCTAACAACAGTTTGAATTGAGGTTGAATTGAATTGAATCCTTGTGAATTTGCATAAGAAGTAGACCATTTCACTGTTGTGGACAATTTATGTTTGTGGCTTTACTGAGCGGACAAACTTCTCTCTTCAACGAGAGCCCAAGCACTTCCCTAGTGTTTCCCCAGATCAAGTATGAAGACATTGCAATGTTTTTCCCCAGCACATTTTCTGGCTGGTGCCCGCATTGACTTCATGGTTGTTTTCCTTACAAATTGGAGTTTGGACATGTGTGCGTTCCTATCAAAGTAAGTGGCTTATTTTCTGTATATCGTGTTTTCGTTTCTGCTGTAGCGCACCATATGTATGTATGGATCATAATGTATTTACTGTTTCATTTACATGTTTTCAAGTATTGGTGACAAGTCTTGCATTCCGATTGTAATGGACACATGTAATGTGAGTAAATTAATTTTTTACTGATTATGATGAGCTAATGCTAAGCTATATGCAGACTATGTGTGGCGCCATGTTTGTTGACATCATACAATGCATTCTGGTTGTCACGTAAGCATCTGTCAGACCAAAGATGTTATAATAAGGGATAGTTCACTTGACTGATTTATGGTGCTTTCAAGACAACTGTCAACGAGCTAAAATCTTGACGTCAGGTTGGAAAGTCAGAGCTCTAGAAAGAGGCCCGAGTTCCCGAGTTGGATGACTGTTCAAAGCGATTTTTCCCAGTCGGAGCTCATTTTTCCCTGAGTTCCCAGTTGTCTTCAATGCACTGGTCAGAAGTGTGGGATTTCTCAGTTCCCAGTTGTTTTGAACGCGGCATGAGATTGTAACTTTGGTACCTCAGGGTTGTCAGCTCAGACCCCCCTTTCCAGGGGTTTTATTTTTATTTAGCGTATAAACTTCTCTTGTCTTTGCCCCCCATTTATTGATAAATCCCCAATCATAGTAATATTACCTGCATCATATCCCCCCACGATATCTTCCCCCATTTCTACCCCCCATGGACTTTAAACCCCCCCCCCACAAATGAAATGAACCCCCCCACAAACCCCCTAAAATGGTTTTATCCCTGTTTTGCTTTCACGCTACGGTTAGGCTAGGCACTAGGCTTGTATTTGGTGTGATGATCTGTGAGGTGAACATTTTTATTTGCTTTGTTATTTGTCAAAAACGGTAAATGACTATGTCAAGTCATGTGCTCCGGGTCTTGTATAGACTGTAACAATTACATCGAGGATTTGTAATATGCTGAAAAGTGGCTAAACTAAGTTCATATTTTTCAGGAAATGAGCAAAGCCATCTTTGACTTTGTTTAATTGCATCTTATAGTGAATGGCATTCTGGGATTAGGGAGTTTTCGCCATGTCAAACATAAACGAACATGGCTGCCATCATAAAGAATTTAGCTGCTGTTAGCTTAGCTGACACACATTTCTTTTCTAAACAAGATTACATTAATCGCTCACCAGATATGCGGTACATTGTAAAGTAGTTAGCTGTTAGGTTGCTAACATCCACACGATGGCTGCAGAAGCTGGGGTCCTTGGGATATGTTGCCTCCTCTGGATTTGTGGTCTTACCAATGCCTTGCCCAGCTCCTCGAGAAAGAGTCGTCTCCTCTGGAGCTTCCATCTTTTCCATTCTGGGTTCAACGCCATCCAGATGACAAACGCGTTGTACGCCGAGATGTCCAAGATGTTGAAAAATATCACAAGTGGCAAGCATAGGGTTCCCTCTTTTGCAGCTGTAACCTGTTACCAGCTTGTCTAAATCTAAAACCACTCGCTTTGTGGCATTGTAATCCATTATGATTTCGGGTTTTTGATGTTCCTGGTTACAGATTCTCCCATCCCTATGCAGCGTACTCATGAGTACCACATTTTTGCCTTTCTTTGGCACTTAGGACACTAGGGACGTGTCGGCCGTGAACACAAACTTAGAGGAATTGATAGGCCTGTTCCGTGTATTCAACAGCTGAGGTGGGAGCTCTGGCTTTTTTTTCGTACTGTTGCTACCATCATCAGCTTCATCAGCTTCTTGAGGAGCTCCTATCCCAGCTTGTGAGAAGTAAAAAAGTAATTGCATGTGATTTTGTGGCCAGAGTCCCTGTGTCACGGCCAGGTCAACCCGCATCCCTTGGTTCTTCTCAGGGGCTCCTCCATCTGGTTTCCCCATATACACTTGCAAGTTCCACACATATGATGAAGGCAGCCCAGATCTTGATTACATATTTTGTGGGTTTAGACAGTATGTACTGCCTGAAGGGGCAGCTGCCCCTAAATGGCATAAGCTGCTCATCAACAGTAACGTTGGGCCCAGGGTATTAAAACAGGGGAAGGCGGTCCACCCACTTGTCCCACACTGACCTAATTGCAGCTCGCTTGTCTCTCTTTGCTGCCAAGTTGGTCTGGTGTCTCGGTTATCGAAGCGGATAATCCTGGAAATAATGTGGAAGTTTCCCAGGGACATAGTTGCACGGAAGAGTTCTCTGACAGTTTCTGCATCCCACAGGAATTCTGTGGATTCCCCATTTGGTGTGAAAACACCAGCCAGGTTAAGAACCCCAAAGTATGCATGAGTTTGATCCATCTCCTTCCATCTCTCTCCAAAAACACGCCTTCCCTCCTAACTAGTGCAGTCCAGAATGATTATATGTATGGTGTCAGGGATGAACAGTTCAAAAGAAGACTTTATGTCCTGCACTTGAGTAACCGCCATCTGCGGTGGCCCTTGTTGCATCCTTATCACATTGGCAGCCATGAGGGGTGGCTCATTCCTTGGGCAATTTCACCATATTTTGACATCCATATTTCTCGTCCTGCAGACTGCTGATGAGCTGGCTGCTGACGGGCTGGTCCTGGGGCTGGCTGCTGATGGACTGGTCCTGGGGCTGGCTGAGGGTCAATCTCATCCTCTTCTTCCAACTCATTGTCATGATCCAATTTGCACCTGGCTGGGGTAGAGTGTGGGAAAATACAGCATTTTTTACAATGTATCGAAATAATGTATTATTATAACATTGTGCAGGTTCCCGCAAGACATTGTGTAGTTTCACACACTACGAAGGGTAAAGAGTGCGAGAAAAGCGGGAGACAGGCAGACAGGCAGGGAGATAGACAGGTTCTTGGCGCTATGTTGAAACAGCAGGCCCAGGGAGGAGACCCGAACACCACATATGTAATATGAATGTGAAGGGGGTGCACAGTGTGCACTCAATGAAAATGTGTTCTTTTAAATGTTCTTCACAGAAAATGAGCCAAGGCCAATGAGTCTCAGGTTGAAAAAAGAATTAATTGTATAATTGTTATTTTATTTAAATATCGAACACCACACATGGGTTAAAGTAAAACACACCAGGAGTAGATTGTAACGTTTGCTTCCAGCTCACACTCTCAAACACATAGATCCCCTGAACGCAGCCTACTTTCCAGCTCACACTCTCAAACACATAGATCCCCTGAACGCAGCTCACTCTCCAGATCTCAATCACCTGAATACTGATCACCTGTTCACACACCTGTATGTCATTTACACACACTATTTAGTTCCCCATCATTGTGAGGTATTGTTTGTTTTGATACACATTCTATTCGGAGGTCTGTTCATTTCCGTTTTAGTCCTCCCGTATATTGTAGATTTTGGCCATCCTCACTAACAACGCCTTTTTGCCTATTCCCTGCCTGTACTTTTGCCTATCAAATTTCCTGTCATCAACCTCCTGCCTGATCTCCTGGACTACATTGTTAGCATTTTCCCTGCCTGTACTGTTAGCATTTTCCCTGCCTGTACTGTTACCTTTTTAGAGTCCCTGTGTATGACCTTCTGCCTGCCCCTGGACCCAGCTACCTGCCTCCTCCTGTGGTCCTTTACTAATAAACACCTGCTGCACCCTGTACTTGAAACCAGCACTCTGTCTCCCATCGTACTTGTTACATAGATGAACCTGCATCAAATATTTTTTTTATTTCAAACAAGAAACTTTTCAATGAGAGAACAGAAATCCACATTGGGTTTTAAAAAAGGACTTCGCCAAAAACAGTAGAAAATGAATAAATTAATAGCTATAGATGATAAATTACATACAAAATATGTCACGTCCTGACCAGTAAAGGGGTTATTGTAGTTTGGTCAGGACGTGGCAGGGGGTGTTTGTTTTATGTGGTTCGGGGTTTGTTGGGCTATGTACTTATGTAAGAGGGGTGTTTGTTTTCTGTGTTCCGGGTTTTTTTGGTCTATGTTCTATGTTAGTGTATTTCTATGTTCAGTCTAGTCTATTTCTATGTTTAGTTCATTGGATTGACCTTCAATTGGAGGCAGCTGTTCCTCGTTGCCTCTGATTGAAGGTCCTATGTATAGGGGTGTTTTTGTAATGGGATTTGTGGGTAGTTGTTTCCTGTTTTGTGTCTGTGTACCTGACAGGACTGTTTAGTGGCGATCGTTGGTTTGTATACGTGATTTGTTTGTTTTTCCTTCTTTTGATTTAATAAAGAAGATGAGTATACACATTCCCGCTGCCCCTTGGTCTAATCCTTACGACGCCCGTTACAAAATACCTAAAACTACTTCTTAATCATGGCCTCTAAAATGTCCATAAGGCATGCCTCCCTGACAGTCACTTCTCCTGCCTCCACATCTGGACCTTTCTGGGAGGGAGAGGAGGAGATGATGACCGTTGGGGTGATGGAGTGGCAGCCCTGGGGGGAGCTTTCAACTCCTGAAAAATATGGAAAAGGATAGCTTTCAGCATCAAACATACAGTACATGTAAAGGCATGTAAAAGCAATACATGTCAAGTTAACATACAGTAGTGTACCTTGTATTTTTGCTGATGGTTCTCCCACTTTTTTTCACCCATGCAGGTGACAGCTGCCCCTCCAGCTCACACTCCTTCATGGAGATCCTGAAAAGACATTAGATGAAGTGCAACATTGACCAAAACATGAGCAAAGTAGAGTTCTGTGAACTTTCTGTAGATAGCTAGACTGCCAATACTTTATCAAATTGAAGTGCCAAGGTAAAACAGTAACGAGTGCAGCTTACCATTAGTTTCACCATAACAGATGATGTGCAATGAAACTAGCTAGACCCATTCAGGCTGTAACTGTTCAGGTAGAAACTAATATTGCATAGCATGAACATTACAATCAGCTTAACACAGATAAACCAACGGGACAAATCAGGAAAGAGAAGTGTTGGAACCAGCACCGCTGTGGAAAATAGGAATGTAGGCTACCACATTACTAACATAGGCTATAGCTAGTGGCAGTGCTTAGAGCAGTGGCAAGATTGCTAACGATTGCCACAAGACTTACTCAAAACCTTTTTTTTTTGCGGCATTTCTCCTGCTGTATTTGACACTAAATTAAATACCTGGTATTGTCATCAGACCCTGTAACAGTTTGAACACAAGCCCTGTATTCACAACAAGAAGCTAGCTAGCTATCTAGCTAACTAGGCTAATGTTAAATATGAAGTTTTCACTCAACAGCAAGCAAGTAACCCTGTAACTAACGTTACCATTCGAACGGCTTTAACTTCCAGTCATCCTAAAGCACATAGCTAGCTAAAGGCACGGCAGGCAGCAGGCTGCAGATCTGTTTTCAAAGAAGTAACATTACGATGAAATAGTGGTGATCATTTTAAGGAGATCAAAAACTAGTTACATTTGAACACCATCACAGAAGCTTCACTATTCACCATCTTCCAAGTTGGTTTGTTGTTTACTTGAAGTGATCTACCTATCAAGACTTGCAGCCCCCCGTTCCAATGCATTGTGGCTGTGAAATTCCTGAGAAGTGAAACAGCGAATTTTACTAGATGACTATAACATTCTGGCATACTATAACCCTTTCATTTTTTTTACATACTGAGAATGCATCATGCGCAAATGTGTTTTTTCCAGCTTTTCGTTGATTTCAGTAGGGCATCCCCATATCTAATTGATTAGCTGTTGTCAAAGCCAAAATTAGTATGACATCTGGGCATTTAAAGTATAATAGATTTTTTTCAAAATGTCACAAATTTTTCACATACGGCCTACTATCTAGGACGCAAGTATGGGTATTTGGACATGACCTATCTCTCTCTCTCTCTCTCTTGGCAGCTCTCTGACTTTGCTGTCGCAGCAGTTGCTGTCAGTTTGAGCGGTGTCTGCCCCGAAATATAGTAGTTTTTTTTTTTACTGCCTCCCCGGGGATTGACTGGCATGGAGGAATTTACCATGGCTCATTTGGAGCAGTGTGGGATGAGTTCATAAAACTCCTCTGTGTCTCCAGGCTTGTGTCGCAGCAGCGTTCCAGCTAAGGTGTGACTTTCATAGAAAGAGCTATGGTTCTTTGGCAGAGTCTAGAGTGTCTGAAGCTCTGTCTGGGGTACCCGTGTGATGCTTATAAGTTACCGTCTGGCTTATAAAACAGACGATGGTGTATCATTATGGGGACAGATGAAGGGAATGTGCAAATGTTACATATATTTGGTGCACATTCTATGAGAAATCACAGAGTGATTAATGATGATGTTTTGTAGGCAAATGTGGTGGTCTATGTGCATCCTTTTCTATCAATATACACTGCTCCAAAAAATAAAGGGAATACTAAAATAACACATCCTAGATCTGAGTGAATGGTATAATCTTATTATATACTTTTTTCTTTACATAGTTGAATGTGCTGACAACAAAATCACACAAAAATAATCAATGAAAATCCAATTTATCAACCCATGGAGGTCTGGATTTGGAGTCACACTCAAAAATAAAGTGGAAAACCACACTACAGGCTGATCCAACTTTGATGTAATGTCCTTAAAACAAGTCAAAATGAGGCTCAGTAGTGTGTGTGGCCTCCACGTGCCTGTATGACCTCCCTACAATGCCTGGGCATGCTCCTGATGAGGTGGCAGATGGTCTGCTGAGGGATCTCCTCCCAGACCTGGACTAAAGCATCCGCCAACTCCTGGACAGTCTGTGGTGCAACGTGGCGTTGGTGGATGGAGCGAGACATGATGTCCCAGATGTGCTCAATTGGATTCAGGTCTGGGGAACGGGTGGGCCAGTCCATAGCATCAATGCCTTCCTCTTGCAGGAACTGCTGACACACTCCAGCCACATGAGGTCTAGCATTGTCTTGCATTAGGAGGAACCCAGGGCCAACCGCACCAGCATATGGTCTCACAAGGGGTCTGAGGATCTCATCTCGGTACCTAATGGCAGTCAGGCTACCTCTGGCGAGCACATGGAGGGCTGAGCGGCCCCCCAAAGAAATGCCACCCCACACCATGACTGACCCACCGCCAAACCGGTCATGCTGGAGGATGTTGCAGGCAGCAGAACATTCTCCACGGCGTCTCCAGACTCTGTCACGTCTGTCACATGTGCTCAGTGTGAACCTGCTTTCATCTGTGAAGAGCACAGGGCGCCAGTGGCGAATTTGCCAATCTTGGTGTTCTCTGGCAAATGCCAAACGTCCTGCACTGTGTTGGGCTGTAAGCACAACCCCCACCTGTGGACGTCGGGCCCTCATACCACCCTCATGGAGTCTGTTTCTGACCGTTTGAGCAGACACATGCACATTTGTGGCCCGCTGGAGGTCATTTTGCAGGGCTCTGGCAGTGCTCCTCCTGCTCCTCCTTGCACAAAGGCGGAGGTAGCGGTCCTGCTGCTGGGTTGTTGCCCTCCTACGGCCTCCTCCATGTCTCCTGATGTACTGGCCTGTCTCCTGGTAGCGCTTCCATGCTCTGGACACTATGCTGACAGACACAGCAAACCTTCTTGCCACAGCTCGCATTGATGTGCCATCCTGGATGAGCTGCACTACCTGAGCCACTTGTGTGGGTTGTAGACTCCGTCTCATGCTACCACTAGAGTGAAAGCACCGCCAGCATTCAAAAGTGACCAAAACATCAGCCAGGAAGCATAGGAACTGAGAAGTGGTCTGTGGTCCCCACCTGCAGAACCACTCCTTTATTGGGGGTGTCTTGCTAATTGCCTATAATTTCCACCTGTTGTCTATTCCATTTGCACAACAGCATGTGAAATGTCTTGTCAATCAGTGTTGCTTCCTAAGTGGACAGTTTGATTTCACAGAAGTGTGTTGTTTAAGTGTATTTTTTTGAGCAGTGTATATCCCTACATATGGAAATATGAACTGAACTAAATGACTATTGCCCCGTAGCGCTCACTTCTGTCATCATGAAGTGGGTTTGAGAGACTAGTCAAGAATCATATCGTTTCTACCTTACCTGACACCCTAGACCCACTTCAATTTGCTTACTGCCCAAATAGATCCACTGACTGCACACTGCCTTATCCCATCTGGACAAGAGGAATACCTATGTAAGAATGCTTTTCATTGACTATAGCTCAGCATTCAACACCATAGTACCCTCCAAGCTTATCATTAAGCTTGAGGCCCTGGGTCTGAACCCCGCCCTGTGCAACTGGGTCCTGGACTTTCTGATGGGCCATCTCCAGGTGGTGAAGGTAGGAAAAAACACCTCCACTTCGCTGATACTCAACACTGGGGCCCCACAAGGATGCATGCTCAGCCCCCTCATGTACTCCCTGTTCACCCATGACTGCGAGGCCTCGCACGCCTCAAACTCAATCATCCAGTTTGCAGACGACACAACAGAAGTAGGCCTGATTACCAACAATGACGAGACAGCCTCCAGGGAGGAGGCGAGGGCCCTGTGAGCGTGGTGCAAGGAAAATAACCTCTCACCCAACGTCAACAAAACAAAGGAGATGATCATGGACTTAAGGAAACAGCAGAGGGTGCACCCCCCTATCCACATTGATGGGACCGCAGTGGAGAAGGTGGAAAGCTTCATGTTCCTCTGCATACATATCACTGACAAACTGATATGGTCCACCCACACATACAGTGTGGTGAAGAAGGTGCAACAGAGCCTCTTCAACCTCAGGAGGCAAAATACATTTGGTTTGGCACTTAAAACCCTCACAAACTTTTACAGATGCACAATTGAGAGCATCCTGTCGGGCTGTATCACTGCCTGGTACGGCAACTGCACCGCCCGCAACCGCAGGGCTCTCCAGAGGGTGGTGCAAACTACCTTCCATCCAGGATACATACAGCACCCGATATCACAGGAAGGCCAAAAACATAATCAAGGACAACACCCACCCGAGCCACTGCCTGTTCACTCCGCTATCATCCAGAAGGCGAGGCCAGTACAGGTGCATCAAAGCTGGGACCGAGAGACTGAAAAACAGCTTCTATCTCAAGGCCATCAGACTGTTAAATTAAATTATGTTAAATAGCCATCACTAGCGCATTAGATGCTGCTGCCCTATATACATAGACTTGGAATCACTGGCCGCTTTAATAATGGAACACTAGTCTCTTTAATAATGTTTACATATTTTGCATTACTCATCACATATGTATAAACTGTATTATATCCTATTCTACTGTATCTAAGTCTATGCCCCTCTGACATTGCTGGCCCAATATTTATATATTCTTAATTCCATTCCTTTACTTTAGATTTTTGTGTATTGTTGTGAAATTGTTAGATATTACTGCACTGTTAGAGCTAGAAATACAAGCATTTCACTACCCCCGCAATATCATCTGCTAAACACATGTATGTGACATATACAATTTGACTAGACTTATTGGCAAAACATGTCAGTGCTCCCATCACAATATACTGTATATATATGTATTTTTCTTACAGATCCACTACGTTTGCAGACAGCGTGTGTATGTAACACCACCTGGAACAGTATGTGTGTACTGTACACACAGACAAACACCTAAAGCAAACCCTATCCCCAGTATCATGGGTATCAGGGTTTGTGGTTGCTAGACAGCTGTAGCGCTCGTTCCTTTCACAGCAGTCCACTGAGATCTGAGGATCTTGACAAAGAGGCTTAAAGCCCTCTCTGTCTCCAGCCCTAAGTAGCCGCCGTACCCCGCCATACAGCCGATCTGAGCCCTCAGAAAGGCCTGAATGCAAGTTTAGCAGCTATAGTTACACCCCTCCGGACCCCCACTCCCCTCCACTGCCCTCCACTGCCCCCCTGCGTCGCATTACCATTTTTTCCCAAGGCTACTTCAGTCTTATACCCAGCAACAGGTCCTCTCTGCTCTGGCCATTTCCTCTTGATTTCATAATATGATGAAAGACCTGACAGCCCATGCTGCTGGCTGCTACTGTAGACTGAAGGCTCTAGTGTTTCACGAGGCCCGGTCCGGTCCATATCCACACGCAGCCAGACTTTAATTAGAGTGAAATACACAGAGCCCGGCCCATGGCATAAACCGCTCTTTGACAGGGACTGCATTCCTCCTCCCTGTTTTGCTTAGCTGGCGATTTTCGGGGGTCTGCATGCTGCGAGGTGTTTTCGTTGGCCGGCTACCTACCAAACACGCCTGCGACCCTCATCGTCTGAAGGAGAGGGGAAAAAACTGGATGCCAGGCTCTGACAAACACAACCAATTGGACATGCTCTATAAATCATCACCCACATCCTTCCAATCTGGAGGAAAAGAGAGTGGAGGTGGGTATGGGAGGGATGGGCGAGGGGCCCATAGAGGCAGAAAGGAACAACTGGCAGGCGTTTCACTGAGGGAAGTGTATGTGTGTATATGCACGTATCCGACTATGCCTGTGTCTGTGAGCGTGTCTGCCTGTCCATGCGTGTGTGCGTGTCTTGCTGCTTCCATTAATGTGTGTGTGTGTGTGTGTGTGTGTGTGTGTGTGTGTGTGTGTGTGTGTGTGTGTGTGTGTGTGTGTGGGCGACTTGCATGCATGCATGTTTCTCAAAGAGTGTGTGTGTGGGAGGCAGTATTCGATGTCAGCAGCTGGAAGCACTCAAACCCGCTGCACCGAGTGAGATAGAGAGAAACCTAGAAAGAAAGAGAGAGCGAGGGAGGGGTACCAGCACCAAACTCCTTCCTTTTACAGGGGGATGGATGAGTGCTGGCGAGCCCAGTAAAAATGTGAAAGCCCCTATAGAAAGAGAGAGAGAGGAGGAGGGCCGTCTGAACAGCACGCCTGCCTGGCTTCAACAGTAGAACAACAGTGGAGGGCAGCGTGCCGTGCACAGCAACCCTTCTCAGGAAAGCTGTTTTGTTTTGACTCGATGCTATGGATAATACGGACGGTGACAAATGTTAGTACAGACACGCACCGCTCCGCCGTCATCCTTTTATGTCGGCAAAGTCTCCAACTCTCCCCCTCGACTTGGACAGATGCTCCTTTTGTTTGATAGTGTGTAGATGAAAGAGGATTATGCATACCTAAGTTATGGTCAAACAATGTGGTTCCCCCACCACAGTTCCATAACACTTAGATGAAAGATCTTTCCGGTGAGAAACTTGCTGCAGGTATTTTGCCATTCTCGTTTCTGTTCTGAGACGGAATTCAGGCTCACATCTTTCACCTTGGAAGGGAAACGGAGGGGAACCGAGTTACTCAGATGAGGAACGCCAATCCTTTGATTTCACTGAGAAATGTTAAAAGTTACAGCGGACCATCTGAACTTGTATATTCAAGTATTTTGGCACCGATTGTTTCCAACTGAGCCATATGTTTTGACTGATGAGCACGAGGAGCAGGTGCCTTGGTTTTTGCTAACTCTTCTGCCTGTCTGGAAATGTTTGAATATTAAACAATTCTCATCCCTCTTCCGTCTCTTCCTTTATAAGACAGGCCTCTCTGGCTCACTGCCTCTATGCCCATTTTACAGGCACTGGAGTCAGTAATGGACACCTTCAGCATGGGAAGGAAACACAGGCCTATCCTCTGCTTCTCCCTGATAGGACTTCAGTGAATCAACAACACGTTTTTCAGCAGGTCATTCTAGAAGATTCTGTTACCTTTCAACAAGCAGAGGGCCCCAGGCGGAGGCCAAAGAGAGGACAGGGAGAGAGAGGGGATGAGGAGGGTGAAAGAAGGAAGGAGGGGAGAGAGAGGGAGGGAGGGAGATGGAACAAGATTGAAAGAAAGGGAGGGAGGTAGGAGAGAGAAATTCAGAGAGGGAGAGTTAGAAAGAAGGGGAGAGAGGAGAGAAAGGTTTGAGAGAAAAAAATTAGAGGGAGAAAAAAGAGGAACGCAAAATAAGGAGGAGCAAGTGAGAGCACTCAGCTCTCTGGAAAACAGAGGGACCATACCGTGTCCCAATCAAACTCCATTGACCTCGCAGGCCTGTGACCAATTAACCCAGCAAGCTTGCATGTGATTCAAGCAGCATGACAGATAGCTTTCTGATGAGCATTCTTTTATTTGCATATCAGTCATGTCAACCCTTCAGGATGGCATATACTGTGCTGTAGACTAAAGTATGCATAACTTTCTTTCAGTGTGGAAACTTTGGGAATTGAGTACAGGTTAGCTACATTTTCAGATATTACACTTTTCTAATTTTGACAGAAGGCGGTTTCATTTCAAGTTAAAGTGTACTGTTAGCTACTGTAGTTAACGTTAGCTGGCTGGTACGCTAGCTAACGTTACGTGAATGATCATATCTCAGACATGCCTTAACCTGTTAGGGCTAGGGGGCAGTATTTACACGGCCGGATAAAAAACGTACCCGATTTAATCTGGTTATTACTACTGCCCAGAAACTAGAATATGCATATAATTATTGGCTTTGGATAGAAAACACCCTAAAATTTCTAAAACTGTTTGAATGGTGTCTGTGAGTATAACAGAACTCATATGGCAGGCAAAAACCTGAGAAGATTACAAACAGGAAGTACCCTCTCTGACCATTCCTTGGGCTTCTTGGTTCTGTTTATTGAACATTTAGGATCTTTGCTGTAACGTGACACTTCCTACGGCTCCCATAGGCTCTCAGAACCCGGGAAAAAGCTGAATGATGTAATTCCAGCCGCTGGCTGAAAAACTTTAGCACCTTGGTTAAGTGGTCTATCAGAGGGGATCCCATGTTTTTATTTTCTCTCTCTTTGAACGTAAACACACTTTTCCGGTCGGAATATTATCGCTTTTTTACGAGAAAAATGGCGTGAAAATTGATTTTAAACAGCGGTTGACATGCTTCGAAGTACGGTAATGGAATATTTAGAATTTTTTTGTCACGAAATGCGTCGTGCGCGTCACCCTTCTTTACCATTCGGATAGTGTCTTGAACGCACGAACAAAACAGAGGATATTTGAACATAACTATGGATTATTTTGAACCAAAACAACACGTTCAAGTCTTTGAGTGCATGCGTCCTCCAAAGATGGAGAGGGACAGGTCATGGATTGATCAGAAGAAGGTGGCCAGGGAGATGGTTGATGAAGAAGCCTGGTGACGATCTTGTAGAGGGCTATCTACTCTGAGTCGTGTAGCCACTGGATTGCTCCTTTACAGTGTATGGCACCAACTGGGTGATGACTCAGCAGCTCTGGGCGCAAGAAAGCTAGTAGCCAGTCATCCTCATTACGAGCCCACTGCCTCAGCACTGGATTCCTCTACTGTAACGGTCGTCGTATATAGTGGACCAAGGCGCAGCGGGTTGAGTGCTCATTTTAACGTTTATTAGAACACTTAAATGACAAAACAAGAAAACGAACGAACGACAAACAGTCTTGCAGGCTACACACAGCTATGCAAAAACAACTTCCCACACTTCCCATTACAAACACACCCCTATACATAGGACCTTCAATCAGAGGCAACGAGGAACAGCTGCCTCCAATTGAAGGCCAATCCCAATTAACTAAACATAGAACTAAACACCCTAGATCTAACAAATACAAAACATAGAACATAACCAAACACCCCTCTACATAAACACATATACCAACAAACCCCGAACCACATAAAACAAACACCCCCTGCCACGTCCTGACCAAACTATAATAACAAATAACCCCTTTACTGCTCAGGACGTGACAGTACCCCCCCCCCAAAAGGTGCAGACCCCGGATGCACCTCACAAAAAATATCTACAAAAATAAACCCCTCAAACTAAAGGGAGGGAAGGGAGGGTGGCTACTGTCACCGACGGTTCCCGTGCTACACCCCCCCCTCCCCAATCCTCCTACTGTGGAGGTGGCTCAGGCTCTGGCCTTAGTCCCCCACCTAACCAGTCCACCCCCGTTGAATACCTCGGGCTGAAGCGCGTCGCTGTAGACCTCGGGCTGAAGCGCGTCGCTGTATACCTCGGGAAGAAGGGCGACTCTGGGAGCTCCGGACTGTAGGGCGACTCTGGGAGCTCCGGACTGTAGGGCGACTCTGGGAGCTCCGGACTGTAGGGCGACTCTGGGAGCTCCGGACTGTAGGGCGACTCTGGGAGCTCCGGAATGTGGGCCGTCTCTCTCAGTTCCGGAATGTGGGCCGTCTCACTCGGTCCCGGAATGTGGGCCGTCTCACTCGGTCCCGGAATGTGGGCCGTCTCTCTCGGTTCCGGACTGTGGGCCGTCTCTCTCGGTTCCGGACTGTGGGCCGTCTCTCTCGGTTCCGGACTGTGGGCCATCTCTAGACGGGGCACTGTCGCCGGACACTCTGGACGGGGAACTGTTGTCGGAAGGCCTGATGCGTGGGGCTGGCTTAGGACGCGCCAGACTAAGGACACGCACCACAGGGCTAGTACGAGGACCAGGAGCAGGACGAGCTGGACTGGGCTGACGCACTGGAGGCCTGGTGCGTGGGGTGGTAGTGGAGGTACCAGACTGGAGACACGCACCCCAAGGCTAGTGTGAGGAGCAGGAACAGGACGAGTTGGACTGGGCTGACGCACTGGAGGCCTGGTGCGTGGGGCTGGTACTGGAGGTACCAGACTGGAGACACGCACCTCAAGGCTAGTGCGAGGAGCAGGAACAGGACGAGTTGGACTGGGCTGACGCACTGGAGGCCTGGTGCGTGGGGCTGGTACTGGAGATACCAGACTGGAGACACGCATCTCAAGGCTAGTGCGAGGAGCAGGATCATGATGAGTTGGACTGGGCTGACGCACTGGAAGCCTGGTGCGTGGTGCTGGCTTTGGAGACACCATACTGGATACACGCACCTCAGGGCTAGTGCGAGGAGCGGGAACAGGATACACTGGGCCGTGAAGGCGCACTGGCGGTCTCGAGCGTAGTACTGGCACCACCCTTACTGGCTGGATGCCCGCTTCCCCCTGGCAAATGCGGGGCGCTGGCACCGCGCACACCGGCCTGTGAATGCTCGGCCTCGATGCCGTGCGCATCACCCCATAGCACGGGGCCTGACCAGTAACATGTTGCCTCCGGTAAGCACGGGGAGTTGGCTTGGGGCTTAACCCTGGCCCAGCCAAACTACCCGTGTGCCCCCCCCAAAACATTTCTTGGGGCTGCCTCTCAGGCTTAAATGCCAACCGTGTACCAATATAACAGTCCCGGTCCATTCCAGTTTTCCTCCATGGTCCAGCCCCAGCTAAAATCTCCTCCCAGGTCCACGACTCCCGATAGCTTTTCTCCAGTTCTGTAACGGTCGTCGTATATAGTGGACCAAGGCGCAGCGGGTTGAGTACTCATTTTAACGTTTATTAGAACACTTAAATGACAAAACAAGAAAACGAACGAACGACAAACAGTCTTGCAGGCTACACACAGCTATGCAAAAACAACTTCCCACACTTCCCATTACAAACACACCCCTATACATAGGACCTTCAATCAGAGGCAACTAGGAACAGCTGCCTCCAATTTAAGGCCAATCCCAATTAACTAAACATAGAACTAAACACCCTAGATCTAACATAGAAATACAAAACATAGAACATAAACAAACACCCCTCTACATAAACACATATACCAACAAACCACATAAAACAAACACCCCCTGCCACGTCCTGACCAAACTATAATAACAAATAACCCCTTTACTGGTCAGGACGTGACATCTACTTAATCTCCCATTCCTCTTAAGCTTCAGGTGACTCTTCAATTGATACATGCGTAGGCTTACGGTACACTCAAGTTTACTCCAAATACACTGTTCCAAATGCTAGCTACTTAGTTAACTTTAGTCCAAAACAACAACACGAAAGATTACTAGGTGGGGCTACAGATGATCCTTTCCGGATCATATGAAGCCATAACTGGTGGTGCGTTCTAAACCACAGGGAACCGACCTAAAGATCCCGACATCACGATTTGCCCACTAAGCTTGTTATGTTTCCAAATTCCCAGTTATCTTGAATGGACAAAAAGTAGTATGTTTCGGGCCGTGGCATACTGCATACTTTTTACTAAACAACAGTATGCGCTAAATTCAGAGTTGGTTCTCCTAGGTTTAGATGTTTGGATTGGAATAACAGCGATGTTGTCCATACCTGAGGTCTGGATTCTAATTGAAGACCTTTGGGTTTGGAGGCCCAACTGAATGAAATGGCAGGGTACGGATGGGGAAATTATGGAAGAAACCTTGGCATGTCCTTTTGTTGAAATTGGTTATTATAAGGAAATAAGGATAGCTAAACATGTAACATGTGTTACCACTTTTACAGGGATGTTACTTTTAATGGCATACCCAAATAACACCTTACATGACAAAAACACTATAAATACAAAAGTATGAGGACACCCCTTCAAATGAGTGGATTCGGCTATTTAGGCCACAACCACACACAGCCATGTAACCTCCATAGACAAAAATTGGCAGTAGAATGGCCTTTCAATTATGTTGCCGCCTTTCCAACAAGTCAGTTCGTAAAATTTCTACCCTGCTAGAACTGACCCGATCAACTGTAAGTGTTGCTATTGTGAAGTGGAAACATCAAGGAGCAACAACAGCTCATCCGCAAAGTGGTAGGCCACACAAGCTCACAGAACAGGACTGCCGAGTGCTGAAGTGCGTAGCATGTAAAAATCCTCTGTCCTCGGTTGCAACACTAACTACTAAGTTCCAAACTGCCTCTGGAAGCAATGTCACCACAATAAATGAGTCAGGAACTTGATGCAATGGGTTTCCATGTCCAAGCAGCCGCACACAAGCCTAAAAATACCATGCGCAATGCCAAGCGTCAGTTGGAGTGGTGTAAAGCTCACCATCGTTGGACTTGGAGCAGGGAGTGATGAACCAGTCATCACAAGTTGGCAGTCCAATGGACGAATCTGGGTTTGGCAGATGGCAGGAGAATGCTACCTGCCCGAATGCCTAGTGCCAACTGTAAAGGAGGAATAATGGCCTGGGGCTGTTTTTCATGGTTTGGGCTAGGGAAATCTTAATGCTACAGCATACAATGACATTCTAGACGATTCTGTGCTTCCAACTTTGTGGCAACAATTTGGGGAAGGCCCTTTCCTGTTTCAGCATGACAATGCCTCCATGCACAAAGCAAGGTCCATAGAGAAAAGGTTTGTTCTGAGATCGGTGTGGAAGAACTTGACTGGCCTACACAGAGCCCTGACCTCAACCCCATTGAACACCTTTGGGATGAATTGTAACACTGACTGTGAGCCAGGCGTAATCACCTAACATCAGTGCCTGACCTAACTAATGCTCTTGTGGCTGAATGGAAGCAAGTCCCCGCTCAATGTTCCAACATATAGTGGAAAGCCTTCCCAGAAGGGAAGGCTCCATATTAATGCCGATGATTTTGGAATGAGATGTTCGACAAACAGGTGTCCACATACCTTTGGGTCATGTAATGTATGTGAAAAGAAGATAGATTATATGTACATTGACAAGCAATGAATGAGAACTATCGTAACGAATTGTAATGTAAGGTACTAACAGAACAAGAAGAGATTATCTGGACATTTCAGGTTAGGGACCAACAAAAGCTTAGCTGCTTCTATTAGACAGACCCAGATAGACTGACGAAGACAGAAAGCAATCTCTTTAAGATTCAAGACCTAATAACACAGTGACAACAAGTGACAGATTAGGGGAAGGACATGTTTTCATTCTTTTTGACTTTATAAGAGGAACAAAAAAATGAAGAAAACCCTTTCCATATAGTCATGAAGGGTATCGCCATTCGCCATCTGTCCCGTTTGTCTCTTTAACACGCTTCACCTCCAACACATTGTAACAAGAACAACTTGATGTGGTACAGCAGACACAATCCACATTAGAAAACAAAAGATATTCCACGTTAGATAACATGATCAAAGACTTTTCCCTCTACTCTAAAGGTGTTTTGGTTATTGAGGTTATCTGAAGAGTTATGTACTGGGTTTCTAAGATTAGCCTCCTTGTCTTGTGTGTGTGAGCTACATACAGCATCATGTCTTCAGGTCCAAACAGCCAGGAGAATAATGATCCCATTCATTCCTACAAAAAAAATCTAATAACATTTTATTTGTCACATGCTTCGTAAACAACAGGTGTATACTAACTGGGAAATGCTTACTTACGGTTCCTTTTCCAACAATGCAGAGTAAAAGATAAAGACAAAAAAGTACCAGTACCGAGTTCATGTGCAGCGGTAAGAAGTAATTGAGGTAGCTATGCACATATAGATAGGGGTAAAGTGACTAGGCAACAGGATCGATAATAGACAGTAGCAGCAGCATATGTGGTGAGTGTGAAAGTGTGTGTGTGTGTGTGTGCGAGTGTGTGTGTGTGTGGACTCAGTATGCATGTGTGCGCATGTTATATGTGTTTGTGGGCGTGTGTAGTGTATGTGTGTGTGTGTTGGGGTGTCAGTGTAAGTATGAGTGAGTGTGTGTGCATAGAGTCAGTGCAAGAGAGTTAGTGCAAAAGAGGGTCAATGCAGGTTGTCTGGGTAGCCATTTGACTAGCTATTTAGCAGTCTTGTTTAGCAGTCATATGGCTTGGGGCTAGAAGCTGTTCAGGGTCCTGTTGGTTCATTGCTACTGCTTGCCCTGCGGTAGCAGGGAGAACAGTCTATGGTTTGGGTTGCTGGAGTCATTGACAATTTTTGGGGTCTTCCTCTGACACCGCCTGGTATAAAGGTCCTGGGTGGCAGGGAACTTGGCCTCAGTAATGTACTGGGCCGTACTGACCACCCTCTGTAGCACCTTGAGGTCAGGTCTCTTGCAGTTGCCGTACCAAGTAGTGATGCAGTCAGTCAAGATGCTGTCAATGGTGTGGCTTTATAACTTTTTGAGGATCTGAGGGCCCATGCCAAAACGTTTCACCCTCTTGAGGGTGTGTGTGGAATCAAAAACAATTATCAAGTTTGCTGATGACACGACGTGGTGGTGTGGACCACGTCTTGTCATCAGCAAACTTGACGATGGTGTTCGAGTGGTGTGCGGCCACATAGTCAAGTATTGACAGTTTGCCTATTTGATGGCTTGTTGGAAGTCGTAGCGGAATTTCTTATAAGCGTCCTGATTAGTGCCCCGCTCCTTGAAAGTGGCAGCTCTATCCTTTAGCTCAGTGTGGATGTTGCCTGTACTCCATGGCTTCTGGTTGGGATATGTCAATCAATCAAATGTTTTTATAAAGCCCTTTTCACATCAGCCGATGTCACAAAGTGCTATACAGAAACCCAGCCTAAAACCCCAAACAGCAAGCAATGCAGTGACCGTATGTGCATACGGACACTGTGGAGAAGATGGATGCACTTACTGTATTTATGAAGCCGGTGACTGATATGTTAAACTCCTCAATGTTATCGGATGAATCCCGGAACATATTCCAGTCTGTGCACACGAGAAATAAGAAGAAATAAGATTAACACAATAAGTAAGTAAGCATACTATATATAAGGTCAGTTCCAATACCTTATTTACAATGTGCAGGGATACTGGAGTGAAGGAGATAGATATTTATAGGGGCAAGGTGACTAGGCATCAGGATATAAGATAAACAGAGTAGCAGCAGCATGTATGTGAGTGTGCATGTGTGTAGAGTCAGTATAAATGTATGTGCATATTATGTATGAGTTAGCAGATGATGAAGTGTGTGTGTGTGTGTGAGTGAGTGTGTAGGGCCCTGTGAGTGTGCATGGAGAAATAAAATGGTCAATAAGGATACAAGGTTAACTCAGATAGTCCGTGTAGCTATTTTGTTAGCTATTTATCACTTATTGCTTGGGGATAGAAGCTGTTCAAAGGTCTGTTTGTGCCAGACTTGATGCGCCGGTACCACTTGCCGCGTGGAAGAAGAGAGGCTTGGGTGGTTGGAGTCTTTAATGATTTTCCTACCACACCACCTAATATAGATGTCCTGGATGTCAGGAAGTTCGGCCCCAGTGATGTACTGGGCTGTCCGCACCACCCTCTGTAGCACCATGTGACCGAGGGTGATGCTGTTGTGATACAAGTCAGTGATGTAGCCTGTCAAAATGCTCTCAATGGTACAGCTGTAGAACTTTTGGGGGATTTGATGGCCCATGCCAAACTTTTTCAACTTCCTACGTGTGTGTTTGGACCATTTTAAGTCTTTTGTGATTTGGTCACCGAGGAACTTGAAGCTCTCGACCTGCTCCACTGATGTAGATGGGGGCGTGCTCGCTTCCCCTGTTTCATGTTGTCCACGATCAGCTCCTTGGTCTTACTAACACTTAGGGAGAGGTTATTGTTCTGGCACCACTGTGCCAGGTTACTGACCTCCTCCCTGTAGGCTGACTCGTCATCGCCGGTGATTAGGCCTTCCACCGTCGTGTCGTCAGCAAACTTGATGATGGTGTTGGAGTCGTGCGTGGCCACAATTCCAGAGTGTACAAGAAAGGAACTAAGCACACAACCCTGTGGAGCCCTGTGTTGATGGTCAGCGTGGCGGGGGTGATGTTGCCTAACCTCACCATCTGGGGTCGGCCCATCAGGAAGTCCAGGATCCAGTAGTAAAGGCAGGTGTTCAGACCCAGAGTCCTAAGCTTGGTGGCGAGCTTGGAGGGGACAATGGTGTTGAACGCTGAGCTGTATTCAATGAACAGCATTCTCACATAGGTATTCCTCTTATCTAGGTGGGTGAGGGCAGTGTGGAGAGCAATTGAAATTGCGTCATCTATGGATCTGTTGGGGCGGTATGCAAATTGGAGTGGGTCTAGGGTGTCTGGGATGGTGGTTAATGTGTGCCATAACCAGCCTGTCAAAGCACTTCATGATTACAGAAGTGATTGCAACAGGGCGGTAGCCTTTGTGGCATAAAGCCTCAGTTCTTGGGGACAGGAATGATGATGGTCATCTTAAAACATGTGGTGATTACAGACTGGGACAAGGAGAGGTTGAAAATTACCGTGAATATGCCTGCTTTCTTTTCTGTTCATACTCTGAGAACACGCCCTGGAATACCGTCTGACCCCGCAGCCTTGCGTGTGTTGACCTGATTAAAAATCTTTTTCACGTCGGCCTCAAATAGCGAAATCACCCAATCCTCAGGGTCGGTGACGGCCCTCACACCCGGCTTGTTGTTGTTGTTGTCAAAGTGTGCATAAAACGCGTTTAATTCGTCTGGTAGAGTGGAGGGTGGAGTTAATGTCAGATTTGCCAAAGGGAGGGCAAGGGAGGGTCTTATATGCACTTCTGTGTGTGGAGTAAAGGTGATCTAGAGTTTTGTCACCTCTAGTTGCACAGGTGACATGCTGGTAAAAATTAGGTAAAACGGATTTCAGTTGCACAGCATCAAAAATCAAATGGCCACGAGAAACACCGCCTCGGAAAGTGCATTTTCTTGTTTACTTATGGCCTTACATATATATATATATATATATATATATATATGTAAACAAGAAAATGCACGTTCCGAGGCGGTGTTTCTCGTGGCCATTTGATTTTTGATGCTGTGCAACTGAAATCCGTTTTACGTATATATATATACTGCTCCAAAAAATAAAGGGAACACTAAAATAACACATCCTAGATCTGAATGAATGAAATAATCTTATTAAATACTTTTTTCTTTACATAGTTGAATGTGCTGACAACAAAATCACACAAAAATAATCAATGGAAATCCAATTTATCAACCCATGGAGGTCTGGATTTGGAGTCACACTCAAAATTAAAGTGGAAAACCATACTACAGGCTAATCCAACTTTGATGTAATGTCCTTAAAACAAGTCAAAATGAGGCTCAGTAGTGTGTGTGGCCTCCACGTGCCTGTATGACCTCCCTACAACGCCTGGGCATGCTCCTGATGAGGTGGCGGATGGTCTCCTGAGGGATCTCCTCCCAGACCTGGACTAAAGCATCTGCCAACTCCTGGACAGTCTGTGGTGCAACGTGGCGTTGGTGGATGGAGTGAGACATGATGTCCCAGATGTACTCAATTGGATTCAGGTCTGGGGAACGGGCGGGCCAGTCCATAGCATCAATGCCTTCCTCTTGCAGGAACTGCTGAAACACTCCAGCCACATGAGGTCTAGCATTGTTTGCATTAGGAGGAACCCAGGGCCAACCGCACCAGCATATGGTCTCACAAGGGGCCTGAGGATCTCATCTCGGTACCTAATGGCAGTCAGGCTACCTCTGGCGAGCACATGGAGGGCTGTGCGGCCCCCCAAAGAAATGCCACCCCACACCATGACTGACCCACCGCCAAACCGGTCATGCTGGAGGATGTTGCAGGCAGCAGAACATTCTCCACGGCGTCTCAAGACTCTGTCACGTCTGTCACATGTGCTCAGTGTGAACCTGCTTTCATCTGTGAAGAGCACAGGACGCCAGTGGCGAATTTGCCAATCTTGGTGTTCTCTGGCAAATGCCAAACGTCCTGCACGGTGTTGGGCTGTAAGCACAACCCCCACCTGTGGACGTCGGGCCCTCATACCACCCTCATGGAGTCGGTTTCTTACCATTTGAGCAGACACATGCACATTTGTGGCCTGCTGGAGGTCATTTTGCAGGGCTCTGGCAGTGCTCCTCCTGCTCCTCCTTGCACAAAGGCGGAGGTAGCGGTCCTGCTGCTGGGTTGTTGCCCTCCTACGGCCTCCTCCACGTCTCCTGATGTACTGGCCTGTCTCCTGGTAGCGCCTCCATGCTCTGGACACTACACTGACAGACACAGCAAACCTTCTTGCCACAGCTCGCATTGATGTGCCATCCTGGATGAGCTGCACCACCTGAGCCACTTGTGTGGGTTGTAGACTCCGTCTCATGCTACCACTAGAGTGAAAGCACCGCCAGCATTCAAAAGTGACCAAAACATCAGCCAGGAAGCATAAGAACTGAGATGTGGTCTGTGGTCACCACCTGCCGAACCACTCCTTTATTGTGGGTGTCTTGCTAATTGCCTATAATTTACACCTGTTGTCTATTCCATTTGCACAACAGCATGCGAAATTTATTGTCAATCAGTGTTGCTTCCTAAGTGGACAGTTTGATTTCACAGAAGTGTGATTGACTATGAGTTACATTGTGTTGTTTACGTGTTCCCTTTATTTTTTTGAGCATTGTATATATACAAAAACAACAACACAGTTACACATAAACAAACATACAGTCAATAACACAATAGAAAAATCTACGTACAGTGTATGCAAATTTAGAAGATTAGGGAGGTAAGGCAATAAATAGGCCATAGAGGTGAAATAATTACAATTTAGCATTAACACTGGAGTGAAGATGTGCAGAAGATGATGTGCAAGTAGACATACTGGGGTGAAAAAGAGCAAGAAGATAAATAACAATATGGGGATGAGGTAGTTGGGTGTGCTATTTATAGATTGGCTGTGTACAGGTACAGTGATCGTTAAGCTGCTGACAGCTGATGCTTAAAGTTAGAATGGGAGATATAAGTCTCCAGCTTCAGTGATTTTTGCAATTCGTTCCAGTCATTGGCAGCAGAGAATTGAAAGAAAGGCGGCCAAAGAGGTGTTGTCTTTGGGGATGACCAGTGAAATATACCTGATGACCAGTGAAATATACCTGTGCTACGGGTGGGTGTTGCTATGGTGACCAGTGAGCTGAGATAAGGTGGGGCTTTACCTAGCAAAGACTTACAGATGACCTGGAGCCAGTGGGTTTGGCAATGAATATGTAGTGAGGGCCAGCCAACGAGAGCATAGAGGTCACAGTGGTGGGTAGTATATGGGGCTTCGGTGACAAAACGGATGGCACTGTGATAGACTACATCCAGTTTGCTGAGTATAGTGTTGGAGGCTATTTTGTAAATGACATCGCCGAAGTCAAGGATCGGTAGGATAGTCAGTTTTACGAGGGTATGTTTGGCAGCATGAGTGAAGGAGGCTTTGTTGCGAAATAGGAAGCCAATTCTAGATTTAATTTTGGATTGGAGATGCTTAATGTGAGTCTGGAAAGAGAGTTTACAGTCTAACCAGACTGTCTTTTATCGATGGTGGTTATGATATTGTTTAGGACCTTGAGCGTGGCTGAGGTACACCCATGACCAGATCGGAAACCAGATTGCATAGTGGAGAAGTGTAAGGGCTGTCTTCAGGAATGGACCAAAATGCAGCGGAGTTAGTATTCATCTTTCAATTTAATTAGAAAGAACACTATACAAAACAAAAACAAGGAAACTGACAGCCAATAGTCCTGTCAGGTGCAACCACACTAAACAAGAAACAATTACCCACAACCCCAGTGACAAACAACTCCTACATATGTGACTCCCAATCAGGAACAACGATTCCCAGCTGTTCCTGATCAGGAGTCACAAGACACACACCAGACTGCCACGTCCTGACCCCCAAACTACTACACCAGCTCCATCTGCTGGTCAGGACGTGACAGTACCCCCCCTCAAGGTGCAGACCCCAGAACGCACCTAACCACAACAACAAAAAACCACCAACAAACAAAATCCCCAACAAAACCCTAAAACAGTAACCCTAAACAATAAGGGAGGGAAGGGAGGGTGGCTGCCGTCAACGACGGCACTGTGCTACACCCTCCCTCCCCAACCCACCTATCCTGGAGGCGGCTCAGGCTCTGGCCGTTCCAGGCAGTCTGGGCAGTCTGGCAGCTCGGGGCAGTCTGGCAGCTCGGGGCAGTCTGGCAGCTCGGGGCAGTCTGGCAGTTCGGGGCAGTCTGGCCACTCCGGCAGTTCGGGGCAGTCTGGCCACTCCGGCAGTTCGGGGCAGTCTGGCCACTCCGGCAGTTCGGGGCAGTCTGGCCACTCCGGCAGTTCGGGGCAGTCTGGCCACTCCGGCAGTTCGGGGCAGTCTGGCCACTCCGGCAGTTCGGGGCAGTCTGGCCACTCCGGCAGTTCGGGGCAGTCTGGCCACTCCGGCAGTTCGGGGCAGTCTGGCCACTCCGGCAGTTCGGGGCAGTCTGGCCACTCCGGCAGTTCGGCGCAGTCTGGCCACTCCGGCAGTTCGGCGCAGTCTGGCCACTCCGGCAGTTCGGCGCAGTCTGGCCACTCCGGCAGTTCGGCGCAGTCTGGCCACTCCGGCAGTTCGGCGCAGTCTGACCTCTCTGGCGACTGTTGACTGGCGGGCAGCTCTGGCGACTGTTGACTGGCGGGCAGCTCTGATGACGACTGTTGACTGGCGGGCAGCTCTGATGACGACTGTTGACTGGCGGGCAGCTCTGATGACGACTGTTGACTGGCGGGCAGCTCTGATGACGACTGTTGACTGGCGGGCAGCTCTGATGACGACTGTTGACTGGCGGGCAGCTCTGATGACGACTGTTGACTGGCGGGCAGCTCTGATGACTGTTGACTGGCGAGGCTGGGTTGACACACTAGACTCCTGATGCGCGGGGCTGGTATAGGACGTGCCAGCCCGGAGACACGCACCTCCATGCTAGTGCGTCTGGCGGGAAACACCGGACCGAAAGGGCGCACTGGCGGTCTTGAGTTCAGGGTTGGCATCACCCCTTCCGGCTCGATGCTCCCCTTGCACCTGCGGGGCGCTGGTACTGGGCGAACTGGGCTGTGCGTCCGTATAGGTGAGATGGTGCGCACCTCAGCGTAACATGGCGCCCTCCACCTCGTACGCACCTCCCTGTAGTCACGGGTAGCTGGCTTACGGCTCTTCCCTGGCCTGGCCAAGCTACCCGTGTGCCCCCCCCAAAAAAAATCTTGGGGCTGCCTCTCGGGTTTCCTAGCCAACCGTGTTCCAGCGTAACTTTCCCGATGGTTCCTCTGTCCAGCTGCCTCCACTCTCCTGAGTGCCTCCACCTGTTCCCATGGGAGGCAATCCCTTCCGGCCAGGATCTCTTCCCAGGTGTAGACTCCCTTGCCGTCCAGGACGTCCTCCCATGTCCATTCCTCCCTTTTTCTCTCCTGTCGCTGCTCCTTCCTCTTCCGCTGCTTGGTCCTTGTTTGGTGGGTAATTCTGTAAGGGCTGTCTTCAGGAATGGACCAAAATGCAGCGGAGTTAGTATTCATCTTTCAATTTAATTAGAAAAAACACTATACAAAACAAAAACAAGGAAACTGACAGCCAATAGTCCTGTCAGGTGCAACCACACTAAACAAGAAACAATTACCCACAAACCCCAGTGACAAACAACTCCTACATATGTGACTCCCAATCAGGAACAACGATTCCCAGCTGTTCCTGATCAGGAGTCACAAGACACACACCAGACTGCCACGTCCTGACCCCCAAACTACTACACCAGCTCCATCTGCTGGTCAGGACGTGACAAGAAGGTACGGTGGGATTTGAAATGGTTGGTGATCTGTTTGTTAACTTGGCTTTCAAAGATTTTATAAAGGCAGGGCAGGATGGATATAGGTCTATAACAGTTTGGGTCTAGAGTGTCTCTCCCTTTGAAGAGGGGGATGACCATGGCAGCTTTCCAATCTTTGGGGATCTCAGACATTACGAAAGAGAGGTTGAACAGGCTAGTAATAGGGGTAGCAACAATTTTGGCGGATACTTTTAGAAAGAGAGGGTCCAGATTGTCTAACCCTGCTGATTTGTAGGGATCCAGATTTTGCAGCTCTTTCAGAACATCAGCTGTCTGGATTTGAGTGAAGGAGAAGTGGAGAAGTTGCTGCAGGGGGTGCAGAGCTATTAGCCGGTGTAGGAGTAGCCAGGTGGAAAGCACGGCCAGCCGTAGAAAAATGCTTATTGAAATTATTGGTGGTGACAGTGTTTTCTAGCCTCAGTGCAGTGGGCAGCTGGGAGGAGGTGCTCTTATTCTCCATGGACTTTAGTGTCTCAAAACTTTTGGGAATTAGTACCTCAGGATGCAAATTTCTGTTTGAAAAAGATAGCCTTAGCTTTCCTTACAGACTGTGGATATTGGTTCCTGACTTCTCTGAAAAGTTGCATATCGTGGGGGCTATTTGATGCTATTGCAGAATGCCACAGGATGTTTTTGTGCTGGTCAAGGGCAGTCAAGTCTGGGGTGAACCAAGGGCTACATCTGTTCTTAGTTCTACATTTTTTGAATGGGGCATGCTTATTTAAGATGGTGAGGAAAGCACTTTTGAAGAGCAACCAGGCATCCTCTGGAAGAACTTGAGACTTCCTTAACATTAAAGATTGCCCACCATACCAGCCCACTATGTAGTAGCCATTGATTTCCCATGTTATTAACTAAATATGTTTATCAGTGTGTTCCATGCCAGATCATCCTCAAAATCTGCACCTCAAAGACAACTAGTCAAACCAACGTAATCTAATACAGAAATGACGTTATAGGTCAAGTGCAATTAGTGGTGAATGATGCTGCTGCCTCTCTAGGGGAACTTCCTGATGAGAAGCCAGGTACAGGGATCTGTGAGGAAGACATCCTAACTGTACACTCGTTTAATCCCCTAACCTGTTTTACTTGCATGTTTGTCAGAACTGTGATTATCCCGTGGGCCAGGGGTGTCAAACTCATTCCATGGAGGGCCGAGTGTCTGCAGGTTTTTCTTTTTTCTTTCAATTAAGACCTAGACAACCAGGTGAGAGGAGTTCTTTATTAATAAGTGACCTTAATTCATCAGTCAAGTACAAGGGTGGAGCAAAAACCCGCAGACACTCGGCCCTTTGTAGAAAGACTTTGACACATCTGCCCTAGTCCCTTAATAAGGGAGATCCATGATATGAATTGCTTAGTATAGAGGTCTTTGGACAGTTTTTTCACAAGATGGATCTGTCTGATGTAAATCTGCAAGAGGCGTATTGCAGTGGAGGTGTCACAGCTGTAATACTAAGTGATGAGTAGGAGACAGCCTGAGCGCAATGGAGGGAGCAGCGGGATGACCTCCTGTTGCTGACGTGAGCCGTGGAGGAGCTGCTGCTGTGGCCTCAATGTTTTGGAGTAATCCTAAGAAGGTGGAGGCTTCCGGGGAATCGAGAGGTTCCTGTGGCCCTACAGTTCGGGAATGCACAAGGATCTGCTAGTACTGCAGTGGTTGAGCTGTGTGGGTCGTGGAATGGGAAGCTCCACAGTGGGACCGTATGTTGGTAAAGTCAGCGGTTGTCCCTAAGGGACAGTGTGTATATGTTTTGGAGGATCAGCAGCCATATTGACAACTTTGAATCGTTTGAACATGATAGGTCTGAATGACATTGCTTTCTTTCATCAGCATAGTGCTCAAAACTGCATTTGAGGTTCTGTAAAAAGAGGAGGGTAATGTGAGGAAGACATCTTCACTGGATGCTCTTTTAATCCCCTAAACTGTTTTACTATTTGAATGTTGTATGTTTCACTGTTTTTACCTAGGCCCAGTCTCAACCCACTTTTCATATCCAATCAGTATCACAAGATCTATTGTCAGTTACACCCTAATCAGCTTAATTGTCTTCACCTGTTAATTTTGCAGGGCTGGTGGCAGCCATTTTGTGTTGATTGGCCACACCTATCCTTGATTGTTTGCTTCTCCTTTAAATTGAGCTGTGGAGAATGGAAAAGACTGCTTGTTTTACCTGTCTATTTTTAAATACATATCTGTAATTTTGGCGAAGACTTTTGTTGAAATGTGAAATGTCAGAATAATAGTTGAGAGAATTATTTATTTCAGCTTTTATTTCTTTCATCACATTCCCAGTGGGTTAGAAGGTTACATACACTCAATTAGTATTTGGTAGTATTGCCTTTTAAATTGTTTAACTTGGGTCAAACATTTCGGGTAGCCTTCCACAAGCTTCCAACAACAAGTTGGGTGAATTTTGGCCCATTCCTCCTGAGAGCTGGTGTAACTGAGTCGGGAGTGTAGGCCTCCTTGCTCGCACACGCTTTTTCAGTTCTGTCCACACATTTTATATAGGATTGAGGTCAGGGCTTAGTGACGGCCACTCCAATACCTTGACTTTGTTGTCCTTAAGCCATTTTGCCACAACTTTGGAAGTATGCTTGGGGTCATTGTCCATTTGGAAAACCCATTTGCGACCAAGCTTTAACTTCCTGACGGATGTCTTGAGATGTTGCTTCAATATATCCACATAATTTTCCAACCTCGTGATGCCATCATTTTGTGAGGTGCACCAGTCCCTTCTGCAGCAAAGCACCCCCACACCATGATGCTGCTTCACAGTTGGGATGGTGTTCTTTCCCTTTTTCCTCCAAACATAACTATGGTCATTATGGCCAAACAGTTCTATTTTTTTTCATAAGACCAGAGGACATTTCTCCCAAAATGATGATCTTTGTGTGCAGTTGCAAATCGTAGTCTGGCTTTTTTATGGCTGTTTTGGAGCAGTGGCTTCTTCCTTGCTGAGCGGCCTTTCAGGTTATGCCAATATAGAACTCATTTTACTGTGGATATAGATACTTTTGTACCTGTTTCCTCCAGCATCTTCACAAGGTCCTTTGCTGTTGTTCTGGGATTGATTTGCACTTTTCGCACCAAAGTACGTTCATCTCTAGGAGGCAGAATGCGTCTCCTTCCTGAGCGGTATGACAGCTGCGTGGTCCCATGGTGTTTATACTTGCGTATTATTGTTTGTACAGATGAACGTGGTACATTCAGGCGTTTGGAAATTGCTCCCGAGGAGGAACCAGACTTGTGGAGGTCTACAATTTTTTTTCTGAGGTCTTGGCTGATTTCTTTTGATTTTCCCATAATGTCAAGCAAAGAGGCACTGCGTTTGAAGGTAGGCCTTGAAATACATCCATACAAAAAACGGCTAAGGAGTATTGGTGTCTCTGAGGGGTCTTTGGGCTGGTTTCCTAACTACCTCTCTCAAAGAGTGCAGTGTATAAAGTCAGAAAATCAGCCGTCTCAAACACTGCCTGTCACCAAGGGAATACCCCAAGGCTCGATCCTAGGCCCCATGCTCTTCTCGAATTACGTCAACAACATAGCTCAGGCAGTAGGAAGCTCTCATCCATTTATATGCAGAAGAGACAGTCTTATACTCAGCTGGCCCCTCCCCGGATTTTGTGTTAAATGCTCTACAACAAAGCTTTCTTAGTGTCCAACAAGCTTTCTCTACCCTTAACCTTGTTCTGAACACCTCCAAAACAAAGGTCATGTGGTTTGGAAAGAAGAATGCCCCTCTTCCCACAGGTGTTATTACTACCTCTGAGGGTTTAGAGCTTGAGGTAGTCACCTCATACAAGTACTTGGGAGTATGGCTAGTCGCTGCACTGTCTTTCTCTCAGCACATATCAAAGCTGCAGGCTAAAGTGAAATCTAGACTTGGTTTCCTCTATCGTAATCGTTCCTCTTTCACCCCAGCTGCCAAACTAACCCTGATTCAGATAACCATCCTACCCATGCTGGATTACGGAGACATAATTTATAGATCAGCAGGTAAGGGGGCTCTCGAGCGGCTAGATGTTCTTTACCATTCGGCCTTCAGATTTGCCACCAATGCTCCTTATAGGACACATCACTGCACTCTATACTCCTCTGTAAACTGGTCATCTTTTTATACCCGTTGCAAGACCCACTGGTTGACGCTTATTTATAAAACCCTCTTAGGCTTCACTTCCCCCTATCTGAGATATCTACTGCAGCCCTCATCCTCCACATACAACACCCATTCTGCCAGTCACATTCTGTTAAAGGTCCCCAAAGCACACACATTACTGGGTCGCTCCTCTTTTCAGTTCGCTGCATCTACCGACTGGAACGAGCTGCAACAAACACTCAAATTGAAGTTGTATCTTCATTTATCTTCATTCATTCATCTTCAACTCAATCATGGACACTCTTACTGACAGTTGTGGCTGCTTTGTGTGATGTATTGTTGTTTCTACCTTCTTGCCCTTTGTGCTGTTATCTGTGCCAAATAATGTTTGTACCATGTTTTATGCTGCTACCATGTTGTTATGTTGTGTTGCTACCATGCTGTGTAGTCATGTGTTGCTGCCTTGCTATGTTGTTGTCTTAGGTCTCTCTTTATGTAGTGTTGTGTTGTCTCTCTTGATGTGTGTTTAGTCCTATATTTATATTGTATCTATTTTACATTTTTAATCCCATGCCCCAAATAAGAATTTGTTCTTAACTGACTTGGCTAGTTAAATAAAGGTTAAATAAAAAATAAATAAAACCATCTTGCAGTCCGACCGATGAATCTGGGTTTGGCTCTTGCGGCTGAACAGAAGCAAGTCCCCGCACCAATGTTCCGACATTTAGTGGAAAGCCTTCCCAGAAGAGTGGAAGCTGTTATAGAAGCAAAGGGGGGACCATCTCCATATTAATGCAGATGATTTTGGAATGAGGTGTTCAACGAGCATGTGTCCACATACATTTGGTCATGTAGTGTACTTCATTGACTTACTGTATGAGGTGAAGACAAAATGACTGAGAAGCTCAGCTTATTAGTGGTGGGCATGGTGAGTTAAGACAGACATCCCCAAATGGGCACTTTCCTACATTGGCGCACAGCAGGCCAGATAGGCTACTTTAATGTGCTCAGGCGCGTGCGCTCCCTCAACATTAAAAGGATAGAGAAACCAGACACATGCTTATTGCTCACATGGAGAACTCCAAACAAAGCCAATGAAAACATTTTCAAAACTCGCAAATGATGGTTATGAAATAAGCCCAAACTTATTTTTCACAAGTGTAACAGGTTGTGAACTCTGCAAACAATGTTCCTACTCCGAAAATAACGGTAAATTACTATAATTAATACATGCATTAACATAAATCAATGTAACCAAATTATGGGGATTAACGGTACATTTACTAGGCCTACTGGTGACATATGTAATGGGGAATTCATCAAAATAAGCAATCAAAGGGCAAACAATTCACACAATGATACAATGAATGCCCAATATTTGGCGGGAGTACGCTGACCGCATTCTGGAGAGCTGAGTGGGTGCATTCTGGAGAGCGACCCGCCATATCTTAGACACACCCTTCCCCTTCTTCTTGTTTCAACATTTTCAATTATACTCAAGACACATTATCTCATTCATATTTTAGATACTTTTCACTGACAGCTACAACTCAATAATCAGCTAGGCCTATTGCCAAGCGAACTGCCCAAATTGCAGGCTTCCCAAATATGCATAGGCCTGCATGCTTGTGATTTGAAACAATCCACAGCTATTTGTTTTAAAGAAGCTAATGATCCTCTGTGGCTAAGTCATGCTCTCTGAAGTATATTGAATAATTTTATTTAGACAGGAGTAATTATAAAGTTTTGGTTAAACGTACTTAAACATACTTTAAGGGAAGCCAGCATCCGAAAGTACACTGCACCTGTCAACTTTGTCTCTTCCTCTCTGCCGAAACAATCTCGTGTGAGAAAGCATCCTTGCGAGTGAAACAGAACCCCTCTGTCTAACTATATGTAACACATGCATATTATGCTGTCTGGACAAAATTAGTATGACATGCCATACTCTTTTTGTCCAGACAGCATAACATGCGTGGTCTACACATTCTGAGACAGAGGGGCGCTGTTTTGCTCGCTCTGATGCTTTATCTGAGATTGATGTGTCTTTCTGTCGGTGTGCTTCTCGGTCAAATAAATTAGCAATATTTCAATATTTTAATTGGATGGGCAAGGAGGCCTATAACGCTGACCCTGACACACACACACACATCCCTCCCCTCCGGCCTGTCTCCCCGTAACCTTGGCTGTTGCCCAGATTACAGATGATGTTGTGACAGGCAGAGTTACTGGAGGTGAGCCTGTGTGATGACAGACTAGGGCCTTTATCAGTGACCAGCACACTGCCAGCTTGCTTTTTAAAGATTAGCCCCCAGGTTGAAACCCTAAACTGCCTCCCTGCCTCCCTGCCCGTCTCTTTACATATTTCAGGAGTTTAAACCCCTGCCGCTCTGCGGGGTCGCTATAATTGGTCCATTTCCTGCTTATGAAGTGCCTGGTCTGTTTTAATTGACTGGGTCCTTTATTGGCTTTGAGACGGTTCAAATGGGAACCAAATGTAGAGGCACAGAGGAAGCTAGCACAGGCTATCTGATACACACTAGAAAGAACCGCAGGATGCTAACAAGAAATTCCAGGAATCAGAACTGAAGTGTTAGCATGTACACAGAGGATTAGCAAATGGAGATGTTGTCTGGGACTCCAGCATGTAAGCTGTGTTCTTAGCAAATATACCAGACATATCCACAGATGTAAGCCATAAGCATGAGTCTCTTTTCTTATATGGAGCTAGATTAGCCATTTTTTAGCATCAACTGCATCTTCAGTTCATTGATCTTGTTGTTGTTGTTGTTGTTTTATTCAATGGGGAAGGATATGAAATAGGACCCTTATTTGGGCCGGTTTCATCACAACATTTTAAACTGACGACATTCACCAAAATGTATATTCTTGTCTTTGATGTTTTCATGGATAGGGCAAATAGCCTATCAATGCAAAGTATAAACACTCCTGAATGCAAAATGTCCTTTGAGGTTAGTAGTGGCATCTGTAGTATGAGTGAAGTGTGTTTGTTGAAATTGCATTTGGTTCGCTTCCATACTGTTTTCACCAATGAGAAAATCAACCGTTCAAAACTGTAAGCTTTAAGCACCACATATGGAATTTGTTTGGAGGCAAATAAAAAGGCACATATTTCAGTGAAGAAAAAGCCACTTATTCCAGACACAGTAGCCAGAGACAAAAGTCAATAGTAGTGGTAGGGGTCCAGTTGAATGCTAGGTGATGTTAATTGACATTGTTTAACCACTCAATTTATTGTATTGTGAGAATGGTCCCCCCTAGTACTGGCCATGAAGTAGGGACCATTGTCCAGGTTGTTTAGGTTGTCCAGGTACACTGTGCTGCTGGAAGCTTCCTGTCTCCCCATTACACTTTTCAATGACTCTGGCATGGTGGGGATTGTCGTATCCCGCGGTGCATCTGAAAGGAAGCAGCCGCCTTGTGTAAATGTCAGAGAGGTGACTTGTTTTTAACTCTTCGCAGGCACTCACTATGTGCGTGTGTGTGTGTGTGTATGTAGCCTAATAAAGCTTTGACCATTACTGTGCTGCCCTCACTTTACTATGCAAGCCCCATTTAAACCAATGTTTAAATATTGCTGTTTTAGGAGTAGCCTACATCCAGACATTTTTCAAAAAGCTATAAAAGTGAGATTTCAAAGTGTCCTATTTCATTGGAGTATGTGCTGATTTTCAAAAGTGTTAATAAGCTCACTTTTCTTACGCAGACTTGATTTAAATGTGACATTAGCTGTACGACAATTAAATATGCCTAGTTAATGACTAAAACATGAAGGAAAAGAACAATAGAATGGGAGCCAAAAAGGAAGCCACAAAAGTACAACTATGTCAGCTTCAATTAACCCAGCCTGAAGAGCAGGAAACAGCAGAACTGATGATGTCTAATTTGTCCTAGTTGTGCCCACTTTTCCCACGTGTGCAGCGCTCATAGCTTTCAGCACTGGCTTTTCCAAATATTCACACTTTCCCCACATTAACCCCTAAGGAAAATATGTCCTGGACTTTCGCTCGGGATCGGGTTTATCTAGGAAAACCATGGGCCAAGTTTCCGCCACACATGCATGTAACACCCCCTCTCCCCCTCTTCTCCACACCCCGACTGACGATGAATTAGTTATATAGGAATGGGGAAAGACACACATTCACACTCTCTCTTACTCAGTTCCGCACTCTCCCTCACACTCTATCCCTCACCCTTTCCCTCTCCTACGCCACACACACACTCTCCACGTCACATTTCAAGCCCTACCCTGTAGAGAGCAGCTCACATATGCTAGCCATTTAGCGGGGTATTTTTGTCTGTGCGAGTGGGCAGCGGTGTCACTCACAGTCGTTTCAGCTCAGCAGTGGGAGAGAGCTGTGAAAGCCAGTCACTAACAAGCAGAGAAATTCCCTCTCTCCCCACGTCCCTCTACCAGATGGCTAATCTCCCCAGAATAAGAAACACACTCCTTAATCAGATTTAGCAGACAAAAATCACACCGCAATAATTAAAATGCCCCGTGGTCACCAGTCCCCGACAACGAGGTGACTACAGAATAAAATATGGTCTCATTTTCATAATTTGACACATTGAAATATCTTTAGTGGCTCTCAAAAATCCTCGAGGCCGCTAAAACGGAATGAAACATCTCACACTTTTGCGCTGACATGCAGCCTGCCTGAAGAGCAGAGAGTCACAACAACAAAACAATTATGTTTTGACCCAGATATGATAACATACATAAAACCAGCGCTTGACCAAAAGAAAGATAGGAAGCTAGCTAAACACAATCTTCACACCTGTGTCTGCCTATGTTTGCCTGTGTCTAGGTCTACCTGTGGTCCAGAATTATGACAGCTTTTGATTCCTCTTGGCATGGTGCCAGTGTGTTGCCCGAGGATGCCCGCAGGTGTCTGAGGCAGTGTATTCCATTAGCTACATGTGTAGGCCCGCTCCTCTTGTTCCTCGGAGACACCCTTCTACCGATGTCTACTGCATTCCCACAGATCCCAGAGCCGATCCTAGATTCCCAGAGATCCCACAACAGCCAACGTGCATCTGAAGCCTGCCATCTGTCGCGTGATAGTAAGGGATAGGAGCGCCGCCGCCGTTCCTCTGACCACTTAGCCTCTTGCTGTCACTCAGGCAGCAGATGATTGGCTGTCAACGTAGGTGGCATCTCCACACAACCTGAGAACATGAGGAACGTGATCCGAAATAAGTTGTTAGACACTGACATTCCTGAAGTCAAGAAACTCATTCATAATAAGAATGTAGTGTTGCTCATGTTAATTAAGAGAACATGAGTTTAGGGACTACAATTGTTAAATGTCACAATTTTGACAAACTCTGACCATGTTGTGTTTTAGAGTAGTGCTAAAAATGATGTATGTTTAGTCATGTTTTTTTTAAACCGTTGTCATACTTTGATTTGAACTCCATCTTTAATTAACTGCTTAACACACACAGTAAACACAACAACATGTATTGATGTGTGGTGCAATACCTCATTGTATTTACACTGGTTAGTGGAAAATGCTTCATTTGTGGACACAAGGAATCAGGAACAGCTGTTTCGCAGAGACACTAATGATGCCATGCCCAGAATCATCAGTAGGGAGCCGTCCACTGCAGGGGCTGTCACTCAACCGACAGAATGGCAGCGGCAGGACCTCTGTTTGGGGAAGTCACCTGTCACTCATCTCCTAGGCCGTGGGGGAACAGCTGGGCCAGCCAATCAGAGGAGGTCCCAGCACAGCAGGCCCTGAAACCAGGAAGAGAGGAACCATCTGGTAGGAGGGCGGGAGAGAACGACTCTATATGGACAGCAAAACAGAGAAGTGACACACGGTTGAGGGCATTTGGATTCGTCTTGTTCAACAATTCTGCCATGGTTGTTGTTTAGTCTTATTCTGATTCTAGTAATGTTTTTTGTAATAGACATGTTATGCACCCCATGATAGACTTCAGTGATAGACCTCCCAGTGGAGGAGTTTGTGGCCAGCATTAGGATGATGTCCAAAACGTGCTGTCACACTCCCTTTGATTAGTGGCACATACCATGCATCAACACATTATCATTGTGGTATCATGTAACTTACCACCATGAAATATCCAGATGAAGGATATTATTGTGATGACAACAGAAGTATATCGGTCATAATGGAATAGAAATCGTATAATTAAAAATGACAAAATACATTTCGGGTGAAAACAGAGTGCTTTCTGTATATGCAACAGTGGTCTTTATTACTTTGATAAGAGACAGATCTGCTCAGAGATAGGTCACAAGTAATGGGATTGAATGGGAATTTGTGCGCTACATTTACTTAATCTTCTATGTGATTTATAGTGGTTAACACCTCATAAAAATAGGGGCCGCAATTACTGTGGAAAATTAGAGGGCAGCATTACCATCATGCTAATAAGTAGTGAATATAATTACATTTATCACCGTATTGTCACAGAGATTGATAAACTCACGCTCAATCTCGTTAATCTCTCAATAACATCCACCGCAGAATTTCACAATTATGAGTTTCGTATAGCCCTGACAAAAGGATGGAGGTAGAGAGAGAAAAAGAGAGAGAGATGGGTAGAGACAGATATATATATATATATATATATATATATACACATATCTTCAGAAAGTATTCTGATCCCTTGACTATTTTCTCATTTTGTTATGTTACAGCCTTATTCTGAAATGGATTAAATAAATTTTAAATCCTCAACAATCTACACACAATACCCCATAATGACAAAGCGAAAACAGGTTTTGTCTGTAGAGCTCCGAGACAGGATTGTGTCAAGGCACAGATCTGGAGAAGGGTACCAAAACATTTCTGCAACATTGAAGGTCCCCAAGAACAAAGTGGCCTCCATCATTCTTAAATGGAAGAAGTTTGGAACCACCAAGACTCTTCCTAGAGCTGGCCGCCCGGCCAAACTGAGCAATCGGGGGAGAAGGGCCTTGGTCAGGGAGAAGACCAAGAACCCAATAGTCACTCTGACAGAGGTCTAGAGTTCCTCTGTGGAGATGGGAGAACCTTCCAGAAGGACAACCATTTCTGCAGCACTCCACCAATCAGGCCTTTATGGTGGCAAGACAGAAACCACTTCTCAGTAAAAGCCAAATTCTCTAGTCTGATGAAACCAAGATTGAACTCTATAGCCTGAATACCAAGCGTCACGTCTGGAGGAAGCCTGGCACCATCCCTACGGTAAAGCATGGTGGTGTCAGCATCATGCTATGGGGATGTTTTTCTGGGAGTCTAGTCAGGATCGAGGCAAAGATGAATGTAGATCCATACTCCAGAGCGCTCAGGACCGCAGACTTGGGCGAAGGTTCAACTTCCAACAGGACAACAACCCTAAGCACACAGCCAAGACAATGCAGGAGTGGCTACGGGACAAGTCTTTGAATGTCCTTGAGTGGCTTAGCCAGTGCCCGGACTTGAACCTGATCGAACATCTCTGGAGAGACCTGAAAATAACTGTGCAGCAATGCTCCCCATCCATCCTGACAGAGCTTGAACTCCCATTTATTTTTAATAAATAAGCAAAAGTGGAGAAAAAAAAAGGGTTTTGCTTTGTCATTATTGTGTGTAGATTGATGAGGGAAAAACAGTTTAATCAATTTTAGAATATGGCTGTGACCTAACATAATTTGGAAAAGTCAAGGGGCCTGAATACTTTCAGAAGGCACTGTATGTATATATGTATATGTACGCTACCGTTCAAAAGTTTTGCGTCACTTAGAAATGTCCTTGTTTTTGAAAGAAAAGCCTTTTTTTTTGTCCATTCAAATAACATAAAATTGATCAGAAATACAGTGAAGACATTGTTAACCTCTCTAGGGTATGTGGGACGAAATCGTCCCACCTACGTAACAGCCAGTGTAATCCCGTGGCGCGTTATTCAAAAACCTCAAAAATGCTAAAACTTCCATTTTTCAAACATATGACTATTTTACAGCATTTTAAAGACAAGACTCTCGATAATCTAACCACACTGTCCGATTTCAAAAAGGCTTTACAACGAAAGCAAAACATTAGATTATGTCAGCAGAGTACCCAGCCCGAAATAATCAGACACCCATTTTTCAAGCTAGCATATAATGTCACATAAACCCAAACCACAGCTAAATGCAGCACTAACCTTTGATGATCTTCATCAGATGACAACCCTAGGACATTATGTTATACAATACATGCATGTTTTGTTCAATCAAGTTCATATTTATATAAAAAAACAGCTTTTTACATTAGCATGTGACTAGCATGTGACTAGCATTCCCACCGAACACTGCCGGTGAATTTACTAAATTACTCACGATAAACGTTCACAAAAAGCATAACAACTATTTTAAGAATTATAGATACAGAACTCCTCTATGCACTCGCTATGTCCGATTTTAAAATAGCTTTTCAGTGAAAACACATTTTGCAATATTCTCAGTAGATAGCCCGGCATCACAGGGCTAGCTATTTAGACACCCAGCAAGTTTAGCACTCACCAAAGTCAGATTTACTATAAGAAAAATGTTATTACCTTTGGTGTTCTTCGTCAGAATGCACTCCCAGGACTTCTACTTCAATAACAAATGTTGGTTTGGTTCAAAATAATCCATAGTTATATCCAAACAGCGGCGTTTTGTTCGTGCGTTCAAGACACTATCCGAAAGGGTAAATAAGGGTGACGAGCATGGCGCAATTCGTGACAAAAAAATTCTAAATATTCCATTACCGTACTTCGAAGCATGTCAACCGCTGTTTAAAAACAATTTTTATGCATTTTTTCTCATAAAAAAAGCGATAATATTCCGACCGGGAATCTGCGTTTAGGTAAACAGATGAAAGAAAATAAAGCACGGGGTCGACTCGTGCACGCGCCTAAGCCCATAGTACTCTGATCAGCCACTTGCCAAAAGCGATAATGTGTTTCAGCCAGAGGCTGCCTCGATATCGTTCAGCTTTTTCCCGGGCTCTGAGAGCCTATGGGAGCCGTAGGAAGTGTCACGTTAGAGCAAAGATCCTCAGTCTTCAATAAAAAGAGCCAAGATGAAACAACTTGTCAGACAGGCCACTTCCTGCATGGAATCTTCTCAGGTTTTGGCCTGCCATTTGAGTTCTGTTATACTCACAGACACCATTCAAACAGTTTTAGAAACTTTAGGGTGTTTTCTATCCAAAGCCAATAATTATATGCATATTCTAGTTACTGGGCAGGAGTAGTAACCAGATTAAATCGGGTACGTTTTTTTATCCGGCCGTGAAAATACTGCCCCCTAGCCATAACAGGTTATACTGGCCAGGACGTGACACACTGAGCCTGAATGAGGATCCTCCACATTTATATCTTTCGTCAAATCTATCGTACAGTTCCAGTCCCCGCCTACCACCAGCGTCTCCTCAGACGCTGCCTGTGAGAGTTCCTGTCTAAGACACCCAAACAGAAGCCCCCTCTCTCTACCTGTGTTAGGCGCATCCACATTTATAAGGACAAAACCCCTGTTGTTAATTTCTGCTTTTACTACAAGCAGTCTACCCCTACACACCTCCTTTAGAGGAGCAAATTTTTACAGACAGACACGGTGCAAAAAGGATTGAGAGAGAGAGAAAGAGAGAGAGAAAGGCTCCTGCCCATCTCGAGTACCCTATTCCTAGCAGATAATTACCAACTCTAAAAAAATAAAAGTGTCTTTGTGTGGTGCTCTGAAAGGAGAAACTCTCGAGCATTGAGGAGATAAAGGCCAAAACAAAAGGGTCCTGAATTGGACCAGGATTAGCTTTAATGGTGGTAATTACCAGAGGGGATAACATCATGGCCCTCTATGCCTATCACAACGGGCCTCCTATCACAGGGCGGATGTCAGGAGAAAGGGAGAACAACACGTGAATCAGCTAGGGCCTCTTTCCTGGTTGGCTGGTGCACCAACTGGTGCACATTTATTTGTAAAAACAATTGGGCAAGCCCATCCATGCATGGCTTGCCTGCCCTCTTTACACTAAAAGCTTCATCTCAATGCCCCAATAATGGCTTTTGCAAAAAACAGAGGCTCTCCAACACTGTTGCTTCTTGAATTACAATCTGGGCTGATGGCACAGACGAGCTACCCTGAATTATAACGCCAGAGACAGGCTTGTGCTCAGCCTCAGTTTATATAGGAAGTGCTATAGGAAAGTCGAGGCACATTGGGCGCCTGCGATAAAATGTTATTATCCAAAGGCTATTGATGGTGATGAGGTCTGATGCTTGAAAACAAGAGGAATTAAAATACAACATGGCTCTAGTCTACAGCTACAATATATACAATACAAAATGGGCCCCCAGCCATTTGTTCCTAACGAAGACAGAACCCATAAAAGCTGTGGGACGTTGATCAACTCAAAAGGCTGTAATTTATCTGCTTTTTAATCTTGGGTTTGCCACTCTAATTTTAATGTAAACCGTTTACCTACGCTCAGATGTTGCATACTAAATCCAAAGTAGTTATTTTCTCCAGTTATGTGATACCGGACAGATTTTAGCCTTGCTCTCCTCACTACCTGTGGTTTTAGCACCCTGCACATTTCCCAGCTCTGAAGGACCAAGGTGTACAAGGTTTGCTGACCTGTGGGCGTGTTTCTTTCCTGCAAGCTGAATCCATGAAAAACCACCAGACAATAAATGCAAGATTTAAGCTGCAGAATCCATATATATCTTTTCCCTGCCTAGTTATCCCTCTGTCCATATGTCCAATATAATGTATACTGTCAAGGAGTAAATATTAAATATGGAAGCATCATCACATTCCCGGGTCACTGAAGCACATGTGTTCTCTCATTCACTTCAAATGTACCACGTTTGCAAGTACTCGCTGTAGTGAAAATGTGCTTCTAATGTAAACGATTTGTGGACAGACAGCTATTTGATTAAGAAGTCTTGCAGTAACATTTCCCTTTCAATAAGAGCTTCAGGTATGCTAGTGCTTTCTAACATTGATGTAGGTATGAAGAAGAATGATGCTAGGATAGATAGAGTATCACTTCCCTGCATTATATCAACATAACACAGCCCACACGCCAGTTATTTGTGCAGACTAAATTCTTTGAGCATGTAAGTAAGCATTTCACTGTAAGGTCTACACCTGTTGTATTCGGCGCACGTGACAAATAAACTTTGATTTGATTAGATGCCTAGTGTTTTTATCCTCACATTTATCAGATTTCAGTGTATTATTTCTATATTAATACCGAAAGGATTTATCAGAACATACAGTGTTGGGCCACCAAGGTTGTACCAGTCAGCAGTTGAAATTCAGGGTAGGATTACTAGGACGTTGACCTGTGTCACTCCAACATGAGAGCCAACCTAAAGCACAGGTCACACTGTGTTTAATTCGGTTTTTGAGCCACTACAGAGCCACTCACTGAGGCGAATAGAACTGCCATTCAAAATCCCATGCAACAAGATCCTCATTGGAAGCCAATCTATATCCTTTAGTTCTAGATCTTTATCTTATCTATCTATAAATATGGAAGCATCATCACATTCCCGGGTCACTAAAGCACGTGTATGACCCCTTCTATTTGTCGAGTGTGGCTCTTTCTTTGCTCCACAATGAGCCCAGTAAAATGTGTTCTCTCATTCACTTCAAATGTACCACGTTTGCAAGTACTCGCTGTAGTGAAAATGTGCTTCTAATGTAAACGATTTGTGGACAGACAGACATTTGATTAAGAAGTCTTGCAGTAACATTTCCCTTTCAATAAGAGCTTCAGGTATGCTAGTGCTTTCTAACATTGATGTAGGTATGAAGAAGAATGATGCTAGGATAGATAGAGTATCACTTCCCTGCATTACATCAACATAACACAGCCCACACGCCAGTTATTTGTGCAGACTAAATTCTTTGAGGTCGACATCAAAGTTGGACCACATGTCTCCTCTTACACAAGGAAGTAAATATGGACCACCCCCCCGAATTCCTCCCACCACCCACCCAGCGAATAAGTTTGTGGTTAGCATATTTCATTTCAAAAGTACCAATAATGTTTCTAATGTGTGCGAGTCACAGGCACGATAAATTAACACACCGCAAGCTCTTGTCATGGCCTCATTTGACTGGCCCCACAGACACAATCTCATACAATCGTAAATTATCCCCTGACACTCTTCGGAAAACCCATAGCCTCCACCCACCCCCACCCCCCGTGCACCCCCGTCCACTTCTCGGTGTGGAGATAAAACACATGAAACACAATACACAAGAATTGCCTTATCATTCTGGAAGCCATGACAGGGAAAATGGAGCATATTAAGCATGTTATAATACACATCACTGTCTATTTCAGCAGGCATATTGTATACTCCTAAAAAAGAAACGTCCTCTCACTGTCAACTGCGTTTATTTTCAGCAAACTTAACATGTGTAAATATTTGTATTAACATAACAAGATTCAACAACTGAGACACAAACTGAACAAGTTCCACAGACATGGGACTAACAGAAATGGAATAATGTGTCCCTGAACAAAGGGGGGGGGGGGTAAAAATCAAAAGTAGCAGTCAGTATCTGGTGTGGCGAACAGCTGCACTAAGTACTGCAGTGCATCTCCTCCTCATGGACTGCACCAGATATGCCAGTTCTTGCTGTGAGATGTTACACCACTCTTCCACCAAAGCACCTGCAAGTTCCCGGACATTTCTGGGGGGAATGGCCCTAGCCCTCACCCTCCGATCCAACAGGTTACAGATGTGCTCAATGGGATTAAGATCCGGGCTCTTCGCTGGCCATGGCAGAACACTGACATTCCTGTCTTGCAGGAAATCACGCACAGAATGAGCAGTATGGCTGGTGGCATTGTCATGCTGGAGGGTCATGTCAGGATGAGCCTGCAGGAAGGGTACCACATGAGGGAGGAGGATGTCTTCCTTGTAACACACAACATTGAGATTGCCAGCAATGACAACAAGCTCAGTCCGATGATGCTGTGACACATCGCCCCAGACCATGATGGACCTTCCACCTCCAAATCAATCCCGCTCCAGAGTACAGGCTGCGGTGTGATGCTCATTCCTTCAACGATAAACGCGAATCCGACCATCACCCCTGGTGAGACAACACCGCGACTCGTCAGTGAAGACCTAGTTTTGCCAGTCCTGTTTGGTCCAGCGACGGTGGGTTTGTGCCCATAGGCGACGTTGTTACCTTTGAGGTCTGGTGAGCACCTGCCTTACAACAGGCCTACAAGCCCTCAGTCCAGCCTCTCTCAGTCTATTGTGGACAGTCTGAGCACTGATGGAGGGATTGTGCATTCCTGGTGTAACTTGGCCTGTTGTTGTTGCCATCCTGTACCTGTCCCGCAGGTGTGATGTTCGGATGTACCGATCCTGTGCAGGTGTTGTTACACATGGTCTGCCACTGCGAGGACAATCAGCTGTCCGTTCTGTCTCCCTGTAGCGCTGTCTTCGGCATCTCGCAGTATGGACATTGCAATTTATTGCCCTGGCCATATCTGCAGTGCTCATGCTTCCTTGCAGCATGGCTAAGGCACGTTCACGCAGATGAGCAGGGACCCTGGGCATCTTTCTTTTGGTGTTTTTCAGAGTCAGTAGAAAGGCCTCTTTATAGTGTCCTAAGTGTTCATAACTGTGACCTTAATTGCCTGCCGTTTGTCTGTAAGCTGTTAGTGTCTTAACGACCATTCCACAGGTGCATGTTCATTAATTGCTTATGGTTCATTGAACAAGCATGGGAAACGGTGTTTAAACCCTTTACAATGAAGATCTGTGAAGTTACTTGGATTTTTACGAATTATCTTTGAAAGACAGGGTCCTGAAAAAGGGACGTTTCTTTTTTGCTGAGTTTATTTGTAAGTGTGTAGTGTCATCCCACCCTCGGGTGATCGTGTGCTTGAAACAGTTCCAGCGAACACATGTACATGTGATTTACGGTACATGAATAAAGCATATCTGTAAGTGATTTGGATGCCATGATTGTTGTATTGTATAAGCATGTGATGTAGACGTTTAGTGTGAATGCACGCACATCCCCTCTCTGTCTTTTCCTCTCCTCCTCTTACGCAAACACACACCAACCTTGCACACATGCGTGCTCACACGTACACATGCAATCCCGCCCCAACGTTCCCACACACAAACAGTATAGAGACAATACACCCATAAAGTTAAAATGTCTCCACACACTCCAGCCTTTTGGTGCTCCTCTTTGTCCATGTTATTACCCCAGGTATTGTCTGGCTAAATTGGTATGCTAATCAAGCGCTGTAGTCTAAAGTTGACATGACACTAGACTGGCAGCTCCATGACGATTGATATCCCGCTCTAGCACCACCCAGATGATCAGATTTGGAAGTGCTGCGGCCACTGTCCCCCTAATGTTAGCCTCCTCTTTGAGAGGACGGCAAAGTCATCCAGATTCCACGCACCACGTCCCAAGTTGTTGAATTGCTATCTTTTGAGCCAATTGAAGCTGAGTGTCCAGGCCGTGTCTTAAATGGCACCCTATTCCCTAGATAATGTCCTATTTTTGACCAGGCCTCAGGTCAAAAGTACTGCATTATAAAGGGAATAGGGTGCCATTTGCATGCTGAGAGTGTCCAGGCATGCTTCTGGTATGGGGATGTTCCCTATTCTCTCTGTAACCTTACCCTGCAACCTGTCATAAATTACCTTTCCTGGTGTAATGGCTCCACTCCTTTCACAGAGGATGCACAGAAGGCCTTCCAGCATGTCTGCGAGCCATTGAGCCCTGAATGGGACGGTATTAACCTCCATGATCTCATGCAACACTGTCATTGTCACCTAAAAGGGGCCCCACCACCCTCTCTCTTAGAGCCTCTTGTGTGTCATTTTTACTGGCCCCTGATCTAGAAAGTTTTATTCTCAGTGGTAAACAAGGACCAGGAGGATGGAGGGGTGACCTCCTTCACTAGTCTTTGGATGGATGCCCACTGGCGAAACGATGATGGAATGTTTACAGCTGGTTACATGAAGGCCGGTTTGCTGCTGCAAACATATGTATGACAACACTGTCCCATTTGACTGATTATACTGGGTCCATTTGATTGGTGTCCGGACTCGCTCCGCATCCTAGTCCCATTCACTCTTTCCCTCTCTGTAATGAAAATGTAAGTTTGCCTCGATGATATCCAACTGCCAAGACAGTCACTGCCCTATAGGGTCACACAGGATCACAGTGTCCTATACAACCACCGAGTGCATTCACACTTAACTGACTCATTTAATTTGCTGTGATAGACAAAACAAAGCCTTTCATTGATATCGCCATATCGAGTCCACCTGGATCCAGTTAGTACCTAGTCCACTGACAGTGTCCACCACCGCAGCCCCCATTCAGATCTAATGATTTATAGCATGTCGGCAACTAGTCTTCACACTATGTGATTGGTCCTCCCGTGCTAATTAAAGGCATATATTTTTAATCACTGTTTACCCAGTCAATAGCTATGCTAATCACTCCTGCACAACATCAAGCCGGCACAATATTCCCTCTCTCGTTGGGGACCTGACAAATGAGGTGGTGACACAGTCCCATTCCTGGTTTTTCATGTTTTAATCAAAAGGACAAGGTTCACGCTCCTCTAAAGCTCTGTATTCACCTTCAAAGACCCTCATTAAGGAGAGGCGCCCAAATAGGGATACTGTGTAAACATCTGTTATTGGAAGGAATCACGTCAAGGCAAACGTTAGTGGTAGCTATCCCCCTGCGCTGTATTTCATGGGCAAATAGGTAGAGTGCCTTTCAGGAGCAGATAAGACCAATCGAGTCAGTCAAGAAATGAAATACAAATTGTGTAATTCAACAACCTAATCTCACCCCTATGCCCCTTTATTTTATGAAGTCATATTTCTCCCAAAATCTTAAAGACATAAGGGACGTGAGTGACAGTCAGTTTAATGCGACTGGCGCCACACGCGGAAATGTCACACACCCATCGGGCCCCTACAGGAACAGCAGTGGCGTTCGTTATGAAAGGAGGCCATGCAGTTGCAGCCATGCAGGGCCTTGCTGATGGACGGTGGTGATGGTGATAAGGGTGTTGGTGCTGGGGCTCCTATGCTCCAGAGTCATCGGGCAGATGTGACCTCGGCAGCACACAGAGGCTCTTTGTGTCCCAGGGATTTACAGTCCCCTGGGCCTCCTGCTTTTAAACATTAACAGACCACTGTCGAGAGAGAGAGCAGACAGAGAGCAGCAGGCCCAGTTCAGCACAGCCTAGCGAGAGAGAGAAAGCATCAGGCCCAGTACAGTACAGTACAGCCGAGAGAGAGAGAGAGAGAGAACATTAACTGGGCCTTACTCGCTCTCCATACATATGATATCAGAGAAGCCCCATACTGTACATGCATTCACTTTAGATTCATCAGCTCCACCACTATTCCCAGTGCACTAGTGATGTTGTATTCTGGGCATACAATAACAACTGGACACAAGTATCAGTAAGGCCCTTCACACTCACTCACATGAAATGTTAACAGGGCCTAGCAGCACTCTTAATACATTACAAAGCCCTATGTGTTCGCTTTGGATACATCAGATCTGTTGCTATACTTCCCGATGCACTATGATGTATATTCCCTCTACTCACAGGGTATACAATAATTGCTGGACAGAGATACCACTAAGGCTCTTCACACACACTTGCACGCAATATATAATAAGCAAGACCCAACTTACTCCACTTACCGTGCCTTCAGAAAGTATTCATATACCCTTGACTTATTTACTTGTTTTACATTTACATTTTAGTCATATAGCAGAAGCTCTTACCCAGAGCAGTTAGTCCATTCATCTTAAGATATAATAACTAGGTGGGACAACCACATATCACATTCATAGAAAGGGGGGGTGGGGAGTCGAGGTGAGGAGGGGATTATTTAAGATACCCTTAGAAGAGAAAGGGTTTCAGGTGCTTTTGGTAGATGGGCAGAGACTGCTGTCCAAGCTTCAGGGGGGAAGCTGGTTCCACCATTAGGGTGCCAAGACAGAGAAGAGTTTGGACTGGGCTGAGCGGGAGCTGCCCTCCCGTAGGGGTGGGAGGGCCAAGAGACCAGAGGTGGCAGAACGGAGTGCTCGGGTTGGGGTGTAGGGTTTGAGCATAGCCTAAAGGTAGGGAGGGACAGTTCCTCTTGCTGCTTTGTACGCAAGCACCATGGTCTTGTAGTGAATGAGAGCTTCAACTGGAAGCCAGTGGAGTGTGTGGAGGAGCGGGGTGACTTGAATGTTGAAAACTAGGCGGGGGCTGCAGCGTTCTGGATAAGTTGCAGGGGTTTCATTGCACAAGCAGGCAGCCCAGTCAACAGCGAGTTGCAGTAGTCCAGACAGGATATGTTGAGTGCCTGGATTAGAACCTGCGCCACTTCCTGTGTGAGGTAGGGTCGTACTCTACTGATGATGTAGAGTATGAACCTGCAGGAGCGAGTCACTGCTTTGATGTTTGCTGAGGACGGCAGGGTGTTGTCCAGGGTCACACCAGGGTTCTTTGCACTCTGGAAGGGTGACACTGTGGACTTGTTAACTGTGATGCAGAAGTCTTTGAGCGGGCAGGAATAGCAGCTCCTTCTTGTTGAGGTTGAGCTTGAGGTGGTGGGCCGACATCCAAGCTGAGATATCTTCCAGGCACTCAGAGATGCGTGTCGCCACCTGGGTGTCACAAAAGGGGAAGGAGAAAAGTAGTTGAGTGTCATCCACATAGCAATGACAGTAGAGACCATGTGAGGATATGATGGAGCTGAGTGACTTGGTGTATAGAGAGAAGAGGAGAGGGCCTAGAACTGAGCCCTGTGGGACACCAGAAGTGAGAGCATGTGATGTGGACACAGATCCACGTCACCTGGTTGGAGCGGCCTGCCAGGAAAGATGCAATTCAAGAGTGTGCAGAGCCTGAGACGCCCATCCCCGAGAGGATGGAGAGGAGGATCTGATGGTTCACGGTGTCGAAGGTAGCAGATAGATCTAGGAGGATGAGAACAAAGAAGAGAGTCAGCTTTGGAAGTGCAGAGAGCCTCCGTGACACAGAGAAGAGCAGTTTCGGTTGAGTGACCCCAGGGGCGGAAATCCCGGGGGGGACGGGGGGGACACGACCCCCCCATCCTGGGAAAAATATGATTTGTCCCCCCCAATATATCACTGAAACTTAACTATGTAATTTAAATAATATTAATAATACGCAATGAAAGCAATTGTGCTGATTATAGACACTTAATAGCGCGTTTTTAAGTTTCAAAAGATTGCAACCCCCCCACCCTTTGCCTCACAATGGTTTGATCCACTGCCAGTTCCTTAGTTGGCAAGGTAACAGAGGGGTGTTATCCACTGTCTGAAAGGCACTCAATGAACGTAACTGACGTGAGGTTAATCCAGTCAATCGCGCACATACACTAGCTGAATATGCAGAGCTAGCGGGCAAATATTAACTATTAAGCTAGCTAGTAATTATTCCATTTATGTCGCCTCGTCAAAGATGGAATCTTTGCTATCGTCAATTTATTCCAAGATCAGCATGCAGATGATGTAAGTTAGTGCTTCAAAGTCCCTGTGATAAGGTTAGCGATAAAATGAAGTCCAAACTGAACAGAACTACACTCTCTTCTACCATTGTCTTAAATATATTTAATGGTCTCGTTGCAAAAGCTAAATTGTCGCAAGGGAACTTTTATTTATTTATTTTATTTCACCTTTATTTAACCCGGGTAGCAAAGATTATAGCAAACACCATTGAAACGGAATTGGTGCTCGCTAGCTTTGCAAATTCAGCTATTGTTGGAAGCCAGCCAATATGAAACAAACTATTAAAATTACAAAAGGTTGCAGCATATGTTGTGTAAATGGTGAACTCATACAGCTGTCAACTCTTGTCATTTTAATCCGTTTCACATTTGCTAGCTACCTTTTAGATCGAAGCCCAAATAGAATGATAAAAGATAAGATGATAGAAGCCCATCTCCTACTGTAAATAACCTACACACTGTGTGTGTGTGTAGCCAGCCAGCCATGTAGAAACATGGCAGAAAAATAAAAGACAGAGTATTTTTCAGTACACCAAAACGCAAAGTAAGAACCCTAGTAGCCTAATATCTCAAAGACTAGTTGATAAAATGTTCATAAGAAATAAATGAAATTCTAATGGAAATGTTTCACAATGATGTCATTAGGCAGAGCAGGAATCAGATGGCACACAGACAGCAGAGTTGGGGACAGATATGCAGGGACAGGGAGTCTCAGGTAAGTTTGTTGAGTCTTTGTTTGGCAACATTATGAAAGGTTCTCAATGTTTTTTACTTGTAAAATAGGAACATAATTGGAAAATGCCATGGATACCCCCACTCTCAACTTAAACTGGTGACTGAACTAAGATTTGTTAAAGGCAATGGTATTGCTGTTGTGATTAGTTGTGTAGTTTTGGGTACCGGTAGTTAGGAGTACGGCAAACACCTTATTTCTTTGGTTCCTCAATATACATTTACCACATTACAATGTAGGCTATGTGTTACAGCACTACTTTTGGTGTCCCCCTCAGGAATTGCTCTTGAGAAAATTTTATGTAATTGTCCCCTCCAAAGTTGATATCAGATTTTCGCCCCTGAGTGACCCATCTTGAAGCCTGACAGGTTAGGGTCAAGTAGATCGTTCTGAGAAAGATAACGAGAGAGTTGATCAGGTACATCACGCTCAAGTGTTTTGGAAAGAAAAGAAAGAAGGAATACAGGTCTATATTTTTGACGTCAGATGAGTCGAGTGTTGGCTTCTTGAGGAGGGGAGCAGCTCAGGCCATTTTGAAGTCAGAGATGATGCAACCAGTGGTCAGGGAAGAGTTGATGAGGGACGTAACTTATTCCAAATTTTGATGTCTTACAGCCTGAATTCAAAATGGATTAAAAAAATGGTCTACACGCAATACCCCATAATGACAGTGACAAAATGTTTTAAAAATGTTTGCAAATGTATTGATAATTAAATACAGAAATACCATTTACATAAGTATTCACACCCCTGAGTCAATACTTTTAAGAAGCAGTATTACTTTAGTGCCTTGTTGCAAACAGGATGCATGTTTTGGAATATTTTTTTAATTCTGTCAATTAGGTTAGTATTGTGGAGTAACAACAATGTTTTGACCTATCACAGCCATTAAACTCTGTAACTGTTTTAATGTCACCATTGGCCTCATGGTGAAATCCCTGAGCGGTTTCCTTCCTCTCTGGCAACTGAGTTAAGAAGGACGCCTGTATCTTTGTAGTGACTTGGTTTATTGATACTCCATCCAAAGTGTAAATAATAATGTCATGCTCAAATGTATATTCAATGTCTGCCTTTTTATTTTTAGCTATCTACCAATAGATGCCCTTCTTTGAGAGGAATTGGAAAACCTCCTTGGTCTTTGTGGTTGAATCTGTGTTTGAAATTCACTGCTTGACTTACAGATAATTGTATGTGTGGGGTACAGATGATGAGGTCAAATGTTGAACCCTATTATTGTACACAGAGTGAGTTTGTGCAGCTTAATATGTGACTTGTTAAGCAAATTTATTTGGGAAAGGCGTTATCTCGACAACATCCAGTGAAATTGCAGAGCACGAAATTCAAAATACAAAAATCGTAATATTAAACACTCATGAAAATACAAGTGTCATAAATCAAATTTATTTATATAGCCCTTCGTACATCAGCTGATATCTCAAAGTGCTGTACAGAAACCAAGCCTAAAACCCCAAACAGCAAGCAATGCATGTGAAAGAAGCACGGTGGCTAGGAAAAACTCCCTAGAAAGGCCAAAAACCAAGGAAGAAACCTAGAGAGGAACCAGGCTATGAGGGGTGGCCAGTCCTCTTCTGGCTGTGCCGGGTGGATATTATAACAGAACATGGTCAAGATGTTAAAATGTTCATAAATGACCAGCATGGTCAAATAATAATAATCATAGTAGTTGTCGAGGGTGCAACAAGCACGTCCGGTGAACAGGTCAGGGTTCCATAGCCGCAGGCAGAACAGTTGAAACTGGAGCAGCAGCACGGCCAGGTGGACTGGGAACAGCAAGGAGTCATCATGCCAGGTAGTCCTGTGGCATGGTCCTAGGGCTCAGGTCCTCCGAGAGAAAGAAAGAAAGAGAGAAAGAAAGAGAGAATTAGAGAGAGCATATTTAAATTCACACAGGACACCGGATAAGACAAGAGAAATACTCCAGATGTAACAGACTGACCCTAGCCCCCCAACACATAAACTACTGCAGCATAAATACTGGAGGCTGAGACATCATTTAAAAGCTTAACTTCTTGTTAATCCAGCCGCTTTGTCAGATTTCAAAAAGGCCCTACGGCGAAAGCATACAATGCGATTTATCTGAGGACAGCGCCCAGCATACAAAAGCATTAAAAACATTTTCCAAACCAGCAGAGGCGTCACAAAAGTCAGAAATAGCGATACAATAAATCACTTACCTTTGAAGATCTTCCTCTGTTTGCAATCCCAAGGGTCCCAGCTACACAACAAATGGTCATTTTGTTCGATTAAGTCTTTCTTTATATCCCAAAAAAGTCAGTTTATTTGGCACGCTTGATTCAGTAATCCACCTGTTCCACTCGTTCAAAATGGATACAAAGGAATCCCAAAAGTTACCAATAACCTTCGTATCAATCCTCAGGTACCCTAATATGTAAATAAACTGTAAAATTTAAGACGGAGAATAGTGAAGACTGTTGAGATCTAGTGGAAGCCATAGAAACTGCAATCTGGGAGAATTTCCTTTGAATTTCCCATGGACAAGCATTTCAATGGGTGGTCACCTCAAAAAACAAATTTTTCAGATGGATTCTCCTTGGGTTTTGCCTGCCATATCAGTTCTGTTTTACTCACAGACATTATTTTATTTTTACATTTTGGCAGACGCTCTTATCCAGAGCGACTTTCAGTAGTGAATGCATACATTTCATACAATTTCATTTTTTCCCTTTTTTTCTGTGCTGGCCCCCCGTGGGAATCGAACCCACAACCCTGGCATTGCAAACACCATGCTCTACCAACTGAGCTACAGGGAAGGCTTTAACCTCCATGACCTCGGTAACAGTTTTCGAAACTTCAGAGTGTTTTCTATCCAATACTACCAATTATATGCATATCCTAGCTTCTGGGCCTGAGTAACAGTCAGTTTACATTGGGCACGTCAGTCATCCGCACTTCCGAATACTGCCCCCTATCCCTAAGATTAAGCAAATTTTTACTCCTGAACTAATTTTGTCTTGCCATAGCAAATGGGTTGAGTACTTATTGACTAAAGACGTTTCAGCTTTACATTTTGTAAAAATTACGATAAATGTAATTCCACTTTGACATTATAGGTTATAGTGTGTAATTCATTTTAAATTCAGTCTGTAATGCAACACAATGTGGAAAAAGTCAAACGGTGTGAATTATTTCTGAAGGCAATAATAGATTGTCCCATTTCACTCTGCTATAGAACACCTTTTCAGTTGCGGTCAACACCCTTACATCAATTTAGCTTATGTCCAGTGATGCGTCTGTTGTTGTCATTTCACAATGCATGCGTGCGGAATATGTCTAAATACACTGTTTTCAAAACTACTGAGCTAAGTGTTCTTTTTTTAAATGCTTAATATTACAAGCCGTATAGGCCTATTTAACATAAACTAATCTGCATTCACAGAGGATAATTTCTTTGGTTTGTAATTTCATGATTATACACAGCCATGGTTCAAGCTACAGATGATTCACTGATATTTTGTTCATTTTTGTTAATAGTAATGATGCAACATTTACATTAAGGAAATTAAACTGTACATTTACATATATTATTCATTTATATGTATGCAATGTAGGCACATAATATTTGCTCATTTCAGGAAAGTCTGTATAAGACAATGGTAAATCGAAGCAGGAAATAGAAGATGCACAAATCCACACATTAATAAAATATTGTAGTTTGTTGTCTCGCATCCCCTGCGACGAAGAGAAGTATAATTTTTTCACCAATGAGCCCCCTGTTCTTGAGGACTAGCTCAGGCCCTGTTTATTAAGTTATTTCCTTTGCTTCGAAAATACAATTTTCTGCATAAATCACTCAAATGATCATTCAGACTGTCAGGACCAAGAGTGGCTTTCTCTATCCTATCAGCTTCAGACCAGGTTATGCAAATCCCCTTTGCCACTGTGTTCGATATCTATTGAGATGCTTCAATTGTGCCTTGTTTGTCCTCAAATCTGCCCGCTTGTCTCCATATTATTCTTTGACCTTGATAAAAGTGACACTAAGCATCAAGCCATCACCAAGTCAGTAATCCATTATCAAAAAGAGCATGCCAATTTAACTAAGCCTGCAACACTGACCCGCTAACCTTGACCTTGTAAATAGCACAATGGGGGGAGGCCACAGTTTGTGCATTGGATATCTGCTTGGGAGAACACTGGCAAGGGCTCCTATGGTCTGTCTCTAAGCCTGTATAGGCTGAATTCAATCAGATCCAGTACTAGGCCTATAGGGTCTGAACCAGAAAATTATCATAAGGTTAGCTAGCTATGCTGATGTGTTTCAGACCCAGTAATGCTCTGGTAGCAAAGCATCCTGATAGCAGACACAGAGGCCTGAATGATCCTGCTTTTCAGCTAATTCGGTGGGATAAACATCTGTAATAAGTTGACTCAAATGGAACCCAGCTTAAAACTGAGTTTCAGCTTGATCTCAAACAGCTGTTTGAGGACCCACTATGGCCTGCTTGCACAGAGGGTCTCTATGGCCTTGGCTGAATGGGAACCCCAAATCTAAAGGGACAAAAGAGTCCCTTAACAATGTCCACCCAATACAATGGTACCCAGGGAGCAAAGGAGCACTCCCTATTTCTCTGTGTGTGAATGACCATTCTGCATTCCTTTCTAGCCACCATGCATCATGCACTGGGCGCAATGAACAGGACTGACATGTCTTTACAACTGCTGTATCTATGGGCCTCTATGCTTGACCAACACATTCCCTGATCCGTCTGTCCATGTATCTGTTATTATATCTAGGTTTCTATATTTGTTTCTATATCTATGTTTATCTCTCTACAATGCCTTCAAAAAGTATTCACACCCCTTTACTTTTTCCACAGCCTGAATTTAAAATGGATTAAATTGAGATTTTGTGTCACTGATCTACACATAATACCCCATAATGTCAAAATTGAATTTTGTTTGTAGAAAATGTTTGTAATTAATAAAAATGTAAAAGCTTAAATGTTTTGAGTCGATGTGTCATTTGCCATAGTAGAATGGTCAGGGCGAAGCAGGGGGGTTGTTTTGTGTGTTTTGGGGTTTGTTTGTTTCTGGGGGAATGTGTTCTAGTTTGCATTTTCTATGTTTCGTTTTCCAGGTTTGGCCGAGTATGGTTTCCAGTCAGAGGCAAGTGTCTTTCGTTGTCTCTGATTGGAAGCCATACTTAGGCAGCCTGTTTTCCTTTGGGTTTTGTGGGTGGTTGTTTTCCGTTATAGTCTTTGTACCTTACGGAACTGTTGGTCGTTGTTATTTTTCTGTTTAAGTGTTCTCCTATAATAAATTAAGTATGAGCACTCTACACGCTGCGCCTTGGTCCCCTACATATGACGACTGCTGTGACACGATGGCAAGCCTAAATAAGTTCAGGAGTAAAAATGTGCTTAACAAATCACATAATAAGTTGCATGGACTCATTCCGTGTTCAAAAGTAGTGGTTAACATGATTTTTGAATGACTATCCAATTTCAGTACCCCACATTGGTAGATGCAGGGTACAAAAAAAGCAGATGCTGAATATCCCTTTGAGCATGGTGAAGTTATTAATTAGGCTTTGGAGGGTGTAGCAATACACCCAGTCACTACAAAGATACAGGCATCCTTCCTAACAGTTGCCAAAGAGGAAGGAAACTGCTCAGGGATTTAACCATGAGGCCAATGGTGATTTTAAAACTGAGGATGGATCAACAACATTGTAGTTACTCCACAATATTAACCTAAATGACAAAGTGAAAAGAAGGAAGCATGTAATAGAAAAAAAATATTCCAAAACATCCTGTTTGCAACAAGGCACTTTAGTAAAAAAAATGGGCAAATAAATGAATGTTTTGTCCTGAATACAAAGCGTTATGTTTGGGGCAATTCCAACACAACACATCACTGAGTACCACTCTTCAAATTTAAAGAATGGTGGTGGCTGCATCATGTTATGGGTATGCTTGTCATCGGCAAGGACTTATTTATTCGTTTATTACTTATTACCACAGTTTTGACTTAAACTGGCTTGAAAATCGATGGCAATACTTGAAAATGGCTGTCTAGCAATGATCAACCATCAACTTGACAGAGCTTGAAGATTTCTTTTAAGAATAATGTGCAAATATTGTACAATCCAGGTGTGCAAAGCTCTTAGAGACTCACAGCTTTAAACACCACCAAAGGTGTTTCTACCATGTATTGACTCAGGGGTGTGAATATTTATGTATATAAGATATTTCTGTATTTCATTTTCAATAAATAAATAAAAAAATCTGAAACACTGTCATTATGGGGTACTGTGTGTCGATGGTTGAGAATAACAATCTATTTAATACATTTTGAATTCAGGATGTAACACAAAAAAATGAGGAACAAGTCAAGGGATGTGAATACTTTCTGAAGCCAATATATCTATCTGGCTGACAGGCTGTCTCTATATTTACATAAAGCACATTTGGAATTTTGCAATTAAACATAGAATGGAATGGTACAACACATAAATGCACATGAGTGGGTCACAAGCTAAAAACACTGACACACATTTGGCACACATGCTACACATCAGCCCCATGTCAAGGGGAATGGGTGGACATAACATATGTGGCAGTATACTGGGTTCACACAGAGGACAGGGGAGTATGGGCCCTCTCAGGGTTAGAAGGGAGTAGCTCTGATGATTCCGTCAAGCCTGGCAATGAATTCAACACCAAAATCTTTAAATCAAACAATTTACAACTAGGGCCAACCGTAATAACAAGAATGAGCTAGGATTTCAAAGTGTACAATAACTTACAACGTTAGAAACATACAATAACTCAGTGACAACAGGGCATGTGTGGGATTCTGAATAGAGGAAGTATGGGTGTTGTCATCTCTAAAGCATGGGTTGTGAAGAATAAAAACAAAACAACCAAGACTAGTTGGCCTTAATTTCTACTTGACTGGGTTAGGCCTGTGTTAATCCCACTGAGCTTCAATGGCACATAATTTCATACATCCGTGACTGTAGGGGAGGATGAGAACAAACCCAAACCCCATCCTCACATTGGTAGAATCCTGTTGAGCAGCTTTAAAGATCCGCCCCTCATCAGAATGATAAGTGGCAAAGACAGTAGCAGGGGCACGTTTTTTAAAGACTTCCTCTTCGTACTCTCAAACAAAATGTCTTCCCGTGTTGTACACAGGCCTTTGAAGGTGATCAGTGATGGGCCTTGCATGCGGTTATCTTCTCAGGTCCTAACTTGATGCCTGTGTACTGCTTTCATGTGCTTGTGTTACATGCCAAGTCAGCCGAGTTAGCGTGGTGGAAATGTTTAATATAGAGCCAAGTGTAGCAGTGTGATGTTGTTCCCCTAGATTATGCACCAACTTGCACACAAGGACCAGTTCAAATAGGCTAGATAATAACAATAATAGTAATTCAGTGTGAATTTTATTTCATTACAGCTGCATAGCTAATGTTATTTTTTTGTGTGCAAACACTTTTTCATATCTATATTGTAAATTAATTTGATTGTAAAAGTTTTGTACATTTTGGTTTGGTCCATCGTGGGGTAACTGTGTTACCGTACCCTCCTATTGTTCTCTCTTTCCTGACCTTCAGTTAGCGAGGTATGTTGTCCTTAGCTCCGCTAAAACTGCGTTAATGTTACACAATGTGCTGTTATGGTTGCATAAGTTTTGTTAAATATTTATATTGTACATATTGTATGTTAAAAAGTTTTATCGAGCTCGCTTGTGGGTCCTTGAGACAGTGTTTGAGTGAGTTTCCAGGTGCTCGCGCAGGTGCTTGAGAGCTGGGATTGCGCCAAGGGCTTACATATCGTACATTGTCTCTTCGTGCGCAGGTATGCATTTTATTTGGTCCAAATTATGTTGTATATCATTTCACTTGTATTGTATTATTGTGCGTTGTTGTGCACTGAATGTGTGCACGCAGCACCTGTTATTTCTTTTTGGTTGCTCTCTCTTGCCTGACCTTCAGTTAGCGAGGTGCCTGAGAACTATGACTGCGCCAAGGGCTAACATATTGTACGTTGTCTCTTCGTGCGTAGGACAAATAAAATCCAACAAGCAGACCTCAAGTTGTGGCAGTGTCCTCATTAAATTACACAACGCAGAACGAACCACGCTACACAAGCATGTTGATTTTTAATCCAAGGGTATCTTGCTATTGACACACTTGGTGAACTATGCAAGAGAACGTGACAATAACATTAATTAATGAGACAGTATAGTGCAGGTGCAGGTGAGTGCAGGTAGGGTAGACAGAGCAAGTGCTTTGTGGTTGCAACCATGTCCCTCCCCTTTATGTTAATGTATTCACACATGCAAATAAAGTGCATTCGGAAAGTATTCAGCCCCCTTGACATTTTCAACATTTTGTTACAATAGAGCCTTATTCTAAAACTGATTAAATTGTATTTTTTCCTCGTCCATCTACGCACAATAACCCATAATGACAAAGCAAAAACAGGTTTTTAGAAATTGTAGCAAATGTATTAAAATATAAAACTGAAATATCACATTCACATAAGTATTCAGACTCTTTATTCAGTACTTTGTTGAAGCACCTTTGGCAGCGATTACAGCCTCGAGTCTCCTTCGTTATGACACTACAAGCTTGGCACACCTGTATTTGGGGAGTTTCTCACATTCTTCTCTGCAGATCCTCTCAAGCTCTATCAGGTTGGATGGGGAGCGTCACTGCACAACTATTTTCAGGTCTCTCCAGAGATGTTCGATTGGGTTCAAGTCTGAGCTCTGGCTGGGCCACTCAAGGACATTCAGAGACTTGTCCCGAAGCCACTCCTGCTTTGTCTTGGCTGTGTGCTTAGGGTCATTGTCCTGTTGGAAGCTGAACCTTCACCCAGACTGAGGTCCTGAGCGCTCTGGAGTAGGTGAAGGATCTCTCTGTACTTTGCTCCGTTCCTCTTTCCTTCGATCCTGACTAGTCTCCCAGTCCCTGCTGCTGAAAAACATCCCCACAGCATGATGCTGCCACCACTATTCTTCACCGTAGGGATGGTGCCAGGTTTCCTACAGACGTGACGCTTGGCATTCAGGCAAAAGAGTTTCATCTGGTCAGAATCCTTTAGGTGCCTTGTCAAACTCCAAGCGGGCTGTCATGTGCATTTTACTAAGGAGTGGCTTCCGTCTGGCCACTCTAACATAAATGCCTAATTGGTGGAGAGCTGCAGAGATGGTTGTCCTTCTGGAAGGTTCTCCCATCTCCACAAAGGAACTCTGGAGCTCTGTCAGAGTGACCATCGGGTTCTTGGTCACCTCCCTGATCAAGGCCCTTCTCCCCCGATTGCTCAGTTTGGCCGGGCAGCCAGCTCCAAGAAGAGTCTTGGTGGATTTAAGAACGATGGAGACTACTGTGTTCTTGGGGATCTTCAATGCAGCAGAAATGTTTTGGTTTTCTTCCCCAGATCTTTGCCTCGACACAGTCCTGTCTGCTCTACGGACAATACCTTTGACCTCATGGCTTGTTTTTGGCTCTGACATGCAATGTCAACTGTGGGACCTTATATAGAGAGGTGTGTGCCTTTCCACATCATGTCCAAACAATTGAATTTACCACAGGTGGACTCCAATCGAGTTGTAGAAAGATCTCAAGGACGATCAATGGAAACAGGATGCACATGAGCTCAATTTCGATTCTCATAGCAAAGGGTCTGAATACTTATGTAAATAAGGTATTTTGTTTTTTTATTTGTAATACATTTGCAAACATTTCTAAAAACCTGTTTTACTTTGTCATTATGGGGTATTGTGTGTAGATTGATGAGAAATAATTAATATTTTATCAATTTTAGAATAAGGCTGTAACGTAACAAAATGTGGAAAATGTCAAGGGGTCTGAATACTTTCTGAATGCACTGTACACACGGTGTATTTTTGCAATTAAGGCACATATAATATACTTTTTTTTAAACACATATAAAATGGGAATACCCTGAACTTAATTCATTATTTGTACGTGCCAGTAAAATGTGTTTTGTGGTATAAATCAGTCAATTTCTGATGGATTATAAAACTTCGAGAAGTTTGGAGTATCTTCATGCATTGTCCAACTGTTGCATTTACTATAATTGTTTTTAAAAGTTTTAACAATTTTGCTGACTGTTGCGGTTCTCGTAAAAGAGATGAGTAGCCGTACGAAGTCATTCAATGGACATATACACACACCACCTGCTGAGATATTCTAAAATAAAACCGCACCAAAATAAAGATTCACTGCCATGTTTTTTTCAAGAAAAAGAAAAAATATTGAATAAATGGAGTGGACTATTGGTCCAATGCAGCATATACTGTACCTTCAGGCCATGGATATCTAAATGCCATTTTGATGGCTTATGAATCTCATTGGATTTATGATTATTAGCTGTGTGAGGGTTATGGCTCACCCCATACTAATGGACTGGGGTAGTCCATGGTATAGCCCACATAGTTACAGTAAAATGGAAGAAGCATATTAGAGCTCACGACCACCCCTATAGATATAGTAGAGCCATTATAGACCTATATACTAAATCAAATATCCACAAGTCATTCAAAACTTCAGGCCACGTGCACTCTTTTCCTAATCTAATCTGCCTTTAAACTTTTCCATTACTCCAAAAGTATCTTCTCTATCCTATCCTCAATCAGCAATTTGTATTTTTCATATGATACTTGTTAGCAATGCTAAAAGTTAGTTCTAAAAAAGGGGGGGAAGAAAGAAGATATTCTATCAAGGGATTGACGCCCCTCCCTTAGTCCTCCTTGTCTCCTATAACATCCCTCTGTCTAGTGTCTATGCCCTCAAAACAGCATCAATAAAATAAGTATGTGCAGACAAGAGAAGGCATGAGCTGATTTTCAATGGGATGTAAGCAGGGGAGACACAGGGGCAGAAATCTTTTCCCTTTGTCTGCTGTTGAAATGGGTCTGATGAGGCGCGAGCTGGAGGCTCTGCTTGTCATATAGGTCCTGATCTCTTGTGAGAATTGATTCCCATCATTTCGAGCTCTGCACCGAATCAGGGTACATTCCAGCCCGGGAGAGCAAGATGAGGGCCAAATGAAGTGAGACCAACTTTCAAGAAAGTGCAAAAAAAATTAAAGAAAAAAATGGAGAGGTTTCCTTCAAAATGTCCAGATCAGTGTACTTTCACTGTATTGGCTTGGTTTCTTTTAATGGGATCCTTTTGGTTTGTCTTAAAGGCCCAGTGCATCAACAATTTGACTTTCCTGTGTTTTATATATATTTCCACACTATGAGACTCAAATAATACTGTGAAATTGTTAACATTATGATAATGCCCTGTTAGTGAAAAGACTGCCTGAAATGTCAGCCTGTTTTGGTGGAATGCAGTTTTGGGCTTCCATTGTGACATCACCATGTGGAAATTAGTTAACAGACCAATAAGAAAGAGAGTTCCAAACCTCTGCCAATAACAGCTCATTTTCAGTTTTCTCCTCCCCACTTAGACCACTCCCAGACAATCCTAGCAAAAAATTACCCTTTGCTAAGAACCTATTTTTGCTTATTTTTTTTCCCATGAAACAGTTAGGTACTTAACTGTTACCCAGAAATTATTTGACAATGAGATAAAAACATCTGCATTGGAACTTTAACATTTTCTCTCTTTGCAAGGCATTTCAACTGATTATGAGTACTTTGCAATCTGCGACAGCATGATTAATGCTTCACTTTCATGAGGAGAATTTTAACAGCACCTCTTCAGCGCTCAATGCACACCCAATTATGCGTCTGAGCCAGTAACCTTGAATTTATGTCGCCATGGCAACAAAACTGGTCATGCATTATGGATTGTCATTGAAATTCTACACCCCTACCTAACATAATGAGAGCCCAGGACTTAATCAAATCAGCTATTCTGTGTGACACAAAGTGAAGAAGTAGTTCTCATTGTTGGGCGCCCTGCAGAAGGCACCAGGCCTGACGGGTCCGGCAGATGTAGAGCTGCAGCCTGATAGATGGCTCCCATATACATCAGTGAACATATAGACAGATGGTCCTCAATGCCTGGAATTTCCAGGCCAGGAAGCAGCTGTTCAGGCTAACCTCTGCTGTCCGTCTCACCTTGTTGTCATGGAACATTGAGCAGAGAAGGAGAATGTGATGGTGGATGGCTACACTCTGTAGGGTTGTAGAGGAGTATAGGACCACTGAGACTGGGGGCTGTTGCCTGGCTGGATTTCGAATGAAGAATTTACACTGGGTGGCACTTTTTGTCACTCCTCTTTCTCTCTTCTCTTTCTTTCTGTTTCTCTCTCTCTTTTGCCTCCCGATTGTATTGTTGTGGCTTGCCTTCTGGGCTAGGTGGTAGTAGTCCCTTTCTTCCACACACGACCGGGAAAAGAGGTAGAGAGGCCCAGGATGAATTCCCTTTTCTTATTTTTCTCTCCCTACCTTCCTCTCTCTTCCTCCCTCTCTCTCTTATCAATTCCCTCTCTTCACTGCTCAGTCCCAGTCCTATGACAGATCACATAATTGTAGTAAATCACTGTGCTGTATTAATGCAATCTATTTTTCATCTCCTCCTAGCTCCATCCCCTCTGCTGCTTTTCTGAGGCCCATCCCTGGCTTTTACATAAAATATTGATTGCTCGTGTATTTCTCTCATTGTATGTAAGCATTTTTTATTAGCCAAAAGGCAAGTTGAGGAAACCAGTCTCTCCTCAAGTGCTTTTAGTACCTCAGCAGTTTTTCTTTGCATCATCGGTGCAGACTGGAGTAGGAGGAGAGACTGGACTACTGAGGGTTGAATGGAATCACCAGGCATGACCATAGCTTCCTGTTGGTCAAGGGCCTGTCTTTGTCAACGTGTAAAGTTGGGCCATTGATTATTCCATCACACACTCTGACACACACACACACACACACACAGTGGTATGTACTGTATGTACATATGGGAGGTTCCTCATCCTCACATAATTCATAATGATCCACAATATTCTAAATGAAGCAAAATGATGTCTGCAGTTGATAAACAACCAGATCAGCGCTAATTGGATGACAGCCCAGTTGTCGAATATGTCTAAAAAGTCCAACACGTCTGCTCATCTCCAATTACCATGACGTCTATGAGTTACAGTAGGAGCACCCAGAGAGTGGGAGACAGACGTCATGTGAAATGTTTCGGATGTTTTCAGATGTGCTTGATGAATCCTGCTCATTCTGCCTGATGACACCCCAGCTTCTCTCTCTCTCTCTCTCTCTCATGTGTTATGCATCACATATTCTTCTGGTGCCACCTGTCATAAAGTTTATTCTTAGCCTCTCTCTCTCCCAGGATTTGGGACACTCAGGAATTGGTTACTGGAAAGGAGGAAAAATTGTTAATTTAAGTCCATTCTTCATAATGGATTATATGTGTGTATTTTTGTGATTAGAGTGTCTCAAATGCATTATGGATATTGCAGTTCACTGAAAGTATCATCGTTATATTTAGTTGACACTGAAGTGACTATGAGAGTCTCTGTCATAGTATAGGGATGTATATTCTTCTCTATTATTATACACAACGTATAAGCTGACATAGCCTGTTCCTGCAGTCAATTACCATTTCAACTCTTTGGCCTCATGGGATGGAATGTTATTCATATTTTTAAAAACACGATGATAATCCGATGTTTCTATGTCAAACTGTTTTGTTCTATTTCAGTCTGCTGTGATGTATATAAAGTGTAATATTGGGATGCAAACTCAAAATGGAATACATTTCAAATCTATATCTGACATGGTACAGGTACATTTTTTTCAAAGAAGATTTGTTGAAGACTACCAACAATCACTCTGCATGATCCTGAATTAGCCCACTGCAGTAAAAGGTTTTAATGGAATAGTGTTTATAAGACATGGCGCCAGAATGGTAAAGCAGTACACAGATGACTTTTAAGCGTACAGTATACTGTATGCTGTGACCACAAAGCACAATAAGTATTCCAAGAAAGTCCCAAACTTTGCATTAATTAATGTAAGTAATGTAATTCAAATAAACAAGAGATGTTATTTTATGAGTTGCGCAAATAAATAAATAATCGCTCATTAATTACAGTATGTGCTACATAGCCTTGGTTTCATGCATGTTAACATCAGAAGCCTCGTCCCTAAGTTTGTTTTATTCACTGCTTTAGTACACTCCGCCAACCCTGATGTCCTAGCCTTGTCTGAATCCTGGCATAGGAAGGCCACCAAAAATTCGGACATTTTCATCCCCAACCACAACATTTTCCATCAAGATAGAACTGCCAAAGGGGGCGGAATTGCAATCTACTGCAGAGATAGCCTGCAGAATTCTGTCTTACTATCCAGGTCTATGCCCAAACAATTCGAGCTTCTACTTTTAAAAATCAACCTTTCCAGAAATAAGTCTCTCACTGTTGCCGCTTGTTATAGACCCCCCTCAGCCCCCAGCTGTGCCCTGGGCACCATATGTGAACTGATTGCCCCCCATCTATCTTCCGAGTTCGTACTGTTAGGTGACCTAAACTGTGATATGCTTAACACCCCGGCTGTCCTACAATCTAAGCTAGATGCCCTCAATCTCACATAAATTATCAAGGAACCTACCAGGTACAACCCTAAATCTGTAAACATGGGCACCCTCATAGATATTATCCTGACCAACTTGCCCTCCAAATACACCTCTGCTGTCTTCAACCAGGATCTCAGCGATCACTGCCGTATTGCCTGCGTCCATAAAGCGTCCACAGTCAAATGACCACCCCTCATCATTGTCAAACACTCCCTAAAATACTTCAGCAAACAGGCCTTTCTAATCGACCTGGCCAGGTTATCCTGGAAGGATATTGACCTCATCCCATCAGTAGAGGATGCCTGGTTGTTCTTTTAAAGAGCTTTCCTCACCATCTTAAATAAGCATGCCCCATTAAAAAATATTTGAACTAAGAACAGATATAGCCCCTGGTTCACTCCTGACTTGACTGCCCTTGACCAGCACAAAAACATCCTGTTGCGTATTGCATCAGCATCGAATAGCCCCTGTGATATGCAACTTTTCAGGGAAGTCAGGAACCAATATGGACAGTCAGTTAGGAAAGCAAAGGCTAACTTTTTTAAACAGACATTTGCATCCTGTAACACTAATTCCAAATGTGTTGGGACACTGTAAAGTCCATGGAGAATAAGAGCACCTCCTCCCAGAGGCTGGCTAGGAAACACTGTCACCACCGATTAAATCTGAGATAATCCAGATAGCAGATGTTCTGAAAGAGCTGCAAAATCTGGACCCCTACAAATCAGCTGGGCTAGACAATCTGGACCCTCTCTTTCTAAAATTATCCGCCACAATTGTTGCAAACCCTATTACTAGCCTGTTCAACCTCTCTTTGTATCGTCTGAGAACCCTAAAGATTGGAAAGCTGCCGCTGTCATCCCCCTCTTCAAAGGGGGAGACACTCTAGACCCAAACTGTTACAGACATATATCCATCCTGCCCTGCCTTTCTAAAGTCTTCGAAAGCCAACAAACAGATCACCGACCATTTCGAATCCCACTGTACCTTCTCCGCTATGCAATCTGGTTTCCGAGCTGGTCATAGGTGCACCATAACCACCATCGATAAAAGACAGTACTGTGCAGCCGTCTTCATCGACCTGGCCAAGGCTTTCGAATCTGTCAATCACCGTATTCTTATTGGCAGACTCAATAGCCTTGGTTTCTCAAATGATTGCCCTGCCTGGTTCACCAACTATTTCTCAGATAGAGTTCAGTGGGTCAAATCAGAGGGCCTCTGGCAGTCTATGGGGGTGCCACAGGGTTCAATTCTCAGGCCGACTCTTTTCTCTGTATATATCAATGATGTCACTCTTGCTGCTGGCGATTCTCTGATCCACCTCTACGCAGATGACATACATCTATACATCTTCTTTGGACACTGTGTTAACAAACCTCCAAACAAGCTTCAATGCCATACAACACTCTGTCCGTGGCCTCCAACTTCTCTTAAATGATAGTAAAACTAAATGCATGCTCTTCAAACGATCGCTGCCCGCACCCACCCGCCCGACTAGCATCACTACTCTGGACGGTTCTGACCTAGAATATGTGAACAACTACAAATACCTAGGTGTCTGGTTAGACTGTAAACTCTCCTTCCAGACTCACATTAATAATCATCTCCAATCCAAAATTAAATCTAGAATTGGCTTCCTATTTCGCAACAAAGCCTCCTTCAATCATGCTGCCAAACATACCCTGGTGAAACTGACTATCCTACCGATCCTTGACTTCGGCGATGTCATTTACAAAATAGCCTCCAACACTCTACTCAGCAAATTGGATGTAGTCTATCACAGTGCCATCCGTTTTGCCACTAAAGCCCCATATACTACCCACCACTGCAACCTGTATGCTGTCATTGGCTGTCCCTCGCTACACATCCATCGCCAAATCCACTGGCTCCAGGTCATCTGTAAGTCTTTGCTAGATAAAGCCCCGCCTTGTCTCAGCTCACTGGTCACCATAGCAACACCCACCCGTAGCACGCGCTCCAGCAGGTATATTTCAGTGGTCATCCCCAAAGCCAACACCTCTTTGGCCGCCTTTCCTTCCAGTTCTCTGCTGCCAATGACTGTAACCAATTGCAAAAGTCACTGAAGCTGGAGACTTATATCTCCATCACTAACTATAAGCATCAGCTGTCAGAGCAGCTTACCGATCACTGCATCTGTACACAGCCCATCTGGAAATAGCACACCCAACTACCTCATCCCCACATTGTTATTGTTTTGCTCTTTTGCACCCCAGTATCTCTACATCTATCACTCCAGTGTTAATGCTAAATTGTAATTATTTCGCCTCTATGGCCTATTTATTGCCTTACCCCCCTAATCTTACTACATTTGCACACACTGTATATAGATTTTTCTTTTGTGTTATTGACTATGTTTGTTTATCCCATGTGTAACTCTGTTGTTGTTTTTGTCTCACTGCTTTGCTTTATCTTGGCCAGGTCGCAGTTGTAAATGAGAACTTGTTCTCATCTGGCCTTCCTGGTTAAATAAACTAAAGGTGAATTTTTTTTTCATAATAATAATTATATATATATTTTAAAATGCAATGCTTGCATTTTCCAAAACAGATGCATGCATTAAGGCTAAACGCAGATCATCTATTCTATACCATAGAGGCAAAATGTATGGCTCACACACGCACATACAGTGGTCCATTGTTACCGTCTTTAGGGTCCGCACTGTGTACATTCAGGGCCATATTTGGTACACCACCCCGATCACGAGAATAGTTCGCTCTAACAATGGCCATGGCTTGCTATATAAAGCAGGCAGACGGGCATCGAGGCATTAAATTATTTCAAAAATGTGATGATCTAGTCACGTTGGTGGAGTTTATACACTTGGTCGATGTAAATATCATAGAGTGTAATTGTCTTTAGGTCAGCTGTTTTTTAGTTGTGACATTTGTGTTTCGTTATGTAATGTGTAATTGTTGCACTGTATGTGTGTCTATAGTTTTGTTCAATGTTGTGTTAGTCAACCAAATGTATTTATAAAGCCCTTCTTACATCAGCTGATGTCACAAAGTGCTGTACAGAAACTCAGCTTAAAACTCCAAACAGCAAGCAATGCATGTGTAGAGGCACAGTGGCTAGGAAAAACTCCGTAGAAAGGCCAAAACCTAGGAAGAAACCTAGAGAGGAACCAGGCTATGAGGGGTGGCCAGTCCTCTTCTGGCTGTGCCAGGTAGAGATTATAACAGAACATGGCCAAGATGTTCATAGATGACCAGCAGGGTCAGATAATAATGATCACAGTGGTTGTAGAGGGTGTAACAGGTCAGCACCTCAAGAGTAAATGTCAGTTGGCTTTTCATAGCTGATCATTTAGAGAGTCTCTACTGCACCTGCTGTCTCTAGAGAGTTGAAAGGTAGCACATCCAGGTCAGGTTGTCGAGAGAGAGAGAGAGAGAGAGAGAGAGAGAGAGAGAGAGAGAGAGAGAGAGAGAGAGAGAGAGAGAGAGAGAGAGAGAGAGAGAGAGAGAGAGAGAGAGAGAGAGAGAGAGAGAGATTCAGATATAACAGACTGACTTTAGACCCCGACACATAAACTATTGCAGCATAAATACTGGAGGCTGAGACAGGAGGGGTCGGGAGACACTGTGGCCCCGTCTGACGATACCCCTGGACAGGGCAAAACAGGCAGGATATAACCCCACCCACTATGCCAAAGCACAGCCACCACACCACTAGAGGTATATCTTCAATCATCAACCTACTCTCCTGAGACAAGGCAGAGTATAGCCCACGGAGGTCTCCCCCACAGCATGAACCGGAGGGGGGCCACCAACCCTGTTAGGGGGGCCACCAACCCTGTTAGTAAGTTGTTTTGTCTGAAACTTTGATCCAAATGCTGCTGTTGGACCAGGCCTCTCTTAAAAAATGTATTTTATCTAAATGAGAAAAACCTGTGTAAATAAAGGTTAAATCAATTGTTTTATGTAGTTACTGTTCGATTGAAACTTAGAATGGGTCAATGGTACAGGCTGGTGACAGTGGTATAAGACCCAAAGGTAACTCTGGGTCTTTCTTTCCTGTGGCGGTACTCATGAAAGCCAGTTTCGTCGTAGCGCTTGATGGTTTTTGCGACTGCACTTGAAGAAACTTTCAAAGTTCTTGAAATTCTCAGGATTGACTGACCTTCATGTCATTTCTTTTTGCTTATTTGAGCTGTTCTTGCCATAAAATGGACTTGGTCTTTTAACAAGTAGGGCTATCTTCTGTATACCACCCCTACCTTGTCACAACTCAACTGATTGGCTCAAACTTAACTTTTAACAAACAACACCTGTTAATTGATATGCATTCCAGGTGACTACCTCATAACGCTGGTTGAGAGAATGCCAAGAATGTGCAAAGCTGTCATCAAGGCAAAGGTTGGCTACTTTGAAGAATTTCAAATATGAATGTTGTGTTTTTTTAAAAACAAGCAAGAATTTTGAGTTTTGGTGAAGAGAGCACCGGAAGAATATCAGTCTTTCGGCGCGCGAGGAAGAGGGCGCGCGCTTACTAATTTTGCTTTCCTATTGAACATACTACTTTCCGTATGAAATATTATAGTTTATTTACATTTTAGAGTACCTGAGGATTAAATAGAAATGTCGTTTCACTTGTTTGGACGAAGTTTAGCGGTAGCTTTTTGGACTACTTTGTCTGCATGTTGAATGAGTGGATGGCAGAAATTGATGACACCAACTAAACAGACTTTTTGGGATATAAAGAAGGATTTTATATAATAAATGACCATTCATGTTGTATCTGGGACCCTTGGGATTGCAAACAGAGGAAGGTCTTCAAAAGTAAGTGATTTATTTAATAGCTATTTGTGATTTTATGAGGCCTGTGCTGGTTGAAAAATATGTTGATGTGGGGCGCAGTTCTCAGACAATCGCATGGTATGCTTTCACCATAAAGCCTATTGTAAATCGTACAACGCAGTTAGATTAACAAGAATTTAAGCTTTTAAATTATATAAAATACTTGTATTTTCATGAATGTTTAATAATATTACGATTATTTATTTGAATTGCGCGACCTCCAATTTCACTGAATGTTGTCGGCTGGTGTCCCACTAGCGGGACGCCAATCCCTACTTAAGGGCCAACTGTAGTTTTCTTAAAGTGAAAGAATACGATGCCATTGTTTGAGGAGAGTGCACAGTTATGAACTTGACAATGTATCAATAAACCAATTAGGCACATTTGGGCAGACTTGATACAACATTTTGAACAGAAATGCAATGGTTCATTGGATCAGTCTACAACATTTCACCTAAACTGGAATAATACATTGTGATCTTTCTCTTTCAAATATAATATTTTTTCTGTTTTATTCTTTGTATTATTTTTTACCAGATCTAATGTGTTATATTCTCATACATTCATTTCACATTTCCACAAACTTAAAAGTGGTTCCTTTCAAGTGGTATCAAGAATATGCATATCCTGGCTTCAGGTCCTGAGCTACAGGCAGTTAGATTTGGGTATGTCATTTTAGACAGTAGTCCAGGTGTGACAAAACTAGGGCCTGTAGGACCTGCCTTGTTGATAGCGATGTTAAGAAAGCAGAGTAGCACTTTATTATGGACAGAGCTAGCCTCATCTTAGCTACTGTTGCATCAATATGTTTTGACAATGACAGTTTCCTGAACTTGCTCAATTTCCACATTATTCATTACAAGATTTAGGGTTTAGTGAATGATTTGTCCCAGATACAATGCTTTTAGTTTTTGGAATATTTAGGACAAACGTATTTCTTGCCACTCATTCTGAAACTGACTGCAGCTCTTTAAGTGTTGCAGTGACTTCAGTTGCTGTGGTAGCTGATGTGTATAGTGTTGAGTCATCAGCATACATGGACACACAGGCTTTACTCAGAGCCAATGGCAGGTCATTAGTAAAGATTGAAAAAAGTAAGGGGCCTAGACAGCTGCCCTGAGAAATTCCTGACTTGACCTGGATTATGTTGGAGAGGCTTCCATGAAAGAACACACTCTGTGTTCTGTTAGACAGGCAACTCTCGAGCCACAATATAACAGGGAATGTAAAGCCATAACACATACAGTGGGGAGAACAAGTATTTGATACACTGCCGATTTTGCAGGTTTTCCTACTTACAAAGCATGTAGAGGTCTGTAATTTTTATCATAGGTACACTTCAACTGTGAGAGACGGAATCTAAAACAAAAATCCAGAAAATCACATTGTATGACCCAGTGGGTCAGAAGTTTACATACACTCAATTAGTACTTGGAAGCTGACTTTAAATTGTTTAACTTGGGTCAAACATTTCGGGTATCCTTTCACAAGCTTCCCACAATAAGTTGGGTGAATTTTGGCCCATTCCTGGTGTAATAAAGTCAGGTTTGTAGGCCTCCTTACCCGCACACACTTTTTCAGTTCTGCCCACACATTTTCTATAGGATTGAGGTCAGGGCTTTGTGATGGCCACTCCAATACCTTGACTTTGTTGTCCTTAAGCCATTTAGCCACAACTTTGGAAGTATGCTTGGGGTCATTGTCCATTTGGAAGACCCATTTGCGACCAAGCTTTAACTTCCTGACTGATGTCTTAAAATGTTGCTTCAATATATCCACATAATTGTTCTTGCTAATTATGCCATCTATTTTGTGAAGTGCACCAGTCCTTCCTGCAGCAAGCACCCCCACACATGATGCTGCCACCCCTGTGCTTTACGGTTGGGACTGTGTTCTTCGGCTTGCAAGCCTCCCCCTTTTTCCTCTAAACATAACAATGGTCATTATGGCCAAACAGTTCTATTTTTGTTTCATCAGACATTTCTCCAAAAAGTATGATCTTTTCCCAATGTGCAGTTGCAAACCGCAGTCTGTCTTTTTTATGGAGGTTTGCAGCAGTGGCTTCTTCCTTGCTTAGCGGCTTTTCAGGTTATGTCAATATAGTACTCGTTTTACTGTGGATATAGAATATGTTGCACCTGTTTCCTCCAGCATCTTCACAAAGTCCTTTGCTGTTTTTCTGGGATTGATTTGCGCTTTTCGCACCAATGTATGTTAATCTCTAGGAGACAGAACACGTCTCCTTCCTGAGCGGTATGACAGCTGCATGGTCACATGGTGTTTATACTTGCATACTATTGCTTGTACAGATGAACGTGGTAGCTTCAGGCTTTTGGAAATTGCTTCCAAGGATGAACCAGACTTGTGGAGGTCTACAATTTTTTATCTGAGGTCCTGGCTGATTTCTTTTGATTTTCCTATAATGTCAAGCAAAGAGGCACTGACTTTGAAGGTAGGCCTTGAAATTAGTCTATCAGAAGCTTCAAAAGCCATGACATCTTTTTTTTTATATTCCAAGCTGTTTAATGGCACAGTCAACTTAGTGTACGTAAACGTCTGTCCCACTGGAATTGTGATACAGTGAATTATAAGTGAAATAATCTGTTTGTAAACAATTGTTGGAAAAATTACTTGTTTCATGCACAAAGTAGATGTCCTAACCGACTTGCCAAAACTATATTTTGTTAACAAGAAATTTGTAGAGTGGTTGAAAAACGAGTTTTAGTGACTGACTCCAACCTAAGTGCATGTAAACTTCCGACTTCAACTGTATATAAATAAGGTATTTCTGTTTTTATTTTGAATAAATTTACAAACCAAAAAAACTTTTCGCTTTGTCATTATGGGGTATTGTGTGTAGATTGATGAGGAAAAACATTAATTTCATCCATTTTAGAATTAGGCTGTAAAGTAACAAAATGTGGAAAAATGTAAAACTTTCTGAAGGCACTGTACTTGTGTAGATCTTAAATGATTTGACAGGTGTAATCAATCTTGCCTCATTAGGTTGAAGTTATACCATATTGCTTAAATACCAAGCAAATCCTCTCAGATCTTCACAAGTGCATAGGACGTAGGTTTAGGGAACAATTTGGAATTGGCCCAGTCGAGGATAGGAGAGGGCAGAGGAGGGTGAGAGAGGAGAGTACGAGAGAATAGGGCGATAGGAGTGTTTGGGCAGAGAGGACATGAGGATGAGATAGGAAAGTGAGAGGAGGTCAGGGAATAGGTCAGGGAACAGAGGATGAGAAAGCAGAGCAGGGGGGAGAGAGGGATTAAAGGGTGAGAGAGGAGATGTGTTTTACAGAGGTAAAAGCTATTACCCATTCAAATAAAATCACCTTAATTCCTAAAATAAAAACAAAATATTTGCACCAATAAGCACAGAGGAGCAATAGTGTTTGTTACAGTGGGTATAAGAGTCATCAAGCAATCAAAAATATTGTGTTGTACTATTGTGCAAGCTCAAGAAAGACAACTCCTTCAATGCACACAAGTCAATTTGTCCGCACTAGTTGGGTAGTGCACTTTCCTTAATGACAAAAACATTTCCAGGTTGTCATATTTTAACTTCAATAAAACTGTAGTTTGTTGGGGCTAACTGAGAGACCAGTGGTCACATTCAACAATCTGTTCTAAGACACATTTAACAATATTTTCCAAGAAAAGATTACCAAACACACAGGTACCATAGACACGTGAATGGGTGGAGTCAAGGCGCTTCCACCCGAGTTCTCTAATGGCACTAGGGGGAGACTCAGTTTTAGTGGGAAGGGAACATGGGAGATTCTATCAACCTCCCCGCTCCATCTACCTCCATCTCTTAAGAACACATGCACTATGCACATTCATAGTTGTCTTGTGTGTACAAACAAAAATGTACTAGATGTACCTGATCCAAAATGTTCATGATGTCAGTGGTCTTTTCCCGCGTTGTTCCTCCTTTGGCTTGGATTACTCTGACTTGAATGCACGTCTAACTTGGCCATGAACTTGTCCTCAGAAACTCAGCATTGATCTGAAACAAATAACATAGCACAGAGCTTTGGAATCAGAATAACTAATCCAAGCTGAATGTCCTTAAAAATCTCCAACATCTACTTCCTCTTAACCTTCACACATTGTGACAAATGTATAATAGCCGACTGTAACTAAAACCAATCACTTCAGCTCGTACATCCTCTCATTACCATTATTTTAGACATAGGCCTACCTCTTTCTCTTGGAACAGCATAGGCCATATTGTCTTAAAACCTTCAATCCTGGGTTGCTTGCTCTCCACCTCCTGCCATTTTGTCCCAGATAGTCTTCTCATTATTACTTTCCCCAACCTCTTTCAGAAGTTCAAGCCTCTCTTTTTCAAGGCTTTAGGGAGACTGACCAGTAGGGATGGATTGGTAGTAGTTAGCCTCAGAAACTTTTGGGCCTCTTAACCTTTTTTATAGGGAAAGGATCAGCAGTCACTTTGGATTTCAGTGAGTTAACTGAGACCTCAAGACACCAGAGTAATTTGAGCTACGTCCTGTAGTTTTCCATTTTGTGCTTAAGTCTTTGTTTCCAACCGTAGAAACCATTGAATGATCTGGGTTCTTTCAATCAGGGGTGCTTCTTGATTAAGGCCTCCAAAACCGTGCATAAGTCTATTTTTTCTGGGTAGGCCTTGTATTTGAAGATTTCCTCTGTGAGTTTATCCAGTATATCGGTTTTCAGCTTGGAGCTGATAGTCAGCATTGTTTGGCTAAACTGGTATTCAGCATTTGCCCTCTCAAGTTGGATCACACTGTCATATGAGAGCGTGGAATCGGAAAGTCCTTTGGCCAATGTTCTGTTCAGGATGACACAGACTCAGAGGACGAGAGGATCAGCGTGTCATCCGATGCTATGGAAATGCAGTCGTTAGAGTGAGAAGCAGTCTCAACAGGGGTACTGGTAAAAGGTGAGTTGGTGTGTTGCTGGATCACCTTCACTGGCCCCAAATCCTCAAGTTCAGAGGTAGTAGTCAGATTGAAGTACTCATTGTCAAAATCTTTGTCTATGTATTGCAGCCTAATGTTGCCATTCAACCGAAAGTCAATCTTTATCGTTTTGAGTAGGTCATCCATCATTTCCGGTATGCCATTCTGGAAGTTCAGTTTTTCAGTGTTGTTCTCCCCGAAGATGCCCTTATCTTGCGGGCTCCAGCCATTTTGATAGAAAAAGGGGCACACAAAGAGAGCAGAAACAGACACAGTTAGTCATTCATGGTTTGTTACATCTATCAATGTAGCATTAAACTCATCATGTAGGGCTTCATTGATTATAATGAACTAAGACCATATTTACCAATCTGAGCTTTAAACATATATCGTCTCTCTGTGACCAGACACATTATGTAGTCTGCCAGCGGGTGTACATCTTTGAGTTCATGTGGCTCAACGAGTTCCACTTCATTGTTATCCGATAATTGAAGATCATTAGCTCTGTAGTGTTCAAGTCACCATGCACACAGCTTTCTGACAATGAAGATCAACTTCTCTTGCAATATCATAATTTGGATGATTTCACTAAACTCTGGCAATCCCCCTAGTGAACCATGTGCCAAGATCATCCCATTCGTGTACTTCAATTCATTATGTGTCACACTTTTAGCCAGGAATACTGTGATTAGTTTTGTCAGTCTACTTAAAAAGAAAGCTTTGTATCACCTCGTTCAAAGTTGCTATTGTGAAGTACTTTTTTGTCATGCATACACTCTGGTACACTGCAAACTCATGAGGGAATATTCTTTCGAAGAGATTGTGAACATTTCCAGGGGGAAAACCAGTGGTCACATCGAAATAGGAAATGTGCTTTGACAAAACATTTTTTTTAACACCATAATAGCTGGTCAGGTCATTTTCCTTAAGCTCCCTCAGATGGCCTGCATGCATCTCCTTAGTTTTTAGACAGAAAGCTCCGGTTCAAACTATTTTGGAGTGAAATTCTAACTGCTCTGCTGTGCAGAATCTGCATGGGTATGTCCCTGTGAAATTCTCAACAAAACCTGCAATACCATGCACACCAAGATTGTCAGCGACAACACACTGAACTGTGCTTTTTACTCGGGCCCAACTTTAAGACAAAAATGCCATGCTGTTCTAAAATAACAAGATCCCTTATTAGGGGTTCTAGCAATTTCTCAAAACCATAGTACTTCACATCATCGCTTTTGATTAAAGCATTCAAATACATCGACGACAAAGCGGACTGACAACCTGGAGGCAAACTTCCCAGAATACAATACAATCCACAAATGTTGTGCTTCTTTCTTGACGTACTGAGGGGATTGCACATTTCTAAATCATCAACGTACAGTATCAACTAGACACTGACCTGCTTTAATGGCAATTCAACTTCAAATCAAATTTTATTCACATGCGCAGAATACAACAGGTGTAGACCTTACAGTGAAATGTTTACTTACGAGCCTCTAACCGACAGTGCAGTTTAAAAAAATGGATAAGAATAAGAGATAAAAGTAACAAGTAATTAAAGAGGAGCAGTAAAATATATATATATTTATTTACAGGGGGGTGTTGGTACAGAGCCAATGTGCGGGGGCACCGGTTAGTTGAGGTAGTATGTACATGTAGATAGAGTTAATTAACCTGTTGGGGCTAGGGGGCAGTATTTGCACGGCCGGATAAAAAACGTACCCGATTTAAACTGGTTACTACTCTTGCCCAGAAACGAGAATATGCATATAATTAGTAGATTTCTATAGAAAACACTATAAAGTTTCTAAAACTGTTTGAATGGTGTCTGAGTATAACAGAACTCATATGGCAGGCCAAAACCTGAGAAGATTCCAAACAGGAAGCGCTCTCTCTGACTATTTCTTGGCCTTCTTGATCATCTCTATCCAAAACAGGGGATCTCTGGCATAACGTAACATTTTCTAACGCTCCCATAGGCTCTCAGAAGGCGCCAGAACGTTGAATGGTGACTTTGCAGGCCATGGCTGAAAAACAGTAGCGAATTTGGATAGTGGTCGATCTGAGAACAATGAGACTGGGGCACGTGCACGAGCCGACACCATGTTTTTATTTTTTCGTCTTTGAACGAAAACAGGGTTTCCCGGTCGGAATATTATCGCTTTTTTACGAGAAAAATCGCATAAAAATTTATTTTAAACAGCGTTTGACATGCTTCGAAGTACGGTAATGGAATATTTTGAATTTTTTTGTCACGAAACGCGTCGGGCGTGTCACCCTTCTTTACCCTTCGGATAGTGTCTTGAACGCACGAACAAAACGGAGCTATTTGAATATAACTATGGATTATTTGGAACCAAAACAACATTTGTTGTTGAAGTTGAAGTCCTGGGAGTGCATTCTGACGAAGAACAGCAAAGGTAATTCAATTTTTCTTATACTAATTCTGAGTTTAGTGAGCACCAAACTTGGTGGATGTCAAATTAGCTAGCCTGTGATGGCCGAGCTATCTACTCAGAATATTGCAAAATGTGCTTTCGCCGAAAAGCTATTTTAAAATCTGACACCGCGATTGCATAAAGGAGTTCTGTATCTATAATTCTTAAAATGATTGTTGTGTTTTTTGTGAACGTTTATCATGAGTAATTTAGTAAATTCACCGGAAGTTTGCGGTGGGTATGCTAGTTCTGAACATCACATGCTAATGTAAAAAGCTGGTTATAAATATTAACTTGATTGAACAAAACATGCATGTATTGTATAACATAATGTCCTAGGAGTGTCATCTGATGAAGATCATCAAAGGTTAGTGCTGCATTTAGCTGTGGTTTTGGTTTTTGTGACATATATGCTTGCTTTGAAAATGGTTGTTTGATTATTTTTGGCAGGGTACTCTCCTGACATAATCTAATGTTTTGTTTTCGCTGTAAAGCCTTTTTGAAATTGGTGTCTCCTCGTGCACGCGCCTCAGTCTCATTGTCCTCTGATCGACCACTATCCAAATGCGCTACTGTTTTTCAGCCAGGGGCTCCAAAGGCATCATTCACCGGTTTGCCGCCTTCTGAGAGCCTATGGGAGCCGAAGGAAGTGTCACGTTACAGCAGAGATCCTCAGTTTTCAATAAAGAGAGTCAAGAAGAACAAGAACTTGTCAGACAGGCCACTTCCCATATAGAATCTTCTCAGGTTTTTGCCTGCCATATGAGTTCTGTTATACTCACAGACACCATTAAAACAGTTTTAGAAACTTTAGGGTGTTTTCTATCCAAAGCCAGTAATTATATGCATATTCTAGTTTCTGGTTGGGGTATGTACGTACGCTCACTGTGGGGACAACGTCATCGATGCACTTATTGATGAAGCCAATGACAGATGTGGTGTCCTCCTCAATGCCATTGGAGGAATCCCGGAACATATTCCAGTCTGTGTTAGCAAAACAGTCCTGTAGCTTAGCATCTGCTTCATCTGACAACTTTTTTTTTGATCTAGTCACTGGTTCTTCCTGCTTTTATTTTTGCTTGTAAGCAGGAATCAGGAGAATAGAATTATGGTCAGATTGGCCAAATGGAGGGCGAGGGAGAGCTTTGTATGCATCTCTGTGTGTGGAGTATAGGTGATCCAGAGTTTTTTTCTCTCTGGTTGCACATTTAACATGTTGATAGAAATGAGGTAAAACGGATTTAAATTTCACTGCATTAAAGTCCACGGCAACTAGGAGCGCCACCTCTGTGTGAGCGTTTTCTTGTTTGCTTATGGCGGAATACAGCTCATTCGATGCTATCTTGGTGCCAGCCTCTGACTCTGGTGGTCTGTAAACAGCTACAAAGAATATAGACGAAAACTCTCTCGGTAGGTAATGTGGTCTGCAGCTTATCATGAGAAACTCTACCTCAGGCGAGCAATGGCTCGAGACTTCCTTAGATATCGTGCACAGCTGTTGTTTGCAAAAATACATAGACCGCCGCCCCTTGTCTTACCAGACGCCGCTGTTCTGTTTTGTTCCATGACTGTGAAGCACAAGATGTTACAGTTTTCAAAGTCAAGTTGGTAGTTTAATCTTCCCAATACCTCATCCATTTTATTGTCCAAAGATTGCATGTGTGCGTCCGGCCTCTCTTTCTCGGCCTCCTCTTCACACAGATCACTGGGGTCGGTGCCTGTTCCCGAGGGAGCCGTATATCATCCGCCTTGGGCTTGTCAGAGTCGTGAACGAAGGAAAAGGATTCTGCTAGTCCGTGGTGACTAATCGCAGTCCTGATGTCTGGAAGTTATTTTCGGTCATATGAGACGGTAGCGGCAACATGATGTACAAAAATAGTAAAAAAAATAAGTTACAAACAACGCAGATATCCTGTTGGGGCTAGGGGGCAGTATTGAGAATTTTGAAAAAAATATGTGCCCATTTTTAACTGCCTCCTACACCAACTCAGAAGCTAGAATATGCATATTATTGTTCGGGTTTCGATAGAAAACACTCTGAATTTTCTAAAACTGTTTGAATGGTGTCTTTAAGTATAACAGAACTCATATGGCAGTCAAAACCCTGAGACAAATTCTGACAGGAAGTGGATACCTGATGTGTTGAATTACCTTTAAGCCTATGCCATTGAAACACACAGGGGCTTATTAATATTTGAGCACTTCCTATGGCTTCCACTAGATGTCACCAGTCTTTACAAAGTGTTTTAAGTCTTATACTGCGAGATCTGACCGAACCAGAGCCTTGGAACGGTGGTGGCCGATTAGACTCTGGCGCGCGAGTTCATGTTGGGTACTCTCGTTCCAATACGTTTTAAAAGAGAATGCAATGGTCCGCCTTGAATATTATTCATGTTCTGGTTAAAAAAGGCACTAATGATTTATGCTATACAACGTTTGACATGTTTGAACGAACGTAAATATTTTTTTCCCCCTCGTTTATGAAGACAAGTCCGGCGGGCATAGATCATGTGCTAACAACACAGAGCTTTTTGGACATAAATTATGAGCTTTTTCGAACAAAACTACATTTGTTATGGACCTGGGATTCCTGGAAGTGACATCTGAAGAGAATCAAAGGTAATGGATTATTTACATAGTATTTTCGATTTTAGATCTCTCCAACATGGCGGTTAGTCTGTATCGCAAAGCGTATTTTTCTGGGCGCAGTGCTCAGATTATTGCAAAGTGTGATTTCCCAGTAAGGTTATTTTTAAATCTGGCAATCCGGTTGCGTTCAAGAGATGTAAATCTATAATTCTTTGAATGACAATATAATATTTTACCAATGTTTTCGAATAGTCATTATTTAATTTGTTGTGCTGATTGACTGGCGGTTATTGGAGGGAAACGATTTCCTCAACATCAATGCCATAGTAAAACGCTGTTTTTGGATATAAATATGAACTTGATAGAACAAAAAATGCATGTATTGTCTAACATAATGTCCTAGGAGTGTCATCTGAGGAAGATTGTCAAAGGTTAGTGCATAATTTTAGCTGGTTTTCTGCTTTTGGTGACGCCTGTCTTTGAATTGACAAAACATTACACACAGCTATTGTCAAAGTACTCTCCTAACATAATCTAACTTTATGCTTTTGCCGTAAAGCCTTTTTGAAATCGGACAACGTGGTTAGATTAAGGAGATGTTTATCTTTCAAAGGGTGTAAGATAGTTGTATGTTTGAGAAATTTGAATTATGACATTTAATTGTTTTCAAATTTGGCGCTCTTGATATTTCACCTGTTGTTGAAAGGGTGTACCAGGGGTGGGACCCTTGCGTCCCACATAGCCCATAGAGGTTAACATATCTTCAATAAAATTCCAACCGGACCTATCCGTTCTCTTTAGGAATGAATATGAACTCAGCTCGATCCCAAGTCTCTGCGCGTGACTGAACCCATGCCTTATAATGGGACACCTACTTCCTTGGGCTGTTATTCCCTTCAAATTCACCATAGAATCCTCAAACAAGATTCTAAAGACTGTTGACATCTAGTGGAAGCCTTAGGAAGTGCAACATGACCCCTTTAACACTACAAATTGAATAGACAATGGTTTGAAAAACTACAACCCTCAGATTTCCCACTTCCTGGTTGGATTTTTCTCAGGTATTTGCCTGCCATATGAGTTCTGTTATACTCACAGACATCATTCAAACAGTTTTAGAAACTTCAGAGTGTTTTCTATCCACATCTACTAATAATATACATATCCTACCTCCTGGGCCCGAGTAGCAGGCACTTTAATTTGGGTATGTTTTTCATCCGGCCGTGAAAACACTGCCCCCTATCCCTAAGAGGTTTTAAGAATGACCAAGGCAATTTTATGCCCAATAACTTTTGATAAGTCAAATCCAGTACTGAAGTTCACTTCATTACATGATATATCGTCCTCATCCAAAGTGTCGGCAGGAACCCTGTCAAAAGATTATTTGCCAGAATTAGCAAGGGTCTTTGTTTATACAACGCCATGTTTAGAGTAATTCACTGCATTGGCATATTTTCTATATTTATGAATTTTGAAATTCACGTAAATGTTGGTTTTGTATGAGCAATCCTGAAACATACAAGTTAAATTATGGGAGTTCAGGTGATCACCAATGTGCTGAAAATATTCCCTTTCTGTAGAAATTTGATTATGACCACAGAATAACCTGTGTCCCTGCATATTGACTTGGTATCGGTCCCCCCTGTACATACCTTCATTATTATAATTTTTTTCTTTAGTTTATTTAGTATGTACAGATGTTTAAGATAGCCCGAAGTTGATAGAATGAGGGCTCAACCGTATAACTGTGTTCGGTTACAGTTCACACTATAATGTGCTCCTTCCTGCAAGGTTCCACACAGCTGACTTCCTGCAGATAGTAAACCCACAGGATGTCTCACATGCTGTTGTCACACCTAAACTGATCTTAGCTATGCACCTTAGCTATGCACCTTATCAGGTTGGAAAAAACTCTAGCATATAAAAGACTATTCTTTAAGCAGTAAGTCACGGGATAGCATGACTGATTATGTAATTTTCCACAACATTACCTCCCTTTTGAGACTAAGTCTCAACCTAATAGAAAATTACTTCCAAGCATATTCATTAACCTGTTGGGTCTAGGGGGCAGCATTTGCACGTCTGGATAAAAAAAATGTACCCGATTTAATCTGGTTACTAATCCTACCCAGTAACTAGAATATGCATATACTTATTATATATGGATAGAAAACACTCTAAAGTTTCCAAAACTGTTTGAATGGTGTCTGTGAGTATAACAGAACTCATTTGGCAGGCAAAACCCTGAGACATTTTCTGACAGGAAGTGGATACCTGATGTGTTGTATTGACTTTAAACCTATCCCATTGAAAAACACAGGGGTTTAGGAATATTTTGGCACTTCCTATTGCTTCCACTAGATGTCACCAGCCTTTACAAAGTGTTTTGAGTCTTCTGGAGGGAGATCTGACCGAACAAGAGCCATGGAACGATGATGTCCCATTAGACACCTGGCGCGCTAGTTCATGTTGGGTACCCTCGTTCCAATACGTTATAAAAGAGTATGCATTCGTCCACCTTGAATATTATTCATGTTCTGGTTAAAAAAGGCCCTAATGATTTATGCTATACAACGTTTGACATGTTTGAACGAACGGAAATATATTTTTTCCCCTCGTTCATGACGAGAAGTCCGGCTGGCTTACATCATGTGCTAACGAGACGGAGATTTTTGGACATAAATGATGAGCTTTTTTGAACAAAACTACATTCGTTATGGACCTGTGATACCTGGAAGTGACATCTGATGAAGAGAATCAAAGGTAATGGATTATTTACATAGTATTTTCGATTTTAGATCTCCCCAACATGACATCTAGTCTGTATCGCAACGCGTATTTTTCTGGGCGCAGTGCTCAGATTATTGCAAAGTGTGATTTCCCAGTAAGGTTATTTTTAAATCTGGCAAGTTGATTGCGTTCAAGAGATGTAAATCTATAATTCTTTAAATGACAATATAATATTTTACCAATGTTTTCTAATTTTAATTATTTAATTTGTTACGCTGACTTGACTGCCGGTTATTGGAGGGAAACGATTTCCTCAACATCAATGCCATAGTAAAACGCTGTTTTTGGATATAAATATGAACTTGATAGAACTAAAAATGCATGCATTGTCTAACATAATGTCCTAGGAGTGTCATCTGATGGAGATTGTAAAAGGTTAGTGCATCATTTTAGCTGGTTTTATGGTTTTGGTGACCCTGTCTTTGACTTGACAAAACATTACACACAACTCTTGTAAATGTACTGTCCTAACATACTGTAAATTTATGCTTTCGCCGTAAAACCTTTTTGAAATCGTAAAACGTGGTTAGATTAAGGAGATGTTTATCTTTCAAATGGTGTAAAATAGTTGTATTTTTGAAAAATTTGAATTTTGACATTTATTTGGATTCAAATTTGCCGCTCTTGAAATGCACCTGCTGTTGATGGAGTGCACCACGGGTGGCACGCTAGCGTCCCACCTAGCCCCAAGAGGTTAACCTTTTACATCTAGACGTTCCGCTAGCGGAACACCTGCTCCAATATCCAATGATAGGCGTGGCGCGAATTACAAATTCCTCAAAAATACAAAAACTTCAATTTTTCAAACATATGACTATTTCACAGCATTTTAAAGATAAGACTCTCCTTTATCTAACCACACTGTCCGATTTCAAAAAGGCTTTACAACGAAAGCAAAACATTAGATTATGTCAGCAGAGTACCAAGCCAGAAATAATCAGACACCCATTTTTCAAGCTAGCATATAATGTCACAAAAACCCAGAAGACAGCTAAATGCAGCACTAACCTTTGATGATCTTCATCAGATGACAACCCTAGGACATTATGTTATACAATACATACATGTTTTGTTCAATCAAGTTCATATTTATATCAAAAAACAGCTTTTTACATTAGCATGTGACGTTCAGAACTAGCAAACTTCCGGCGAATTCACTAAGAATTTACTAAATTACTCACGATAAACGTTCACAAAAAGCATAACAATTATTTTAAGAATTATAAATACAGAACTCCTCTATGCCCTCGATATGTCCGATTTTAAAATAGCTTTTTGGTGAAAGCACATTTTGCAATATTCTAAGTACATAGCCCAGGCATCACGGGCTAGCTATTTAGACACCCGGCAAGTTTAGCACTCACCAATATCAGGTTTACTATTATAAAAGTTTGATTACCTTTTGTTGTCTTCGTCAGAATGCACTCCCAGGACTGCTACTTCAATAACAAATGTTGGTTTGGTCCAAAATAATCCATCGTTATATCCGAATAGCGGCGTTTTGTTCGTGCGTCCCAGACACTATCTGAAATGGTAAATCAGGGTCGTGCGCATGGCGCAATTCGTGACAAAAAAAATCAAAATATTCCATTACCGTACTTCGAAGCATGTCAACCACTGTTTAAAATCCATTTTTATGCCATTTTTCTCGTAAAAAAGCGATAATATTCCAACCGGGAATCTCCTTTTAGCTAAACAGAGGAAAGTAAACAAAGCTTTCGGTCGACGCGGGCACGAGCCTGAGTCTCACAGTACTGTAACCAGCCACTACCCAAACGCGCTACTTTTTTTCAGCCAGAGCCTGCAAAGCCACGATTCAGCTTTTTACCGCCTTCTGAGACCCTATGGCAGCCGTAGGAAGTGTCACGGGACAGCTAAGATCCTCACTCTTCAATAAACAGAGACAAGAAGAACGACACCTTGTCAGACAGGCCACTTCCTGCCTGAAACCTTGTCAGGTTTTTGCCTGCCAAATGAGTTCTTTTATACTCACAGACACCATTCAAACAGTTTTAGAAACTTTAGGGTGTTTTCTATCCATATGTAATAAGTATATGCATATTCTAGTTACTGGGTAGGAGTGGTAACCAGATTAAATCGGGTACGTTTTTTATCCAGCCGTGAAAATACTGCCCCCTAGCCATAACAGGTTAAACAAGCATTAAATTAAATTATCAAAATAGAGTCGCACACTCCAAATATAAACTCCCAGTAATTTATTGGGCATTTACCAACGTTTTGGCATCACTGTGCTTACTTCGGGGTAATTATTCATTAAACAAGCATTAACATGAGGAAAAAGAGGGAAAAAGAGAGACTTTCTTACACTTAGTACATTACAATTGTAAATTAACTCTGTTGTCATTGAGTTTCAAACCTTCACATGGTGGGATTCATTCTCAGAAGGGGGAAAGGACATATGAATTAGGAGGTCACTAAGAGGTTAAGTTAGAAAACATTTTTCTTGTATCTAGTGCAGATGTTGATGAGCTCCTCCAGGTAGTTTCAGTATTTGATCAGTTCTGTATCTCTGCCTATTGCACAGAATACTATAACCCAAATATTACAGGAACTCAGTTGCCAAGTTTACAAATCAGTTATTGAAGTGCTAGCCAATGCACTCTGCAAGTCAAACCCCATTCAAGTAGCAATAGGAGACAGAGGTACACTTTCTACTGCTTGGAAATGAAAAGGGGTACTATTAGAGCCACTTCAGTGTAGAACCAGTAGAATATGTACTTGATAAAAAAATTATGTGAAGTCCTTGCAGCAAATTCGTAATTGTCAGAATATTCTACATCAGGCTGGCAATTCCATTGCCATAGACAAACAGACAGAGAGTAATGTGTATGTATACAAATCCCTCTGTGATGGTGTTTTTTTAAATAAAATTGTGCCGGAGCAGAAGGCAGACATTTTACATGCCCCCAACCGATTGTGTTTTATTGTTAGTTTAAAAACAACCTAAAGATTGATTCTATACATCGTTTGACATGTTTCTACAAACTGTAGTATAACTTTTTTGACTTTTCGTCTGGACTAAGTAAGAACGCGCATTGTGGATTTGGATAGTGAACCTAACGCGCGAACAAAATGGATGTATTTGGACATAAAGATAAACTTTATCGAACATTTATTGTGGAGCTGGGATTCCTGGGAGTGCATTCTGATGAAGATAATCAAAGGTAAGTGAATATTTATAATGTCATTTCTTAGTTTTATTGACTCCAAGATGGCGGGTTTCTGTTTGCTTGTTGTTGGTGTCTTCTGGGCTGTACTCAGATTATTGCAAATTGTGCTTTCGCCGTGAACCTTTTTCGAAATCTGACAAAGTGGTTGCATTTAGGAGAAGTGTATCTATAATTCTGGGCATAACACTTGTATATTGATCTAAGTTTATGATGAGTATTTCTGTAATATGTGTGCTCATTGTGCTCATTCACCGGTAGGTTTGGAGGGAATACATTTCTGAACATTACGCGCCAATGTTAAATGGGGTTTTTGGATATAAATATGAACTTTATCGAGCGAAACATACATGTATTGTGTAACATGACGTTCTATGAGTGCCATCTGATGAAGATCATCAAAGGTTAGTGCTTAATTTAGCTGTATTTCTGTTTTTTGTGACGTCTCTCCTTGCTAGGAAAATGGCTGTGTGGCTTTTCTTGTTTAGGTGGTGTCTTAACATAATCTAATGTTTTGCTTTCGCCGTAAAGCCTTTTTGAAATCGGACAATGTGGTTAGATTAAGGAGAATCTTATCTTTAAAATGGTGTATAATACTTGTATGTGTGAGAAATTTTAATTCTGAGATTTTTGCTGTTTTGAATTTGGCGCTCTGCTAGTTCACTGGCTGTTGTCAAATCGATCCCGCTATCGGGATCCGCCTGTTAACTTCACTAGGGTAGGGGGTAGCATTCAAAATTTTGGATGAAAAGCGTGCCCATAGTAAACTGCCTGCTACTCAGGCCCAGAAGCTAGGATATGCATATAATTTGGATAGAAAACACTAAAGTTTCCAAAACTGTTAAAATAATGTCTGTGAGTATAACAGAACTGATATGGCAGGCGAAAACACAAGGAAAATCCATCCAGGAAGAACTATTATTTTGAAAGGCTGTTTTTCCATTGAAAGCCTATCCACCATACAAATACTTAGGACTCAGTTCACGATCTCTATGGCTTCTTCTACATGTGGCCAGTCTTTAGACATTGTTTCAGGCTTTTACTCTGAAAAATGAGGGAGATACAGCACTTTCAATGAGTGGACAGTGGACATTTCCATACATGAGTCAAGCACGCGCACCTTTCTGGTTTCTCCTTTTCTATTGACGAAGCTTTTGTCCGGTTGAAATATTATTGATTATTTATGACAAAAACAACATGAGGATTGATTTTAAACATCGTTTGACATGTTTCTACAAACTTTTATTGTACTTTTTTGATTTTTTGTCTGTCTGTTGTGACAGCGCTTTGTTCCAATGGATTGCTGAACAAAACGCACCAACAAAACTGAGGTTTTTGGACATAGAGGGATATTATCGAACAAAACGAACATTTATTGTGTAACATGGAGTCTTCGGAGTGTAACCCGTGTGGCTCAGTTGGTAGAGCATGGTGTTCGCAATGCAAGGGTTGTGGGTTTGATTCCCATGGGGGACCAGTACGGAAAAAATGTATGAAATGAATGCATTCACTACTGTACGTCGCTCTGGATAAGAGCGTCTGCTAAATGACTAAAATGTAAATGTAATATGAAGATCATCAAAGGTAAGTGATAGATTTTATCACTATTTCTGACTTTTGTTACTCCTCTTCTTGGCTGCTAACTGTTTGTAATGATTTGTTTGCTGGGCGCTGTTCTCAGATAATCGCATGGTTTGCTTTCGCAAAGCTTTTTTGAAATCTGACACAGTGGTTGGATTAACAAAATGTTTATCTTTAAGCTGGTGTATAACATTTCTATCTTTTATGTATGTTTATTATGAGAATTTCTGTTTTGTTGAGTTTCACGCTCTGCAATTTCACCAGATGTTGTTTGAGACAGTGGATTATTGAACAAAACGGTCGCCTAGGATAGGGGGCGCTACAGCGATTTAAAAAAAAAATACGTGCCCATTTTAAACGGCCTCCTACTCAAACTCAGAAGCTAGGATATGCATATAATTAATAGTTGTGGATAGAGATCCTCAGTTTTCAATAAAGAGAGTGTAGAAGGCCAAGAAATGGTCAGAGGGCACTTCCTGTAAGGAATCTTCTAAGGTTTTGGCCTGCCAAATGAGTTCTGTTATACTCACAGACACCATTCAAACAGTTTTAGAAACTTCAGAGTGTTTTCTATTCAATTCTAATATAATACTATACTATGCATATTACATTTTCTGGGCCAGAGTAGTAACCTGTTTAAATTGGGTACGTTTTTCATCCGGCCGTGAAAATACTGCCCCCTAGCCCCTAGAGGTTTTAAACCCATGTATAACACTTGTATGTTTCATTAATTTTTATAATGAGTATTTCTGTTTTTGAATTTGGCGCTCTGCAATTTCCCTGGATGTTGGCCAGCGTCCCACACCCCCTAGTGGGGTTAATCTGCACAGACAAACAAATTGTCACGTCCTGATCTGTTTCACCTGTTCCTTTGATTGTCTCCACCCCCTCCAGGTGTCGCTTATTTTCCCCAGTGTATTTATCCCTGTGTTTCCTGTCTCTCTGTGCCAGTTCGTCTTGTGCGTTTAGTCAAGTCAACCAGCGTGTTTTTCTCGTACTCCTTTTTGCTATTCTCCTTTTTCTAGTCCTCCTGGTTTTGACCCTTGTCTGTTTTTGGACTCTGTACCCGCCTGCCTGACCAATCTGCCTGCCTTGACCACGAGCCAGTCTGCCACTCTGTACCTCCTGGACTCTGGTCTGGTTTTGACCCTTTTGCCTGTCCACAACCATTCTCTTGCCTACCCCTTTGCATAATTAAACATCGTATGACTCCAACCATCTGCCTCCTGTGTATGCATCTGGGTCTCACCTTGTGCCTTGATACAAATAGCCTTTTATACTATGCTCTGCCCCTGTTTCCACACATCTGCTAAACTGCCACGTAGACAAAAGAGGTTGTACTTTTTCTACAAAAGCAGAGACCCGACAATGTTTGTTAATGTTTCAATTCTAAACCATTCTTGGTAATGGTTGATTGCTCCATTTTTACAAATCTTATAATAAAGTTGTTTTGAACAATAGTCTCTTTCCTTTTGGTTAGAATTCCCCCACACTAGCTAGCCAACTATGGCTAACTTACAATCAGGTCAAACAGTGCAGCCAAAATAACAGTAGCTGCATTTGCGTTTCTTTATGCTGTTTGCTAGTGACGTTTATTTGGATACATCCATAACAATGAGCTAAGGATGCACGATTTTGCCTGGTGTACAAAATGTACTCTTTTGTCAGGACACTATTGGTAAGGGGAGCTATCCAACAACAAATCTAACACAATCACTTCCAACCAAAGCTGGAAAGACTGCAAACTAGCTGCACTTAATTTCTTCTTACCTGTTTTCTATTGTTAGTTATTTGTATATATCTATGAAATGATGCTGATTCATGATTTGAATGGCTGGGAAACGCCTGTCTGCCTGTCTGTCTCGTTCTGACTCCCGACACGTGCATTACTGTGGGACATCTGGAGATCAAATTTGAATATTGAAACAATGTTGCAAATGTCAGAGAGACAGACAGCAAGGTTTAAACAAATCTCTGCTGTTGAAAACTAACTGTTAGTCTAAAAGAAATGCGAGATAATGTTTAGACACTTTTTATAGTAGAGATCAAGTTTATAAAGTACCTGGCTGGGCTGATGAGGCAGTCAGATGGAACAGAGTAAATAGGCATTTTAACTTCATATATTTAGCCGGTGGTAACTTGTGGAATAGACACCGGCTGGAATGTGGTTTTAACCAATCAGCATTCAGATTTAGACCCACCCGTTGTATAATATATTATAATGACTTACGGACAGCAGTGAAAGGAACAGGTCCAATCTTCCAACAGGTGTTGTGTGAATTCAAACCTGGGGAGAAAATGCAAAGCACTTTTCAATGTTGAGAACAAAAAAGTCTATGATGCACAGATGTGATCAACACTGTTTTTAAAAAAGCTCACTAGCTAACTAACGTTGGACGTGGTTGATGTTGAAGTTGTGCTAGCCCATTTGAATGCTCTGATGTGGCATTGCATGATTTTGTGTCTCAACTTACCGTGCATTGACTTCAGAATGTGGTCTATGACGTCATGACATCGATCTGGCATCATGACATCATAGATTCGTAGTTGCAAGCATGATGACAAACCCAATTTGTATGCTTTCATTGATGGCCGAGCTATCTACTCAGAATATTGCAAAATGTGCTTTCGCCGAAAAGCTATTTTAAAATCTGACACCGCGATTGCATAAAGGAGTTCTGTATCTATAATTCTTAAAATGATTGTTGTGTTTTTTGTGAACGTTTATCATGAGTAATTTAGTAAATTCACCGGAAGTTTGCGGTGGGTATGCTAGTTCTGAACATCACATGCTAATGTAAAAAGCTGGTTATAAATATTAACTTGATTGAACAAAACATGCATGTATTGTATAACATAATGTCCTAGGAGTGTCATCTGATGAAGATCATCAAAGGTTAGTGCTGCATTTAGCTGTGGTTTTGGTTTTTGTGACATATATGCTTGCTTTGAAAATGGTTGTTTGATTATTTTTGGCAGGGTACTCTCCTGACATAATCTAATGTTTTGTTTTCGCTGTAAAGCCTTTTTGAAATTGGTGTCTCCTCGTGCACGCGCCTCAGTCTCATTGTCCTCTGATCGACCACTATCCAAATGCGCTACTGTTTTTCAGCCAGGGGCTCCAAAGGCATCATTCACCGGTTTGCCGCCTTCTGAGAGCCTATGGGAGCCGAAGGAAGTGTCACGTTACAGCAGAGATCCTCAGTTTTCAATAAAGAGAGTCAAGAAGAACAAGAACTTGTCAGACAGGCCACTTCCCATATAGAATCTTCTCAGGTTTTTGCCTGCCATATGAGTTCTGTTATACTCACAGACACCATTAACCTCTTGGGGCTAGGTGGGACGCTAGCGTGCCACCTGTGGTGCACTCCATCAACAGCAGGTGCATTTCAAGAGCGGCAAATTTGAATCCAAATAAATGTCAAAATTCAAATTTTTCAAAAATACAACTATGTTACACCATTTGAAAGATAAACATCTCCTTAATCTAACCACGTTTTACGATTTCAAAAAGGTTTTACGGCGAAAGCATAAATTTAGAGTATGTTAGGACAGTACATTTACAAGAGTTGTGTGTAATGTTTTGTCAAGTCAAAGACAGGGTCACCAAAACCATAAAACCAGCTAAAATGATACACTAACCTTTTACAATCTCCATCAGATGACACTCCTAGGACATTATGTTAGACAATGCATGCATTTTTAGTTCTATCAAGTTCATATTTATATACAAAAACAGCGTTTTACTATGGCATTGATGTTGAGGAAATCGTTTCCCTCCAATAACCGGCAGTCAAGTCAGCGTCAGAAATTAAATAATTAAAATTAGAAAACATTGGTAAAATATTATATTGTCATTTAAAGAATTATAGATTTACATCTTTTGAACGCAATCAACTTGCCAGATTTAAAAATAACCTTACTGGGAAATCACACTTTGCAATAATCTGAGCACTGTGCCCAGAAAAATACGCGTTGCGATACAGACTAGACGTCATGTTGGGGAGATCTAAAATCGAAAATACTATGTAAATAATCCATTACCTTTGATTCTCTTCATCAGATGTCACTTCCAGGTATCACAGGTCCATAACGAATGTAGTTTTGTTCAAAAAAGCTCATCATTTATGTCCAAAAATCTCCGTCTCGTTAGCACATGATGTAAGCCAGCCGGACTTCTCGTCATGAACGAGGGGAAAAAATATATTTCCGTTCGTTCAAACATGTCAAACGTTGTATAGCATAAATCATTAGGGCCTTTTTTAACCAGAACATGAATAATATTCAAGGTGGACGAATGCATAGCCTTTTATAACGTATTGGAACGAGGGTACCCAACATGAAGTAGCGCGCCAGGTGTCTAATGGGACATCACCGTTCCATGGCTCTTGTTCGGTCAGATCTCCCTCCAGAAGACTCAAAACACTTTGTAAAGGCTGGTGACATCTAGTGGAAGCAATAGGAAGTGCCAAAATATTCCTAAACCCCTGTGTTTTTCAATGGGAGAGGTTTAAACTCAATACAACACATCAGGTATCCACTTCCTGTCAGAAAATGTCTCAGGGTTTTGCCTGCCAAATGAGTTCTGTTATACTCACAGACACCATTCAAACAGTTTTGGAAACTTTAGAGTGTTTTCTATCCATATATAATAAGTATATGCATATTCTAGTTACTGGGTAGGATTAGTAACCAGATTAAATCGGGTACATTTTTTTTATCCAGACGTGCAAATGCTGCCCCCTAGACCCAACAGGTTAAAACAGTTTTAGAAACTTTAGGGTGTTTTCTATCCAAAGCCAGTAATTATATGCATATTCTAGTTTCTGGTTGGGGTATGTACGTACGCTCACTGTGGGGACAACGTCATCGATGCACTTATTGATGAAGCCAATGACAGATGTGGTGTCCTCCTCAATGCCATTGGAGGAATCCCGGAACATATTCCAGTCTGTGTTAGCAAAACAGTCCTGTAGCTTAGCATCTGCTTCATCTGACAACTTTTTTTTTGATCTAGTCACTGGTTCTTCCTGCTTTTATTTTTGCTTGTAAGCAGGAATCAGGAGAATAGAATTATGGTCAGATTGGCCAAATGGAGGGCGAGGGAGAGCTTTGTATGCATCTCTGTGTGTGGAGTATAGGTGATCCAGAGTTTTTTTCTCTCTGGTTGCACATTTAACATGTTGATAGAAATGAGGTAAAACGGATTTAAATTTCACTGCATTAAAGTCCACGGCAACTAGGAGCGCCACCTCTGTGTGAGCGTTTTCTTGTTTGCTTATGGCGGAATACAGCTCATTCGATGCTATCTTGGTGCCAGCCTCTGACTCTGGTGGTCTGTAAACAGCTACAAAGAATATAGACGAAAACTCTCTCGGTAGGTAATGTGGTCTGCAGCTTATCATGAGAAACTCTACCTCAGGCGAGCAATGGCTCGAGACTTCCTTAGATATCGTGCACAGCTGTTGTTTGCAAAAATACATAGACCGCCGCCCCTTGTCTTACCAGACGCCGCTGTTCTGTTTTGTTCCATGACTGTGAAGCACAAGATGTTACAGTTTTCAAAGTCAAGTTGGTAGTTTAATCTTCCCAATACCTCATCCATTTTATTGTCCAAAGATTGCATGTGTGCGTCCGGCCTCTCTTTCTCGGCCTCCTCTTCACACAGATCACTGGGGTCGGTGCCTGTTCCCGAGGGAGCCGTATATCATCCGCCTTGGGCTTGTCAGAGTCGTGAACGAAGGAAAAGGATTCTGCTAGTCCGTGGTGACTAATCGCAGTCCTGATGTCTGGAAGTTATTTTCGGTCATATGAGACGGTAGCGGCAACATGATGTACAAAAATAGTAAAAAAAATAAGTTACAAACAACGCAGATATCCTGTTGGGGCTAGGGGGCAGTATTGAGAATTTTGAAAAAAATATGTGCCCATTTTTAACTGCCTCCTACACCAACTCAGAAGCTAGAATATGCATATTATTGTTCGGGTTTCGATAGAAAACACTCTGAATTTTCTAAAACTGTTTGAATGGTGTCTTTAAGTATAACAAAACTCATATGGCAGTCAAAACCCTGAGACAAATTCTGACAGGAAGTGGATACCTGATGTGTTGAATTACCTTTAAGCCTATGCCATTGAAACACACAGGGGCTTATTAATATTTGAGCACTTCCTATGGCTTCCACTAGATGTCACCAGTCTTTACAAAGTGTTTTAAGTCTTATACTGCGAGATCTGACCGAACCAGAGCCTTGGAACGGTGGTGGCCGATTAGACTCTGGCGCGCGAGTTCATGTTGGGTACTCTCGTTCCAATACGTTTTAAAAGAGAATGCAATGGTCCGCCTTGAATATTATTCATGTTCTGGTTAAAAAAGGCACTAATGATTTATGCTATACAACGTTTGACATGTTTGAACGAACGTAAATATTTTTTTCCCCCTCGTTTATGAAGACAAGTCCGGCGGGCATAGATCATGTGCTAACAACACAGAGCTTTTTGGACATAAATTATGAGCTTTTTCGAACAAAACTACATTTGTTATGGACCTGGGATTCCTGGAAGTGACATCTGAAGAGAATCAAAGGTAATGGATTATTTACATAGTATTTTCGATTTTAGATCTCTCCAACATGGCGGTTAGTCTGTATCGCAAAGCGTATTTTTCTGGGCGCAGTGCTCAGATTATTGCAAAGTGTGATTTCCCAGTAAGGTTATTTTTAAATCTGGCAATCCGGTTGCGTTCAAGAGATGTAAATCTATAATTCTTTGAATGACAATATAATATTTTACCAATGTTTTCGAATAGTCATTATTTAATTTGTTGTGCTGATTGACTGGCGGTTATTGGAGGGAAACGATTTCCTCAACATCAATGCCATAGTAAAACGCTGTTTTTGGATATAAATATGAACTTGATAGAACAAAAAATGCATGTATTGTCTAACATAATGTCCTAGGAGTGTCATCTGAGGAAGATTGTCAAAGGTTAGTGCATAATTTTAGCTGGTTTTCTGCTTTTGGTGACGCCTGTCTTTGAATTGACAAAACATTACACACAGCTATTGTCAAAGTACTCTCCTAACATAATCTAACTTTATGCTTTTGCCGTAAAGCCTTTTTGAAATCGGACAACGTGGTTAGATTAAGGAGATGTTTATCTTTCAAAGGGTGTAAGATAGTTGTATGTTTGAGAAATTTGAATTATGACATTTAATTGTTTTCAAATTTGGCGCTCTTGATATTTCACCTGTTGTTGAAAGGGTGTACCAGGGGTGGGACCCTTGCGTCCCACATAGCCCATAGAGGTTAACATATCTTCAATAAAATTCCAACCGGACCTATCCGTTCTCTTTAGGAATGAATATGAACTCAGCTCGATCCCAAGTCTCTGCGCGTGACTGAACCCATGCCTTATAATGGGACACCTACTTCCTTGGGCTGTTATTCCCTTCAAATTCACCATAGAATCCTCAAACAAGATTCTAAAGACTGTTGACATCTAGTGGAAGCCTTAGGAAGTGCAACATGACCCCTTTAACACTACAAATTGAATAGACAATGGTTTGAAAAACTACAACCCTCAGATTTCCCACTTCCTGGTTGGATTTTTCTCAGGTATTTGCCTGCCATATGAGTTCTGTTATACTCACAGACATCATTCAAACAGTTTTAGAAACTTCAGAGTGTTTTCTATCCACATCTACTAATAATATACATATCCTACCTCCTGGGCCCGAGTAGCAGGCACTTTAATTTGGGTATGTTTTTCATCCGGCCGTGAAAACACTGCCCCCTATCCCTAAGAGGTTTTAAGAATGACCAAGGCAATTTTATGCCCAATAACTTTTGATAAGTCAAATCCAGTACTGAAGTTCACTTCATTACATGATATATCGTCCTCATCCAAAGTGTCGGCAGGAACCCTGTCAAAAGATTATTTGCCAGAATTAGCAAGGGTCTTTGTTTATACAACGCCATGTTTAGAGTAATTCACTGCATTGGCATATTTTCTATATTTATGAATTTTGAAATTCACGTAAATGTTGGTTTTGTATGAGCAATCCTGAAACATACAAGTTAAATTATGGGAGTTCAGGTGATCACCAATGTGCTGAAAATATTCCCTTTCTGTAGAAATTTGATTATGACCACAGAATAACCTGTGTCCCTGCATATTGACTTGGTATCGGTCCCCCCTGTACATACCTTCATTATTATAATTTTTTTCTTTAGTTTATTTAGTATGTACAGATGTTTAAGATAGCCCGAAGTTGATAGAATGAGGGCTCAACCGTATAACTGTGTTCGGTTACAGTTCACACTATAATGTGCTCCTTCCTGCAAGGTTCCACACAGCTGACTTCCTGCAGATAGTAAACCCACAGGATGTCTCACATGCTGTTGTCACACCTAAACTGATCTTAGCTATGCACCTTAGCTATGCACCTTATCAGGTTGGAAAAAACTCTAGCATATAAAAGACTATTCTTTAAGCAGTAAGTCACGGGATAGCATGACTGATTATGTAATTTTCCACAACATTACCTCCCTTTTGAGACTAAGTCTCAACCTAATAGAAAATTACTTCCAAGCATATTCATTAACCTGTTGGGTCTAGGGGGCAGCATTTGCACGTCTGGATAAAAAAAATGTACCCGATTTAATCTGGTTACTAATCCTACCCAGTAACTAGAATATGCATATACTTATTATATATGGATAGAAAACACTCTAAAGTTTCCAAAACTGTTTGAATGGTGTCTGTGAGTATAACAGAACTCATTTGGCAGGCAAAACCCTGAGACATTTTCTGACAGGAAGTGGATACCTGATGTGTTGTATTGACTTTAAACCTATCCCATTGAAAAACACAGGGGTTTAGGAATATTTTGGCCCTTCCTATTGCTTCCACTAGATGTCACCAGCCTTTACAAAGTGTTTTGAGTCTTCTGGAGGGAGATCTGACCGAACAAGAGCCATGGAACGATGATGTCCCATTAGACACCTGGCGCGCTAGTTCATGTTGGGTACCCTCGTTCCAATACGTTATAAAAGAGTATGCATTCGTCCACCTTGAATATTATTCATGTTCTGGTTAAAAAAGGCCCTAATGATTTATGCTATACAACGTTTGACATGTTTGAACGAACGGAAATATATTTTTTCCCCTCGTTCATGACGAGAAGTCCGGCTGGCTTACATCATGTGCTAACGAGACGGAGATTTTTGGACATAAATGATGAGCTTTTTTGAACAAAACTACATTCGTTATGGACCTGTGATACCTGGAAGTGACATCTGATGAAGAGAATCAAAGGTAATGGATTATTTACATAGTATTTTCGATTTTAGATCTCCCCAACATGACATCTAGTCTGTATCGCAACGCGTATTTTTCTGGGCGCAGTGCTCAGATTATTGCAAAGTGTGATTTCCCAGTAAGGTTATTTTTAAATCTGGCAAGTTGATTGCGTTCAAGAGATGTAAATCTATAATTCTTTAACCTGTTGGGTCTAGGGGGCAGCATTTGCACGTCTGGATAAAAAAAATGTACCCGATTTAATCTGGTTACTAATCCTACCCAGTAACTAGAATATGCATATACTTATTATATATGGATAGAAAACACTCTAAAGTTTCCAAAACTGTTTGAATGGTGTCTGTGAGTATAACAGAACTCATTTGGCAGGCAAAACCCTGAGACATTTTCTGACAGGAAGTGGATACCTGATGTGTTGTATTGAGTTTAAACCTCTCCCATTGAAAAACACAGGGGTTTAGGAATATTTTGGCACTTCCTATTGCTTCCACTAGATGTCACCAGCCTTTACAAAGTGTTTTGAGTCTTCTGGAGGGAGATCTGACCGAACAAGAGCCATGGAACGGTGATGTCCCATTAGACACCTGGCGCGCTACTTCATGTTGGGTACCCTCGTTCCAATACGTTATAAAAGGCTATGCATTCGTCCACCTTGAATATTATTCATGTTCTGGTTAAAAAAGGCCCTAATGATTTATGCTATACAACGTTTGACATGTTTGAACGAACGGAAATATATTTTTTCCCCTCGTTCATGACGAGAAGTCCGGCTGGCTTACATCATGTGCTAACGAGACGGAGATTTTTGGACATAAATGATGAGCTTTTTTGAACAAAACTACATTCGTTATGGACCTGTGATACCTGGAAGTGACATCTGATGAAGAGAATCAAAGGTAATGGATTATTTACATAGTATTTTCGATTTTAGATCTCCCCAACATGACGTCTAGTCTGTATCGCAACGCGTATTTTTCTGGGCACAGTGCTCAGATTATTGCAAAGTGTGATTTCCCAGTAAGGTTATTTTTAAATCTGGCAAGTTGATTGCGTTCAAAAGATGTAAATCTATAATTCTTTAAATGACAATATAATATTTTACCAATGTTTTCTAATTTTAATTATTTAATTTCTGACGCTGACTTGACTGCCGGTTATTGGAGGGAAACGATTTCCTCAACATCAATGCCATAGTAAAACGCTGTTTTTGTATATAAATATGAACTTGATAGAACTAAAAATGCATGCATTGTCTAACATAATGTCCTAGGAGTGTCATCTGATGGAGATTGTAAAAGGTTAGTGTATCATTTTAGCTGGTTTTATGGTTTTGGTGACCCTGTCTTTGACTTGACAAAACATTACACACAACTCTTGTAAATGTACTGTCCTAACATACTCTAAATTTATGCTTTCGCCGTAAAACCTTTTTGAAATCGTAAAACGTGGTTAGATTAAGGAGATGTTTATCTTTCAAATGGTGTAACATAGTTGTATTTTTGAAAAATTTGAATTTTGACATTTATTTGGATTCAAATTTGCCGCTCTTGAAATGCACCTGCTGTTGATGGAGTGCACCACAGGTGGCACGCTAGCGTCCCACCTAGCCCCAAGAGGTTAATTAAATGACAATATAATATTTTACCAATGTTTTCTAATTTTAATTATTTAATTTGTTACGCTGACTTGACTGCCGGTTATTGGAGGGAAACGATTTCCTCAACATCAATGCCATAGTAAAACGCTGTTTTTGGATATAAATATGAACTTGATAGAACTAAAAATGCATGCATTGTCTAACATAATGTCCTAGGAGTGTCATCTGATGGAGATTGTAAAAGGTTAGTGCATCATTTTAGCTGGTTTTATGGTTTTGGTGACCCTGTCTTTGACTTGACAAAACATTACACACAACTCTTGTAAATGTACTGTCCTAACATACTGTAAATTTATGCTTTCGCCGTAAAACCTTTTTGAAATCGTAAAACGTGGTTAGATTAAGGAGATGTTTATCTTTCAAATGGTGTAAAATAGTTGTATTTTTGAAAAATTTGAATTTTGACATTTATTTGGATTCAAATTTGCCGCTCTTGAAATGCACCTGCTGTTGATGGAGTGCACCACGGGTGGCACGCTAGCGTCCCACCTAGCCCCAAGAGGTTAAAATGCTGTGAAATAGTCATATGTTTGAAAAATTGAAGTTTTTGTATTTTTGAGGAATTTGTAATTCGCGCCACGCCTATCATTGGATATTGGAGCAGGTGTTCCGCTAGCGGAACGTCTAGATGTAAAAGGTTAAGTTAGAAAACATTTTTCTTGTATCTAGTGCAGATGTTGATGAGCTCCTCCAGGTAGTTTCAGTATTTGATCAGTTCTGTATCTCTGCCTATTGCACAGAATACTATAACCCAAATATTACAGGAACTCAGTTGCCAAGTTTACAAATCAGTTATTGAAGTGCTAGCCAATGCACTCTGCAAGTCAAACCCCATTCAAGTAGCAATAGGAGACAGAGGTACACTTTCTACTGCTTGGAAATGAAAAGGGGTACTATTAGAGCCACTTCAGTGTAGAACCAGTAGAATATGTACTTGATAAAAAAATTATGTGAAGTCCTTGCAGCAAATTCGTAATTGTCAGAATATTCTACATCAGGCTGGCAATTCCATTGCCATAGACAAACAGACAGAGAGTAATGTGTATGTATACAAATCCCTCTGTGATGGTGTTTTTTTAAATAAAATTGTGCCGGAGCAGAAGGCAGACATTTTACATGCCCCCAACCGATTGTGTTTTATTGTTAGTTTAAAAACAACCTAAAGATTGATTCTATACATCGTTTGACATGTTTCTACAAACTGTAGTATAACTTTTTTGACTTTTCGTCTGGACTAAGTAAGAACGCGCATTGTGGATTTGGATAGTGAACCTAACGCGCGAACAAAATGGATGTATTTGGACATAAAGATAAACTTTATCGAACATTTATTGTGGAGCTGGGATTCCTGGGAGTGCATTCTGATGAAGATAATCAAAGGTAAGTGAATATTTATAATGTCATTTCTTAGTTTTATTGACTCCAAGATGGCGGGTTTCTGTTTGCTTGTTGTTGGTGTCTTCTGGGCTGTACTCAGATTATTGCAAATTGTGCTTTCGCCGTGAACCTTTTTCGAAATCTGACAAAGTGGTTGCATTTAGGAGAAGTGTATCTATAATTCTGGGCATAACACTTGTATATTGATCTAAGTTTATGATGAGTATTTCTGTAATATGTGTGCTCATTGTGCTCATTCACCGGTAGGTTTGGAGGGAATACATTTCTGAACATTACGCGCCAATGTTAAATGGGGTTTTTGGATATAAATATGAACTTTATCGAGCGAAACATACATGTATTGTGTAACATGACGTTCTATGAGTGCCATCTGATGAAGATCATCAAAGGTTAGTGCTTAATTTAGCTGTATTTCTGTTTTTTGTGACGTCTCTCCTTGCTAGGAAAATGGCTGTGTGGCTTTTCTTGTTTAGGTGGTGTCTTAACATAATCTAATGTTTTGCTTTCGCCGTAAAGCCTTTTTGAAATCGGACAATGTGGTTAGATTAAGGAGAATCTTATCTTTAAAATGGTGTATAATACTTGTATGTGTGAGAAATTTTAATTCTGAGATTTTTGCTGTTTTGAATTTGGCGCTCTGCTAGTTCACTGGCTGTTGTCAAATCGATCCCGCTATCGGGATCCGCCTGTTAACTTCACTAGGGTAGGGGGTAGCATTCAAAATTTTGGATGAAAAGCGTGCCCATAGTAAACTGCCTGCTACTCAGGCCCAGAAGCTAGGATATGCATATAATTTGGATAGAAAACACTAAAGTTTCCAAAACTGTTAAAATAATGTCTGTGAGTATAACAGAACTGATATGGCAGGCGAAAACACAAGGAAAATCCATCCAGGAAGAACTATTATTTTGAAAGGCTGTTTTTCCATTGAAAGCCTATCCACCATACAAATACTTAGGACTCAGTTCACGATCTCTATGGCTTCTTCTACATGTGGCCAGTCTTTAGACATTGTTTCAGGCTTTTACTCTGAAAAATGAGGGAGATACAGCACTTTCAATGAGTGGACAGTGGACATTTCCATACATGAGTCAAGCACGCGCACCTTTCTGGTTTCTCCTTTTCTATTGACGAAGCTTTTGTCCGGTTGAAATATTATTGATTATTTATGACAAAAACAACATGAGGATTGATTTTAAACATCGTTTGACATGTTTCTACAAACTTTTATTGTACTTTTTAGATTTTTTGTCTGTCTGTTGTGACAGCGCTTTGTTCCAATGGATTGCTGAACAAAACGCACCAACAAAACTGAGGTTTTTGGACATAGAGGGATATTATCGAACAAAACGAACATTTATTGTGTAACATGGAGTCTTCGGAGTGTAACCCGTGTGGCTCAGTTGGTAGAGCATGGTGTTCGCAATGCAAGGGTTGTGGGTTTGATTCCCATGGGGGACCAGTACGGAAAAAATGTATGAAATGAATGCATTCACTACTGTACGTCGCTCTGGATAAGAGCGTCTGCTAAATGACTAAAATGTAAATGTAATATGAAGATCATCAAAGGTAAGTGATAGATTTTATCACTATTTCTGACTTTTGTTACTCCTCTTCTTGGCTGCTAACTGTTTGTAATGATTTGTTTGCTGGGCGCTGTTCTCAGATAATCGCATGGTTTGCTTTCGCAAAGCTTTTTTGAAATCTGACACAGTGGTTGGATTAACAAAATGTTTATCTTTAAGCTGGTGTATAACATTTCTATCTTTTATGTATGTTTATTATGAGAATTTCTGTTTTGTTGAGTTTCACGCTCTGCAATTTCACCAGATGTTGTTTGAGACAGTGGATTATTGAACAAAACGGTCGCCTAGGATAGGGGGCGCTACAGCGATTTAAAAAAAAAATACGTGCCCATTTTAAACGGCCTCCTACTCAAACTCAGAAGCTAGGATATGCATATAATTAATAGTTGTGGATAGAGATCCTCAGTTTTCAATAAAGAGAGTGTAGAAGGCCAAGAAATGGTCAGAGGGCACTTCCTGTAAGGAATCTTCTAAGGTTTTGGCCTGCCAAATGAGTTCTGTTATACTCACAGACACCATTCAAACAGTTTTAGAAACTTCAGAGTGTTTTCTATTCAATTCTAATATAATACTATACTATGCATATTACATTTTCTGGGCCAGAGTAGTAACCTGTTTAAATTGGGTACGTTTTTCATCCGGCCGTGAAAATACTGCCCTCTAGCCCCTAGAGGTTTTAAACCCATGTATAACACTTGTATGTTTCATTAATTTTTATAATGAGTATTTCTGTTTTTGAATTTGGCGCTCTGCAATTTCCCTGGATGTTGGCCAGCGTCCCACACCCCCTAGTGGGGTTAATCTGCACAGACAAACAAATTGTCACGTCCTGATCTGTTTCACCTGTTCCTTTGATTGTCTCCACCCCCTCCAGGTGTCGCTTATTTTCCCCAGTGTATTTATCCCTGTGTTTCCTGTCTCTCTGTGCCAGTTCGTCTTGTGCGTTTAGTCAAGTCAACCAGCGTGTTTTTCTCGTACTCCTTTTTTGCTATTCTCCTTTTTCTAGTCCTCCTGGTTTTGACCCTTGTCTGTTTTTGGACTCTGTACCCGCCTGCCTGACCAATCTGCCTGCCTTGACCACGAGCCAGTCTGCCACTCTGTACCTCCTGGACTCTGGTCTGGTTTTGACCCTTTTGCCTGTCCACAACCATTCTCTTGCCTACCCCTTTGCATAATTAAACATCGTATGACTCCAACCATCTGCCTCCTGTGTATGCATCTGGGTCTCACCTTGTGCCTTGATACAAATAGCCTTTTATACTATGCTCTGCCCCTGTTTCCACACATCTGCTAAACTGCCACGTAGACAAAAGAGGTTGTACTTTTTCTACAAAAGCAGAGACCCGACAATGTTTGTTAATGTTTCAATTCTAAACCATTCTTGGTAATGGTTGATTGCTCCATTTTTACAAATCTTATAATAAAGTTGTTTTGAACAATAGTCTCTTTCCTTTTGGTTAGAATTCCCCCACACTAGCTAGCCAACTATGGCTAACTTACAATCAGGTCAAACAGTGCAGCCAAAATAACAGTAGCTGCATTTGCGTTTCTTTATGCTGTTTGCTAGTGACGTTTATTTGGATACATCCATAACAATGAGCTAAGGATGCACGATTTTGCCTGGTGTACAAAATGTACTCTTTTGTCAGGACACTATTGGTAAGGGGAGCTATCCAACAACAAATCTAACACAATCACTTCCAACCAAAGCTGGAAAGACTGCAAACTAGCTGCACTTAATTTCTTCTTACCTGTTTTCTATTGTTAGTTATTTGTATATATCTATGAAATGATGCTGATTCATGATTTGAATGGCTGGGAAACGCCTGTCTGCCTGTCTGTCTCGTTCTGACTCCCGACACGTGCATTACTGTGGGACATCTGGAGATCAAATTTGAATATTGAAACAATGTTGCAAATGTCAGAGAGACAGACAGCAAGGTTTAAACAAATCTCTGCTGTTGAAAACTAACTGTTAGTCTAAAAGAAATGCGAGATAATGTTTAGACACTTTTTATAGTAGAGATCAAGTTTATAAAGTACCTGGCTGGGCTGATGAGGCAGTCAGATGGAACAGAGTAAATAGGCATTTTAACTTCATATATTTAGCCGGTGGTAACTTGTGGAATAGACACCGGCTGGAATGTGGTTTTAACCAATCAGCATTCAGATTTAGACCCACCCGTTGTATAATATATTATAATGACTTACGGACAGCAGTGAAAGGAACAGGTCCAATCTTCCAACAGGTGTTGTGTGAATTCAAACCTGGGGAGAAAATGCAAAGCACTTTTCAATGTTGAGAACAAAAAAGTCTATGATGCACAGATGTGATCAACACTGTTTTTAAAAAAGCTCACTAGCTAACTAACGTTGGACGTGGTTGATGTTGAAGTTGTGCTAGCCCATTTGAATGCTCTGATGTGGCATTGCATGATTTTGTGTCTCAACTTACCGTGCATTGACTTCAGAATGTGGTCTATGACGTCATGACATCGATCTGGCATCATGACATCATAGATTCGTAGTTGCAAGCATGATGACAAACCCAATTTGTATGCTTTCATTGAATGATGAATAATGGGTTGAGGGAGGAGTTAAGTTTTTTAAATTAAGCTAATCCACAAGAAATAGGTTGAACCACTAGTGCAGAGTGCAAAATAAAACGAATTGAAAAAAAACACTTAAATTGAGAATCCACTCATTTTCACTTTTACAGTGTAGTTCATTTTGAAAAATAGTTCAACAATTAAAACAAGTTTATACACTTCACTTCAAAGAATCAACACTTCATCACCTCAAAATGTACAAATAAGATAACTTGTATGTAAAGATAAGACAGACATCTTAGTCTAAACAACAATAGATCATTGAGTAGTAACATGTAGGCTAATATTACTAAAGCATAAATTCAGGTAAAAATATTATAATACATACCAGCGGTGGCCAACCTTGCTCCACTGATCCCTGATCAACTGGGTGAGCAGACTTCTATTCCATCCCAGGTATAGCACACTTTATTATCAACTCATTAGATTTGATAAGTTGAATCAGGTGTGTTATTGCTGGGCTGAAACAGAACCCGGCACACCCAGCAGTCCTCCAGAAGGGTTGGCTTTCTCCAATTGTAATAGGTTAATACATTGTGTGTTGTGTTTAACTGTATTTTTGTATACAACATTTGCTAACATAGGTAGGCTGACACATATAACCCATGGAATATAGGATATACCCTTAGTCTCTTAGGACATTCATAGGGACCTGTGAGGACAGAAAACATCACAAAGAAACAGGCTTCATTACACTCAAATTAGATAGCACTAAATATTATGTTGCTATTATCTCGCTCTCCTCAAAGTTTTCCCCTCTAGGGACTGGAACTGGAGAATCTTTTCATAATGTTCTCCCACAGTGTAGCCTACAAGCTCCCTTATCTGACAGCTGGAGCTGCAATTTCACCCTCTTCCATGGCTGTCATCTACAAATGCATTTGGAGACTGTGTTTTTAATTTACAATGATTACATCAAGATAGTTAGCAAGATGATGACATTTAATTCACTTAGCCAAACAGTGTGTAAAGTTACCTAGCTAGCAGCTCAGTTGAGTTAGACTACAAAGTGGCCTACTGTAGCCAGCTAGCTAATAATATATCGTTTTTTTAAAATACTTTTTTTTTATTTACTTACTTGAATAGGTTTTCCCACTGCCTTTGTTTTTTGGGTCCTTACAAAAACAAAATACAATGCAATCTTCACGATATTTTCGGTGGTAGCAAAGCGCAGCCATGTGGATGAATAGAGACAAGGAAAAAGTGTGTTTGTCACCAAAGCGGTTTAGGACATGTTGCGACATTTGACTTTACCAGTGTAATCTACTTTCATTTTCAATAAATATACTGCTCAAAAAAATAAAGGGAACACTTAAACAACACATCCTAGATCTGAATGAAATAAATAATGTTATTAAATACTTTTTCTTTACATAGTTGAATGTGCTGACAACAAAATCACACAAAAATAATCAATGGAAATCCAATTTATCAACCCAGGAGGTCCGGATTTGGAGTCACACTCAAAATTAAAGTGGAAAACCACACTACAGGCTGATCCAACTTTGATGTAATGTCCTTAAAACAAGTCAAAATGAGGCTCAGTAGTGTGTGTGGCCTCCACGTGCCTGTATGACCTCCCTACAACGCCTGGGCATGCTCCTGATGAGGTGGCGGATGGTCTCCTGAGGGATCTCCTCCCAGACCTGGACTAAAGCATCCGCCAACTCCTGGACAGTCTGTGGTGCAACGTGGCGTTGGTGGATGGAGCGAGATATGATGTCCCAGATGTGCTCAATTGGATTCAGGTCTGGGGAACGGGCGGGCCAGTCCATAGCATCAATGCCTTCCTCTTGCAGGAACTGCTGACACACTCCAGCCACATGAGGTCTAGCATTGTCTTGCATTGGGAGGAACCCAGGGCCAACCGCACCAGCATATGGTCTCACAGGGGGTCTGAGGATCTCATCTCAGTACCTAATGGCAGTCAGGCTACCTCTGGCGAGCACATGGGCGGCCCCCCAAAGAAATGCCACCCCACACCATGACTGACCCACCGCCAAACCGGTCATGCTGGAGGATGTTGCAGGCAGCAGAACATTCTCCACGGCGTCTCCAGACTCTGTCACGTCTGTCACATGTGCTCAGTGTGAACCTGCTTTCATCTGTGAAGAGCACAGGGCGCCAGTGGCGAATTTGCCAATCTTGGTGTTCTCTGGCAAATGCCAAACGTCCTGCACGGTGTTGGGCTGTAAGCACAACCCCCACCAGTGGACGTTGGGCCCTCATACCACCCTCATGGAGTCTGTTTCTGACCGTTTGAGCAGACACATGCACATTTGTGGCCTGCTGGAGGTCATTTTGCAGGGCTCTGGTAGTGCTCCTCCTGCTCCTCCTTGCACAAAGGCGGAGGTAGCGGTCCTGCTGCTGGGTTGTTGCCCTCCTACGGCCTCCTCCACGTCTCCTGATGTACTGGCCTGTCTCCTGGTAGCGCCTCCATGCTCTGGACACTACGCTGACAGACACAGCAAACCTTCTTGCCACAGCTCGCATTGATGTGCCATCCTGGATGAGCTGCACTACCTGAGCCACTTGTGTGGGTTGTAGACTCCGTCTCATACTACCACTAGAGTGAAAGCACCGCCAGCATTCAAAAGTGACCAAAACATCAGCCAGGAAGCATAGGAACTGAGAAGTGGTCTGTGGTCCCCACCTGCAGAACCACTCCTTTATTGGGGGTGTATTGCTAATTTCCTATAATTTCCACCTGTTGTCTATTCCATTTGCACAACAGCATGTGAAATTTATTGTCAATTAGTGTTGCTTCCTAAGTGGACAGTTTGATTTCACAGAAGTGTGATTGACTTGGAGTTACATTGTGTTGTTTAAGTGTTCCCTTTATTTTTTTGAGCAGTGTATAAAATGCAGACCGTTGGCCACACTTGATAACTTGAAAACGATCACTTGAAACTAGCATAGGCAACAACTACCTGGACGGAAAACATAACACACAGCATCCCTTCTACGGGTGTGTGGTGTGAGGTTTCTTGAAATGGAACATCCAATCAACATCGTGCCGCTGGGAGCCAGAGGACCATTTCAACCGTTTTTGCAATACAAAATTCTCCAGACCTCCAAGGGAGACGTGGAAACTGTGATTTTGGAGGTATGGCAACGTGAGACAAGCTTAGTAGAAACCCAGCCCCGGGCCCTTAGACCTTAAGGGGTTTTAACGGCTCACTTGGTGTTAGATTGCTCATTTGTTTGTTTGGATATCTAATGGGACGTTGCCATATGACTCATTATAAAATTCAGCTGCACCATGTGTACTATTACATAGGTCTTAGCAGTGACATTTACTATGGTTGGAGGCATTGAGAAATGCCAGAGTCTGTGCCAAGGAGCCTGTCACCAACCAAGTCATCAGAAGCAACTCCCCAATATTATTAATATGTACAGTCCATAGCACCACTGAGACAGATACCGTAGATTGCTTCCGTACTAGGGTATAGATCTCGGTGGAGAGTAGCCTAGAGACATGAAAACTATCACAGCTGTATGTACGGGGAGAAAACACACACACCACATCTCTGCTGGTTTTACTTCTTTAAACTCTCATCAAAGGTCAGGTGAGTCGGTAAGTGATCTAGTTTCAGTCTTAGGCCGAGGGGCATCGTATTTAGACTAATGAAAAGGCCGTGGTGCAGTCAGTCATCGCGGGGCCATAGATATGTAGAGTCAATCCCAGAGAGGCCCCTCCAGTTCAGGCCCCTTGTTTGGTTAAGTGCTTTCCTGCTGCAGGCCTGACAAGGCTGAGGATTCTGGATGTAAATCCTCCTGCCCTTCCTCACCTAATCCCCCTCTCATCTTCCCCTGGGTCATCTTCACCATCTTCAAAATTGCTGTATTTCTCATCTTCTCATCTGCATGTGTTAGCTGCTACAGCCCTACAGCAGCCAAACTGAACCGGCGGACCGCGGTCCGGATCCGGACCCAGAGAAGGGTCAATACGGACCGAACAACATCGCATTTAGTTATATCAAAGTCCCCCCCAAAAAAACTTGACAACCGCGGCCTCTAACTCAGCATCCTCTCTTTCTCGAATCAACCCTCACATCAACTATTGCCCCGTCTAATTCAGTGTGTGGTTATATGCAAATACGAGAGGCCGCATTTTACCCAATCACATCAATGCAAATATCATCCATGGAACCTCGAGACAAGCAGGCAGAAAAAAAACAGAATGATTTCACCATAGTTCAACTGGTAATATCACAGATAGAAGGAGCTAAGTTACCAGTATTTAATACCAGAATATAAAACCGTATATACAAAGATGAGTGGATGGAAAAGTATGCGTTCATTCTCCTCTGAACCAGCACAAAACCAATGTGCCTGATATGCAGCGAGTCCATATTTCTCATGAAAAGTGGCAATATTAAGCTCCATTATGACGGCAATCATAGTAATTTGGATCAGATGTATCCCCTGAACACAGAGGGGAGAACAAAGTACTTGTCAACAACATACAATGGAGTGTTCACTGAGGATAGCTTGGGTTTTGGGAATACAAAACTTTTTCTTACACCGAGATGGTCATTAGCTGTGAATGATAACAGATAACGCTGATAATACCCAGCTTGATGACTTCACTGTTGGAAAGCGAACTGCTGCTGCTCATCCAGAACCATCTTGGTCACAAATGTGACAGTTGTCAGAGGAGGAAAAACAGATCTTCAAATGGATAGATGTTGCATCACTGCAAATGGAGTTGATTGCACTGCAAGAAAATGTGTCTTTGAAGGAGCGGGCTGGTGATTGGTGATGTCCCTGTTCTCAAGAAACTGTCACTACACATCCCGACCACGTTTGGCTCCACATACAGCTGTGAATCAGCCTTCTCCACAATTAACTTTATTTAAAACAAATACCACACCAGGCTCACCAGTGTCTCAGAGTTGCACTGACACCATTTGTGCCAAAGTTCAAAACTTGGCAGGAGACAGATAGTGTAATTTCTCTCATTGATGCAAGGGCAAGGCCCAGAGTAACTTTTACATGAATATTGCATGGCCCACAGTGACTTTCTGTGTATTCAGATTATACTTTTTTTTCAACTCTCCTTTGTTTTCCTGAAAACATGCACTCCATTTTATTTAAATGCTATTTAATAATTCAAAGCCCATGTACAATGGTCTCATTTGTCTCATTTAAGGTATTTACCAGTATTTGTTAAAACATTTTATAGAACAACATGTTTCTAAGTCGTAGACGACTGTGTTTGTTACTACACTGTACCACAGCACCAATAAATTATAATATCCATCTGGATCTTTGCCACCTAGCAAATTTGAGTCAATGGACCTTCTCAAATAGTAGTTGAGTATGCATAGTCAGATGAGTGTTGTGGGGGTTAGAAGTAGTCTGTTAAGGAAAGAGATTGGTTTTGGAGAGAATATATGATGAAACAGACTAATTGATGGAGTGTGCGTGTACATGTAGATGAATGCATATTTACTGATATTAAGGGCTCTATTCAATCCTTTTTAACCTGTCTGGGCTAGGGAGCAGTATTTTCACGGCCGGATGAAAAACGTACCAGATTTAATCTGGTTACTCCTGCCCAGAAACTAGAATATGCATATAATTGTTTGATTTGGATAGAACACACCCTAAAGTTTCTAAAACTGTTTGAATGGTGTCTGTGAGTATAACATAACTCATATGGCAGGCCAAAACCTGAGAAGATTCTATACAGGAAGTGCCCTCTCTGACCATTTCTTGGCCTTCTATAGCCTCTTTATTGAAAACAGAGGATCTCTGCTGTAACGTGACACTTTCTAAGGCTCCCATAGGCTCTCAGAAGGCGCCAGAACGGGGAATGATGACTCTGCAGTCCCTGGCTGAAAAACAGTAGCGCATTTGGATAGTGGTCGATCTGAGAACAATGACACGGGCGCACGCGTGCACGTCAAGAAACCATTTTCTACTTTCAGTCTTTGAACGAAAAGAATGTCTCCCGGTCGGAATATTATCGCTATTTTACGAGAAAAATTGCATAAAAATTGATTTTAAACAGCGTTTGACATGCTTCGAAGTACGGTATAGTGTCTTGAACGCAAGAACAAAAACGCCGCTATTTGGATATAACTATGGATTATTTGGAACCAAAACAACATTGGGTGTAAAGTAGAAGTCCTGGGAGTGCATTCTGACGAAGAACAGCAAAGGTAATCCAATTTTTCTTATAGTAAATCTGAGTTTGGTGAGTGCCAAGCCTTTTTGAAATCGGACAATGTGGTTAGATAAAGGAGAGTCTTGTCTTTAAAATGGTGTAATATAGTCATATGTTTGAAAAATTGACGTTTTTGGATTTTTGAGGAGTTTGTAATTCGCGCCACGCCCTATCATTGGATATTGGCGAGGCGTTCCGCTAGCGGAACATCTAGATGTAAGACGGGTTACTACTCTGGCCCAGAAACTACAATATGCATATTATTAGTAGATTTTGATAGAACACACGCTGAAGTTTCTAAAACTGTTTGAATGGTGTCTGTGAGTATAACAGAACTCATATGGCAGGCAAAAACTTGAGAAAAATCCATGCAGGAAATGAAAATGTTGAGAATTATAGTTCTTTTGATTCTCTATCAAAACTACAGTGTCTGTGGGGTGACGTTGCACTTCCTAAGGCTTCCATTGGCTGTCAACAGCCTTCAGAATGTGGTTTGAGCATTTTCCTGTCACTGGGCAGATAATAGGAGCTCAGTTTCTGAGTGGACTGCCTGGCAACAAAGGGATTGGATATGCGGGGTCACGCGAGCACGCTGTTCCTTCTTTTTCTTCTTGAATGAATATGCTATTGTCCGGTTGGAATATTATCGCTATTTTACGTAAAAAATTCCATAAAAATAGATTTTAAACAGCGTTTGACATGCTTCTAAGTATGGTAATGGAACATTTTGACTTTTCGTCTCTCGTTCCACGCTCGCACGTTATTTGTTCAGATAAGTGATCTGTCCGCATGAACAAAACGGAGGTATTTGTACATAAATATGGATTATTTCAAACAAAAACAACATTTCTTGTGGAAGTAGCAGTCCTGGGAGTGCATTCTGACGAAGATCAGCAAAGGTAAGAGAATATTTCTAATACTAATTCTGAGTTTAGGTTGCCTCAAACTTGGTGGGTGTCTGAATAGCTCACCGTGATGCCTGAGCTATGTACTTAGAATATTGAAATATGTGCTTTCTCCGTAAAGCTATTTTAACCTGTTAGGGCTAGGGGGCAGCATTGACACGGCTGGATAAAAAACATACCCGATTTAATCTGGTTACCACTCCTACTCAGTAACTAGAATATGCATATACTTATTACATATGGATAGAAAACACCCTAAATTTTCTCAAACTGTTTGAATGGTGTCTGTGAGTATAACAGAACTCAAATGGCAGGTCAAAACCTGAGAGATTCCTTTACAGGAAGTGGCCTGTCTGACCATTTCTGGAACTTCTTTGCCATCTCTATCATTTACTAAGGATCTCTGCTCTAACGTGACACTTCCCACGTCTTCCATAGGCTCTCAGAGCCCGGGAAAAAACAGAATGTCGTCATTCCAGCCCCAGGCTGAAACACATTATCGCCTTTCTCAAGTGGCCCATCAAGAGACACTAGCTTATGCGCATGACCCCGACCGCCCCCGCCTTTGGGATTTTTTCCTCTGTTTGCCGAAAAGGAGATTCCCTGTCGGAATATTATCGCTTTTCTACGAGAAAAATGACGTAAAAATTGATTTTAAACAGCGGTTGACATGCTTCGACGTACGGCAATGGAATACTTTGAATTTTATTGTCAGGAATTGCGCCAAGCGCGTGACACTTCTTTACTATTTCGGATAGTGTCTGGAACGCACGAACAAAACGCCGCTATTCGGATATAACGATGGATTATTTTGGACCAAACCAACATTTGTTATTGAAGTAGCTGTCCTGGGTGTGCATTCTGACGAAGACAACAAAAGGTAATCAAACTTTTATAATAGTAAATATGATTATGGTGAGTGCTAAACTTGCCGGGTGTCTAAATAGCGAGCCCGTGATGCCTGGGCTATGTACTTAGAATATTGCAAAATGTGCTTTCACCAAAAAGCTATTTTAAAATCGGACATATCGAGTGCATAGAGGAGGTCTGTATCTATAATTCTTAAAATAATTGTTATGCTTTTTGTGAACGTTTATCGTGAGTAATTTAGTAAAATGTTAGCGAATTCCCCGGAAGTTTGCGGGGGGTATGCTAGTTCTGAACGTCACATGCTAATGTAAAAAGCTGGTTTTTGATATAAATATGAACTTGATTGAACAAAACATGCATGTATTGTATAACATAATGTCCTAGGGTTGTCATCTGATGAAGATCATCAAAGGTGAGTGCTGCATTTAGCTGTCTTCTGGGTTTTGGTGACATTATATGCTGGCTTGAAAAATGGGTGTCTGATTATTTCTGGCTTGGTACTCTGCTGACATAATCTAATGTTTTGCTTTCGTTGTAAAGCCTTTTTGAAATCGGACAGTGTGGTTAGATTAACGAGAGTCTTATCTTTAAATGGCTGTAAAATAGTCATATGTTTGAGAAATTGAAGTAATTTCTCAAACATATGACTATTTTACCCCATTTTAAAGACAATACTCTCGTTAATTTAACCACATTGTCTGATTTCAAAAAGGCTTTACAGCTAAAGCAAAACATTAGATTATGTTAGGAGAGTACCCAGCCAGAAATAATCACACAGCCATTTTTCAGGCTAAAATATGTCACAAAAACCAAAACCACAGCTAAATGCAGCACTAACCTTTGATGATCTTCATCAGATGACACTCCTAGGACATTATGTTATACAATACATGCATGTTTTGTTCAATCAAGTTCATATTTATATCAAAAAACAGCTTTTTACATTAGCATGTGACGTTCAGAACTAGCAAACACACCGAAAACTTCCGGTGAATTTACTAAATTAATCTTGATAATCGTTTACAAAATACATAACAATTATTTTAAGAATTATAGATACAAAACTCCTTTATCGTCTCTGGGATAGGTGGGACGGAATCGTCCCACCTACGCAACAGCCAGTGTAATCCCGTGGCGCGATTTTCAAATACCTTAGAAATGCTATTACTTCAATTTCTCAAACATATGACTATTTTACACCATTTTAAAGACAAGACTCTCGTTAATCTAACCACACTGTCCGATTTCAAAAAGGCTTTACAACGAAAGCAAAACATAAGATTATGTCAGCAGAGTACCCAGCCAGAAATAATCAGACACCCATTTTTCAAGCTAGCATATAATGTCACAAAAAAACAGAAGACAGCTAAATGCAGCACTAACCTTTGATGACCTTCATCAGATGACACACCTAGGACATTATGTTATACAATACATGCATGTTTTGTTCAATCAAGTTCATATTTATATCAAAAACCAGCTTTTTACATTAGCATGTGACGTTCAGAACTAGCATACCCCCCGCAAACCTCCGGTGAATTTACTAAATTACTCACGATAAACGTTCACAAAAAACATAACAATTATTTTAAGAATTATAGATACAGAACTCCTTTGTGCAATTGAGGTGTCCGATTTTAAAATAGCTTTTCGGTGAAAGCACATTTTGCAATATTCTGAGTACATAGCCCAGCCATCATGGCTAGCTATTTAGACACCCACCAAGTTTAGCCCTGACCAAACTCCGATTTACTATTACAAAAGTTTGATTACCTTTGGTGTTCTTCGTCAGAATGCACTCCCAGGACTGCTACTTCAATAACAAATGTTGGTTTGGTCCAAAATAATCCATCGTTATATCCAAATAGCGGCGTTTTGTTCGTGCGTTCAAGACACTATCCGAAGTGTAAATAAGGGTCATGAGCATGGCGCATTTCGTGACCAAAAAATTCTAAATATTCCATTACCGTACTTCGAAGCATGTCAACCGCTGTTTAAAAATCCATTTTTATGCCATTTTTCTCGTAAAAAAGCGATAATATTCCGACCGGGAATCTGCGTTTAGGTAAACAGACGAAAGAAAACAAAGCATGAGGTCGACTCGGGCATGCGCCTGAGTCTCACAGTACTGTAACCAGCCACTACCCAAACGCGCTACTTTTTTTCAACCAGAGCCTGCAAAGCCACGATTGAGCTTTTTGCCGCCTTCTGAGAGCCCATGGGAGCCGTAGGAAGTGTCACGTAACAGCAGAGATCCTCTGTAATGGATAGAGATAATCAAGAAGGGCAAGAAATTGTCAGACAGGGCACTTCCTGCATGGAATCTTCTCAGGTTTTGGCCTGCTCTACTCACAGACACCATTCAAACAGTTTTAGAAACTTTGGAGTGTTTTCTATCCAAAGCTAATAATTATATGCATATTCTAGTTTCTGGGCAGGAGTAGTAACCAGATTAAATCGGGTACGTTTTTTATCCGGCCGTGTCAATACTGCCCCCTAGCCCTAACAGGTTATGCAATCGCAGTGTCAGATTTTAAAATAGCTTTTCGGCAAAAGCACATTTTGCAATATTCTGAGTAGATAGCTCGCCATCACAGGCTAGCTAATTTGACACCCACCAAGTTTGGCGTTCACTAAACTCAGAATTACTATAAGAAAAATTGGATTACCTTTGCTGTTCTTCGTCAGAATGCACTCCCAGGACTTCTACTTCAACCACAAATGTTGTTTTGTTCGTGCATTCAGGTCCCTATCCGAACGATGACGCACGGACGCATGTCGTGACAAAAAATGTCAACATATTCCATTACCGTACTTCGAATCATGTCAAACGCTGTTTAAAATCAATTTTTATGCTATTTTTCTTGTAAAATAGCGATAATATTCCAACCGGGCGACGTTGTTTTCGTTCAAAGGCTGAAAGAAAAACATGGCTACTTCTCGGGGCCGCGCATCTCCTGTCTCTGAGCCACCAGCCTGACCACTCACAAACAGCGCTCTTGTACCTAGCCCAGAGACAGCAGAGATCTCATTCCACTTTCTGGCGCCTTCAGAGAGCCTATGGGAGCCTTAGAAATTGTCACGTTACAGCAGAGAACCTGTATTTTCGACAGAGATGCCACAGAAGCACAAGAAATGGTCAGAGAGGGCACTTCCTGTATGGAATCTTCTCAGGTTTTGGCCTGCCATATGAGTTCTGTTATACTTACAGACACCATTCAAACAGTTTTATAAACTTTAGAGTGTTTTCGATCCAAATCTAACAATTATATGCATATTCTCGTTTCTGGAAAAGAGTAGTAACCAGTTTAAATCGGGTATGTTTTTTATCCGGTCGTGAAAATACTGCCCCCTACCCTAGAGAGGTTAAATAATTGTTATATATTTTGTCAACGTTTATGATGAGTATTTTTGTAAATTGATGTGCACATTCACCGGACGTTTTGGTGGGAATACATTTTCTGAACATCAAGCGCCAATGTAAAATGCTGTTTTTGGATATAAATATGAACTTTATCGAACAAAACACACATGTATTGTGTAACATAATGTCCTAGGAGTGTCATCTGATGAAGATCGTCAAAGGTTAGTGCTTCATTTAGCTGTGTTTTGGGTATTATTGACACATGTCCTTGCGTGGAAAATGGCTGTGTGATTATTTTTGTCTATGTACTCTCCTAACAATCTAATGTTTTGCTTTCGCTGTAAGGCCTTTTTGAAATCGGACAGTCTGGTTACATCAAGGAGAAGTGTATCTTTAAAATGGTGTAAAATAGTTGTATGTTTGAGAAAGTTGAATTATGACATTTTGTGGTTTTTGAATTTGCCGCCCTGATATTTCACTGGCTGTGTCCCGCAGGTGGCATGCTAGCATCCCACGTAGCCCATAGAAGTTAACGGAAGTTCAGTGTTACATCGTGATCGAAATTTAAAGGCATTGTTCCCACGGTAGCGGAGACGGCATTCACGGTAAATGCTGCATATGTCGGCTCACTCGAAAATGATGTATAAAGTCTAATCCCCAAATCTAATCCTGGCATATAATTTACATTTCCATTTTATTAGCACTTTATTGATGGCAAAAATCTTTGATGAACCATGGTAGTGGGTGTGGTATCAGGTTTACATGTGTCTTGGATAAGCGTTAGGATCTCGTATAGTGTTTTCACATTTCAGTTGTTTACAATCAGGGTAAAAAACATTGCACTTTACTACCTGCTATTTCTATATGTGCTACACATTTACTGGTCAAAATGTATGGGCAAGCAGTGACTTACCTTCATATTGTATATGCCTTTTGGTGCAATTTGAATTTTCTATAGACTTTATAAGAAAAGGTCACTGCTTCAAACATGTTATTCAAATTTTACTAAAAACCTCTTGAAAATAATATAGTTTTGAATAGTTAAATTGACACTTAAAGAGAAGATATCTCATGTGACGTCAAATGAAAACCATCAGAATCGATATACAGTATACCAATTCATTTATTTTCCTCTCTGTTTCTTTACTTCATTTGCTGTGAGTCTGGGTGTGACAAATCAGGAATGAATGCTCCCGGGCTGTTTATCACATTTAGATTTCAGAAGAAGTTGCTGACTATATTGATTAATGGGAGTGTAACATATGTTTTCATTACGGGGCCATTTTGGGTGCGTATGATTGAATTCCCCATGCCTAACACTGCTGAGGTAATGAACCCGATGACAAGCGGCGCCTAGCCTGAAATTTCATGCATTGAGAGAAGCGCTGGGGCATACCTAGGCCGGCCACCCACGTCATTTGTTATCGTTAATCCTTACATTTATGGCTGCAAATATGTTATTAGGAGGCGTGTCCTGAGTATTGCACATTGATGTTGCTCAATGACATATTGATTAGACCGGTGGGATGGGGAAAGGCCAAACCCCAAGACCTTGACTTTGGACATCTACAAAGGCATGACCATACATGTCTGGGCTCCTACTCTACATCCTAGATCATTTCCCTTTGTGGGGGAATCAAGGGCATATAGCCACAGGCATATAGCCCATCATATTCAGTACCAGTGGCTGGCTGGCTGGCTGGCTGGCTGGCTGGGTGAGTAAGTGACAGACAGCGTGCAAGGAGCCCAAGATGAGGCCAACAATGGCCAGCAGTGGGCGGATTACATTCCTGGATATCCTATCCATCTTCATTCAACCATTTTAATGTTCCCGTGAAATGGTATGGTGCACCCAGATTTAAATTGTATTTGTGTGTGAGTGTGAGTGTGTGTGTGTGTGTGTGTGTGTGTGTGTGAGAGCCCCTACAGCTATACCCCCCAGTCCTACTATTTTGGCTGGCTTCTTAACATGCACCCTTACACCTCTTCATTGACTGCTGAATTGAGTTCTAATCAGCTGTGTATTAATCTTCTGTGAAATATTTATGTTGTTCAGGGGTCATCTGGTAGAGCATGGTGGTCAGAACCAGGCGGCCTCCCTAATCCATCCAATGTGACTGACTCCATCACTGGGACTAGATAAAACCAACGATCGCAATCAATTATACCGCGTTCTGATGCAATTTATCGCATTTGCCTATTTGCTAACTCAAATCCCATGATAAAACCAACATCCACCTATTCTATTACGCGAAAGGGAAATATGGGAGACATATTAATGAAGCACATCTTGCTCACCTATTTATGCAGACATTTATGCGGAAATTGCCATTTCTGTACTGTGAGACGCCTAAGACAGCGCTACATGAGACAGGACGGACAGCTGATTGTCCTCACAGTGGCAGACCACGTGGAACAACACCTGCACAGGATCGGTACAGCCGAACATGGCAACAACAACTGCCCGAGTTACACCAGGAACGCACAATCCCTCAATAAGTGCTCAGACTGTCCGCAATAGGCTGAGAGAGGCTGGACTGAGGGCTTGTAGGCCTGTTGTAAGGCAGGTCCTCACCAGACATCACCGGAAACAAGTTGCCTATGGGCACAAACCCACCGTCGCTGGACCAGACAGGACTGGCAAAAAGTGCATTTCACTGACGAGTCGCAGTTTTGTCTCACCAGGGGTGATGTTTGGATTCACGTTTATCGTCGAAGGAATGAGCATTACATCGAGGCCTGTACCCTGGAGCGGGATTGATTTGGAGGTGGAGGGTCCGTCATTGTCTGGGGTGGTGTGTCACAGCATCATCGGACTGAGCTTGTTGTCATTGCAGGCAATCTCAACGCTGTGCGTTACAGGGAAAACATCCTCCTCCCTCATGTGGTACCCTTCCTGTGGGCTCCTCCTGACATGACCCTCCAGCATGACAATGCCACCAGCCATTCTGTATGTTCTGTGCATGATTTCTTGCAAGACAGGAATGTCAGTGTTCTGCCATGGCCAGCAAAGAGCCCGGATCTCAATCCCATTGAGCTCGTCTGGGACCTGTTGGATCGGAGGGTGAGGGCTAGGGCCATTCCCCCCAGAAATGTCCGGGAACTTGCAGGTCTCTTGGTGGAAGAGTGGGGTAACATCTCACAGCAAGAACTGGCAAATCTGGTGCAGTCCAAGAGGAGGAGATGCACTGCAGTACTTAATGCAGCTGGTGTCCACACCAGATACTGACTGTTACTTTTGATTTTAACCCCCCCTTTGTTCAGGGACACATTATTCAATTTATGTTAGTCACATGTCTGTGGAACTTGTTCAGTTTATGTCTCAGCTGTTGAATCTTATGTAAACATATATCAAATATTTACACGTTAAGTTTGCTGAAAAAACCCGCAGTTGACAGTAAGAGGACGTTTCTTTTTGTGCTGAGTTTATATGAGAATTCAGCATATACATTTCGAATTTATGAATGACTAGATATACAGTTGAAGTCGGAAGTTTACATACACTTAGGTTGGAGTCATTAAAACTCGATTTTCAACCACTCCACAAATTTCTTGTTAATCAACTATAGTTTTGGCAAGTCGGTTAGGACATCTACTTTGTGCATGACAAGTAATTTTCCCAACAATTGTTTACGGGCAGATTATTTCACTTATAATTCACCTTATCACAATTCCAGTGGGTCAGAAGTTTACATACACTAAGTTGACTGTGCCTTTAAACAGCTTGAAAAATTCCAGAAAATGATGTCATGGCTTTAGAAGAATTGGAGGTGTACCTGTGGGTGTATTTCAAGGCCTACCTTCAAACTCAGTGCCTCTTTGCTTGAAACCATGGGAAAATCAAAAGAAATCAGCTAAGACCTCCACAAGTCTGGTTCATCATTGGGAGGGGGCTGCAACCCAATATTTGGAAGGTGTTCTCAATGTACATTTGAGGGCATTACTCTGGAACAGACTGATCACTGCTCAATCTGGTCCTATTCCTGCACTCCACACTGATGTCATATACTGCAACGAGTCACATTAAATGTGGAGATTTAGTGATTCATGTATTGCAGTAAGAACATTACAACAGAATGTGTGTGAATCAGCATTAATCAACCAGGTGATGTCACTGGATGTAATAGGGAAAGCTCCCTTTCCTCCAAGTTACTCGTCTAAGAAAGTGCTACTCATATTCTTGTTTATCAGTCCGTATTTCAAGGTTAATTTAATGATTCACCATGCAAAGTGAGCTTTACAGTGGTGTGGCATCATGGTGTACATCTGGCCTAACATGATCAAATGTTTGTGTTTTATGATGCTATCAGATCTGAGGTAGTGAGGTGACTTCCTAGCATAGATTAATTACATCAAGAGTATTAGGGTATTTGGATCAAATCAGAATAAAGATGTATAAAAGCCACATTTTTGCACGTGCTTGATTTTACATGAAAGTCCAAATTATATGTTCTTCTCAAATTACGATTTATAGGTCCATAGGTGTTATCTAAATCCCCACCACCCACTTCCTTAGCATTGTGACAACATTGTTAGCACATTGTTAGCTATCCTCAATGAGGATTAAGCTAGATGTTGACCTCAAGCGCAGCCAAGGAAATGTAATCCAAGTCTTTAAGTCACCAGCTGCACCTATGCTATATGCTAATAACCCTACATCTAATTAATTCCACATTAAATTGGGCAATATATAAATAAATTACAGTGCTAAAATGTCATCGAGATTAATGGAAAGATCAACAGACAGCATTTATGTAAATGTGCAATATCACTCTTTGTAAATCAAAGACCCCTCTAATAGATTTCGCTCACCTTTATGGCTGGAAGCCACGGCACGTTCAGAATTAAGGAGCAGGGTTGTGTTCATAATGGCATGTAATGGAATACATTTTAAAACGTTTTGTAATGGAAACCGCAAATGAGAGTATCTTATTGTCCAAGTAGCCCCTCCCTGTTTGGTCCCTAATGAATACGACCCAGGTGGGTCTGTGGTCATTATTCAACCTTCTCCAAAACTTTCTCCCTTTCTCCTTCCTCTGCCTAGCAGGAAGTGAGGCTGTAAATTAGATGGACAGAGAGCCACACTATTTATGGCAGTGTTTAAATTCACCCTCGACTCCCGGGCGTGTACAACGGGGCGCGTCGCCTGCGTAGCTTTAAAAAAACAAAAAAACATTTAATATAAATGATCTGCCGTTGATTGTGATGGATATACTAGGCACAGACACCTTGCCTTCAAGGGCACACAGCAATGAGGCATCATTCTCTCCCCACGCACAAAGGGAAGAGTGAGTGAGGGCCCAATGTCAACCCGTGGCTACAATAACACACAACAATCATTACCATACATCCTAGAAAGCGGAAATATATGACCGCCACAAACCATGCCATTCCTCATGAAAACCACTCATAAATTGTTTGTATAATATGCAAGTATAAACACTTCGTAAAGTATCATCCAGCACAGTGAAAGAAAGACAATTAGAAATAGACATTGGAGAGTAATCTACCTGGCACTGTCATAAGGATCCTGATCAATCTTTTGGTGACTTTGGAATATCTCTCCCCTTCTATAGTACGTCAAACGTCTAAGAATCCCCTAAACTGAAGCGTAAACAACTACCTCACGTTCAGTCCACTTTCGGGTTGTCCCATCGACCCACATACATACTGCTGAAGTCCAAGGTTTACTCTAAACAGTGTCTCGCCTCCCCCTCTTTTGCTGAATTCCAATAAAGCAAAGTGACCCAGCTGGAGAAACCTGGGCGCAGCATAATAAGGGCTATGTTACGATTAATGAGATACCCTGGGCATTATTTGTTATGTTATATATCTTATTGATTGCGTTGTCTTTCATCTTTGCAAGTGTTCGCACCCTCTCTTTCCCTCTCTGTCCACTTGCAACCACTTGCACTGTTACATGAAAGAAATGTGGCTGAAGGTTGAATAGTTACAGCATAGCAAAGTGCAAGCTTGTATAACTATCTTTCCGTTAGCTGGATCACGCGCTGGCTAAATCGGTCATCATAACACAATGACCGTAGAGGGGAACAAGGAGCGACTGGGTGATAGGTACTCTGGTGCGGGTGCCCTCTGCTCTCTTCCAGCTTCTGATTACACAGCCTTTCAGTTTGAAATCTCTCTTGCGTTAAGTTATCCATGTTTTATCACAGCACAAGATAATAATGAGTTTGTATCCGAACCATTGGTTTTAAATGTCGAGGCCTATAAACTTCAATCTTCCCTTTGAATGAAATAGTCACTGTGACTACATGCACCTGGTCCACATCAGTATGGTAGTATGGCACGGGACACACTGGTATCCTTACATCTACTGTCACCGCTGGTGACCTCAGTCCCAAACCCTAAATGGTCTTACACAGTCCAGCCAGGAAACTGGGCGGACATTTTTGATCATGTACAGCGCTGCTCCTGGCACATCCCAAATGCAGCCCATTGATTGAAGGAGGCTGGCTGTGTTAGCGGAGGCCAGTTGCAATTGGAAGTGACACGGCATAAACAGGAACTGTCAAACAATTAAACACTGTAAACAGCACAGATGAGCCACTGATGGATTTGGCTGTCTGGAGCCATTTAGTAACACAAGGGTTAGCTCCACTGAGAGATGGGTCTGTACTACTCACAGTGAATTAAAGACAGTTTCTAGTGTAGGACAAGCATGTGATGTGAGCCCATCCACACTTTGACTTGTTTGAGTTTTATGGTCTCAATGTTGGTTTTAGGCACCACTTTTTGTGTTTCAGTAATTATTTGGAATGTTTTTTGACAGTGACATATAAGTAATACGTCAGCATTATGTTACCTAACTACAGTGAACAAAAATATAAACGCAATGTGCAACAATTTCAAATATTTTACTGAGTTTCAGTTCAGGAAATCAGTAAATTTAAATAAATTAATCAGGCCCTAATCTATCGATTTCACATGACTGGGAATAAAGTTATGTATCTGTTGGTCACAGACAGATACCTTAAAAAAAAGGTAGGGGCATGGATCAGAAAACCAGTCAGTATGTGGTGCGACATCTCCTTCGGATAGAGTTTATCAGGCTGTTGATTGTGGCCTCTGGAATGTTGTCCCACTCCTCTTCAATGGCTGTACGAAGTTGCTCTATGTTGGTGGGAACTGAAACGCTGTCATACACATCAATCCAGAGCATCTCAAACATGCTCAATGGGTGAGATGTCTGGTGAGTATCCAGGCCATGAAGAACTGGGACATTTTCAGCTTTCAGGAATTGTGTACCGATCCTTGCAACATGATCATTCTGAAACATGAGGTGATGGCGGCAGATGAATGGCACGACAATGGGCCCCAGTATCGTGTTTGTTGTCCGTAGCTTATGCCTGCCCATACCACAGCCCCACCGCCACCAAGGAGCACTCTGTTCACAACGTTGACATAAGCACACCGCTTGCCCACATGATGCCATAAATGTGGTCTGCTGCTGTGAGGCTGGTTGGACGTACTGCCAAATTCTCTAAAACGATGATGGAGGCAGCTTATGGTAAAGAAATGAACATTCAATTATCTGGCAATAGACCTGGTGGACATTCCTGCAGTCAGCATGCCAATTGCACGCTCCCTCAAAACTTGAGACATCTGTGGCATTGTGTTGTGTGACAAAACTGCACATTTTAGAGTGGCCTTTTATTGTCCCCAGCACAAGGTGCACCTGCGTAATGATCATGCTGTTTAATCACATCTGTCAGATGGATGGGTTATCTTGGCAAAGGAGAAATGCTCACTAACAGGGATGTAAACAAATTTGTGCACCAAATTTGAGAGAAATTAATGTTTTCTGTGATCTTTTATTTCAGCTCATGAAACATGGGACCAACACTTTACATGTTGCGTTTATATTTTAGTTCAGTGTAATATGACAGCATAACTGACATATCAAATGTTTCGTTAACTGTCAATATTTTGACATATTCTAATGAGACAATGTTAGTGGATTTAAATGACTTGTTGCTGTGATGTTTTAAGGTGCAATAAGTGAAGAAGTGGCATTAAAAACGCTCTCGGATAATAGAACAATTACTGAGAATAGGCAATGAGCAATGCACCACATGCATAATCAGAGTTGGAGAGAGTGCGAGTTAGAATGATATCAAAACAATGCGAATTAAGCTATAAATATTCATGCGGAAACATGGGGTCTTTGTGAGTGCCTGAATTGTTGTTTTATGATTATGATGAATGAGCACTCCTCCATTCTGTGTTAGGGTCCCCTGACCGACAAATCACGGGCCAATGATAATGCCTAAAACATATGGTAATGGCCCCTTTCGACGCATTTCGAGGTTTGACACTTCTAAAAGTCTGCCTGCGTGCTATTCTTATGAAAAGTATTCTGACATCATATCCTATTTAGGTCTACTGTATTTTATCTGATATGCATTGGATTCACCAGCAAAGATATTTAAGCATCACAAGGCTACATGCATTACTGTAGATGCTTTTTCTGCCTTAGCATGTTTACAGAGAAGTCTACTCACCTCAAGGACACTGTTGAAATGTCTACTGATGTCACAGATTTCTTCGTCGTCTGACGATATAGCGAAATCGCTGTCGGAGAAAGTGGACCAATACGCAGCGGGTTGCGTGTTCAACATATTTATTAAAGGACGTTGACCACGAAAAAACAAGAAATGCATACAATATGACAGGAGACAGTTTCGCAGGCTATACCTAGCAGTGCAAAAAACAACTACCCACGAAACACAAACACACCCTACTATATAGGACTCCCAATCAAAGGCAACTCAACACACCTGCCTTCAATTGGGAGTCCAACCCCAATTAACTAAACATAGAACCACAGACATAGACCAGTGACAAACCCCATAAACATACATCAACTCCCCTCTGCCACATCCTGACCAAACTACAATAACCAAATATACTCTATACTGGTCAGGACGTGACAGTACCCCCCCCCCCCCCCCTCAAAGGTGCAGACACCGAAATGCACCTACACAAAACACAGAAACCCCCCCTCCCCCAAAAAATAAATAAAATCGGCACAGTGCTACACCCCCCCTCCCCAACCCACCTATATGGGAGGCGGCTCAGGTGCGGGACATGGACTCCGCTCAATCCCTGACGCAGTCCACTTAAATGGCACCCCTGACCTCGCCTGACTGGCGGGCGATTCTTGCCGCGCCCGGCTGGCGGGTGTCTCTGGCTGCGCCCGGCTGGCGGGCGGCGATGACTGAGCCCGGCTGGCGGACGACCCTGGCTGCGCCTGGCTGGCGGTGATGGCTGCGCCCAACTAGCGGGCGGCGATGGCTGCGCGACGGGCCACTCTGGCAGCTCCGGGCAGACGGTCCACTCTGGCAGCTCCGGGCAGACGGGCCACTCTGGCAGCTCCGGGCAGACGGGCCACTCTGGCAGCTCCGGGCAGACGGGCCACTCTGGCAGCTCCGGGCAGACGGGCCACGCTGGCAGCTCCGGGCAGACGGGCTACTCTGGCAGCTCCGGACTGGCGGGCAGCTCTGGCGACTCCCGACTGGCGGGCAGCTCTGGCAACTCCCGACTGGCGGGCAGCTCTGGCGACTCCCGACTGGCGGGCAGCTCTGGCGACTCCCGACTGGCGAGCGGCTCTGGCGGCACCAGACTGGCGAGGCTGGGCTGACGCACTAGATGCTTGATGCGTGGGGCTGGTACTGGATGTGCCAGTCTGGGCACACGCACCTTAGGGCTAGTGCGGGAAGCGGGAACAGGCTGAACAGGACTAGGCTGACTATTGGGAAGCTTGGTCCGGGTTGCTTGTACTGGTCGCGCTAGACTGGGAGTACTCACTTCCGGGATACTCCGAGAGGCAGGAACCGGAAAGACTGGGCCATGGAGGCGCACAGGTGGCCGTGATTGCACCGCCTGCACAAGCGGGGTGCTGGTACAGGGCGGACTGGGCTGTGCGTGCGTATGAGCGCGATAGTGCGCACCTCGGCGAAACACGGCGCTCTCCACCTTCTTCGCCCCTTCCTGCACTCACGGGTAGCTGGCTTATGGCTCTTCCTACGCCCAGCCAAACTACCCGTGTGCCCCCCCAAAAAAAAATCTTGGGGGTGCCTCTCCGGCTTCCTAGCCAGACGTGTCCCAACGTAGCATTCCTGTTCCACCCCAGCCTTCTTCCACGGGCCCACTCCGGCCAGTATCTCTTCCCAAGTCCACTTTTCAGAATAATCCATATATTCCGCATCCCGCTCTTGTTGTGGTGGGTAGTTCTGTCACAGATTTCTTCGTCGTCTGACGATATAGCAAAATCGCTGTCGGAGAAAGTGGACCAATACGCAGCGGGTTGCGTGTTCAACATCATATTTATTAAAGGACGTTGACCACGAAAAAACAAGAATTGCATACAATATGACAGGAGACAGTTTCGCAGGCTGTACCTAGCAGTGCAAAAAACAACTACCCACGAAACACAAACACACCCTACTATATAGGACTCCGAATCAAAGGCAACTCAACACACCTGCCTTCAATTGGGAGTCCAACCCCAATTAACTAAACATAGAACCACAGACATAGACCAGTGACAAACCCCATAAACATACATCAACTCCCCTCTGCCACGTCCTGACCAAACTACAATAACCAAATATACTCTATACTGGTCAGGACGTGACAACTGAAAGGACACTGCTGTCGCCTGTTAGTGGTTTGTAGAGGACATTACTTCTAGACATATTGGGGAGGTGAAAAATCAAAGAAGTATAAAATGTGTAAATAGAGAAAAGAGTGTGGTTTATAGGCTACTAGCATAGTATTTGTGGCAGGTCAACTACCTTCCCTACCGTGACCAGGAGAGTCTCGCATGTCTGAAGCTGAGCTCCAGTTTGCCTTCAAACGTAGGTTGCTTTAGCAGTATATCCTATACATGTTACACCTCCAGGGCTCTTTTTTCCCCCCCTTTTCATTCTCTCCTCCAGCCCCAACCCCCTCCTCCATCAAAACATCCCCCATCAGCTACCCCTTTCCCTGGGTTGCTCCCTGGTCAGAGCCTGTCCAGCAGCCCAGGCTCCTATTAGCTGGTTGAAATGTAGAGTAGATGTCCCTGTGTTAATCCTATCCCATCCATCCCTGTAGCCTTGGCCTGTGACAGATACAAAGTCAGCCTGGTGATAATCTCAGGCCCCCGTAACCCAGGGGTCAGGGGGGAGATCCTCTGCCTAAGCAGGGCCATCCTGTGAGACCAGGCAGGAGATATGCCTCAGCCTGCATGGCTGGCTGCCTGCCTGATTAATGCACTAAGGGACTGGAAGATTGGAGGCCTGGGCTCTAAGGCAGGGATTGGATGGGATCCACTCGTAATGGGCCTCTAGCTAGAATCACAGAGAAGATTGCTGTTTTACTGGCTATATTTATGTCAAGACAAACAAGTTGAGATGGTGTTTATTTGTGTTCCACTGGCTATTTTTATTTTGTGATTCGTAATTTTTTGTGTAGGAATCTACAAAATGTGCAGAGTGTATGTGTGTGTGATCACCTATAGGCAATGTATGTAGCTGTGCGGGGAGTGATAGCATGCAAAATAGTATGCCATGTTCTCTCCCATTCCTGCAGGAAGCAGTGCACTTAATTGGTGATGAAAGTCTAACTCAATAATTAATGGTGATAACCATCATCACGAGCCCAAATCAATTCCTATCTGAGACTGTCTTAGGGTCATTTCACATTTTTATGCTCCAACACATAGTACATCACCCAAACACACCCAGTATACATGATGGTCATGTGTTATCACTGCTTTGTGTATGTCAATGAAGCTCTTATATAATAATTATGTTATGATTGACATGAATATCTTTTTTTATTTATGTTAACAAAAATAATAACAGTTGTGACTGGATATAAGCATTTTTACATTACTTTTCACAACACAAAATGTTTATAATAATACTAATATTAGGCCTTTTATCTGTTACATTCACTTGATAAAATTGACAAAATTTGTCCGGCAAGATATAAAAAAATTATGCGACTCCACGATGGTGGTCCTCAGGAGCTTTTGACAGTGATTTGTCGGTCCCCGGAACGGAATAAGGTTGTGAAGTGCTGAATTAAAAGGGTTTGCATAATTTTTCGACGATGGGATTCAACCCCATGACTGAGAATCTGTGTTTTTACCCTGACATATTATTTAGCTACTGATGTGATTTTTCAAACTCTAGTGTCTTATCTTATATCCACACAACAGCAATGGTTAGAGTGCTTTCTCATGCAAGCTCTAATTTTAAACCAACTTTAATAGCTGAGTTAAATGTTCTGCTCCTAATGTGCTGAAAAAAAATGCTGAATTACAGATAGATGATTTTATTTGTGAGCATAAATTAAACATGTTTTCTACGCATATAGAGAGCTTAATTGCACTTATAATTAAATCATTGTTGTTGCGTTAGATATAATTATTGTTAATTTAAACACCTGTGGAATAAATAATTGAAGAACAACATTTTGGGGAATTATTACCCCCCAAAAAGCTACAACAATCATTCAAGCATCACTAGCAATATATTTTTGGTCTGGAGTAATAACATGGCTGGTCTGCCTGAATATTAGTTTCGCTAGTACACATGTTGTACCTGCAAGCAAACAGATATTTCAAGATAATAGGCTCAGCTATAAATACACATTCTCCATTGAGGATAATGATAGCAAATGTGCACCTTATCTGATCATTTTGACTACAAATTGTATGTATTCCTAACAGATGGTAATATACTGCCTACGATTAGCCAGAACATGGCCAAGATCTGTCCATTTCTTGAAAATAAAACGGACATATTCCCCAGTTATCTGCCAGTATCTGACATAAGTCTGGCAATGGGAAAATGTACTTGGCAAGGCCTCTAATGCCAGTGGCATGCTTCCGTATGCAACTTCTGTTCTCCTCCCAATCTTGATAGTTTCACTTTTTGCTCATGTTGAACAGTAAGAAGTTGGGAACCAGTTTTGATGTGATACTTAGAAAGTCAAACTACGACTCAATGAACATCCAGTCTTGTTTCATTTAAATCCAATGTCTTCCCTCTCCATTCATTCACTGAAGGCCAATCAATTTAAAACTTGAATTATATATTTTCTAAGTACATTACAATTTTATCAGTGTTAGATTTCTATGCCTTTTTGATAGTTTAAAAAGTAACAGAAAGGCTCTGTGCAAACATTTAAGACATTAAAGAGAGAACTTTAAAGCTTAAATGATATGTACCCATAACATAACTTACAGATGCCTCATGAGCTTAGTTTGAAAGTCGCACCCCAACAGAACCCCAAATATAAGTTTGTTTTACTCCAGTGTTTGAAAAACAAAGTCAATGTAAACAAACGGTGTATAGCCTCAAAATACAGTTAAAACTATCATGTTGATATCATGAATGGTCAATCCTTCCATCCATAGCACTGTCTATGAATTGGATAGTGGTTACATTTCTCCAGGCCCATCCCTCAGCTTTTAACTGAAACAGGGTTCATTTGTTATCGTTTCAGCTTCGGATCGCCCCTTTTAAATGATTGAGTTTGAGAGCAGGCGTGATCAAACTCCCAGGGAGCCGACACCTGCTAACACTACAGTGTTTTCAATGGCTTCCCATCTGAGAAAACTTGAGCCGGGTGCCATGTAATCGAAAGAGAGAAGGAGGAGGAGGATGAGGAGGAGGAGGAAGTAAAGGGAACTCCCTCCTTTCACATTGTTCCTGACACACGACGACAACACTCTTTTCAGCCTCCGAATAGGGGTGGGGGGCCTATGGAAAACCACAAGGAGTCTTTTATCTTTAGTTAATGATTGAACAAACATGCCTTGCCTCTGAGCCCTCTTTTCTTGTGGGTGTGGTTACCCTAGGGGTCACAGAGAAGCTTTCTAATAAGCATCCCTCACAAAAGCCCAATATTTGCTTGGCTAGTGGGGACTGGGTAGGTGGGGTGTGGGGGGAGGGAGGGAGGAGGGGGGGCACCCTGGAGACGAGAAGCCAGAGGAGGAGAGGGGTTGGTGGGGGAGAGGGTTGGCTGTAGAGAGGGGCAGTCAGATACCACCAGGAACAGATGGAGCCTGATAAATCCTGAAAGGGAGGCATTACCTGCCCAAGTCACCAAGCAGCCACAATTATCACAGGGCTCTGGGTTCATTGTCAATTAGAGTGGCAGTTAAAGCCAGGCAGCAGCTGTGGCAGATGGCGGAGATCCAGTGGGGCTGAGAGAGGCCGGGACAGGGGCCAGCCCCCAGGCAAACCTCTCTCAGCCTGATAGAGCACAGAGTTGTCACTCGTTCAAAGCAGATAGCAGCATGGTGATCAGATCTTAAGCAGAGAGAGAGAGAGAGAGAGAGAGAGAGAGAGAGAGAGAGAGAGAGATGGTATTGAGACCTAAGTGAAATAAGTTTGCAGTAATGCCACATGTCAACACCCAACTTAATGTAATTTTCTGGTTTTATAAGTTATATTCATGATTATTTGGGAGAGGAAATTATATTTTCCATTGCTGTACCTTATACAATAGCTAAATAACCTACATTATTTCTGTCATCTCTGACCACAATTCTAACAGTTTGGAGGTGAGATCATAATCACCTGTTTGGAACTGAAATGAAGAATTGTTCTAAACTGACTTGTTAGTTGCCATGTAAATTGGAGATTTAATAGATTTACACATTCATAAAGTAACTGTTGCTATTGTCGTCTGTCACTTCCATGCTCCCCACTCGAATAGCGCTGGAGGCCACACAAACTCAAAACATTCCCTTTAGTTTTAGTGGGTTTAATTAGACTTTGTACAGGAATATGTTGGAGTCCAGCTACAGTAGCTTTCCTCTTTGGTGCAATGCCCAAAGTCAGCCTGGAGTGGGCGACTCAAGGGCAGCCGTTTGCTGAGTTTGTCGCCCTGTTTTCCAGGCCTGGCTCCCTTGCCTCCCCTAATCCCAGCCAAGGCACACCAGCAGGCTTCACATTCAGCAAGTGCCACCATTGATCACCAGGCAGGGGGCTGAGGGTGGGGGACTGGGGGAGACTGCAGGGGGCTGGAGTAGCCCCCCTCTCACTGGCTGCCTGATGAGTATACAGGCCTCCGCCATAGACATACATACAGCATCGCAACTACACTCCTCTCTTACACCCTTCACAAAGGCCCTCCGCTTTCATTGGGGCCAGGCCTCTCCCTCTCCTCTCCTCCCTCCTCTTTCTCTCTCTTTCTCTCACAACCCCTGTCCCCGTTACCCCTTTCTCCTCACAGAGGCATCATTCCTTCTACTTTGTTCTGCCACACTTGGACCTTGTGTCTGTGCCCTGCTGATAGCGAGGTGGGCCCATCCATCTGCCAGGGGCCAGGGGCCTGTGATGAAGAGAGCAGAGCAGAGGTCCTCAGTCCCAACAATGCCCATTAACAATGCTAACAGCACTGCTGCTGTAAGGGGGCCAGCCAGGGTAGCCTAGACCTCTGTCGTCGGGCAGAGTTGCAGATAGCAGGGATCTGATAGGTCTACGGGACGGACAGCAGCTATAGTCTAATGCATGTTGTTAGGCGCTAAGCAAGCAGAGAGTCAGAGTCTCACAGGGTTTCTGAGGAATATCAATTTTTTTCTGTGGCCGGCTGGCACGTGAAGTCAGCCTAGTGTGCTAGCTCCGCACTAGTTAGGAGTTAAGTTAGGAGGTTGCGGTTCCACATTGGTTATCTGGGGTTACACAAGCTGTTTGTTTGCGAAGAAGACTTGCACAAAATCATTAAGTTAATGCATATTCTGTGTCGGAGGGCAAACTGAAGAAAATAAGTGACTACCGACTACAGCAACCTTTTGCTCCACAGGGAACGCAGAGGATACAGTAAGTTCAGTCAAAGTACCAGACTAAACGGTAAAGTTAATGACAACCACACAATAGGTATAATGACTTCTCCACATAACACTTAAGAAAAGCCTGTGCTCCCCTCCTGCGTTTTGACATATTTTCACATTTATCAAGTTGTCTATCTATCTAGAGCAAACTACAAAAAAGACCCCCATCCTCAGAATGACACCGCATGAGGCCTCCTCTCAGCAGCTAAGTCCTCATAATGCTTTTTATCCCTGCAACCAAACTGTAACATTTTTTTTTTTAAATGCAGTTCTTTACCATCACTCTGTTTTAATTAGATTTGGATGGTTTTCAGATCTGTTTTAGTTACCTGGAATTGAAAATTGTGTGGAAAAAGAAACCCACATTGAGATTAAACCACTAATCCAACAATTGGTTACGGACCAACAAAAATATATTCACCCATCCGCAGGCGCTGTGACTGATCAGATGGTAAATTGAGCACATCTTACATTATCTTATCAAGAGATGATTTGAAACGTGGTACTTGCTTGTCAGAGTGAACCTATGCACCAAGTACCAGGGAAACTGGGAAATGTAGCCTAAATTTGTTGTCTAGACTGCAGACTGCTGCTGCTCAGAACTAGATGTTCCAGTGAGATCGAACAATTGGGCAGTGTCTCGTTCTTGAGTTGACACTTTTTTCCTTTCAGAGCGGTGTTCATGAAATCAATCATATATTTTGCTTACGTGAATCCCCGTCACGTGTACATACACGTGATTGTGTCATACAGTACATGGTCATCAATAGAATTGACTTTAGCCATGAGGCAGTGACACATTCAGCATGACGCCAATGGCCCCAATCATTATTCCCCTGTAATTTTTTCTAGGAGGCGCTGTTCATTTTGTACAATGTTATTTATTTTTTATTTGACACTCAGTAACAGAAACACACTTCTCTTTAGTACTAAATTATAAAACATAAAAATGAATAGATGTAAACATTATACAGCCTCATTACTAACATGCTTTACCACGCGTAAAGATTTTTCAGAAACCCGTATTACTTTGACATGTTAACAGTCGCTTAAGTAGGATCGCAAATACCGGTAGTAAACAGGCTTGACATGGTTGTGATGAAATTGACTGGAAATGTGATGCCAACTATACCTAATTTGCTGACAAAATTCTCAATGAGTTAATGATCATGGAGAATTGGCAGAGCGTTGCCGCTTTCTATCCATCTCTAGTGCTTTCATTTAGATTGGCAACGGCGATCTCTTTCCCTCTTCCACTGACTGACGATGCAGCGCACACATGTTCAGGATGTGAACAGAGTGTACAGAGGGTTGTTCATTGTTCCCCAGAGTTTTAAGTGGGCCAGGTGGTGGTAAAGCTGGTCCCCAAGCCCCATGAAGCAGCTCTCTATGAAGCCAGGTATATTATGGCTTAGCTGTACAAGTTTTGGAATCTATAACTGTTAGAGATATTTGAATCTATGGGAATAACTGTGACTGACGAGATAGCACGGTCTATCTGGCCAGTGTATTAGTGGTCCTCGACGTCTCTCCCACTCATTGGTCCTACTCTCTGATGGTGTGAGGCTCTCTCTCTCTCTCCTGGATGCACACATTCGTTTGATTTTGCAGTGGCAGTGTTGATAAAGCAGCACAGAGCTCCATGGTGGATCTCCCCGGTATCTGAACTCACATGGCCTTTGAGATGTTTTGATGTAAATGTAAAGTGTCCGTATGTTCGATGACGAAAATACAAGCGTCATCATTCAAAAGCTTAGAAGCAAATTATTTTCTTATTTGCATTAGCTAAAGGCATTCTTTTTTGGTGGACTTGCCAATAGAAATCCAACCCCTAAGCCATACACATGCCATTATTCTCTATCTAAGTCGGCATACTGTTTTGGGACATTTCATGTTTTGGGACAGGTATCAGTTACATCTGGGCTGGTTTTATACACACTGACGTTTTGGCTCAAAAAGTTGTTGTCACGACTTCCACCGAAGGTGGTTCCTCTCCCTGTTCGGGCAGTGCTCGGTGGTCGGCGTTGCCGGCCTACTAGCCATCACCGATCCATTTTCCCTTTTCCGTTTGTTTTGTCTTTGGTTCTTTCACACCTGGGTTCATTTGGTTTAATTTCTGTGTGTATAATTACCCCTGTTGCCTGCTTAGGTTTGTGCGGGATTATATGTGTTATGTTGCACTATTGAGGTTGCGCCTCGGGTTAATTCACGTTTATACTGAGTGTGTATAAGTTTAGGAGCATTGTTTTTCCTCCTTCCGTGAGTACTGTGTTCTCTTGTGTCGTGGGCGGTTTCTTGTTTTGGTATTGGACCTGACCTTTTTGTGTGTTGTGGACTTGTCTAATAAAGATGCTACTTGGACATCTCTGCTCTCCTGCGCTTGACTCCTTCACCTACCTCTAACACAATTCGCAACAGTTGTTGTAAAAAGAGAAGTTATTGCTATTGGCTTATTGTTACTGGGGCTGATATTTGAGGAATATAGCTGAATTTATAGCAAGAGGAAAACAAAAGTGAACATGGGCTTTCACAAGAAATCTGTATTTATCCAAATCTCTCTCTCCATCCATCTATTACCCATATTTACCTCTATTATTGGATCGTGATTGTGTTGACTATGCCAAGCCACAACTCTATACTCTATAAGCTCCCATGTATAATACAATTGAATACACACCATAATGCCTGGGCAGGGTGGCTCTGTGATTTGATAATTATTTAGATGACTACTGTACAGAGTTTAGAATAATCCCAGTTGCACAGTTAAATAAGGGCATGTGAGAAACTGGTGGTGTGATCCGGCTCTGCTTCTTTCAGAAGGCTCTTGTCAGGCACGTAAGTGACAGCCAAAGTGGGTCAGCGGAGAGGCCAGGCCCTGTTAATTTATTTTCGAAGACACGCCATCCATATTTATGAGCTCTTGCTATTTTGTCTATCACCGCCAATCAACTTACTGTGTAATTGTACTCGGGACAGGCGACTGAGGCAAGAGATGTATGAGTGGTCAGCCAGCTCCAGTTCAAATTATACTTATTATTTCAATAATTAATTAAATTCACAATCTCAGCCAAGAAGCAAACGAGTAAAATTCGAGACTGAAGTAGACCTCCACTTAGATGCTGGAACTGGTCATGACACCAAACTGTTCAGTATTATTATCATCCGTATAAAACTAATTGTTGTGACTCTTTAGGGTGAAGTTCGTCTCTGCATTTCCCTAATATTCAAGTCTACTGCCAAACTGTTGTGCTTTGTATGTGTACCATGGACCCAAATTCAATCAATCACAGATAAAGGAAAAGCATTCTGCTTTCTCAGAATATGTCGTATGTGAGGTGATAACTCTGTTAAAACTAATTGACACAAGCTCTAAGTGTCTTATTAAATACTTTTTTCTTTACATAGTTGAATGTGCTGACAACAAAATCACACAAAAATAATCAATGGAAATCCAATTTATCAACCCATGGAGGTCTGGATTTGGAGTCACACTCAAAATTAAAGTGGAAAACCACACTACAGGCTGATCCAACTTTGATGTAATGTCCTTAAAACAAGTCAAAATGAGGCTCAGTAGTGTGTGTGGCCTCCACGTGCCTGTATGACCTCCCTACAATGCCTGGGCATGCTCCTGATGAGGTGGCGGATGGTCTCCTGAGGGATCTCCTCCCAGACCTGGACTAAAGCATCCGCCAACTCCTGGACAGTCTGTGGTGCAATGTGGCGTTGGTGGATGGAGCGAGACATGATGTCCCAGATGTGCTCAATTGGATTCAGGTCTGGGGAACGGGCAGGCCAGTCCATAGCATCAATGCCTTCCTCTTGCAGGAACTGCTGACACACTCCAGCCACATGAGGTCTAGCATTAGGAGGAACCCAGGGCCAACCGCACCAGCATATGGTCTCACAAGGGGTCTGAGGATCTCATCTTGGTACCTAATGGCAGTCAGGCTACCTCTGGCGAGCACATGGAGGGCTGTGCGGCCCCCCAAAGAAATGCCACCCCACACCATGACTGACCCACCGCCAAACCGGTCATGCTGGAGGATGTTGCAGGCAGCAGAACGTTCTCCACGGCGTCTCCAGACTCTGTCACGTCTGTCACATGTGCTCAGTGTGAACCTGCTTTCATCTGTGAAGAGCACAGGGCGCCAGTGGCGAATTTGCCAATCTTGGTGTTCTCTGGCAAATGCCAAACGTCCTGCACGGTGTTGGGCTGTAAGCACAACCCCCACCTGTGGACGTCGGGCCCTCAAACCACCCTCATGGAGTCTGTTTCTGACCATTTGAGCAGACACATGCACATTTGTGGCCTGCTGGAGGTCATTTTGCAGGGCTCTGGTAGTGCTCCTCCTGCTCCTCCTTGCACAAAGGCGGAGGTAGCGGTCCTGCTGCTGGGTTGTTGCCCTCCTACGGCCTCCTCCTACGGCCTCCTCCACGTCTCCTGATGTACTGGCCTGTCTCCTGGTAGCGCCTCCATGCTCTGGACACTATGCTGACAGACACAGCAAACCTTCTTGCCACAGCTCGCATTGATGTGCCATCCTGGATGAGCTGCACTACCTGAGCCACTTGCTATCGTCTCATGCTACCACTAGAGTGAAAGCACCGCCAGCATTCAAAAGTGACCAAAACATCAGCCAGGGAGCATAGGAACTGAGAAGTGGTCTGTGGTCACCACCTGCAGAACCACTCCTTTATTGGGGGTGTCTTGCTAATTGCCTATAATTTCCACCTGTTGTCTATTCCATTTGCACAACAGCATGTGAAATTTATTGTCAATCAGTGTTGCTTCCTAAGTGGACAGTTTGATTTCACAGAAGTGTGATTGACTTGGAGTTACATTGTGTTGTTTAAGTGTTCCCTTTATTTTTTTGAGCAGTGTATTTCACTTTTATTGAACACTAAAACAAGAAAACGTACGAACGACCAGGATGCAGGCTAAACACAAAGCTATGCAACTACAACTACCCACAATACCCCATACAAAACAACCTCTATACATAGGACCTTCAATCAGAGGCAACGAGGAACAGCTGCCTCCAATTGAAGGTCAAATCAATAAACTGAACATAGATGTAAACAACCTAGAACTAACATAGAATACACTAACCTAGAACCTAAACCTACAACCCCGGTTCACTCTAAACCAACACCCCTCTACATAAACACATAGCCCAATAAACCCCGAAACACTCTAAACAAATACCCCTTCTACATAAACACATTGCCCAATAAACCCAAAACACTCTAAACAAATACCCCTTCTACATAAACACATAATATAACAAACCCCTAAACACTCTAAACAAATACCCCCTGCCACGTCCTGACCAAACTACAATAACAAATAAGCCCTTTACTGGTCAGGACGTGACATTAAGCTGATACTCTCACGGACATTGCATATTGACGTGACTTTACATTTGACCAACATTTGGGGGCTCGTCCAGCATATGGAGTGTAATAAAGTGGTAGAGCGGTCTAAACTAAATGCACTCTACCACTGCCATTTCATAACACAGTCTAATCGTTGAGAGTAAACCAGCAGGTTAACTTTCCTGTATCTGCTACTGACTAAATGTTTGTGATTTATACTGTACATACAGTAACACAACATGCAGAGTAATACAATATAAGGTGCATCAAAGCTGGGACCGAGAGACTGAAAACAGCTTCTGTCTGAAGGCCATCAAACTGTTAAACAGTCATCACTAGCCGACCTCCGCCCGATACCCTGCCCTGAACCTTAGACACTGTCACTAGCCAGCTACCACCTGGTACTCCTTAGAGACTGCTTCCCTGTGTACATAGAGTGATTGAACACTGCGAAAACTTGGGACTATAAGGTTCTATCTGCAAAAAGATGATTCTGAGATAATTGGCTTTAAAGTTCCGAACCCTGATTGGCTTGAATGGTGTCAGTAATCTTTATACAGTATTCTTTTGAACATGAATTGGGATATTCAGACTACTATATAGGTAGAGAACATTGAACAGCTAAAGGCTATTTAAATAATTAAATCTTGACAAAAATGCAGATAGAACTGAATAATCCCAAACTCTCGACTGGTCACTTTAATAATGATTGCATACAGTTTTACCTACTTATGTATATACAGTATTCTAGTCATGGTTCATCTTATATAACTACTGCTGTACACACCTTTACTATTCATATAAGTCCATAATGTCTATACACACCATATCTATAAAGAATCGGTCAAAAGTTGGAACACATCTACTCATTCCATTGTTTTTATTTATTTTTTCTATTTTCTACAATGTAAAATAATAGTGAAGACATCAACACTATGAAATAACACACGTGGAATAATGTAGTAACCAAAAAAGTGTTAAACAAATGAAAATATATTTTTAATTCTTCAAAGTAGCCACCCTTTGCCTTGATGACAGCTTTGCACACTCTTGGCATTTTCTCAACCAGCTTCACCTGGAATGCTTTTTCAACAGTCTTGAAGGAGTTCCCACATATGTTGAGCACTTATTGGCTGCTTTTCCTTCACTCTGAGGTCCAACTCATCCCAAACCATCGCAATTGGGATGAGGTTGGGTGATTGCGGAGATCAGGACATCTGATGCAGCACTCCATCACTCTCCTTCTTAGTCAAATAGCCCTTACACAGCCTGGAGGTATGTTGGGTCATTATCCTGTTGAAAACCAAATTATTGTCCCATTAAGTGCAAACCAGATGGGATGCAGAATTCTGTGGAAGCCATGCTAGTAAAGTGTGCCTTGAATTCTAAATAAATCACAGACAGGGTCACCACCAAAGCACCATCACATCTCCTCCTCTATGCTTCACAGTGGGAACCACATATGAAGACATCATCCGTTCACCTTCTCTGCGTCTCACAAAGACACGGCGGTTGGAAACAAAAATCTCAAATTTGGACTCATCAAACCAAAGGACAGATTTCCACCAGTCTAATGTTCATTGCTCTTCTTCTTATTGGTGTCCTTTAGTAGTGGTTACTTTGCAGCAATTCGACCATGAAGGCCTGATTCATGCAGTCTCCTCTGAACAGTTGATGTTGAAATGCATCTGTTACTTGAACTCTGAAGCCTTTATTTGGGCTGCAATTTCTGAGGCTAGTAACTCTAATGAACTTATCTGAACATCACACCTGCGGGACAGATACAGGATGGCAACAACAACTGCCAGAGTTACACCAGGAACACACAATCCCTCAATAAGTGCTCAGACTGTCCACAATAGGCTGAGAGAGGCTGGACTGAGGGCTTGTAGGCCTGTTGTAAGTTAGGCCCTCACCATACATCACCGGCAACAACGTCGCCTATAGGCACAAACCCACCGTCGCTGGACCAGACAGGACTGGCAAAAAGTGCTCTTCACTGATGAGTCGCGGTTTTGTCTCACCACGGGTGATGGTCAGATTCGTGTTTATCGTCGAAGGAATGAGCGTTACACTGAGGCCTGTACTCTGGAGCGGGATCGATTTGGAGGTGGAGGGTCCGTCATGGTCTGGGGCGGTGTGTCACAGCATCATCGGACTGAGCTTGTTGTCATTGCAGGCAATCTCAATGCTGTGTGTTACAGGGAAGACATCCTCCTCCCTCATGTGGTACCCTTCCTGCAGGCTCATCCTGACATGACCCTCCAGCATGACAATGCCACCAGCCATTCTGCATGTTCTGTGCATGATTTCTTGCAAGACAGGAATGTCAGTGTTCTGCCATGGCCAGCGAAGAGCCCGGATCTCAATCCCATTGAGCACGTCTGAGACCTGTTGGATCGGAGGGTGAGGGCTAGGGCCATTCCCCACAGAAATGTCCAGGAACTTGCAGGTGCCTGGAAGAGTGGGGTAACATCTCACAGCAAGAACTGGCAAATCTGGTGCAGTCCATGAGGAGGAGATGCACTGCAGTACTTAATGCAGCTGGTGGCCACACCAGATACTGACAGTTACTTTTGATTTTGACAGACCCTTTGTTCAGGTACACATTATTCCCTTTCTGTTAGTCACATTTTTGTGGAACTTGTTCAGTTTATGTCTCAGTTGTTGAATTTTTTTATGTTCATACAAATATTTACACATATTAAGTTTGGTTAAAATGAATATAGTTGACAGTGAGAGGACGTTTCTTTTTTTTGCTGAGTTCACATGATTCCATATGTGTTATTTCCTAGGTCTTCACTATTATTCTACAGTCTAGAAAATATTAAAAAATATTAAAAATAAAGACAAACCCTTGAATGAGTAGGTGTGTCCAAACTTTTGATTGGTACAGTATATACACACCCACTGAAATAAAAATACAAACGCAACATGCAACAATTTCTAAGATTTTACTGAGTTACAGTTCATATAAGGAAATAAAATTGAAATAAAGTCATAAACCCTAATCTCTGGATTTCATTTGACTGGGAATACAGATATGCACCTGTTGGTCACAGACACAGTGCCTTGCAAAAGTATTCACCCCCTTGCCATTTTTCTTATTTTGTTGCATTACAACTTAACTTTAATTGGATTTTTATTTGGATTTCATGTAATGGACATGCACAAAATAGTCCAAATTGGTGAAGTGAAATGAAGAAAAAAAAAGGGGGTGCGTCCCCTTTGCTATGAAGCCCCTAAATAAGATCTGGTGCAACCAATTACCTTCAGAAGTCACACAATTAGTCAAATAAAGTCCACCTGTGTACAATCTAAGTGTCACATGATCTGTCACATGATCTCAGGAGATATACACCTGTTCTGAAAGACCCCAGAGTCTGCAACATCACTAAGAAAGGGGCCCCACCAAGTAAGCGGCACCATGAAGGCCAAGGAGCTCTCCAAACAGGTCAGGGACAAAGTTGTGGAGAAGTACAGATCAGGGTTGGGTTATAAAAATATATCCGAAACTTTGAACATCCCACGGAGCACCGTTAAATCCATTATAAAAAAAAATTGAAAGAATATGGCACCACAACAAACCTGCCAAGAGAGGGCTGGCCACCAAAACTCATGGACCAGGCAAGGAGGGCATTAATCAGAGAGGCAACAAAGAGACCAAAGATAACCCTGAAGGAGCTGCAAAGCTCCACAGCGGAGGTTGGAGTATCTGTCCATAGGACCACTTTAAGCCGTACACTCCACAGAGTTGGACTTTACAGAAGAGTGGCCAGAAAAAAAGCCTTTGCTTAAAGAAAATAATTTGAATCTGTGGTATGACTTAAAGATTGCTGTAAACTAGCGGAACCCATCCAACTTGAAGGAGCTGGAGCAGTTTTTCCTTGAAGAATGGGCAAAAATCCCAGTGGCTAGATGTGCCAAGCTTATAGAGACATACCCCAAGAGACTTGCAGCTGTAATTGCTGCAAAAGGTGGCTCTAGGAAGTATTGATTTTTGGGGGGGGTGGGGGGGTGAATAGTTATGCACGCTCAAGTTTTCAGTTTCACAACAACAAAAAAATTGCATCCTCAAAGTGGTAGGCATGCTGTGTAAATAAAAAAAAAAAACATTTTAATTCCAGGTTGCAAGACAACAAAATAGGAAAAATGCCAAGGGGGTGAATACTTTCGCAGGCCACTGCACCTTAAAAAAAATGCAGGGGTTGTGGATCAGAAACACTGCCAGTGTCTGGTGTAATCACCATTTTCCTCATGCAGTATGACACAGCTCCATCTTATAGAGTTGATCAGGCTGTTGATTGTGGCGTGTAGAATGTTGTCCCACTCTTCCTCAATGGCTGTGCGAAGTTGCTAAATATTGGCAGGAACTGGAATATGCTTTGTAGATGTCGATCCAGAGCATCCCAAACATGCTCAGTGGGTGACATGTCTGAGTATGCAGGCCATGGAAGAACTGGGACTTTTTCAGTTTCCATGAATTGTGTACAGATCCTTGAGACATGGGGACATGCATTATCATGCTGAATCATGAGGTGATGGCAGATGAATTGCATGACAATGGGCCTCAGGATCTCGTCATGGTATCTCTGTGCATTCCAATTGCCATTGATGAATTGCAATTTTGTTCGTTGTCCATAGTTTATGCCTGCCCATACCATAATCCCATTGCCACCATGGGGCACTGTTTACAATGTTGACATCAGCAAACCGCTCAGCCACACGACGCCATACACGCTGTCTGCCATGAAACCGGGATTCAAACATGAAGAGCACACTTCTCCAGTGTGCCAGTGGCCATTGAAGGTGAGCATTTTCCCACTGAAATCAGTTACAATGCCGAATTGCATTCAGGTCAAGACCCTGGGGAGGACGACAAGCACGCAGATTAGTTATCCTGAGACAGTTTGACAGTTTGGCAAGAAATTCTTTAGTAGTGCAAACCCACAGTTTCATCAGCTGTCCAGCTGGCTGGTCTCAGACGATCCCGCAGGGGAATAAGCCAGATGTGGAGGTCCTGGGCTGGCGTGGTTACACGTGGTCTGCGGTTGTGAGGCTGGTTGGACGTACAGCCAAATTCTCTAAAATGACGTTCGAGGTGGCTTATGGTAGAGAAATTAACATTAAATTCTCTGGCAACAGGTCTGGTGGACATTCCTGCAGTCAGCATGCCAATTGCACTCTCTCTCAAAACGTGAGACATCTGAGGCATTGTGTTGTGTGACAAAACTGTACCTTTTAAACAGATAAAAAAAACACCTAATGGAACAACGGGGAGTGTGAAGCAACACAAACATAGGCACAGGTACATGCATACACACAGACACACACACAATAACATACACACTATACACACACATACACATGGATTATTACTGTAGATATGTGGTAGTGGTATAGTAGGGGCCTGAGGGCACACAGTGTGTTGTGAAATCTGTGAATGTATTGTAATGTTTTTAAAACTGTATAAACTGCCTTAATTTTGCTGGACCCCAGGAAGAGTAGCTGCTGGCTTGGCAGCAGCTAATGGGATCCATAATAAATACAAATACAAATACACGTGGTTTCAAGCCAAAACAAATTTTATTCATCACGTGCCGAATACAAGAGCTCTAGACCTAACATTAAAATGTTTACTTATAAGCCCTTAACAAACAATGCCATTTTAAGAAAACAAGTGTTAAGAAAGTATATACGAAAACAAACTGAAGTAAAAAATAAATAGATAAAAGAAGAAGAAAAAAAAGAAGAAAAAAAAAGCTAATAAGTTTTTTGCGGACATGCTGCTAAATTCTCTCAAACAACAATGGAGGTCGACTTACAGTAGAGAAATAAACATTAAATTCTCGGGCAACAGCTCTGGCGGACATTCACACAGTCAGCATGTCAATTGCATGCTCCCTCAAAGTTTGAGACATCTGTAGCATTTTGTTGCATGACAAAACTGCACATTTTAGAGTTGCCTTTTTATTGTCCCCAGCACAAGGTGCACCTATGTAATGATCATGCTATTTCATCAGCTTCTTGATATGCCACACCTGTCAAGTAGATGGATTATCTTGGTAAAGGAGAAAAGCTCACTAACAGGGATGTAAAATACATTTGTGCACACATTTTTTAGAAATAACCTTTTTTACCTATGAAAAATGTCATGGATCTTTTATTTCAGCTCATGAAACATGGGGCCATCACTTTACATGTGATTAGTTATGGTGCCAGGTTTCCTCCAGATGTAACGCTTGGCATTCTGGCCAAAGAGTTCAATCTTGGTTTCATCAGACCAGAGAATCTTGTTTCTCATGGTCTGAGAGTCCTTTAGGTGTCCTTTGGCTAACTCCAAGTGGGCTGTCATGTGCCTTTTACTGAGGAGTGGCTTCTGTCTGGCCACTCTACCATAAATGCCTGATTGGTGGAGTGCTGCAGAGATGGTTGTCCTTCTGTAAAGTTCTCCCATCTCCACAGAGGTGCTCTGTCAGAGTGACCATCAGGTTCTTGGTCACCTCCCTGAACAAGGCCCTTCTCCCCGATTGCTCAGTTTGGCCGGGCGGCCAGGTCTAGGACGAGTCTGGTGGTTCCAAATGTCATACATTTGAGAATGATGGAGGCCATTGTGTTCTTGGTGACATTCAATGCTGAAGAAATGTTTTGGTACTCTTCCCCAGATCTGAGCCTCGACACAATCTGGTCTCGGAGCTATAATTCCTTCGAGCTCATGGCTTGGTATTTGCTCTGACATGCACTGTCAACTGTGGGACATTATATAGACAAGTAAGTACCTTTCCAAATCATGTCCAATCAATTTAATTTACCACAGATGGACTCAAATCAAGTTGTATAAACATCTCAAGGATGATCAATGGAAACAGGTGCATCACCTGAGCTCAATTTCAAGTCTCATAACAAAGGGTCTAAATACTTATGCAAAAATGTCTAAAAACCTGTTTTCACTTTGCCACTATGGGGTGTGTAGATTTGTGTAGATTTATGAGCAAACTTTTTATTTAATCCATTTAAGAATAAGGTTGTTACCTTATTCATGACAAAATGTGGAAAAAGGAAAGGGTCTGATCTCTGAATGCACTGTATAGGTGTTTGTAATTTTTTGTTCACTCAGTGTGGCTCATTCAAGGGTTTTTCTTTATTTTCTACATTGTATAATAATAGTGAAGACATCACACCTATGAAATAACACATATGGAAACATTGAGTAACCAAAATTGTTAAACAAATTGAAATGTATTTTATATTGGAGATTCTTCAAAGTAGCCACCCTTTGCCTTGAGGACAGCTTTGCACACTCTTGGAATTTTCTCAACCAGCTTCAGGAGGTAGTCACCTGGAATTCATTTCAATTAACAGGTGTGCCTTGTTGGGCTAGGGGCCAGTATTTGCACGGCCGGATAAAAAACGTACCCGATTTAATCTGGTTACTACTCCTGTCCAGTAACTAGAATATGCATATAATTATTGGCTTTGGATAGAAAACACCCGAAAGTTTCTAAAACTGTTTGAATGGTGTCTGTGAGTATAACAGAACTCATTTGGCAGGCCAAAACCTGAGAAGATTCCTTACAGGAAGTGGCCTGTCTCTGACCATTTCTTGCCCTCCTTGATAATCTCTAACAAATACAGGGGATCTCTGGCATGACGTGACACTTCCTACGGCTCCCATAGGCTCTCAGAAGGCGGGAAAAAGCTGAACGATGTAATTCCATCCCCAGGCTGAAACACATTAGCACGTTTGGCAAGTGCTCTATCAGACTGAGGCTTGTGCATGAGGGGATAGCATGTTTTTACTTTCACTCTCTTTGTAATAAAAAACGATTTCCCGGTCGGAATATTATCGCTTTTTTACGAGAAAAATGGCATAAAAATTGATTTTAAACAGCGGTTGACATGCTTCGAAGTACGGTAATGGAATATTTCGAATTTTTTTGTCACGAAATGCGCCGTGCTCGTAAGCCTTCTTTACCCTTTCGGATAGTGTCTTGAACGCACAAACAAAACGCCGCTATTTGGATATAACAATGGATTATTTGGGACCAAACCAACATTTGTTATTGAAGTAGAAGTCCTGGGAGTGCATTCTGACGAAGAACAGCAAAGGTAATAACATTTTTCTTACAGTAAATCTGACTTTGGTGAGTGCTAAACTTGCTGGGTGTCTAAATAGCTAGCCCTGTGATGCCAGGCTATCTACTTAGAATATTGCAAAATGTGCTTTCACCGAAAAGCTATTTTAAAATCGGACACCTCGATTGCACAAAGGAGTTCTGTATCTATAATTCTTAAAATAATTGTTATGTTTTTTTGTGAACGTTTATCGTGAGTAAGTTAGTAAATTCACCGGCAGTGTTCGGTCGGAATGCTAGTCACATGCTAATGTAAAAAGCTGGTTTTTGATATAAATATGAACTTGATTGAACAAAACATGCATGTATTGTATAACATAATGTCCTAGGGTTGTCATCTGATGAAGATCAAAGGTTAGTGCTGCATTTAGCTGTGGTTTGGGTTTATGTGACATTATATGCTAGCTTGAAAAATGGGTGTCTGATTATTTCTGGCTGGGTACTCTGCTGACATAATCTAATGTTTTGCTTTCGTTGTAAAGCCTTTTTGAAATCGGACAGTGTGGTTAGATTAACGAGAGTCTTGTCTTTAAAATGGTGTAAAATAGTCATATGTTTGAAAAATTGAAGTTTTTGCATTTTTGAGGTATTTGAATATCGCGCCACGGGATTACACTGGCTGTTGCAAGCGTCCCACCTAGCCCATAGAGGTTAATAAAAGTACATTTTTGGAATTTCTTTCCTTCTTAATTAGTTTGAGCCAATCTCTTGTGTTGTGACAAGTTAGGGGTGGTATATAGAAGATAGCCCTATTTGGTAGAAAATCAAGTCTATATTATGCAAAGAACAGCTCAAATAAGTGCAGAGAAATGACAGTCCATCATTACTTTAAGACAGGAAGGTCAGTCAATATGAAATATTTCAAGAACTTTGAACGTTTCTTCAAGTGCAGTCACAAAAACCATCAAGCGCTATGATGAAACTGGCTCTCATGAGGACCGCCAAAGGAAAGGAAGACCCAGAGTTACCTCTGCTGCAAATGATAAGTTCATTAGAGTTACCAGCCTCAGAAATTGCAGCCCAAATAAATGCTTCACAGAGTTCAAGTAACAGATGCATTTCAACATCAACTGTTCAGAGGAGACTGCATGAATCAGGCCTTCATGGTCAAATTGCTGCAAAGTAACCACTAGTAAAGGACACCAATAAGAAGAGACTTGCTTGGGCAAAGAAACATGAGCAATGAACATTAGACTGGTGGAAATCTGTCCTTTGGTTTGATGAGTCCAAATTTGAGATGTTTCCAACCGCCGTGTCTTTGTGAGACACAGAGAAGGTGAACGGATGATGTCTTCATATGTGGTTCCCACTGTGAAGCATAGAGGAGGAGATGTGATGGTGTGGGGGTGCTTTGGTGGTGACCCTGTCTGTGATTTATTTAGAAATGTCCCAGTTCTTCCATGGCCTCCATGCTCACCAGACATTCCATTGAGCATGTTTGGGATGCTCTGGATTGATGTCTACGACAGAATATTCCAGTTCCTGACAATATTTAGCAACTTCGCACAGCCACACCATGTGTACAAAACATTACGAACACCTTCCTAATATTGCCCTTTCCTTTTCCCCTCAGAACAGTCTCAATTCGTCGGGGCATAGACTCTACAAGGTGTTGAAAGCGTTCCACAGGGATGCTGGCTAATGTTGACTCCAATGCTTCCCACAGTTGTGTCAAATTGGCTGGATGTTCTTTGGGTGGTGGACAATTCTCAATGCTCACGGGAAACTTTTGAGCGTAAAAAACCCAGCAGTGTTGCAGTTCTTGACACACTCAAACCGGTGCGCCTGGTCCTTACTACCGTACCCCGTTCAAAGGCACTTAAATATTTTGTCTTGCCCATTCACCCTCTGACTGGCAAACATACAGTACGCAATCCATTACTCAATTGTTAAAAAGGCATAAAAGTCCTTCTTTAACCTGTCTCCTCCCCTTAGTTTACACTGAGTGGATTTAACAGGTGACATCAATAAGGGATCAGAGCTTTCACCTGGATTCACCTGGTCAGTCTCATGAAAGGAGCAGGTGTTCCTAATGTTATTGCATTACTAGTTATTACTGCACTGTTGGAGCTAGAAACATAAGCATTTTGCTACACATCTGCAAGTCTGTGTACGTGACCAATAAACTTAGATTTTTACGGAATCCTGTAATTTACATAGACAATCATTCACATTGCAGGCGACTTGCTTCGCATGCTTCGCTCATTACTTATTTAGGAATGCTTACGCACATGACATGTTTTTGTGTTTATCTCATTTTTTAAAAGTCATCCCCCCCTAATTACTTTAATTTGTTTACAAACTAAACCTCAAGGAAATGTTTGTTGGAGAGACCTTGATGTTTGCCCTGTTAGATGGAGCATACCTGTATCGTCAGGGATAATGGTGTAATTATGTGCTATTTTGATCCTGCAAAGATACATTAATTTCCATTCATTATGAGTTGTTAGGTTTCAACCAAACAACAACACAGCCTGGCCTGATGTAAGCATGCGTAATGTGGATTAGGCGGTCTCAAGGTTGGATCCTGTTTCACCCATAATCCTCATTTAAAGTCAGTTTGCCCTAACAGAGAGACATACAGAGATAAACTGTAATTGTACTCAAATCAACTGAGCTGTAGATTACTAGACGATGTCAGTTTGTACATAATTTCGCGAGTTGTTCAGCTGGGAATTTCCCATTCCAAGCATGCATCTAGCCTACATTTTTATGTGTTTTTGAGGGAAATATTTCCTAAGTGTCGTACATTTGGATTTAAATGAAGCTCAGAAGCTGAATAATGGACACTTAGCATAATATGTGACTTAATAGACCCTAAATAAGTGTCTCATTTTCATTGACTCAACTGATTTCTTTTGCATTTTATTTCAGTTTTTTCCCAAACATCTGATTGAGTGCACCCCTAATTGTGGTATTGTGAGTCAGAGAGGACAAATGAATTATCCTAAATCCAAATGGGAAACTTAGTCGGATGCGGTTTCCCAGTATGCATTGATTATAATAGAAAGCCTCTCTGTGAACTTGTGTTTAATTGTCTCAAACAGACGCTAATATCACAATCGAGACGGCAGGTAGCCTAGTGGTTAAAGCGTTGGGCCGGTAACTGAAAGGTTGCTGGATCGAATCCCTGAGCTGAGAAGGTAAACATCTGTTCTGCCCCTGAACAAGGCAGTTAACCCACTGTTCCCTGGTAGGCTGTCATTGTAAATAAGAATTTGTTCTTAACTGACTTGCCAGTAAAATAAAGGTTAAATTCTAAATATTTGAGGGGACAGCATTAGACATTAGCAAAGCATTTCAAAATAAAATTATTCCCAAACACAACCTACTAAAATGACTTTTCTGAATTTCTCTCTCATTTATTGGCATTTTTCTCTCCACCAAATGTACTACAGGTATAACCATATGTAGTGTGTTATATAGGAAGAAAAACAATAGGGAAGAGACAATGAAATTGAAATATGGTCCAGGGGTAAAATGATATCATGTGAATGCTTTAGATTTAAATGCAATATGGAAAATATTTTTATCCACAACAACTTAAAGCAGTTTTGTTGTGTGGATCAAACAGTAAAACTCAACTATGCCTGTAATTATACATCCACATCTATTCCACAGCATATTGTGTCTCTACACTATAGTCTGTGTATATACAGTACTGTCTCCGTACATATTGTTCATTTCTCTTACTGGGGCCTCGACTCTAAACAGAGAAATCACTCTTCAGTGAAGTCCAGGCTGCGTCCCAAATGGCCATTTGGGACAAAGCACAGGTGAGACTTGTCATTAGTTTGACTTTGACTTCCGAGAAAACAGAGGTTGAACCTGCATGGCCTGATTAATCAATGCCCTGTGTTTTCTACCCGGCTTGAACCAAAGGCCAGTGTAATATTTCACAGGAACAAATTGACTGAGGCTACTGACACTAGGTTGACCATAAAACCTTTAGTAATCAGGAAGTGAGGCGAAGTTCCATAAAGAAAGAGCCTCAGTCAGAGACATTCAATATGAAGTTCATGCAACATGACAGACACAGTCAGCCAGTGGCTGTCTGGGGTAACATGTTATTGTGGAGACACATGATATCACATGAGTCTTGTCTCATATGTATTCACATTTCTGCATATTATTTGCAAAGGTTAATACACTTTCTTATCACCACCATTCAAATGTGTTCATATCAAGCCCATCCAATATATCAGCCTTATCATTTGATTTATCACAAGCTAATTGTAGCTAATTGACACAATGGTATCAAGCTTATGTTGGCACAATATTATCGAAGCTGTTTTGAAAACGGTGTCACAAAGAAGTGAAGCTCATCCTGAGCTGAATGCTTCACGTGTTCCCTGTCTGTCTAGTTAAGCACGGCCTACCTATCACTGGGCTCTCGTCTGTTGTAGAAAGCTTACCGCGTTGACATGTTTATCCCATTCCTCACCTAAACTCAGCAAAAAAGAAACGTCCTCTCACTGTCAACTGCGTTTATTTTCAGCAAACTTAACGTGTAAATATTTGTATGAACATAACAAGATTCAACAACTGAGACATAAACTGAACAAGTTCCACAGATATGTGACTAACAGAAATGAAATAATGTGTCCCTGAACAAAGGGGGGTCAAAATCAAAAGTAACAGTCAGTATCTGGTGTGGCCACCAGCTGCATTAAGTACTGCAGTGCATCTCCTCCTCATGGACTGCACCAGATTTGCCAGTCCTTGCTGTGAGATGTTACCCCACTCTTCCACCAAGGGACCTGCAAGTTCCTGGACATTTCTGGGGGGAATGGCCCTAGCCCTCACCCTCCGAATCCAACCGGTCTCAGACGTGCTCAATGGGATTGAGATCTGGGCTCTTCGCTGGCCATGGCAGAACACTGACATTCCTGTCTTGCAGGAAATCATGCACAGAACGAGCAGTATGGCTGGTGGCATTGTCATGCTGGAGGGTCATGTCAGGGTGAGCCTGCAGGAAGGGTACCACATGAGGGAGGAGGATGTCTTCCCTGTAATGAACAGCGTTGAGATTGCCTGCAATGACAACAAGCTCAGTCCGATGATGCTGTGACACACCGCCCCAGACCATGACGGACCCTCCACCTCCAAATCGATCCCGCTCCAGAGTACAGGCCTCGGTGTAACGCTCATTCCTTCGATGATAAACGCGAATCCGACCATCACCCCTTGTGAGATAAAACCGCGACTCGTCAGTGAAGAGCACTTTTTGCCAGTCCTGTCTGGTCCAGTGACGGTGGGTTTGTGCCCATTGGCGACGTGGTTGCCGGTGAGGTCTGGTGAGGACCAGCCTTACAACAGGCCTACAAGCCCTCAGTCCAGCCTCTCTCAGCCTATTGCGGACAGTCTGAGCACTGATGGAGGGATTGTGCGTTCCTGGTGTAACTCGGGCAGTTGTTGTTGCCATCCTGTACCTGTCCCACAGGTGTTATGTTCAGATGTACCGATCCTGTGCAGGTGTTGTTACACGTGGTCTGCCACTGCGAGGACAATCAGCTGTCTGTCCTGTCTCCCTGTAGCGCTGTCTTAGGCATCTCACAGTACGGACATTGCAATTCATTGCCCTGGCCACATCTGCAGTCCTCATGCCTCCTTGCAGCATGCCTAAGGCACGTTCATGCAGACGAGCAGGGACCCTGGGCATCTTTCTTTTAGTGTTTTTCAGAGTCAGTAGAAAGGCCTCTTTAGTGTCCTAAGTTTTCATAACTATGACCTTAATTGCCTACACTAAGCTGTTAGTGTCTTAAAACCTCTATGGGCTAGGTGGGACGCTTGCGTCCCACCTACGTAACAGCCACTGCCAGCCTGTGGCGCGATTTTCAAAACCTTAAAAATCCTATTACTTCAATTTCTCAAACATATGACTATTTTACAGCTATTTAAAGACAAGACTCTCGTTAATCTAACCACACTGTCCGATTTCAAAAAGGCTTTACAACGAAAGCAAAACATTAGATTATGTCAGCAGAGTACCAAGCCAGAAATAATCAGACACCCATTTTTCAAGCCAGCATATAATGTCACCAAAACCCAGAAGACAGCTAAATGCAGCACTCACCTTTGATGATCTTCATCAGATGACAACCCTAGGACATTATACAATACATGCATGTTTTGTTCAATCAAGTTCATATTTATATCAAAAACCAGCTTTTTACATTAGCATGTGACGTTCAGAACTAGCAAACTTCCGGGGAATTCGCTAACATTTTACTAAATTACTCACGATAAACGTTCACAAAAAGCATAACAATTATTTTAAGAATTATAGATACAGACCTCCTCTATGCACTCGATATGTCCGATTTTAAAATAGCTTTTTGGTGAAAGCACATTTTGCAATATTCTAAGTACATAGCCCAGGCATCACGGGCTCGCTATTTAGACACCCGGCAAGTTTAGCACTCACCATAATCATATTTACTATTATAAAAGTTTGATTACCTTTTGTTGTCTTCGTCAGAATGCACACCCAGGACTGCTACTTCAATAACAAATGTTGGTTTGGTCCAAAATAATCCATCGTTATATCCGAATAGCGGCGTTTTGTTCGTGCGTTCCAGACACTATCCGAAATAGTAAAGAAGTGTCACGCGCATGGCGCAATTCGTGACAATAAAATTCTAAATATTCCATTACCGTACTTCGAAGCATGTCAACCGCTGTTTAAAATCAATTTTTACGACATTTTTCTCGTAGAAAAGCGATAATATTCCGACAGGGAATCTCCTTTTCGGCAAACAGAGGAAAGAATCCCAAAGGCGGGGGCGGTCGGGTCACGCGCATAAGCCCAGTGTCCCTTGATCGGCCACTTGAGAAAGGCGATAATGTGTTTCAGCCTGGGGCTGGAATGACGACATTCAGTTTTTTCCCGGGCTCTGAGCGCCTATGGATGACGTGGGAAGTGTCACGTTAGAGCAGAGATCCTTAGTAAATGATAGAGATGGAAAAGAAGTTCAAGAAATGGTCAGACAGGCCACTTCCTGTAAAGGAATCTCTCAGGTTTTGACCTGCCATTTGAGTTCTGTTATACTCACAGACACCATTCAAACAGTTTTAGAAAATGTAGGGTGTTTTCTATCCATATGTAATAAGTATATGCATATTCTAGTTACTGGGTAGGAGTGGTAACCAGATTAAATCGGGTATGTTTTTTATCCAGCCGTGTCAATACTGCCCCCTAGCCCTAACAGGTTAAATCAAATCAAATCAAATTTATTTATATAGCCCTTCGTACATCAGCTGATATCTCAAAGTGCTGTACAGAAACCCAGCCTAAAACCCCAAACAGCAAGCAATGCATGTGAAAGAAGCACGGTGGCTAGGAAAAACTCCCTAGGAAAAACTCCCTACAAAGGCCAAAAACCTAGGAAGAAACCTAGAGAGGAACCAGGCTATGAGGGGTGGCCAGTCCTCTTCTGGCTGTGCAGGGTGGATATTATAACAGAACATGGTCAAGATGTTAAAATGTTCATAAATGACCAGCATGGTCAAATAATAATAATCATAGTAGTTGTCGAGGGTGCAACAAGCACGTCCGGTGAACAGGTCAGGGTTCCGGTTAAAGACCGTTCCACAGGTGCATGTTCATTAACTGGTTATGGTTCATTTAAATATTATGGGAAACAGTGTTTAAACCCTTTACAATGAAGATCTGTGAAGTTGTTTGGATTTTCTTTGAAAGACAGGGTCCTGAAAAGGGATGTTTCTTTTTTGCTGAGTTTATATGGAAATGCCTGGCATATCATTATGCCTATGTTGATGAGAGGGAAAAGAACATTGTGATCTGTAAAGTTTCCATATAGCATAGTTAAGCTGTTCTGGAGATGGAGTGAAGCTCTGAGGCAAGGGAGCATGTCAGACTCTTACTTCAATGCCTCTACCTCTGTATCTCTGGTCAGTGTGCTCTTCTAATACTGTACATACTGTTATGAAATCTGACCTGGAGTATTTATGTTCTGTACACTACCGTGTTTAATGTAGCTTGAAAAGCAAATGGTTGGAGTTCCAGTCTCAGGCACTCATTAGAGAGAGAGATAGAGAAAAAAAACCTCTCCTCTCTTTGTAGAGATATATTTTTGATGTTTATATGCAACATCCCTAGTGGAACACACACTAAGCATTTTCGACCACTGATGAAAACACAGCCACTGTTATTAAATCTATATTTAGATGCATGGTGTGTGGGTGCCCAGGCCTGTTGCCTCAGCTGCATGGGACTCAACACTCTCCATATTAATGGCCTTAATTTAAAGGAAAATACCACTCAAAAAACTATTGTTTTGGTATTTGTTTAATTAGTCCCCTGTTATTACTGTCCCAAAATGTTTGGTCCCTCTCTAAGCGGATAATATCACAAACCCCATGTGTCAGCGGGGGCCAGGGCTGCTTATGCAGGGGGCGGGTGGCATATGTAGCATGACCCTGGTACAGCGTGGGGACGCGGGGTCGTTGTGCAAACAGACGAGCAGGTCCTCAGATGTGGGAGGCCCCCCCGGGAGCCTGGTTGAATGAGATGCCCATCAGCCTCTGACTCTGCAGATGCTCTTCAACAACTGGCAGGCTTCAAGCCTCATCAGCCCTGGATCAGATACATAGGAGGAGAGCCTAAGGCAATCACAGCCTCCTAATGATGAGCACAAGAACAGGCACATTTGGAATCATTTTTGTTGAAGGGAACCAATTGAATAGGTGGAAGGATATGATGGAGAGTTTTTTCACTGTGCTTTTAATACATATCAGGTTTTTTAAGAGTCCTGAAGATGTGTAAAGTGTATAAAGCTGAAAATCTTGGTCTGAACAAAAATATAATGTAACATGTAACAATTTAAATACATTCATAAGACCATCATCTATGAATTTCATATGACAGGAAATACAGATATATATCTGTTGGTCACAAATATATATTGTTTTGTACATAGCTTATGCCTGCCCATACCATAACCCCATGGCCACGATGGGGCACTCTGCGCACAACGTTGACATCAGCAAACCGCTCGTCCACACAACGCCATACACGTGGTCCGTGGTTGTGAGGCTGGTTGGACGTACAGCCAAATTCTCTAAAACAACATTGGAGGTGGCTTATGGTAGAGAAATGAACATTCAATTATCTGGCAACAACTCTGGTGGACATTTCTGCAGTCAGCATGCCAATTGCACGTTCCCTCAAAACTTGTGTTGTGTGACAAAACTGTACATTTTAGAGTGGCCTTTTATTGTCCATACCACAAGGTGCACCTGTGTAATGGTCAAGCTGTTTAATCAGCTTATTGATATGCCGCGCCAGTCAGATGGATGGATTATCTTGGCAAAGGATAAATGCTCATTAACAGGGATGTAAACAAATATTGTTTACAGAAATAAGCTTTCTGTGCATATGAAAAATCTCTGGGATCTTTTATTTCAGCTCATGAAACATGGGACCAACACTTTACATGTTGCGTCTATTTTTTTTCTGTATATAAATATGAATATGAATATATATACACACACAGTTGAGGTCGGAAGTTTACATACACCTTAGCCAAATACATTTAAACTAAATTTTTCACAATTCCTGACATTTAATCCTAGTAAAGATTCCCTGTCTTAGGTCAGTCAGGATCACCACTTTATTTTAAGAATGTGAAATGTCAGAATAATAGTAGAGAGAATGATTTATTTCAGCTTTTATTTCTTTCATCACATTCCCAGTGGGTCCGAAGTTTACATACACACAATTAGTATTTGGTAGCATTGTCTTTAAGTTGTTTAACTTGGGTCAAACATTTTGTGTAGCCTTCCACAAACTTCCCACAATAAATTGGATGAATTTTGGCCCATTCCTCCTGACAGAGCTGGTGTAACTGAGTCAGGTTTGTAGGCCTCTTGATCGCACACACTTTTTCAGTTCCTCCCACAAATGTATATAGGATAGGATTAAGGTCAGGGCTTTGTGATGGCCACTCCAATACCTTGACATTGTTGTCCTTAAGCTATTTTGCCACAACTTTGGAAGTATGCTTGTGGTCATTGTCCATTTGGAAGACACATTTGCGAACAAGCTTAAAAACTTCTTAAGGCTAGGGGGCAGTATCCTGAATTTCCGGCTGACTGACGTGCCCAAAGTAAACTGCCTCTTACTCAGGCCCAGAAGCTAGTATATGCACATCATTGGTAGCATTGGATAGAAAGTTGAAGTCTGAAGTTTATGAAACTGTTAAAATAATGTCTGTAAGTATAACAGAACTGATATGGCAGGCGAAAACCCGAGGACAATCCATCCGGAATGTTTTGTTTTTGGAGGTCACAGGCCTTTTTTATCTTGCCTGTTTGGCCCTGTCCGGGGGTATCATCGGATGGGGCCACAGTGTCTTCTGATCCCTCCTGTCTCAGCCTCCAGTATTTATGCTGCAGTAGTTTATGTGTCGGGGGGCTAGGGCCAGTCTGTTACATCTGGAGTATTTCTCTTGTCTTATCCGGTGTCCTGTGTGAATTTAAATATGCTCTCTCTAATTCTCTCTTTCTCTCTTTCTGTCTTTCTCTCGGAGGACCTGAGCCCTCGGACCATGCCTCAGGACTACCTGGTATGATGACTCCTTGCTGTCCCCAGTCCACCTGGCCGTGCTGCTGCTCCAGTTTCAACTGTTCTGCCTGCGGCTATGGAACCCTGACCTGTTCACCGGACGTGCTTGTTGCACCCTCGACAACTACTATGATTATTATTATTTGACCATGCTGGTCATTTATGAACATTTTAACATCTTGACCATGTTCTGTTATAATATCCACCCTGCACAGCCAGAAGAGGACTGGCCACCCCTCATAGCCTGGTTCCTCTCTAGGTTTCTTCCTAGGTTTTTGGCCTTTCTAGGGAGTTTTTCCTAGGGAGTTTTTCCTAGCCACCGTGCTTCTTTCACATGCATTGCTTGCTGTTTGGGGTTTTAGGCTGGGTTTCTGTACAGCACTTTGAGATATCAGCTGATGTACGAAGGGCTATATAAATACATTTGATTTGATTTTGATTTTCAATGCAAGCCTATGGGTTACACAAAACAATTGCTCCCAGACTGCAGTTCCTATGGCTTCCACTAGATGTCAACAGTCTTTATACAGGGTTTCAGGATTGTTTCTTGAAAAACGAACAAGTAATTGTAGTTCTTCCAAGGTGTGCTCATCAGGAAAGGTAGGCTTTTGACGCGCGTGAATGAGGGTGCGCTCTTCGTTATTTTCCTTTCCTATTTAACACCGTTCTTTCCGTCTGAAATATTATCATTTATTTACATATTAGGGTACCTGAGAAACAGAGAAACATTGTTTGACTTGTTTGGACGAAGTTTACCGGTAGCTTTTTGGATTCCTTTGTATGCTTGTTGAAGGAGTGGATACTGAAATCAATGGCGCCAACTGAACAGACTTTTTTGGATATAACGAAGGACTTTATTGAACAAAATGAACATTCATTGTGTAGCTGGGACCCTTGGGATTGCAAACAGAGGAAGATCTTCAAAGGTAGGTGATTTATTTTATCACCATTTGTGATTTTTGTGAATCCTGTGCTGGTTGAAAAAGTATTTTGATGTGGGGCGCTGTCCTCAGATAATCACATGGTATGCTTTCACCGTGATGCCTTTTTGAAATCTGACAACACAGTTGGATTAACAAGAAGTTAAGGTTTTAAATGATGTAAGAGACTTGTATGTTCATGAATGTTCAATATTACGATTTTGTAATTTGAATTTGGCACGCTCCAATTTTACTGGATGTTGTTGAAAGGTGTCCCGTTAGCTGTTTGTGATCCTGAAGAGGTTTCTTCCTGTCTGATGTCTTGAGAGGTTGCTTCAATATATCCACATAATTTCCCTCCATCATGGTGCCATCTATTTTGTGAAGTGCACCAGTCCCTCCTGCAGAAAAGCACCCACACACATTATGCTGCCACCCCCGTGCTTCATGGTTGGGATGGTGTTCTTCGGCTTGAAAGCATCCCCCTTCCTCCAAACATAACGATGGTCATTATGGCCAAACAGTTCTATTTTTGTTTCATCAGACCAGAGGACATTTCTCCAAAAATTACGATCTTTGTCCCCATGTGCAGTTGCAAACCGTAGTCTGGCTTTTTAATGGCGGTTTTGGAGCAGTGGCTTCTTCCTTGCTGAGCGGCCTTTCAGGTTATGTCGATATAGGACTCGTTTTACTGTGGATATAGATACGTTTGTACCTGTTCCCTCCAGCATCTTCACAAGGTCCTTTGCTGTTGTTCGGGGATTGATTTGCACTTTTCGCACCAAAGTGCGTTCATCTCTAGGCGGTATGACAGCTGAGCGGTATGACAGCTGCGTAGTCCCATGGTGTTTGTACTTGCAAACTATTGTTTGTACAGATGAACGTGGTTCCTTCAGGGATTTGGAAATTGCTCCCAAGGATGAACCAGATTTGTGGAGGTCTTCCATTTTTTTCTGAGGTCTTGGCTGATTTCTTTTGATTTCTCATGATGTCAAGCAAAGAGGCACTGAGTTTGAAGGTAGGCCTTGAAATACATCCACAGGTACACCTCCAATTGACTCAAATGATGTCCATTAGCCTATCAGAAGCTTCTAAAGCCATGACATCCTTTTCTGGAATTTTCCAAGCTGTTTAAAGGCACAGTCGACTTAGTGTATGTAAACTTCTGACCCACTGGAATTGTGATACGGTGAATTATAAGTGAAATAATCTGTCTGTAAACAATTGTTGGAAAAATTACTTGTGTCATGAACAAAGTAGATGTCCTAACCGACTTGCCAAAACTATAGTTTGTTAACAAGAAATTTGTGGAGTGGTTGAAAAACGAGTTTTAATGACGCCAACCTAAGTGTATGTAAACTTCCGACTTGAACTGTACATACATATACTCTATATATACACACACACACACATATGTATATATATATATATATATATATATATATATATATATATATATATATATATATATGTATATACAGTTGAAGTCGGAAGTTTACATAAACTTAGGTTGGAGTCATTAAAACTCGTTTTTCAACAACCCTACAAATTTCTTGTTAACTAACTATAGTTTTGGCAAGTCGGTTAGGACATCTACTTTGTGCATGACACATTCATTTTATAACTTCTGATAACTTCAATAGTTACCAGCCTCAGAAATTGCAGTCCAAATAAATGCTTCACAGAGTTCATGTAAAAGGCAGATCTCAACATTTTCAGAGCAGGATGCGTGAATCAAGACTTCATGGTTGAATTTTCGCAAAGAAAACACTACTAAAGGACACCAATAAGAAGAAGAGACTTGCTTTTGCCAAGAAACACAAGCGATTGACATTAGACAGGAGGAAGTCTGTCCTTTGGTCTGATGAGTCCAAATCTTTGGTTCCAACAGCTGTGTCTTTGTGAGACGCAGAGTAGGTGAATGGATGACCACGCATATATGGTTCCCACCGTGAAGCATGGAGGAGGAGGTGTGATGGTGTGGGGGTGCTTTGCTGGTGACACTGTCAGTGATTTATTTAGAATTTAAGGCACACTTAACCAGCATTGCTACCACAGCATTCTGCAGCGATTCGCCATCCCATCATTTGTATTTCAACAGCAATATAACCCAACACACCTCCAGGCTGTGTAAGGGATATTTGAACAAGAAGGAGAGGGATGGAGTGCTCCATCAGGTGACCTGGCCTCCACAATCACCCGACCTCAATCCAATTGAGATGGTTTGGGATGAGTTGGACTGCAGAGTGAAGGAAAGCAGCCAACTAGTGCTCAGCATATATGGGAACTCCTTCAAATGAAATCAAATTGTATTTGTCACATGCTCCGTATACAACAGGTGTAGACCTTACAGTGAAAAGCCCTTAACCAACAGTGCAGTTTTAACCTCTATGGGCTAGGTGGGACGCTTGCGTCCCACCTACTCAACAGCCAGTTGAATCCTGTGGCGCATTATTCAAATACCTTAGATATGATATTACTTCAATTTTTCCAAAATATGACTATTTTACACCATTTTAAAGACAAGACTCTCGTTAATCTAACCACACTGTCCGATTTCAAAAAGGCTTTACAACGAAAACAATACATTAGATTATGTCAGCAGAGTACCCAGCCAGAAATAATCAGACACCCATTTTTCAAGCTAGCATATAATGTCACATAAACCCAAACCACAGCTAAATGTAGCACTAACCTTTGATGATCTTCATCAGATGACAACCCTAGGACATTATGTTATACAATACATGCATGTTTTGTTCAATCAAGTTCATATTTATATCAACAACCAGCTTTTTACATTAGCATGTGACTAGCATGTGACTAGCATTCCCACCGAACACACCCGGTGAATTTACTAAATTACTCACGATAAACGTTCACAAAAAGCATAACAATTATTTTAAGAATTATAGATACAGACCTCCTCTATGCACTCGATATGTCCGATTTTAAAATAGCTTTTTGGTGAAAGCACATTTTGCAATATTCTAAGTACATAGCCCAGGCATCACGGGCTCGCTATTTAGACACCCGGCAAGTTTAGCACTCACCATAATCATATTTACTATTATAAAAATGTCATTACCTTTTGTTGTCTTCGTCAGAATGCACACCCAGGACAGCTACTTCAATAACAAATGTTGGTTTGGTCCAAAATAATCCATCGTTATATCCGAATAGCGGCGTTTTGTTCGTGCGTTCCAGACACTATCCGAAATAGTAAAGAAGTGTCACGCGCTTGGCGCAATTCCTGACAATAAAATTCAAAGTATTCCATTACCGTACGTCGAAGCATGTCAACCGCTGTTTAAAATCAATTTTTACGTCATTTTTCTCGTAGAAAAGCGATAATATTCCGACAGGGAATCTCCTTATCGGCAAACAGAGGAAAAAATCCCAAAGGCGGGGGCGGTCGGGGTCACGCGCATAAGATAGTGTCTCTTGATGGGCCACTTGAGAAAGGCGATAATGTGTTTCAGCCTGGGGCTGGAATGACGACATTCTGTTTTTTCCCGGGCTCTGAGAGCCTATGGAAGACGTGGGAAGTGTCACGTTAGAGCAGAGATCCTTAGTAAATGATAGAGATGGAAAAGAAGTTCAACAAATGGTCAGACAGGCCACTTCCTGTAAAGGAATCTCTCAGGTTTTGACCTGCCATTTGAGTTCTGTTATACTCACAGACACCATTCAAACAGTTTTAGAAAATTTAGGGTGTTTTCTATCCATATGTAATAAGTATATGCATATTCTAGTTACTGAGTAGGAGTGGTAACCAGATTAAATCGGGTATGTTTTTTATCCAGCCGTGTCAATGCTGCCCCCTAGCCCTAACAGGCTAAGCACACACCCCTGAGGGGCCCCCGTGTTGAGGATCAGCTTGGCAGATGTGTTGTTACCTACCCATATCACCTGGGGGCAGCCCGTCAGGAAGTCCAGGATCCACTTGCAGAGGGGGGTGTTTAGTCCCAGGGTCCTTAGCTTAGTGATGGTCTTTGAGGGCACAATGGTGTTGAACGCTGAGCTGCAGTCAATGAACAGCATTCTCACGTAGGTGTTTCTTTTGTCCAGGTAGGAAAGGGCTGTGTGGAGTGAAGTAGCGATTCCATCATCTGTGGATCTGTTGGGGCGGTTTGCAAACTGGAGTGGGTCTAGGGTTTTTTGGATAATGGTGTTGATGTGAGCCATGACCAGCCTTTCAAAACACTTCATGACTACAGACGTGAGTGCTATGGGTCGGTAGTCATTTAGGAAGGTTACCTTCGTGTTCTTGGGCACAGAGACTATGGTGGTCCGCTTGAAACATGTTGGTATTACAGACTCGGTCAGGGATAGGTGGAAAATGTCCCCGACTGTCGGAGACTGTGTAGTAGGATTCAATCTTAGTCCTGTATTGAAGCTTTGCCTGTTTGATGGTTCGTCGGAGGGCATAGCGGGATATGTTATAAGCGTTCTGGTTAGAATCACACACCTTGAATGCGCCAGCTCTACCCTTTAGCTCAGTGTGGATGTTGCCTGTAATCAATTGCTTCTGGTTGGTGTATGTACGAACAGTCACTGTTGTGATGACGTCATTGATGTACTTATTGATGACTGATTTGGTGTACTCCTCAATGCCATCGGAAGAATACTGGAACATATTCCAGTCTGTGCTAGCAAAAAAGTCCTGTAGTTTAGCATCGGCGTGATCTGACCACTTCCGTATTGAGCGAGTCACTGGTACTTCCTGCTTTAGTTTTTGCTTTTAAGCAGGAATCAGGAGGATAGAGTTATGGTCAGATTTGCCTAACGGAGGGCGAGGGAGAGCTCTCTGTGTGGAGTAAAGGTGGTCTCAAGTTTTTTTTCCTCTGGTTGCACATGTGACATGCTGGTAGAAATGAGGTAAAACGGATTTAAGTTTCCTTGTATTAAAGTCCCCGGCCACTAGGAGTACCGCCTCTGGATAAGCATTTTCTTGTTTGCTTATGGCCTTATACAGCTCGTTGAGTGTGGTCTTATTGCCAGCATCGGTTTGTGTTGGTAAATGGACATTTACGAAAAATGTAGATGAAAACTGGTAAATAGTGTGGTCTACAGCGTATCATGAGATACTCTACCTCAGGCGAGCAAACCTCGAGAAATAATTTATATTCGATTTTGTGCACCAGCTGTTATAACAAATAGACACAGACCGCCACCCCTTGTCTTACCGGAGGCAGCTGTTCCATCTTGCCGATGCATTGAAAACCCAGCCAGCTGTATGTTATCCATGTCGTCGTTCAGCCATGACTCGTGAAATATAAGATATTACAGTTTTTAATGTCCCATTGGTAGGATAGTCTTGATCGGAGCTCATCCAGTTTATTATGCAATGATTGCACGTGGCTAATAGGACTGAATCATAGCGGTGGGTTACCCACTCACCGTCGGATTCTTACAAGGTACCTCGACCTACGACCCTTATATCTCCATCTCTTCTTCATGCGAATGACAGGGATTTGGGCTTTGTCCGGTGTCTGATGTAAATCCTTCGCGTCCGACTCGTTAAAGAATCAATCTTAGTCCAGTACAAGGTGAGTAATCGCTGTTCTGATATCCAGAAGCTCTTTTCGGTCGTAGGAGATGGTAGCAGAAACATTATATACAAAATAAGTTACAAATAATGTGAAAAAACACACACAATAGCACAATTGATTAGGAGCCGGTAAAACGGCAGCCATCTCCTCCGGTGCCATTATCTAACTGTTGGAAAAGCATTCCAGGTGAAGCTGGTTGAGAGAATGCCAAGGGTGTGCAAAGCTGTCATCAAGGCAAAGGGTGGCTACCTTGAATAAATATATTTTGATGTGTTTAACACTTTTTTGGTTACAACATGATTCCATATGTGTTATTTCATAGTTTTGATGTCTTCACTATTATTCTACAATGTAGAAATGTATATCATTCTAATAATTTGGTGAAAACTGGCCAGCAGTATGCAAAACCCTAGTTAGTATACACTCACATCCACTTTCTAGATTATAATGCTGCAATATGTTGTCAGTAAATTCTAACTCCCTTAACAATTGACTACAATTAAAATGTATTGGTTTGAGGTTAAGGGAACTTCACACAGAGACAAAAATAACATTGAAACATAGAACTTAGTGAGGAAAAGATCACCCTCCCAGCTATAATCACTCCTGATTGATAGGTAGCATCCTCAATAACATCTCACTTCCAATCAGCCAATGACTAAAAAAATGTCACCAGTGGCAATATCCCTGCTTAAAATATTTAATTAATGTGTAATTCCTTTCTCTTTTTGAAAGGAGACCAAAGAATTATGATGCGAAACCATAATGAGATATTAATTTAGTCACTCCAGATACATTTATTTTATTATAATTTTTTCTTCTGATATGCAATGCAGTAGAAGTTATTACAGAGCCCTGATGTAGATATGGTTATTACAGCTATTTGTGTGGGTACGCAGTGTTTCATTTCCTCCTTTGTATTTCGTTTTCTCATTAGAATCCCAATCCCCATCCATAAATTGTCGAAATTTGTTTGAATAAGTTATTGCGGTCGTTAATGCAATGGAAGAGGGCACACCAAAGGGAAAATATGCAGGGGAATACACACAAACATACACACCTTATCTGATTACAGTGTGGGGGAGAGTGGGGTAAGTTGAGCTAAAGTGTTAGTTGAGCCACCCATGGTTTCTCGGAAACCATACACAAAATGAATCAGGTGACCAAATATTAAGGAAGAGGTAATCCTTTCATGGAGTCTGTGAAGGAAGAAACCACATTGAAAAAGTAGTAAGCAAGTTAGGTCAAAAAAACAAACAGATTTTCACAAAGTCAAATTTATTTATTGTGTTAGAGGTTTCATGACGCTTGTGGTCTCTATCTCTATAAGCTACAATAGGAGGTCCTAAACTTGGCATGAAAGTATGTACATCCTTGTAGCTGTGTGGGGTAATATAGTCAAAATGTATCCCTTGGGATAAGTTGAGCCAATGGCAATGGGGTAAATTGAGCCAATGGCCACCATACCCTATACAAATGATGATTACATTTAGTCAGTTTTATGCATAATATGCATTGTATTTTTTCAATGTGTCCATGCATATCATTTTTTTTCCAATGTTACAGAGCAGACATCATTATGCCCTGTGTATACAAACGCAAAACGAGCAGGGGTCTAGCCCCCCTCGAGGTTTTTGAAAGAGCAGCCAAGGAAGTGAGAGAAGTGAAGAAGTCCATTCGAGCACCAGCAAAACAATATATATATACTGAAGAGGTACATTGAAAGAAAAGAAAACGAACATGTACCTGTGTGAAGGAGAGTCTATGATAATATATCAGAGTTTCATGTAGGCCTAATATTCTCAAATGCAGAGAACTTGCCTACAAATTGTTAAAATGAAAAAACATCCTTGTCCCAGACAACTGGTTAAGAAATGGAAGGTAAGTGATATTGAACAGAGAAATGTATATCTGATCATAGGCATACATTTGAGATATACAATAAAACACACCCCCATTCCATTAATTAAACTTTGACCTACCATCACCCACTTACCCCAAAGTGGCTCAACTTACCCTATCCCTACGCTCAACTTACCCCTTGTGCCAGGAGACCACTTTTTTAGGACAAGCTATGTTTTCAAAACTGTTAAGTTTTAAAAAAATCTGATTATTTCCAGGGATACGCAACATCCTGAAAAACATGTATATACAGCTGAAGTCGGAAGTTTACATACACCTTAGCCAAATAATAGTTCAGAGAATGATTTATTTAATATTTTATTTCTTTCCACACATTCCCAGTGGGTCAGAAGTTTACATACACTCAATTAGTATTTGGTAGCATTGCCTCTAAATTGTTTAACTTGGGTCAGACGTTTCAGGTAGCCTTCCACAAGCTTCCCACAATAAGTTGGGTGAATTTTGGCCCATTTATCCTGACAGAGCTGATGTAACTGAGTCAGGTTTGTAGGCCTCTTTGCTCACACTCGCTTTTTCAGTTCTGTCCATACATTTTCTATAGGATACCTTGACTTTGTTGTCCTTAAGCCATTTTACCACAACTTTGGAAGGATGCTTGGGGTCATTGTCCATTTGGAAGACCCATTTGTGACCAAGCTTTAACTTCCTGTCTGATGTCTTGAGATGTTGCTTCAATATATCCACATAATTTTACTACACAATTTAGTGTATGTAATCTTCTGACCCACTGGAATTGTGATACGGTGAATTATAAGTGAAATAATCTGTCTGTAAACAATTGTTGGAAAAATTACTTGTGTCATGCACAAAGTAGATGTCCTAATCAACTTGCCAAAACTATAGTTTGTTAACAAGACATTTGTGGAGTGGTTGAAAAACAAGTTTTAATGACTCCAACCTAAGTGTATGTAAACTTCTGACTTCCACTTTATGTATATTTCCCTTGATGTAGTGATGCTGAATGTAATATACAGCTCAATTTACCCCACTCTCTCCTAGGCCTATATAAGTGAACTTGATCATACCATGAAGTAGCCATGACGCATCAGTGTGCAAATCACACACAAACAATGTGCTCAGTGTCCATGTGAACATGAAATACATTTATTGGTCGTTAACAAGGACATTGCAGCTTGAAATTAGTTTTAAGATGTGCTAATTACCAAAGGAAAAGCATGGCTTATTTATTATAGAATACTCATATTGTAATCTTGCACAACCAAAAATCTGCTTCTGAGTGTTTTTTCATGAGTGTTCAATCTAAAACATTTGGCTCAATTATGTTAAGTTGGTCCAAGGTGAAAAAAAAGCGGGTGGCATACAATTTAATTGAATCTCTCAGTCTAATTTACTTGGTATTCAACTTTTGAGTTGTATAAGCTCCCAATTTAGACGAAGAGGTCAAAAATTGACAAATTAAATATGAGGTTTGATTTCTAACATTGCAGAACCAATTTTATTTTTGTGAACTTAAGTTTACAATTTTAATTTAGAAAATAAAGAGAACATTACTAGCACCCCGGAGCTAGTACTTGGTTGCACAGCATTTGCCCAAGATAACTGCCAATAAATGCTTCTTGTAGCCATCATGAGCATGCTGCACCTTTCTACTGGCAATTTGTCCCACTCTTCAGAAGCAAATTGCTCAAATTCTTCAATTTTTGAGGGGTGCCTCCACCAACTGATGTTTTCAGCTCACGCCATAGGTTACGGATGTGATTCAGATCTGGACTCTTAACTGGCCACTCCAGAACAGTTCATTGTTTATTTTTTAACCATCCCAGGGTGATTTTTATATGTGTGGGGTGTTGTTGTCCTGCTGGAAGACCCACAACCTTATTATCATTATAGAACCTCCCCCATAACTGATTGTAGAGAGCTTGTTATTTAATTTGAATGCTTCATTTGGTAATTGGTAAGCACTGCTGAAGGAGACATAAGAAAGCCTGATTGAACTTCTCACAAATCCACAAAAAAATTGCCTGAATCCTGGGGATAATGTTCTGTGGACCAAATGAAACAAAATGTTAAGTATTTGGCAATACAGCACTGTGTTTCCTGACAACCAAATTAATAATTCAATTAAAAAACACCCTCACTACAATCAAAGATGGAGGAGGTTTGATAATGCTGTGGGATTGCTTTGCTGCCTCAGTTACTGGGGGGCCTTGAATGTGCGCAAGGCAACGTGAAATCAGAAGATGATTAGCTATTTTGTAGTCCAGTGTTAAACTCGGTTTCCATTGAATGTTATGGGTCTTCCAGCAGGACAATGACCCCAAACACATCAAAAAGCTCTCAGGAATGGTTAATAAAGAAGAGATGCTGGACTGTTCTGGAGTGGCCAATGAAGAGTCTAGATCTGAATCACATCCAAAACCTATGGAAAAATCTGAAAACAGCAGTTGGTGGATGGCACCCCTCAAATATTGATAAATTAGAGCAGTTTGCTGCTTAAAAGTAGGCAAAATTGTCAGTAGAAAGGTGCAGCAAGCTCATTGATGGCTACACTAAGAGTTTGTCTGCATAATAAGCCTTTATCTTGGCCAAAGGCTGTGCAACCATCTACGGGGAGCCAATACTTTTGTTCATGCCATTTGTCTTCATTTTCTAAATTAAAATGTTAAATTTAAGTAAAAATAAAATAAAAAATAGTTTATGCAGTGTTGAAAATCCAATGACAAGGTGTGGTAACCAAGTGTTTAAGTTTTTTATATTTCTTCTTATTTTAGAAGAAATAGGGAATTATTTAAGAAAAGTGCAAAGGTGCGAATATATTTATCCGCAACTGTATATTTGAATATTTGAAACAATTTGTCAAAATGCTGGTGACAATTCTTCACATGATTATGTCATATTAATTTTTGATGTACAATTGATATTGGAAAAACTGTCTTGAAATAATGTGGCCTCCAAAGCTGTCACATTAAGACCAATAGTAGTTCTAATTGGATATCACATTAAAACCATTTGGAGAACATTGTGCTCTTTAGATGAATGATCTAAACAATCTTCACAAAAACCTAACAAAATTATTATGGAAATTTGAATATCTCATAAATAATTCTGCTCTTCATGAGATGTAATTCTAGTTGTGGCACCTATGTTGATTTGTATTTGTTGAAATATACAGTAAATCCATCTTCCCCCAGCAAATCATCATAGCTCATATTGAAGAAATGACAGGTATTCTCAGATTGCATTTTTTGGCACTGTGCCAGAAGAGGGATCTACATGGTAGTTGGGTCATCTTGTTGCCTGGTAACAAGCCCCAGATTGACAAAGGAAGACCAATTTAGGGCTACTTTCCCAAGAAATCAATATGACAGGCCTGACGTGATGATGTGAGATTAGCGGTGGAAAAAAGCCAGTGTGGTTGGCAGGGGTTGTTTCATTACAGTGGAAGAGAAGATTGCATCTGAAACATATTGAATATAAGCTTCAGCTATAACTACTGTAGCATCTGAAACCTGTCTGTCTCATATGAGCTTCTGCTAGCCTATATGTCTACGCTAGGGAGTAAGAACAGAACTCAGTGAGTACTGAGGTACTACAGAATCTGATTTGTCTTTCTTCTTTAAGGCTGGAAGACTAACTGTCACCGAAATGGCCCAAGGTAAATAGATACTGTAGAAACCTGTATGGCTGGGAAAGATATGCAACTTTAAGAAGAGAAAATGTAATCAAACTTACCATGCTAAACTTTTTTCCTTTTCGACTGCTGAAATAAATACAAAATAATTGCTGGTGGCTGCTCAAACTTAAATTGTATATAACTTCTCAAAATTAAAGTAAATAGCATACCCATTGCCAGTATAATCGTAGTACTTTCTATATATTAACGTTGATGCAAAAACATAGACACAGTAGAAAGCTATCCAAACATGTGTTCCAGTAAGAAACTGGACAACATGTGGGCAATTCCAGCAATATAGATGTAATATTTGCACACACAACCACAATCTAAATGTCTCAGAGGATAGACAAACAAAACATAAATGACACTTTTGATATGTGTTTCTACAGTACTCTTTGGGGGAGCAGAGTTCTAAATATTGGCATGTTGGGTAAGTAAAGCATTATGGGTGATTAGATTTTCAGGGAAACTGAACATATTAGCAAAGGTCTGTGAGTCTTACGTTAAAACATGGATAGCCATTTCAAAGGAAAATTATCATTTTTAAAAGGTGGTCATCTACATTATTACTTTGGAGAGAGAGAACAAACGACAGTCTGAAATAGACCTTCAAATCTGTATTTTTTCTCAAACATTTGTTGTCATTTGGAAAGTTTTAAAATGTCAACAGAAACCAAAGTAACATAGAACTAGATAATTACAGGTATCTTGAATATTACATATAGGGGCATTTCCATGTAAAAGGACTCATGAGCAACAATTTGAAGTTCATAGGAGCATGTCAAATAGGATGTAAAATTAAAGCTAAGAGTCAAATTTTTTTTTTTTTTACTTAGGCTAAGACATTTTTAAACATTTTCCAATCTAAAAATTAGGAATAAGCAAAGGCTTTGATTTCTGGTCAAATATACGGAAAAGGTGTCTTAGAAACATCTACCAAAAAAAGTATTGATAGCTATAGGAATACATCAAAATACAATATTGTTGAAGTAAAGACGCCTGCCAACTAATATCAACACTTATATTTAGTTTTGGAGAAATTGTTTACCTTCTGTAAGTTTAAGAAACATTGCCTTGTGCCTTTAAATTCCATTACCAAAAACCCACATATCTTTAAGATATTTTCTAATTTCTCTCCCTCATGAGGAGGCAGGATAAAGTTCACAGAAGTAACAAGTAAAGGCAGACCTACCAATCAGTTATAGTGTTTTCACTGATATCAAAATTGTTTATGAATTATTAAGTTATTGAAACTTGTAATTCTGTTACCAATTTGAATTACTGCAATTGAATTGGCTACAATAGACATTGAAAAGTAGTCCGCCCTGGCCTGACCAAATCTGAACCAATCATAGAGGTCTATGTTAAACAAGTTTGGACAGCACAGGACAGTAAAGAAAAATTGACTGTATGGTACTGTACTGTACTGAACATATCTACTATACTGTACTCTACTGTTCTCTACTGTGCTGCACTGTGATGTCCAAACTTGTGAACCATAGACTTCTATGAGTGGTTCTGATGTGATCTGTTCCAGACTAACCAAATGTGGTCTTGTTTGGGGGCCGAGCTCATTAGAATAATAACCAGTGTGTAGAACAATACCCAAATATGCAAAGAAGAATATTGCATATGTGTACATTTTTGTACCTATTCAGGATACATCACCATGAAAAATAATGAAATTAACATCCATAATGATGCATTTCTGTTTAGTACAGATCAGGGACCCATGATGAAATTCTCTTACCGTAATTCTGTTACCGGGTGTAAATCCACTTCACTAATAACCAAAAAATGCCATTAAATGCAATTTCCTACATACTGTACACTGGTGAAATAAAGTCTGCACAACAAAATAAATACAATACCTTAAGGATAATTAGGAACGTGGTTTCATTGAAATGGCAAACTTCCATTTTTCTCAGGTTGACCTTCCGCTGGACTTGCCCATGTACATTGATTATTGCAGTAAGCACTAGTGCGTGCCACAGATTTGAATAGGGGCCTGTGGAGATAAAGGAAACAACAAGGGCGGATAATGAGGGAACAGCAGTGGTAAACCCAAGATGAAATACACAATCGATGTCTTTGAGGTGGATCAACGGCAGCTTTGACAGGCCAGGAAGAGAGGGAAAGAGAGGGATAGAGAGAGGGGGAGAGCTGTCCCCGTCCCATCTCCCAGCAGGGGCTATGTAATTGGACGCCTGTATGGCTGGACTGTGGGAGCTGTGATGGGCAGGAATTTGGATCCTGAGAAAGCTGGGCCCTGTGGAGGGGGTGGATGGGGGAGAGTGAGGAGGAAGGGGGGAAGGAATGCACCGTCTCTCTCCCAGGTCAATGGGAATGAAGGAGAGGATCACTGTGAGTCACGCTGACTCCTCTGTCATCGCATGTCCTTCTCAGTGAAAAAGGTATGGAGGGATGGGGGGGCTGTCTTCAGTGGTGACAACAGGATGGATAATGTGTCCAGACTTTCTAATAACATACGGTGGAAGAGAACATAGAGAAGGGGGGGGGGGGTTGTGTGAGGAAACAGTTAGCTGTGAATTTTCGTGGCAGTCAGTTGGTGCAACAGTGTGAGTATTGAAGTTCACTTCATCATGTTTGCCTCGTTAATATCTATCAAGACAATTTTCAATATATTGTCTTTAGTATTTTTCTTAATAATTTTATGGACAGTGACAGTCGGAATGTAGAGGGGAGACAGAGAGAAAGGGCTGAGATGGGATTCGTACCCATGTCGGCGCCTTCGCCAGGGGCATGGTCCGGAGTGCTAACTACTATGCCAGACTCAAGGCACTAATATATGCCATTTAGCTGACACTTTTATTCAAAGTGACTTACAGTCATGGGTGCATACATTTTTATGTATTGATGGTCCAGAGAATTAGGGATAGTAGTTTGAAATAATTTCACTCTTTGAATAATATCTTAATTTTTGTTGTATATCCGGATATTCGAAATACATGTTTTTTTAAACATTTTTTTTTTTTAACCTGCGCGAGGGAGAGAGGCTGGTGCTCTATTGCTGCACCTGCGGAGAGGCCGTGTGTGTGAGATGGGAGCTATGGAGCAGACGGAGGGAGAGAGAGAAACGCAGTAGCCAAAGCAATTCAGCTACAACCATGACTAGCTAACTTGTAGCAGCCACATTGTTATTTATCATCCCATATAACAGTGCTTGTCTTGTAGCTAGCTAGGCTAATTGAGGCTACATGCTATGCTTTCTCCCCAACCCCATTTGGATAAAACAACAGCTGTTGGTTGCTCATCATAGCCTACTCCTTCTCATTTTGCTAATGTCATTTAATTCCATCTTGCATTAGTGAACTCTTACTCCACTTGCTACACATTAGCCTCTTCACCGCTTTGATTGGCCAACATAAACAACAAGCTACACATGTCAATGTTACTGGCAGGCTACTGGTCTTCTAATGAAGTGTATGTAATAAAAACTTAATTGAAAAGTTTGTTGTTTTATTAAAATAATAATTTGAAATGTCTTTTTATGTAACAATGTCACATGGATATTTGAATTTATCTTAGCCTTTCCAGTGTTAAAATATGCCTATAACTTCTAACACTAAAGTCTGTTTGGATATTTGACTAACCGTGCACATCTCTACTGGGAATCAAACCCACAACCCTGGCGGTGCAAGCGCCATGCTCTACCAACTGAGCTACAGAAGATCACTACCAAGGCAATTTTCAAGGAAAATTCTTACAATTCTAGGAGTCCTGCAATTTGGTTTGCTGGAAGGTTGAACTTTCAAAGAGTGACTGTTCATGTCAAGGGTAACATGGGTGGTTATCAGTAATTTGCTAATATTGACTTTACTGATTAGCTGTTAATTGTTGACCGTGGGAATGTTTCTCAGGTGATCGTGGGAACGTTTCCAAAAACATGCAGTTTGTTGCAGTATCTGCTCTGAGATCTTTCAGGAAAATGTGGTGGTCAAAAACTAAATCAATGCTTTCTCAATTTGGTTATCTATGAGTGAAACAAGTAAAAAAACATACCCAGACAAGTTCTGGAAGCCTAACCATCAAAGAGTAGGCTTATTGTTAGTCGAATGGAATAAAGAACAGGACTCTCAGACCAACATGGACATCCAGTACTGAACTACTTGTACATTACCACATTACCAAACAAACATAAATAATGGACAGGCTGGGACATTGGTCAGGCGAACCCACTGCAATACCACTCAGTGTCACTCAACTCGCCCTGGCTCTCATATCAATTACATAATCTATCCATTGATTAGCCCCTTGTACCAATGAGAGAGACTGCAGTGCAGTGCAGTCAGACTGTGAAATGAACTCTATCTCTCACTCTCGCTCTCTCTCTCTCTAATGATGAGGTAATCAGGCTAATCGGATCTCTCTGCTTATTCATTCATCAGGCTCACGATTGGTGGCGAAAGGTAATATTGCCTGTGATTTCCCTATGTCTGCAAAGTAGTCTGCCCCATACCCAGCAAGACTGATGTCTCTGTGTACGAGCTTTGTGGATTAGGCCACTGGGCCAGGTGCTGTGACTCACCTCTCGATGGGCTTCAGGTCAACGGGGAGATGGGCCCTGGTGGTCATTACGCCTCTAAGGAGAACATAAGGGTAACGCCAGGGTCACGGAGGGTCACTGTTGTTAGGCAGAGCGCACTCGGTTCAGAGACTGGATTGGTTATTATTGCCAGATGTATTGTCAGAGCGAAGGCAAGACTTACACATTCTCAGTACCTGGTCAAAGATCTCAGTTGTAGACATTAGAAAGAGAAAATGTCTTTAGCTGTACTTTAAACTCAAATGATAATGTTACACCTGTCCATTCCCTTTAGAAAAGAACAAAATATAACTTTTCATAGAAACAATTAATAATTTCAGTCATTTGTTGATTTGGGCATTTTTTCTTCATGAATATTATTCATATAGAGCACAATACAGCATCTAATCTCTCTATAGCAGACTGACTGGAAAATGGACTTCCCTGCTTGTTTCGCTTGGTATTCATTGAGGACAGTACTGTACACGCTAAACTCCCTCCCTGAAACTAGAAAAATAGGCACACTGAAGAATAGAGTGACTCAAGCTTGGCTGGCATTCGGCTTTGTCTCAAATATCTGCAAACAGACCGCTTCCTGGCAGAGTTACATCAGAACTGGCACCAGCCAGGCAGTGCGAGAGAGCCATTAATCAGCACTATTTTCCAGTGCAGAGAAGCAGGGGAGTTCACAGATCAGTTGATAACTCATCATTAGCCTTGTTTAATGTAGGCCACTTACAGAATCTTACAGCGACTTACATGCCCATTGCAATGCCTAGCATGTGAAGATGATAACAGCAAACATTGTATATTAAGGCTTCTTGACCATGATTTCATCTTTAATTCAGCTAATGGGTGGATTTGATATCAGGACACTGTGTGTGGGCTAAATTTCATGACTCACTGCTATACTATGTGAAGTGATTCAACAGCTATGATGGCCCATACCAAAGCCATGCTTGTTGTGCTGAAAGGCTATGGAAATGAATGGGATTCACCAAAGCACACAAACAGGCCATGCTCTGTTTTATCTACACGAATCAAGTATATGTAGATGTAGGAATGCAGCAACCGCATGACTGTTGGTCACTCAACGTGACGGCTGCATAGACACCCAGTCTTTAGGGGGCTTCCCTTGTCCTGATAGCGCCCATTATTCTGTGGCAAATTGCTTAATGCGAGGCATTGAAAGCGAGGTGACAAGGAGAAACGCAAGGAATGAATCCTCTGCTTGTAATCTGAGCCTGGGATGTCTCACGCTCGGGGAGTGTTAGAACCGACACAGCATGGGATGAATTCCGCCATTTTCTCCCCTAGTTAGTGACAGAGGCCTTCTTTCTAGTGGGCCCAGAGGGAGAGGAGTGGAAGGGAGGAAGGGAAGAGGAACCCAGGGAGGAGAGCACAAAGAGGGAGGGAGGACTGACTAGGAGCTGTTGATAAACTTTCAGAATAGTTCTCTGTTGGGTTACGATTCTGTGGCCCCGTTATAGATGAAGGGGAGAAAAGAAACAGAACACTAAGGGCGAGGGATTGAAGGATTTCCTTGCTTAATCAGAAGCAGCTGAGTGAGAGACGCTGGTTGGGAACAAGTGCTGTTTCACTCAGAGGAAAGACCCTGACTTTTCATGAGGTTCTGTAAGGCTGACTGGTATGGATGAAACTAAATGAACACCACTGAACGTTGTTGGTGGATGCCTATATAGCTTTCTATATGTCATTACTAGGAAACATTCAGCTTGTGATGCCGTTTACAAAGTTCTCATTTCCTTAGTTCAATTGTTCTTTCATTACTGTCATACAAACCAAACCCTCAAAATAAGTTGTTTGTATTAAATGAGTCATCATAAATTATTTTCAATCAAACAGGATTTGGTGTTCTCACATGCCATGAGAATGTAACAGTCCCTAATAATTCCACTTCAGAAAATAATGTTGAAATAATGACTTATTCTAATTACGACGGGTGAGGAGTGTTACATATTCTCTTTTGATAGCAATTCTAATTTGCATATTTTCATTACCCTGGCAAATGAATAATTTAGAGGTCTGTTATAGACATGAATTATTCGACTTTGTACATTGATGGATTTAAAAGGACACCGCGTTCAATTTGTATCTCAATCTACTCTGGTGTGTCATGAATAATCAGCAGAATCTCTTCTCTAACGAGCAAAATGGACACAACAACACAAGCAGTGCAGAAGAACTGTATTCAAGGTTGGCCTCTGAAAGTCTTATCTCTCATGAAGAGACTACGCAACAGGAATAGTATCGTAACGTCTGTCAAAAGATTGTGGGATACGTTGATTAACGGGCAACAGTTGTTCAGGTGCACAGGTTTTTCATCACTGGTTATTTAAACAAATAACCATTTAGTGGATGTGCATCTTTGGAAATTCAAAAGGGGAGGACACATCTGGCCCATAGGAGGGGTGGGGGAGGATGATCAAATCTTTTCTCATATATCTCCCTCAGAACTTAATTGACTATCTGACGCAATTACTACTTGAGATCTTAGTTCTGGGTTTCCGAGATGAATGAGTGTCTGACCCTGCTTGTATCAATATTCAGCTAAAGTAAAACACTTGCAACTTTCATGTACCAATATTTTGTAATCATTGACTTAAGAGGTTATATATTCTTCTGACATATTGACTAAAGAAGTCAACTTGGTCTGACTCCAAATGGTACAGAGATGAACACTTCCCATCACATCAAAGCAGTTGTAACATACACATTGGTCCTACTCTCTGATGGTGTGAGTCTCTCTCTAGTCTTCAGAGGCAGTCAGTTAGGTATGGACCTGGTATAAAATGAAATATGATTTATGTTGTCCCCCTCCCCACTTGTTCAAAGTAATGAGATTCCATATTTCAGCAGTGTTGACAGAGGGATTGAAAATTAAAAGCACCAGATAAGTAATGCCTTTTTGATGATGGACTGTGAATAACACTGAGTCTGATTGATTTCAAAACTCCGGTGACAAACAGAAGTATTGCGGTGCTATACGGGTAGAACAAATATACGGCGCTATATGTCGTACATTACTTGATGTGGAACATGTCATCAAATTCACTTTAAAATAACCTTATTCGTATTCATTGCAGAGCATTAGTCTATGGTCGATACTTACAGGAACAATTCTATCCAAACCCAGAAGAGAGTCAATGCATAATGTAGGGTGGGGATCACCTTGAACGTGACTGTATAGCCTGGGATTTGATGTCTGGTTAGAAAGTATTTTCGAGACCTAACAAATGTGCATTGCTGAATGTTGTACAACTGCAACATGAGTAACTCTGGACTGACATACAGTTTGTAGATGTGCAACAATGTTACAACATTGCCCTTTACCTCTGCAGGAGACTATAGTCTCCAGCGCAGACAAGATGTTCTACCGCCATGATTACATTACACAAACACCTGCTGTCAATTTGTAAAGAGAGACAGGTTTCTGTTTTAGATGTGAACAGATCCAACGTGCACGCTCGTAAAAAACGCCTAGCACATTGTTGTACTCTGATCTTGAAAGAAATGTGTTCAAATAAATATTTGAGAGCAAATTTTTGCATCAATGATTCATCAGGAAAGGTGCATAGTCTGCATAGGCTTCACATGCTTCACATGTTTCAGGTCTAAAAGTAATGCTCTATCTGTAGGACATTCGTCATTGAAAGTATGTCATGTTATGAATGGTAATACGACTTGTCACCTAGTGCTGAAAGACAGAATGTTTAAATATGTATGTGACTGAGTGATTGATTATGCCAATACATTTTTTAGAGGTCATATTGATTGGCTATCTAGAAGTAAACTCCCCTCTCTTTTAAATCGGACCAAACAGACCTCCCGCCAATAGATATTGACATAACCCCATACATTCATATGGAAAATATAATCCGCCATAGAGAATACATTGACATTGACACGTTGGCACGTTGATAGAGTGTGAAAATTATTGACATGTATATTTCACCTTTTTGAGTGCTATAGGAACGCATCTTCTCTTACCTCCAAATCCATTCAATAAGGGATCTTTCTCTGATTATGAATAAAAGCAAAGTAATTAACTAATTGATTTCTCGTGTTATTACTTTGCAACACAATTTCCTGTTTAAATTAGGAGGCAGGCAGCTGAAACTTAGTTAGAGGATTTGTCTTATTTTAGAGCTCTGAGACTCATTAGTATAGCAGGTGTGTAACCAGATCATCCATCCCCTGTTGTTCCTGGGCTGCTCCCTACCGTTGGGGGAGCACTTAACGTGCAACACAGAGGTGAGGTTATCCATGCTCTTCATCATCGTGACCCCAAAATATAAATCACAACATGCAACAATTTCAAAGATTTTACTGAGCTACAGTTCATATAAGGAAATCAGTCAATTTAAATAAATTCATGAGGCCCTAATCTATGGATTTCACAAGACTGGGAACACAGATATGCATCTGTTGGTCACAGATGCCTTTAAAAAAAGTCAGGGGCGTGGATCAGAAAACCAGTCAGTATCTGGTGCTATAGGATTATAATGATGACAGAACTATATGAGTTTGTATTTTGAGTTTCGTGGTCGCACATTCAGATTCGTGGTTGCAAATACGATTCGCAAATGTGTAATTTAATTTCGCAAACTTGTATGAAAGATTTAACAACGGTCACAAACTTGAATAAGATTGGCAAACAATTTATTTTCAGAATTATTGCAAGTCCATTTATGGCTATGAATATTCTGCTGTGAATAAAAAAATACACTTCCAGATTTTCAATCTGCGCGTGCTCTGGGTTCTGTCACTGTCACTGCAGCTTTAGTTACGAGGGGAAAACAAAAATATTTGCTAATTAACCATCTGATTGATTCTTTATATAAATTCCATTAACATTCAGTTGAAACTGCTGCGGGAAAGGTAATTAGTTAACTCCCACCATCATCACTGAAGTGTTGTCACGTCCTGACCATAGTAAGATGTTATTTTCTATGGTAGAGTAGGTCAGGGCGTGACAGGGGGTGTTTTGTGTTTTGATCTCCAATTGGAGGCAGCTGGTCCTCGTTGTCTCTAATTGGAGATCATATTTAAGTAGGGGTTTTTCTTCCTGTGTTTTTGAGGGTTATTATATTTTGAGTACTGTTTGTTTCTCTCTGCGTCACAGTTTGTTGTTTTGTCATTTCAGTTATATATTGCAAAGTTTCACGGATTTAACAACCACGCTGCACTTTGGTCTGCTCCTTTAGACAACTGTGACAGAATCACCCACCATCAAAGGACCAAGCAGCGTGCCCAGGAGCAACAGAGATGGACCTGGGAGGAAATTCTGGACGGAAAAGGACCCTGGAGGCAGGCTGGGGAGTATCGCCGTCCAAGGGAGGAGATTGAGGCAGCTAAAGCGGAGCGACATTATTATGAGGCGCTGTACAAACCACTAGGCAAGTGTGAGAGACAGCCCCCCCCCCCCAAAAAAAATGGGGGGGGGGCACACGGGGAGATTGGCAGAGTCAGGTTGGAGACCTGAGCCAACTCTCCGTGCTTACTGTGGGGGGCGAGTGATCGAGCAAGCCCCATGTTATGCTGAGATATGCACTGTGTCGCCAGTGCGCAGCTGCAGCCCGGTGCGCTCGGTGCAAGCTCCTCACAGGTGCCGTGCTAGAGTTGGCATTCAGCCAGGAAGGAGTATGCCTGCTCAGCGTTCCTGGTCTCCGGTGCGTCTTCTCTATGCACGGTACCCCCAGTTGGCCAACACAAACCTGTGCGACCTGTCACAATGCCTCGTGCTTGTCGGGGAACGGTGGTTATCCAGCCAGGACGGGTTGTGCCAGCCATAAGCTCCAGATCTCCAGTGCGCCTCCATGGTCCAGTATACCCTGTGCCTCCTCTCCGCACTCGCCCTGAGGTGCGCGTCATCAGCCCGGTGCCACCTGTACCGGTCCCACGCATCAGGCCTCCAGTGCGCCTGCCCAGTCCGGGGTGTCCTGTTCCTGCTCCCCGCACTCGCCCTGAGGTGCGTGTTACTAGTCTGGCGTCACCTGTGCCAGCCCCACGCATCAGGCCTCCAGGGACGTTCCCTAATCCAGAACTCCCAGCGACGTTCCCTAGTCCGGTGAGACCTATTCCAGCTCCACTAAAGAAGTCTCCAGTGATGATCCATGGCGCAGAACCTGTAGTGATGATCCATGGCACGGTCCCCAGTCCGGAGCCTCCAGCGACACTCCCCAGTCCGGAGTCTCCAGCGATGGCCTGCAGCCCGGAGTCTTCAACGGCGGCCTGCAGCCCGGAGTCTTCAGCGGCGGTCTGCAGCCCAGAACCTCCAGCGATGATCTACAGTCCGGTTCTTTCGACGACGATCCACAGTCCGGTGGTACTAAAGCAGAAGGATCAGCGGGTGGAGCGGGGATTACGCCCCGGAGCCACCTCCTCTGCTGGAGGTTAAGGTTATGTGGACTGCATTTGACAATTGTCACCCTCCCTACCCTCCCTTTTGTTTTGTGGTTTCTTTTGTTGTTTTAGGTGCATACGGAGTCTGCAGCTTTGGGGGGGGGGGGGGGGGGTACTGTCATGTCCTGACCATAGTAAGAGGTTATTTTCTATGGTAGAGTAGGTCAGGGTGTGACAGGGGGTGTTTTGTGTTTTTCTATGTTTTGTATGTCTATGTTTAAGTTCTAGTTTTTCTATTTCCATGTAGATTTTTTTGGGTTGATCTCCAATTGGAGGCAGCTGGTCCTCGTTGTCTCTAATTGGAGATCATATTTAAGTAGGGGTTTTTCTTCCTGGGTTTTTGTGGGTTATCATATTTTGAGTAGTGTTTGTTTCTCTCTGCGTCAAGGTTTGTTGTTTTGTCATTTCAGTTATTTATGTATTGCAAAGTTTCACAGATTTAATAAAATGTGGAACTACAACCACGCTGCACTTTGGTCTGCTCCTTTAGACAACCGTGACAAGTGTAGCTAATGTTAGTTTCATTTTCTAGAAACCTAGCTAACTCTAGCTATATTTCACTTGTTACTGACTTTTGAACACTTTTTGTCAAACTTCTTCATTCCACTGCCTGTTTGTTGATTAACTGGTGAATTAATAAGTTTCCAATAAATATACCCCTCAATTACACTGGAAATAGACTAGCAAGCTAAAAATACACTGGTGACAACTTGATCAAGCTTATGAATACGTAAAACTGTTTACAAAATGATGGCACATTTAAGGTAGTTGGGGTTCTCAGCAACTTGAAGCAGCACTGACATTTGAGCAGTGAGGTTAATTTCTCCCCCAGGTTGAAGCACACCTCTAACACCCAGACAGATCTAAAGAACTTGGGAACCTCCCAGCCACCAGGAAAATCATCTTGTTCGTGGAGTTTATTCACAAGAATTGAAGAATTGTAGCAAAGCTTGTAACTTGGGAAGCTCATTCAATAATACAGACATGGGTGATTTCTGTCCCAGGGGACTAAACTGTGCAGGTTTTAGTTCAATTTAGACCACAATTAGTTGAATGAGGTGTTAGTGAAGTGCTGGAACAAAAACCTGTACACTCCTGTGTAAAGAACCTATGGCTGGCATGACTTCAATTGACTAAATACTGTTACCATTTTCTTTTGTTAATCTATGCAGGTTTGTCATATGATTTCCAGGAGCCTGGTGGAAATGGATACAGAGGCCTGCTACCAGCAGGAACATGGAGCACTCCATGTTAGTAAGTCATGCATATTTGTTTCAAATATGTATAGCTAATACTCCACTCATATGAGGAGTGGAGAAGCCCTATGCACCATAAACCTGTCTACTCCAGAAGTAACTCCCTGTCAGAGATACTGTGATTATGTAACCTTTATTTAACTAGGCAAGTCAGTTAAGAACAAATTCTTATTTCCAATGACGGCTTACTCTGGCCAAACCCGGACGACGCTAGGCCAATTGTGCGCCGCCCTATGGGAGTCCCAATCCCGGCCGGTTGTGATACAGCATGCATTCGAACCAGGGTGTCTGTAGTGATGCCTCAAGCACTGAGATGCAGTGCCTTACATACTACCCAAACCGGACGACCGTGTGCACCATCGTGCACAAATTGATTTTGTCCCCACACACCGAACGCGATCATGACACGCAGGATGAAATACCAAAACAAACTCTGAACCAATTATATTAATTTGGGGACAGGTCAAAAAGCATTAAACATTTATGGAAATGTAGCTAGCTAGCTTGCAGTTGCTAGCTAATTTGTCCTATTTAGCTAGCTTGCTGTTGCTAGCTAATTTGTCCTGGGATATAAATGTTGAGTTGTTATTTTACCTGAAATGCACAAGGTCCTCTACTCCGACAATTACTCCACACAAAACGGTCAACCGAATCATTTCTAGTCATCTCTCCTTCTTCCAGGCTTTTTCTTCTTTGGTCTTTATATGGCGATTGACATCTAACTTTCATAGTATACCACGACGACCGACCAAACTCAGTTCATCTTTCAATCACCCATGTGGGCATAACCAATGAGGAGATGGCACACAGGTATCTGCTTCTATAAACCAATGAGGAGAGGCAGGACTTGCACCACGTTCAGCATCACAAATAGAACTGACTTCTACTTTAGCGCTTGGCAAAGCAGATGCTCGTTGGCGAGCGCGAGCAGTGTGGGTGCAATGACTGAATAACATGTTTGTGCATGCGAAGCGAGCAGTGTGGTCAGCATGTTAGACCACTGCGCCACTCGGGAGCACAAAACCCTGATTAGAGGGTTTTGCAGGAGGCCCTGGGCCAATGGGAGGTCAGGGTTGAGAGGGTAGTGAGAGCAAAGTTAGACATGAAGATACAACTTCAACCATATAGTAAGGCTACCTTCAAACCAAAATGCATGTCCAATGAGGCTGTTTGGCGGGGAATAACACTGTTACATTTTTTAATTGGTTGATGGATAGTCTTTGCAACTTTTCTGATGACAGCACAACACAAGCCTAGGGTTGTGGTATATGGTCAATATACCATAGCAAAGGGCTGTATCCATGCACTCCAAATTGCATTGTGCATAAGAACAGACCTTAGCCGTGGTATATTGACCATATACTATCAAGGCTCAGGAGAAGACCCAGATGCAAACAGTTTTGAAGTAGCAAAACTTTATTACAGAAACAGGGTGGCAGGCAGAGGTCAGTAATCCAGGGTGGTGTGAAAAGGTACAGAACGGTAGACAGGCTCAGGGTCAAGGCAGGTAGAACGGTCAAAAACCTGGAAAGCTAGAAAACAGGAACTAGAGAAAGACCGGAGCACAGGAAAAAAATCACTGGTAGGCTTGACGTAACAAAACGAACTGGCAACAGACAAACAGAGAACATAGGTATACAGTTGAAGTCGGAAGTTTACATACACTTAGGTTGGAGTCATTAACCTGTTATGGCTAGGGGGCAGTATTTTCACGGCTGGATAAAAAACATACCCGATTTAATCTGGTTACCACTCCTACCCAGTAACTAGAATATGCATATACTTATTACATATGGATAGAAAACACTCCAAAGTTTCTAAAACTGTTTGAATGGTGTCTGTGAGTATAACAGAACTCATTTGGCAGGCAAAACCCTGAGACATTTTCTGACAGGAAGTGGATACCTGATGTGTTGAATTACCTTTAAGCCTATGCCATTGAAACACACAGGGGTTGATTAATGTTTTGGCACTTCCTATTGCTTCCACTAGATGTCACCAGCCTTTACAAAGTGTTTTGAGTCTTTTACTGTGAGATCTGACCGAACAAGAGCCATGGAACGGTGATGGCCGATTAGACTCTGGCGCGCGAGTTCATGTTGGGTACCCTCGTTCCAATACGTTATAAAAGAGAATGCATTCGTCCACCTTGAATATTATTCATGTTCTGGTTAAAAAAGGCACTAATGATTTATGCTATACAACGTTTGACATGTTTGAACGAACGTAAATATATTTTTTCCCCTCGTTCATGACGAGAAGTCCGGCTGGCTTAGATCATGTGCTAACAACACGGAGCTTTTTGGATATAAATGATGAGCTTTTTTGAACAAAACTACATTTGTTATGGACCTGGGATTCCTGGAAGTGACATCTGATGAAGAGAATCAAAGGTAATGGATTATTTACATAGTATTTTCGATTTTAGATCTCTCCAACATGGCCGTTTGTCTGTATAGCAAAGCATATTTTTCTGGGCGCAGTGCTCAGATTATTGCAAAGTGTGATTTCCCAGTAAGGTTATTTTTAAATCTGGCAAGTTGATTGCGTTCAAGAGATGTAAATCTATAATTCTTTAAATGACAATATAATATTTTACCAATGTTTTCTAATTTTAATTATTTAATTTGTGGTGCTGACTTGACTGCCGGTTATTGGAGGGAAACGATTTCCTCAACATCAATGCCATAGTAAAACGCTGTTTTTGGATATAAATATGAACTTGATAGAACTAAAAATGCATGCATTGTCTAACATAATGTCCTAGGAGTGTCATCTGATGGAGATTGTAAAAGGTTAGTGCATCATTTTAGCTGGTTTTATGGTTTTGGTGACCCTGGCTTTGAATTGACAAAACATTACACACAGCTATTGTCAATGTACTCTCCTAACATAATCTAACTTTATGCTTTCGCCGTAAAACCTTTTTGAAATCGTAAAACGTGGTTAGATTAAGGAGATGTTTATCTTTCAAAGGGTGTAAGATAGTTGTATGTTTGAAAAATTTGAATTTTGACATTTATTTGGTTTCAAATTTGCCGCTCTTGAAATGCACCTGCTGTTGATAGGGTGCACCACGGGTGGCACGCTAGCGTCCCACATAGCCCCAAGAAGTTAAATCTGGTACGTTTTTTATCGGGCCGTGAAAATACTGCCCCCTATCCCAGTCAGGAGAAGAATGCATACAGTTTCGAAGTAACACAACTTTATTACAGAAGACAGGCAAACGATCAGGTCAAGGGCAGGCAGAGGTCAGTAATCCAGGGTGGTATGACAAGGTACAGAACGACAGGCAGGCTCAGGGCAGGCAGAATGGTGAAAACAGGAACTAGTGCAAGTCAGGAGCATGGGAAAAACTGCTGGTAGGCTTGACGAAACAAAACAAACTGGCAACAGAAAAACAGAAAACACATGTATAAGTACACTGGGGATAATGGGGAAGATGGGTGACACCTGGATGGGGGTGGAGACAAGCACAAGACAGGTGAAACAGATCAGGGTGTGACAATATACCACAACCCCTCAGGACTTATTGCTTAATTATCCAGGGCCACTGGTTGGAGTTTATTTACTGTACTCACTCAAGCTCATGCATTCTCCTCCTTCTAAGTCTCCCAGACTTTTATAAAAACGAACGTGTCCATCCTTCTACTCCCAGGTGAGTCTGATGGGCCATGGAACTCTAGAGCAGCACATCAAAAAACCTGCCACCCTGTTGTCAGCTATCAGAGACAGTTCCCTGAGGAAGGATGTAACTATCAAGGCTGTAAATGGTCAAATTTGGGGTTTTGACCACCAAATGTAATAAAGTTTGGTATAAACTACTCATGTTCATTTTGGAAGGTTACTACTCTGGTAACTTAAACATCTGACAACATGCAGACTTTCTCCATCAAGACAACATTTAGAGCTTATGATTCAAAAAGGTCTAAATTCAATGCAAGTCTTATATCCAGGGTGAATACATTTTTATTCATGAATATAAGACATCACACAGGTGTGCCAACTAAAATATATATCCCAGACAAGACTGAAGAATAGGACAAACAGGCTGTTTAGATAGGCAGCCAAGTCTGATATTTTTTTCTCACTAATTGGTATTTTGACCAATCAGAACATGTCTGAAAAAGAGTTGACGTAAAGAAAAAATGATGTGATTGGTCAAAAGATCAGAATTGGGCTGCAAGTCTACACAGCCAGGGACAAGTTAATACAAGTTCGTTGTTGTGTTCATGGCAGTTTATATGAATTTGAGTTGTTAGATACAGTACATGTTAAATGGCTACGAGACATTTTTTTATTTCAGCTCATGAAGAATGGGACCGACACTTTACATGTTGCATTTATATTTTTGTTCAGTATGCAACTGTATCCTTCTGAAACTGGCATCCACATACTAATAGATCATCACACAAACAAATACTGCATAAGAATTAATATAGCAGAGGATCCACGGAGCTGCCACAGCTCTGGCAGAGCGTCTGCCCATTTGGAGAAACAGTGAGTTCTCTCATTAGGCCCAGGGATGACATCTAGTGATTCATTACAGGCACGGAGCTAAACCATGCTATTAAAACTCAAAAAGCCATTAGAGAAATCCATAATGAATCCGGCAGCAGGTGCACAGGGGCCAAGCGCTACTAGGCGCTACTAGACGGCACAAACATGCCACGACATGACAGTTTGGAACTCTGCTAGTCATTAACATCTCCAGTGTTGGTGCATCGGAAAAAACTGAGAGCCCCAGCCGCCTCTTCATTTGAAATGCAGTGTTTGGACCCCCGGCAACCGGCTCTGGTAAGTTACATGGCGAGGTGTTAGTCAAACGCTGTGTGACAGTATTGACTGGAGCCTGTTTACTGAAAGGAGTGCGAACAGGATCAGCTAAACATATATTATGGCGGATCAATATGGACTGGAGAATAGAGCAATGAGGTAAATATTAGCCTCCCCTTTCAGCCGGCATTAGTCTCTACTAGCTTCCCTGCATCTTCTGTCTCCCAACATGGAACAACTTGGCCTACCGCTGTAGGACGATACCGTTAAAGTACCATTCCCTTACAGTTCCCAATAGCATTGATTGATTTAGTTAAAATATGTGTTGTCTTCACAGATGTGCAATAATCTCACCTAACATGTAAAGATCAAATACAGGGGGAGGAAAAAGAAATTGAGCCCCCAGGGCTTGGCTCACCATCAACATAACCTTAGTCATACTTCATACATACTGTCCCTTTTATGTCCTCCTTCCCCTCATCTGGCTTCCATCATGTAATACCAGTGTATTTATGTGGTATCAGGATATGGTTGCCAGATAGACTGTATTTGATTATCCCAGTTCACGTTTACAACAGATAACTTTAAACTACAGTAGAGCACTGGCTTTGTATTGTACTGTGCAGAGACCACAGGTACCAGAACCATAACTCTACCAGCTGTAACAGCTATATGTCAGAGGCAGAACAGCTAAATACTTACCTCATGGGAGGGCAGGGTTTGAGACCCGCAGCCCCCTAAATTCACCTCAGCACACAGCCAATGGAGATCTGCTTATGCATGGGTCATAGTTCCTATGGGCCTTGGATAATAGTCCTGTCTTTAGCCTACTCAACCTCTAGCTGCGTGGGTGGAGGCGTGCAGAGACCCTCATCCTGTAGGGAGAGGGGTTAGAGGGAATAGACTTGGTGCATGGCTGAGGGGGACGCCCCTGGCATCCTCGCCCCCGCCACAGTGCATTTTGGTCCCTTCATCTAGGGCAGGGTTCCCCAACTGGCGACCTGTGGACATAAATTAGCCCGCGGGTCATGTTATTAGTTTTCTGAGCAAAATATTTTTTCTTAATATTTTCTTATTAATAATGAGCAAATCAGCTCTAAGTGATTTACACTTTGGAAATTTTGTTCCAAAGTATTCCCATGCGTAATGGAGATACGTGATACAAAGTTGTTTTGTCAAATATTTTATATTTAACTAGGCAAGTCAGTTAAGAGCAAATTCTTATTTACAATGACAGCCTACCCCGGCCAAACCCAAACTGGACGACGATGGGCCAATTGTGCGCCGCCCTATGGGACTCCCAATCCCGGCCAGTTGTGATACTGCCTGGAATCGAACCAGGGTCTGTAGGGTTTCCTCTAGCACTGAGATGCAGTATCTTAGACCGCTGCGCCACTCAGGAGTCCTATATGTTGGCTTCTTGCAGGCAATTTGCAGGAGGCGGGATCATCAATCACCAACACTTGCATTGAGATGACATGGGATGTGCAATTGGAAAATTCACAAAGCAAAAGCCATCGTACATGCATTAGATGCTTGTTGTTTGAAGAGGGGTTTGAATTAGTCTGTCTGGCACCCAACTTGAAGTTCTCCTGACTTCATAGTCTGTAAAGACTGTTTTGATACTGTCAGCGTGATGCGATGATATTGAAGGAGTCTGTGCTTTTACTGGTCGGTTCTCCTCCGTGTCTTTCTCACTCAAACACCCACAGCCACACGTAGCCCCAGAGCGCCGCCCTTTTTCATTACAACTGTTGGATTTTTAATTCCAAACAACAGGATTTTCTTTAAGAGTGCGAGAACCAATCAATGCATCCTCATGCGTCCGCTCAATTTCTGCATTAACAAACGGCTTCCTGTCCAGACCAGTGAGTCACAGCTCTGCCTCGGTGTGTGGTCACATGGGTCGTGTCAGCCAGGCTGGGATTGAATGTGTTGTGCTTGTTTTACTGAAGTCTGTCTAATTCCGTTAGGGAAGACCAAATGAGAACAGAGAGGAGTACAGTGTCCATATTAGGACAGCAACCATATAGGGGGCTTTGGGGAGTTGAGGCAGGATTACATAAAACAGGCAGTGCCAGCCTAGATGCTATACTTATCGATCTCCTGCACTGGTCTACTCAAGAGAAATAATTAGATATAAAGATTACTTGTCCTGGAAGAGCATGTTTTTTTAACTGAAAAAATAAGTGCAATTGCCTATTCCACTGTAAACTCATTAGTTTCATCCTTTTCCATAGGAGGTTTTTTGTTACAGACAATAAAAGAGGCACATTGCAATCTTGGTCACTGAATATCCTGCCTCTAAAACTTTCAATGTGTTTCACATCAATACACCAAGCTTGAATTTCAGATTCTGAGCCTATTCTTCCCTATTTCTTTATAATAGTCAGCCAAATGTATTACATCCTACATAGAAAACTTTGGCTCCAAAGGCCCCATCACCATTAATAACAACAGCTCCCTAATCCACACCATCCATCTGATTCTGGGTTCTTTCTCCCTCAGACCTTTCCATTTGTCACCTGCACTGAAATTCTATCAACACCTCCTCCTCTCCCTCTGTGCAGAGTTCACTGCCTCTGATATCCTGCCGTTTCGTTTTAAATGAGCTCTAACAACTGGATAATCTGAAATAACATTGCCTTGTGCCAGGCCTGAAAAAACATGTTCCGAGCTAATGGTTGTTCCCCTGGACGTGTAATGTAATAATTTCGGTGAAAAGGAGTGTTGGGGAGGGAAGAGAGGAGAGAGAGAGGGGGAGGGTGATGATTTAATATTTTCTCTGGGTCTCTGGTCCCTCATTTCCCAGTCCACTCTGACAGGCAGACGGGAACGTGGCAGATTAATCAAAATTAGACGATCATCCTCCACTTAGCTCACATTGGCAGGTGGCGTGCATGTGGTCATCCTCCCACCTCCCAGAGCCAATGATGACATTGAACCTGTCCTGCCTCATGATGATGCATAGTTATCTATGTAAAAACACTGGAATATGGCTTGACTTCACTAATTCTGTTCCTTGTGTCCAAATAAACACACAACCTATGTGAATAAACACACAGAGTGACACTTTCTATGGGGAACATGCTAATAATGCCTATGATACACTTATAGTTCATTGTAATACTTGCTACAGGTAATCATAATAATTCAAATAATAATACATTTATTTTATATAGCACTTTTCATTACAGGTAGTCATAACAATCCATCTCTAAGTGCCTTGCTTTGCATTGAGTTAGCATTCTTAGCTAGTCTTAGCTACAATACATATTTCTACATGAATATCCCCCATATGGCAGCTAACGATCTAACGACTTGGGCCAGCTGGCTGAAGTGCCTCTGATGTTTAATTCATATTGGTTACATAGTCTTAGCATCAGTCTGGCCTCAACACATTTTATTTGAACCCAAATGATCTCAATAGGCTTCATTACAATCCTCAATGCTGTAGAGAGTGGTATACTACGTATAGCCTCTTCTCCAATGAACTCTGACATTATTTCCTGGTACTTCAAATATTTCATAATGAGGTCATCTTTAAGTATCGCTGACAATTAGATTGAGTACCGTTATCATGCAGTCTATTGTGAAGTGATTTCATTTTTTTACCCTTATTTTACCAAGTAAATTGACTGACAACACATTCTCATTTACAGCAATGACCTGGGGAATAGTTACAGGGGAGAGGAGGGAGGATGAATGAGCAAATTGTAAGCTGGGGATGATTAGGTGGCCATGATGGTATGATTGGGAGATTGGGAATTTAGCCAGGACACCTGGTTTAGCACCCCTACTCTTACGATAAGTGCCATGGTATCTTTAGTGACCACGGAGTCAGGACACCCGTTTAATGTCCCATTCGAAAAACAACACCCTATACAGGGAAATGTCCCCAATCACTGCCTTGGGGCATTAAAATATTTTTTTAGACTAGAGGAAAGAGTGCCTCCTACTAGCCCTCCAAAACCACTTCCAGCAGCATCTGGTCTACAATACAGGGACCAACCAGGACCAACCCTGCTTAGCTTCAGAGGCAAGCCAGCAGTGGGATGCAGGGTGGTTTACTGTTGGCCTTCACGATAGTTAATACATGGAAATTCATAGCGATTAAGAGACATTTGGTCATTTTTAGAGACCCTTTTTTTAGTTGACCATATTCTACATTGACGATGGTCTCTTTTAGATACATAGGCCTACTGCATGTTCATTTTCTAACAATACAACATCATAGAAGATGAATACTGTTGATCAAATAGAATAGATAAAATAAAGAATTTGAATTATAGATGACACTGTAAAGGCACGTATACTGTACAGTGTGTTCCAAATCATGCATCCTTTTCTACGCTGCTCTGCCTTACTATGCAAGTTCACACTTCAATTAAAAAAAAATCATACACTTAAAAATATGACTCAACTAACAGTATATCCCAACTACGTTCTCACGCTCACAGCAGCTCCTCATTTAGGCCAATTCACTTTTCGTTTTCTCCACCTAGCACTAAGTACCCTGCTCCTTCCCCATGCTTGGTGTTGGATATCATAAACAGCACTTACTGGTTTCTAGCTCCAGCAGAAGCAGCTGCTTGGTTGCCAGTCCCTGGTGGTGGGAGCAGCTCTGTTTGTGCCATGCCATTGATTGGGAGTAATGGATCTGGCTTGGCCTGATAATGCATGATGTAATTGTCAGAGGGGTTTAATTATGCACTTATTAGATGAGGGACTGAGCTTCCACTCACACACATATACAGTGCCTAGTGAAATTATACATGTCCCTTGCACAGTCTTAACATTTTCCTGCCTAAAAAAATGTCAACTGAAATGTTTACATTTGACTTTTTTCCTACAGATCTACACAATCTACTCCACATTTCTAAAGTGAAAGAAGTGTATAGAACATTTTCCAAATTAATAATACATAACAAAATATGATGATGTCTTTATTGTGTATGTCTTCACTCCACAGAGTTAATACTTGCACGAAGCACCTTTGGGAGCCATTACAGCTGTGAATATTTTTTTTAAATAATATTCAACCAACTTTGCAAAACTCTTAGGACAACATGTGTCTATTGTTTATGTCAAACGTACATTTGGTTTGGAATCATTGATGTACAGCAACATTCAAACCTTGTGTGTCACGAATCCCACCGAAGGTGGCTCCCCTGCCTGCCCATGCGGCGCTCGGAGGTCGTCGTCACCGACCTACTAGCCGCCGCTGATCCTTTTTTCCTTTTCGTTTGGTTTGTCTTATTGGTTGCACCTGTTCCTCATTTGTCTTTTGATTTTGGTTATTTAAGCCTGGTTAGCCCGCCCAGTGTTGTGCGGGATTATTTAGCGTCAGGTTGTGTTTTGTATTTGGATGTGCTGGCGATCTACTACTGTTCTATTTTCATGCATGCTGTGCACCTGTTGTTTGGGCACTTTGCATTTTTCACGCCCGTTGTGTTGGCGTCGATCGTGTTGTGTTTTTATTGAATAAACACACAGTTCCTTACCTCTGCTCTCTGCGCCTGACTCCTACCACCACTCCTAGCAACGACTGACAGAATCCCGCACCAGCTATGGAGTCAGCAGGAGCAGCCTCCCCTCCTCTCCCATCGATGGAGGAACGGGTCCTTCACCATACCACCATCCTCCACCGAATCGGCTCAGCGATGGAGCAGATGATGGAGAGGATGGACCGATGGGAGAGGAGTGGCCTCCCTACCGCATCCCCAGCACCAACTCCTCCTCCACCATCTACCCCTCCACCGACGTCCGGACCCGGAGCCCTACGCCTGGCTCTCCCCAGGGAGTACGATGGAGCGGCGGCGGGGTGCCAGGGGTTCCTGCTACAGTTGGATTTGTACCTGGCTACCGTTCATCCAGCTCCCTCCGGAGAGGAGAGCGTAAGCGTCCTCGTCTCCTGCTTAACGGGACGTGCCCTGGAGTGGGCCAACGCAGTGTGGTACGGCCCAGACTCGGCAAGGGATCACTACCCTGAGTTCACCCGCCGGTTCCGGGCCGTGTTCGCCCCCACCCAGCAGAAGGCCGGGCGGCGGGTGAACGGCTGTTCCACCTGCGTCAGGAGACGAGGAGCGCACAGGACTTTGCTCTGGAGTTCCGGACCTTGGCTGCTGGAGCGGGGTGGAACGACAGGGCCCTGATGGACCACTATCGGTGTAGCCTCCGGGAGGACGTCCGCCGTGAGCTAGCCTGTCGGGACACTACCCTGTCGCTAGACGAACTAATCGACATGTCCATTCGTCTTGACAATCTGTTGGCTGCGCGCGGGCGTCCAGACGGGGCCCTGTTGGTTCCACCTCCAGGTCCTCCAGCTCCCATTCCTATGGAGCTAGGGGGGGCCGTGTCCAGGGGAACCGGAGGAGGAGGCTCCCCTTGTATCCAGTGTGGTCGGAGAGGACACACTACCGACAGGTGCTGGGGGAGCTCCTCTGGGAATCGGGATGGCAGGCGGAGCACTCCTCGTCCATCTCAGGTGAGTAAGCACCAACCTCACCCAGAGCTCCCTGTTGGTCACATGTTCGTTTTAGTAACTTTCCCCTTGTTTTCTCCCTCTTTCCAGCATAAGGCGCTAGTCGATTCAGGCGCAGCTGGAAACTTTATGGATCATGGGCTCGCATTAAGGCTAGGGATTCTCCTGGTGTCATTGGACCAACCTTTCCCCGTGCACTCCTTAGATAGCAGACCATTAGGGTCAGGACTGGTCAGGGAGGCCACGGTGCCACTGGACATGGTAACGCAGGGGGATCATGGGGAACGGATTAGTCTCTTCCTCATTGATTCTCCTGCGTTTCCGGTGGTGCTGGGGATTCCCTGGCTGGCCAATCACAATCCCAATATTTTGTGGAGACAGGGGGCTCTCAGAGGGTGGTCAGAGGAGTGCTCAGGCAGGTGTAAGGGAGTTTCCATCGGTGCGACGACGGTGGAGAGTCCAGACCAGGTTTCCACTGTGCGCATTCCCTCAGAATATGCCGATTTGGCTATCGCCTTCTGTAAAAAGAGGGCGACCCGATTACCACCTCATCGACGAGGGGATTGCGTGATAAATCTCCAGGTAAACGCTGCACTTCCCAGGAGTCACGTGTACCCATTGTCACAGGAGGAGACGTTGGCTATGGAAACATATGTCACGGAATCTCTGAGACAGGGGTATATTCGGCCCTCCATGTCACCCGTCTCCTCGAGTTTCTTTTTCGTGAAGAAAAAGGATGGAGGGTTGCGTCCGTGCATTGATTATCGAGGTCTAAATTCCATCACAGTAGGGTTCAGTTACCCACTACCTCTCATCGCTACGGCGGTGGAATCATTTCACGGCGTGCGTTTTTTCATGAAACTGGACCTCAGGAGCGCGTACAATCTGGTGCGTATCCGGGGAGGAGACGAGTGGAAAACCGCATTTAGTACCACATCGGGCCACTATGAGTACCTCGTCATGCCGTACGGGTTAACCTGTTGGGGCTAGGGGGCAGTATTTTCACGGCTGGATAAAAAAACGTACCCGATTTAATCTGGTTACTACTCCTGCCCAGTAACTAGAATATGCATATAATTATTATGTATGGATAGAAAACACCCTAAAGTTTCTAAAACTGTTTGAATGGTGTCTGTGAGTATAACAGAACTCATTTGGCAGGCAAAACCCTGAGACATTTTCTGACAGGAAGTGGATACCTGATGTGTTGAATTACCTTTAAGCCTATGCCATTGAAACACACAGGGGTTGATTAATGTTTTGGCACTTCCTATTGCTTCCACTAGATGTCACCAGCCTTTACAAAGTGTTTTGAGTCTTTTACTGTGAGATCTGACCGAACAAGAGCCATGGAACGGTGATGGCCGATTAGACTCTGGTGCGCGAGTTCATGTTGGGTACCCTCGTTCCAATACGTTATAAAAGAGAATGCATTCGTCCACCTTGAATATTATTCATGTTTTGGTTAAAAAAGGCACTAATGATTTATGCTATACAACGTTTGACATGTTTGAACGAACGTAAATATATTTTTTCCCCTCGTTCATGACGAGAAGTCCGGCTGGCTTAGATCATGTGCTAACAACACGGATCTTTTTGGATATAAATGATGAGCTTTTTTGAACAAAACTACATTCGTTATGGACCTGGGATTCCTGGAAGTGACATCTGATGAAGAGAATCAAAGGTAATGGATTATTTACATAGTATTTTCGATTTTAGATCTCTCCAACATGGCCGTTTGTCTGTATAGCAAAGCATATTTTTCTGGGCGCAGTGCTCAGATTATTGCAAAGTGTGATTTCCCAGTAAGGTTATTTTTAAATCTGGCAAGTTGATTGCGTTCAAGAGATGTAAATCTATAATTCTTTAAATGACAATATAATATTTTACCAATGTTTTCTAATTTTAATTATTTAATTTGTGGTGCTGACTTGACTGCCGGTTATTGGAGGGAAACGATTTCCTCAACATCAATGCCATAGTAAAACGCTGTTTTTGGATATAAATATGAACTTGATAGAACTAAAAATGCATGCATTGTCTAACATAATGTCCTAGGAGTGTCATCTGATGGAGATTGTAAAAGGTTAGTGCATCATTTTAGCTGGTTTTATGGTTTTGGTGACCCTGTCTTTGAATTGACAAAACATTACACACAGCTATTGTCAATGTACTCTCCTAACATAATCTAACTTTATGCTTTCGCCGTAAAACCTTTTTGAAATTGGACAACCTGGTTAGATTAAGGAGATGTTTATCTTTCAAAGGGTGTAAGATAGTTGTATGTTTGAAAAATTTGAATTTTGACATTTATTTGGTTTCAAATTTGCCGCTCTTGAAATGCACCTGCTGTTGATAGGGTGCACCACGGGTGGCACGCTAGCGTCCCACATAGCCCCAAGACGTTAAAGAATGCTCCAGCCGTCTTTCAATCCTTTGTTGACGAGATTCTCAGGGACCTGCACGGACAGGGGGTGGTGGTGTATATTGACGACATCTTGATTTATTCCGCCACCCGCGCCACGCATGTCTCCCTGGTGCGCAAGGTGCTTGAGCGACTGCTGGAGAATGACCTGTACGTCAAGGCTGAGAAATGTGAGTTTTTCAAACGAGCCGTTTCCTTCCTGGGGTATCGCATTTCCACCTCGGGGGTGGTGATGGAGGATGACCGCGTTAAAGCCGTGCGTAATTGGCCGACTCCGACCACGGTAAAGGAGGTGCAGCGGTTTTTAGGGTTTGCCAATTACTACCGGAGGTTTATCCGGGGCTTTGGTCAAGTTGCTGCTCCCATTACCTCACTGCTGAAGGGGGGTCCGGCGCCCTTGCGCTGGTCAGCAGAGGCGAACAGAGCGTTCAGTCGCCTGAAGGAGCTGTTTACCGTCGCTCCAGTGCTGGCTCATCCGGATCCCTCTTTGGCATTCATAGTGGAGGTGGACGCGTCCGAGACTGGGGTGGGGGCCGTGCTATCACAACGCTCGGGCACGCCACCCAAACTCCGCCCGTGCGCTTTCTTCTCTAGGAAGCTAGGGCCGGCGGAGCAGAACTATGATGTGGGGGACATGGAGTTGTTAGCTTTGGTCTAGGCTTTGAAAGTGTGGTGACATTGGCTTGAGGGGGCAAAGCACCCTTTCCTCATCTGGACTGACCTCCGTAACCTCGAGTACATCCGGGCAGCTAGGAGACTGAATCCGCGTCAGGCCAGGTGGGCCATGTGCTTTACCCGTTTCCGGTTCACCATCTCTTATCGGCCAGGTTCACTGAACACGAAGGCCGACGCACTGTCCCGCCTATATGACACCGAGGAGAGGGCCATCGATCCGGCTCCCATTCTTCCGGCGTCGTGTTTGGTAGCTCCGGTGGTATGGGAGTTGGACGCGGAGATTGAGCGGGCGTTAAGGTCGGAACCTGCACCATCGCAGTGTCCGACAGGTGTTCAGTACGTACCGCTTGGTCTCCGTGATCGATTGATTCGATGGGCCCATAATCTCCCCTCTTCGGGTCACCCTGGGATCGAGAGGACAGTGCGGAACCTGAGGGGGAAGTACTGGTGGCCCACCTTGGGTAAGGACGTGCGGTTTTATGTTTCCTCCTGCTCGGTGTGCGCTCAGAGCAAGGCTCCTCGACACCTGCCTAGAGGGAAATTACACCCCCTTCCCGTTCCACAGCGGCCGTGGTCACACTTATCAGTGGACTTCCTCACTGACCTTCCCGTATCACAGGGGAACACCACTATCCTGGTCGTTGTGGATCGGTTCTCGAAGTCCTGTCGTCTCATCCCGTTGCCCGGTCTCCCTACGGCTCTGCAGACTGCGGAGGCCCTGTTTACCCATGTCTTCCGGCACTATGGGGTGCCCGAGGACATCGTTTCTGATCGGGGTCCCCAGTTCACGTCCAGAGTTTGGAGGGCGTTCATGGAACGTTTGGGGGTCTCGGTCAGCCTGACCTCGGGTTTCCACCCCGAGAGTAATGGGCAGGTGGAGAGGGTGAACCAAGAGGTGGGTAGGTTTCTAAGGACGTATTGCCAGGACCGGCCCAGAGAATGGGCGAGATACGTGCCATGGGCAGAAATAGCCCAGAATTCTCTACGGCACTCATCAACCAACATGTCACCGTTCCAGTGCGTGTTGGGCTACCAGCCGGTCCTGGCTCCATGGCACCAGAGCCAGACCGAGGCTCCTGCGGTGGAGGATTGGGTGCAGCGCTCGAAGGACACCTGGAGAGCCGTCAAAGACGCACTTACAAAGGCGAGTGGACGGCAGAAGAAGAGCGCTGACCAGCACCGCAGTGAGACCCCTGTGTTTGCACCAGGGGATCAAGTCTGGCTCTCGGCTAGAAACCTGCCCCTCCGCTTGCCCTGCCGGAAGCTGGGCCCGCAGTGTGTAGGGCCGTTTAAAGTCCTGAGGAGGATAAACGAGGTGTGTTACCGGTTACAACTTCCATCTTACTACCGTATTAACCCCTCGTTTCATGTGTCTCTCCTCAGGCCGGTGGTGGCTGGTCCCATGCAGGAAGGTGAGGTGCCGGAGGTTCCTCCCCCCCCCCCCCGCTGGACATTGGGGGGTCCCCGGCGTATAAAATACGCGCCATTCTGGACTCCAGACTTCGGGGGCGGGGCCTACAGTACCTCGTCGACTGGGAGGGGTACGGCGCGGAGGAGAGGTGCTGGGTACCCAGGAGGGACATTTTGGACCCTCCACTACTGAGGGAGTTCCACCGCCTTCATGGGGATCGCCCTGCGCCTCGTCCTCCGGGTCGCCCTCGAGGTCGGTGGCGGCGCGCGCGGGAGCCGCGCGTCAGGAGGGGGGTACTGTCACGAATCCCACCGAAGGTGGCTCCCCTGCCTGCTCGGGCGGCGCTCGGCGGTCGTCGTCACCGACCTACTAGCCGCCGCTGATCCTTTTTTCCTTTTCGTTTGGTTTGTCTTATTGGTTGCACCTGTTCCTCATTTGTCTTTTGATTTTGGTTATTTAAGCCTCGTTAGCCCGCCCAGTGTTGTGCGGGATTATTTAGCATCAGGTTGTGTTTTGTATTTGGATGTGCTGGCGATCTACTACTGTTCTATTTTCATGCATGCTGTGCACCTGTTGTTTGGGCACTTTGCATTTTTCACGCCCGTTGTGTTGGCGTCGATCGTGTTGTGTTTTTATTGAATAAACACACAGTTCCTTACCTCTGCTCTCTGCGCCTGACTCCTACCACCACTCCTAGCAACGACTGACATTGTGTCTGATTTTCACATTTAAGTCAGGACTGAGACTAGACCACTGAGGAACACTCAACACATCTTGGAAAGCCATTATTGTGTGTAATTCTTGCTGAAAAATAAAACTCTATCCCATGTTTAGGTAAGATAGTCAAGTGTTAGCTAGCTACATTTTCAGATATTACACGTTTTCTAATTTTGACAGAAAGTGGTTTCATTTCAAGCTAAAGTGTACTATAAGCTTGTTAGCTAACTGGCTCCCTAGCTGACATTATTATTTGTTTCCCAGAGCTAGCTAACATTGAACATGGTTGGTTAGCTCCCAGCACTGTGGCATTGTTGGCACTGTTTATTGTTTAACTAGGTAACGTAGGTTGGCTGGCTGGCTCGTTAGCTAACGTTACGTGACGTGTGTAAAACACCCGTTGAATATGGCCGGTGTCAGTAAACGTCTGCAAAAAAGCATAACAAAATTATTGCCAGCAGACCTGGTTAGGCTGTTTCATGTTATCCAAAGGTAAATAAATAATCGGTCAGAGTGTCAAATGTGAGCTTCGAGAGTGAAACGAGATGGGTGGGCCTAAGGCTTAGGGTGAGGTTTGGAACTCTCTTTCTTATTGGTCTATGAACTAATTTACTGCATGGACAATCACATTTTTTACTGCACTTTGCATTTAGCTTTTTACATGGGCTTTGCTCCTTTCGTGTTTCTTTTGATCCTGACAAACTCACCAGACCCTGCCAAAGACAAGTATACCTATAACATGATGCTACCACCAACATACTTGAAAATACAGAGTTTCACTCTGTGTTGTGTTGTATTTGAATTTTTACAAATGTTGCCCTAAGACAGTGTTTCCCAACTCCAGTCCTTGAGTAAACTCAAAAGCACACATTTTTGTTGTAGCCCCAGACAAACTCACCTGATTCAAGTCATTAAGGGCTTGATGATTCATTGACAAGGAGTTGGGAAACACTGCCTTAAGAGTTGTGCAAGATTGGTAGAATCTTATTCAAAATTATTCACAGCTTTGAATGGCTGCCAAAGGTGCACCAAGTATTAACTCTGGGGTGTGAAGACATATGGAATCATTACATCCTCATTTTGAACATCTTTTTCTTTAACTTTGAAAAAATGTGGAGTCGGTTGTGTAGCTCGATAAGGAAAAAAATTTATGGAATCCCTTTTTAGATAACATTTTTAGGCAGGAAAATGTGAATACTGCAAGGGGAGTGTAGACTATGTGAGTAGATACACACACACACACACACACACACACACACACACACACACACACACACACACACACACACACACACACACACAGACTCTCTAATTTACAGTGAATGGCAGTAAAATGTTTGGCCGCATACAGATGTACTGTATACTGTATGTTCTATTGGACCTAGTATACAGTGGCGTCCGGGATGATTGGATCCCTTGATAAAGATGGGAAAAAAAGAACACTGAGCTATATTGTATGCTCAAAAACCTCATACCAATGGTCAAGCATGGTGGTGGTAGTGTGATGGTTTAAGGATTCTTTGCTGCCTCCGGACCTGGACGACTTGCCTTAAATAGAAAGAACCATGAATTCTGCACTGTATCAGAGAATTCTACAGGAGAATGTCAAGCCATCCGTCTGTGAGCTGAAGTGAAAACTCACAAATGCCACTCAGTTAAAGCAGTCCTCCAAAGTTCCTCCACAGCGATGTGTGAGACTGATCAACAACTACAGGAATCATTTGGTTGCAGTCATTGCAGCTTAAGATGGCACAACCAGTTATTGAGTGTAAGGGGTCAATTACTTTTTCACACAGGGGAATTGGGTGTTGCATAACTTTGTTAATTAAATAAATAAATGAAATAAGTATGTAACTGTTGTGTATGTAATTTGTTCACTCAGATTCCCTTTATATAATATTAGGTTTTGGTTCAAAAGCTGATAACATTCAGTATAAAGAATATGCAAAAGTAGAGACAATTAGAAAGGGGGCAATTACTTTTTCACGGCACTGTATTTCCACACTGTGAGGTTACTGTGATATAGTGAAAATTATGCTAATGCTCTTTTAGTGTAAGAGCTGTTTGAAAAGACCCCCTGAAATTTCAGCTTGTTAGCATGGTATGGGATTTTGGACCATCTGGCGACATCACCAGGCAGTATAAGTTAATCAGAGGAGGCTGGTGGGAGGAGCTATAGGAGGATGGGCTCATTGTAATGGCTGGAATGGATTTGATGGAACCAAGTCAAACGTGGTTTCCATATGTTTGATACTGTTCCATTTATTCCATTCCAGCCACTACAATGCGCCTGTCTTGCTATAGCTCCTCCCACCAGCCTTTTCTGAAGTTAATGGACCAATAACAAAGACAGTTTGCCCTCTTCTTTCCTCTCTCATTTTCAAGTTACATATCCCTCCTATTAGGCTCCTTCAATTAGGCCCCTCACTCAGGTGTACTCCCAGACAGTCTTAGCAAAATTGTGGAATAAGAAATTGCTTTTTGCCAATAAGCTATTTTTTTGCAATTTTAATTGAAAACAATCACAGTAAGGTACTTAATTTGATTTGATATTAAAAAAAAAACGGCTGCGTTGGACCTTTAAGGTCAACGGCATCAGTACCAGGACATGTAGGCCAAGAACCTGGTTGCCTCTGCCAGGATGGCTGAACCTTGGCACAAGTGGATCTTCCACAAGACATAAACCCCAAGCACACTTCAAAATCTAGAAAGAAATGGTTATTTGACCACAAAATCTACATTTTGCTATGGCCATCTCAGTCTCCGGACTTGAACTCCATTGATAACCTGTGGTTTGAATTAAAGCAGAGCCGTCGGGAAACAAGTGATGAGACAGCATTTGCCCCGGTACTTCACAGGCAATCAGTTCCTAAAGTGATCGCCAGGATACCAACCTCTGGTGGGCCAGATAGAGACCAGGACAACAACACAAGGTTAGTGGGTTTTATGACTTACACATCAAAAATAATTGTTACAAAATCGACCGTGTATAGTGTTAAATGTACCCCTACCTTCCATAAAGCTTACAGAATGAATAATTGTAGAGCATTGTAATCAGATGAACAAATAATGCGTTTATGACAAAATTGAACTACAGAATCTATTGAAGTTGTTGTCTCTGTCTCTTTTGACATCAAATTCAGAATGAATAATAACTAGGTTTGTGGTAGTTTGAAAGGGTTTGATCCACCTTAGGCCAGAAGTCTTTCCAATTCACATGACCCGACAAGAAAAACTCCAGCACTAAAATCATAGCACAGATTAAGGGATAATAATATTTGTCATAGCCTACAAATAGGACACAGTTTTACTTGACCAGGTCATGAGATCAGGAAAAACTCCAGGCCACAAGAAAAGATGCGTATATCAATCAGTCAATCAAATTTATTTATAAACATTATTTATAAACATCAGCTGATGTCACAAAGTGCTGTACAGAAACCCAGCCTAAAACCCCAAACAGCAAGCAATGCAGGTGTAGAAGCACGGTGGCTAGGAAAAACTCCCTAGAAAGTCCAAAACCTAGGAAGACATCTAGAGAGGAACCAGGCTATGAGGGGTGGCCAGTCCTCTTCTGACTGTGCCGGGTGGAGATTATAACAGAACATGGCCAAGATGTTAAAATGTTCATAGATGACCAGCAGGGTCAAATAATAATAATAATCACAGTGGTTGTCGAGGGTACATTTTGCCACACAACTTTTGAACCTGTGGTGCCACCTCTGAATTGAAGAGGGCAGTCCATAAGCGCAGATGAAGGATATCAAGGAACTGGAAAGATTAGGTATGGAGGAATGGTCTAAGATCCCTCCAAATGTGTTCTCCAATCTCATTAAATAAAAAATTGAAACAGACCCATTGCTGGAGTAGTGAAAACAGGGGTGCTAATAATTTTGAGCCCTGTCTTTTAGAGATTTTGCTATATCAGTTGTTAAACAAAATACATTTTTTCTGAGCAATTGTATTTAAAATATACACTACCATTCAAAAGTTTGGGGTCACTTAGAAATGTCTTTGTTTTTTAAAGAAAAGCAAACTTTTTGTCCATTTAAAATAACATCAAATTGATCAGAAATACAGTGCAGACATTGTTCATGTTGTAAATGACCATTGTAGCTGGAAACTGCAGATTTTTTATGGAATATCTACATAGGCGTACAGAGGCCCATTATCAGCAAGCATCACTCCTGTGTTCCAATGGCACGTTGTGTTAGCTAATCCAAGTTTATAATTTTAAAGGCTAATTGATCGTTAGAAAACACCTATGTTAGCACAGCTGAAAACTGTTGTGCTGATTAAGGAAGCAATACAACTGGCCACCTTTAGACTAGTTGAGTATCTGGAGCGTCAGCATTTGTGGGTTTGATTACAGGCTCAAAATGGCCAGAAACAAAGTACTTTCTTCTGAAACTCATCAGTCTATTCTTGTTCTGAGAAATGAAGGCTGTTCCATGCGAGAAATTGCCAAGAAACTGAAGATCTCGTACAACGCTGTGTACTACCCCCTTCACAGAACAGCCCAAACTGGCTCTAACCAGACTAGAAAGAGGAGTGGGAGGCTCCGGTGCACAATTGAGCAAGAGGACAAGTACATTTGAGTGTCTAGTTTGAGAAACAGATGCTTCACAAGTCCTCAACTGGCAGCTTCATTAAATAGTTCCTGCAAAATACCAGTCTCAACGTCAACAGCGAAGAGATCACTCCAGGATGCTGGCCATCTTGGTCAATTACCAAGATGAACGTTCCTGAGTGGCCTAGTTATACTCTAGTTTTGAGTTAAATCAGCTTGATAATCTATGGATTTCTAGCAGTGATCAACCACCAACTTGACAGAGCTTGAAGAATTTGCAAAATAATAATGGGCAAATATTGTACAATCTAGGTGTTCAAAGCTCTTAGTGATTTACCCAGAAATGCTGTAATCGCTGTCAAATGTGTTTCTAACATGTATTGTCAAGGGGGGTGAATACTTATCTAATCAAGATATATTTGTGTTTTATTTTTCATAATGTTTTTATAACTGTTAGACGTATTCTTCAACTTCGACATTACAGAGTATTTTGTGTAGATCGTTGATCAAATGTAAAAAATATATATTTTAATCTCACTGTGTAACATAACAAAACGTGGAAAAAGTTAAGGGGTGTGAATACTTTCTGAAGGCACTGTACATATACAGATATAGTATGTGGATCTATGCGGTAAGCTCCAAAAGTATTGGGACAGTGACAAATGTGTTGTTGTTTTGGCTCTACACTCTAGCACTTTGGATTTGAAATGATATGACTACGGAGTTAAAGTGCAGACTGTCACATTTCATTTGAAGGTATTTTCATCCATATCGGGTGAACGGTTTAGAAATTACAGTATAGTTTGTACATATACCCCCATTTTAGTGGACCAAAAGTATTGGGACAAATTCACTTATGTGTATTAGTCAAAAGTTTAGTATTTGGTCCAATATTCCTAGAACACAATGATCACATCAAACTTGTGATTCTACAAACCTGGTTGATGCATTTCTGTGGCAAAATGCTTAGGGCAGAAACACAGATAAATAAAATATACCTTATGTCATTTGAAGTAACTTTCCAGTATTTCTAGATTTCTATGAAGTATACTGAACAAAAATATAAACGCAACATGTAAAGTGTTATTCTCATGTTTCATGAGCTGAAATAAAAGATCGCAGAAATGTTCCATGTGCACAAAAAGCTTTTTTCTGTTCAATTTTGTGCAAAAATGTGTTTGCATCCCTATTAGTGATCATATTTCCTTTACCAAGATAATCCATCCATCTGTAAGGTGTGTCATATCAATAAATAAAAGGCCACTCTAAAATGTGCAGTTTTGTCACACAACACAATGCTTCAGATTTATCAAGTTTTGAGAGGAGAGACCATGCAGTTGGCATGCTGACTGCGGGAATGTCCACCATAGCTGTTGCCAGAGAATTTAATGTTTATTTATCTACCATAAGCTGCCTCCAATGTCGTTTTAGAGAATTTGGCAGTACGTCCAACCAGCTTTACAACCGCAGCCCACTTGTAACCACGCCAGATCAAGACCTCCACATCCGGCTTCTTCACCTGGGGGATCCTCTGAGATCAGCCACCCATTTTTACATTTTACATTTTAGTCATTTAGCAGACGCTCTTATCCAGAGCGACTTACAAATTGGTGCATTCACCTATAATATCCAGTGGAACAACCACTTTACAATAGTGCATCTAAATCTTTTAAGGGGGGGGTTAGAAGGATTACTTTATCCTATCCCAGGTATTCCTTGGAGAGGTGGGGTTTCAGGTGTCTCCGGAAGGTGGTGATTGACTCCGCTGTCCTGGCGTCGTGAGGGAGCTTGTTCCACCATTGGGGTGCCAGAGCAGCGAACAGTTTTGACTGGGCTGAGCGGGAACTGTGCTTCCTCAGAGGTAGGGAGGCGAGCAGGCCAGAGGTGGATGAACGGAGTGCCCTTGTTTGGGTGTAGGGCCTGATCAGAGCCTGAAGGTACGGAGGTGCCGTTCCCCTCACAGCTCCGTAGGCAAGCACCATGGTCTTGTAGCGGATGCGAGCTTCGACTGGAAGCCAGTGGAGAGAGCGGAGGAGCGGGGTGACGTGAGAGAACTTGGGAAGGTTGAACACCAGACGGGCTGCGGCGTTCTGGATGAGTTGTAGGGGTTTAATGGCACAGGCAGGGAGCCCAGCCAACAGCGAGTTGCAATAATCCAGACGGGAGATGACAAGTGCCTGGATTAGGACCTGCGCCACCCAGCTGATGAAAGTGTGGGTTTGCACAACCAAAGAATTTCTGCACAAACTGTCAGAAACCGTCTCAGGGAAGCTCATCTGCGTGCTCATCATCCTCACCAGGATCTTGACCTGACTGCAGTTCGGTGTCATAATCAACTTCAGTGGGCAAATGCTCACTTTGGATGGCCACTGGCACACTGGAGAAGTGTGTTCTTCACAGATGAATCCAGGTTTCAACTGTATTGGGCAGATGTCAGACAGTTTGTATCACCCCATGTCGTGTAGGTGAGCGGTATGCTGATGTCAACGTTGTGAACAGAGTGCCCCATGGTAGCGGTGGGGTTATGGTATGGACAGGCATAAGCTAAGGACAATGAACACAATTGAATTTTATTGATGACAATTTGAATGCACAGAGATACCGTGACAAGATCCTGAAGCCATTCATCAGCCGCCATCACCTCATGTTTCAGCATGATAATGCATTGCCCCATGTCGCAAGGATCTGTACACAATTTCTGGAAGCTGAAAATTTCCCAGTTCTTCCATGGCCTGCATATTCACCAGACATGCCACCCATTGAGCATGTTTGGTATGCTCTGGATTGACGCGTAGGACAGAGTGTTCCAGTTCCTGCCAATATCCAGAAACTTTGCACAGCCATTCAAGAGGAGTTGGGCAACATCCCACAGGCCACAATCAACAGCCTGATCAACTCTATGCGAAGGAGATGTCGTGCTGCAAGAGGCAAATGGTGGTCACACCAGATACTGACTGGTTTTCTGATCCTCGCCCCCACCTTTTTTTTATGTATCTGTATTCTCAGTCATGTGAAATTCCTAGATTAGGGTCTGGTACACTTTTTTCAAGTGACTGATTTCCTTATATGAACTATAACTCAGTATAATCTTTGAAATTGTTGCATGTTGCGTTTATATTTTTGTTCAGTGTATGAGTTATATTACAGTATGAGTTCAAATGTTTTCCCTTCCAATTTCTTTATTAAGTATGTTAAAAAGCAGCTTTTCTGTGATGGAATTGTGTGGGCGTACCCAAACAACAAAATGGTCACGCCCTGACCTTAGACAGCCTTTTTATTCTCTATTTTGGTTAGGTCAGGGTGTGACTAGGGTGGGTACTCTAGTTTTTGTATTTCTATGTTGGCCTGGTATGGTTCCCAATCAGAGGCAGCAGTCTATTGTTGTCTCTGATTGGGTATCATATTTAGGCAGCCTTTTCCCACCTGTTGTTTGTGGGATTTTGTATTGTAGCTTTTAGCCCTAAAACGTTTCGTTGGTTACTCTTTATTGTTTTGTTGCCGGTTATCGAAATAAAAATGATCTTGGTCCGACCATCATTACAATGACGTTCGTTACAGGTGCGGGCGTGTACCGGTCATTAAAGATATTCACAAGAGTAGAGCGCTGATTGGCTGGCTCATACTCCTCAGGAGTATGACATCATACTCTATGAGGAAGTAGCAAGCATATTTTAAACAGTCTGTTGAGATCCAAGTTTGAGGAGGGGCTTTTTTTGTGTTTTTTTCTCCAATTTATGCTTTTGCCACAAATACATGTATGGGATGAGTCAACAACATTATTTGGGTATGAGTTAACAGAATACGAACCTTTAAAAGTGAGATTTTCAATGGGCATGTACTCTAATTAGACAGAAGAGGCCTTCACATGTATGACTGTAGGAGCTTTAAAAACAGACCTTGGAGTTGGATGTGTATCAATGCATCTAATCATGCACCAAAAAACAAATTTCCCCTCCTATCACGTGTGCTGGAAAAACTGAATGTGTGGGTCTTCTGATCTCTGTGAGTAAACTTTTACACACTACAATATAGGAGGTGAGGAGATATGGTGTTATACAATGGGCTAAGGCATGTGAGGCTAGGTACACAAGCAGGCAGCCTGTATTTTTCAAGTTTATGGATATTTTTACCTTAACTTTAGCCAGGAGCTCTAAAAGCAGGAGTAAACATCTTAGACGTCTGAACTCTGTGTACACTTGTTAACTAGACCGACCTCCCTTTGTGTCTCACACTGTGAGTAATTGTGCCACACGCTTCCCAACTGCAAATCCCCACAGGCAGTATTTGTACAATCCCTTATTGGACAACAGCTTACTCTGCTGTTTATGGCCTCCTCTCTAAATTGCCCCAACTGATTCATAATTTTAGATGAAACAGGAGCGTGTCCGTGGCTCAGGCCAGGTTTTACCCTGGGCTCAGCCCCTAAATAAACCCCATTAATCATGTTTTTGGGAAGAGGGATGAAGGGATGGAGAGAAGGATGAGGAAGAGGGAGGAGGGGGGATGGAAATCTCCTGTTGTCTGCCCATGTCGGGCGATGCATTAATGAGGCTCATGCAGGGAACAGAGGCTGGGGCTGGGGTTGTAATGGAGTCCTCCTGGAATTGATGGGCTTGTTTGTAAAGGGGGTGAAACAGGACACCTCTGATCTCTCCCTCATAATAGGGAATAACACTAGCACTGAGGCTGGGGCTGGATATGAAACATCAAACTGGGTTTTGGCAACAGTCCAATCATATAAATAGTGCATACGGCTACTTTGTCTTCGATATGGAACTACATGGACATACACACAAACATGGATGCATTCGCATACGCTTACAAACACAGACGGACACAAAACCTATAGAAGCATTTGAACCGAAATGTTTACATTGGTGCCTTGTTAAACATTAGTTTCTGAGCTTTACAGCGTGCCCTATTTACAGCATTTAGCAATTAGAAGGAATGCTCAGATCAAATATGAAAAAACAAACACTGGCAGTTATCATTTTATAATCTCCTGAATGTAAATTAATGTTTGATTTTGCTCATGCAAATTAAAATTTAAATTAACCGCAAAAAAAAAAAAAGTCTGGGACTTGGCGAAGCATTGCTTGTCTATTGTTTCCTCCAATGGAAATAAATTACAAATATGCAAATAACATTTTACATTGGAGATAATGATGGTGCTCAGAGACAGAGAGAGAGAGAGCATCCTTAACATGCAAATACACCACTTTGTTTTCTTTTGCAAAGATCAATCATAATTGGGCAGGTACACACAATCACATGCAGTAATTTGATGACACATTTTATTTTTGGATGGCAAACCCAAAATACTCCCTTTCTCCATGTGCTAGGCCTAATTTGTGTGTTCTGCATTTCATTGACTTCACTGGCAAACAAACGTGTGCTTTTGAAGCTTCTCCAGTGTTGATGGCACAACAGCACGGGGTGATAAAGCATTTGTTCCACCAATTCGGTACTCACTGGAACACTTCAATGATACACGCCAAATGCCTGTCCCTTTGAAATCTACATGACAAACTCCTCCACCTGTCTGCATTTCATTTCTGAAAACTACACAACTGTAGTGACATAGATTGATGTAATAATAACTATCAAGAAAACTCATACTAACTGAAAAAGAGTGGTTGACTCCGATAGAGGTGCCACTTTAGATATACTGTCCCGGCGTCCCGGTAAGAGGATGGAAATGACCAGTAGGAGACAGGTGTACAGAACACACATTTATTGCTACACTTCAGACAGGCACACACACACAGCAAATAAGAAGGAGGATAGGCTAGTGGAGGTGTAAGTGATAGTCTAGGGAACACAAGAAAATACAGCATGTATTACCGTAGTATGGATAGTAAGGGCAAGTTAGCATCAGTGTTGGTGGCTACAAAGACTACAATGCAAACAAGCGGCCATGTTGGATGTGGCTATGACCATTTCAGGAAGTGCCTGGGGCGTGGTGACGTCACTGGTCGGCCATTTTAGGTAAGGATATACAATGACACGACTGGCAGCCATCTTGCTCAAGAAAGCAATGGGTAGATATTTTATCTCATGGCCTGAACATAAATGTACACAGAACTATGCCAAAGGGCAGACTGTGTGAAGTATGTAACATGGGATCACAGAAGGAGGCAATCCTGACATATACACATCCTAAGGAAGCATATACTGTATAAGCATCTACTAGCAGAGCAATAGCAGAATATAACATGTATACAGGTCAAATGCACACATGAACCTGAACAAAGTCCACGTGCATGTTCAGGGATGCACTAACACACGTTTAGGGTAGTCCAGGGAAGGCTTGTCCGTTCAGGAAAGGTTCAGTTATGAGTTGTAGTGAAGGACAGGAGATTACAGAGATCTTTTTAACCTGCCCTCCTGAAAACAACTAAAGCACAAGCAGGAATGCGGGTATGTTATCCCCAGCAGGTAGAGCCAGTGACTGGCTGGGGCTTGTCAGCTGACTGAGTTCCCTGGCAAACTCGTCCCTAACACATAGGTACCATTGAACAACAGGGTCAGGCTGAGGCGCGGATGGTAGACCACCTCATTAGTAAAAGTCGCATAGTTTGTCTCTATGAGAGAGGGTTTGAGAGAGGGGTTTTAACACTAACAAATAATTTATCTGTATTAAAACCTAACTCTCCCTTATACATAACAAATACACCAAGCTCTTCTTCTCTCATCATTTAAAGATTAAATCTAAGTTTCAAGAGGCTGCTACTGCAACTTATACAGTAGTAATTAATATCCACCAGCAGATTGCCGCCTCGACCAGGATTCATGATTAAAAATGAATGCCGTATACATATATAAAGACTGTCTGTGCTCGCAAGTTGACTATTCCAAGGAGAGTGCATGGAGCAGTGTTGGGAGGTGGTCAAGTCCTCTCTCTCTGTTGGTGGGGTGAGTGTGTGAGGAGTGTGTTTTCAGATGTTTTCTGGCCTGATGTTGCCTTCCCTGCCCTCCTCACACTCCCATTGGTCCCAGTGAACTCCCACAAAGGGAAAGGGATGTTACCAAATGAATCACACATGTCCAAGTCAAACATGTTAGAGTGTAGAGAAATATCAACACTGAACCCTGCAATCAAACATTAAAAGAAAGTGTGGTGTATATGTATGTGCATGTGTGTGCTGTATGACCGTGTGTTGGGGTTAGGGTAAGAGTATGGGTTAGGCTTAGGTTTGGGGGTTAGGGAAAATAGGATTTTGAATGGGACTGAATTGTGTCCCCCCACAAGGTTAGCTGTACAAGAGTGTGTGTGTGTGTGTGTGTGTGTGTGTGTGTGTGTGTGTGTGTGTGTGTGTGTGTGTGTGTGTGTGTGTGTGTGTGCGTGCGTGCGTGCGTGCGTGCGTGCGTGCGTGCGTGCGTGCATTAGAGTTGGGCGGTATACCATATTCCAGGGAATTTTGAAATACCTATGGTACGATTTTCAAATCCGTTGAAACTATTTATTTTACGTTTTTTATTCAACTGTAATATTTACAGTGGGATCTGAAAATATTGACACCCTTGACTAAAAATGACTATAAAATAAATAATTCAAATAGTGAGCTATATTGCATAGTCCAAAAAAACGGGGAAATCCTATTATTTTGGACTAATACCAATTCAGATTCAGATTCAAAGTGTTTAATAGTCACATGAATAAAAATGTTTTTTATGGATGTCGATAGGGGAAGTAGCAGCGGGAAGGGGGTAGCAGGTAGCTGACTAGTGGTGGCTATTCAGCAGCCTGAGGGTAGAAACTATTGCCCGGTCTTTCCGTTTTTGCCATGATGGTCCTGTACTGCCTGCATCTGAGTGATTGAAGCGGGGAGAACATGGCATGGCTTCGGTGGCTAAGGTCCCTGATGAGCTTCTTGGCTTTCCTGTGACACCTGGTGTTGTAGGTGTCCTGTAGGGCAGGCAGTGTGCACCCAATGGTGCGTTCAGCTGCGCGTATCACCCTCTGAAGAGCCTTGTGGTCCGCGGCGGTGGAGTTGCCATACCAGGCTGTGATGCAGCCCGACGGTATGTTCTTGATGGTGCTCCTGTAGAACACTGCGAGGGCACTCGGGGACAGGCCAAATTTCTACAACATCCTGAGGTTGAAGAGTTTCTGTCGTGCCTTCTTCACTATGGTGTCCGTGTGGTTAGACCTTTTCAGATTCTCTGAGATGTGTACGCCGAGGGATTTGAAGTTATTGACCATCTCCACTTTGGCCCAATTGATGAGGATGGGGGCTTGTCCAGCCTGGTTACTCCTGAAGTCCACAATCAGCTCTGCTTTGTTTTGCTAACGTTGAGGGAGAGGTTGTTTTCACCTGGCACCACACCATCAGATTGCCTTCCTCCTCCCTGTAGGCTGTATCGTCGTTGTTGGTTATCAGGCCTACTACTGTCGTGTCGTCAGCGAACTTGATGATGGCCTTGGAACTGTGTGAGGCCACGCATATCATGGGTATACAGGGAATACAGGAGGGGATTGAGGATGTAATGAGCTACTAGGCAACTCACATATGCATACCTTTTGACCAGGTGGGTAAGGGCAGTGTGCAGTGCAATGGCGATTGTGTCGTCCGTGGATCTGTCAGGGCGGTAGATGAAATGGAGAGGGTTGAGTGTGTTGGGGAGGGAGGAGGTGCTATGGTGTTTGACTAGCCTCTCGAAGCACGGAAGTGAGTGCTACTGGTTGGTAGTCATTCAGGTCAGTTATTTTCCCTTTCTTGGGCACAGGGATGATAGTGGACATCTTGAAGCAGGTGGATATAGAGGCCTGAGCTAGGGAGGGATTGAAAATGTCAGAGAACACAACAGCCAGCTGGTCTGCACATGCTCTGAGGGCCGGCAACCTTGCGAGGGTTAACACGTTTGAATGACTTACATACATCCTCAGTGGAGACTGTGAGTGTGTAGGCCACGTTGTCATTGGGGGCTCTCCTCAGCAGCTCAGGATGTATTTATTTTAATGTATTTAGCTCGTCCGGTAGGGTGGCGTTGTTGACCGTGATGTGGTTGGCTTTCTTTTTGTATTCCGTGATGGTTAGGAGCCCTGCCACATACGCCTTGCATCCGACCCACTAAATTGCTCCTCCACTTTGTCGCTATGCTTGTGTTTCACCATATTGAATAATCTGCGTAAATCTTATTTGTACTGTTTAACAAAACTATTGTCCTCGGTCACCATGCCCGGTTTATAAGCATCCTCTCTCACTTTCAGTTTTCCTACAAGGCTGCTATCAAGCCACGGTTTTTGATTCGGGTACGTTTTGAAAGATACTATCGGTATCACGTAATCTATCTATTTTTATATGAATCCGATGACTAAGTCGACGTACTCATTGACGTTATCAAAGCAGTCTTGGAGTGTGAATTCTGCTTGGTCGGACTAACGCTGTATAGACCTGACCACCGAAACATCCCTCTTGAGTCTTTTTTCATAGGTGGGGAGAAGCAAGTTGGAGTCATGGTTGGACTTTCAGAAAGGAGGATGGGAGAGGGCCTTATACCAGTGTAGAAAAGGCATTTAGCCTCTCTTGGGTAGGGGGCAGTATTTTCACATCCGGATGAAAAACTGCCTGTTACTCAGGCCCAGAAGCTAGGATATGCATATAATTGGTAGATTTGGATAGAAAACATTCTAAAGTTGATAAAACTATTAAAATAATGTCTGGGAGTATAACAGAACTGATTTGGCAGGCAAAACCCCGAGGCCATAGGATTTTCCAATTGTTTTCTATGGGATACCCTTATTATTAGGAACCTGGTTGCAGTTCCTATGGCTTCCACTAGATGTCAACAGTCTTCAGAAATTGTTCGATGTTTTTCTTTTGAGAAATGATGTCCTATTCATTGTAAGTGTCACTCCAGGTGGACTCTACTGTTTTGGTGTGCGTGAACTGGAGCGTGCTTCACGTTGTTTTTTATCCGGTATTAGAAACAGTTTATTCCGCCTTAAATTTTATACATTTTTTTACGTTTTAGGGTACCTGAGGTTGGATTAGGAACGTTGTTTGAAATGTTTGGACCAAGTTTACAGGTAACTTATTAGATACTTTGTAGGCATGTTGGGTGAGTTGAAACCGGTGTATTTCTGAATCAAACGTGCCAAATAAATTGACATTTTTGGGACATAAAGATGGACATTATCGAACAAAAGGACCATTTGTGATGTTTCTGGGACATTTTGGAGTGCCACCAGAAGAAGATCTTCAAAGGTAAGGCATTAATTATATCGCTATTTCTGACTTTTGTGGCTCACCTGCCTGGTTGAAATATGATTTTCATGTGTTTGTATGCGGGGCGCTGTCCTCAGATAGTCGCATGGTTTGCTTTCGCCGTAAAGCCTTTTTCAAATCTGACACAGTGGCTGGATTAACAAGAAGTTAAGCTTTATTTTGATGTATAACATATTTTCAAGAATGTTAAATATTTGAATTTGGTATTTTTGAATTTCGCGCTCTGCAATTTCACCGGATGTTGGCCAGGTGGGACGTTACCGTCCCACCTGCCCATAAGAAGTTTTAACAGTGGTCAAGAGTAGAATTTCCACGAGTTAGACAGTCAATGTATTGGTAATCATTTGGGAGCATGGTTCTCAAATTACTTTTGTTAAAGTCCCACGCAACAATGAACGCTACCTCCGGGAAAGCGCTCTCCAGTTTGATCAGGTTCCAATTAAATTCTTTGAGAGCATTTTTGGTGTCGGCTTCCCCATCGCACCATGCCTTGTTGGCCATAAAGCAAAGCCCACCACCCTTGCTCTTATCAGAGAGAGAGAGAGCTTCCTATCTGCTCAAAAAATGTAATACGCGCTGGTTGTATATAATCCGTCTGGATGTCATAGGAAAGCCATGTGTCAGGAAAACAGAGTATGTTGCAGGATCTGATGTCCCTCTGGAAGAAGATTCTCGCTCTGAGTTCATAAAGTTTGTTCATTAATGATTGAATATTGGCGAGTTGTATGCTAGGTAATGGAGGATGTTTCGCCTGGCGTCTTAATGTCACTACGGCCCACGTCTGCATCTTCGCTCCCTACTCTCTGGCAGGACTCCCAAGCAGCTCGGCGCCTTAACAAAGAAGCTAGTCCATTGTTTTGCCGTCTCAGGGAATTCGGGGAGTTCGGGTGGACGGTGAGTACCAAGCTATTCGTCCAAACGTTCTACCTGGGTGTGTGTAGTAATGCATGAAATAAACTGATTAAGAAAATTAGAGAAAAACACTAGAAAACACACAAAAAAATAAACCTGCAATGGTTTATCGGAGCTCAAAAATGTTTTATGAGTTGGAGAACACATTGAGAGGGATCTTTGACCATTCCTCAATACAGATCCTTTGTCTGTGCTTACCGACTGCCCTCTTCAATTCAAACCACAGGTTCTGAATGGGTTTCAGGTCCAAAAAACTGAGATGGCCAATGGAAAATGTTGATTTTGTGGCAAATTAACAATTTCTTTGTGGATTTTGATGTGTGCTTGGTGTTATTGTCTTGCTGGAAAATCCACTTGCAGCCAAGTTTCAGCCTCCTGGCAGAGGCAACCAGATTTTCATCTAAAATATCCTGGTACTGGAAAAATGTTACGATGACGTCCTGGGAAAATGTCATTATGACGTTGACTTTAACAAGGGCCCCAGGACAAGTGGAAGAAAAATAGCCAGCACCATATTTTACAGTTGGTATGAGGTTCTTTTCTGCTCATGCATTCTCATTTCGATGCCAAACACACCACTAGGGTGTGGACAAAGAGCTCTATTTTCATGTTCCGTGATGGCACAAGGATGATATGGATACTGCCAAATGTGTATGTACTCTATGACTGTGTGTGTGTGTGTGTGTGTGTGTGTGTGTGTGTGTGTGTGTGTGTGTGTGTGTGTGTGTGTGTGTGTGTGTGTGTGTGTGTGTGTGTGTGTGTGTGTGTGTGTGTGTGTGTGTGTGTGTGTGTAGAGTGGGCACTGCAAAGGAGGAAATGTGCTCAGATTGACATGAACACCCAAGAGAGTGTGAAGATGTGTTTACCACAGGCTTTCCAATGTACTGGGGGCTACTTCAGCAATCCTCTGAACACTCCAGTATAAATCTTCCCTTGACTGGCCCCAGAGCATGTTTCCCTGAAGAACTAACACTCTCTCTCCTATTTTGTCCACTTCTGCTTTCCTCCTCTCTTGTTCTCTCCATCTCTCTTCCTCTGGTATCTGACCTCATCCCTCCACTAAATCTCTCTTCTGTCAAGCGAAGCAACAAGAATGCGGAAGTTGTGAACTTGTGAGGAACGAGATCAATAAAGCAAGGACAGGCCGAACGATCTTCCCGGAGACAATGCATTTCCGTGCCTGGGATGCCACAGCAGCCCATAAATCCAGTCCACCGGCTAAGAGCTGTGGTCATCATCATCACATGGGGTGAATGAACAGGGTACTGTAATGTAAAGAGAGTTATGTCACTCAGCCCACCACGTGTTCTAAGCTACTGCCAATAGGCCAGATAAATCCATATTAACAGGTCAATGGGGAGCCTTGATGCATGTTCCTACTACCAAAGCCATACTAAAGAATTATGAGCAGGCTCTGTCTTACATGTCATGACAACATACTGTAGATGGTTTTTCCTTTGAGAGAGGTGTGCTGTACTGCACTTTATGGGCTCTATTTTAACAAATCTAATGCAATGGTAAATCTAAGCGCTGGCTGTAGCGCTATAGGTCGAGGGGTGTGTGTGAAATATTCTTGTTATTTTCACAGCCTGAATTATGAGCGCAATAGTTGGTGGTGGTGCAAAAGGGCTGGGTTTTGATGAATAAACAAGTTGTAGGTGTGATTAGGACTTAGCCACTCACTGGCCAATCAACGAGTTCCATGGCTCAATACTGCATGCATTTGTCTCAAGTTCTGTAGGTTATTGACGGTCTTTACTTTGTCATCCACTCCAGTCCGTCTGGGGCACAGAATATTTTCCTCCTGGTCAATTGTGGATTGATGCTACAGTTTATTAAATAGTATAGGCTACTGAAATGAGTAATAGCAACAGTAAAAATAAAAATCAAATGCTTGCAGTCATCGTTGTAATTGGCTTCAAAGAGCCCAGCCTAGCCTACATGTCTTTACACATCGCACATCTCACACAATAAAAAATTCTAGGCTCCTGTAAATTGTATTGTATGTGTGAGGCATGTTCTCAATAAGCAAAATATAGCATAGGCCTACCGTTGAAACTGTATTTTAGGACTGAATAATTGAAATATGTTTAGTGGAGCGAGTCATTGGTAACCGGATGAGAGGCACTCTTTGAAGATGGGGTTGGAACAAGTGAAATGAAGTATGCAGGTAGGCATATGTGTGTATGTTTTAGGATGTGCAGTATATTTTCAATTCAAGGCACTCTGAGGCTACTTTGCAAGGCCAAGATACGTTGCTGTTGAACCAGCCTTTGTTATAGTAAGGGTAGACTATGGAGGGCTTGATTTTTAATCATATGAAATGGACAATGAGAAATCTGTTTTAAAAACAAGAACAATATACAGCATTTCTAAAACGGATGGGGCCTGAAGTAGGGCTGTGGCGGTCATTACATTCTTTCAGCAGGTTATTGTCATGCAAACGACTGCCGGTGTCAACGGTAATTGATCATTAATTAACAAAAACAAGTTTAGCATCGCAAAGCCTCCAAGCATACAAGCTGCATTCAAGCCCTGATGTGAGCCTTTGGAACATTTACATTTAAATACTCTATTTAATCAATTTAATATAACAATAAATCCATTATTTATTTTAGTCAGATCTAAAGAAATATTATAATATGAATAAAATGTATTTTAGAAGAACAGAATATGAGTTGGTGTCACGGATCCCTCCTGAACTTTCATCACGCACACCTGTCCCCTATTCCCACTGATTAGTATTTGTAAATATTGGCCCTTTGTCTTCCATGGTCTTGTCGATTATTGTTCTTATTGTTCCAATGTCCATTGGTCGTGTGAGTACCTGTGCTGTTGTTTTGGCTTTCCTGCCGCTTGTATTGCACAGAAGATTACGGGTCTCGCCCCGGTGTATTTATTCAACGTACTCCTCGCAATTTTGCTTGGGTTTCAACCTTGTGTTTTGTATACAGTTGAAGTCGGAAGTTTACATACACTTAGGTTGGAGTCATTAAAACTCGTTTTTCAACCACTCCACAAATTTCTTGTTAACAAACTATAGTTTTGGCAAGTCGGTTATGACATCTACTTTGTGCATGACACAAGTAATTTTCCAACAATTGTTTACAGACAGATTATTTCACTTATAATTCACTGTATCACAATTCCAGTGGGTCAGAAGTTTACATACACTAAGTCGACTGTGCCTTTAAACAGCTTGTAAAATTCCAGAAAAGGATGTCATGGCTTTCGAAGTTTCTGATATGCTAATTGACATCATTTGAGTCAATTGGAGGTGTATCTGTGGATGTATTTCAAGGCCTACCTTCGAACTCAGTGCCTCTTTGCTTGACATCATGGGAAACTCAAAAGAAATTGTAGTCCTCCACATGTCTGGTTCATCCTTGGGAGCAATTTCCAAATGCCTGAAGGTACCATTTTCATCTGTACAAATAATAGTACGCAGGTATAAACATCATGGGACCACACAGCCATCATACCGCTCAGGAAGGAGACGCGTTCTGTCTCCTAAAGATGAATGTAATTTGGTGCGAAAAGTGCAAATCAATCCCAGAACAGCAGCAAAGGACCTTATGAAGATGCTGGAGGAAACAGGTACAAAAGTATCTACATCCACAGTAAAATGAGTCCTATATCGATTCAGCAAGGAAGAAGCCACTGCTCCAAAACTGCCATAAAAAAGCCAGACTATTGTTTGCAACTGAACATAGGGACAAAGATAGTACTTTTTGGAGAAATGTCCTCTGGTCTGATGAAACTGTTTGCCCATAATGACCACCATTATGTTTGGAGGATAAAGGGGGAGGCTTGTAAGCCGAAGAACACTATCCCAACCGTGAAGCACGGGGGTGGCAGCATCATGTTGTGGGGGTGCTTTGCTGCAGGAGGGGCTGGTGAACTTCACAAAATATATGGCATCATGAGGTAGTAAAATTATGAGGATATATTGAAGCAACATCTCAAGACATCAGTCAGGAAGATAAAGCTTGGACGCAAATGGATCTTCCAAATGGACAATGACCCCAAGCATACTTCCAAATTTGTATTATTGGAGTAGCCATCACAAAGCCCTGACCTCAATCCCATAGAAAATTTGTGGGCAGAACTGAAAAAGTGTGTTCGAGCAAGGAGGCCTGCAACCTGACTCAGTAACACAGCTCTGTCAGGAGGAATGGGCCAAAATTCAACCAACTTATCGTGGGAAGCTTGTGGAAGGCTACCTGAAACGCTTGACCCAAGTTAATCAATTTAAAGGCAATGCTACCAAATACTAATTGAGTGTATGTAAACTTCTGACCCACTGGGAATGTGATGAAAGAAATACAAGCTGAAATAAATCGTTCTCTCTACTATTATTCTGACATTTCACATTTTTAAAATAAAGTGTTGATCCTTACTGACCTAAGACAGGGAGTTTTTACTCTGATTAAATGTCAGGAATTGTGAAAAACTGAGTTTAAATGTATTTGGCTAAGGTGTATGTAAACTTCCGACTTCAACTGTGTGCGTTTGTTTGGTCTTGGTCCCCGTGCCTTTACATGGCGCACTGTAATTTGGGTAATAAAAACCCATATTACGCATTCCTGCGCCTGTCTCCCGATCTCTTTATACCAACGTGACAGTTGGCTTAATCTATGTTATCTGGCTATGCTTCATGCCATAGGCTTGTTCATTTAGCTGACAATATATGTTTATAAGTCACGTGCCATTATTTTATATTATAGGATTTTATGGTAAGAAGAATATAATTTAACTTAGCTGAATAAAACAGAAAGGACATTTTTTTCCCATTCTGGAACAAGTGTGCATATGAAGTGAACATAAAAGTGATATTTGGAAACAGGTGGTACACGCTGATACAAACCTTAGAATGTCTTAGAAATCAAAACATATATGGACTGCATGACGTGACTACAGGCTATTGACAATTTATGCCTCAGGCTGCACAGCTGTTCTCTCATCAAGTGATCATATTTTCACACATCAGACTATTATCAATTTAATCTGGTGTTTACTAATATGTCAATTAATTTCGATTTAGAATGGCTCATTATCAAATGGGCAGGAACCAAAAAAAATAGACATGTCATCCATATGAACGGGAATAGTGAATGGAAGCCGTGCTTTCCTGCCAGTCCATTTTTCAAGGATGCTGGATAGGCTACTTCGGTTTTATAGCTGAGCTTAATATGAGCAGTTGAGAAATAAATACACACATCAACCAGTTTTTGAGGAATCATGCTCTTGCTGCTCAACAGGTGATATATGCCATGGGCTCTCCAACGCTGTTCCTGCAGCTACCCAAAGCTTACATTTGGGAAACCAAGTGAAATCTGTTCAGGAACATCGATAGTAACATGTTTTCACAACTAAACATATTAACTAAACGTTTTGAGAGCCCATCTTTGAGCTTGAGAAAGGAATGAAGGAAAGAAAGGAGGAGATGAAAACGCATGGTGGTGAGATATTCTGTAGCTGAAGGTGTAAAGTAATGTGTCAGCCTATTACTTATGAAAATGTAAAACATTCCCTATTACTAGGCTATTCAAAATCATATACAGTACCAGTCAAAAGTTTGGACACACCTACTCATTCAAGGGTTTTTCTTTATTTTTACTATTTTCTACATTGCAGGATAATAGTGAAGACATAAGAACCATGAAAAAACACATGGAATCATGTAGTAACCAAAAAAGTGTTAAACAAATCAAAATATATTTTATATTTGAGATATAAATACTTCAAAGTAGCCACCCTTTGCCTTGATGACAGCTTTGCATAACTTTGCCTTCTCTCAACCAGCTTCACCTGGAATGCTTTTCCAACATTCTTGGGCATATGCTGAGCACTTGTTGGCTGCTTTTCCTTCACTCTGCGCTCCAAACCATCTTAATTGGGTTGAGGTCGTGTGATTGTGTAGGCCAGGAAATCTGATGCAGCACTCCATCACTCTCCTTCTTGAACAAATAACCCTTACACAGCCTGGAGATGTGTTGGGTCATTGTCCTGTTGAAAAACAAATGATAGTCCCCCTAAGCGCAAACCAGATGAGATGGCGTATCGCTCTCGAATGCTGTGGTATCCATGCTGGTTAACCTGTTGGGGATAGGGGGCAGTATTTGCACGGCCGGATAAAAAACATACCCGATTTAATCTGGTTACTACTCCTGCCCAGTAACTAGAATATGCATATTATTTGTTTATTTTGTATGTAAATCACCCTAAAGTTTCTAAAACTGTTTGAATGGTGTCTGTGAGTATAACAGAACTCATATGGCAGGCCAAAACCTGAGAAGATTCCAAACAGGAAGCGCCCTCTCTGACCATTTCTTGGCCTTCTTTGTCATCTCTATCCAAAACAAAGGATCTCTGCTGTAACGTGACACTTTCTAAGGCTCCCATAGGCTCTCAGAAGGCGCCACAATGTTGAATGATGACTCTGCAGTTACTGGCTGAAAAACAGTAGCGCATTTGGTAAGTGGTCGATCTGAGAACAATGAGACGGGTGCGCGCGTGCACGTGAAGAGTCCATTTTCTTCTTTGAGTCTTTGAACGAAAACAACTTCTCCCGGTCGGAATATTATCGCTATTTTACGAGAAAAATCGCATAAAAATTGATTTTAAACAGCGTTTGACATGCTTCGAAGTACGGTAATGGAATATTTTGAAATATTTAGTCACGAAACGCGCCGGGCGCGTCACCCTAAGTTACCCTTCGGATAGTGTCTTGAATGCACGAACAAAACACCGCTATTTGGATATAACTATGGATTATTTGGAACCAAACCAACATTTGTTGTTTAAGTAGAAGTCCTGGGTGTGCATTCTGACGAAGAACAGCAAAGGTAATCCAATTTTTCTTATGGTAAATCTGAGTTTGGTGAGTACCAAACTTGGTGGGTGTCAAAATAGCTAGCCTGCGATGGCCGGGCTATCTACTCAGAATATTGCAAAATGTGCTTTCACCGAAAAGCTATTTTAAAATCGGACACCCCGATTGCATAAAGGAGTTCTGTATCTATAATTCTTAAAATAATTGTTATGTTTTTTGTGAACGTTTATCGTGAGTAATTTAGTAAATTCACCGGAAGTGTTCGGTGGGAATGCTAGTCACATGCTAATGTAAAAAGCTGGTTTTTGATATAAATATGAACTTGATTGAACAAAACATGCATGTATTGTATAACATAATGTCCTAGGAGTATCATCTGATGAAGATCATCAAAGGTTAGTGCTGCATTTAGCTGTGACTCATCAGACCAAAGGACAGATTTACACAGGTCTAATGTCTATTGCTCGTGTTTCTTGGCCCAGACAAGTCTCCTCTTCTTATTGGTGTCCATTAGTAGTGTTTTTTGTGGCATTTCTACCATGAAGGCCTGATTCACACAGTCTACTCTGAACATTTGATATTAAGATTTGTCTGTTACTTGAACCTAATAAAACCTAATGAACTTATCCTCTGCAGCAGAGGGAACTCTGGGTCTTCATTTCCTAATGATGTTCTGTCATTTTTCTTTCCTTTTTAGAGCTGTTCTTGCCATAATATGGACTTAGTCTTTTACCAAATCTTCTGTATATCTCAACAAAACTGATTGGCTCAAACGCATTAAGAAGGAAATAAATTCCACAAATTAACTTTTAACAAGGCACACCTGTCAATTGAAATGCATTCCAGGTGACTACCTCATGAAGCTGGTTGAGAGAATGCCAAGAGTGTGCAAAGCTGTCATCAAGACAAAGGGTGGCTACTTTGAAGAATCTAAAATATAGATATATTTAGATTTGTTTAACCTCTCTAGGGCCGGCGGGACGAAATCGTCCCACCTACGTAACAGCCAGTGGAATCCTGTGGCGCGTTATTCAAATACCTTAGAAATGCTATTACTTCAATTTCTCAAACATATGACTATTTTACAGCATTTTAAAGACAAGACTCTCGTTAATCTAACCACACTGTCCGATTTCAAAAAGGCTTTACAACGAAAGCAAAACATTAGATTATGTCAGTAGAGTACCCAGCCAGAAATAATCAGACACCCATTTTTCAAGCTAGCATATAATGTCACAAAAACCCAGAAGACAGCTAAATGCAGCACTAACCTTTGATGATCTTCATCAGATGACACACCTAGGACATTATGTTATACAATACATGCATGTTTTGTTCAATCAAGTTCATATTTATATCAAAAACCAGCTTTTTACATTAGCATGTGACGTTCAGAACTAGCAAACTTCCGTTGAATTTACAAAAAATTTACTAAATTACTCATGATAAACGTTCACAAAAAGCATAACAATTATTTTAAGAATTATAGATACAGAACTCCTCTATGCACTCGATATGTCCGATTTTAAAATAGCTTTTCGGTGAAAGCACATTTTGCAATATTCTCAGTAGATAGCCCGGCATCACAGGGCTAGCTATTTAGACAACCAGCAAGTTTAGCACTCACCAAAGTCAGATTTACTATAAGAAAAATGTTATTACCTTTGGTGTTCTTCGTCAGAATGCACTCCCAGGACTTCTACTTCAATAACAAATGTTGGTTTGGTCCCAAATAATCCATTGTTATATCCAAACAGCGGCGTTTTGTTCATGCGTTCAAGACACTATTCGAAAGGGTAAAGAAGGGTGACGAGCACGGCGCATTACCGTACTTCGAAGCATGTCAACCGCTGTTTAAAATCAATTTTTATGCCTTTTTTCTCGTAAAAAAGCGATAATATTCCGACCGGGAATCTGCGTTTAGGTAAAAAGAGGAAAGAAAATAAAGCACGGGGTCGACTCGTGCACGCGCCTAAGCCCATTGTCCTCTGATCGGCCACTTGCCAAAAGCGTAAATGTGTTTCAGCCTGGGGCTGCCTTGATATCATTCAGCTTTTTCCCGGGCTCTGAGAGCCTATGGGAGCCGTAGGAAGTGTCACGTTACAGCAAAGATCCTCAGTCTTCAATAAAAAAAGCCAAGATGAACAACAACTTGTCAGACAGGCCACTTCCTGTTCAGAATCTTCTCAGGTTTTGGCCTGCCATATGAGTTCTGTTATACTCACAGACACCATTCAAACAGTTTTAGAAACTTTAGGGTGTTTTCTATCCAAAGCCAATAATTATATGCATATTCTAGTTACTGGGCAGGAGTAGTAACCAGATTAAATCGGGTACGTTTTTTATCCGGCCATGTCAATACTGCCCCCTACCCCCAACAGGTTAACACTTTTTTGGTTACTTCATGATTCCATATGTGTTATTTCATATTGTTGATGTCTTCACTATTATTATACAATATAGAAAAAAATGAAAAAATCAAGAAAAACCCTTGAAGGAGTAAGTGTGTCCAAACTTTTGACTGGTACTGTACAAATTCACTATAAATGTAAGCTAACTGTAACCCAACTTGCACAATCAATGAACCAACAGCATCGCCTAGGGCTATATGTTCTCTCCCAGACTCTTGGATAGACATTTCGGAGCATAAGGTAACCCAGTACATCCAGTATGCATAATAATACAGTCCACACTCAAAGGCGATCATTCAAATGTGTTTAATTTTGGAATATAGGCTAGACCAATTATGTACCAAATACATCTTAATAAATCAGAATTGTTTTATGCTTTTCTGCCATGCGTAATATGCAGTAGGCTATGTATTGTATAACAGCACAATCATCATCTTAATTCAGCTTTTTTTTTTGTCGGGTTTGGGCTCATAAGCCTATGCATAAACTCTAATATGCATATTGGTGTTTTGAATTAATCATCACCTCAGAAAGCATTGTCCTGTTCGCTGTGTTAGGCTTTGAAACAACATCCACAAAGACCATGTTTTACACTCAGGTTCAACCTGCTGTTGAACTTATTTCTTCAAATTGATCATCACAGTGAGGTGAGTTTTAAAAACAATCATACTGTTTTGATGATAATTGTTTGATGTGATTTTCGATTGCATTTGCATTGATGTCAGAGTGGTTAGAGGGACAATAGAGCCCTGAGTACCAGGCCATTAGCGACCTAATGGTCATTAGGGTACTACCAATGCATGTCCTGAGTGCATAAGAGGAGATTACCGTGACTCAACGGTCACTTTACATTTTACTGCCTGTCATGACTGCCGGTGGCGGTAATATGGTCCCACCAACAGCCCTAGTCGGAAGAATGATATCATAAATCGCTTCTCTCGTTCCACTGCACTGTGTGCAGACGTAGGCCTAAATGTCTTTACGTATAACATTCACACGTTTATCCAAAATACTAGGCCCCTGTCAATTGTATCATTGCCTATGTGCAAGGCTGAATAGTTTGGAGGAGTGTCTTTGGTAATTGGACGAGGGGCGTCTCTTTGAAAATGTGGATGGATAGCCTACTTGAACAATTGAAATGAAGTATGCAGGTATGTGAATTGTGTATAATGAAAAGGCATGAGGGATAAAAACTCACAATATTCAAAGCACTCTCAGTAGACCATTTTAAACCCCCTTATACACAGGCTACTTGGCTGATGGCCAGGAGAAAAAGACACACCTATGCGATGCTGCTAAACCAGCCTTCATTAAGGGGAAGGTAAGCTATGCTTCGTTTTTTATCAAATTAAACAAAAAGTTTATAAATATGAGATTCACTGGCGCAAAAGGTACATCTCTCATTCCATAGACACTGTGCATCATGGCTGGATAGGCTGCGCTTCCGCTCTCAAAATCCATTTCAATATCAAATGAGTTACCCTTTATACCTGCTTTTTGTGGGTCTTAAAACTTCCCGCTAGCGCACCTTGAAATTGTCACTTTTTGAGCTTGTTTTTAACGGACACATCTCTGATGTTAGACAGGTACATTTCCGAACATGGCGTTAAGGCTGTAAAATGCCAGTGCGTCAGTTTTTAAATGAAAAAATTGCTAACTAATGTGCGTTTGACACTTGTGCCAGCCGAAATAGAGCTCATTATAGTGTTAGATATCAGTAATAAGAGTCACGGATGACTGAAGGAATGTCTAATAGGTAATCTGCATTAAAAAATTGAATCTTCATTTGACCTTTGATATTATACAATAATGACCTATACTTAAATAGCGAAATATTAATCTAGAGAAGTCGTAGTTCACTGTCAGTGTACTGTCCAACAACTAGATTTTTAAATGAACAAACATCCACACAGACATACATTGATGTGTTGCCCTAAGTGTTGATCCAAGAACTGTCAGGGAATGACTTTAAAAGTGGAGCAACGTTTTTTGGTGGTGCAGAGCACCGACAATAAATGTATTTATATTCCATACATAAATAGTAGGCTGTTTTGGTCCCGATCCAGCAGTCTTCATATTTCCCGGTGACATTATCAGCCTTCGCCATCGTTTGCAGAGCTGGAAATAAATTGCATTTTTGCCAGTGGTTCTGTGGATGGAGGCTGCAGGAGGAGCATTACAATATAAAATATAAATAAACAAAATCACTCATGACCAAATGTGCAGGAGCATATTTTAGGCCTGGTCCTTGAAATTAACTCAAATAATCTGAACATAAAATGTGTTTAGAAGATTAATCAAATATTTCCCTCGGCCTCCAACGTTTTAAAAATGCATTATGGTAATTACTTATTATTGTGTTTAGGCCTACTCCAGGTGAGTCCAACTAAGAGCAGGGAAATAACGCTGAAAGTGAAATTGTCATATCATCTGTTTTCTTATGTGATTTAGGCGGGGTTGAGTGTGCCAAATGTATGACATTTGTTGTGCACACTGGAGTAGGTACTACACTGAACAAAAATATTAACACAACATTTAAAGTGTTGTTCCCATGTTTTATGAGCTGAATTAAAAGACCCGAGAAATGTTCCACAAATTTGTTTATATCCCTGTCAGTGAGCATTTATCCTTTGCCATGATAATCCATCCACCTGACAGGTATAGTATATCAAGAAGCTGATTTAACAGCACGATCATTACACAGGTGCACCTTGTGCTGGGGGACAATAAAAGCCTGCTCTAAAATGTGCAGTCGTACAATTGGCATGCTGACTGCTAGAATGTCAATCAGAGCTGTTGTTCTTTACAATAAGCCTCCTCCAAAGTCGTTTTAGAGATTTTGGCAGTACGTCCAACCAGCCTCACAACCGCACACCATGTGTATGGCGTTGTTTAGGCGAGCGGTTTGCTGATGTCAACGTTGTGAACAGAGTGCCCCATGGTGACGGTGGAGTTATGATATGGGCAGTCATAAGCTACCCTGTATGGACAATAATCAGAATTGCATTTTATGAATGGCAATTTATATGCACAGAGATACCGTGACAAAATCCTTAGGTCCATTGTCGTGCCATTCATCCTCTGCCATCACCTCATGTTTCAGCATGATAATGCACAGCCCCATGTCGCAATGATCTGTACACAATTCCTGGAAGCTGAAAATGTCCCAGTTCTTCCATGGCCTGCATACTCACCAGACATGTCACCTATTGAGCATGTTTGGAATGCTATGGATCAATGTGTACATCAGCGTGTTCCAGTTCCCGCCATCATCCAGCAACTTCGCACAGCTATTGAAGAGGACTGGGACAACATTCCACAGGCCACAATCAACACCCTGATCAACTCTATGCGAAGGAGATGTGTCGTGCTGCATGAGGCAAATGGTGGTCACACCAGATACTGATCCACGCCCCTACCTTTTTTTTAAAAAGTTATCTGTGACCAAAAGATGCATATCTATATTCCCAGTCATGTGAAATCCATAGATTAGGGCCTAATGAATTAATTTAATTTGACTGATTTCCTTATATGAACTGTAACTAAGTACATTTTTTTAATTGTTTCATGTTGCGTTTATATTTTTGTTCAATATATACAGTACACTGTATGGGGGTGTGTATGGTGTCGTTCGGCTTGGCTGATAATACTTTTCTACTTGGGGAAACTATAATTGGAAAATTTGAGCAAATATACACAACAGTGAGTAAGCATTGGGTCAGAGAATATTGGGAGGGGGTCTTAAAATGGTCTAGCCTTGCAGGGTTTAGGTTAGGGTGACAGAATTGTTATAAATGAAACAGTTGGTCAACAATTGATAGAAGAAAAAAGTTAGCGGTATGCTAGCGCCGCTGACTGCTTCCTCTCACATTTATACATAATTTATTAGAAATCACTTTAGTTTCATTCAGGTGCTCTGTGAATACGGAATCAGATGCCACTCATCTGCCCCTCATGCAAAACGACTGTCAGACAAAACCTCAGGTAAATCACTCACATTTCCATATAATCATGCAAACTTACTTTAGCCCTCCTTCTCTCCGCATTTTGTGTCATTTTTTCATGTGTTTTCTTCTCACCTCATTTGGTACATTGCATGTCAATGCTATGGAATGAGTCAAATCTGCAATTGGTTATTTATCTTTGGGAAAATAAAAGACCATACTTAAAATTGCAGTGCGGCGCAATTCAACATTTCATATGCAAATTAGGTTCAAAGGCCCAAAGCAGCTGTTTTAACTCAAAATCAACTCATTCCTAGGTAACAATTAAGTACCTTACTGTGATTGCTTCTTAATTAAAATGGTCAAAAAGAAATAAAAATAGCTTCTTAGCAAGAGCATTTTCTAAAGCAAGAATTTTGCTTGGACTGTCTGGGAGTGGTTCAAGTGCGGAGGGGAAAACTAGCTGATATTGGCAGAGAGGTTTGCAATTCTCTTTCTTATTGTTCTATTAACTAATTTATCGCCTGGTTATGTAACCCGGCAGTACAAAACTCAATCCCACCAAAACACCTCTTACCTCTTTCAAACACCTCTTACACTGAAAGGACAATATCATAATTTTCTAAATTTCACAGTATTATTCCAACCTGTGTGTAAATATACAGTTGAAGTCGGAAGTTTACATACACTTAGGTTGGAGTCATTAAAACTTGTTTTTCAACCACTCCACAAATTTCTTATTAACATACTATAGTTTTGGCAAGTCGGTTAGGACATATACTTTGTGCATGACAAGTAATTTTTCCAACAATTGTTTACAGACAGATTATTTCACTTATAATTCACTGTATCACAATTCCAGTGGGTCAGAAGTTTATATACACTAAGTTGACTGTGCTTTTAATTAAACAGCTTGGAAAATTCCAGAAAATGATGTCATGGCTTTAGAAGCTTCTAATAGGTTAATTGACATCATTTGTCACAATCTTCTTCGTCAGATGATAAAGAGTAATCATTGTCGGACCAAAATGCAGCGGGGTTATGTGTACTCATCTTCTTTTATTAAATTGGCAAAGAAGGAAAAAAACTAAATAAACACATACACAAAACACAATGACGAATAACAGGTTCCGGTCTACTACCCCCACCCAACCTGTCCACCCCTGCAGAATACTCAGGGCTGTAGAGCGTCTCTGGGGGCTCCGGACTGTAGGCCGACTCTAGCTCCAGACTGTAGGCAGACTCGCTCGGTTCCGGACTGTAGGCAGACTCGCTCGGTTCCGGACTGTAGGCAGACTCGCTCGGTTCTGGACTGTAGGCTGTTGCCAGATACTCTGGACTGGACACTGTTGCCGGATACTCTGGACTGGACACTGTTGCCGGATACTCTGGACTGGACACTGTTGCCGGATACTCTGGACTGGACACTGTTGCCGGATACTCTGGACTGGACACTGTTGCCGGACACTCTGGACTGGACACTGTTGTCGGAAGCTCGAGACTGAGCTGACGCACTGGAAGCCTAATGCGTGGGGCTGGTAGTGAAGCTACCAGACTGGAGACACGCACTTTAAGGCTAGTGCGAGGAGCGGGAACAGGCTGAATAGGACTGGGCTGACGCCCTGGAAGCCTAGTGTGTGGGGCTGGTAGTGAAGCTACCAGACTGGAGACACGCACTTTAAGGCTAGTGCGAGGAGCAGGAACAGGCTGAGTTGGACTGGGCTGACGTATTGGAGGCCTGGTGCGTGGTGCTGGTACTGGATATACCGGGCCGTGGAGAAGCGCTGGCGGTCTCGATTGCACCTCCTGCACAACCCGTCCTGGCTGGATGGAACTAGTAGCCCTGTACGAGCGGAGTGCTGGTACAGGGCGAACTGGGCTGTGCAGGGGCCTGATGGTTGCCATGCGTAGAGCGGGCGTAGGGTAGCCTGGACCTAGGAGGCGCACCGGTGGCCAGATGAGCTGCGCAGGCATCCTGCTACCAGGCTGGATGCCCACTCTAGCACGGCATTTGCGAGGGGCTGGGATCACTCGCACTGGACTGTGCGTGCGTATGGGCAAAATCGTGCGTACTTCCGCATACCTAGGCGCTCTCCACTCCATAAGCATTTTCCAAAAAGCCAAACTACCCGTGTGCTCCCCCCCCAAAAAATTATTGGGGTTGCCTCTCCGGCTTTCTCGCCAGCCGTGTTCCCCGGTAGCGTTCCCGGTCTTCACCCGACTTCCTCCATGGGCCCTCTCCGGCCAGAATCTGCTCCCATGTCCAAAACTCCCGATAGTCCATATTAGTGTTCCGTTGCTCCTTACCCCGCTGCTTGGTTGGTGGGAGATTCTGTCACAATCTTCTTCGTCAGATGATAACCTGTTGGGTCTAGGGGGCAGCATTTGCACGTCTGGATAAAAAAAATGTACCCGATTTAATCTGGTTACTAATCCTACCCAGTAACTAGAATATGCATATACTTATTATATATGGATAGAAAACACTCTAAAGTTTCCAAAACTGTTTGAATGGTGTCTGTGAGTATAACAGAACTCATTTGGCAGGCAAAACCCTGAGACATTTTCTGACAGGAAGTGGATACCTGATGTGTTGTATTGACTTTAAACCTATCCCATTGAAAAACACAGGGGTTTAGGAATATTTTGGCACTTCCTATTGCTTCCACTAGATGTCACCAGCCTTTACAAAGTGTTTTGAGTCTTCTGGAGGGAGATCTGACCGAACAAGAGCCATGGAACGGTGATGTCCCATTAGACACCTGGCGCGCTACTTCATGTTGGGTACCCTCGTTCCAATACGTTATAAAAGGCTATGCATTCGTCCACCTTGAATATTATTCATGTTCTGGTTAAAAAAGGCCCTAATGATTTATGCTATACAACGTTTGACATGTTTGAACGAACGGAAATATATTTTTTCCCCTCGTTCATGACGAGAAGTCCGGCTGGCTTACATCATGTGCTAACGAGACGGAGATTTTTGGACATAAATGATGAGCTTTTTTGAACAAAACTACATTCGTTATGGACCTGTGATACCTGGAAGTGACATCTGATGAAGAGAATCAAAGGTAATGGATTATTTACATAGTATTTTCGATTTTAGATCTCCCCAACATGACGTCTAGTCTGTATCGCAACGCGTATTTTTCTGGGCACAGTGCTCAGATTATTGCAAAGTGTGATTTCCCAGTAAGGTTATTTTTAAATCTGGCAAGTTGATTGCGTTCAAAAGATGTAAATCTATAATTCTTTAAATGACAATATAATATTTTACCAATGTTTTCTAATTTTAATTATTTAATTTGTGACGCTGACTTGACTGCCGGTTATTGGAGGGAAACGATTTCCTCAACATCAATGCCATAGTAAAACGCTGTTTTTGTATATAAATATGAACTTGATAGAACTAAAAATGCATGCATTGTCTAACATAATGTCCTAGGAGTGTCATCTGATGGAGATTGTAAAAGGTTAGTGTATCATTTTAGCTGGTTTTATGGTTTTGGTGACCCTGTCTTTGACTTGACAAAACATTACACACAACTCTTGTAAATGTACTGTCCTAACATACTCTAAATTTATGCTTTCGCCGTAAAACCTTTTTGAAATCGTAAAACGTGGTTAGATTAAGGAGATGTTTATCTTTGAAATGGTGTAACATAGTTGTATTTTTGAAAAATGTGAATTTTGACATTTATTTGGATTCAAATTTGCCGCTCTTGAAATGCACCTGCTGTTGATGGAGTGCACCACAGGTGGCACGCTAGCGTCCCACCTAGCCCCAAGAGGATAAAGAGAAATCATTGTCGGACCAAAACGCAGCGGGGTTATGTGTACTCATCTTCTTTTATTAAATTGGCAAAGAAGGAAAACACCAAAATAAACACGTACACAAAACACAATGACAAATAACAGGCCGGTAAGGCATTAAGGCTATACCTAGCACAATCTCCCACAAACTACCAACACAAACACATACCTATATATAGGACTCTCAATCAGAGGCAACTAGAAACACCTGCCTCCAATTGAGAGTCCAACACCCAATGACCTAAACAAAGAAATACTAATACTAGAATGAACATAGAAATACAAAACATATAACATAGCTCAAACACCCTTCTAAACAACCAACCACCCCAAACCACATAAAATAAATACCCCCTGCCACGTCCTGACCAAACTACAATACAAATAACCCCAAATACTGGTCAGGACGTGACATCATTTGAGTCAATTGGAGGTGTACCTGTGGGTGTATTTCAAGGCCTACCTTCAAACTCAGTAACTCTTTGCTTGACACCATGGGAAAATCAAAAGAAATCAGCCAAGACCTCAGAAAAGAAGTTGTAGACCTCCACAAGTCTGGTTCATCCTTGGGAGCAATTTCCAAACGCCTGAAGGTACCACGTTCATCTGTCCAAACAATAGTACGCAAGTATAAACACCATGGGACCACGCAGCCGTCATACTGCTCAGGAAGGATACGCGTTCTGTCTCCTAGAGATGAACGTACTTTGGTGCGAAAAGTGCAAATCAATCCCAGAACAACAGCAAAGGACATTGTGACGATGCTGGAGGAAAACGAGTCCTATATTGACATAACCTGAAAGGCCGCTCAGCAAGGAAGAAGCCACTGCTCCAAAACCGCCATAAAAAAGCCAGACTACGGTTTGCAACTGCACATGGGGACAAAGATCGTACTTTTTGGAGAAATGTCCTCTGGTCTGATGAAACCAAAATATAACTGTTTTGCCATAATCACCATCATTATGTTTGGAGGAAAAAGGGGGAGGCTTGCAAGCCGAAGAACACCATCCCAACCGTGAAGCACGGGGGTGGCAGCATCATGTTGTGGGGTGCTTTGCTGCAGGAGGGTGCACTTCACAAAATAGATGGCATCATGAGGTTGGAAAATTATGAGGATAAAATTATGAGGATATCAATACATCAGACAGGAAGTTAAAGCTTGGTCGCAAATGGACAATGACCCAAAGCATACTTCCAAAGTTGTGGCAAAATGGCTTACGGACAACAAAGTCAAGGTATTTGTCACGTCCTGACCAGTAAAGGGGGTTATTTGTTATTGTAGTTTGGTCAGGGCGTGGCAGGGGGTGTTTGTTTTATGTGTTATGGGGTTTATGTTCTATGTTAGTATATTTCTATGTTTGTTCTAGTGTGTCTATTTCTATGTTTAAGTTTCTTGGGTTGACCTTCAATTGGAGGCAGCTGTTCCTCGTTGCCTCTAATTGAAGGTCCTATTTAGTAGGGGTGTTTTTCCATATATCCCACTGCGTTTTGGTCCACTCACTACGACGGTTACGACAGAACTACCCATCAAAAAAGGACCAAGCAGCGGAGGAAGGAGCAACAGGAGAGCTATCTCGAGTCCTGGACATGGGAGGAGATACTAGCTGGAGAAGGACCATGGAGTAAGGCTGGAGAGGACCGGGAACGTTATGCCGGAACACGGCTGGCAAGGAAGCCTGAGAGGCAACCCCCCCCCATTTTTTTTTTTTTGGGGGGGGGGCACACGGGGAGATTGGCTAAGTCAGGCAATAGACCTAAGCCAACTCCCCGTGCTTATTATGGGGAGCAACTGATCAAGAAGGCACCGAGCTATGCGGAAATGCGCACTGTATTGCCCAGACGCAGTCAAAGCCCGGTGCGGTCGATACCAGTTCCCCGCAAGTGCCGTGCTAGAGTGGGCATCCAGCCAGGGAGAAGTGCGCCGGCGCAGCACATCTGGCCACCAGTGCGTCTCCTAGGCCCAGGCTACCCTGCGCCTGCTCTACACACGGCAGCCATCAGTCCTCAGCAAAGCCCAGTTCGCCCTGTGCCAGCACTCCACCTGTGCAGGGCTACGCTGACAAGCCAGCCAGTAGGGGTTGTGCAGGCTGTGCGCTCCAGACCTCCAGTGCGTTTTCAAGACTTGGTGTATCTTGTTCCTGCTCCTCGCACTAGCCCTGTGGTGCGTGTCACTAGTCTGGCGCCTCCAAAGACAGTCCCACGCATCAGGATTTCAGTGCGCAGTCCCCGTCTACAGCTTCCACCGACAGTGCCTGTCTAGAGCTTCCGGCAACAGTGCCCCGTCTAGAGCTTCCGGCGACAGTTCCCCGTCCAGTGCTTCCGGCGACGTCCCACAGTTCGGAACCGACAGAAACGGCCCACAGTCCGGAACCGACAGAGTCGCCCGCCAGTCCGGCGCAGCCAGAGTCGCCCACCAGTCCGGCGCAGCCAGAGTCGCCCGCCAGTCCGGCGCAGCCAGAGTCGCCCGCCAGTCCGGCGCAGCCAGAGTCGCCCGCCAGTCCGGCGCAGCCAGAGTCGCCCCTCAGCCCAGAGCGTTCAGCAGGGGTGGACAGGTTAGAGTGGGGATTAAGCCCGGAGCCAGAGCCACCTCTGTGGGGGGAGGTTTGGGAAGGGGGGGTGTAGCACGGAAGCCGTGGGTGACGGTTGCCACCCTCCCTTCCCTCCCTTTAGTTGGGGTAAATGTTGTGTTTTGTTTGAGGTGCATACGGGGTCTGGGGTACTGTCACGTCCTGACAGTAAAGGGGGTTATTTGTTATTGTAGTTTGGTCAGGGCATGGCAGGGGGTGTTTGTTTTTTATGTGTTTCGGGGTTTATGTTCTATGTTAGTTTATTTCTATGTTTGTTCTAGTGTGTCTATTTCTATGTTTAAGTTTCTTGGGTTGACCTTCAATTGGAGGCAGCTGTTCCTCGTTGCCTCTAATTGAAGATCCTATTTAGTAGGGGTGTTTTTCCATGGGTTTTGTGGGTAGTTGTCTCCATGTATTGTCAGTGAACCTTACAGGACTGTTTTTCGTCGTTTGTTTAGTATAAGTGTTTTTGTTTTTGTTTTCTTCAATAAAAGAAGATGAGCATACATATACCCGCTGCGTTTTGGTCCACTCACTACGACGGTTATGACAGTATTGGACTGGCCATCACAAAGCCCTGACCTCAATCCTATAGAAGATTTGTGTGCGGTACTGAAAAATCGTGTGCGAGCAAGGAGGCCTACAAACCTGACTCAGTTGCACCAGCTCTGTCAGGAGGAATGGAGCAAAATTCACCCAACTTATTGTGGGAAGCTTGTGGAAGGCTACCCGAAACGTTTGACCCAAGTTAAAGGCAATGTTACCAAATACTAATTGAGTGTATGTAAACTTCAGACCCACAGGGAATGCTGAAATAAATCATTATGTCTACTATTATTCTGTCATTTCACATTCTTAAAATAAAGTGGTGATCTAACTGACCTAAGACAGGGAATTTGTACTCGGATTAAATGTCAGGAATTGTGAAAAACTGAGTTTAAATGTATTTGGCTAAGGTATATGTAAACTTCAAACTTCAACTGTATGTAAAACAGGAAAAACAGTTATGTTGACTGCACTGGGTCTTTAAACTACAGATTGCATATAGATGTATAGCACAAAGTGGTTTTAGGTTGAAATGGTATTGTAATTCCTAATATTTTGTAACTCACACTGGATATTAAGAATGGATACATACACTCACTGACCGAAAGTAGGTGCACACCTGCTCGTCGAAGGTCTCATTCCAAAATCATGGGAATTAATATGGAGTTGGTACACCCTTTGCTGCTATAACAGCCTCCACAATTCTGGGAAGGCTTTTCACTAGATGTCGCAACATTGCTGCAGGGACTTGCTTCCATTCAGCCACAAGAGTGTTAGTGAGGTCGGGCACTGATGTTGGGTGATTGGGCCCAGATCGCGGTCAGCGTTCCAACTCATCCCAAAGTTGTTAAATGGGGTTGAGGTCAGGACTCTGTGCAGGCCAGTCAAGTTCTTAAACACCGATCTCGACAAACCATTTCTGTATGGACCTCGCTTTGTGCGCGGGGGCAATGTCATGCTGGAACAGGAAAGGGCCTTTCCCAAAATGTTGCCACACAGTTGTAAGCACAGAATCGCCTAGAATGTTAGTGTATGCTGAAGTGTCAAGATTTTCCTTCACTGGAACTAAAGGGCCTAGCCCGAACCATGAAAAACAGTCCCAGAACATTATTTCTCCTCCACCAAACTTTACAGTTGGCACAATGCATTGGGGCAGGTAGCGTTCTCCTGGCATCAGCCAAACCCAGATTCATCCGTTGGACTGCCAGATGGTGAAGAGTGATTCATCACTCCAGAGAACACTTTTCCACTATTCCAAAGTCCATATGGCGGCAAGCTTTACACCACTCCAGCTGACGCTTGGCATTGCACATGGTGATCTTAGGCTTGTGTGCAGCCATGGAAACTCATTTCATAAAGCTCCCAACGAACATTTCTTGTGCTGACGTTGCTTCCAGAGACAGTTTGGAACGCAGTAGTGAGTGTTACAACCGCTGACAGACAATTTTTAAGCGCCACGCACTACAGCACTCAGCGGTCCTGTCCTGTGAGCTTATGTGCACTACCACTTTGCGGCTGAGCTGTTGTTGCTCCTTGATGATTCCAGCACTTACTGTTGACCGGGGAAGCTCTAGCAGGGCAGAAATTTGACGAACTGACTTGTTGGGAATGTGGCATCCTATGACGGTGCCACGTTGAAAGTCACTGAGCTCTTCAGTAAGGCCATTCTACTACTATGTTTGTATATGGAGATTGCAAAGCTGTATGCTCGATTTTATACACCTGTCAGCAATGGGTGTGGTTGAAATAGCCAAATCTACTCATTTGAAGAGGTGTCCAAACACTTTTGTATATATAGGGTATGCCTTCTACTCAGCATGTAACATTTGACACCATACCTGTTAACATTACCACTCTTAGGATAAGAATATCAAATGGATTCATGCATCAACACATACCATTGACGGCTTCAAATTCACACAATCATGTCAGGCCTTGGAATATGTTATAGGCTACATGTATTATGGTTTGGTTTCACAGAGGGTATAGTATAGAGGCCAAAGTTGGTGGTTCTCCCCAGTGGCCAGCACTGTTGTGTGCATGGCTGATCAGTTCTTGGCCTGGTCCAAGATTAATGATGAGTTGGCTGTGGACCTTGGAGGTTTGGGTGATAGCCTTTCAGTGTGTGATTCACTGGGAGAGTTCCACACTGTGACATCTCCCACGCTGGTGATTGAGTTCACAGTCCCCGCTCCATGCTCCCCTATGCTTCCCAAGTAAATAAATGGAAGAATCATGGGATCACGCCTGAACATACTGTGGTGTGGTGGCCTAGGCTACCTACAATGCAGATGCGATTACCAGTCAAAGTATTTTCCCACTATATCTATACTTCTCATATGTAGGCCGAATCAAGGTCCACATGTTTGATGTGTGCTTTAAGCTACTTGGTTTTTCAATATGAAGGTAAAGCCTATCTATAAAAAGTAAAAAACGAGGTCACTTCCTCCAGAGGTCTACTGACAGCTTTAAACTTTTCTGCTGGGTTTGTTTTCCACTGACCATTTGCTAATAATGTGCTTGTTAGATTGAGAAGCCTTAAGCCTCGCTAGATGTCAGCAGGTTTGTTATCCTCCCATTCTTCATCCCTCCTTCTGCCATGCTCCCTTCCTCTATCATCCTTCTTTCATCCTGATCAGTGACTGGGACTCCTTCCTCACATCTCTCTCTCTCTCATTCCTTCTCGGAGTTCTTCAAGAGCTAACTGATTGTCTAGATCCCTCGTGCCCGGAGAATATTATTTCATAGAATCTAAATAGAGGATTTGCGAGAGTAATTCACTAATCTCCGCCGGGCAAGTTGAAGGATGACGTAATGGTTCCTACTGAATGAGACAATATGGAGGTGACTCATCCTTGGAGCAAATGGCTGCTGCTCCGAAACACTTTAAGCAGATAAGCCTGTTTGGCCTAATGAATGGTGGGACTCTGGTATGTCATTGGGTTTTCCTCTATAAATGGCAACAAGGTGCATTGTTAAAGGACAAACAACGATGCTTGCAAAAAATCATTATAGTCAGCAAGATGGAAGTCATGAGATAGACTGTTACTCATTGTAATATATTGCGATGGACAAACAGGGTTGATATTGTTATGAAATCATGGTGAGATGTTTTTCTGGGGTTGAGACATAGTTAAGCCAAAACAATATCGTTGATCTTCCCTCTGTTTTTCATGGTAATAGCTATTATACTCTCAGTAGCCTATATGTTAAACACATTCTGCATAATTAAACATGGAGAAAAGTAATTGGTCTATGAGATGGACATAGAGGAGCTATAGATCTGTATCTTGTAAACCGAAGGCCTATTTTCACAGACATGAATCAAAGTTAAGTATCAGAAGCTTCACTATCAATAGGGCTCCATTTCATTTGGTCTGCTACAGCCGTTATTAGGATGAAATTAGCCAAATCAGAGCTCTGTGAAACGACTAATAAACATGGCATTGTGGATAGAGATAGGGATCATTGGAGTATGTCCGGACCCCAGACGTTCATTGTGAGAGCACCAGCGCTTATCTGTTCCCAGAAATGGGCCCCTAATAGAGGTTATGTTTCTATGAAATGTGTATAAATTGACATTAATTGCTTTTGTATGCATTCTCCTCCATAATGAATCTATCAATAGAAACATACAAACTACTTCAGTGGGTTCTACCTATCTGGAGTTAAAGTACAATAAATAAGTGATGTCCCCTTTTTTAAATGGAACATAGCTCATCCTTACGACGCTCCAGAGGTAATTATTGACTACACAGTGTACCTTCCCTGTACGCATGTTTCCCCAAGTGGATACAATATGGACATGAAGGGTGCCATCGTCACACTTTTCAAGGCATAGCGCCCACTTGAGATTCTGTTTGTTTGTGATAACTCCTGGGTTCAACATTCTATAGGCAGAGTTTTAGAATAATCCATTCTCCATACAGCTTTCTCCCACGGAAGCTGCTTTATCCCATTATCGCAGGCATTATACAAACTTATACTGCTGTAAACCACACACTTAAAGACTGATGCCACTGGAAACATCCTTATTCAGGGGACAAACTGCACTACAGAATACACAACGAGAGAATATAGGCTATAATTCAATACCCTCCAAGTTTGTTCATGTCTACATAGCCAAAAAAACAAACACATTGTATGCACTTTTGTATATGTTTGGTTGGTACAGAACCAAAGAGGACAACTCAATACATTTCGAGTGTGCTCATTTGTACATAGCCGAAGAAAAACACTTTGTTTGCACTTTTATGTGTGTATGTGTGTACTAGTTAGATGGGACTTGAGGAGATATTTCATGCATAAGTCTGGGAAGGCTGGGGGTGTTTACCATATCCAAGGTCTCCAGCAGAGCCACACAGAGACCCAGGCGGGTCATGGGGATGCAGATATCTCTGTGAATTCGGCAGGTGGTTGAGCGAGAGACGTGGTAACTAGATGTTCTCGACGACAATAACAAAGCAGGTAGTCAGAGATCTGGGTAAGGTGTGGAGGACCCCCCCCCCCCCCCCTTCCTCCTCATCATGTACACAGCCACAGACATGTCCTTTTTCCAGTCCATGAAGGACGAATAATTTTTTTTTATATGACAATATCTGAAATCTTGTGTATGCTAGGCAGAAAGAAAGAAAGTAAGAGAAAAAAAGAAAGGAGGAAAGAAAGAAAGTCTACTTTTAAACTGTACAATTCTTTCTTGCAAATTTCATTTAAAGATGTGGTGATGGGCTCATACAAGGCTGGTAAGTGTTGCTATATCGTGAAATGTGGCAACTTATGGTTTGATTTATTAGACACTGGCTCAGAGCTCTGGCTCTTGGGGAAACATCATCCCCTGGCAGATGTGCATCGCTCGACGTCTTGCCACAGAAATAACTGCATATGCATGCATGTAAAATAATGACAGTATCACCAATCTGTGCCATGTTACCAAGAAATAAGGCAGAGAAGAAGCAGATTAGATCCAGGGAGGCTTGCATCAACTGTCTCCCTAATGTCTGTGAGTGCTCTGGCATTAATGGAACATATTACTGCACAAATTATAGAATCATGTGCAGCAGCTGTTGGTCCAATTTTGCTTTGTGAAAAACAGGTCCCACCAGTGGAGATACTCCAGCTAATGGTTTATCTATACCAACTGTGATTTATTCCTCAATTGACATCCATGATGTTTCATTCCATGATTTTTGAAAAATCCACCAATAGTTTATATAGGAACAAGATGTTTGTCTGAGGAAGGAAGTGTTGGACTAACTACAATAGAGAGAGATCAATAGTACAACTACATTCGCAAAGAGAGTTCTAGTCATTAGATTCCAGCCTGGATCTATCCATATGTATCCCTTTATAAGTCTTAGACAATATTGGATGTATTCATTTGAAACCAACTGCCAACTATTGGTTGATAACTTAATATTCCTCCATTATTACAACAGTAACTTTTCCAGAGAGGCAACAACAACAAAAAAAGACAATGATTCTACCTCACATTTCCATTTTTGGAAAATTACAGTATGTTTGTTTTACATGTACTAATCTTTCACATGACAACGCTTACCACAACAACAGTTTTAGAATGGCTCGTTATCCCAAACCCTTTTATTGAAAACACACCAAAAATATTGCTGGATATATTTAGGTATGCACCGGACAAAATTAAATTTCTACCTTCAACAAGGATTAAATTGAGCACTGTAACTAATCAGATTTGCACGTGGGACTGAATCCATCTAGATACCATGGACTCCCCACTATCTGGGGTTAATGAATGTCTTCCATTGCTTCTCCTTAGTCATTTCATACCTCAGGGATTTGAATAATTCCCATTGATAGTCTGAAGTCTCCAATGAGAGGATTAAAAGGATTAAAAGTAAGCTGATGAAGGTGAAGTGGCCAAATGAAGACGATGATGGACGGAGCAGGAGGAAGGTAAAATGACACCGGTTGGTTGCTGCTTTTAGGCGACACCTTTGCCACTGTAAGCTTTATGGCCTGAAGCCATGAGGCTTCAAATATACTTTTTGTGTATAATATTTGAAGACTTTTCAAGGCAAGTGCTTTATGTTACAGACATTTTTATGACTTAGCTTATCAAATCAAATCAAGCTTTATTTATACAGCACATTTCAGATGAAATACAACACAATGTGCTTCACTGGAAAAAAATATTTCAAAAAATGAAAATAAAAACTGAAATATTTACTGCACAACAAACATAAAAGGATTTTAAAAACAACAATAGAATAACATTAACAACTGAATGCCTAAATTCACCCTAAGGACAAGCAAAGCTAAAAAGGTGTGTTTTAAGATCTCTTTAAACAATGTCCAAAATTCCCCCCGGGAAGGCAGGTAGAAGGCTTAAATTGTGATATCACTTTCCTGAGCATGTCTGTGTCAACCAGGGAAAATAAATCCATAGCTCTCATCAGGTCTTGCTTCACTGATACCCAACCTAATGTTTGTTATCTTAACTCTAAAATATGCTGCAAACTCATCACAATTAGATGTGGAGAAAAGTTCACATAGGTTTGCGGGGTTAGGATTTATCAGGCCATCAGTGGTCGAGAAGAGCATTCTGGAATTATTCTGATTATTAGTGATCCAGCTAGAAAAATGAGCCAGCCTGGCATTTATAATTGCCTTGTTATATATGCCAAGTTGCTCGCTCAAAATATCATAATGGGCTTGCAACTTTGACTTTCTCCACTTCCGCTCTTTCTGCAATTTCTCTTTAATTTATTAGTTTCCTCGCTCATCCAATGGGGTCTCCATTTGGATGTGGCCTTTTTCAACTTTACTGGAGCTATGGAATCAATGGTTGCCCTGTAATTTGCTATTAAAGTCATCAAATAAATCATCACAAGAGGAATGCAGAATAGGTGGACTATTGTTCATACACTCAGTAAAATCTGTAGCAACTTCAGAGGTAAGATAGTGTTTCTTAATAATGCGTTCAGAATTAGCCTGTACTATGGTTAACAAGGTAGTAAAAAAAACCACAGTGGTGATCAGATAAAGCAACATCAACAATAGAGGATGCTTCGATAGAAAGCCCCTTTGTAATAATCAGGTCCAGAGTATGGCCGCCGTTATGGGTGGGCCCAGATAAAGTCCATAGAACTCAAATTATTCCGAAATTCAAAGGCCTGGAAGTCAGTCTCTTTGTCAACATGAATATTAACATTAACCAACACAATGATTTTATCATATACAGGGTTATGGCCAGCACTGGTGGCTGACATTTGAACAGTATAGCAAAGTTGCCAAATGAAATGTCTTTACAGCTGAGAGCATTAGTAAAAATAGAGGCTGTCCTCCCACCCTTTTCTCCTTTTCTGATAGAGTATTAAAACCTGTAGTCCGGGGGCGAGGCTTCAATAAGAGCAACACTACAGTCTGAAGACGGCCATGTTTCAGTGAGAAACATGCAATCAACTTTGCGCTCAGTAATGAGGTCATTCACAAGAAAGGTTTTACTAGTGATTGCTCTAACATTCAAAAGTGTCATATTCAATGATATTCACTCTGCCCCTGGGCCATCTGCCTAGAGTTAACCAAAGGAATATCAACCAAATTATTAACGTTACAACCACGTTTTCTGATAGTCTCGAATCTATCAGAATGGTAGAAGATGACCGTTTGTATAAACTCACTAGAAGGCAGAGTTAAAGGAACATAAATTAGGTTACTCACAATAACCATAGTGCCATTTCTACAAGAGTTGATATGCTTTCCAAGTCATCTGTTGCTTATTGGGACAGGGAGGACTGAATCCCTACCAGATCCTGTCTGTCAGTCTGACAGGGAGGACTGGAGCACTACCAGACCCTGTCTGTCAGTCTGACAGGGAGGACTGAATCACTACCAGACCCTGTCTGTCAGTCCGACAGGGAGGACTGAATCACTACCAGACCCTGTCTGTCAGTCTGACAGGGAGGACTGGAGCACTACCAGACCCTGTCTGTCAGTCTGACAGGGAGGACTGAATCACTACCAGACCCTGTCTGTCAGTCTGACAGGGAGGACTGGAGCACTACCAGACCCTGTATGACAGGGAGGACTGACTCACTACCAGACCTTGTCTGTCAGTCTGACAGGGAGGACTGAATCACTACCAGACTCTGTCTGTCAGTCTGACAGGGAGGACTGAATCACTACCAGACACTGTCTGTCAGTCTGACAGGAAGGACTGGAGCACTACCAGACACTGTCTGTCAGTCTGACAGGAAGGACTGAATCACTACCAGACCCTGTCTGTCAGTCTGACAGGGAGGACTGAATCACTACCAGACCCTGTCTGTCAGTCTCTAAAACAGTTTGCCATTTTGCTTGAAATAATCTCGGAACCGCTGCAGTTAGGGTGAGTTTATAGTGCTGCTGATTTTCCACCTGTCCTGTAAAGGGTTCATTCTGTAATGGTAAATGTCAAGGACCCGGATGCATGACCTGAGTTGTAGGTATTATCTTCTCAGTAAACATGCTAACTTGACTCGTATCTCTCTGCGTCTTCCGTTTAACTATAAAGTACCACTGTGTAAGAAGTGGGATCCGAACTCTTGCTTCACAAAGATCTTCTAAAACTCAAGAATCCACAAAGGCTTTTGATTGACGATCAATAGTGTCCTTTATTTGTATCTGTCCATCCTATCATTTATTTGATCAAAGATGGAAGCATGTTAGAAGTAGAGCAGTCCTGGAACAGTGGATGGTGGTGTGGCAAGCTATTTAAGTTGCCTTGGATAGATCATTTACATCAATTCAGTTACTGATGAGGCATGCATACATATGGCAAATTCTGTTTAGATTTGATTTATTTTAATTGTCACACTGGGACCAACTATTACACTGCACAGGAATGAGTCACTGCATTAGAACATTAAAGCTGAGGCACTCATTTTAAATCGATTTGTAAATTCTGGCCCGCGGTATAAAGATGTGCTGAGCTCATATAAATGCCCATAAAGGCCCCAGAGCGGCCTAACTTTTCCTGCACTGGGAATCTGGGAATTGTCACCTGGGTGCATCGCCGCTCTGTCGTGCTCAGTGTGGGGGAACCCAAATTAAACTGCAGCACAAGCACACATCTTACATGGCTGAGCAGGTGTGTTTGTGCGGGTATGAAGAGTGTGTGGCGCCAGAGGGTGCCTGTTGGGATTGTCTTGTATTGTGTGTGGATTCTTTCTTGCCCTTGCTTAATTTTTTTTTAAACGTAATAGGGCATTGTGTACTAGATGTAATATCTGTAGGTATTTGATACGCAAAGTGTGTTGGAGTAACCAGGTACAGTATTAACTATTCAATAAGAGAGGTGGCAAAAAACACAGAGATGTTACCTTTATAGCTTTACCTTTTAGTTTGTAGTAGGCATCTGGTAAAATCAAACTGACAGACTTGTCACGAAGAGTAAATTAACAGAAAAGCTACTTTCATCAATCAACTTGTGGAATAAGTGTGAGTTGGCAGGTACTTGGTATTGCGGTATATCAATTTAAGTGTCATCCTTTGACCATTATGTGTGTGTGACTGTTCCCTGTGGGGGCATGTCAGACACTGGCAGGAGGGGCACGATCCAAAAAATCACTGTGACAGTCGTTTATGTTTTCTTCCAGTTGATTAAACTGTTCTTTGTCTTTTTCGTACCTATCTTGTCATGAAACTCATTTTTGAGTTTCATATATAGAGCTCCTGGTTTGGATCTATGAGGGATACAGTTAGCATAGTTAATATTGCTCTAATAAAGTGAAGGAGTGTCACGACTTCCACCGAAGGTGGCTCCTCTCCCTGTTCGGGCGGTGATCGGCGGTCGTCGTCGCCGGCCTACTAGCTGCCACCGATCCATTTTTCCTTTTCGTTTGGGTCTGTCTGTTTTGTTCACACCTGTGTCTTATTAGTTGATTTCGGTGAGTTTATTTACCTCCACTGCCTGCTAGTCTTTGTGCGGGATTGTTTGCTGTGTCTGCTCCCCGGGGTTTTCTTTTCTCACGGTAGTTGTACCGTTTTGGTATGTGTTTAGGAGTAGAGGTTTCTCCTCCGTGTGTTGCGTTTACTTCCCTTTGTGTGGCGACTTCGTTTGGGCGTTTCCCCCCATGTTGTTGTTGAGTTGGGACTGGGACAGACGTTCCGCTAGCGGAACGCCTCACCAATATCCAATGGTAGAGCGTGGCGCGAAATACAAATACCTCAAAAATGCTATAACCTCAATTTCTCAAACATATTACTATTTTACACCATTTTAAAGACAAGACTCTCGTTAATCTAACCACATTGTCCGATTTCAAAAAGGCTTTACAGCGAAAGCAAAACATTAGATTATGTCAGGAGAGTACCCTGCCAAAAATAATCACACAGCCATTTTCAAAGTAAGCATATATGTCACAAAAACCAAAACCACAGCTAAATGCAGCACTAACCTTTGATGATCTTCATTAGATGACACTCCCAGGAAATTATGTTATACAATACATGCATGTTTTGTTCAATCAAGTTCATATTTATATCAAAAAACTGCTTTTTACATTAGCATGTGATGTTCAGAACTAGCATACCCACCGCAAACTTCTGGTGAATTTACTAAATTACACATGATAAACGTTCACAAAAAACATAACAATTATTTTAAGAATTATAGATACAGAACTCCTTTATGCAATCGCGGTGTCAGATTTTAAAATAGCTTTTCGGCGAAAGCACATTTTGTAATATTCTGAGTACATAGCTCGGCCATCACAGGCTAGCTAATTTGACACCCACCAAGTTTGGCCCTCACCAAACTCAGAATTACTATTAAAAAATTGGATTACCTTTGCTGTTCTTCGTCAGAATGCACTCCCAGGACTTCTACTTCAACAACAAACGTTGTTTTGGTTCCAAATAATCCATAGTTATATTCAAATAGCTCTGTTTTGTTCGTGCGTTCAGATCACAATCCAAAGGGTGACGCGCAAGCACATTTTGTGACAAAAAAATTCCAAATGTTCCATTACCGTACTTAGAAGCATGTCAAACACTGTTTAAAATACATTTCTATGCTATTTTTCTCGTAAAATAGCGATAATATTCCAACCGGGCGACGTTGTATTCATTCAAAGGCTGAAAGAAAAAATGGAGTAGCCTCGTGGACGCGCATCTCCAGTGTCACTGTTCCCAGGCTGACCACTCACAAATTATCCTGCAGTTTTTCGCCCAGAGACTGCAGACACCCCATTACACTTTCTGGCGCCCTCTGAGAGCCAATGGAAGCCTTAGAAAATGTCACATTACAGCACAGATGCTGTATTTTCGATAGAGATGCTACAGAAGGACAACAAATTGTCAGACAGGGCACTTCCTGTATGGAATCTTCTCAGGTTTTGTCCTGCCATATGAGTTCTGTTATACTCACAGACACCATTCAAACAGTTTTAGAAACTTTAGAGTGTTTTCTATCCAAATCTACTAATTATATGCATATTCTAGTTTCTGGGCAGGAGTAGTAACCAGATTAAATCGGGTATGTTTTTTATCCGGCCGTGAAAATACTGCCCCCTATCCCAAACAGGTTAATAAACGATTGTGCCACTGGGACTTCCTTGCTCTCCTGCTCCTGATTCCTGCACCTCCCTCCTCTAAGGAGGCACATAACAAGGAGCAAGAAAGTAGGACCACTCAAACAGGATGGACCCTTGAAATAATGTCCTACAGTGCAGAGAAATCAAAACACTAATGACTGTTAACGTTGTCAGTTCCCCAATGTAAAAATACAAGTTCTCTTTATTGAAGATCCACTGCTATTTGCAAAATACATTAAATAATATCACTCAGCCCTAACTCTTAAATCACAAATTATTTCTAATGTGGGAAAATCTAACTTTTTCTCTTTTATTGTTAATTATGCTCTCTAATCTTTAGCAGGAACATTGAATTGATCTTGAATAATTTGATATTTTAAAAGGCCAGATAATTAAAGAAAATAGTTTGAGGGATTATATGTTCATTCTCTTGTATAATAATATCATTATTCCTCTGAAGATTTTCAAAGAAACCATTTCTATTGAATATACCACAAAAAGTGTCTACCATTGAAAAGTTCTACAAGCGTCAACAATGGTTTACCTCTTCACGTTATTTCCAACTTTTACTGTTTTTCAAACACATTACATAAACATCAAGCTCACTCCTAAGTGTCCTCCTTACTCTGAATCAATTGAGAAGATGGGAATATATAGATAACTTTGTTGCGACAGTTCCATAGAAACGTGTGTATATTTAAGGTTTTATAAGGTAGCCTTTTCTCTTTTCTTATGTTCAATTCTCAAAGCAGAACCACTTGCTTTCCAAATGGCATTTTTGGATAATGATCATTCATGACCAAAGCGAGCGGAGGGTCTGAAATAATGAGATCCAATTTCCCTTTCATGTTAAAGTCAAATTTAAGTAGAGATAGTGGGATGATAGACGAGATGAGTTGTGTGGAAGAAAAGGCACAGGGACAGATGTTCCATCAGCTTTGATAAAAGTGCTGTGTAACATCATGGCCTCCCTTCTTTGAAAAGTTATGCTAGTCTACATCCTGCAGTCAAGTATACAGTAAAAAGAAGTGCAAGTGAGATCATGACAATTGGAGAAATTCCCCGGAATGTCATTCAAATCTAAAAATAAAAAGGGAATGACCCATTATGCCAGTTTACGGCCTACAAACAGACTGTATGAAAGTGGAGTCTTGCATCTAGACGTTCCGCTAGCGGAACCCCTAGCCAACAGCCAATGGCATCGCATGGCGCGAAATACAAAACCAACTAAAATACCACAATTCAATTTTCTCAAACAATCAACTATTTTACACCATTTTAAAGATAAGACTCTTGTTAATCTAACCACATTGTCCGATTTCAAAAAGGCTTTACAGCGAAAGCAAAACATTAGATTATGTCAGGAGAGTACCCAGCGAAAAATAGTCACACAGCCATTTTCAAAGCAAGCATATATGTCACAAAGACCCAAACCACAGCTAAATGCAGCACTAAACTTTGATGATCTTCATCAGATGACACTCCTAGGACATTATGTTATACAATACATGCATGTTTTGTTTAATCAAGTTCATATTTATATCAAAAAACTGCTTTTTACATTAGCATGTGATGTTCAGAACTAGCATACCCACCGAAAACTTCCGGTGAATTTACTAAATTACTCATGATAAACGTTGACAAAATACATAACAATTATTTTAAGAATTATAGATACAGAACTCCTTTATGCAATCGCTATGTCCGATTTTAAAATAGCTTTTCGGCGAAAGCACATTTTGCAATATTCTGAGTACATAGCTCGGCCATCAAGGCTAGCTATTCAGACCCGCCAACGTCGGGGCAGCCTAAACTCAGAATTACTATTAGAAAAATTGGATTACCTTTGCTGTTCTTCGTCAGAATGCACTCCCAGGACTTCTACTTCAACAACAAATGTTGTTTTGGTTCCAAATAATCCGTAGTTATATCCAAATACCTCCGTTTTGTTTTCTATCCAAATCTACTAATTATATGCATATTCTAGTTTCTGGGCAAGAGTAGAAACCAGATTAAATCGGGTACTTTTTTTATCTGGCCGTGAAAATACTGCCCCCTATCCACAACAGGTTAAAGCGACCCAACATATGTTTCTGAGGCACATGAGAAGGTGATGGGCATTATAATTCACAACAAAATATTTGTGTGACATTTTTATTGACATTTCGCCATATGTGAGTGTAGTATCCCTCTGAAGTAAACATCCTATAAACTCTTGAAGATTTGCATATTATATACAGACATTTACATATCAAGAAAACAGCTAGTCTTGATGCCATTGGGCATGTTATCGAATGTATAGCTTTAAAGCATACATGGAAATATACTTTGAATGATGCTTCCTCTTTCAACTAAAGCGAGGCACCACACCCTAATAAGGTAATTTTCCCCCTTATTCATATCACAAGGAACTTTTACCAGTTAAACATAGACACCAATATAATACTTTTTATTGTAATTTTTCTGAAATATTGTATTAAAATATGCAAATTAAGTGATATGTCATTGGTTATACCGCAAATGTATTTTTCTGGACAGTGGATGAAGTCAGCCATTATATTTTGACCAAATTTATTTAAGACGCTCCAGGACTGGACTTGTAACAGAGCAGATTGTGAATATATACTTTTTTCATCTTTCTATCCGTAAAAAACTAAAGACATCCATAAACTGCATTTTGCGCATATTTCCAGAGTTAATGTTATCCAGAAAAAAAATTGGGCAACATATCAATAATTCCTTCTAAACAAGTCTGGGGAATATATCTAAGGATAACCACACAAAAGTTAGTGAATGCAGATGCTTCTGAAGCTGAGCGAAATTTGTTGGCTTGTATACAGTAAAAATCTAAAACCCTTCCTCTTTAAAAAAAAAATCTTAAATAACTCACGGCGCCACAAGGCCAAAAATTCTCAAACATCTCAAAATGTTTAAGTAGATGCAAATACGGCATTTCAGCCTGTTGTAGCTCGCAATAATAACTTCACAAAATTACAAAAAAAGACTAAGCACAACAGAGGTAGTCTAGTGGCTTAAGAATGTGTGTACTCACTACCATGTTACATAATTAGGGGCCTGTGATTTGCACAATCATGTGACATGCCCAGATTTTCACCTTCAGAGTGATTCCTCCTGAAACCAGGACCAAAAAAAAGTGTGATTAATTTGGATTTTCTAGAAAAATACAATCCACAGAATGGTCCTTTGGAGGAATATACACTGCTCAAAAAAATAAAGGGAACACTTAAACAACACAATGTAACTCCAAGTCAATCACACTTCTGTGAAATCAAACTGTCCACTTAGGAAGCAACACTGATTGACAATACATTTCACATGCTGTTGTGCAAATGGATTAGACAACAGGTGGAAATTATAGGCAATTAGCAAGACACCCCCAATAAAGGAGTGGTTCTGCTGGTGGGGACCACAGACCACTTCTCAGTTCCTATGCTTCCTGGCTGATGTTTGGTCACTTTTGAATGCTGGCGGTGCTTTCACTCTAGTGGTAGCATGAGAAGGAGTCTACAACCCACACAAGTGGCTCAGGTAGTGCTGCTCATTCAGGATGGCACATCAATGCGAGCTGTGGCAAGAAGGTTTGCTGTGTCTGTCACTGTAGTGTCCAGAGCATGGAGGCGCTACCAGGAGACAGGCCAGTACATCAGGAGATGTGGAGGAGGCCGTAGGAGGGCAACAACCCAGCAGCAGGACCGCTACCTCCGCCTTTGTGCAAGGAGGAGCAGGAGAAGCACTGCCAGAGCCCTGCAAAATGACCTCCAGCAGGCCACAAATGTGCATGTGTCTGCTCAAATGGTCAGAAACAGACTCCATGAGGGTGGTATGAGGGCCCGACGTCCACAGGTGGGGGTTGTGCTTACAGCCCAACACCGTGCAGGACGTTTGGCATTTTCCAGAGAACACCGAGATTGGCAAATTCGCCACTGGCGCCCAGTGCTCTTCACAGATGAAAGCAGGTTCACACGTCTCCAGACTCTGTCACGTGACATACGTGACAGAGTCTGGAGACGCCGTGGAGAATGTTCTGTTGCCTGCAACATCCTCCAGCATGACCGGTTTGGTGGTGGGTCAGTCATGGTGTGGGGTGGCATTTCTTTGGGGGGCCGCACAGCCCTCCATGTGCTCGCCAGAGGTAGCCTGACTGCCATTAGGTACCGAGATGAGATCCTCAGACCCCTTGTGAGACCATATGCTGGTGCGGTTGGCCCTGGGTTCCTCCTAATGCAAGACAATGCTAGACCTCATGTGGCTGGAGTGTGTCAGCAGTTCCTGCAAGAGGAAGGCATTGATGCTATGGACTGGCCCGCCCGTTCCCCAGACCTGAATCCAATTGAGCACATCTGGGACATCATGTCTCACTCCATCCACCAACGCCACGTTGCACTACAGACTGTAGGCGGATGCTTTAGTCCAGGTCTGGGAGGAGATCCCTCAGGAGACCATCCACCACCTCATCAGGAGCATGCCCAGGCATTGTAGGGAGGTCATACAGGCACGTGGAGGCCACACACACTACTGAGCCTCATTTTGACTTGTTTTAAGGACATTACATCAAAGTTGGATCAGCCTGTAGTGTGGTTTTCCACTTTAATTTTGAGTGTGACTCCAAATCCAGACCTCCATGGGTTGATAAATTGGATTTCCATTGATTATTTTTGTGTGATTTTGTTGTCAGCACATTCAACTATGTAAAGAAAAAAGTATTTAATAAGATTATTTCTTTCATTCAGATCTAGGATGTGTTGTTTAAGTGTTCCCTTTATTTTTTGAGCAGTATATTTACATTTTTATCTAAAATCATAATTGAGAAATAATTGGCATATTTATTACATTTTGGCCTCACCCATGCCTACTTTACAGGAAAGATTCGCCCATTTTTAATGTAATATTATTTTTCTGAATGTATGAGTGAGGTTCTATTATTCCTGGGGTCATTTCATGTTTTCATGTCTACCGTGCATTCGGATAGTGTTCAGGCCTGTTCACTTTTTCCACATTTTGTTACACTACACCTTTATTCTAAAATGGATAAAAAAATAACTAAAAAAATATTACATTTACATAAGTATTCAGACCCTTTACTCAGTACTTTGTTGAAGTACCTTTGGCAGCGATTACAGCCTTGATTTGCCTTGGGTATGACTTGGCATATGGGTATTTGGGGAGTTTCTCCCATTCGTCTCTGAAGATCTTCTCAAGCTCTGTCAGGTTGGATGGTGAGCATTGCTACACAGCTATTTTCAGGTCTCTGAAAAAGATGTTTGATCGGGTTCAAGTCCGGGCTCTGACTGGGCCACTCAAGAACATTCAGATAATTGTCCCGAAGCCACTCCTGCATTGTCTTGGCTGTGTGCCTAGGGTTATTGTCCTGTTGGAATGTGAACCTTCGCCCCAGTCTGAGGACCTGAGTGCTAACATTAATGATCTCTGTACTTTGCTCCGTTCATCTTTCCCTCAAGCCTGACTAGTCTCCCATTCCCTGATGCTGAAAACATCCCCACAGCATGATGCTGCCACCACCATGCTTCACCATAGGGATGGTATTGGCCAGGTGATGAACGATAACTGATTTCCTCCAGACCTGACACTTGGCATTCAGGCTATAGAGTTCAATCTTGGTTTCATCAGACCAGAGTATCTTGTTTCTCATGGTCTGATAGTCCTTTAGGTGCCTTTTGGCAAACTCCAAGCGATTGCCATGTGCCTTTTTCTGAGGAGTGGCTTCCATCTAGCCACTCTACCATAAAAGCCTAATTGGTGGAGTGCTGCAGAGATGGTTGTCCTTCTGTAATGTTCTCCCATCTCCAAATACATTTTCTCCAAATACAATTCTGGAGCTTTGTCAGAGTGACCATTGGGTTCTTGGTCATCTCCGTGACCAAGGCCCTTCTCTCCCGATTGCTCAATTTGGCCAGGCAGCCAGCTTTAGGAAGAGTCTTGATGGTTCCAAACTTCTTCCATTTAAGAATGATGGAGGCCACTGTATTCTTGGGGACATTCAATGCTGCAGGAATTTTTTGGTAGCCTTTCCCAGATCTATGCCTCGACGCAATCCTGTCTCGGAGCTCTACGGATAATTCCTTCGACGTCATGGCTTGGTTTTTGATCTGACATGCACTGTCAACTATGGGACCTTATGTAGACAGGTGTGTGTCTTTCCAAATCATGTCCAATCAATTGAATTTATCACAGGTGGACTCCAATAAAGTGGTAGAATTATCTGAAGGATGATCCATGAAACCAGGATGCACCTGAGCTCAATTTCGAGTCTCATAGTATAGGGTCTGAATACTTACACTATGTAAATAAGGTTTTTCTAAAAACCTGTTTTTTCTTTGTCATTATAGGGCATTGTGTGTAGATTGATGAGGGATAATAATAATTGAATACATTTTAGAATAAGGCTGTAACGTAACAAAATGTGGAAAAAGTGAAGGGGTCTGAATACTTTCCGAATGCATTGTATCTAATCAGATCGAATCCCCCAAATCATGGTCCCTTTTTGTCCTGGTTTCATGAGGAGTCACTCTTATATTTAAAGGAGTGATCAGCAGTTGAAACAATAACAAATTTGCTTCATCGACCCTGTTTTAGGAAAATGCTGAGGGATGGGGCTGTAGAAATGTAACCACTCTCAAATTCATAAACAGAGCTTTTGATGCAAGGATTGACCATCCATGAAATCAAAATGATAGTTTTAACCATGCTTTGGGGCTATATTGTGTTTGTTTACATGTACTTTGTTTAGAAACATTGGAGTAAAACAAGCTTATGTTTTGGATGGATGTAGCAACTGCAGTTAAAGCTTTTTTATCAACCTGTCCCCTTTTCTATTTATGTCAGATGGTCCAGCACTATCTTCATACAATTGCTTTCATTTTTGGAGTAATTCTTGTTTCTGGATAAATCAAATCAAATTGTATTGGTCACATACACATGGTTAGCAAATATTAATGCGAGTGTAGCGAAATGCTTGTGCTTCTAGTTCTGACAGTGCAGTAACATCTAACAAGTAACCTAACAATTCCACAACAACTACCTAATACACACAAATATAAAGGGATGGAATAAGAACATGTACATATAAATATATAGATGAACGACGGCCGAGCGGCAGACGCAAGATGCAATAGATTATATAAGATACAGTATATACATATGAGATCAGTAATGTAAGATATTAAAGTGACTAGTGATCCATTTATTAAAGTGGCCAATGATTTGAGTCTGTATGTAGGCAGGAGCCTCTCTGAGTTAGTGATTGCTGTTTAACAGTCTGATGGCCTTGAGATAGAAGCTGTTTTTCAGTCTCTCGGTCCCAGCTTTGATGCACCTGTACTGACCTCGCCTTCAGGATGGTTTTGGGGTGAACAGGCAGTGGCTCGGGTGGTTGTTGTCCTTGATGATCTTTTTGGCCTTCCTGTGACATCGGGTGCTGTAGGTGTCCTGGAGGGCAGGTAGTTTGCCCCCGGTGATGAGTTGTGCAGACTGCACCACCCTCTGGAGAGCCTTGTGGTTGAGGGCGGTGCAGTTGCTGTACCAGGCAGTGATATAGCCCGACAGGATGCTCTCAATTGTGTATCTGTAAAAGTTTTTCAGGGTTTTAGGTGACAAGCCAAATTTCTTCAGCCTCCTGAGTTGAAGAGGTGCTGTTGTGCCTTCTTTACCACGCTGTCTGTGTTGGTGGACAATTTAAGTTTGTCTGTGTATGCCGAGGAACTTTTCACCTTCTCCCCTACTGTTCGGTCGATGTGGATAGGGGGGTGCTCCCTCTGCTGTTTCCTGAAGTCCACAAACGTCTCCTTTGTTTTGTTGATGTTGAGTGAGAGGTTTTTTTCCTGACACCACACTCCGAGTGCCCACATCTCCTCCCTGTAGGCGTCTCGTCATTGTGTCGTCTGCGAACTTGAAGATTGAGTTGGAGGCGGTAATGGCCACGCAGTCATGGGTGATCAAGGAGTACAGGAGGGGGCTGAGCATGCACACTTGTGGGGCCCCAGTGTTGAGGGTCAGCGAAGTGGAGATGTTGTTTCCTACTTACACCACCTGGGGGCGGCCCGTCAGAAAGTCCAGGACCCAATTGCACAGGGCGGGGTTGAATGGAGGGTACTATGCTGAGCTTGGAGGGTACTATGCTGTTGAATGCTGAGCTGTAGTCAATTAACAGCATTCTTACATAGGTATTCCTCTTGTCCAGATGGGTTGGGGCAGTGTGCAGTGTGATGGCGATTGCATCATCTGTGGAACTGTTGGGGCGTTATGCAAACTGAAGTGGGTCTAGGGTGGCAGGTAAGGTGGAGGGGATATGATCCTTGACAAGTCTCTCAAAGCACTTCATGATGACAGAAGTGAGTGCTATGGGGCGATTATTTCATTTATTTCAGTTATCTTTGCCTTCTTTGGTACAGGAACAATGGTGGCCATCTTGAAGCATGTGGGGAAAGCAGACTGGGATAGGGAGTGATTGAATATGTCCGTAAACACACCAGGCAGCTGGTCTGCGCATGCTCTAAGGATGCGGCTAGGGATGCCTTCTGGGCCAGCAGCCTTGCGAGGGTTAACACGTTTAAATGTCTTACTCACATCAGTCACAGAGAGGGATAGGGGGCCCACAGTCCTTGGTAGTGGGCTGTGTCGGTGGCACTGTATTATCCTCAAAGCGGGCAAAGAAGGTGTTTAGTTTGTCTGGAAGCAAGACGTCGGTGTCCGTGACGTGGCTGGTTTTCTTTTTGTAGTCCGTAATTGCCTGTAGACCCTGCCACATAAGGCTTCATATACAGGATAAAATCTAGCTATTTCACATGATTGCGCAAAACACATGGTCCTATACATAGTATGTTACACTGGTAGTTACTCAGTTATTTGAAAGACCAATGTCAGTTGTGGCCAAAAACCATTCACACTTCCTCACTCATGATAATGTACTGTAGAAACTGCATCAATGTCAGTCACTGCTACCAGAATGACCTCAGACTACCAGGTCAAACCCCTCCTCTCCTCAGCAAATCTAGTCAGAGTCAGAGCTGTACATTCCCATTTACCATTGGGATGGAACAGTTTGATTTAATACCGTCCATGTGCTCAATATAGGTTTCTTCACTCTGTATATACTGTATGTCTTAGTCTGTAACTCTCACATTTCCGGCCTTCTAACGGGCTGTGTGGCTGGAATACAGATGCAATATCTACGTTGCAGATAACCCAACATGAGAGCCATGTCGCCTGTATGATAATCACTAATTCACTCTCTCTGGCCCCAGACTGGCCAGTGACCCTCACTGACCTCTCTGAAATAGGTTTTGCGCTTGAACCCATAGCAGGCACAGCAGGCACGTCAAGATCAGCAGAAAAGAGGAGAAGTCAGATAGAAAAGATTCAAAAGCCAAATGAGCTTAGCTCTGAGACAGGAGGAAAAACACATTTTTTGGGAAAGAATATATTTAGCCCGGGAAAGAGAAATGGCTACAAAGACTTACTTTGATAGAACATCTGTAGGAAAGCAGGGGAGAATGACAAGGGCCCTGTGAAAAATTGTAATTTAATATCCTAATTTCCTGCCCGGCCCTGCAGAAATATCTGTCTGAGGCTGACAGCTGATGAGAATTCAACAGGATTTGATTTGCTCCCAAGTGTAAGACAAGTTCAGGCCTATCTCTCCCCCACGGTCCCCCAGGCAAACCTATTCTCTCTTTCTCGCTCTCTCTCGCTATCTCGCTCTCTCTGTGTGTGTGTGTGTGTGTGTGTGTGTGTGTGTGTGTGTGTGTGTGTGTGTGTGTGTGTGTGTGTGTGTGTGTGTGTGTGTGTGTGTGTGTGTGTGTGTGTGTGTGTGTGTGTGTGTGTGTGTGTGTGTGTGTGTGTGTGTGTGTGTGAGAGCGTGTGTGATCCTGGACTGCTCAGTCCTCGGGCTGATAACAAATTGACTGATAATATCTCGGTTTTAATTTATGTTTCCGCAACACTGACTCAAACCACCAGTGGATTACATCTTGAGTGATGAGTAATATGACTTCACTTTGTTTCCTGTTTTTCACTCAGACTCCGTCAGTTCAGGATATTTCCATAAAGAGTGACTGCCCCGGAAAAAGAAGCTTCTCGTTTTGAAAATGGCATATATGGCATCAATATGAGTCAAACATGTATCGTCTTGTCAAAATTGGCTACAAAGTGTAAATAGGATCATTTTGGTTGTAACGTCAAAAGAGAGATTTGAAAGATGTTTGGAAAAAATGGTATGTCACGGAAGGAAGGGTACCGTAACAGTTTCCTTGGGTTTGGTTTATTTCAATCTTGCCCACATGCCCACAGCTGGCAGAACCCAAGTAACCATACATTCGGAGTGCAGCTGCACAGGACCCGATTGTAAAACCCATGGTCAATTTAGTTTGACATTCCATATCCCTATGGGGCTAGTTAGGGACCATCAGTAAATTACAATGTACTGTACATGGGACAATGTTTTAAAATTTCAATAGCGCCAAGACTTAAAAACCTCAAAACAACTAGAAATTGTTGAAATTCATATACAGTTATTTAAAGCATTTAATGAGACAATGTGCAACATGAAAATATTGTCCCATTTACATTGTGTAATTTATTGACGGTCCCTAACTATCCCCAGAGATAGGCTATCCAATGTCAAACGAACTTTGCCAAGTTGCACACCAGCTGCCTGAAGCTATTTGGCAAAAGAAGTTGGCTAGCACTAGCTAGTCTAGGCGCCTTCAAAACACAAGACCTGGTTAGGCTGTTTCAAGTTATCTAGAAGGGTGAGTGACTGTAACTGTGCACTGTTTTGGCAGTGAATGTACAAACGTTTGCCACGTGCGAACACACACACACAGGAGAAACCCACATTAAACCACCCCCCTTTGGCTTCAGTCATGGCCGCTGCATTTCTTAATGACAAAGACAAAAAACGAGGCCAAATCAGGAAGTTCAGCCCCCCTTTAAGTGTACCATGACACACATAGACTTCATTGTATGGAGTAAATTTAAGTGCCACGTAAGTACAATGAGCTCAGTTTCTCTGTCTATCTTAAACAATCTATCCACAGTCCCTGCATGTGGTATCCAACTCGGTCTTATGCAGTTAGGCGGTAGTGGGCTGAGTAGGTATGCTCGTTGATTGCCCGATGGCCCCCTGAATCGCTGCACTATGAGCGGAGTAATGCATTTATAACCCCTCTCATATGTGCACTGGGAAGAGATTAGGGACAATCGAGGCAGCATTCCTTTGCTCGCTCTCTCGGAATGCCACATAATTAGACCAACATTGTTTACATCCAACTCGCTGTGATTTGATGCAACTTTAAATGCTTTTAGAGAAGCACTGTCACTCCTGTTGCTCCTAATACATGTTTATGTACTGTATAGACAAGCATCATAAACAGACAATTGAAAACACTTGTCCTGATGTCACGCCCTGGCCATAGAGAGGTTTTTGTTTTCTATTTTGGTTAGGCCAGGGTGTGACTGGGGTGGGCATTCTATGTCCTTTTTTCTATGTTTTTGTATTTCTTTGTTTTGGCCTGGTATGGCTCTCAATCAGGGACAGCTGTACATCGTTGTCGCTGATTGGGAGCCATACTTAGGTAGCCTATTTTCCTTTGGGTTTTGTGGGTGGTTAATTTCAGTTTAGTTGTCGAACCTGACAGAACTGTGGGCTGTCGTTTTGTTTCTTTGTTTATAGTGTTCTCTGTTTAATAAATTACAAGATGAGCACTAACCACGCTGCGCCTTGGTCTACTCCATTCAACAGCCATTACACCTGATCGCATGCTCATGCTCCCATTTGAATAAGGGTCTATTGATGCACCTGTGCACCAATTTAAGTAACATAATACAAAAATCCCCTTCAAATCCATAATTTTCTGCTAGAGATAAGTTTTCATTTTTCAACAGGATAATAACCAAATCTACACTGGAGTTGCTTACCAAGAAGACAGTGAATGTTCCTGAGTGGCCGAGTTACAGTTTTGACTTAAATCTACTTGAAAATCTATGGCAAGACCTAAAAATGGTTGTATAGAAATGATCAAGAACTGATTTGACAGAGCTTGAAGAATTTTGAAAATAATAATGGGCAGTTATTGCACAATCCAGGTGTGGAAAGCTCTTAGAGACATAACTAGAGAGACTCACAGCTGTAATCACTGCCAACGTTGCTTCTACAAAGTATTTACTCAGGGCGTTGAATACTTATGTAAATTAGATATTTATTTATTTCATTTTCAATACATTTGCTAAAATTTCTCAAATCTTTTCACTTTGTCATTATGGGATATTGTGTGTAGTAGATGGGTGATAAAAAATATGTAATCCATTTTGTATTGAGGCTGTAACACAACAAAATGTGAAATAAGTCAAGGGGTATGAATACTTTCTGAAGGCACTGTAGTTTTGTGCCAACAAAAAAAACAAAAATATTTCCTGACCTTTCTTATATCTCCTAGATATGGAACAGACACTTCAAAACCTTATTTCTTATTGTACATTTTTTGGGACTGGCTTTTTGCCGTTTATGATTGTGTTATTCAATGTGTTTCTATGGGCTATAGTAGTAAAGGCCAAATTCAATATTTTATCAAATATTTTTGGGATATATTTTTTGGATAACTAAAGGGGCCCTAAAATTCCAACTAAAATAGCTAAATGACCATCTTAAAACAAATCAATATGTTAGCTTACTAGAACCCCCCCTCCAACGGTTAAGACTTTGTTTGTATGTTTGCATACCTTATCATACAACCCTTGAAGATAATTTAGATACCCACACACTGTTGAAAGTGGGGGCTCGTCATCGTACAACCCTGATCATACAACCCATGTGCTCATTCTTGTACGTACTAAAGCTCTAATTTGCTCTACTAGAGGTTAACGGGTCAAACAACGTTTCGGTCTAAGGTACCCTCATCTTGTTTTTGTCCCCACAAAATATTGGCTGGAGAACTGTCAACACATTTTCACAGATTTACACAGCTCTCTATTCTTTCCCTACGGGACACTCAAATAGTCGGTACTGTTTGTGCTCTGTCAACCAACAGTACACTTATGTAAATCAAATCAATAGGATATCCATACAAATGTGGCCTACAGCTGTGCGTTGTTATCAAGTAATTCACCTAATGTAATAATGGATATCAATAGTTGATTTTCAAACCTAGAGGTGCAAGGAAAAAACAAGTATCATTAGATTAGCACAGCTTGGCCCCAACTCCAAGCTCCAGTTTATAAACACTTACAATTAACCACATTTGTCATTACAGCAATAATGAGGATAGATTAATAACTTCACGGCGTGATACAAACATTATACTATGTAGATATACACATATTTGCTTCTGAGAGTGAACACTAATTAATAGAGATAAGCGTAACTACACGCGACAGTGTTTTGTGTATGCAACAGTTGGTTCTTTGCACTGGCACACACATAAACACCTTATCCTTATCTAGAATTGTGCACTTTGACAAGTAGGTAGCAATAGTGGCAGTTAAACTCCCCATAGGAATTCCATAACAGGTGTGAAAACATGGAAGTATTAAATGACACTCCAACTCTTTATCTGTTTTACAAGCAAGCATTCTTTTACCTCAGTTCAAAAGTTCTGTAAAGTCAGTTAACCCTTTACACTCATGGGAATTGGCCTATATGGATAGGGCTAAATGTAAATGTTTGTTACAGAATACATTTGAAAAGTATATGCATAAGCATGGTAGCAATTGAAAGGGAACATTTTGGAGATTATGGGAAAATTATAAGACCCAAGTTGAGGACAAAACAGTTCACTTGACACAAGACTGAATCCAAACATTGCACTGTTGATTTTACTGTGTGCATTTTACATTTCAAATCTAATTTTATTTGTCATATGCAGGGATTACAACAGGTGTAGACCTTACTGTGAAATGCTTACTTACAAGCCCTTAACCAACAATGCAGTTTGTGGGTAGAAGCTGTTAAGGAACCTTTTGGACCTAGACTTGGCGCTCCGGTACCGCTTGACTTGCAGGAGCAGAGAGAACAGTCCATGACTTGGGTGACTGGAGTCTTTGGAAAAATGTTGCGCCTTCCTCCGACATGCCTAGTATATACTGTAGGTCCTGGATGGCAGGAAGATTGGCCCCAGTGATGTGGGCCATACGCACTACCCTCTGTAGCACCTTATGGTCAGATGCCGAGCAGTTGTCATACCAGGCGGTGATGTAAACGGTCAGGATGCTCTCGGTGGTGCAGCTGTAGAACTTTTTTAGGATCTGGGGACCTATGCCAAATATTTAGTCTCCTGAAGGGGAAAAGGAGTTGCCGTTTCCTCTTCACGACTGTCTTGGTGTGTTTGGACCATGATAGTCTGTTGGTAATGTGGACACCAAGGAACTTGAAACTCTCGACCCGCTCCACTAAAGTACCGGCGTGCCCTGGCCCTCCTTTTCCTGTAGTCCAGAATCATCTCCTTTGTCATGCTCACGTTGAGGGAGAGGTTGTTGTCCTGACATGACACCTCCTCCCCATAGGCTGTCTCATCATTGTCGGTGATCAGGCCTATGCAAACTTAATGGTGGTGTTGGAGTTGTGCTTGGCCACGCAGTCGTGGGTGAATAGGGAGTCAAGGAGTGGACTAAGCTTGCACCCCTGAGTGGCCCTCGTGTTGAGGATCAGCGTGGCAGATGAGTTGTTGCCTACCCTTACCACCTGGGGGCAGCCTGTCAGGATGTCCAGGATCTAGTTGTAGAGGGAGGTGTTTAATCCCAGGGTCCTTACCATAGTGATGAGCTTTGTGGGCACTATGGTGTTGAACGCTGAGCTGTAGTCTGCTTGAAACATTTCGGTATTACAGACTTGGTCAGGGAGAGGTTTAAAATGTCAGTGAAGACACTTGCCAGTTGGTCCACATATGCTCTGAGTACACGTCCTGGTAATCCGTCTCGCCCCGCGGCCTTGTGAATGTTGACCTGTTTAAAGGTCTTGCTCATATCAGCTACGGAGAGGGTGATCACACACTCGTCCGGAACAGCTGGTGCTCTCATGCATGCTTCAGTCTGGTAGGCTCGTGTCACTCGGCAGCTCACGGCTAGGTTTCCCTTTCTGGTCCGTAATAGTTTGCTAGCCCTGACACATTCGATGAGCGTCAGAGCCGGTGTAGTAGGATTCCAGCTTACTCCTGTATTGAAGCTTTGCCTGTTTGATGGTTCATCTGAGGGAATTGCAGGATTTCTTCTAAGTGTCCGGTTTAGTGTCCCGCTCCTTGAAAGCGGCTGCTTTAGCCTTTAGCTCGGTGCGGATGTGCCTGTAATCCATGGTTTCTGGTTGGGATATTTACGTACAGTCACAGTGGGGACCAAGTACTTACATATTGATGAAGCCGGGGACTGAGGTGGTAGTGCCTTATTCTAAAATGTATTACATTTAAAAAAAAATCTCATCAATGTACACACAATACCCCATAACGACAAATCAAAAACAGTTTTTTAGAAATGTTTGCAAATGTATAAAAAAAATATAGATCTGAAATACCTTATTTACATAAGTATTCAGACCCTTTTCTATGATACTTGAAATTGAGCTCAGGTGCATCCTGTTTCCATTGATCATCCTTGAGATGTTTCTACAACTTTATTGGAGACCACCTGTGGTAAATTCAATTGATTGGACATGATTTGGAAAGGCATTATTTACTTTACCAAGCCATGAGGTCGAAGGAATTGTCCGTAGACCTCTCACAATCCTGTCTCGAGGCACAGATCAGGGGAAGGGTACCAACATTTTTCTACAGCACTGAAGGTCCCCAAAAACACACTGGCCTCCCTTATTCTTATATGTAAGAGGTTTGGATTGGCCAAGACTCTTCCTAGAGCTGGCCACCCGGCCAAACTGAGCAATTGAGGAAGAAGGGCCTTGGTCAGTGAGGTGACCAAGAACCTGATGGTCACTCTGACAGAGCTCTTGAGTTCCTCTGTAGAGATGGGAGAACCTTCCAGAAGGACAACCATCTCTGCAGCACTCTACCTATCAGGTTTTTATGGTAGAGTGGCCAGATGGAAGCAAGGTGGTGGCAGCATCATGCTGTGGGGATGTTTTTCAGTGGCAGGGAATGGGAGACTACTCAGGATCGAGGGAAAGATGAATGGAGCAAAGTACAGAGAGATCCTTGATGAAAACCTACTCCAGAGAGCTCAGGACCTCAGACTGGGGTGAAGGTTCGCCTTCCAACAGGACAACGACCCTAAGCACACAGCCAAGACAATGCAGGAGTGGCTTCGGGACAAGACTCTTAATGTCCTTGAGTGGCCCAGCTAGAGCCCATACTTGAACCCGATCAAACATCTCTGGAGAGACCTAAAAATAGCTGTGCAGCGACGCTCCCCATCCAACCTGACAGACCTTGAGTGGATCTGCATAGAAGAATGGGAGAAACTCCCCAAATACAGGTGTGCCAAGCTTGTTGCGTCATACGCAAGAAGTCTCGAGGCTGTAATCGCTGCCAAAGGTACTTCAACAAAGTACTGAGTAAAAGGTCTGAATACTTACGTAACTTTTATATTTCGTTTTTTATACATTTGCTAACATTTATAAAAAACTATTTTTGCTTTGTCATTATGAAATATTGTGTGTAGATTGATGAGGGGAAAAAGCTATTTATTCAATTTTAGAATAAGGCTGTAATGTAACAAAATGTGGAAAAAGTCAAGGGGTCTGAAAACTTTCCAAATGCACTGTAGGTGCAACATAAGCCCCAGGGTTGTTTGGAACACAACCCTGTATCCCCGTCATCACACAATTCCTGTTGTTGTTTACCCAATCCAAAAACAGCCCATTATAAATCGCAATCTGGGTGAGCTGGGCATCATTTGAAAGCTTGTTAAATTGCCAACATGACTAGCTAAGTTATAAAATATGATCTTACAGTGTTAGGCTTCCACAAAGCAATTCAGAGAAACAGATTATAATTTTGGTGCGCATAGAAAGGAGTCATGAGGTGCATTCAGGTGCGTGTTCCACAGCGAATTTTCTTCACAATTGACAAACATAGGCTCCATCTGTTCAGGGCATAACGCCATGTCATTTGTAACTGTACATCAAACATTGTGATCATAAATGTTGACAATATTTATGACATGAGTTTTACAGTATGGAAATGTGAAGTGCACATTTGGACTCACAGGTGTTTGGCTTGCTTGTATAACATCAAAGCAGTATTTATTATAATCCTCATTGTCTCATCTTTCAAAATAAGTCATGTTTAGAGCATTTCCCTCACTCATATAACCAAAAACGTGCAAAAGTTGCTCAATTACAACAAGGGATGGGGCCAACTTCTTGTCGCTTGCGATGCCCAAGTTCAGAACGGCTGTCAGTCAAAACCCACACAGCGCTGTGAAGTGCAGAGCCTAAGCTCTGACGTCATTTATAGCATGTTACTGTACAGCGACTGCGTTCCAATTTAGGCAGTGTAGAGGGCTATGAATCTGGTGAAACTCCTATCCCATGCTTATACCCCATTAAACTAGTAAGCTGTGTTGCCTGTAGGTACGATACGTGAACTTCCTGTTTACACTTCGGACCAAGCTTGTAACACGTGAAATCGCTCTGCCTCATTCCCCTAATCATGTCTCACTTTCTCACCCTACTCCCAACTCTCCCACACTCCTAAGAAAGAGAGGAACCACAGACTGCCCTGTAGTCCCCTTTTTCTGCACTGCCAGGGGCTATGTAGTCAGGGATTTACTGAGGGGCAGCCAGCCTGCACAGAGGAAACAGCCAAAGCCCTAAACACCAAACACACTCAGCTCTAGTCACTGGCATTAGATTAGCACACCCAGGGTAAATCACCAGGAGTCACTGACACAGTCATCCTAGTGGCTCTCACTCACACACCAGGTGAAGCAATAAGGGCTCTGTTATGGTAGCCCGGGGCAGTCACAATACAATTAATCTGCAAACAGCATGAGTATGTATAAAGCACACTTAAACACCATGCCTCAGGGACATTTCATCTTTTTTTTCCTGAAAGAAGCCCTCGCCCCATCCCTCCTTCGCAGCCAAGTAATTACATAGATTGGAAATTACTCTTCAGAAGAAGACACTTGTATTATATGACAGAGAGAATGGCCCCAATAGTCGAATCGGCATCAACTTCATTTAAAAGTAAATATGTGTTTACAGGGCCGCGTGTTAGCTTCTCCCTCCAAGATTATGGAAGCATTGTCTGCTCTAATTGTGTTTGGTAATGTGTTTTCTGAAACACTGTTATTGGTATTCATGGTATTCATGCAGAAATAAATGCCTCTTCCTGTTCATGGAGGCTGGGGAAGATTACAACTGCAAGAGAGAGGGAGTGAAAGACAGAGAGAAAGAGAAAGAGGGTCTTCACTAGTTACCACAGCCACAAAGTCAAAACATGCTTTTCTTTTGGTCTTCATTTAAGGTTAGAGATAGGCATACGTTTAGCAGTGTGGTTAAAGTTAGGGTTAGGTTTAAAATCACATTTTAAGAAGATAAATTGTAGAAATAGGCAGGGTTTATGACTTTGTGAAGTTGGTAACTAGTGACGAACGATAAAGTGAGGAAGAAAGAGAGAGAGAGAGAAACCACGTTCGAAAGTGTTCTGACACATGTCTAGGCTTCATAATTAACCTCTCAGAACATTCGCAAGGCCAGGATTGTGGGGCTCATGCCAGTGAGCTGTTCCTTCTTTTCACTGGCAGATGTGACTCGGACTGTGCTTTCATGTGTTTATTTACTTGTTTCCCTCTCAGTGCCGCCTTTCCCTTTCATGAGTGTGACTTTAGGTGACAGAAATGCGCATGGTGCCAACAGGCATCCCTGTCGAGTGCCTCAAAAGAACGTCCTCACCAACATCAATAAACCCACTCCTTGTTAGGAAGAGAAATAGCAGGGCTCTTAAGCTTCCAGAAGGATGGATGGCATGGATCTCTGGGGGTGACCTCATTCTGCATCTGCAAGGGCATCTGTGTCGGGCTTGTGTGTGTGTGTGCGCATCATACAAATCGTTGTTAGATAAGGCAGACACACACACACACACACCTGTTACTATGACATGAAAACATCAACTGAATGGGCTTAAATGCTTCTTTGTGATACAATACAAACAATATGTCACTAATATTTGCCTCTGGTGTCAATTATAGAAGACTCCACATGATTATAGCAGGTCCTTGTCTTTCAGAACATTGTTCCTCTGTCTTTCTGTCTCAAAAACCATTTTAGCATTCAGGTAAACCAGGTGTTTGACTAATCATTCACCAATCCCACCATAGAACAATCCCACAAATTTGATGTTTCAGCGCATGTAGTCATCACCAAGGGTGTTAAGGATTCATGTTAGTGTTTGCTCAGTAGTGGCATACAGTATGTAGTTATAGCAGGACCAGGATAGAGTGACTGTAGCTCATTTCCCCTGAACATTGTAGGCTGGCTGGTTGTTGGTTGTGTTTTGTAGGACTGAGGGAGAGGGTCTTTGCAAGTACAAAATCAAAGGAGAAGGGGAACAGGCGACCTAACTGTTGTGCACACACACAGTAAAGCAAAGTACAGTGTGTGCCTTTAAAATTAATCCTTCCTCCTCGGCCTAAAATCAATCACACATCAGACATGACTGGAAAGGGTGGAAGCAGATGTCCCACTCTATTGCTTTCATTGGTCAAAGTATTTCATTGATATCAGTGATAATGTCAAAGTAGGGCGGAGAGAAAGAAATAGGCATCAATCTATTGGAACTGAGCTAGACGTCTCTTGCAGAGCAGAAGCATGACGACTGTCTGTCCTGAGGGGCCACTCCTAATCACTGACCAGCAGGGTGTGGAGCGCGTAGAGAGAGGAGAGTCCTTAATCCTTCCCTTCGCCACAACAAGTTATGCATCAAGAAAAAGCTTTTTCCCTCTCAATGGACATGTCCCTTAATCCTTAGCTCCTGAAACCAGTTTAATCTGAACCAAAAGTCATTAAAACAGTAAAGGGATATCACAAAAGACTTTCAAGCCAATTGGCTTAACGCTAACGTGATTAGATCATTGATCTCCGAGCAAAGCCGCGGGCCTCCAGGTGCGAAATGACTATTTAATGAAATCAGGGAAATCTTGTTACTAGAAAATGACTGATCAAAGTTAAGGCCAGGTGACTGGGATGGCATTTGGATCCATGTAGCTGGGCAAAGGTATTTATTCTCATCTATCCCCTCTTGACATTAGGGAGAAGGTATAGGGGCTGAAATGGGAGATTGTATTCTAATCCAGTATTAGATACTGTCTACGTCTCTATGCATCTTTAAGAGGGATGGATGGCCATCGAAGGTCTTATCAGCTCCGATAGCGATACCTATAGAATAATACGCCGTCAGACAAAGAAGATGTAATAGCATTATGGCTTTGATTAAATGCAAGGACAAGCACCATTTTCATTGTGTTAGTAAAAACGACCCTAAGCCATTTGTTTCTTTACCAACCTGCAGCCTATTCTAAAGGCTGGTTTACTCCCGCTACACCTTGAATTAGGTTGCTTTCGATGATATCATAATACCCAAAATGCACTGCGGCCAACACCTCCTACCCTCATCTCCTTTAATCCTTGACATCCTTGAGAAGATTACAATTGTTCTCTCCTATTTCCCAGAAATAAATGATTGTTTTATCAGTCCTCTTTCCTAATTAATGAGACCAGATGAAATATCACTTAATTTAAAATGTAATTACAGGCCATAATATTTCCTTCATTAGACTGCCTGCTATTGCTATGCAATTTCAATTGCTGATGAATGTTCTGTGTATAAAAACAGGAACATTTATGGCTGGGACCTCCCCAAGAGCACTTTCAGATTTGATTTCCTTTACTGGAAATATATCTATAGGCAAAATGCTAGAATAGCCCACAGTACATGTAACAAACCGCACTTCGCAAATATACAAGATAAAAGGTTAATACAATCTTGCTAATGAATATTAATGATACAAATCACACACAATCTTTGACACTCTTGCCCATTTAATTGCAATGGGCAGAGGCCCCCTCATTTCAATTACCTTTATTGTTGCTAACACTGATGTCCTTCCATTTGGAGTAGCAGAGTTCTGCATTAGCATACTGCATTAGATTAGTATTTAAAACCATTATTATAACCATGACCAAAGTAGTAACTTCTACCCTTAAGTGGGTTTTGCTTATGCAACGGGAATGGTCATTAATTGGGGTAATGATGCTTGCAGACCGTTTCACATTTTCGTCTCAATCGTGTGGTTATGGTTTTGCACTGTGCAGACTGGCTTTAGTCCAGGCCAGGGTCGTTAGTAATGTATATCATTATTTCTACCATTTGTTGCCAATTAAAAGGAAGGATTCACCCATTTTGAATGTTTTATTGTTTTTGTCCATATCTGAGCGATATTCTATTGACTCCTGGGGTTGTTTCATGTTTGGGCTCCCGAGTGGCACAGCGGTCTAAGGCACTGCATCTCAGTGCTGGAGGCGTCACTACAGACCCTGGTTCAATTCCAGGCTGTATCACAACCGGCTTTGATTGGGAGTCCTATAGGGTGGTGCACAATTGGCCCAGTGTCGTCCAGGTTAGGGTTTAGCTGGGGTAGGCCTTCACTGTAAATAATAATTTGTTCTTAACTGACTTACCTAGTTAAATAAAATAAATAAATGTTTTCATGTGTATCGGAGCTATTGCCGTTCAAGAAAGACAGAAATTCAGGTGGTATGACGTAGCATTGCAATAAAGCCGCTCTCACTACACTGAAGGTTAATAGGAATATGATTTTTAGATCCAAAAAATGTCTATCATACATGTCAGATTTCAATACTGGCCGATGTCATAACGCGGGAGGTTGTCCTCTCTCGAATGAGCCATTGATCATATTTTTACGCTATTCCTACCTCGAGAGGGTCCACCACATTTCTCCTATTTGTGTCACGTCCTGACCAGTATAGGGGTTATTTGTTATTGTAGTTTGGTCAGGACGTGGCAGGGGGTGTTTGTTTAGAGTGTTTCGGGGTTTGTTGGGCTATGTTCTTATGTAAGAGGGGTGTTTGTTTTACGTGTTTCGGGGCTTGTGGTTAATGTTCTATGTTAGTATATTTCTATGTTCGTTCTAGTATGTCTAGTTCTATGTTTAGTTAATGGGGTTGACCTTCAATTGGAAGCAGCTGCTCCTAGTTGCTTCTAATTGAAGGTCCTATTTAAGAGGGGTGTTTTTCTGTGGGATTTTGTGGGTAGTTGTTTCTTGTTTATTGCACCTGACAGGACTGTTTCGATTTTTTTTTGTATACGTATTTAGTTGTTTCTCCTTCTTCAAAATAAAAAGAAGATGAGTATACATATTCCCGCTGCATTTTGGTCTAATCCATACGACAACCGTGACAATTTGACAGCCTCTTCAGTCCAGGGTGCATTGCATGGTGTCGTTGCATGGCCATTGTGAATGTCAGAATCCACTATGCGAGGCACATTGATCTGTAGGTTGAACATTGTGAGATTTTAGACTCCTAAATTGACAGTGCAGTTTGTTTAGGTGATTTTACAGCTAACTAGCTACTTCACATGCTGATATTGACTTTGGAATTATTGTGTGTAGCTACATGTGCTAGCTAGCCAGCTAGCCAGACAATAGATAGCGCATTGTATTGTGGGTTTTGTCGTCGACTTGAGCTGCAACAGATTTCCACAACAATTTACCAAAGTTATTATAAAAAAAATATATATATATATATATATATATATATATTGTTCTCACATATTAGTGTTATTTAACACTGTAAATTATAGGAACGAGGGGTTTTGGGGTGTATCTTTCCTTTAAGTGCTTATCTTACACTGCTAGATGTATCTTCGTAGATTTCTTTTAAATCTAAAAAGTCCTTTTAAGAATTTGAATGAAATGGATAATAATCAATGTTTTTAAATGGTTTGTTGAAAAAGGTTTAGAGTTATTTACAACCATTTCCTCACTATTTCCCATTGAAGTTCAAATACATTTGTATAAAATGTTCATTTTTAACTCAATATCTATAAGCTACAGCAAAGATGTTAATTGTTTACCAATGTTTGGAATCATCGGTGGGGCGGTTGAAAACACACACACAGAAACATGCTGATTTGGCAGTTTGTTGCAAAAAACCCTGCAGCTGGCTACGTTTTGATGATGGATTTTGAATAATGCAAATATGATAAATTAGACGGCAAATAGCATTTCGCTAATTAATTATAATTAATCATGTTGAAGTCTTCTGAGGTGCAGTCCCTGATAATACTGTCGGTTTGATGCATTGCCCATATGAGGAACAATGCCTGGATCAACCGCTGTCTTCAGGCAGAACTGAGCTCAGACTGTTCCTCAGTTCCAATTTTTTCTTTTTTTTCTTGAACGTGTCCTCCTCGTTCTGCTCCACAGATGGGATTTAATTTTAATTTACAGTTACCCAGATCCATTCGTCAACTCAACACATGTGGGGGGTGTCTTCTGCTGAGGTGCGCTCCTGAAGTAGACAGTTGGGATAGATGTTGGGAGTTCTTTGTGTGTGTGTCTGTGTCTGTGGTTGTCTCAAACACTCCAGGAGCAGGACACCGGACAGGTCAATCTAGGTATCACACTGGAACCTTTGTATTGTTGTGTTTGCAGTGTGTGTCTCGGTCCGCCTCATGTGCAGAGTGCGTAGCCTGCCAATGCACTGATCTAAAGCGCTTACTGTTAAGTCTAGTCTCCTAGACTTAGCTCTCTTGCCGTCTTTTTCTCCACTGTCATTCCAGTGGCATGGCTCTGACAAATCCTGTGTGCAGTATCGGTGGGAAAATAGAAAATACTGTATCTCTGATCTCCTGAACTTTCTCTTCTTCATACCCCTAGAGAAAGAGAGCTGCACACGGCTCCTAAAATGTCTGCCAAGGGTCTGCTGGGCTATTAAGAGGAGAGGGGGGAGAGAGAGAGAGAGAGAGAGAGAGAGATAGATGTTAAGACAGGTATAGATAATCAGCCAGTGTCAGGTATGGTATCAGGGCAAAACAGTTGAGGATTTATTGTGTGCACGGTTCATGTATTGTGCGTGTACTAATGAACAGCACAGTGCGAGAGAAGGTTTTGTTTTTTATTTTTGCCCTAGCACTACAAAGCTGATTCAAATAATCAAAGCTTGATGATGAGTTGGTTATATCAGCTGTGTAGTCCTTGGATAAAATCAAAAATGTGCACCTGGAGATGGTTTGGAACATCCAGACTAATGCATCTAGTATTCATCCAACCTGGAATCCATCGCAAATTGACATCTGGAACACCTAAACGTATAGGAAAGGACATGGAATTGTCTTGGATGGAAACATTTTGTTCTCTAGTGAAAGATCCACAGATGATGCGCTGTCAAATACACACATCAAGCATCAAAACTTCAAGGGCAACTCAAGATTCTGCTCACAGTATGTGACAAAGCCATAAACACAGCGCATCCAGACGGTACAGAGCCATGGGGAGAACAGCAGCCAGCAGCCTCCTTTGAGTGATCGCATAATGTTGTCTTTGGATCAGCCCGTGGAAGCTATGTCACAGATCATTCATGTTACCGGTGTTGTATACATTAAAAACAAGGGACAGTGATTGGTGGAGGCTCTCCTCGGCAACAGAGGAGAGCCTATTGAAAATGCTTGTGCGACTTAGACAAGACGGTGATGTCATCATGCTGGATGGAACATGCATTTCCTCATGCTGTCTGTCTGCCTGCTGTGTGTGTTGACACAGTGTGCAGGATACAAACACATCCTATATGCTGCTGCCTCACCCTTACAGTGCCCTCTAAACTAGACTGGATGGACCACAGACTAGACAGCTAAACAACGCCATATTCACTGGTGCTGTTTCTGTCACAGGTGTAATAAATCCTTGTAATAATTGATATTGATAACTGAGCAGGATTACAACGCAGTTAAACATGTGGGTATGCATTCATTGAAGGTGTATGATGTGATATCATAATTATTCTGTCATCATTGTTATTATCAGATTATCTATCCATGTGTTGCTGTTTAAAAGGCCTGTAGGATGGTGGGTTGTTGACCCAATGCCCAACGTTCTATTCTGGGATTAGTTGCTGTATACTGTAACTCAGTGAGCTATACATGTAAATACGTTTCTGCATGTGTGCGGCCTGTGCTCTTTCTCCCCACTCCCTCCTACTAATCCTTGCACAATATGCACAATACCACAGGCAGAGAGGGACACTCCAAAGCGTGGCCCCACACTCTGAGCACTAATTTCATGCACAGGACAAGAGAGTGTGTGTGCCTCACAATATCAAGAGGACAGGCCAGTCAGCCCTCATGACTTAAATACAGTCTTCTGCTGCTCCCTTTACAAAACCAACCTCTCAAAAAAAATGGCCGCAACTTGCGTCAATGTACTCAAAGCAGTGGTGGCGTGTTAGTCTGGTTAGGGGGTACTTCTGTACGGCAACATGCGTGACGAGTTTTCTTTAACAACGTACCTCTTTAAGTCCCCGGGCCCTGTGTTGTTTCAGCTGCTAGCTCTTGGCATAGGACTTCTTGACAAAAGGGACAATGAGGATGGTCAGTGAGGCCAATAAAACCTTTTGCTTTTCATCCCAGGGCCTGCCACAAGCTGTCATGGCTGCATACATTTTTTTGGAGAAGACAGTCGCTCTCTGGCTTGGGCCATGCCGTAAAGTGTGTCATAAATGCAAATGTTTTTTACAAGCCTTGGTAGAAATGTTGAGAAACGTTACTGGTGTTATTGCTATTATTATGTGTACATACCTAGCATTTATGCTAGCACTTCATCTTGACATAGGCGTCATAATAGACCACTCATAGAAACACCAGCTGCGACAAGGACAGTGACAGTTCTTCTGGCGGTAGTGAACCACAGATCGGTGGGACTTGTTGATTTGTGGTGCCACATTCCAGTAATAGATCCACTGATTGTTGAGAAACAGCTCGACTCGATGCAGGTGCTGTTGTCCCCATCCAGTCCCAACCGACGGCCATGTCGGGTGATTTGCAGGAACCCATTTGACAGTGATGCTTCACTTTCATTGTATCATAAAGCACTCTGGTGCTAGTGGTGCTAGTGGTGCTAGTGGTTAGGCTTTGTCATCATTATGGTGTCAGCGGGACCAAGGGGAGTTAGGTGAAACCGGAGCTAGTCACCCATGTCTCAGCCTGGTGGAATTAGATCATCTGGCCATACGTCTTCATGTGATGTTCCCCAAAGACGCCCTGGACAATGTGACACACAGCAAGGGCAGTCGAAAGTGTCTAGTGCCCACAGCTAGCAATAAGCTTCTGATACTAACTGACATCAACCTATGATGCTTAAAAGAGACCATGTCGCACCATATGAGATCTCTGCAAGTGAAGCGCTATGTCTGGATCTATGTTTATTCAAGGCTAAAAGCAAACAAAAATACTGTTCTAGGCTATAAATGTTCTGCGAATTACATGGGCTCTTTGATTTATGCAATAAAATGTTGACACTGGGGTTTCTGGGTCTGTTTGCCAGTGCCAGATTTGGTAAGCTGACTACTCAAACAGAAGCTGCTTCACCTGAGAATGAACCTGATATGAGCCGTGCTTGGGCTGCAAACGAACAGCGTCTCTCAGATTTCTCAGACGGGACGGGGGACGGGGGGTGCGTTAAGGTACTGCAGACTGCAGGCTGTGTCTCTGCCTGTGAGCTGGTGGGAGGTACGTACATTACACACTGATCTCAGCTCAGTTTGCCGGGAAGGCGGCTGGGCGATGATGTAATGTCGTGCACTGACTGTACTCAACAGAGCTCGCTCAGATCTTATCAGACTCCCTCGGAGACGGAGACAGAACAGTCTGCGTCATGAAGCACCTTCATCATCATCCTCATCTGCATGGTTATTCATAGGACGGTGTATTCTTATAGTAGTATATGTATTCTTGGTGTTTGAATTGTGCCATTTTGATCTGATTAAGTCTGATGCAGTGCGCTACATGGGGTGAACTATAGTTCACAGAAGGTGGGTGCTGCTAAATGTACTCAGCATATAGCCCACTTCTTCTAGTATGATTGAAGTAATCACCATCTACTACCATATGAATCAGTTCTCGTGCTTTCATAGGATTATAACTAGATAAGAGAGCGGATATAACTTAAGATAGGTTGGACAGTTTAACGGCACATCGCACATTCCTATCCATTCACCTTGTATAATGTATAAATTACCAAATTAATGAATTGCTTTTTACAACATCTGCAATGGGACCCATCAATTTAACCTACACTCTCCCTCCCCTCCTCTAGTGCCATGCAGTCATTTCAGAGAAATCATACGATCCCAGTCCTTTTGTAATAGAGGGGTGACCACATTATACTGTGGGTTTTATGCCATGTAATTAAAGAGATCACTGGTTTATGTCCTGGGCAGGCGTGGACCCCTCTGATTCACAGCCCTTATAGGCAGTAAAGTCTTGGTCATACTTTTTACAACTCTTATACTTTCATTGTCCTTATACTCTGTTTTAACGGCTAAAGGAGGTGCAAACGTTACTGAATCTACTTAAGGTGTAATGACAGAGCATTGTTATGCGGAAAGGAAACCTTGTACAGTGAGGGAAAAATGTATTTGATCCCCTGCTGATTTTGTACGTTTGCCCACTGACAAAGAAATGATCAGTCTATAATTTTAATGATAGGTTTATTTGAACAGTGAGAGACAGAATAATAACAAAAAATCCTGAAAAACACATGTCAAAAATGTTATAAATTGATTTGCATTTTAATGAGGGAAATAAGTATTTGACCCCTCTGCAAAACATGTCACGTCCTGACCTGAGTGAGCCGTTTTTCTGTTTGGTTAGGTCAGGGTGTGACATGGGGTGGGCATTCTATGTGTCATATTTCTATGTTTTTTTTTTTCTTTGATTGGCCTAGTATGGTTTCCAATCAGAGGCAGCTGTCTATCGTTGTCTCTGATTGGGAATCATACTTAGGCAGCCCTTTCCCCTCCTTCAGTGTGGGATCTTGTTTTTGTATTGCTGTTAGCAGCCTGCAAGACTTTTCATTCGTTGTGTTGTTTATTGTTTAGTTTTTTTGCTGGTTCACCGTCAAATAAAATATGACGAACCCAACACACGCTGCGCCTTGGTCCACCTTTTATGACAAGCGTCACACTTGGTGGCAAAACCCTTGTTGGCAATCACAGAGGTCAGACGTTTCTTGTAGTTGGCCACCAGGTTTGCACACATCTCAGGAGGGATTTTGTCCCACTCCTCTTTGCAGATCTTCTCCAAGTCATTAAGGTTTCAAGGCTGACGTTTGGAAACTCGAACCTTCAGCTCTCTCCACAGATTTTTCTATGGGATTAAGGTCTGGAGACTGGCTAGGCCACTTCAGGACCTTAATTTGCTTCTTCTTGAGCCACTCCTTTGTTGCCTTGGCCGTGTGTTTTGGGTCATTGTCATGCTGGAATACCCATCCACGACCCATTTTCAATGCCCTGGCTGAGGGATGGAGGTTCTCACCCAAGATTTGACGATACATGGCCCCGTCCATCGTCCCTTTGATGCGGTGAAGTTGTCCTGTCCCCTTAGCAGAAAAACACCCCCAAAGCATAATGTTTCCACCTCCATGTTTGACGGTGGGGATGGTGTTCTTGGGGTCATAGGCAGCATTCCTCCTCCTCCAAACACGGTGAGTTGAGTTGATGCCAAAGAGCTCCATTTTGGTCTCATCTGACCACAACATTTTCACCCAGTTGTCCTCTGAATCATTCAGATGTTCATTGGCAAACTTCAGACGGGCATGTATATGTGCTTTCTTGAGCAGGGGGACCTTGCGGGCACTGCAGGATTTCAGTCCTTCACGGCGAAGTGTGTTACCAATTGTTTTCTTGGTGACTATGTCCCAGGTGCCTTGAGATCATTGACAAGATCCTCCCGTGTAGTTCTGGGCTGATTCCTCACCGTTCTCATGATCATTGCAACTCCACGAGGTGAGATCTTGCATGGACTCCCAGGCCGAGTGAGATTGACAGTTCTTTTGTGTTTCTTCCATTTGCGAATTATCGCACCAACTGTTGTCACCTTCTCACCAAGCTGCTTGGCGATGGTCTTGTAGCCCATTCCAGCCTTGTGTAGGTCTATAATCTTGTCCCTGACATCCTTGGAGAGCTCTTTCGTCTTGGCCATGGTGGAGAGTTTGGAATCTGATTGCTTCTGTGGACAGGTGTCTTTTATACAGGTAACAAGCTCTCCCTTTAAGAGTGTGCTCCTAATCCCAGCTCGTTACCTGTATAAAAGACACCTGGGAGCCAGAAATCTTTCTGATTGAGAGGGGGTCAAATACTTATTTCCCTCATTAAAATGCAAATCAATTTATAACATTTTTGACATGCGTTTTTCAGGATTTTGTTGTTGTTATTCTGTCTCTCATTGTTCAAATAAACCTACCATTAAAATTATAGACTGATCATTTCTTTGTCAGTGGTCAAACGTACAAAATCAGCAGGGGATCAAATACTTTTTTCCCTCACTGTAGGTAGGGTTCTTTCCCTGACTGGGTGACTTGGCCAGGGAGAAAATGCCAGGCCCTATAGTTATAGGCTTTAAATAGGGCCCAGGCCTTTTCCTGGTCAGGTCATGTGGTCAGGAAAACCCCCTTGGTCCGACTCATGATCTGTGCCTATTGAAGTGCAAAGTACAACAATGGTAACACCTGACTCACAGCCTGGTTATTTCACTGGCCTAGCCTAGCCTAGCACACTGTCACTGAACCCACTGGCACTGTGGTCATGTGTGTGTCAGAGAGAGAAAGCCAGAGTCAGAGAGAGTGAGGGATAGGGAGATGAGTCAGAGGAACACTTGTCAGGTGATGTCATCTTCAGTGATCGCTGATGACTGGTCCCAGCTGTTTCAGTGCAGTGAGACACATGCTAGCGCACCTGTCTGAGGATCAACTCATTGTACACCACAGTACAGTACCTCTAGTGAGACAACTCTCATAAGGCCTAACTGACAAGACAGGGGAGTTCAAATGGGCACAGTGTGGCTTTAACAGAGCATAAGTGCATGCCATGGTAACTGGACAAGAAGTATGCGATCGTAAGGGGGCCAAAAAGCAGCCCACTAGTTTCACGAAATTGTCTCAACTGAACAGACCTCTTTTCAGAGTACAGCATGTTCAGATGTGTGTCCTTTCACAGAGCATTATTTCCTGAAAGACAGATCCTTAGTTTGATACTAAAGTAAGGAAGGTGTAACACGTTCGAAAGATGCCACAGGCTCCGCCTGTGGGATAATACCATGACTGCATTTGTATGACTACATTAGTGACACATACAGATAGGTCATTGTGATTATGCTCAGATGCAGTCACCCACTATGCCATCACCATCATAATATCACTCAGATAAGTCACTTTACACTAGGAAACAGTCCAGGTTGATGTTATGCATTGCTTTATTGTAATAGAGTTGTGGGTGGGGGAGTTGAAAAAAATTGATATCCTGCAGAGTTGGAAATTCATTTCAGAACATTGAGTAAAGATAAGGTCCGCTTGTACACTCAGTTCCTTCTCAGTGGTCATATGCAGACAGTACAACAAGGCAAAAGCTTTTCACATATTAAATCAAGAGCCATTTCACAGTAATAGCTGTACTTTGTAATGGCCATCGCAGCGGAATAACTCTGATTTATTCTGTCCAGCAATCAATATCTTTGAGGGTTAAGATTGATGAGCATTAAGTACCACTATTAACTGTAGGGAGAAAAGTGTCCGAATCTGAATCCCACCACCGGCTACACACTCAAAGTAATCATGTGAAAAGGGAACAATTTGACAGCCCAATTCACAAATACTGTAGATGGTAACTGCGGACACATTTTCTTAATGAATATGTGAATGACTCAGTGCATTGATTTCTATTGTGTGGAGAAAATGGGGAATGTGCTAGCAGGACTGTCTGGTAGTCCGGTTTTCAGTCTTCATTGATGTTTCATTTGTGAAAATGTTGCATATGCTGAAACCAGCAGATGCAACAATATTCTACTGAGTTTGCAGATCACCGCAATATTCCCTGATTGGTTCTCGACATATTAAAACATTAGCATTTGAGATGAAGGGTCTGATTTACAGAACTAGAAAGGTATAAGAGTGAGTCCCCTATAGATTGCATATAGACATCTAAGTAAAACACAGTATATACTATAGACTCTCTGTCACGCCCTGACCATAGAAAGCCCTTGGTTCTCTATGGTATAGTAGGTTAGGGCGTGACTAGGGGGTGTTCTAGGTTTATTATTTCTATGTTGGTGTGCTTGGTATGGTTCCCAATTAGAGGCAGCTGGTAATTGTTGCCTCTAATTGGGGATCATATTTAGGTAGCCTTTTTCCCACCTGTGTTTTGTGGGATATTGTTTTGAGTTAGTGCATGTAGCACCTCTGATGTCACGGTTCTTTGTTTGTTTACTTGTTCTGTTTGGAAGTTGGCACTAAACAAATGATGTGGAACTTTAATCACGCTGCGCCTTGGTCCGTCTCTCCACACAATCGTGACACTCTCTTTATGAAATGTTATTAGAGTGTAACAGTATGCTGTGGTGTCTTGCATTTTCACTGTGCTTTGGCTGTTTGCCTTTTTCACTTCAGGGCTTATTGTACAGGCATGAGCCAACAAAAGTGGGAGTGTTTCTTGTATTACATTCACACTCTGAAATTAATAGTGTAAGCTAAATAGCATCCCAAAACTTTTCTAAAGACAGCTGCAAAAGCTCTGCACAACACTTGCCTCCAGTTCTAAATCACCTATAAACCACTGCTAGTGGTGAAAATATTTCCTGGACGGTCAGCAGTAGTTTATCATTGGACTGCATCATTAAGAAGCGGCTCCAGCTCTAAACTACGCAGACTCTAACTCCTGCAGTGCACCTTAAGGCCTTGGAGACTGACATTCCTGTGCACAAAGGTACATTATGGCAGAGAATGACAGGCCTAAGTCCTCTCTGAGGGGTTTAAGACAGAGAATGAGAATGATGATAAATTGCATGGTGAGTGGGGCTGAGTGCATGGTCAGAAGGGACTCTCCTACCAAAGAGCACCATCTGCTGTCAGTTTGGGCAATTCCTTCTAGTGCACTGCTGACACACTCACATGTTAAAGGGCCATGCTGGGAATAGATCACACTGTTGTTATGGCCTCACTGATGGAAGAGAGAGAGCTCTGCACTGAGATGTATAGTGTGTAGGTAAGCAGTAAATAACAAGGTCTTCGTTCAACAACAACAAAAAAACGTTTATCTTTTTTAAATACTCCCTCTGTTACATTGATTAAAATGGTCTTGATAATGCTTTTAGCGTGTTTTCTGAATAGTGCTGTTGTTGTAATGATTTTTTCCTTACGTAACAAATTGGGTGGTGTGTGGTTTCAGGGATTAGGAAATATAAATATGTGGTGGGGAGATTGGTAGACCAAACACATTTTCTTCAATAATGGTCACTTCTGATTTAAAGTAAAAGTAGCATTGCGAGATTAAAGGCAGTAACTTGTCATTGTAGGAGTTCAGTGTGAGCTCTCTCCCTCCCTCAATGTAAAACAGTGGTCACCCCTGCACTAAGTGCTTGCCTTGTAGCTGGCAATATTAAATCCGCTGTACAACGTGTGCTACAAGAGTGAAGAAACAGGATAGCTAGGGGGCGAGAAGCCCCGCCTAGTGCCGGTATCAAATGGCCATGTCTGGCCTCTTAAAACAATGAGATGTTTATGGTCAATTTTAGCAAGCTAAAGTACCTCTGAAGGCTGCCTTCTCCTGAAACCCCATACCGCTTGGAGCAACAGAGAACAGAAAGTACAAGGCAGACCAGACTCAATACAACAACACATATGCATTCTACCGTGTCCATCTGGGCCCTTCGGCACACAACCACATAAAACACAAGGCTATCTTGGCCGCAATCATCTGCGGCTGGACACGACAGTACACTGCAGAGAGGTGAAATGATACCCGTTGTTCCTTTGTTCCCCCCCCCCTAGTAAACTAGGTTTATCCAAAGACTGATAGACATTCTGTGGTTTTTAAGCCAATAGATGTCTTATGACTAGACCATTAGTGCATCCCCTGGGTTCGGAGGAATTACATATTTGTAGGATGAGGTTTTGGGTCAATATCAAAGCCAAGGCTCCCTGTCATCTCCTATTGCATTCTGGGGGCCCCAAAGCAGTCTAATTGTCAATAAGAAGAGGTGGTATTGACACCTGTGACACCCTGCTGGTTGGTCTATAGACTCAGACCTTTTGGTCTGCTGCAGAGGGCCAGGACCTGTCTCAGAGAGTGACTGGCCATGCCAATAATAAAAATGTTGCAATTCATGAAATGCCAGAACCATCAAAGCATTGATCAATTGTGTCCATAGTCCTCCCATACAGCTTTGTGGGAATGGATTCCCATAGCCAATATTTTTATCCAAAGGTCTGAGGATCTCTGGGAAGAGGTGAATGCATGAAAGGGAATCCGTGTTCAAGGGGTGTCCAGTTAGAGACACATTTTCAATAGGATTTGTGTCAATCAGATTGGATGACTGGAAAGTGATGAGACCTCGTTGACCCAACACAATTGTGTGTCATTCAATGGAAGTTGGGCCAGGAGATGAGTGTCGATAAGGGCGAAACCCCAAGGTGGATGTTGGTCAGCTGAGCAACATTTCAGCACAAGTAATTTTATTACCAACAGTCAGGTGATGTACAGTACATAGGATGGATATAAGATAGCGAGGTATAGGAGGAGGAGTATTGAAAATATGATCTATTCTAGACAGCTCTTGCCCAGAGGGAGCAAACTGAAGTATGCTGCATTAGTGCACATCAATTCCAGAGTATAAGGCCTTGGACTATTGGATGAGCATTATGTAGAGATACACCCTCCGGTGACTCGGAATCACTTTAGAAGGTTATACGCCTCTTCAAGAAAACAACCGTTCCCATTATATATTGAGAAGACAAATATTATCAAAATAAGTAGTGTGTCATAGCTGCATTATGTATGCTTTACAGCTTGACCTGGATAACAAATGCAAAAAAGGCTGTTCACGGTTTCTCCAAATGTCCATTATATTAATTTCCAGGCTAGGCAACCTGACACAATACATCCACGGTGAGACATGACTTCAACCTCATGCTGACGATGTAGTTACCAGCATCACTGTCTTTATGAAAACACAGGCAGAAACGGTGACAGTAACACAAAAATAATCCCTGGAATGGGGGAGAACACTTGGGGGCATGGTAAATAAGTAACGTCATTTCCAAAACTGAGCATTGCATTGTGTTGTATTTGTTGTCGCGGCAACGGGGAGAGGGCAAATATATAAATAAAGCTTGGTGGAAAAGTGCAAGCTGCCGTTCCGTGTGTAAGTGGTATTCGCTCGCTGTTGAATGTATACTTAACTACTCACAGCTCAAATGTATACTATAGCCTGCAGGTGTACAGTAGGCTGTATAAATACTACTTCTGCTTGATTTGTCATCTTTTCAACTACTGACTGCATATGTGATGTATTGACTCAAACCGAACCGCTCCGAAACTGTTCCAAATGTTTTGCTATTTCCTAACCTACACTGAGTATACCAAACACCTTCCAAATATTGAGTTGCCCCATTCACCCTCTGAATGGCACACAAACACAATCCATGTCTCAATTGTCTCATGGCTTAAAAATCCTTCTTTAACCTGTCTCCTCCCCTTCATCTACACTGATTGAAGTGGATTTAACAAGTGACATCAATAAGGAATACTAGCTTTCATCCTGGATTTACCTGATCAGTCTATGTCGTGGAAATAGCAGGTGTTCTTAATGTTTTGTATATTCTGTGTAGGAAAACATTCCCACATACACATCCCACCTAGGAAAAGTGTTACATTTAAAAAAAAAATGTGCGTTTATAAATAAATCATGAAGAGTGATAAATAAATCCAAGTCACCACTCAGAAAGTAATCAATGAATTAACCTGAGATTCAATACTAAACCATCATTTGGTCGAAGGTGAGCACTTGTTTGTTTTAATTGCAACAGTGTTGGGTGTACAAGCTGCAGGCAGACAATTGATAGTAGCCATTAGTGAATGATTAGGTGGACAGAGAGAAACTATATCCCATTGATTTGGCCGGCTTACATTTCCAACTTTTGCTGGGGAATTAATACATTTTGTTAGAGATCTATAATGCATGACTTTATATTCATAATTTCCATGAGTGAAGCTCCTGGCTCTCTGCATTCTGTCATGTATAAAGAGAGCTGGCAGCTTGTCGATGTCAAACATTCTACAGTGTATATGTTGCGTGTCAAAACACAGCATAATAAAAATGTTTGGTGTGGGGATTTATAATGAGAGTGATATTTTAAAAGGCGAGATTTCAAACCCTTCATACGGCATTTGAGACATGTTGAAGCCTTCATCATACCAAAGCGGTTCCTTATAATTTCCATTTATTGAAGAATGTTGTCACTTGAGCCATCTGAACCAAGTCTAATTTGTTTACTTGAAGTGTGTTGGAGAGGCTCTTTCATGTGTGATAGGAGATCCATGCCCTCTGGTTTAGCTATACATTGAGAAGCAATGATAGACCAGAGAAAAAAACTAAACTTTTCTAGAATTTCCCTGGATGCAATTTAATACAACTGTCTGTTTTGAGGCTTGAGATATGTCAACAATTCAATTTTCAGAATATATTTTAAGGACATATTTTGCACCATACTTTGTAAAATGCATTGTATAATCACTTTCTATATCTAACTCTCATCTATTTTGAACAAGCCCTAGTTCCCATGTTCTTGAAGACACAGAAGCCTGTAATCAAATTGAGGAGAACTGGGCGCTTGGTGTCTCAAACCTAATTTATGTGCTTGCAGTGGTGACCTATGACATTTTAACACAACTGGTTCGGCTTTGGATCCATTTATTTACCTTAGTCAGACATAAGTTAGATGAGGGGATTTTTCCCATAAGGAAAGAATCCATGGAACGTTCAACACAAATAAAAGCAAAATTAAAATGGAAACATCTGATGGCCATCTTTTAGGAAGTCTCAGTGACAAGAATCTACCATTAAGACAGACCAGTATTGATCGCAGAAAATGTATTTTGCTGCATGTATTTCCTGTGATTTCATATACTGCTTTCACATAGGATCCACGGCATGTTGCCTGTAAAAACAATTGGGCAATGTTTACAATGGGTATGATCCCCTTTCAAACAGCCCCAATTCTACTTCTTTCTTGTCGGCGTTTGCCTTTTATATCGCAATTGCTTTAGCCAGCAAGGAGCAAGACCCAAATTTGACCCTGTTGTCGTGATGGTTGTCATGGTAACGTGGCATGACAGCAGGAAATTGTTTTAAATTCCTCAGCCAGAATGTGATTAGATTTTTCACATTCACAACAGTAACTTAGCAGCAGTAATTATATGAGCTAGCTTGACAGCTAGTTTAAGTTAGCTAGCAACAATTTGTTATTTGGACCAGGCTGCTGCATGCAGACTGCCATTATGTTTGGACTTGTTCATAATGACAAGGACAATTTTGATGTCGGACAACAATAATAGAATGTTTGTGCCAAAGCCGGTAAGATGAAAGGGGACATTTATACTGAGTGGTGGCGTGCAAGCAAAACGTCTTGGTTTGAAAGGTAATAGATTCAAGTCAATGAAGTCAATGCATTTGCAGTAAAGTCAGAAAGAGTGGTTTTACTGAAAGGAAGCTCATCCTGTTAGGGTGTCCATGCAATATGTTCTATTCCACATATGACAACATCACGGGTTAGAGGCGAAAAGGATAAGGGCCGAACCTGAACAACTCTTTATTACAATCCTAATGAAAAAAGCAAAGAGCAGACCACTCTTTACTTGGCTCTTTTCTATATCTGCCTTTCTGCTAATCTCTAACTATGTCTCAGGAGGATTACCCAACGGAGGCTTGACACATATCAGTTTCCAGGGAAAACTTGTGTAGCTACCTTTCTTAGTATAAACACTCAAGGCTCAAGACACTCCACTTAAAAACACGTTTTCGAACTTAACCATACTTCTGTACGAGTTTACAAGTGAATCGTTTTAAAAGTACCCGTTTCCTTACTTTCCGCACAACACGACCTCTGTACTCGTTTTGACTCTCGAACTGCCGCTACAGCCACGAGGTCTCGTGTTGACTCTCGAACTGCCGCTACAGCCACGAGGTCTCGTGTTGACTCTCGAACTGCCGCTACAGCCACGAGGTCTCGTGTTGACTCTCGAACTGCCGCTGCAGCCACGAGGTCTCGTGTTGACTCTCGAACTGCCGCTACAGCCACGAGGTCTCGTGTTGACTCTCGAACTGCCGCTGCAGCCACGAGGTCTCGTGTTGACTCTCGAACTGCCGCTACAGCCACGAGGTCTCGTGTTGACTCTCGAACTGCCGCTGCAGCCACGAGGTCTCGTGTTGACTCTCGAACTGCCGCTACAGCCACGAGGTCTCGTGTTGACTCTCGAACTGCCGCTACAGCCACAAGGTCTCGTGTTGACTCTCGAACTGCCGCTACAGCCACGAGGTCTCGTGTTGACTCTCGAACTGCCGCTACAGCCACGAGGTCTCGTGTTGACTCTTGAACTGCTGCTACATCCTCTTACTGCTCAACCGCTAGCAGGACCCCCTTACTCCCTCCCTTCCATTCCAAAAAACAGAACCCTTTTCTGGGCCTCCAAAATGTTTGCAGTTTCCTATCCTATCCACTCCTCTAAGGAGGTTACAGCTGTCCATTGACTGCCAACAGTTTCCATTGCTCATCACTGTTTAACTCTCCGTCTCTCCTGGAGTCCATTACCAGGTCTAACTTCCACAGCTTTATTAGCCCTCTGACCTCAAGCAACGTTCTGTATGAATGCTGAATGGGCTCTTCTGCAGTCTGCAGCCAGTCGTACTGCAGTCGTTTTTTTCTTGTATGTCTAAAAGGTCCAATGTCAGAATCACGGAGAGGACAGAAGATGAATTATTTGTTTACAAGTCGATTGTATATGGACTGTCTAGACAGTGTTAACTCAGACATGTCCAGACAGTGGTGGAAAAAGAATAAGTGTGCAGAATAGGAGTATTGGCTTTAGAGTTCTCAAGGCAATGCTCACAGAGAAAAGTCTGTTCGAGGTGGATTGAGTAGTTGTTTTTGTCAATTCAATTCCCTCTACAGCAAAAAGTTCAACTGTATCAACAATTTAGAATTGTGGACTTTGCAGTGTAAATTCTTACCATACAGCTATGTCAGCCTGGTCTCAAAGTCTAGACGTAACATAGTACATGTAAATCCGGGACATTAATCAAATTAGTATGATATGTTCTGTTTGCTATGCTTACATAAGACTGAAGGTTACTTATTGCAAAAACGAAAGAAGGGTGGTTGGGTAGGCTAACCCTTCCCCTAACCTTAACCCTAACCCCTAGCTTAGCTAACGTTTGCCACCTAGATAACATTAGCGTTGTCCACCTAGCAACCTAGCTCACGTTAGCCACAACAAATTGGAAATTCGTAACATATCATACGTTTTGCAAATTTGGAACGCATTGTGCGATGGCAATTCCTAACATATTGTACAAATTGCAATTGGTAACATGTCATGCACATTTTAATTCGTAACATATCATATGAAACGGATGATGGACATTCACAAATGAATACATAGCATATGAAACATAACATATCATACTAACTGGGTTTACTTTTACTATGTTACATCTACCCCTCAGTCCAGGTTGGCTATCTGTACAGTCGATACTCAAGGGAAAAAGAAGGACACAGAGTTATTTTCTGTGGCTATATGAAAGGATGACTTCACAACCATGTTTTGCCAGCCAGGGAACTATCTCAGCAAGGACTGGCAGCTAGGGACTATCTAGGGACACTGCAAAGCTAGATCCCAACTGTCACTCTATTAACAGAATTGAGACAGGGACACAGCACTGTATACCACAGAAAAATGGCAATTAAAGATTCACATACAGTATGCCCCTACTAGAATGAACTGTGTGTAAGCATACTGTCAACGTCTCAATGTGTTAGCACATTGACACCGTATCTGTTTAGTGTCTCAAATAACATGTAACATTCCAGACCAGAATATCAGCCTGCTATGACGAATACATTCTCAATGAGCGATTGTGTAGGCCTAGTTGTGCTGTTAAAATCACTCCAGTCGCTGGTCAATAGCTTTGCCACTCGACCTCCGGAGTTGTTTTGCTTGTTTCCATTACAAGGTAATTATTACCGTGCATAATGCGTTTGGTTCTAATCTTCTCTGTCATTAATTAATCACACAGAGAGATCTGCATTATGCAGTCTGGATTATGCATCTTTAAAGAGGTTATGGAGAGACGAGCGCTGCGGCGGCGGTCTACAGTATTTTTGTTTCACATGATAGGCTTATTAATCACAGTAATGAATCATGAGACAGTTAGCAGAGCATTGGAATCAGAAGGAAACAAACGCGAGCGATAAACTCGGGGATAATGCCTTCCTTCTCAGCCTAGCAATGGCAGCCGGTGTGTTAATGTCAAACATTGAAGAGTTTGCCTTTCAATTTTCGCTCACTCGTTTGTTTGTTTCTTTATCTTTGCCCTGATTGTTTGTTTGTTTGTTGGTTCATTTGATGACTCGCTTTATAATATGATAAAAGCTAGTTATGTAACTCCGTAATTACATTGTAATTGAGGAGCAAGTAGACTTGTACATTTTGCAGTAGTGGTCTACAGTGGAGAAGAGAGTGTGGAGCTATTGAAGTGCAGTGTGTAATTAAGCAATAAGGCCCAAGGTATATGGCCAATATACCACGGCTAAGGGCTGTTCTTAAGCACGGCGCAACGAGGAGTGCCTGGATACAGCCCTTAGCTGTGGTAAATTGGCAATATACCACAAACCTCCGAGGTGTCGCATTGCCATTATAAACTGGTTGTCAACGTAATTAGAGCAGTAAAAATACGTGTTTTGTCATACCCGTGGTATACGGTCTGATAAACCATGGCTGTCAGCCAATCAGCATTCAGGGCTCAAACACCCAGCTACTACTCTGTTCCTGTGACGTGATCAATTGAACAAAGTAGCTAAGATAATAGAAGAAATACACTCAATACAGTTGTTGTGTAGGCACAAACTTTTTTGCTTTTCTGATCTTACCCCCACCCTTTACCCTGAACTTAACCAGTCACATGTATTGCTTCATCTTTAGCAATCACATTTGTTTATTTTGAAAAACTCCAATATACACAATTAAGGGACATCAACAGATCCCCAAGCAGGAGATTCGCATGCTTTACCTGAGGGTATACTGTATAATACACAGATATCTTTTAACTCACTCTCATAGCTTTGGTAACATATGCCTATGTGGTCACTTAGCCACCACTGGACTTTAATGGATGCGCTGTCCTCAACTCTTATCATCAAATTCTCCCCTGGATTTAGCTTGGGGACATACATTACAAACTGCATGTGCAGATTGTGCAGGGAGAACACTGGCAAACAACTACATAATTGAGGCAATATATCAAGAGCTTAGAAAATATCCCCAACGCTCTCTCATTGTCTTGACGATTGAATTCAATTATGGATTCCTAGACCAATACTGTAAGTATCTCAGCTCTGTCAATAACGATACTTTTACACTGCTATTTAAAGTTTCTTCAGAAGTTTAATTTACTATATAGGGATTCTATGTGCTCAGAAACATAATCAAGACTGTAATAAAAAGGGATGCATTTCTATCTTTACATTAGTCAGAGTCTCTCAGACTTTACAGTTGCGTTCTAGAAAAGTGAAAGGCCTCCAGTATTCTTTAGAAAGTGACATTTACAAAAAATAGACATAGCTACTTCTGAAAAGCCTTACAACAAAACACGCTAAATCCTGATGTAGAACTCTACAATAGGGATGGCATGAAGGGAGGCATAGGGAAAGCTTGACAGTTTGGGGCCCACATGCTGTTCCCACAGCCAGTGTCTCATTTCTGTACAGTAGATAATTACAGTATTAATCTTCAGCTAGCTCCCCTGCTTGCTGGCCAGTCTCCGCCTTATTAGCCCTCCCATGCCCACCTGAGATTTTGTTCCTTTTTTTGTCAGCACACTGGGGTAGCCCAATCAGTGTTGCCATTGTTTATTGCAATAAGTCGCTCTAACGAACAAATGACCTGCCACATGGAGCACTAAGGGCTTGGTGTTAAACTCTGGTTATAAAAACCTCTTCCAACTCTGTTGATTTACTGGCAACATTTGATTGTACCCTCGGGGCAGGGGGCCTGCTAGGCCCCGACAGAGCTCTTACTATTTTACAGTCCTTATTACACCAAACAAATAAATCTTCTAACCATTAATTCACTGGGCTTTGCCCTCTTCCTGACTGTTACAGATAGGGCACCAGAAAAAAATATGGATTCATATTGGGCGCCCTTCGGCTCGTTGGGCGCATTGTTTCTCCCATTGCCCTTTTTACATTAGATTAAGTCAGCACAGACAACTCTTGAGTGTTCTGGGAAGATTTTATTATAGCCAGAGCAAATGCATGAGGAAATGATTTGAGCGGGTTATCCTGTTTTTGCAAGCGATGGTCATTATTTCAATATCCTGCGAGGCTCTTTTATGAGGCCCCTGCGGCGCACGCTGGCTACGTCTCCTGTATTTAGGGAGCTGAGACATTGCACCTCGTGCTTAACACAAGCCAACCTCGGGATTGGAGGAGAGAGGGGTTTTGTCAGGCAAGGCAGGCTGGTTTTTATAAGGGGAGGAAAGTGTAAAAACCCTCACAAGACCTGACATATGGTACTGGAGAGCGGTACTGCAGAGGCCTCTGACCGAAGCCTAAATCATCTGTACATTCAGACCGCAGATGGTAATTTGAAAACAAGGCAGCACCCTTGTAAAATGTTATTAAGGGTGCTGTCCAATTAAATCTGCACCAGCCGTTGATGATTCCCAACATTAGCCACGGAATAACTAGGTTTGATGAGAACCTTTTCTCATCTACTTCATAAAAGAAACCCACTGAAATAGTATGGCATGTCCACTGTGTATTGTGAAATGGCCGATGTCCTGTTATTTATTGGAATGACACACACTGAGGTTATGTAGACGTACTGTACACTCATTTCCCATTCCCATTACAGCACAAAGCTAAACATATAGCTAGCAGCAAAGATTTTGCATTGGTCCCTAGATCCTCAAAAACTTCTACAGCTGCACCATCGAGAGCATCCTGACCGGTTGCATCACCGCCTGGTATGGCAACTGCTCAGCATCCGACCATAAGGTGCTACAGAGGGTAGTGCGTGCGTGTCACGCCCTGACCATAGAGAGTCTTTTATTCTCTATGTTGGTTAGGTCGGGGTGTGACTAGGGTGGGTAATCTAGGATGTTCTATTTCTATGTTGGCCTGGTATGGTTCCCAATCAGAGGCAGCTGTTTATCGTTGTCACTGATTGGGGATCATATTTAGGCAGCCATTTCCCCACTGTGTTTTGTGGGATCTTGTTTTTGTGTAGTTGCCTGTGAGCACTCCAGAACGTCACGTTTCGTTTGTTCGTTTATTGTTTTGTATTTGCTGAAGTTTCACTTTATTATAAAAATATGGAACGCTACGTACACTACGCCTTGGTCCAGTTCTTACGACGAGCGTGACAGAAGATCCCACCACAACAGGACCAAGCAGCGTGCCCAGGAGGAGAGAGTATCCTGGACTTAGGAAGAGATTTTGGATGGGAAGGGATCCTGGACTTGGGAGGATATCCTGGCAGGACACGCAAGGAGAGAAGGGAGGACAGCGACGACGCAGGGGTTCGCGGCCACAAGGAAAGCCCAACAACAAAAAAACGGGGGGGGGGGGGGGGGGGGGGCACATGGGGTGGTCGGCGGAGCCAAGGAGCGAACCAGAGCCAATCTGGGAGAAGAGGGAGAAATTGGAGGAGAGTGAACGGAGAGAGTCAGAGACCGTCAGTGAGTTGATGGAGAAATTGGAGGAGAGAAAAATGAGAGAGTTGTTGTGTTGGTGTATGATGCACGACATTCGCCCTAAGGAGCGTGTTATCTGTTTGATGCCACCTGAGTCAGCTCTCCATACTCATCCTGAGGAGTGTGCTAGCAGTCTGGTAAAAACTGTGCCAGCTCCATGCACCAGGTCTCGAGTACGCCTCCACAGCCGTGTACGTCCTGTGCCAGCTCTCCGCACTCACCTTAAGGAGCGTATAATTTGTCCGGTACCATGTGTGCCAGCTCTACGCACCAAGTCTCCAGTACGCCTTCACAGCCCAGTATGCCCTGTGCCAGCTCCCTGCACTCACCGTGCGAAATGTGTCATCGTTCCGGTACAATTTGTGCCGGCTCTACGCACCAAGTCTCCAGTGCTCCTCCACAGCCCAGTACGTCCTGTGCCAGCTCCCCGCACTCACCGTGCGAAGTGTGTCATCATTCCGGTACGATTTATGCCGGCCCTACGCACCAGGTCTCCAGGGCGCCTCCACAGCCCAGTACATCCTGTGCCAGCTCCTCGCACTCGCACTCGCCCTGAAGAGCGTGTCACCAGTCCGGTGCAACCTGTGCCGGTCCCACGCATCAGGCCTCCAGTGTGCCTCCCCAGTCCGGCATGTCCTGTGCCTGCTCCCCGCACTCGCCCTGAAGTGCGTGTCACCAGTCCGGTGCCACCTGTACTGGCTCCACGCACTAGGCCTCCAGTGCGCATCAACAGTCTAGAGGTTCCAGCAACGGTCCCCAGTCCAGAGCTTCCGGCGACGGTCCCCAGTCCAGAGCTTCCGGCGACGGTTCCCAGTCCAGAGCTACCAGTGATGGTTCACAGTCGGCCTGGTATGGTTCCCAATCAGAGGCAGCTGTTTATCATTGTCTCTGATTGGGGATCATGTTTAGGCAGCCATTCCCCCACTGTGTTTTGTGGGATCTTGTTTTGTTTTTGTGTAGTTGCCTGTGAGCACTCCAGAACGTCACGTTTCGTTTGTTCATTTATTGTTTTGTATTTGCTGAAGTTTCACTTTATAATAAAGATGTGGAACGCTACATACGCTGCGCCTTGGTCCAGTTCTTACGACGATCGTGACAGTGCGGCCCAGTACATCAGTGGAGCCAAGCTTTCTCCCATCCAGGACCTACAGTGTATACTAGGCGGTGTCAGAGGAAGGCCCATAAAATTGTCAGACTCCAGGCACCCAAGTTCTACACCCAAGCCATAAGACTGCTGAACAATTAATCAAATGGCCACCCAGAATATCTGCATTGACACTGCTGCTACTCACTGTTTATTATGTATACATAGTCACTTTACCTCTATATACATGTACAAATTACCTCGACTAACCTATATCCCCGCATTTTGACTCAGTACTGGTACCCCCTGTATATCGTCTCATTATTGTTATTTAATTGTGTTACTATTTCCATTTTCTCTTTTTTAGTTTAGTTAATATTTTCTTAGCTCTAATTTCTTAAAACTGCATTGTTGGTTAAGTGCTTGTAAGTAAGCATTTCACGGTAAAGTCTACACCTGTTGTATTTGTCGCATGTGACAAATACAATTTGATTTGATAGTCATTAACAAACAGCCTACAACAGCATCAGATGAAAATGACCAGTACCAGTGCTTATTCCTGGCCAACATGTTTACTTAGTTTTGAAGCGCCACCATCCCCTTTCTTGTAGCCTTACGTAACATAGGTTCAAATGAGTTTTTCCAGCCCACTGCTATCCCAGCGGATCCGAGGTAATTGTGATCACATGCCGAGCACGCAGCTTCACACACTGGCGGTCCATTGTCGGAATCTTCAGAGAGTTATGTCATCCTCAGAAGACGACTGATAGGACTCGGGATTGCCAAGACCCCCTAACCTCAGAGACTGGCTTAGATTATACAGCTGGGCCAACAAGCAAGGCAGGAAGGCATAGGAAGGCATGTCTGTGGTGTAGCACTGCCTTCAGAACTCATCTTGAAGTCTTGATGTTTTTCACCAGCGCCGGGCCACAGCAGCAGTGGTGGAGGCTCTTTTTTTTCATGTTGGCCGCATTGGTCACAGCAGGGTCATTTTTTTTTATAGGAAAGACGACTGACTTTGAACATTGAAGATCTGTTAGCAATACAGCAGAAGGGCATGTGTGTGACTAGGAGGTGTACTGTAGCTACATGGGTTGGTGCCCATACTACTCTCACACATGGCTGTACTTGTTGAGGTTATGAATATGTGATTACCCAATGCTCAAAGATGTCCTCTATGGATGACCGGTAATGACAGCCAATCAAGGTTCAACGCACAGACCATCAGGAGCACAGAGATTTGTGCGTGCCCACATATGTGCACACGTGCCTGCACATTTGTGCGTGTGTGTGCAGTGAGTGGCTGCCAAGATGTGTGATGTCAATCAATCAAATCAAATGTTATTTGTCATGTGCGCCGAATACAACAAGTGTAGACCTTACTGTGAAATGCTTACTTACGAACCCTTTCCCAACAATGCAGAGTTAAAAAGTAAGAATATATTGAGGTAATTGTGGTAATATGTACACTGAACAAAAATATAAGCACAGCATGCAACAATTTCAAAGATTTTACTGAGTAACAGAACATAAAAGGAAATCAGGCAATTAAAATAAATGAATTGTGCCCTAACTATGGATTTCATATGACTGGGAAGACAGATGCATCTGCTGGTAACAGATACCTTTAAAAAAAAGTTGGGGCATGGATCAGAAAATAGGTCAGTATCTGGTGTGACCATCATTTGCCTCAAGGGAGCGCGACACATAGAGTTGATCATAGAGTTCATCGGAATGTTGTCCCACTCCTCTTCAATGGATGTGCGAAGTTTCTGGATATTGGTGGGTAGCCATTTGATTAGTTGTTCAGCAGACTAATGGCTTGGGGGTAGAAGCTGTTCAGGTGCCTTTTGGTCAAAGACTTAGCGTTCCGATACCGCTTGCCATGCGGTAGCAGTGAGAAGAGTCTATGACTTGGGTGGCTGAAGTCTATGACAATTTTTAGGGGCTTCCTCTGGCAATGCCTGGTATATAGGTCTTGGATGGCATGGAGCTCGGCCCAAGTGGCAGGGAGCTCACAAATGCATATTGACGCCACACACACACACACAAACACACTTTCACACCCTTCACATACGCTACTGCTACTCTGTTTACTGTCTATCCTGATTGCCTAGTCACTTTTAACCCTACATATATGTACATATTACCTCAATTACCTCAACTACATCGTACCCCTGCACATTGACTCAGTACCGGTACTCCTTGTATATAGCCTCGTTATTGTTATTTTGTTGTGTCACAATTTTTTCTTATTTGCTATTATTTATTTATTTTCGTGCTTTTTAACTCCGCATTGTTGGAAAAGAGTTCGTAAGTAAGCGTTTCACGGTAAAGTTTCCCTTCGTAATCTGCAATGATTTGCAAGCCCTGCCACAACCAACGGCCGTCAGTGCCAGTGTAGTCGGATTCGATCTTGTTGACGCTTTGCCTGTTTGATGGTTCGTCGGAGGGCATAGCGGGATTTCTTATAAGTTAGTGTCCTGCTCCTTGAAAGAGGCAGCTCTAGCCTTTAGCTCAGTGTGGCTGTTGCCTGATGGCTTCTGGTTTGGATATGTACAGTACTTACGGTCACTGTTGAGATTAATGAAGCCGGTGACTGACGTGGTAAATTCCTCAATGCCATCAGATGATTCCCGGAACATATTCCAGTCTGTGCTAGCGAAACAGTCCTGTAGCTTAGCATCCGCTTCATCGGACCGCTTCCATATTAAACGCATCACTGGTACTTCCTGTATGAGTTTTTACTTGTAAGAAGGAATCAGGAGAATAGAGTTATGGTCACATTTGCCAAACGGAGGGCAAGGGAGAGCTTTGGTTGAGTCTCTGGTTGTGGAGTAAAGGTGATCTAAAGTTTTATCCTCTAGTTGCACAGGTGACATGCTGGTAAAAATGAGGTAAAACGGATTTCAGTTTTCCTGCATTAAAATCACCGGCCACTAGGAGCACCGCCTTCTTGAGTGCGCTCTTAGTGCCGGCATCCGTATTGTGGTGGTAAATAGACAGCTAGGAAATACCTCTGGCCAGATCAAACCACCATCCTCTGTCATGGCCATGAACAGGTGCTTAGTCAAACCATACCAGTCCAGAGACGAGCCATCACTTAGCTAATCCCGTAGATGGCCCTTTATCTATTATGCCTTGTGAAATAATGAATAAGGACGTCATCTACATAAGGAGATATCATAGGGGGACGATTAGGATCCTTTTACATGTGCAAGGTGGACATGACTTGGGCTATGACCACATTATTGCATTGTCTGTCTTGGGTATAGCGTTCAGTTTCAGCAGTATAATTCATTCATATCCGGGAAAACAATCGCATTGTGTTATATTGCATGGATTTGAGGCCAGCTCAAATGAGAAGTCTTTCAGCTCTTTACTGTAATTTGAACCCCTCTGATCACCAAGGCTGAACAGTGATGGTCATGAATGAAACATGAATACAAGGGGATTGTCACTGTCACAGTCCACAGGTAACTCAAGTCAACGGTAACGTTAGTCAATGGCACTTCACGCAACGATGACTGTCCTCTTTGGACCATGAATATCATCAGGCTATATCTTGATGATTACAACATATATGTTTATGATTTCTGTACTCAAAATCTCTACCAGTGGAGATTGTCCATTTTGTATTGAACTATGCTTAATCTGGGCATGGAAGCCAACTATTCATCTAAAATGTCTAGATGACATCCCTAGTAAGAATTGGTGTTCAACATATCACCTTTTCAGATGGCCCAACACTAGAACCCAAAACTGTAAGGCTTTTTATATTACAGACAGATCTCCCTTCCCCCTCCCACGCTCTCTCATTCTATTTCCATCTGGGGCGGAGCCCACACATTACCTTTCAACTAGGACACGCTACCCGTCACAGTGCACACATGCTACGCAGGCAGACATCCCGGATCGTGGTGCAAGAGGCATGTGACATCTGTTCCCTTTCCAGTGGGCCCTTTATGTCCTAGACCTCCACCTGCATCAAGCATCTGGGGACACATACAGCGGACACAAACAGCAGAGAGAGAGAAGGGAAAAAAAGAGTAGAGAGAGCGAAATGTTTCCCTTGTTTATTTCATTTTTGTTTATTGGCTATTCTGTTTGCCTTGGCAACGTAAACAGATGTTTACCATGATAATAAAGCCCTTTCGTTTGAATAGTGAGTGAGTGAGTGAGTGAGTGAGTGAGTGAGTGAGTGAGTGAGTGAGTGAGTGAGTGAGTGAGTGAGTGAGTGAGTGAGTGAGTGAGTGAGTGAGTGAGTGAGTGAGTGAGTGAGTGAGTGAGTGAGTGAGATCAGTCAAGACCGCAGTATGGCCCCTCACCCACATCTCACACATGTCATGATCTTGACCTGACTTTGGTGCTTCCAGAACTGGAATATAATATATGTTGCAGTATTTTCGTGTTGGTCACTGGTTTGAGTGTGCTATGGGCGTACAGCATTTGTATGGGTGTGTGGTTTAGAAATCAAATCATGGATTTTATTTGCAAGGCAACTATTGTAGATTTTACATGGTGTTCATTTGGCACTAAACAGAAGAAATACCAAAGAAACAAAGAGAAACTATCTGGACTTACATTGAGTGTACAAAACATTTGAAACACTTGCTCTTTCCGTGAATCCAGATGAAGGCTATGGTCCTTTATTGATGTCACTTGTTAAATCCACTTCAATCAGGGTAGATGAAGGGGAGGAACCAGGTTAAAGAATGATTGTTAAGCCTTGAGACAATTGAGACATGGATTGTGTATGTGTGTCATTCAGAGGGTGAATGGGCAAGACAAAATATTTAAGTGTCTTTGAACAGGGTATGGTAGTAGGTGCCAGGTGCAACAGTTTGTGTCAAGAACTGCTGGGTTTTTCAAGGTCAACAGTTTCCCCTGTGTGTATCAAGAAAGGTCCACCACCCAAAGGACATCCAGCCAACTTGACACACCTGTGGGAAGCATTTGGAGTCAACATGGGCCAGCATCTCAGTGGAATACTTTCGACACCTTGTAAAGTCCATGCCTGACGAATTGAGGCTGTTCTGAGGGCAAAAGGAGGTGCGCAACTCAATATTAGGAAGGTATTCATAATGTTTTGTACACACAGTGTAGTATTCATTATCTGTATCTATAATGTAACAGATAAAGCTGTGTAGGCTAGAGCATGGACCTGTTCAACACATTGACTCAGAAGGGTCGTAGGCTGTCTGGCTCAGGCACAGGCCTATAACACAGGCCTTTTGAAATCATTAAGTAATGAAGTGGTGCCAATGAAATATAAATGTATCCATAAGCCAGGACCCTTTTATGTTGGAACCATAAATACTAAGCTTAGACGGCTTGGATATCCATCAGAGCCAATATTTCAAAGCTGATTCAAACATCTGTTATCGCAAAAAGGTTCACACCGAGTGTAAACCACTCACGCTGCAGAGGTTGTATAATCCACAGGATATAAGGACATTAAGGTTTAGTAGGCTATTATTCATCTGATTATCAATAAGTTAATCTCTTGATAGTGTTGGTCCTTTGTCCTGATGATGGAATGCAAGATCCCTTGTTTGGTGCTGATATGTTATATTTGACAGGAAACGCACTGTACTATATAGAGCCATGACTCAGGTAGCTCAAGCTAGCAGTAAAACATTTTTTTTTAATGATAAAACAGCACCTCACAGCACAATGAGGATTGTGAAGAGACACACTCACCCACACACTCTACACCCACCCATACATTATTCTTAGTAATGTAGTGTTGTAATATTGTAACGTAATAATGGAGCAATGTAAATTTGTATAATGCACAATGTTTTGTTTGATGTAATGTTTAATCTCTGCTGCTGTGGACCCTAATAAAATACTAAATACAAATGTGATACCAATACAGTTGGTGAGAGGGCAAGCATGTGCACGCACACACACACACACACACACACACACACACACACACACACACACACACACACACACACACACACACACACACACACACACACACACACACACACAACTAAATCCACAGACGCAAGTCTCTTGATAGCTGCTGCTTATTGGGAACACATCAGCCACCACTGACCTTGGCATAGATATCCATGGTGGGCTCCCCTTACACCCATCTCTCTCTCTCTGTGGAGTGGCCCCTGGCCTGCATATTATTGGGGGGCCTATAAGCAATATCCCATCGCAGACAGATACTAATAAAACGATAAGGCTGAGGTTTCGAGGAGGGGCTTTACACACTCAAATTTGCTTTGAAAAGAGTTCAAGTAATCTTCAGGCTTATTTAAATCGCAGCAAGACACTAGCATAGAAAAAATTGGGAGAAGAAAATGCATGCGGCTCCACCGCCAGTGCTTTCTCATGGTAGATCAAATCCCTGCCATAAATGAGCGAGAAATTGGATGGCATTGGCTTTCTCACACAGCACAGAAGCCTGTATGTGTATTGTCAATTGCATTTAATTGACTGAGAATCATTTTTCTCGACATCCAAATAAAACCATCACGTGGGACAAAAGGGCCAGACAAAAGTGGTTTGTGGTTTGTGAAAAGGCCCACTCACAGGAAATATGAAGACTATTGGCATTATAGAGCTATGAGATTTTTTCTTACATTGAGATGTTTGGGGATGTATTTTTGCACATTATTTATTTTCTTGTAATTATAACAAAGCCATTTGGGAAAAATGCTTTGTGCATGGTTATTATCAAACCCCACAATCTGCAATCACCTATATACATTACCAGTGAACAGACTTTTTCTTTATTTTTACAATATCTTTTGTACCCTTCCTCGGACTCATCATCATTTTTTTGTTCAAAGGCATACTTCAAACTTTCTTGTTTTTCTTGGGAGCTTTGTTTGTTATTTCAACATTTGAGTTTTATTCAAGGACAACCAATAACTACACAATGCCGGGAATATCAACAGTTGCTAGAATAGGTTGCTAGCATGGGCTTGAAGTCTGTTTAACAAAACACTTCGGCCTTATTCTTCTGCTCAGTGCTCAGCTACTTTGAGTCTGTGTCAGGGCGCTATTTCCAGTATGGGGCTATATGGTTGCATCCTATACATCAAAAAGAGATTTGAAAGATTCATTTCTACCTTTTCAATTGGATGTATGTCATTTTGTTTGACCAACACATTTTTTACATTTACATTTTAGTCATTTAGCAGACGCTCTTATCCAGAGCAACTTACAGTAGTGAATGCATACATTTCAAAAATTTTTTTTTTTCTTTTTTTTGCTTCGTACTGGTCCCCCGTGGGAATCGAACCCACAACCCTGGCGTTGCAAACACCATGCACCCCTTCTTCATTAATACTTGACAATGTGCCTGGCTTTCCAGAGTCTGAGCGATGCAGCGGTGTGACAGACCGGTGCTGGAAAGTGACCCAGATTCAATCTAGACTGGAATGCTTTTAACACTGAGTAGCACCTGGGATACAATATTCAACTGCGAATGCTACGACAATGTGAACAGCCATTACAACAGAGTATACAGACGGATACCAGATAGGATTTCTTCTCAGGCGAACGGACACTGTTTGAATATAAACTAAAATATTTAGAGTGCCACGAGAGATGTTCTTCAAAAACATTTTTAGAAGAAATCATTTAAATTAACAAAATGTATTTTTCAGATCAAGACCTGAATGTGCACAATATTGCTTTTATACAACGTGAATGAACATGCCTCTTTTTGTTAAAGTCAAGATTCTACTGGCTGAAATCTCAGTCCTGGGAATTGCTATGCACTGAGTTGATGATGGCTATGCTCCAACTGCAAAGTGTGTCCAGAGAGGGTTGGTAGAATGACAAATTTATATTTTGTGGTCAAACCCCGTTATCACACAACCTTTTTGACCATTCAGTTTATACTACCAACAAGGGCACAAGGGGGACAACATAGCGTAACAAAAGATGACCTGCTTTCTACCATACTTGCCAGTCTGTCTGAATTTCCTTTGCAAAACACACTTCACAGATGGAAGACAGGTCAAATCAGGTTGATCCATATCAAAGCCATAGCCCTGGGCTAAGATTTTCCCAACAAGGATGACACAATGCTTGACACGGTGAACAAAAACACCACTGCTGCCAAACTACATTGGAGAAATATGAGGAGACAAGGAGGGAAAAAATAAATCTAGACAAGAGCCCCCTCCATTTCCTAACCTAACCCTAGCTCACAGTCACACCAGCCCATGCTCACTCTTCCATAGTATAGGCCTACTTCCCCCATCTCTAAACAATGCCGGCTCCATCTGTAATGGCTGACTGCTTGACATAACCCTGTCGGTCAGAGCTGAGCCCGGGTGACAATTGACAGATGTGTAATTGCTGGAAGAGCACACTGACAGGTGGATGAGCTTAAAGACACTAGCTACGCTTTCTCAGAGCTGTCAGGAAGGAGCATCTCACCAGGGTTTTTCCATGTCATTTTAGCAAGCCATGACACCCCTCAACTCAGATCGTTCTGAAATGGTTTCTGCCATTAGAAACATGTAAGATAAACACACCCACAACATTATTTTGTCAAATTAAGCTAAGTGATTGCACACATGATGATGAGTACTGGATTGGATTTGCAGATGCTGCAGGTGAAATTCATGCATCTAAATTATGCATCCAGCAAGATATTTTTCTTGGCCAAACAGAGAAGGCACATATTATGTACCAAAAGCAAGCATCATCTGCACCATTAAGGCACCAACCACTGTAGCTGGTCGTCAATATTATGTGGGATATATATATATGTAAAAAGAAAATTACAACAACAAAGGCATTACGATGTACCGTACCAGTCAAAAGTTTGGACACACCTACTCATTCCAGGGTTTTTCTTTATCTTTACTATTTTCTACATTGTAGAATAATTGTGAAGACATCAACACTATGAAATAACACATATGGAATCATTTAGTAACCAAAAAAGTGTTCATCAAAATATATTTTATATTGGAGATTCTTCAAAGTAGCCACCCTTTGCCTTGATGACAGCTTTGCACACTCTTGGCATACTCTCAACCAGCTACATGAGGTAGTCCCCTGGAATGCATTTCAGTTAAGAGGTGTGCCTTGTTAAAAGTTAATTTGTGGAATTTATTTCCTTCTTAATGCGTTTGAGTCAATCAGTTGTATTGTGACAAGGTAGGGGTGGTATACAGAAGAAACCCTATTTGGTAAAAGACCAAGTCCATATCATGGCAAGTACAGCTCAAATAAGGAAAGAGAAACAACAGTCAGTCATTACTTTAAGACATGGTCAGATAATCCAGAAAATGTCAAGAACTTTGTGTCACGATTGTCGTAAGGATTGGACCAAAATGCAGCAGGTACGTGAATGCTCATATTTCCTTATTGAGAACACAAAACAAGAAAACGAAAAAACGAACGACAGCTAAACAGTTCTGCAGTCTAACCATAGCAGTGCAAAAACAACTTCCCGCAAAAGACAGGTGGAAAAAGGGCTACCTAAGTATGGCTCCCAATCAGCAACAACGATGTACAGCTGTTCCTGATTGAGACCCATACCAGGCCAACACAAAGAAATACACAACATAACAAAAACATAGAAATTCAAAAACATAGAACCATACCCAAAAACCCCGATAACACAAAACAAACACACCCCTGCCACGCCCTGACCAAACTACAATAACAAATAACCCCTTATACTGGTCAGGACGTGACACTTTGAAAGTTTCTTCAGGTGCAGTTGCAAAAACCATCAAGCGCTATGATGAGACTAGCTCTCATGAGGACCGCCACAGGAAAGGAAAACCCAGAGTTACCTCTGCTGCAGAGGATAAGTTCATTAGAGTTACCAGCCTCAGAAATTGCAGACCAAATAAATGCTGCACAGAGTTCAAGTAACAGAGACATATCTCAACATCAACTGTTCAGCGGATACTGTGTGAATCAGGCCTTCATGGTCGAATTGCTGCAATGAAACCCCTACTAAAGGACACCAATAATAAGAAGAGACTTGCTTGGGCCAAGAAACACAACTAATGGACATCAGACCGGTGGAAATCTGTTCTTTGGTCTGATGACTCCAAATATGAGATTTTTGGTTCCAACCGCCATGTCTTTGTGAGACATAGAGTAGGCGAACGGATGATCTCTGCATGTGTGGTTCCCACCATGAAGCATGGAGGAGGAGGTGTGATGGTGTGGCGGTGCTTTGCTTGTGACACCGTCAGTGATTTATTTAGAATTCAAGGCACACTTCACCATTATGGCCACTACAGCATTCTACAGCGATACACCTATCCCATCTGGTTTGTGCTTAGTGGGACTGTCATTTGTTTTTCAACAGGACAATGAACCAACACACCTCCAGGCTGTAGTAAGGGCTAGTTGACCAAGAAGGAGAGTGATGGTGCTGCATCAGATGACCTGGCCTCCACAATCCCCCGACCTCAACCCAATTGAGATGGTTTGGGATGAGTCGAACCGCATAGTGAAGGAAAAGCAGCCAACAAGTGCTCAGCATATGGGGGAACCCCTTCAAAACTTTTGGAAAAGCATTCTAGGTGAAGCTTGTTGAGAGAATGCCAAGAGTGTGCAAAGCTGTCATCAAGGCAAAGGCTGGCTACTTTGAAGAATTAAAAATCTAAAATATATTTTGATTTATTTTACACTTTTTGGGTTACTACAGGATTCCATAGTTTTTGGTTACTACAGTGCTATTTCATAGTTTTGAATCCTTCACAATTATTTTATAATGTAGAAAATAGTAAAAATTAAGAAAAACCCTTGAATGAGCAGGTTTTTGACTGGTACTGTATATAAGTGTCAATATGACAGCAGTTAAAAATCGTCAATTATTGTCAGTTCGTGCTTGTGTGCATCTTCACACAATGGCATCAGTTGGATTTTATTTGGCTGCTATCTCTTGTCTTAACATTTTACACAATTTTCATAAATGTCACCTGTTTGACACTCAGTACTTTTGTTTGGTTGTAGTGCATAATAGTCTTCGGTTTTCTCTTTATTGTTTCCCGTCATCCGTTGTGGAGTGCACAAGTTGCGCATATGGCTTATTTTGTGCAGAGGGAGGAAGCTACCGTCTCACTTTGTTCATGGTGCTGGCCAGACTTGTTTTCATTGCAAGCAACTTGTTTGCCAATGACATTGAAGTGCATGGTGACATATCTCCCCTTTCCAACATAAGGTTCCACAAAACTCATCATCACATTTTCCGACACTCGCTTACCTGCTGCCCGATGTGGATATTTTCCCAGATATTGAAAGCCGTTCAGCATGTACACACCCTCTCACTGTGTAACCTACACCAAGTAGGCCAGAGTAGACTGAAAGGTGGGGCAATGGGGAAAGACATTCAATAACTGACATGCCCTAAAAATGGTTCTAACTCCAGTTCTGTTTGTGATATTAAGATTCTAACACCAACAGTGTGTTATATAGACTTATTTAGGAAAAGTCAAGGACGGAGGGGGGCATGACTTAAATTCATAAGCAGTCAAAACGACTGCTTTAGCGGTTCTAGTGTTAAGGACGTGGCCTTTTGTATAAAAGCCTTCCTGTTTGTGTCATTCGGGGCATCCCCTTTACCATGTTAAGGTCAACATGCCTTGGGAGGACGGGACCAGAGATGGCGGTATTTTATCAAGAGTAAGTATGGAACTGTAGCAATTTCAAATGTAGTGTTTTTAGGCGTTGGCGCCCATATTCCAATTAGACCTGCTCTCCCTGGGCACGCCCTCTGTAAGTGTTGCAACACATTACGATTGTCTGTTTGAGTATGTAAAACGTATAAACATAGTGATATTTGTTTGTAAGAACGCTGATAATGCTATGTGTTGAAGTCTGTCTTGCAGGACAGTTGTTGCGGAGCTCCTGGAGCTGAAGAAGATTTATGGAAATTGTAGGCCTTTGTGATGCTGAAAATGAAAATAAACTGTGGTTGCATCCTGATATTGTTGTCTGATTCCCATGCTCCACTCCGTCATGCAAAGAACCTGTGTTATGTTTAGCTTAGTCCTGACGACCTTACCTCGCGTATAAAAAAATGTTGGTATAGTACGGCTACAGGAATAGATATTTCTATGTTAAATCCCCCACATTTGGCTTAGTCGGCAGGATCAGGGACCGGAGAGTGTTTATTTATTTGGTAAGGGATCGTTTTAGTATATTTATTGGTGGATTTAGTTGTGGTATGCAGTCCTAGTTGGCCATGGGTTTTAGTGGAGCATGTTTTTTGGTTGAGTGGGACATAGGTGCACTGAGGAGAGGCACTCGCCCAGCACTGTTGTGGCCGCAATGGCTGTGCCCGCCGCTGCCGTCCCGGTGTGTGTGATGCAGGGCTTGGCGGCTGTGTAAGTATGTGTATGAGGTCTTGCTATATGGTGTCACTTCCTGAAGGGAAGCCGGAGGGGGATGCTGCTGAGAAGAGAGCACATCTCTGGCACCGAGCATTGGCTGCCTCTGACGGTGTGCCATGACATGTAAAGGGGCTGGGTTCAGTCGTTCCTGCGTTCGGCCCAGTCCCTGGTCTGTGCCATGAGCTGTGAGAAACGTGTAAAATGCCCAGTTGCTACTCCCGGAAAAGGAGTGGGTGTGATGCACCCTGGCTGTGCCATGAGTGTACCCTTGTGACATTTTTGCATGAAATCTGTGAAGAATTTCTATTGGATAATTGATGAGTCAACTCATTTAGATTCTGTGAATGTTTTTATGTTGTAGGCGTCAGCACACAGGAAGTGAATGTAGTCTGGTGGCATGGTGGATCCCACATTTTGTTAGCGCATGTAGTGCTTTGTTTGGTGAGCACATGGCTAATGGGGATGAAAAGGAAGTCTTGAGAAGATAGATGCCTGCCTCCCTGGCTGAAACACTTCCTGTGCCCCTTTGTTTTCTTCGTTTTGGTTTGTATGGTGATTTTATTAACTAGATTAAAACGTTTAACAAATCAAATCAAATTTTATTGGTCACATACACATGGTTAGCAGATGTTATTGTGAGTGTAGCGAAATGCTTGTGCTTCTAGATTTGACAGTGTAGCAGTATCAAACAGGTAATATCTAACAATTCCACAACAAAACCTAATATCTAACAAATTCCACAACAAAACCTAATTCACGCAATCTAGTAAAGGAATGGGATAATAATATATAAATCTTAAAATATACTGCTCAAAAAAATAAAGGGAACACTAAAATAACACATCCTAGATCTGAATGAATGAAATAATCTTATTAAATACTTTTTTCTTTACATAGTTGAATGTGCTGACAACAAAATCACACAAAAATAATCAATGGAAATCCAATTTATCAACCCACAGAGGTCTGGATTTGGAGTCACACTCAAAATTAAAGTGGAAAACCACACTACAGGCTGATCCAACTTTGATGTAATGTCCTTAAAACAAGTCAAAATGAGGCTCAGTAGTGTGTGTGGCCTCCACATGCCTGTATGACCTCCCTACAACGCCTGGGCATGCTCCTGATGAGGTGGCGGATGGTCTCCTGAGGGATATCCTCTCAGACCTGGACTAAAGCATCCGCCAACTCCTGGACAGTCTGTGGTGCAATGTGGCATTGGTGGATGGAGCGAGACAGGATGTCCCAGATGTGCTCAATTGGATTCAGGACTGGGGAACGGGCGGACCAGTCCATAGCATCAATGCCTTCCTCTTGCAGGAACTGCTGACACACTCCAGCCACATGAGGTCTAGCATTGTCTTGCATTAGGAGGAACCCAGGGCCAACCGCACCAGCATATGGTCTCACAAGGGGTCTAATGGCAGTCAGGCTACCTCTGGCGAGCACATGGAGGGCTGTGTGGCCCCCCAAAGAAATGCCACCCCACACCATGACTGACCCACCGCCAAACCGGTCATGCTGGAGGATGTTGCAGGCAGCAGAACGTTCTCCACGGCATCTCCAGACCCTGTCACGTCTGTCACATGTGCTCAGTGTGAACCTGCTTCATCTGTGAAGAGTACAGGGCGCCAGTGGCGAATTTGCCAATCTTGGTGTTCTCTGGCAAATGCCAAACGTCCTGCACGGTGTTGGGCTGTAAGCACAACCCCCACCTGTGGACGTCGGGCCCTCATACCATCCTCAGGGAGTCTGTTTCTGGCCGTTTGAGCAGACACAGGCACATTTGTGGCCTGCTGGAGGTCATTTTTGCAGCGCTCTGGCAGTGCTCCTCCTGCTCCTCCTTGCACAAAGGCGGAGGTAGCGGTCCTGCTGCTGGGTTGTTGCCCTCCTACGGCCTCCTCCACGTCTCCTGATGTACTGGCCTGTCTCCTGGTAGTGCCTCCATGCTCTGGACACTACGCTGACAGACACAGCAAACCTTCTTGCCACAGCTCGCATTGATGTGCCATCCTGGATGAGCTGCACTACCTGAGCCACTTGTGTGGGTTGTAGACTCCGTCTCATGCTACCACTTGAGTGAAAGATCAAAACATCAGCCAGGAAGCATAAGAACTGAGAAGTGGTCTGTGGTCACCACCTGCCGAACCACTCCTTTATTGGGGGTGTCTTGCTAATTGCCTATAATTTCCACCTGTTGTCTATTCCATTTGCACAACAGCATGTGAAATGTATTGTCAATCAGTGTTGCTTCCTAAGTGGACAGTTTGATTTCACAGAAGTGTGATTGACTTGGAGTTACATTGTGTTGTTTAAGTGTTCCCTTTATTTTTTTGAGCAGTGTATATGGATGAGCAGTGACAGAGCGCCTAAGATGCAATAGATAGTATAGAATAGATAGTGTAGGATACAGTAAACATTATATACTGTACTAATGAGATAAGTAATGTGAGATATGTAAACATTATTAAAGTGATTAGTGTTCCATTTATTCAAGTGGCCAATGATATCAAGTCTGTAGGTAGGCAGCCGCCTCTCTTTGCTTGTGATGGCTGTTTAACAATCCGATGGTCTTGAGATAGAAGCATGTTTTTAAATCTCTCTGTCCCAGCTTTGATGCACTTGTACTGACCTCGCCTTCTGGATGGAAGCGGGGTGACAGGCGGTGGCTCGGGTGGTTATTGTTCTTGATTGTCTTTTTTGCCTTCCTGTGACATCGGGTGTTGTAGGTGTCCTGGAGGGTAGGTAGTTTGCCACCGGTGATGCGTTGTGCAGACCGCACCACCCTCTGGAGAGCCCTGCGGTTGTGGGCAGTGCAGTTGCCGTACCAGGCGATGATACAGCCTGACAGGACGCTCTCAATTGTGCACCTGTAAAAGGTAGTGAGGGTTTTCGGTGACAAGCCACATTTTTTCAGCCTCCTGAGGTTGAAGAAGCGCTGTTGCACCTTCTTCACAACACTGTCTGTGTACGTGGACCATTTCAGTTTGTCGTTGATATGTACACCAAGGAACTTTCTACCTTCTCCACTGCTGTCCCGTCAATGTTTATAGGGGTGGTGCTCCCTCTGCTGTCCACGATCATCTCTTTTGTTTTGCTGACATTGAGTGAGAGGTTAACACCACACTCCGAGGCCCTCACCTCCTCCCTGTATGCTGTCTCGTCGTTGTTGGTAATCAAGCATACCACTGTTGTGTCGTCTGCAAACTTCATAATTGAGTTGGAGGCATGCATGGCCATGCAGTCGTGGGTGAACAGAGAGTATAGGAGGGGGCTGAGAACACACCCTTGTGGGGCCCCAGTGATGATGATCAGCGGAGTGGAGATGTTGTTTCCTACCTTCACCACCTGGGGATGGCCCATCAGGAAGTCCAGGACCCAGATCCACAGGGCGGGATCAAGACCCAGGGATTGAAGCTTAATAATGAGTTTGGAGAGTACTATAGTGTTGAATGCTTAGCTGTAGTCAATTAACAGCATTCTTACGTAGGTATTCCTCTTGTCCAGATGGGATAGGGCAGTGTGCAGTGTGATGTGATTGCATCGTCTGTAGACCTATTGGGGCGGTAAGCAAATTGAAGTGGGTCTAGGGTGACAGGTAGGGTGGAGGTGATATGATCCTTGACTAGTCTCTCAAAGCACTTCATGATGACAGAAGTGAGTAATATGGGGCAATAGTCATTTAGTTCAGTTACCTTGGCTTTCTTGGGAACAGGAACAATGGTGGCCATCTTGAAGCATGTGGGGACAGCAGACTGGGATAGGGATTGATTGAATATGTCCGTAAATACGCTCTAATGATGCAGCTAGGGATGCCGTCTGGGCCCTTGCGAGGGTTAACGTGTTTAAACGTTTTTGTCACGTCCTGACCAGTATAGGGGTTATTTGTTGTTGTAGTTTTGTCAGGACGTGTCAGGGGGTGTTTGTTTTATGTGGTTCAGGGTGTGTTTTGTGTATGTGTTTAGGTAGAGGGGTATTTGATTTATTAGTCTGGGGATTGTTAGTCATTGTTCTATGTTAGTATATTTCTATGTTCTATCTAGTCTTTTGTAGTTCTATGTTTAGTTAATTGGGGTTGGACCTTCAATTGGAGGCAGCTGGTTATTGTTGCCTCTGATTGAGAGTCCTATAATTAGGAGTTTGTTTTTCATGGGATTTTGTGGGAGATTGTTTCTTGTTTTGCTGTGTGCCTGACGAGACTGTCCAGTTTGTTTGTTTTGTATACGTTGTTTGTGTTTTCCTTCTTCACTCAATAAAAAGAAGATGAATATACATTTTCCCGCTGCGTTTTGGGCCAACACCCTACGACACCCGTGACAGTTTTACTCACGTCAGCCATGGAGAAGGAGAGCCTACAGTCTTTGGTAGCGGGCCGCGTCGGTGGCAAAGAAGTTGTTTAATTTGTCTGGAAGCAAGATGTCGATGTCCGTGAAGGGGCTGGTTTTCTTTTTGTAATCCATGATTGTCTGTAGACCCTGCCACATACGTCTCGTGTTTGAGCTGTTGAATTGCGACTCCACTTTGTCTCTATACTGACTACACTGTTTGTATTCGGCGATATTCCCAGTTGCCTTGCCGATTAAATGTGGTGGTACGTGCTTTCAGTTTTGCGCGAATGCTGCCATCAATCCATGGTTTCTGGTTAGGGAAGATTTTAATAGTCACAGTGGGTAGAACATCTCCTATACACTTCCTTATAAACTCGCTCACCGAGTCAGCGTATATGTCAATGTTGTTCTTTGAGGTTACCCGGAACGTATCCCAGTCCATGTGATCGAAGCAATCTTGAAGCGTGGAATCTGATTGGTCAAACCAGCGTTGGATAGACCTAAGCAACGGCGCTTCCTGTTTTAGTTTCTGCCTATAGGAGGGGAGCAACAAGATGGAGTCATGGTCATATTTGCCAAAAGGAGGGCGGGGGAGGGCCTTGTAAGCATCGCGGCAGTTAGAGTAGCAATGGCCGAGCGTATTGCTCGCTCGTGTACTGCAATCGATATGCTGATAGAAATTAGGTAGCCTTGTTAAAATCCCCAGCTACAATAAATGCAACCTCCGGATATATGGTTTCCAGTTTGTATAGTCCAGTGAAGTTCCTTGATGGCCATCTTGGTATCCTCTTGCGGGGGGATATACACGGCTGTGACGATAACCAAGGAGAGTTCTCTTGGGAGATAATATGGTTGGCATTTGATTGTGAGAAACTTTAGGTCAGGTGAACAAAAGGACTTGAGTTCCTGTATGTTGTCGCAATTACACCATGAGTCATTAATCATACTCCCCCACCCTTCTTCTTACTGGAGAGATGTTTATTCCTGTTGTCATGATGCACTAAAAATCCCGGTGGCTGTACTGACTACGACAGCATGTTGTAAGCTAGTCATGTTTCTGTGAAACAGAGTATGTTAAAATCCCGGATATCTCTTTGGAAAGCAACTCTTGCCCTGATTTCGTTGACTTTGTTAACTTGGGACTGGACATTAGCGAGTAATATACTCGGAAGCAGTGGGTGGTGTGTGCACATCCGAAGCCTCACTCGAAGACCGCTCCGGCACCCTCTCCTCTGGCGGCATTGTTTTGGGTCGACCTCTGGAATCAGTTGAAATGCCCTGGGAGGTGCAGATAAAGGATCCGCTTTGGGAAAGTTGTATTCCTGGTCGTAATGCTGGTTGTATTGGTAAGTTGACGTCTCTCTGATATCCAGTATTTCTTCCTGGCTGTGTGTAATAACACTTACGGATTTGTGGGCTAACAATGTAAGAAGTAACACATAAAAAAAAATACTGCATAGTTTCCTAAGGACTAGAAGCGAAGCTGCCATCTCTATCGGTTTGAATTGGAAATATGGAAAACCGTGTCTTAATAAATGTTAAAGATGGTCCCTTAGGTGTCTGTTTCTGCTTCAATCTGCCTGCTCAACCCAGACCTGTCACCTTCCACCTTGTGACATTTGAGTGTCACAGGTGTGACTAACTGCCCCTGCTCATTCTGCTAACACAACAAATGGTTTCAATGGATAATTGACAAATCATGTGATCTGAGATGTGTATTTAAACCCTTATCTTTTTATGTTCAAATATAAACATGTTTGAACCTTTAAACCTGTCTTTCCCCATACTGAATCGTAAGGTTTCACCATCATCTGAGTGCACTCATAAAGCCTGCACTGTGGCGTGATAGCTTTCTCTCTAAGGTCACACCAGGTCATATGGCACGGCGAGACAGAGATAGCACTCATCCGTATTAAAACAGAGGAAGTGAGATAAAGCCTAGCTCTGTTGATTAGGAGCGTTGTTTTTGGATGTGGTGGTGCAATCATAAGGGTGGAACTGAAGGCTGAGGGTGGGGGGGTCGCCTTATGTCGGAACTGTAATGTAAATCCATGTGTTCCTTCCGTTGCAGAGCGCAAATCACAAAGCCTATACACCTGTCCATCATTCAAAATCCCCGTTCCGTGCATAAAGAAAAAAATATGTTTACTTCCAGTCAACGCGGTGATGGGAAGAGGTGTTCTGAGGGCAGGGGACAGATATTCACTTCTCCCCCAACAACCTTGTGTTATTAGAACCAGGGTTACTAAATTGAAGGAGGGAGTCGTCTGCTTTCGGATGTGACCTCAATTGCACTGGCACACTATCTCAACACGTCTCATTTCAGAGAGAGAGGAATGAAGAGAGGACATAGAAAAAAAGAAATCAACAATATCTTTGTATCGCCGCATCCATAGACATTCTATGGAGATCCAGCGATGATATAGCTGGGTTGTAGCCATTCGTACACCCTGAGATGGGTTAGTTCAGTGGGGGTATTTTCACTTATAATTGGGGTAGCTTTCATCTTGTCTGCCAAGAGGCGCAGTGAGGAAGAGAACCAAGAGGGAGCGATCACTTCCCCCCCATTTCCTGGCCTCAGACAAAACCATGCCGGGCTGCTGAAGATGATGTATTTGTGATCAAAGAGCCTGGAGTTGTCAGCAGCCCTGGCTAGCTCAGCAACCTGATTGCTCCTGGATAGATTTGTCCCTTTGATCAGGCTGGGTTCTGACTGCAGGCTCTGTTTATGCAAAGAAAAGACAGGGAAGAAAGAAAATATGCCTGGCATTATGTGAAAAAAAAACATAGTATGTTGGATAGACTATCTGCTGGAGGATGTATGGAGGAGAGGAGGATATGTTACCTGCTTGAGTCTGACAATAATATGAGCTGACGTTTTATAATTACCGATAATTAGATAACATTGTGACTTGTTGAGTCTGATTCTGCGCTATCAGCGTCAGCGATCGCTTTCCTTTTTTTATAGATTGTGTATATCAGGCTTGATTAGCTGCTAAAGTAGTGTGGCTAATTATCAACCAGACACGTTAGAGGAGACTTTGTGATACTGTATGTCTTTGGCATAGAGATCATAGTGATTAGAATGTGTTGTACACAATTAACAACAAACATCTCCTAGTAACGGAGAGTAGGCCTAACTGGAATATACGGTAGTTGATTAAAAGCACTTATGTCATAAGATAGACATAAATTGAAACGGTTAACAACGAAGAGCTGTATTAATGAATGCCTAACAGTATTAATATATTGGTCATCTCTACTGTATGTCTGATGCGGTCTAGCAATGGCAAGCCCATCCATGTTTTTTCTAAATTGAATGGAACAGTCTGTCTAACCATCTTGTACTGAAGTACACATGTTCCCCTACTACAATGTCAAACACAATTGACTATAAAAGATCTCTTGACGGTTGTGTTGGTGGAAGACCTCACAAGAGTCATTCCAGGAACACATTGTCGTAGGACTGCGAAACCCTACCGAAGGTTTGCCAAATTATAAATCAAAGAATAAAGACTGAATTTATGACAAAGAAATTAAACTAGCCGAAATTGAGTAAAATAATAATGTCTCAGTCTACTTTCCAGCCAAGGCCTACTGTCTGGACCAAATCCAAATAAATACATATTTAATTATCATTGGAACCCCTGTTGCAACAGCGTACATTTCTATAAACACAGGAAAGGAAAATTGAAATGGTTAAAAAGAAACACTCCACTTGTTTTCCCTGCCTCTGCACGTAGAAACAGTTCAGGTCAGAGCTTTCATGCAACATCATCTGTCTCTGTTCCCCCGTCTCTCCATTCATGTTAAACATTAAAAGGTATGGCACCGCAACGCCGTTCCGCGTCTCCTGCAGCGAGACTTCAAAGCCAAGGTTAATTTATGGATGCAAATACACTTATTTCTGTTTTTATTGAAATTTTTCCTCTCCTCAATCCATTCCAGGTGCTATTTTAGGGTCCGAGACACGCAAAGCAAACAGAGAAAACGGGGTTGAGCGGTTACATAAGCTATGATTAACATATCTGACGGCTGCATTTGGGTCAAACAGTGATGGAAATTCAGGTCATTTCTGACAGCTGATGAAAACAGAAATCATCATGGTGCGGTGGTTGGTGTAATTATTTATTTATGAGTTGGAAGTGACCTTGGGGTAGCGGAGGAGGAGATGTACACAGACAGAGATGTGCTTCCAGAGTGCTGCCTTTGCTATGTAATGACATCTTATTTCACTCTGGGTTTTTTTTTCTGCTCGGCTACGGGGGCCTTTGTTAGTCCCACCAGCTTACTGTACCTGCCAGCCAGGTCGTTTATGCACTGTACAGGAGGGTTAAATGTTGCATTATTAAGAGATGAACACTCGCCAGAGACATGGGCCAGGGAAAAGGAAAACATGTAGGACTTACCCAGAGGGCAGCTTTCTAGCAGGCTGCTTGTGTTGTGAAAGACACCACAGGCTTTTAGGCCGACTGGAAGATGTATAATACAGTGTTTAGAATCTTAAGAACAGGGGCAGGCAACTTGATTCAGCTGCAGGCCGATTTTTGTCAGAGCGAATGGTCGGGGGGCCAGAACATAATTATATTAATTTGTACACTGCAAATTGACCACAACTAACCCAAAAAGAGATTGTATTTAAAAATAACAATAATTTCATACCTTGAATGTATTTAGAAACAATCACGTCTTTTTTATTTATTTTATTGTATTTTTTTTTTAAATAGGTTGTGGCCTGCGGGCAATTGATTCTTATATTTTACACAAATATTTGTTTTGGGGGGGACAATAAAAATGGATTTAGTTTAGTGTACTGGCTCCATTCTGTAAGTACACTTGAATGGTAAACTAGTCAAAACAGTGCTTCTTTGGGCAGAGTTGACTACTACTCTGTCAATGTTTCATTTTACAGTGAGTGACGAATGAGGTTCTTCTAATGAAGGGATCATCAACAAGATTTTTTGCTTCAGAGGATGGTCAGGGGCCGAAACATAATTACAAATAATTTGTAGACTGAAACTTGACTGCAAGAAGCCCAAACAGATAGTTTTACTATTACATAATAATTTCAAACCTTGCTTAAATTTGTATACAATCACGTGTCTCTCTATTATGGATGAGAAGACTTGAGAACAGATTTCCGAAATTATTTCCTGATGTTTTGCAGTCTTTTATGTCCAACAATGAAAATGATTAATGAAACAAAATATTTGTAATTTATTTTGCTCAGATCTTTTTTTGGGGGGGGGGGGCAAATAAAACCACCCGAGGGCCAAATTCGGCTGGGGAACCCTGACCTAATGTATAGAATCAATTATATTAGTTACCTGATGACAGCTGGAAATGAGTACTGTGGGAATATATCTCATCTTATTATCATCCTATATTGGAGACCATTACATCCCTTTAAGTTATTTGGGCTTTCAACTGCAATGCTGTATTTACATACATGAAAACATCTACTGTATGTAACTTGTAAAGTCACTCATGCGGCTATTGTTCCCTGTGCTCAGATAGACAAGGTGGATGCTGCACAATGCAAATGAGCCTGCTCCCTTAAATCAAAGCAAGCTACAGACCATACCACCAACCCCCCCAGCAATCCCCTCTCTGTCTTATCCATCCACAGTGACATTTGTGATAGAGTGAAAAACGTCCAATATGAGCCTGTCTCCTGCATTAGCCATGTAAAGTTTAATGAGCAGCTTTTGTGGAGTGATATGAATAATGTGTATATTACTCTGCTGTAAAGTGCCCGTGGTGCATCTGTTTTCACAATGGACAGGAGCGGAGTGACGGACCGGTGGAAATGAAAAGCCTGAGGCGAAGAGAGAAAGAAAAGCTGAAGGCAGTACATTAATGTGAATTCATCCCTGTGCCAGTTCCAGTACAGAGCAAGAATCATCAGGAGGAACAAGGTAGGAAAACAAGAAAGTCTTTGAAAAGTCAGGACTTTTTTCATGTCCTGAATTAGTTTAAATGCACTATGTGACCAAAAGAATGTGGACACCTGCTCATCGAACATCTCATTCCAAAATCATGGCCATTAATATGGAGTTGGTTCCCCCTATGCTGCTGTTACAGCCTCCACTCTTCTGCAAAGGCTTTCCACTAGATGAACCTTGCTGCAGGGATTCCAATTCCTCACAAAGGTGTACGATGGGGTTGAAGTCAGGGCTCTGTGCAGGCCAGTCAAGTTCTCCCACATCGATCACGACAAACCATTTCTGTACGGACTTCGGTTTGTGCACGGAGGCATTGTCATACTGAAACATGGGCCTTCCCCAAACTGTTGCCACAAAGTTGGAATCACAGAATCGTCTAGAATGTCATTGTAAACAGCCCCAGACCATTATTGCTCCTCCACCAAACTTTACAGATGGCACTATGCATTCGTGCAGGTAGTGTTCTCCTGGCATCTGCCAAACCCAGATTAGTCTGTTGGACTTCCATATGGTGAAGCGTGATTCATCACTCCAGATATTTCGTTTCCATTGCTCCTGAGTCCAATAGTGTCCACTCCAGCTGACGCTTGGCATTGCGCAAGGTGATTTTAGGCTTGTGTGCAGCTGCTCGTCTATGGAAACCCATTTCATGATGCTCCCGACTAATAATTATTGTGCTGACATTGCTTCCAGAGGCAGTTTGGAACACAGTAGTGAGTGTTGCAACCGAGGACAATTATTTAATGTTTTTACACGCCACGCGCATCAGCACTCGACGGTCCTGTTCTGTGAGCTTGTGTGGCCTACCACTTCGCAGCTGAGCTGTTATTGCTCCTAGACATTTCCACTTCACAATAACCGGGACAGCAATTTGACAAACTGACTTGTTGGGAAGGTGACACTTCACTGAGCAATGTTTGTCTACGGAGATTGCATGGCTGTGTGCTCAATTGTATACACCCGTCAGTAATGGGTGTGGCTGAAATAGCCGAATCCACTAATTTGAAGGGGTGTCCACATATTTTTGTATGCAGGTCAATTGGAAAGTATTCAGACCACTTGACTTTTTGGACATGTTGTTAAGCTACAGCCTTGTTCTAAAATTGATTTAAAAAAAAAAAAATCCCCTCATCAACCTAACACAATACCCCATAATGACAAAGCAAAACAGGTTTTTAGAATTTTTTGCAAATTTAATTTAAAAAAAACTCAGACCCTTGACACAGTACATTGTTGAAACACTTTTGGGTGTGACGCTATAAGCTTGGCACACCTGTATTTGGGGAGTTTCTCCCATTCTTCTCGGCAGATCCACTTAAGATATGTCAGGTTGGATGGGGAGTGTTGCTGCACAGCTATTTTCAGGTCTCTCCAGAGAGGTTCGATCGGGTTGAAGTCCGGGCTCTGGCTGGGCCACTCAAGGACATTCAGAGACTTGTCCCGAAGCCACTCCTGCATTGTCTTGGCTGTGTGCTTAGGGTCGTTGCCCTGTTGGAAGGTGAACCTTCACACCAGTCTGAGGTCCTGAGTGCTCTGAAGCAGGTTTTCATCAAGGATGTTTCCCTCGATCCTAACTAGTCTCCCAGTCCCTGCCGCTGAAAAAGATCCCCACAGAATGATGCTGCCACCACCATGCTTCACCGTAGGGATGGTGCCAGGTTTCTTCCAGACGTGACTCTTCGCATTTAGGCCAAAGAGTTCAATCTTGGTTTCATTAGAACAGAGAGTCTTGTTTCTTGAGTCCATTAGATGGCTTTTGGCAAACTGCAAGGGGAAAGGTTCTGGAAAAAAAAATAATCTTAATTCTTTCCGAATGCACTGTATATAGTGTATTTCAGGCTTAAGGGTTAAGTTTAGGCTTAGGGGTTTTGGGGTTATGGTTAAGTTAAGTTAAAGGTTAGGGTTAGGGAAAATAGGATTTTAGATGGGAAAATATTTGACTCAGGTCGGACTATGTTTTGTCACTTGTTGAACATGCTCAACAGTGAAGATGTGACAGTTGAGTTAGCCAGTGCCTCTCTCATTCTGGACCTACAGGGACACTGAGGATAATTTCCTGGGCTTCAGGGGAAAGGCTTTGGAGTCTGGTCAGACTGGCCGGACCTCAACGACCTGTGCAACCGGACTGGAGTGGAGCTCAGGTGGACACTGACTGATATGCAAACTGAGCCAGTGACTGCATTTGATGCAGTTGTGGCAGATTGCGGTGTTGTTGTGGAGGCTTCTGTCAACCATAATGGAACATCTCATCATACATCCAGGACAACACTCCTTGGTATCAGACAGATGCAGCTCCTGCAACACTGGACTGGCCTGAGGCTGCAGGGGAAACTCGCTGCTCTGGACTGTGCTGACCACTCTGTCTCCCATTCCATGTACCAGAATGCTGCCATTGGCGAGGACATTCTCACCTTTACTGTTAAGGCGAGGCTGCAAGTTCTACCAACAAAATATAATCTAGCACTCTGGTACCCTGCAAACCATGACTCATTTTGTATTCTACATGTCAAATGTAATGGAGTCCATTGCCTATGTTATGAATGGCTGCTGTTCCTACAAGGTTATGTACATTGCTAGACATGACCCCCTTGTTGACCTGATAGCCAGCGAGACAAGTGGTCTCACCAATAGCACACATGCATAAACATTCTTGTGTAAGGGGAAGCTGGTTTGATGTTGATGATGATGTGTTTTCATGTGGGCCAAATACGACAGATATTGTTGTTGTGGGGGGAGGCCAGGGGGAGGTGCTCCTTTTGGAAGTGGGCTGCTCATTTGGCGGCTACATGGAGCAAGCCTTTGGAGAGAAGCTGCTTAAATACCAGCCCCTCGTGGTACGCCTGAATAGCCTCGGGTGGAGGTGCAAGCTGGTAGCACTGATATTTGGCAGTCTCGGGCCACGTCCACAGGCTTGCAGTGCGTGGCCTCCAGATTGCGGGCCTGACAAAAACTAGGGCAAAGCAATTGGCTAGGTACTGCTCTGTTTCTGCAGTCGTGGGCAGCCTAGCTGTTTGGAGAAGGTGTTTTCTGCACCCTTGAGTGCCAAGCATGCAGGGACCTTTGTAATGTTTGGATCCATTTTTTGTCAATTTGATTGGTGGATTAAAATAAAGTATTTCAAATGTGTGTGTGTGTGTGTGTGTGTGTGTGTGTGTGTGTGTGTGTGTGTGTGTGTGTGTGTGTGTGTGTGTGTGTGTGTGTGTGTGTGTGTGTGTGTGTGTGTGTGTGTGTGTGTGTGTGTGTGTTTGCACGTGCGTTTACATGCGTGTGTGCGTGTCAAGCTGTTTCTCGTGGTCAAGGAAGACTTTGGAACATGTGGTGACATGGGATGGGGGATACTTTCCCGCCGAAGTTTCTTGGAGGCCTCACTAGGTGACGAGAAAGGAAAAGACCAGCAGATCTTAGGAAGATATCAATGTTCTTAGAGCAGGCTCCTGAAGATGTCATTAGACTGTTTATGTAGAAAGAGATGTTGATGTAGATCAGGAACTTATGGTCATGAAGACCGTGATCTTGTTATCTTCTCAAAGTGCTCTGCAGGAGCCTTCTATTAGTGTGTTTCATATACAAAAAGTGGTAAAAAAAAAAAAATATATATATATATATATATATATATATATAGATTAAAAACCTAGGTAATGAGTTCAACAATGGCAGGTAAATTCTATTAAGAAAAATGATATTTCGCCCGAAGCAGGTCCATTGTCACCCACACTTGATGTTAATTTCTTCCTCAGCATATGAGCTGAAAAACCTATCCAGAGAGAAGTGTCTGTATGTGTCTCTCATCTCTTTGATGGTGTAAATACAACCCTCCCCCTCATCCTCCTATCGCTCTACCCCTCCCTCAACCCACAACTCATCCTGCCCCCTTCTGTCACACACAACTCCTCCGCCGTGCTCAGCGGCTAAATTAGAAATCTCCTGCATGATATAGCTGGAAGTTCCGGCTGAAGCCCCCATTCAAAAGATCGGTGGGCCTCCTATCTTCTGAGAGATCTATCTGCTCCCCTGTTGAATAATCAATGAGAGAGTCGGTCCCAGTGGCCTGGTCTGCGCGACCCTCCCCTCCCTATCCCTTTACCTCCCCCTTCCTGTCCCTGTCTCCACCTCCACAGATTGCCTTCCCCCCCAACCCTCCCGCTCTCTCTTTTCTCAGTCAACAGGACCCTACACGGGCACACAAAAGAAGGCTCCTGGCTTAGTAGGCTGGTGATGGATGCATTTCCATAGCCATCTCCGTTATGTTGGCGTAACAGGTCTCAGGCTCCCCTTTTCTCTCAGGTCTTTACAGCTTTCTCTCTGGCCTTTTCTTTTCGTCCACCGTTTTTTTCCGAAGGTCACTCATTAATACTCCTGAGCGTTAATGATGACCCCCTGATCACTGGCTTGAAAGCTGGGTTCTACCCGATATTGAGCAGCCAAGCCCTTGTCCCAGCCCCTCTCGGCCCCTCTCAACCCGGGCTGAGTGCTGGGACCTGCTCACCAAGGTCAAGGACTGAGTGACATAGGGGACCCAAAACAATAGGAGGCTTCTCTTTGTCCTCCCCTCATCTCCATAGACACCCCATGGCTTGTCCACTCTTTAGATTGATTTGCTATGCAGCACATCTCCAAGTCAATCAAAGGCATTTATTAAATGGGAGAGCCATGAGAATACATCATAAAAGATAGATAGATCTCCATTTCTTATCCCAATGGTCACCCAAAATCAAGATTTTCTCAAACCATTTTCAGGCCCAAACAAGGGAATAAAATGTTAGCCAAATGTTTCTGTTAAAAGGTATATTCTCTTTATTATTTAGGAAAGCAAGATGCAAATTGTATGCAAAGCCGACAACAGACCGCCTCACTCTTTCAAATATGGCAAACAAGATTATTTTTCTTATTAATATACTAAGAAAAGCCTTTGACAATGAAATTAAAATCAACCAATATTTCCGCTTACAGCAGACCTTATTATTTATCTTACTGCAGGCCTATGCCGGAAACCTTGAATCACACAATAACAGGGATTGTGGAGGAAAATCCTCAACAATAACCCCCTTTCATTTATGCTTGCGCTGCAGTTTCTGTTTCCACTTCGCATCTCATCTCACAGCTCTGGAGTTTCACTAGTAGTGGTCTTTATGTTTTTTTCCTGTGTGGCTCTTTTTGGGCCTCTGGGTCAGGGGGCGAAACAAAGCAGAACCCATTTTGAGTCTGACATGGTCTCGACCATCTGAACCCAAGGCACTCCCCCCAGCCATGGCTTGACAAGAGGTACGTCCACGACAAAGGTGCAGTTTGAAACAAGGGGAGTACAACAGAGAGGGTTATCGGGCGTTCATTTTACCTTTTAAGCCCTCTATAGATGAAAGGGGTTTCAATTTTTACTACACAAGTCATGAGGAAGTCCCAGCTCAGCACAATAAAACCTTAATCAGAGGAAAGTCATGGTTGTGTGGAATGTCTGAATCATTGTTCTAATGGTACCATGTTGACATCTACAGTGTGAACTCAGATAGAGGTTCTGTATCTAAAGAGAATGGCCAATAATAGTGCACAAAAGTATTTGTGGTCACAATCTTATAAAATCATAACAATTCCGACACAAGAGTCCGTCAAAGCATTGGTTATGCAACGTAGCCAAGGTTAAAGCCTAATGGATATCTGTCATCTTAAATCATGAAAGTTTGAGTCAAAATCCGATACAACAACCATTGCTAAAAACAGCATTCCGTCTCGTAAAAACATATCTATCGTTTACAGCGCAATGGCAAAAGAGGACACATGAGCACACTTTGCCTTTTGTCATTTACCAAACATTTGATCAAATCTTACAAAGCCTGCTTAATATTTAAAGCCACAGCCATGCAGCCTAATGGTCTGGGACACAGCTAAACTATTCAAGGGTCAATTGTTTTATTAAGATTAATGAAGGGGTGATACAGGCTACGTCATATCTGTACAGTTCTCCCTTTGCCTGAGTACAGCCAGGGCATATTAAGAGGAGTGAGTAAGGTTTGCCCACTTAGCTTATCCACATAAGTGGCTTATGGATGTTTTTCCTGGGATGCTCCACGCGTACACTACCATTTTTTCACCAATTCATTTTTCACCGACTGATCAACTCCCCCTCGCAGAGAGGTGAAATCAAACAGAAGCACAATGAATCCCCTTTACATCCATCCTTGGTGTAGTTTCACGGAGAATGCAGTGTTTGTATTTGGGTTAGATTTAATTAAGCTTTAGTTTGTTAGAGAAATGAGGCTCCCAGATATTCAGCCAAATAAGGTTGTCCAGACAGACTGCCAGATGGAGGGTGAGGTTAGAGGACTTGCCACAGCGGGTTGTCCAACGCTGTAGACCCAACAGTTTCAGCTCCCTAAACGGAACCCTTGCGGATGTTAGTAGTAATTGCTTTGACGCCCCCTAATTTGGCTCTAATCCCATTTGGACACCAATTTAAATCAGATGGAAAGAGGAACATGGGGCCACATCTGTCCCTGTCCACCTGGCTGACATCTGTACACCGCTTACAGTGAATGAGTGTTGGGCACGTGACGTAGGCCTTGATCCAAAAGGCATTACAGCGAACTTAAACAGACCCTGTTCCCATAGCCCACTTCCGTCCCTGATGAAAATCTGCTTTAATGTTACGAGACTGAAAGCCTCTGAAACTCTTAAGCCCTTTAAAAAAACTGCAGGCCAAAACATGTTTTAAAAACATGGGTGGTATTTCTTATGCACACTAAAAATACTTTCGGCCCACGGAAAATAGCAGATCTCCTAGAGTTGGTGTGAGATGAGGATTTTTTTTTTTTACTCATAAGTGTTGCATTGGTAGGTATGGCTTACATGTGGATGATCCCTGGGTTTGGAAAACAAAGATGCCACATGACAGAAGGCGGCTCAGAGGGATTGTTTCCACTGGACTGCCTTCTTCCATGATTTTCCATGTGGACAATTACTTGGAGGGCCTTCCCCAATCACCCTATCCAACCACCATCTTCACAACAACAAACAGGTCTTTCATGTTGTTTCTCTTTCTCCCCCCTCTGTCCTTCCTCTCCAAAGCACGCCTGCATGCACTCTGACACGTTGCAACTTGGACTCAGGGGTAGACGTACCATACTAAATGTAAACCTAGCACACTCCAATTAGTGTTACATGTTACATTTCGTATTGTATTTATTCATTTGTGGATGTCTATCAATTGCAATTCGTGCAATATGTTCTGAATTGCAATTCATACAATATGTTAAGAATTTGCTAAACGTATGATATGCTACGAATTCCAATTTGTTGTGGCTAACATGACCTAAGTGAAAAGATGGCTAACGCTAACATTAGCTAGGTGGCTAAAATTAGCTAGGCTAAGGGTTAGGGGTTAAGGTTAGGCTTAATGTTAAGGTCAGGAGTTAGATTAAAGGGTTATGGATTAGGGTTAGGGTTAAGGGAAGGGATAACTAACATGCTAAGTAGTTTCTAAATAGTTTCAGCTAAATAGCTGAAAAGTAGTAAAGTTGCTAATTAGCTAAAATGCTAAAGTTGTCCATCATGAGATTTTAATACACAACCTTTGGGTTGCTAGCCGTTCATGTTATATTTCTACCCATCCACCCTGACCAACCACCCTACTTTTGTTTTTGCCACTGGACCTCGAAGGGAACCTCCTTCAAGCTAATGAGCAGTCATTCTGACTGCAACGTTCTAATAGTACAATTAATGTCATATATTCTATCGCAAAAATTATTATTTGGTTGTGTTTATGAAGGTCTTAGGTAACATTAGAATACAATTATTTATTTCAAGTAACGCAATAGCCTTTTCATTAGTTTATGTAGCTGTGTGGGCTGTATTTAGAAACAAAAAACACACAAAGAAACACCACAATTCAAGTGTTCAATAAATGTTATTTGTGGAGTGCATTTGTTACTGTATGATTTTCTGTTTCATATTTGTATGTGTTGGAACAAGGAAACAACTTATTTTTATAACAACAAAATCAAAAAATACCCCAGCCACGAAGATGCACGGTTAGCGATAGGCCCTGTAAAGTTATGAAAACCTCTGTAGCCATAACATCATTATAAGTCCCAAGTGTGCTTGATAAATAGTAAAAATCAGAACAAAAGCAATGATGGCATTATAATTAATAAAAGTGTCAATATGACAGCAGTCAAAAATAGTTAATTATTTATACGTCAGATAATATGGCAAATTTGGTTCAAGTTTCCAGGCGTTGCGTTCTTGTTTCTTTGTCATCAAAATGAAAGGAGATCTGAAGCGATCCCGTGACATGGTTTCTCAGAAGAAAGGCATCCCATACATGTCTGACCAGAAGCTGCACAGACATACAGGACTGAATTGAATGCTTCCAGCTCATCAACAGATCCCAGGCAGTGTTTCCTTGCTCCCTGTGTGTCGCAGCCACAGTACTGTCGCTGATGTGCTGTAGCATGTCCATGTCACACTCTCAGTGATGACATTTTGTGTTGATAATCAGCCCATAGCATTGTCTCCAGCTTGCTCTTCCTCTCTCCTGTCTCTCCTTTCATTTGGTGGTGGAGCGGGCACCTCCTCAATGCGCACCATTCTGGATTTTTTGGAGCTTAGGCCTCGGAGATGTAGGTTCAGGCTGAGGCTCAGAATCAGAAGAATAATCATCAGAGATGTCATGATTCATTTCTTCCCCACCATCTGAATCGTTTCCATTCAGATCTTGTAGTGGCGAATAAAAGCAGCATCTTGATCTTCTTGTCATTGTAAATTACGCACGCTCTCACTGTGTGCTCCAAGTAGGCCAGAGTAGACTGATAAGACTGTTTGGGTTTGGTGGACTGACGTAGGGTACATACCATTTATCGGGGTGATTATTATTAACCTTCCACTGATTGGAGGAGGAGCAGGCCCTACGGTTGGAAGATCCGTTAAAAACATTTACCTCCCATCCTAAAACTGGCTATAACTCCATTTCTGTTTGTGATATTATTAAGATACAAAGTACAGGACAGAGGGAGGCATGACTTAAAAAATGGCAGAGTCATATTTCTATTTATTCATGAGCAGTCCAAATGATTGCTTAAGCAGTTCTAGTGTTAAGTAACCTTCTGTCTTATGTAACCATACCAAACCTAACATATCATTCCTGGATTTACATTTACTATGTTACGTCTAGTTTGTGAGACCAGGCTGCACGTTGAAAAGATCCCTGAGTCAATGTCGTGGTTCGGTTCATTGAGTAAGAGGTACACAACAAAGAGCAGTGAACTGAAATGGCCCAGTCAACCTACACTCCTTGCTACATCTGCAACCGCCGAGCAAGAAACACAAGAACGGTGGAAACAGACATGGAATAGCTATCCTCCACTGTCAAGAGGATGACATTTGCCAGAGCCAGCTTCTTCAGAACAGAGCAGTTCCTTTACAATTGTGTACAATTTACAGAACAGGATCTTGCCTTTTAATGTAGAAAAATATACATATCTGAAGTAACACCAATTTACAAGTCATTTTATCTTCAATGGAAAATAACTGATTGACACCTGCACAAATTGGATTTCCATGAATGCTTTCATAACAGCGGATATCCTGCTTAAATTCAGGGCATGCATGCTTAGGGCATGTAAGTAAAGGGTAACAATTTACTTGACACCCAGCGTCATAACACGCTGACACGGTCAGACCTGTCTTGCATAACGCTGCTCTTCATAACCTATGGTCATAACACTGTCATGCACATATTTAGACCTGTTGTGACATATTGCGTTGTTTTATGGTTGGTTATGACACCTACATAAGAGTGTCAAAACCCCCAAAACCTACCACATAAGGCAAAACATTCCATTACACCATAGCCTGCGTTGTCAACTGTATATTTATGTTATATCATTTATTTATTTTTTTACCATATTTCATGGTAACTGCGCAAACATTGATGTCAGACATGCACCTACCTCAATGCTCTGTTGCTGATGACTGGGATGAATGCAGGAGCAGGACAAGACACCCTCTATGTGACTGATAACTGATGTAAGGACATGTATGTGATAGGCCAATCTAGTTTATATGATTATGATGGTCATAATGCTTCTTGACAGTGTCATAAAGTTTATTTTCTTAGTCCAGGTAAAGTGATGGTCATAATGCTCATGACAAGTTATTTAAAATATGATGAAAAAACATTTATTAGAGCATCAACAAGGAAACTTCTTGGCAGGGACAAAATTAATTCGAAGAAATGTGAGTGTTTACACTCTTATGTAGGTGTAATAACCAGTCATAAACTAACGCAATATATATCACAACCCGTGTAAATATATGGGTCTTGACAGTGATATGACCATATTGTGACAGGTAATGACATGTTGTGTCAGCTGTTATGACATATTTTGACATGGTTATGACCGTATCATAAAGTGTTATGACACTAGATGTCAAGTAAAGTGTAGCCTAGGCTAGGTATCCACTTGCATTTAGCACTTAAGTTAATATGTTAGTTTAGTTTTAGGAACCAAGCTATTTACCGCTTGTGTGCAAAGAAAAAACAATTAAATTCAAATCCATGTACATTTCCATTGGTTTAGAAATGAGAGATCAACAGCATGCAGTGAGGGTAAAAATCGTATTGTAAACATGGCATAGAAAAACGAGATCGCTTATCTCCAGCACTAATTGAGAGACAAAATTATTGTCATGTTGACTCGTCAATTGTTCCACCTGTTGGGCATGAGGCAGACAATTTTCCATCTGGGTGTACATAAATCTTTGTTAAATGTAGAGCCAATGGAAAGTTTGCCATACACTGGCAGCAGCAACCTACAATTATGCTGCATCCTGCAATGAAATTAATGCTGTTTGAGAAATCAAGCTCCCTAAGGAGTTAGCTGTTTCAAAACATGTTTAACTGTTAAACCATCCACTTCCATTTAAATGGGTACTATGAACCCAAATACTCCAGCTGGATAGGAATCATACTGCATGCATTAGAAGTGCTTGGAAAGCCATGGAGAAAAGACAATGTGATAAAGTTTGATTCAAACTTGTCTACATTCTTGTGCATCATCAATTCATAAAAATGTATAGTGTAGTAGGTTCCTCCAGTGGATACTTCAAAGGCTTGTACTGCAAAGGATGAGGAGAGATATTGATCCGATTCCTCAATGATTCCGGTATTTATACCTGCATGCTTCAGAATGCACTTTTATGTCTTTCACTTTGAAGCCCTCCATCTTTCCAGAGGGGTGTTATTTTTTTCTCGAGTGCCTCTTTAATATTTGAAACACCCATTTCTTCCCCATTTTTGACATTGTTTTCCGGTCCCATTTGAAGGTCTCCATTACACTCAGACAAGTCACACGAGACAGGTTGGCCTTTTTTTGAGTGTAAATGTGAATGAATGGTGACTGCGACAAAGGCCAGCCATTCTGCCTTTGCTGTAATCTTCCATAGACTTGAAACGCCTCCAAGGCAGGTTCAGGTGTAGTGACAGGGGAGTCCATGCCCTCGCTGTCTCTTCACTTTATTGTGCTCTCTGCCAAACAGTCAGTCTCCATGCGCTGTGGGGCCTTTTTCTCTGAGACTCAACATCTGTCGGACTTTACAATGCAGCTAGGGCATATTGCAACGATCCCACTGATTCAAAAACTGCTTCCAGATATTGAAAAGTACAGTTGTGGAAATTTTGTGGGTGCATTTATTAATTGCATTTATGTGTTTGAATTTAACCTTAGAAATTAAGAGTGTGGTATTATTTAGTGCTGGGGAATTGGCTGCATATGTAGCATAAGGAAGAAAAAAGACATGTAGCCTAGTTATTTGGTCTGGAAGCACAGAACTGAGGGGATACCAGTCTGTCTACTTCATTTGAACAGTACCTTCATAACAGGTGCCTAGCAGCTGTCAGTCGACTACACTCATCATAAAAAGGAATTGGTGAAGAACACAGTAAGGATGAAAATAACATGAAACGGCATGTCAACCTACTACAGTCCATACATTAAACTGTGAGTCCAAAAAAGCATGCTATGCCGTATACTGTTGTATACTGTTGTATAACACCCTGTAGGATGTTACGGGCAGCTGGCATATTATAATTTTATGTCTGTTTTGCCTCTAAAGAAAATTCCATTCCTCCTATGTGGCAATAAAGTCTAGTCTTTCAAATGTCTCAAGAAACTGATACATTTACCCTTTAACCAGCCAGAAGGGAATAGTTAGCAAAATTAGAAGTTCTTCACCATCTAAAACCCGTCTGTAAACCATGGAAGTTTGCATGAGAGTCAGCATGAGAGGCAGAAAGTTTATTTACATGGAGACTTGAAAAATAAATAAAAATGAAGTTATGGCTTGTCAGTTTTCTGACCAGTTGCATGAACCTAGAAGATGCCCATGACAGCTTATTACTATACACCATTCTACCCCGACACAGCTCAATACTTTTATTTCTGGCCCAGTGTAATAGTGTAGGAATAGAATACGCAATGAGGAGACGCATGAGGTCCCATCGGTGTGTTTAAAGACGCATTGGGTCCCATTGGTGTGTTTGTGTTTCTGGGCATTTGTTCCGAAGCAGGCACCTGGTGTGCGTGCGTGTGTGTGGGTGTGTGTGTGGGGGGGGGGGGGGGGGCGTAGGCTGCAAAGATGAGGAGAGCCCTGGACTGTCACTTGTCTGGATGCAGACCAGTAGCACCCAACACAGCAAACAGATGGATGGAGGGAATAATACGAAGAAGAGTGTGAACCCTGCACTTCACTTATCAACAATCAACATGTATCCCTGTCTCTCTTATATTCACACCCGCAACCACAGAAGCACTCAACACAGCATGTAAGAGTATAAATATCTGCTTGTGGATAGAACGTTCATGGACATGAAAATTGAAATTCACTACCGGTTTTGAGAGCGGTTTCTCTGCTGCAAACTATTGCAATACCCCATGTGAGGTATAATCAAAGTAATTACTATAATACACAGGTGTTCTGCGCTGCACTGCACGTCACCGAACCCGATGCATGTGATCGACAGTGTATGAATTAACTGTTGCAGAGGAAAATGAAACAAATTCACATCAAGTGTCATTACTGCCAATTTGTCTACAGAAACTAAGCGCGTAAACAACGAGCATGTCTCATTGAGCGTTTAACATGGACATTTTATGCTCCGTCTGTTTCTTTGTTATATTTGCCTCCACTTTTCAACGCTGGTAATATAGATGTGGTAGAGTGAATTGGAAATAATGGACACTACAGTAGAAAAAGTGCACATCACTGGTTGACTTAATATACACTGGTTGGCTCTATAGCCCCTTGCTGTTGTAATGGTCCATAAACAAAGTGCTACTACTAATGCTTTGAAACGATCTCCACCATTTCTCCACAAATGTGAAACGCGTGAAATCCCCAGTTGTTTGCATAATGGTTGTCGCTAGCTATATCTGCTTGCTATTCATTTCAGATCAGACGAGAGATGGAGGTGGAAAGGATCACATCTGCATCTTCCCAGTACTCTAGGCCCGCAGAGAGAGAGAGAGAGAGAGAGAGAGAGAGAGAGAGAGAGAGAGAGAGAGAGAGAGAGAGAGAGAGAGAGAGAGAGAGAGAGAGAGAGAGAGCAAGCAATTACCAGGGGCACACTCTGAAGGATCAACTTCACTTCAAAAGAGGCAGCAGCAGCACCCGAGTATCCCGCTCCACTACTCTACACAGCCACCTTGCAGTGTTGTAAGTGTGGGTAAACATGAGGAGATCACAAGCCTTTTAATAGCAGACAGATCTGAAGAGGTCCCCACCTTGTGTCTGCCTGCCTTTTAGATGCTCAGACAAGCCTCACGGAAAGAGAAGACAGGCTTAGCCTTTTAGGTATACCAGGCACTTGTGTACTCTCTCCTTCTGTGTTTCTCTCTGTGGGGAGGGGGTCTCTCTCTATATATCTGTGTTTCTCTCTCTCTCTCTCTCTCTCTCTCTTCTCTACACACTCTGTTCTCTTCCTCTCCAGTATTATGCCAACATCATTCTCCCGCTGAGTGAAGAGGGAGAGTGAGTGGTAAGGAAAGGAGGAAAACTGACTACATTTGATTTTTATATGCATACAACTCTGGCAGTTTCAACACACTCAGAAACTTAAAACTTCCCCAAAGTACATGAAACCTGCAGCTATAATATGATATGTTATTTGTCAAAACATAAACTGAAAAGTCAGTTCTTTCCATTCATGTTCCATTTATTCTGCATAGCCTGATACAGTGCATTATCTCTGTTGTATGAGATATCTGTAAATATAATAAACAGTTGTAGTCAAATATATTGGCACCCTTGCACTTTACAATGGAGTGCAATGGAGCAAAATGTTCTGTTTTCTCTTTTCAAATAGCTGAAAGGCTATTTTACCCTGTAGGCACCTGCAATTTACCACATGTGAGGTGAATTACACATAAACGAAAATCACTTGCCGCCAACCAAATTCATTAGAATTTGTAATAATTTAGTCCAGGCCTTTTTTGACTTTAAAGTGAAATATCAAAAATTCAGTTTTGATTTTAGACATGAGTCTGTGGATACCAACAATCTGAACAATCTGAATGGAAATTCTGAGGTGGAGGAACCCCAATAGTCAGCAGTGTATTTGCCTTGAATATCTGCACTCATCAGCCTTCTATTCAGTTTATGAGTGTGTTGATAGGACTGTGTTGATTAAGATGATTGCATTACCTACTCCAATCTACAGAGTAATGATATCATCTGGAAGGCTGACATCTGTTGGCTAGCCATTGTAATTACAGCTATATTACTGCACATTAAGCCTGGGCAAAGAAGACTACCAAAGAGGACTACAGTATACTGAGGTATGAGAAAGGACATGATGGGGTCCTAACCACACAAGCAGAGGACAAGGGAGGGAATTCCATAGAGGTACAACCTAATGGGTGGGTTGCACCAACATGGTTTATATTAATCTAGGTTAGACCTCATCTAGATTTGGTAAATCTAGGTTTTATAATTAAGCAATCTTAATCAAACAGTGTAGGCAATTTCATTTTGTCTAGCTAGCATTTTGTCTAAATCAGCCAGCATTTTGTCTAAATCAATTCTTATACCATAACGAAATGGTTGTGAAATCACAGTGTCATGCAGCAGATGACATGGGGTGAGTTTAGAATTCTCAAACAATTTGACAGAAGTTGCTTCAATTTGATTGGCTGTTGCATGCAATTTTAATTGTGTTTGAGTTGCGTCATGTAACAGCAAAGTTGCTTGAAATGATGTAACGTGCAACCTGCAACAGCAACACAAATTGGATCTGCCCCTTTTTTTTAATTTTCGCCTGAAATGAAATACCCAAATCTAACTGCCTGTAGCTCAGGCCCTGAAGCAAGGATATGCATATTCTTGGTACCATTTGAAAGGAAACACTTTGAAGTTTGTGGAAATGTGAAAGGAATGTAGGAGAATAACACACAATAGACCTGGTAAAAGATAATACAAAGAAAAAACAACCATTCTTTTGTAAAGTTTTTTGTACCATCATCTTTGAAATGCATAATGTATTATTCCAGTCCAGGTACAATATACATTTTGGCCACTAGATGGCAGCAGTGTATGCGCAAAGTTGTAGACTGATCCAATGAACCATTGCATTTCTGTATAAATGTTGTGTCAAGACTGCCCAAATATGCCTCATTTGTTTGTTAACCTCTATGGGCTAGGTGGGACGCTAGCGTCCCACCCGTGGTGCACTCCATCAACAGCAGGTGCATTTCAAGAGCGGCAAATTTGAATCCAAATAAATGTCAAAATTCTAATTTTTCAAACATACAACTATTTTACACCCTTTGAAAGATAAACATCTCCTTAATCTAACCACGTTTTACAATTTCAAAAAGGTTTTACGGCGAAAGCATAAATTTAGAGTATGTTAGGACAGTACATTTACAAGAGTTGTGTGTAATGTTTTGTCAATTCAAAGACAGGGTCACCAAAACCATAAAACCAGCTAAAATGATGCACTAACCTTTTACAATCTCCATCAGATGACACTCCTAGGACATTATGTTAGACAATGCATGCATTTTTAGTTCTATCAAGTTCATATTTATATCCAAAAACAGCGTTTTACTATGGCATTGATGTTGAGGAAATCGTTTCCCTCCAATAACCGGCAGTCAAGTCAACACCACAAATTAAATAATTAAAATTCGAAAACATTGGTAAAATATTATATTGTCATTTAAAGAATTATAGATTTACATCTCTTGAACGCAATCAACTTGCCAGATTTAAAAATAACCTTCCTGGGAAATCACACTTTGCAATAATGTGAGCACTGCGCCCAGAAAAATACGCGTTGCGATACAGACTAGACGTCATGTTGGGGAGATCTAAAATCGAAAATACTATGTAAATAATCCATTACCTTTGATTCTCTTCATCAGATGTCACTTCCAGGTATCACAGGTCCATAACGAATGTAGTTTTGTTCAAAAAAGCTCATCATTTATGTCCAAAAATCTCTGTCTTGTTAGCACATGATCTAAGCCAGCCGGACTTCTCGTCATGAACGAGGGGAAAAAATATATTGCATCTAGTGGAAGCAATCGGAAGTGCCAAAATATTCCTCAGCCCCTGTGTTTTTCAATGGGATAGGTTTAAAGGTAATACAACACATCAGGTATCCACTTCCTGTCAGAATCTGTCTCAGGGTTTTGCCTGCCAAATGAGTTCTGTTATACTCACAGACACCATTCAAACAGTTTTAGAAACTTTAGAGTGTTTTCTATCCATATATAATAAGTATATGCATATTCTAGTTACTGGGTAGGATTAGTAACCAGATTAAATCGGGTACATTTTTTTTATCCAGCCGTGCAAATACTGCCCCCTAGCCCTAACAGGTTAACCTGTTGGGGCTAGGGGGCAGTATTTGCACGGCCGGATAAAAAACGTACCCGATTTAATCTGTTTACTACTCCTGCCCAGTAACTAGAATATGCATATAATTATTGGCTTTGGATAGAAAACACCCTAAAGTTTCTAAAACTGTTTGAATGGTGTCTGTGAGTATAACAGAACTCATTTGGCAGGCCAAAACCTGAGAAGATTCCTTACAGGAAGTGGCCTGTCTGACCATTTCTTGCCCTCCTTGATCATCTCTAACAAATACAGGGGATCTCTGGCATGACGTGACACTTCCTACAGCTCCCATGGGCTCTCAGAAGGCGGGAAAAAGCTGAACGATGTAATTCCATCCCCAGGCTGAAACACATTAGCGCGTTTGGCAAGTGCTCTATCAGAGGGCCATCAGACTGAGGCTCGTGCATGAGGGGATAGCATGCTTTTACTTTCACTCTCTTTGTAATAAAAAACGATTTCCCGGTCGGAATATTATCTCTTTTTTACGAGAAAAATGGCATAAAAATTGATTTTAAACAGCGGTTGACATGCTTCGAAGTACGGTAATGGAATATTTAGAATTTTTTGTCACGAAATGCGCCGTGCTCGTAACCCTTCTTTACCCTTTCGGATAGTGTCTTGAACGCACGAACAAAACGCCGCTATTTGGATATAACAATGGATTATTTGGGACCAAACCAACATTTGTTATTGAAGTAGAAGTCCTGGGAGTGCATTCTGACGAAGAACAGCAAAGTTAATAACATTTTTCTTACAGTAAATCTGACTTTGGTGAGTGCTAAACTTGCTGGGTGTCTAAATAGCTAGCCCTGTGATGCCGGGCTATCTACTTAGAATATTGCAAAATGTGCTTTCACCGAAAAGCTATTTTAAAATCGGACATATCGAGTGCATAGAGGAGTTCTGTATCTATAATTCTTAAAATAATTGTTATGTTTTTTGTGAACGTTTATCGTGAGTAATTTAGTAAATTCACCAGCAGTGTTCGGTCGGAATGCTAGTCACATGCTAGTCACATGCTAATGTAAAAAGCTGGTTTTTGATATAAATATGAACTTGATTGAACAAAACATGCATGTATTGTATAACATAATGTCCTAGGGTTGTCATCTGATGAAGATCATCAAAGGTTAGTGCTGCATTTAGCTGTGGTTTGGGTTTATGTGACATTATATGCTAGCTTGAAAAATGGGTGTCTGATTATTTCTGGCTGGGTACTCTGCTGACATTTCTGGCTGGGTACTCTGCCTTCCCTGTAGCTCAGTTGGTAGAGCATGGTGTTTGCAACACCAGGGTTGTGGGTTCGATTCCCACGGGGGGCCAGCACAGGGGAAAAAAAAATGTTTGAAATTAAATTTATGCATTCACTACTGTAAGTTGCTCTGGATAAGAGCGTCTGCTAAATGACTAAAAATGTAAAAAATGTACATAATCTAATGTTTTGCTTTCGTTGTAAAGCCTTTTTGAAATCGGACAGTGTGGTTAGATTAACGAGAGTCTTGTCTTTAAAATGGTGTAAAATAGTCATATGTTTGAAAAATTGAAGTTTTTGCATTTTTGAGGTATTTGAATATCGCGCCACGCAAGCGTCCCACCTAGCCCATAGAGGTTAATAACTTTTTATGTTCAAAATTGTGCACTCTCCTCAAACAATAGCATGGTATTCTTTCACTGTAAATTGGACAGTGCATTTAGATTAACAAGAATTTAAGCTTTCTGCCAATATCAGATATGTCTATGTTCTGGGAAATTTCTTGTTACTTACAACCTCAGGCTAATCACATTAGCTTACGTTAGCGCAACCGTCCCGTGGAAGGGACACCGATCCCACAGAAGTTAAATCAATAAACTATGATTAGTGACGTGTCATAATGGATTCACCGTAGCAATATATTTTAATTATATTTATATTGAAACAACCAGCTCTGGTCATCGCTAGTAAGTTTTCACTTCGGGCCGCTGGTGAATTTAATTGTCGAATGAGTAAGGTGACTAATTGAGTTTTGCAAACATGATAAGCCACAGGAGCTAAAATTGTGAATCACACCAAAAATAAAGCACATACACTGAGATTGAACTTAAACCTCCTCTAGTGGCAGTTTACATTTTGTTAAACTAAGTTTAAATGTTATTTTAAAATAATGGAGCGACAACATTACATTTGATATTGTCAAAATTAAACTTAGTTTAGAAGAAGGATTACATTTAAATAGGATTAATTTAAAACTAGGTTTAAAGTTTGGTGCAACACGATTAATAGATCCACCTTGATTTAATCAAGTTTAAGAGTTACTCTGTTGGTGCAACCTATCCAATTTCTATGTCGATGCAACCCACCCAATAATTGGGTAGGTTGCACCATAACTCTTAAACTTGGTTAAATCAGGGTTTATCCATTAATCGTTTTGCTAATATGTTCCATTTCATTCTGTGGAAAACTCTGGTCATGAGCTCAGAAGAAAACACTCCAAGTATCCAGAGTGCTTTTAGTACCAGTGCCTTAGATGTCATTTGTTAGTTGGAAAAGCCCTTTCCTGCTACTGTGAAACTTAAAAATGCCATGCATGTCTGTCCTTGAACAGTAAAGCTCTCCTCTCACCCTTCCCTCCCAACGGTGAGTGACCCTCAGTAAAAAGCAATGCTCCTCTGTGACTCCTATCCAACAGATGTTACATTTCTCCTGGGATTTATCACCGGGCTTAGAAAAGGGTAATCAAATTGTTGTCACAGTTATCACTGCAAACAGTGCTTTTCCACCAGGCTTATCTGCACCAGGTCACAAAATGCAAAGTCAGCCATGGGTCCAGAACAGGAGAAGGTGGGGGAGAGGGGGGAGTGTAGACAAACTTTACATTTTCCTCTGACCACACTAGGCCAGCACTGGCTGCACTTAAACATGCCAAGCTCACCTTCCTCCCACCTAACAAGCACACGTGCACCCAGGCACCCACACACACACACACATGCATGCACACACACACACACACACACACACACACACACACACACACACACACACACACACACACACACACACAGGATGACACACACCGTCCAGAAAACACATACTCTACACAAACACAAACACACACTCCTTCCTTCTTCACCCATTTTAGCTCCAAGATGGCGTAGCAGTCAGAAGTCTTTGTCTTCGTCTTGTCGTGTCCCGTGTATTTATCTTTTTATATATTTTTTCTTCGCATATTTTTTTTCTTATTTTTCTTAACCTCAACTTCAGCACACTCTCCTGCAATCCGCCTCACCCAATCTGGTATATATCTGTTATTTTCTTTAGTTTAGAACCGGAACCCCCAACAGAAGCTAGACAGCTAACTAGCTACTAGCTAGTAGTCAGCTAGCCACTGCTAGCGGTCATCAGCTAACCTTAGCCTGGACAACTCTTGCCAGTCTGCACAGCGCGATTCAAACCAGAGCATATCGAACTTATTTTTCTCCATATCTCCGGATTCTTACCGCAAGCTCTGAACCTTTTCACCTGGATCATTGCAGCTAGCAAGCTGCTATCCGAGTGGCCACTCCTGGCTAACGTCTCTGTCCCGAAGCAAGCACCAATTAGCCTGGAGCTAGCCTAGGCTAGGCCCATCTCCCAGCTAGCTGAAGAGGTCCATCAGCCACTCCTTGGGCTATAATACCTTGGCCTGGACCCCTTTTACTGCCGATACGGAGCCCCGCCGATCCATCATGACTGGACTACCGACGTAATCTGCCCGAGGGGGTTTTTCAACTGGCTCCTCCGTCGCGACGTCCCCTGAATGCCCATCTGCTAGTCTGCTAGCCACGGCCCACTAGCTGTCTAGAGCATATCGGACTGTTAGCTGAAGAGGCCCATCGACCCTGCTGATCCATCACGACTGGCCTGCCGACGTAACCGCACGAGGGGCTACAACAGACTTCTTCCATTGCAATGTCCCTATAAGGCCGTTCTGCTAGCTTGCTAGCCCCTGCCCGCTAGCTGTCTGAATCGCCTTGTCTCCAGCCGGCCTAGTTACTCACTGGACCCCTATGATCACTCGGCTACGCATGCCTCTCCCTAATGTCAATATGCCTTGTCCATTGCTGTTTTGGTTAGTGATTATTGCCTTATTTCACTGTAGAGCCTCTATACCTGCTCAATACGCCTCAGCTAACCCTTTAGTTCTACCTCCCACACATGCAGTGACCTCACCTGGTTTAAACGATGTTTCTAGAGACAATATCTCTCTCATCGTCACTCAATGCATAGGTTTACCGCCACTATATTCACATCCTACCATACATTATCCTGCCTGTACATTATGCCTTGAATCTATTCTTCCGTGCCCAAAAACCTGCTCCTTCTACTCTCTGTTCCGAACGTACTAGACGACCAGTTCTTATAGCTTTTAGCTGTACCCTTATCCTACTCCTCCTCTGTTCCTCTGGTGATGTAGAGGTTAATCCAGGCCCTGCAGTTCCTGACTATAACTGACTATCCTACCAAACCTTGACTTCGGTGATGTAATTTACAAAATAGCCTCCAACACTCTACTCAGCAAATTGCAGTTTATCACAGTGCCATCTGTTTTGTCACCAAAGCCCAATATACTACCCACCACTGCAACCTGTATGCTCTTGTTGGCTGGCCCTCGCTTCATATTCGTCTCCAAACCCACTCGCTCCAGGTCATCTATAAGTCTTTGCTCGGTAAAGCCCCGCCTTATCTCAGCTCACTGGTCACCATAGAAGCACCCACCCATAGCATGAGTTCCAGCAGGTATATTTCACTGGTCACCCCCAAAGCCAATTCCTTCTTTGGCCGCCTTTCCTTCCTGTTCTCTGCTGAAAATGACTGGAACGAACTGCAAAAATCACTGAAGCTGGAGACTCATATCTTCCTCACTAACTTTAAGCACCAGCTGTCAGAGCAGCTCACAGATCACTGCACCTGTACATAGCCCATCTGTAAATAGCCCATCCAACTGCCTCATCCCCATACTGTTATTTATTTTATTTATTTTGCTCCTTTGCACCCCAGTATCTCTACTTGGACATTCATCTTCTGCACATCTTTCACTCCAGTGTTTAATTGCTAACTTGTAATTATTTCCCCACTATGGCCTATTAATTGCCTTACCTCCCTGATCCTACCTGATTTGCACACACTGTATACAGACTTTTTCTATTGTATTATTGACTGTATGTTTGTTTATTCCATGTGTAACTCTGTGTTGTTGTTTGTGAAGCACTGCTTTTCTTTATCTTGGCCAGGTCGCAGTTGTAAATGAGAACTTGTTCTCAACTAGCCTACCTGGTTAAATAAAGGTAAAATAAAAAAATACACACACACAACCTTGAGCCCTGACCTGCAGGAATGCGCATTCACTGCCGAGGGCGATTAGCCACGCGGCCTGTTAGCTCCTCCAACACTGCAACTCATTGTGATAAAGCCTGTCAATGTTTGCTGACACGCGCTATCCCCCATCCACTCTCTGCCCTGGCCTACCGCTGTACAAAGATTTAGGTGGCCATTTGTTTCTCAAGGAGACTGTTTACACAATGGCCACCTACCACACAGCGGAGGAAGCAGAGGAGAAGCCGTTTTAAATATAAATTGCAACTTTACTAAGGTGTTATCGGGATCCCAGCACCAGCTTTTGTTTTCCTCTTTCGATCGGGCTCAAATTTTGCATTCATTATCCCAGGGTGGGTTGAACAAACATAACATTGTTTGTCACTGGCTGGCAGGATTTCCATGGGAAGGGAAAGAACACTTATCTTGTGTGGTGGTTGGTGGTGGAGCTGGTGATAAAAGAGAATATTCCTCAATGAGATCAATAGTTGTTATTCAGGCTCCGGCTCCCACCACTGAATGCAATGACACTGTCCCATGACTCTGCCAGTGTATTGATTTTGTATTTCATTTTAACTAAGTGATGGATATGGGACATACCAGGGAGAGATGCATCGGTCAAATAATTACCAACATCTATTCATTAATTGGAAGGCAAAAAGAGATAGAACAGTCAATATTCATTAAGCATCACAATGACTTTGCAAATGCGTTGTTCGACACAGGAAGGTCTAGAAATATGCCATCAAATCAGCGGTCACCTAGTCTGTGTGGCAATGTCCTCCTCCTACAAGACTACATTCCTATTTTTTAATTGGGCATTGGTGAATCTGGACATACAAAAATGATGAGTTTTTAATATGTTTTAGTATGAGAGACTTTTCTGAAACACCAACAATTTAAAACAACTACAACAGATACACTAGTTTTAGAACAGCAACTCATCAGGGTTTTTCTTTATTTGTACTATTGTACTATTGTAGAATAATAGTGAAGACATCAAAACTATGAAATTGTAAGGGCTGTCTGAAGAGAGAGTGGACCAAAACGCAGCGGAGTTAGTGTTCATCATATTTAATTATAAAATGGAACACTATACAAATACAAAATAAGAAACTGACAGCCAACAGTCCTGTCAGGTGAAACACTGAACAGAAACAATTACCCACAAAACCCCAACGGAAAAACATGCACTTATGTGTGACTCCCAATCAAGCACAACGAACTTCAGCTGTGCCTGATTGGGAGCCACACACGGCCCAAAACAAAGAAATACAAAAACATAGAAAAAGAACATAGAACGCCCACCCAATGTAACACCCTGGCCTAACCAAAATAAAGAACAAAAAAACCCTCTCTATGGCCAGGGCGTTACAGAAATAACACATATGCCAAGAGTGTGCAAAGCTGTCATCAGGACAAAGGGTGGCTATTTGAAAAATCACTTTTTTTGGTTACTACATGATTCCATATGTGTTATTTCATAGCTGCATTGTCTTCACTATTATTCTACATAGTAAAATAGTAAAAATAAAGAAAAATTCTTTAATGAGTAGGTGTTCTAAATCTTTTGACCGGTAGTGTGTAGCTAGAGTTTAGCAACAGCTGATTCTGTATGTCCTCTTTAGTCCCCTATTCATCACACTAAGAAACTAATAAACTGAGTATTCAGGAACTAATTAAAGTCTGACAATCTTGGTATAGTTTTAGTGCTGTTCAGAATATGATTTAATACAGCAGATGGATATCATTGCTGTTATGGGCTGCAGCAGTTACTAACAGGCATGTCATACAAATGCTGCATAAATATACAATGAGCTCCAAAAGTATTGGGATAGTGTCCCATTTTTTGTTGTTTTGGCTCTGTACTCCAGTACTTTATATTTGTAAATGACGTAATGACTATGAGGATAAAGGGCAGACTGTCAGCTTTAATTTGAGGGTATTTCCATATTGGTTGAACCATTTACAAATTACGGCACTTTTTGTACATAGTCCCATTTTAGGGGACCAAAAGTATTGGCACAAATTTAGTTATTTACAGTACATTCAGAAAGTATTCAGATCCCTTGATTTTTTTGTTACATTACAGCCTTATTCTTAAATGGACAAAATGTTTTTTTTCCCCTGATCAATCTACGCACAATATCCCATAATGACAAAGTAAAATCAAGTTTTTCGACATATTTGCAAAAAAATATGACATTTACATAAGTATTCAGACCCTTTACTCAGTACTTTGTTTGAAGCACCTTTGGCAGCGATTACAGCCTCGAGTCTTCTTGGGTATGACTTGGCACACCTGTATTTGGGGAGTTTCTCCCATTCTTCCCTGTAGATCCTCTCAAGCTCTGTCAGGTTGGATGGGGAGCGTCGCTGCACAGCTATTTTCAGGTGTCTCCAGAGATGTTCGATCGGGTTCAAGTCTGGGCTCTGGCTGGCCCACTCAAGGACATTGAGAGACTTGTCCCGAAGCCACTCCTGCATTGTCTTGACTTTGTGCTTAGGGTCATTGTCCTGTTGGAAGGTGAACATTCACCCAATTCTGAGGTCTGGAGTGCTCTGGAGTAGGTTTTCATAAAGGAACTCTTTGCTCCGTTCATCTTTCCCTTGATCCTCACTATTCTCCCGGTCCCTGCTGCTAAAAAGATCTCCACAGCATGATGCTGCCACCACCGTGCTTCACCATAGGGATGGTGCCAGGTTTCCTCCAGACATGATGCTTGGCATTCAGGCCAAAGAATTCAATCTTGGTTTCATCCGACCACAGAATCTTGTTTCTCTTGGTCTGAGAGTCCTTTAGGTGGCTTTTGGCAATCTCCATGCGGGCTGTCATGTGCCTTTTACTGAGGAGTGGCTTCCATCTAGCCACTCTACCATAAAGGCCTGATTGGTGGAATGCTGCAGAGATGGTTGTCCTTCTGGAATGAATCTCCACAGAAAAACTCTGGAGTGACCATCGGGCTCTTAGTCACATCCCTGACCAAGGCCCTTCTACCCCGATTGCTCAGTTTGGCCGGGCGGCCAGCTCTAAGAAAATTCTTCGTGGTTCCAAACTTCTTCCATTTAAGAATGATGGAGGCCACTTTGTTCTTGGACTTTCAATGTTTTGGTACCCTTCCTCAGATCTGCTGCCTCGATACAATCCTGTCTCAAAGCTATACAGACAATTTATTCGACCTCATGACTTGGTATTTGCTCTGACATGCACTGTCAACTGTGGGACCTTATATAGACAGGTGTGCTCCTTCCAAATCATGTCCAATCAATTGAATTTACCACAGGTGGACTCCAATCAAGTTGTAGAAACATCTCAAGGATGATCAATGGAAACAGGATGCACCTGAGCTGAATTCCGAGTCTCATAGCAAAGGGTCTGTATACTTATGTAAATAAGGTATTTCTGCTTTTTTTTATAGATAAATTAGCAATTGTTTTTTATGTGTATTGTGTGTATGTTGATGAGGAACATGTTTTATTTAATACATTTTAGAATAAGGCTGTAACATAACAAAATGTGGAAAAAGGGAAAGGGTATGAATACTTTCGCATTTCACTGTATGCATTAAAGTAGTAAAGAGTTAAGTATTTTGTCCCATATTCATAGCATGCAATGACTACATCAAGCTTGTGACTCTACAAACTTGGATGCATTTGCTGTTTGTTTTGGTTGTGTTTCATATTATTTTGTACCCAGTAGAAATGTATGGTAAATAATGTATTGTGTCACTTGAGTCAATTTTATTATTCGCAATTCATTCAGGATTATCTGTAATCATGGTAGCATCCACATTAATGTAGAAGTGTTTAGAAACATATTCTATTCTTATTTACATTAAGTGACTCCAAAATGACACAATACATAATTTACCTAATCTGAAACACAACCAAAACAAACAGCAATGGATCCAACAAGTTTGTAGAGTCACAAGCGTGATGTAATCATTGCGTGATAGAAATATGGGACCAAATACTGAACTTTTGACTATTTTAATACACATATACGTAAGTGAATTTGTCCCAATACTTTTGGTCCCCTAAAATGGAGGCACATGAACAAAAAGTGCTGCAATTTCTAAACTACTCACCCGATATGGATGAACATACCTTCAAATGAAGCTGAGTCTGCACTTTAATTTTTAACACTTTAAAATCATTTAATTTGCTTGAGTACAGAGCCAAAACAAAAAATGTGTCACTGTCCCAATTCTTCGGGGCTCAAAGTATAATCAAAAACCTGGTAGCCTGCAATTGCAGTAGTGATGGGGGGGAAATCGATACAGTTACATATCGCAATACTGTGTCGATATTATGTCGATACTTTGACTCGAAGTATCGATTTGTAAAAAACAAATAGTTGTTATAATTAGCTAGCACTAATCGTCTGTGCCGGCTCCAAAACGTAGTTATTTTTAATCCTATCGCTTGTTCTCCATCTTCTTTTTAAATAGTGAGGCAACAAATTTTCAGCACTTTTATTACCATGACTGATCAAAACTAATTTTCTCATGCTCGTTTGTCTCTCTGCAGCATACATACAGAGCAATATGTTTGGAACATCAACTCGTGATATCGAATTGTAATATATATATATATATATAGAATCGTAAGAATCACAATTGTTTTATTTACCAGGAAGGGCTCATTGAGATTTGAAATATCTTGTTCAAGAGCGTCCTGGCCAAGAAAGGCAGCACCAACTCATTACACAATTACTAACAGACATGAAATACTACAGTAAATTTATCTGAGTAAATTTTACTCAAATTCAGTACAATTATACTCTACAAAAGATAACATTTCATCCCAGTCTAAATAGAGTAAAAATTACTCTTGTTGCAGAGTTCAAAAGCACTTTATTCTTAAATGTAAGACATTTGCAATGCATACATCAAAATACTGATGATAATAAAATAAAATTGTGGACTGAAATTACATTTTGGCCTCTGTTCACTTTAATACATGTACATAAAAAAAAAGCTCAATATTGCAATTCAATACATCTAACAATGACATGGAGGATTTTGTGAAACTGGCATCTCACATATCAAAAACACTGATAAAATAAAACTGGCCTCTGTAAAATGACATTTTGGCATCTGTCCTCCCTTTATTAAAAGTAAATAAAAAAAGCCAATATTGCGATACAATACATCTTGGTTGTAAAGAGCTTACTGTGCAGTTTTTAGAGTCACAGGAAACAGTATGGAACAATAAACAAACTTGAATCATCAGAACTGTATATCAAATGCTTTGTGATAGAAAAGCTCTTTAACATCAACTAGATACTCTGTTGCAAACCCAACTTTATATGCATTAAAATGCTCAAGACATATTGTTTGTAGGGCAAAGTAACCAACAGTAACCTCTCATCTTTAACTACATGGATTTTCTGAAAACTGGCATCTCACAATGGACTTTAAGACAAACAACTAAACGATACACATTTCCATGGTGTTTGGCCCATTTAACATTTAAAACCATGGTGTCAATTGGTACCTGAAGGGTCTCAGCCATCGTACAACCCCAGTCCACCACATTTAAAGATAACATTTTATCAGGACCGATCATGACTGTTGGTGTCAAATGTCTGCCAACTGTATGCTATTTGACTTGTGTTTTTTTTGCCAATGTTTTAGTTACATTTTGTATTGTTTTTTATTGTTTTTTAAAGAAATTATGCTTTGCTTCGTAGCGCATGCACCAGCTATGCAAAACTGGTCCAATTTTAAGCATACATGTGGGGTAATGCACCATAAAATGATGCTTCGGTAGCAGCCTCTTTTTTTGGAAACAATTGCTTGAATAACCTGTGGTGTTCTGCGATTAAGTGTTTCAAAAAAATTGTAATACCCTTTGATATCATTGGAGAAAATACAATGTTTACTATCTGAAGCAACAGCAACAGTAAATACCAGTGTAGATCATTCGGACTGTCACGTCCTGACCAGTAAAGGGGTTATTTGTTCTTATAGTTTGGTCAGGACGTGGCAGGGGGTATTTGTTTTATGTGGTTCAGGGTGTGTATGTGTTCATGTAGAGGGGGTATTTGGTTTATATGGTTTGATTTATGTATTCCGGGGTTTTTGGGTTATCGTTCTATGTTAGTTTATTTCTATGTTGTGTCTAGGTGTTTGTATTTCTATGTTTTGGTAATGGGGATTGGGGCCTTCAATTGGAGGCAGCTGTCTATCGTTGCCTCTGATTGAAGGTCCTATATTTAGGAGTGTGTTTGTTTTGGGAATTGTGGGAGATTGTTTCTGTGTATAGCTTCATGCCTTACAGGACTGTTAATCGTCGTTGTGTTTTTGGATACGTGTTTGTTTTGGTTTCCCTTCTTTGTCCTAAATAAAAAGGATGAGTATACATTTTCCTGCTGTGTTTTGGTCTACACCCTACGACACCCGTGACACAGACAAACTAAGTCTCCAAAGATAAGTGGTAGATTGCGAAGTAAACACTAGGACTGGATGGCATTTAACCCCAAGTCATTAGAGTCCTCCCTTAACTTCACTGCAGGAGATTTGTTGTTTTGCTCCATGTAACCATAGTTAAAGCTCTTTATTCTCCTGTCTACTTCATTTGATGTTGTGTACTTGTCTATCAATCAAGTGCAGTATTAGCAGTTTCATTTCATATTGTGCCACTCCCTCCAAGATATCATGCATAATATTGACAGAGAAGTTTTCAGATGTACTGAAGTACTGCAAGGAGTTTAGAATGCAAGAACGTTTAACACCCATCACATAGGGAAGATTGGGATTTATCTCCTTTTTTTGGCAGTGTTCTGCGTGAAGTGCTCGAGTTCGCATAACTATCTTGGGTGAATCTTCATCAAATTCAGTCTGAAAGTCCTCTTTCTCAGCAAGACAAAAGCGGCAACAATATCTGGCATGATTCAACAAAACCAAATAAACAGTGAAGACCAAGTGTCACGTCCTGACCATAGTAAGTGGTTATTTTCTATGGTAGAGTAGGACAGGGGGTGTTTGTCTGTTTTGTATTTCTATGTTCAGTTTCTAGTTTTGTATTTCTATGTTGGTTTTGTTTGGTATGATCTCTAATTAGAGGCAGCTGGTCGTCGTTGTCTCTAATTGGAGGTCATATTTAAGTTGATGTTTGTCCCAACTGTTTTTGTGGGTGATTAATTTGAGTAGTGTTTGTTGCCTGCTCTGCGTTACGATTGCTGTTTTGTTAATTCTAGTGTTTAGTGTATATCATTCCGTTTCACGGTAAATAAAGATGTGGAACTACGAACACGCTGCGTTTTGGTCCGATCCTTTGAACAGCCGTGACACCAAGGTTGTCACCTGTAACTTGGACAATAGTTCCATACACTGGTTGATCATACAAGGTAACCATAATTCCATCCCTCTCAAGTACTTTAATATCCTGCACAATTGGATCAAGTATTTTAGAAAAGTCATATGTTTTAACGTCTTGGGCATGAAATAAAGCAACCAAATGAATGTTAAGCAGAAATGAGTTGAACTTTGGAGAAAAATTCCGTAAGGTGAAATAGATTGCTCCTAATTTATGTATTCTCCGTTTTGATCCAAGGGGATTTCCAGTTTCAAAATCATAGAAAAGCTGTATCTGAATTGCATGCTTCTGTTTCGAAAATAGAGCATGGCTCTTGACCAGATCTCCATCACGTAAGTCATAAAGTATTCTTGAACTACAATCAGTCTGCATCATCTCCATTATATTAGGGTGTTTGTAAATAAACTAATGTTTTCAAAATTGGGATGTAAACAAATTTATCAGTAATAACAATTTGATCATAGCATCCAGTAGTCCAATTGCGTTGTGTATCAAGTCTTGTACCAAGAACGTATTCAACTGGTCTACCCTTCCCCACTTTTCTGTAAAATACTGCCTTCTCTTACTTTCAGAATTTAAGCTGTTATGGCTAGGGGGCAGTATTTTCACAGCCGGATAAAAAACATACCCGATTTAATCTGATTATTACTCCTGCCCAGAAACTAGAATATGCATATAATTATTAGCTTTGGATAGAAAACACTCCAAAGTTTCTAAAACTGTTTGAATGGTGTCTGTGAGTATAACAGAACTCATTTGGCAGGCCAAAACCTGAGAAGATTCCATGCAGGAAGTGCCCTGTCTGACAATTTCTTGATCTTCTTGATTATCTCTATCCATTACAGAGGATCTCTGCTGTTACGTGACACTTCCTACGGCTCACATGGGCTCTCAGAAGGCGGCAAAAAGCTGAATCGTGGCTTTGCAGGCTCTGGTTGAAAAAAAGTAGCGCGTTTGGGTAGTGGCTGGTTACAGTACTGTGAGACTCAGGCGCATGCCCGCGTCGACCCCATGCTTTGTTTTCTTTCGTCTGTTTACCTAAACGCAGATTCCCGGTCGGAATATTATCGCTTTTTTACGAGAAAAATGGCATAAAAATTGATTTTAAACAGCGGTTGACATGCTTCGAAGTACGGTAATGGAATATTTAGAAATCTTTTGTCACGAATTGCGCCATGCTCGTGACCCTTATTTACACTTCAGATAGTGTCTTGAACGCACGAACAAAACGCCGCTATTTGGATATAACGATGGATTATTTTGGACCAAACCAACATTTGTTATTGAAGTAGCAGTCCTGGGAGTGCATTCTGACGAAGACAACAAAGGTAATCAAACCTTTGTAATAGTAAATCGGAGTTTGGTCAGGGCTAAACTTGGTCGGTGTCTAAATGGCTAGCCGTGATGGCTGGGCTATCTACTGAGAATATTGCAAAATGTGCTTTCACCGAAAAGCTATTTTAAAATCGGACATATCGAGTGCATAGAGGAGTTCTGTATCTATAATTCTTAAAATAATTGTTATGTTTTTTTGTGAACGTTTATCGTGAGTAATTTAGTAAATTCACCGGATGTTTGCGGGGGGTATGCTAGTTCTGAACGTCACATGCTAATGTAAAAAAGCTGGTTTTTGATATAAATATGAACTTGATTGAACAAAACATGCATGCATTGTATAACATAATGTCCTAGGGTTGTCATCTGATGAAGATCATCAAAGGTTAGTGCTGCATTTAGCTGTGGTTTTGGTTTTTTGTGACATATGCTAGCTTGAAAAATGGGTGTCTGATTATTTCTGGCTGGGTACTCTGCTGACATAATCTAATGTTTTGCTTTCGCTGTAAAGCCTTTTTGAAATCGGACAGTGTGGTTAGATTAACGAGAGTCTTGTCTTTAAAATGCTGTAAAATAGTCATATGTTTGAAAAATGGAAGTTTTCGGATTTTAGAGGAGTTTGTATTTCGCGCCACGGCCATCATTGGATATTGGAGCAGGTGTTCCGCTAGCGGAACGTCTAGATGTACACCAAAAGGATTACGTTTTTTCAAAACACTGATGAATTTTACACCTAATGTCACTTTTAATAGGCTCCTGTATAGACATATACACTTCACAGATTCTTTAGCTTGAATATCATCAACTATCTCTTCCATGGAAATTACCAAAGAGTTAATGGTGGTTTCACCTACACCTGCCACTAAGTTCAGCAATGATTGCAGCGCAGCTGTCTACAAGACTCTTATTGACAAGGACTGAGTCAGAAGGGGAACTTGTTAATGGTAAGTCATCAAAATGACTTACTGCTACATATTCAGCTGTAGAGGGGCCTTCACCATGATCAGAACAAGGTTCATGTGCTTTATAAAGATGATTTCTGAACCCAGAAAAAATAGCATAAACTTGTGAACAACCAGCCTGACCGCATGACTAACTGTCTTTCCTGGACAAAGTCCGTGGACCAACTTCTAGAGTTTTGTCAAGGAATTAGCATTTGCCTGGAGGCTTTTGCAAGCAAAACACATTTTAGATGAATGATATGAAAAAGTTTGTGTGAAATGAAAACGGTTATTTCCTATGCTGGGTTTTAACCCTTTGCAACTTCAAAACTTTTAGTAACTCAATGCAGCATCCGAGCCCTCAACTCTGCAACCCTAGGATTAACCTTAGTGGTATCAACATCAATTTCATAAATTGTGGTTTGCAAGAAGTTGTACACATTGACCAGATACTGGTTGTACGAGGTACCAAAGACAAAATGAGCTTTGAAAAGCTCATCAAAACAGGCAAGAGAGTCTGGTGACTTACAAGGTACTGCATGCTTGTCAATCACAATGAAGTACTTGTGAATCGCACTCCTCTGGGTCCCCACAGCAAGCAGATAGGGTGGAGAGCTTTCCATGACGCTCTCCAGATGCCCCTGGATGCTGGTCCCAGTCTGTGACACAATAACTTCATTAGTGTGCTATTAAAATCAATCACAGTTCGCAAACACTTTGTGAAAATGTAAATTACAGCTACACATGATCTTACCATGATTTGTCCATATTCTTAAAAGTAGTTATTAGGATTAGGAATGGGGACAGAACAGCCAACTGTAACCTCACCTTGATAAACTTCACAATGTGGTCACTGGCGTGTCTGGCTGAGATTTTTCCTGGTCTCTTGCGGCCAAGTGGTGACGGTGGAAGAATGTGGACAAGGACCAAAATGGAGGACATGTCACTGTCCCATCCTGAAAGTACACATTTTCACTGAAGGTTACATCATTATATTTTGCTTTAAAAAACAACGCTCCCTTCCATTAGTATAATAATTTTATTCCAGCATACCATTTTTCACTTCCCTTGTGGATTCAGCATTTTGAACCAGGTCTTGTAGGTTGCCTGTCTGTGTGAGGCCACGGCTTTGGTCAATTACTTTCTGCTTGTAGAGAGTAGGCCACTTCTCCAGGAACTTTGCAGAGGTTGCATCACCAAACATCAGACTAAAATCTTGCTCAATCTTCAGACAAGATGGAATAAGTCAAGACAGAACAGTAAACATTATGGTGTGGCACTATCATCATGTAATATATCACAGTCCTAATCAGACTGTTGTAGAACAGAAAACAATTGTCCTGACAGTTTCATGGCAAGGCAGTCAAAGATCCACATACCATTCCTGCTATGTCTTGGAATCTTGGAAACACTGTGAATATTTCAGAGGACTTCACTGGGTCATGAACCATCTTTTGGCGATAGGTGAACGTCTGCTTCATCTTCTCCTTTACAATTGCTTCCTCAGCCGTATCCTTCATCAGTGCAATGGCCTCACAACACAGGCATTCTGTTGTTGGACAGTTTTCCTCTCTGAAGGGGTATCTATCAGCTTTCGGACCCCCTGAAAAATGGTGAAACTTTTACAGATTACTGGGTTTGTCTGCTCTATACAAGTGTACAATATTGTGTCATAAGATATAAAAAACAAGGCTCAGAAGCTCTGCAAGGATGGCCATGCATGCAGTTCTGTCACTAGATGAAAAGTAGGATTTATTTGACTCAGAAACAGAATTACTGATAAGAAATACTAAAAGAGTAAGAGACTAAGAAACACTTGCTTATACAGATGTTCACATACAATTATTCTCTGGTCATGTGTCATGAATGAGACTAACTACAATCAAAATCCCTTACATGTCAGTGACTGACACATGGCCTTCTGTCGTCCCACTGATGCTTCCCTTTGAACAAATTTCAGTCTCCATGCTAGAAATCCACTCCCATCTTCTGCATTGTAATAATGCTCCAAAAGTAAAGTATAATTCAGTTTAAGTGAGCAGGTTAAACTATCTTCATATTGATTTTTATCCTTAAAACTACAGATGCGACCATAGATGAAGATTTGCTCATTCAACAGGTCTGACCCTCGCAGTGCAGAACTTAACGGCTTTTATACCACCAGAGTTGAGCTTAGGATAGATGGCAGAGATGGTGGGCATACAGACATGTTAACAGATCTATAGTTTAAATAAAAACGTCACCCAACAGTAAAACAATTTAAATATTGACATTCTGGACAAATTGTAAGGCGTAGGAGTCCCAGAGAGTTAAAAAAGTTAGACTTCGTTTTTAATGTACTTACATAACCAAACTTGCTAGTAGGATCGGCCAGGTTTGGGAACAAGGCAATGATGCCCTTTGAGTAGTCCTCTTTAACACGCCTTGAAGGACTTGTCCTAGACACACACACTTTACTGTTTGAGATCCGAACAAAAGTATTGATGTGTAAATCACAACTTCTGCTAAAAATTGTGTTAGGTGGTAAGGTATGTAATGAGTATATGACATATACCCATGTTCACTTGTCATTTGTGCAACCAATATCTTGACCATATCGCGTCTTTTGCCATCTGTTAGGCTTTTTGTCCGAGCATACTCATTCATGATCCTCTCTCCTCCAGGATTGGTCGTCAGAATGTCTTCAATCATCTAAGTTGGAGTAATTTAAAAAAGGAACAAACTAACACTTTTAAAACAGCAATGAAATATCTAGTAAAATAAAACACACCATGATCACCCTTTCACAACTTTCATTGATGTCATTTATCACTCAATCTTCAAGTTTGGCATTTGTTTAAACTGGAAATTTGCAGTACTTACATGAGATAGACGATTATCCTCAGCTGTCTTTCTTGTAGCACTTTGCTGCAATATAATGGTGTCATCCGAGTCCCCCTCATTGTCTGCACTGTATTTTGATAAGGAGCTGCTTGCAGAGGAGCTCAACAAATCTAGCAATCATGTTAACATTTAACTGGTGTGATTAACACTGTAATTATAACACAATTTAGGTGGAAACATCCATTATTATGATTAGAGGACTTTTGTTAATGACAAGCGGAATGCAAAAATGTAACATTTTGAATTGATTGGGCCCACTACTGTTCTAAAAGGGGTGGGAGAGGTGAGCACAGAAACAAAGATCATTTTAAAATATCAAAATGAGAAAAGAAATCAGCAGATATATCTGCTTGTCTCACATATTCAGAACATGTGTTAGGCTAGCCAGGACTGTATGGATGAATGTGAAGCTCTAAGCTAATAAGCAATTCACCATAAGGATTTGGGTCTTGGGGTAAACAAATCTCCAGCACACCAAGGTCTTGTTTCTTTAGAAGAAACTCAAACACCTCCTCATCGACTTCAGTCTTCGATTCATCATAGACTTTTAAGTCCAAGGTTGGAATGTCAAATTTATTGGCAACTGTGAAGACAAAATAAGATTGCACAACCTTATTGATTAAATATGTTGTGTATTTTTTAGGGAAAAAAACAGAACAGAAGACAGAAATCAAGAGGTCATCTCTATGTGAACATTGTAACCCCAAAACAGACTTAGTGCTCCTTTCCACAACAATTCCAATTATATACAGTCTACAGCCTGTCGACTACTGCCACGTACTGTATTATTAAAGCAGCAGTCTGAGTATTACAGCAATACACCACAGATAGCTATCAACACTGAGATTGTAGCGGCATACAAATGTTAGTATCACTTATTCTTTAAAACCATTAATGACCAGCAAAGACAATGAGGGCAGCTACAGATGAGCATAATTAGACAACTCCCAAAACATAAACCAATCATTGACTGATCTGTGATTTGGGGAGGCGCAAGTTTGCATTGTATTCATTATCAGCAAGGAAATAGGCAATCAATTTGACAGTAAATATAAAGTAAGTATATTTAAAGTGTGTCAGTATAAGTATGTTGTTCCATAGGATATTGTGTCAAATTTGAAACTTTTCACTCACCACAATCCAAAAAGGATTTGAAGGTCCGTTGCCCCTCAAAACAAATGTACTTCTGACAATCCCTGTACTTCACACGTACAGCCTGCATCCTTGATGACAAGAAAAAGTTCATTTAAATCTCATTAATACAAATATGCACAAATTACAAGAGAGCAGTGCTCTGTTTAGAGTAAAACATGTGTTGCATTGACCTGCCTGCCGCTAAATACTGCCTACTAACAGTTCTCTTTTCAGAGTAAAAGCAACGTGTCTTACCGCCCAAACAGCAGCTAAAAATTGTCTAGCTCTGAAGTTCAGAGTAAAACGCAGGTGTTGCACCGACCACACTGCAGCTAAAAACCATCAACCGGTAACAGCTCTAAAGTTCAGAGTAAAACGCACGTGTTGCACCCATCAAACTGCGCTAAAACTGTCCATCAGCTCTGTTTCGAGTAAAATGCAAGTGTTGCACCAACCAAAATGCGCTAAAACTGTCCATCAGCTCTGTTCAGAGTAAAATGCACCTGTCTGCACCCACCACACTGCGCTAAAACTGTCCATCAGCACTCTTCAGAGTAAAATGCACCTGTCTGCACCGACCAAACTGCAGCTAAATACCGTCAACCGGTAACAGCTCTAAAGTTCAGAGTAAAATGCATGTGTTGCAATGACCAAACTGCTCTAAAACTGTCCATCAGCTCTGTTCAGAGTAAAATGCACGTGTCGCACCAACCAACCTGCAGCTAAAAACTGTCTAATAGCTCTAAACTTGAGTGAAACACACATGTAGCACAGACCAACTACCGCTAACAGCTTGCTTTTCAGAGTAAAACACATGTCGCACTGACTAACCTGCTGGCAGTAGTCAGTAAAGTCCGCCAGCTACTGATAATAGCTTATACCGCTCTGTTGAAAATGTTAAACAGGTGATGCACCGATCCACTGGGCGTACATACTGTCCATAAACCACTAAAAGTGGTGTAACTTAATGTTACTGTAGCTAGCTAGCTAGCTAATTAGCTCTAGCTAGATGCTAACATTGGCATCTGACTATGCAAATCGTGCAGTAACAGTAAGCCTACACTACAATGCTAGCTAGCTGTAATGTTGCTCAACAGTTTTAATTTGCACACAAAGTTAACAAATAACAGTGAACTTACCTGGAATTCTAATTAAGTTCAGAAATGAAGAAATTCTGTGGTTCTGTGAATGACTTCTGATGTTCGACGGATCCACGCTCTCGATCTGTCCACTCTTTCCATTCACGAGACACTTGCAAATGGACAATGGTGGCAAAATATAAATATAACCAACTTTAGTGGGCGTGGTCATGCTGTTTTACTCCAATTGAATTGAATCTGTATTTTTGCTCCCACTCTAGCGGCCGCTGGTAATAATTACACTCTATTTAATTTCACTACTTGAGAGGAAAATAATTTTAACTCCAGAAAAAACACTCTCCAAATTTTACTGTGTACAAGTAATCTAGTAAAAACCATAGAAATCACAGGAGTATAACAAAATCATAAAACAGCAAATTAAAAACATTGACAGGTCAAGGAATCCGCCTCAAGCCTTCATCAATGATTAAAAAAACACCAATCGGGACAAGTTCTTCCAGTTTAAAACTATTTTGTAAGGTGTTCCAAGCTGATGGCACAAGAGTACATAAAATCCCTTTTACCAAATTCAGTTCGGACAACTGGAACAGTTAGCAAGAATAAAGTTCCGCGATGAAGAGAGTAGCCACCACATTTCTGAAGAATAAAAATGCCCAAATAAAATAGTAGTAAACCCACAATGACGTTGTAAATAAAAGTATACCAGTGACTGAGCCAACGAATGACTAGAGAAGGCCAGACAACCCTGGTATATAAAGTGCAGTAGTGCGTAAGGGTTTTGCAGTTTAAAATAAATATCAATGCTCCATGGCAAAAATATCCCCATAGTCTAGTACAGGCCTAAATGTAGCTGATACTAGCCTCCTTCTGGCTTCAAAAGAAAAACGGGTCTTATTCTTATTTAGGTCTTATTCCTAAAATAAAATCCCAACTTCAACTTCAATTTTTTTGTAAACTGTTGAATATTCAATTTAAAAGAGGCCGTCATCAATTAAAATTCCAAGATATTTATATGAGATTACAGCCTCAATCTCATTTCCCTGACAGGTAGTAATAGGTGAAAATATCAGAGGTCTATTTCTTGCTTTAGAAAACACCATTAGCGCAATAATATCTGATCGTGAGGTCATTGACCTAGTTTTAATGGCTCTGCGCCCGCATTATCAAACAGAACTGACTAGAGAAGTCTACTAAAGCCTGTGGTCGAATGTGCTGGTACTTGCACTCGTGTTGACAACTCAGTACTGTCGGTTGAAGATTGTGTTTTTCTCTTTCTTTCAAAGACCCAAGTCATTATTAATTTGACTGTTTCTTGTGAAAGTTAAATGTTGAGGTTTTGAAGTTTTGAGGCAGTTATCAACTTGAGTTTATGGGGTAATACACTTTTCCTGCAGCAGTGCATTTCGTGACAAACCTCCACTCCGATGCCCGATTAAATCAAGAAAGTAAGGATCACTAAAGTTATTTTGTGGAAGTGTGGGTTATGGATGAGGTAGCCTAAGTGCAAAGAGGCTGATGTGCATCTGCTTGAAAACCAAATATGTGACCTCTTTACCCCCCCCCCCCACCCCCCATGTTGCATCACAGCGTTAGTACCCTAGTTAGGGCCAAGGTTGTGGTTAAGTTGTGATGATTACGGTACACCGCACTCAGCGAAGACGTGCAGTAAAGAGGGGTCCTCCAGAGAACCATAAAACTGTCACAACACATCACAGGCGTGTCAGTCGACTCAAGCTGCCTACACTTCGAGAACGTTGCTAAAATAAAGAGCAGAGAACCAGAGACCTCAGAGAGCGATCATCACTTTCTCAACTTGACACAGGCTGAATATTGCATTAAATGGATCTGAGTGGAGAGAAAGAGTAGAGACAATTCCTAGAACTCCTTTCCTCTAGCTGAGGACTAAGCAGAGACTCAGTAGAGTAAAGGAAAAGATTGGTTTTATCCTCAACTGGTCAGTCAGGCTTTACTTGGTCCAAAATGTTGACAATATCTGCCAAACTGGGGGTAAAAACATATGGAGTGTCCTAAATGATACTGTGGAAATCATGAGACTGGGTTGGGAAGTCTTCCTCTTTGCAAATGGAAGCAACCCAAATAGGTCTCTGCACCTTTGTATGCATAGCCTCTCTGCACGAGGAGAGTGCTCAACAACAGAGGCAAATATAAATGTAAAACAGAAAGTAAGAGCCCAACTTCATAATTAGAAAGTACTTGGGTGGAACATTGGAATAGAGAAAATCTTTGCACGCTATAATAAATGATTCTAACTGAAGCAGTGCTTTATAGAATAGTCAAAATCAATGCATTGGCAAGTTAGCATTGAGTGTGTATTGCCCTCATGTATGGGGTTAGAATAGATTCATTTGAGTTCACCTTCCCTTACATTAGTTCAAGCTAAAGCAAAGTTACCTTGAGCTGCTTGCACCTGGGGTGATTTCATTTCAAGGTAATTATATTTCTCCCAAAGAAATCAAGTTAAAAGCATGCAAATTGTTTCCAAGAAACCTATGGTGACAAAACGTTGAACTGCAAGGACAAATATCCGGACACAGTTTGAAAGCACTATTTCGAGATGAACAAATCACACCACACTACGGGAGATGCATATGAAACTGCACTTTGGTCCCATTTCTAAGGGCTCTCCTACTCTCACATCCATCTACCAACTCTAAAGAGGGGGGCAACTCAAAGGCACCATCAGCATTGAGGTTTGGCTGAGCTGATACATGGGTGTTATGTTCCAAAATTGTCTCCAGATTGTCTCCCCACACTAACAAAAGAATACCCCCACCACCTCCTCTTCCACCCACCCCTCTCCTCCCTTCATCCCCCAATCCTCAGTTCAATGTTTTAAGAATCAGGCGCCTGAGAAATAGCCGATATTGGGAGACATCAGGCAAGACCTTAATTCAGTGGAGAGAGAGATAAAGAGAGAAAGAGAGAGAGCTGTTGGGCAGGTGCAAGCCGTACACATACAGGGTGGCGATTAGGGGGAGAGTGGCCCTGTGTGAGGCGAGACGAACATCTGTGCCTATTTCGGCAGCACACAAAAGACTAGAAGGGGGAAGGGGAAGGACCCCAGCCTTTCCAACATGAACTAGGCCTCACCAAACACCACAGGATGAATTGCATGTCCCAATTTGAGGCTTTCAGCGCCACTCGTCATTAGCATTTGAAAACCCAGGGACATGAGTGCTGCTCACTGGGTAGCTCATGGGGTTTGAGCGAGTGACTTAAAGCTTGAAGTCCTTGCCACAAAGCCCAGTGGAAGAATCATATTATAGTGTATACTGCAGTACTTTGTCCTCTTAAATCTGATTAAATCGTGTAAAATAAATTTCCCTGAGGATATACTCAACATGGCATCTCTAAGTTACATTATGGCCAATCTTTTTAACCTACGATTAAGAAATCCCTACGGAAATATCTGCATTGACCCTATCTTGCACTGACTGCACATCAAGACTATACACAGAGCGTACAAAACATTAGGAACACCTGCTCTTTCCATGACATAGACTGACCAGGTGAATCCAGGTGACAGCTATGATCCCTTATTGATGTCACCTGTTAACCTCTTACATCTAGACGTTCCGCTAGCGGAACACCTGCTCCAATATCCAATGATGGGCGTGGCGTGAAATACAAACTCCTCTAAAATCCAAAAACTTCCATTTTTCAAACATATGACTATTTTACAGCATTTTAAAGACACCCATTTTTCAAGCTAGCATATAATGTCACAAAAAAACAAAACCACAGCTAAATGCAGCACTAACCTTTGATGATCTTCATCAGATGACAGCCCTAGGACATTATGTTATACAATGCATGCATGTTTTGTTCAATCAAGTTCATATTTATATCAAAAACCAGCTTTTTACATTAGCATGTGACGTTCAGAACTAACATACCCCCCGCAAACATCCGGTGAATTTACTAAATTACTCACGATAAACGTTCACAAAAAACATAACAATTATTTTAAGAATTATAGATACAGAACTCCTTTATGCAATCGCGGTGTCAGATTTTAAAATAGCTTTTCGGCGAAAGCACATTTTGCAATATTCTGAGTACATAGCTTGGCCATCACAGGCTAGCTAATTTGACACCCACCAAGTTTGGCCCTCACCAAACTCAGATTTACTATAAGAGAAATTGGATTAACTTTGCTGTTCTTCGTCAGAATGCACTCCCAGGACTTCTACTTCAACAACAAATGTTGTTTTGGTTCCAAATAATCCGTAGTTATATTCAAATAGCTCCGTTTTGTTCGTGCGTTCAGGTCAGTATCCGAAGGGTGACGCGCGAGCACATTTGGTGACAAAAGATTTCAAAATATTCCATTACCGTACTTCGAAGCATGTCAAACGCTGTTTAAAATAAATTTTTATGCTATTTTTCTCCTAAAATAGCGATAATATTCCAACCGGGCGACGTTGTATTCATTCAAAGGCTGAAAAAAAATTGTGAATTCTCATGTCACTGTTCCCAGCCTGACCACTCACAAACAGAGCTGCTGTACTTCGCCCAGAGACTGCAGACACCCCATTACACTTTCTGGCGCCTTCTGAGAGCCAATGGAAGCCTTAGAAAATGTCACGTTAAAGCAGAGATGCTGTATTTTCGATAGAGATGCCACAGAAGGAGAACACATTTTCAGACAGGGCACTTCCTGTATGGAATCTTCTCAGGTTTTGGCCTGCCATATGAGTTCTGGTATACTCACAGACACCATTCAAACAGTTTTAGAAACTTTAGAGTGTTTTATATCCAAATCTACTATTTATATGCATATTCTCATTTCTGGGCAAGAGTAGTAACCAGTTTAAATCGGGTACGTTTTTTATCCGGCCGTGCAAATACTGCCCCCTAGCCCCAACAGGTTTTAAGCATGTGCCAGTTTAGGTCACCTAACAGTACGAACTCTGAAGATAGATGGGGGGCTGAGGCACAGCTGGGGGCTGAGGGGCATAGACCTGGATAGTATGACAGAACTCTGCAGGCTGTCTCTGCAGTAGATTGCAACTCCGCCCCCTTTAACAGTTCTATCTTGACGGAAAATGTTGTAGTTGGGGATGGAAATTTCTTAATTGTTGGTGGCCTTCCTAAGCCAGTATTCAGACAAGGCTAGGACATCAGGGTTGGCGGAGTGTTCTAAAGCAGTGAATAAAGCAAACTTAGGGAGGAGGCTTCTGATGTTAACATGCATGAACCCAAGCCTTTTACCGTTAAAGAAGTCAACAAATGAGAGTGCCTGGGGACACACAGGGCCTGGGTTAACCTCTACATCACCAGAGGAACAGAACAGGAGTAGGGTGAGGGTACGGCTAAAGGCTATAAGAACTGGTCGTCTAGTGCATTGGGAACAGAGAATAAAAGGAGCAGATTTCTGGGCATGGTAGGATAGATTCAGGGCATAATGTACAGACGGGTATGGTAGGGTGCGATTACAGCGGAGGTAAACCTAGGCATTGAGTGACGATGAGAGAAGTTGCATTTCTGGAGGCGCCAGTTAAGCTAGGTGAGGTCTCTGCATGTGTGGGGGTGGGACAAAGGAACTATCTAAGGCATGTTGAGCGGGACTAGGGGCTCCGCAGTAAAATAAAACAATGAGAGCTACCCTAAATAACAGTATACAAGGCATATTGACATTAGAGAGAGGCATAAAGCAATCACAGGCATTGATTGGGAGAGCTAAGACAACAGCGGGTAAACAGCTAAGACAACAATGGGTAAATGGCGATGAATGGGCAGAGAGGGTCAGTTAGCTACACACAGGGTCTGAGTTCGAGGCTGGGGCCGACAGATAAACAAAATGAAGTAGCGTGTTAATTAACAGTCCAGCAGGCATCAGCTGTGTAGCCGAGTAATCATAGGGTCCAATAAGCAGCAATAGATGAAACAGGGAGCCGCTAGTCATTACTACGCTAGGCGAGCGGGAGACACGGCGTTCAGAAAGCTAGTGGGCCGGGGCTAGCAGATGGGTCTTCACCGACATCCACGACACAGAGGCCGGTTGAGAGCACATCGGCCGAATTACGTCAGCAGTCCAGTCGTGATGGATTGGCTGGGCTCCGTGTCGACAAAGGGTCCAGGCCAATTGGCAAGAGAGGTATTGTAGTTGGTGTACTTCGTTGGGTAGCCGGGAGATGGGCCTAGCTTGAGGCTAGCTCGAGGCTAACTGGTGCTTGCTTCTGGACAAGGATGTTAGCCACAATAGCCACTCAGTAGCAGCTAACTAGCTGCGATAATCCGGTGTAATGGTCCAGAGCTTACGGCAGGAATCCGGTGATGTAGTGGAAGAAAGCAGTCCAATACGCTCAAGGCTGATATCGCGCTGTGCAGACTGGCAAGTATTATCCGGGCTAAAGCGACTGGTGTCTAAGCTAATTGTGAAGACTGCTAGCAGGTGCTAACAATGACTATATAGCAAGTAGCTAATTAGCTGTCTAGCTACTGATGGCTAGCTTCTGATGGAGGTTCCAGTTATGTCTAAAAAATTGCAGATCCATACCACATTGAGTGAGGCAGGTTGCAGGAAGGTATATTTCATTCGAAAATGGATAAAAAGGGTTTGAAATATACTTCAAACATATACAAAAAAAATTGAAAAAGAGTCTTACTGTGACGTCCTGACCAGTATAAGGGGTTATTTGTTATTGTAGTTTGGTCAGGACGTGGCAGGGGTGTGTTTGTTTTGTGTTGTCGGGGTTTTTGGGTTGTGTTCTATGTTTTGTATTTCTATGTTCTATTTTCTAGTTTTTCTATTCTATGTCTAGTTTATTGTTTTGACCTTCAATTGGAGGCAGCTGTTCCTCGTTGCCTCTAATTGAAGGTCCTATTTAGTAGGGGTGTTTTTCATGGGGTTTTTGTGGGTAGTTGTTCTTTGTATAGCCTAGTAGCCTTACAGGACTGTTTCGTCATTGTTTTTGTATACGTGTTTATTTTTGTTTTCCTTCTTCAATAAAAAAGATGAGTATACATATTCCCGCTGCGTTTTGGTCCAATCCCTACGACACCCGTGACAGAACTACCCACCACCAACGGACCAAGCAGCGGACGAAGGAGCGGCAGCAGAGCTGTAAAGAGGACTGGACATGGGAGGACATCCTGGACAGCAAGGGATCCTACACGTGGGAAGAGATCCTGGCCGGAAGGGATCGCCTCCCATGGGAACAGGTGGAGGCAGCCAGGAGAGAGGAGATACTGGCGGGTGAGTCACCATGGAGGAAGGCTGAAGAGGACCGGGGACGCTATGCGGGAACACGGCTGGCAAGGAAGCCTGAGAGGCACCCCCAATATTTTTTTGGGGGGGGGCACAGGGGTAGTTTGGCTGGGCCAAGGGTGAGCCCTAAGCCAACTCCTGTGCTTATTATGGGGAGCGTGTGGTGAGGAGAGCGCCGGTGTATGCGGAAGTGTGCACGATCTCGTCCATGCGCACGCACAGTCCGGTGCGGGCGATCCCAGCCCCTCGCAAGTGCCGTGCTAGAGTGGGCATCCAGCCTGGAAGGAGGATGCCTGCGCAGCACATCTGGCCACCAGTGCGCCTCCTAGGCCCAGGCTACCCTACGCCTGCTCTACGCATGGCAGCCATCAGGTCTCTGCACAGCCCAGTTCGCCCTGTGCCAGCACTCTGCTCGTGCAGGGCTACTGTTACCATCCAGCCAGGACGGGTTGTGCAGGCGGTGCGCTCCAGACCTCCAGTGCCTACTCATGGCCCGGTGTATCCAGTTCCTGCTCCTCGCACTAGCCCTGAGGTGCGTGTCTCTAGTCTGGCACCTCCAAAGCCAGCACCACGCACCAGGCCTCCAGTGCGTCAGCCAAGTCCAGCTCGTCTTGCTCCTGCTCCTCGCACTAGCCCTGTGGAGCGTGTCCCTAGTCTGGCGCCTCCTAAGCCAGCCCCACGCATCAGGCCTTCAGTGCGCAGTCCCCGTCCAGAGCTTCCGGCAACAGTGCCCCGTCCAGAGTGTCCGGCAACAGTGCCCCGTCCAGAGTGTCCGGCAACAGTTCCCCGTCCAGAGTGTCCGGCAACAGTGCCCCGTCCAGAGTGTCCGGCAACAGTGCCCCGTCCAGAGCTTCCGGCGATAGTGCCCCATCTAGAGATGGCCCACAGTCCGGAGCCGGCAGAGACGGCCCACAGTCCGGAGCCGGCAGAGACGGCCCACAGTCCGGAGCCGGCAGAGACGGCCCACAGTCCGGAGCCGGCAGAGACGGCCCACAGTCCGGAGCCGACAGAGACGGCCCACAGTCCGGAACCGACAGAGACGGCCCACAGTCCGGAACCGGCGCAGCCAGAGTCGCCCTCCAGTTCGGAACCGGCGCAGCCAGAGTCGTTCGGAACCGGCGCAGCCAGAGTCGCCCTCCAGTCCGGAGCTCCCAGAGTCGCCCTCTAGTCCGGAGTAGCCAGAGTCGCCCTCCAGTCCGGAACCGGCGCAGCCAGAGTCGCCCTCCAGTCCGGAACCGGCGCAGCCAGAGTCGCCCTCCAGTCCGGAACCGGCGCAGCCAGAGTCGCCCTCCAGTCCGGAACCGGCGCAGCCAGAGTCGCCCTCCAGTCCGGAACCGGCGCAGCCAGAGTCGCCCTCCAGTCCGGAACCGGCGCAGCCAGAGTCGCCCTCCAGTCCGGAACCGGCGCAGCCAGAGTCGCCCTCCAGTCCGGAACCGGCGCAGCCAGAGTCGCCCTCCAGTTCGGAACCGGCGCAGCCAGAGTCGTTCGGAACCGGCGCAGCCAGAGTCGCCCTCCAGTCCGGAGCTCCCAGAGTCGCCCTCCAGTCCGGAGCTCCCAGAGTCGCCCTCCAGTCCGGAGCTCCCAGAGTCGCCCTCCAGTCCGGAGCTCCCAGAGTCGCCCTCCAGTCCGGAACCGGCGCAGCCAGAGTCGCCCTCCAGTCCGGAACCGGCGCAGCCAGAGTCGCCCTCCAGTCCGGCGCAGCCAGAGTCGCCCTCCAGTCCGGCGCAGCCAGAGTCGCCCTCCAGTCCGGCGCAGCCAGAGTCGCCCTCCAGTCCGGCGCAGCCAGAGTCGCCCTCCAGTCCGGCGCTCCCAGAGTCGCCCTCCAGTCCCGGAGCTCCCAGAGTCGCCCTCCAGTCCCGGAGCTCCCAGAGTCGCCCTCCAGTCCCGGAGCTCCCAGAGTCGCCCTCCAGTCCCGGAGCTCCCAGAGTCGCCCTCCAGTCCCGGAGCTCCCAGAGTCGCCCTCCAGTCCCGGAGCTACCAGAGTCGCCCTCCAGTCCCGGAGCTCCCAGAGTCGCCCTCCAGTCCCGGAGCTCCCAGAGTCGCCCTCCAGTCCCGGAGCTCCCAGAGTCGCCCTCCAGTCCCGGAGCTCCCAGAGTCGCCCTCCAGTCCCGGAGCTCCCAGAGTCGCCCTCCAGTCCGAGGTCTCCAGCGACGCGCATCAGCCCGAGGTCTCCAGCGACGCGCATCAGCCCGGGGTCTCCAGCGACGCGCATCAGCCCGAGGTCTCCAGCGACGCGCATCAGCCCGAGGTCTTCAGCGATGCGCCTTAGTCCAGAGACTTCAGGAAGGGTAAAATATAATAAACAGTTAGCGGGGGGGACAGGTTAGGTTGGGGGGTAAGGCCGGAGCCTGAGCCACCTCCGTAGTAGGAGGTTGGGGAGGGGGAGGTGTAGCACAAGAACTGGTTCGAATCCCAGAGCTGACTAGGTGAAAAATCTGACAATGTGCCCTTGAGCAAGACACTTAACCCTAATTACTCCTGCAAGTCGCTCTGAATAAGAACTGCAATGCTGCTGGGTTTTTCACGCTCAACAGTTACCTGTTTGTGTCACACCCTGATCTGTTTCACTTGTGCTTGTCGCCACCGCCCCTCCAGGTGTTGCCCATCTTATCCCCTGGGTATTTATACCTGTGTTTTCTGTCTGTCTGAGCCAGATCGTCTTGTTTGCCAAGTCAACCAGCATTTCTTTTCTCAGCTCCTGTTTTTCCCAGTCTCTCTTTTTATCGTCCTCCTGGTTTTGACCCTTGCCTGTCCTGACTGAGCCCGCCTGCCTGACCACTCTGCCTGCCCCTGACCTCGAGCCTGCCTGCCGCCCTGTACCGTTTTGGACTCTGCCCTGGCTATGAACGCTTGCCTGTCCCCGACCTGCCTTTTGTCTATCCCTTGGATTATAATAAATACCAGAGCTTAAACCATCTGCCTCCTGTGTCTGCATCTGGGTCTCCCCTTGTGTCGTGACAGTTTGTATCAACAATAGTTCACCACCCAAAGGACATCCAGCCAACTTGACACAACTGTGGGAAGCATTGGAGTCAACATGGGTGAGCATCCCTGTGGAACACTTTTGACACTTTGTAGTCCATGCCCCAACGAATTGAGGATGTTCTAAGGGCAAACAATATAATATTATAACAAATGTTTTGTACACTCAGTGTATATACACTATGCTGACACTCTCACACAAAACCCACACACATTCACATACACACCCAAAGACACAACACACTCATCATATATTGCTGCCACTCTGTTCTTTATTTTACAATTGTTTTATCTATCCTGATGTCTAGTTACATTACCCTGCCTTTTTGTACATACATGTATCTACCTCAAATACCCTGCACATTGATCTATTACTGGTATATAGCTTCATTCTTATGTCACATGCATTGTTGGGAAGGGCTTGTAAGCAAGCATTTCACGGTAAAGTCTACACCCGTTGTATTTGGTGCATGTGACAAATAACATTTGATTCGATTTTTGTAATTCTTACACCAGTTAGCCACATGAAAGAAATCAACAATCTGCTATCTAAACAACATTCAAGGCCCTTTGTGGAAGTTTACATATCAAAGTTGCGTCTCCAGAATTGGAGGGAAAAAATCTATCCATCGTGAACAATTTCAACAACTGTACCTTTTGAGTATGTCGAGTTATTTGAAAAACATAATGTTATTAATATCATGAAAAATAAAACACCGACTGGTATGTGGTGCATCAAACTTTTCAGAAGTGAATGTCACGTTGGCATGAATGATCGGGAGACAAGCGCAGGAATGCGTAATATGGGTTTTTATTTCACCCAAATTACGGCGTGGCGTGTAAGGGCACGGGGACGAAGACCAAACAAACACGTAACAAAAACACAGGGTTGAAACCCAAACAAAAGAGCGAGGAGTACCTTGAATAAATAACACACGCGCACGATGTTTAACACCCGTAATCATCTGCGCAATCCACAAGGGCACGAAAGCCCAAAACACACAGCACAGGTACTCACACGCACCACCGGACATTAACAATAATCGACAGCACCATGGTGAACAAAGGACACATAAATACAAATACAATCAGTGGGAATAGGGGTCAGGTGTGCGCTATGAAAGTTCCAGAGTGACCCGTGACAGTGAAGACTCTTTGGACGGGTTATTACTTATTAAAATGCCACATGCAAATATCTGTTTTCTTAAATATTCCAATACATTCCAAGATTTGCTGAAGTGAATTATGAATGGTAAATCATTATTATTATTTCTAAATCAGTTATTAGTTATGACATCATTGCGTTCTATCTTAGTCAATCTGTCTTGCTCAGAAATGGATATCCTTTGGAGGGTAATAGGGAGAAATCAGTGATCACTCCAGACCAGGTTAACCAGGCCTAAAACCTATATATGTACCTTGATGCAATAGGATATGTGGAAAAACTGCACTTCAGATGCAACACCTTTGATTTTTGGAATTATGTGCGTATTGTTTTGTATTGCTAGATATTATTAGGAGCTAGAAACACCAGCATTTCCCTGCACCTGTGAGAAAATCTGTGTACTTGACCAATAAACTTTGATTTGAATTTGTGGGGGAAATCATGTGAATTAAAACAAAATGCTGTCTGGACTACTAATATTTGCTTTGAGGAACATAACACAATAGTCAATTCAGAGTGCACCATAGAAAATTGTATCTAACATCCAGGGCGTAACACTATAGAATATTTACTTATTATCATATATCATATATGTAATAAACAAAAGACATATGTGAAGCCATATGTAGAGCGGCAGGTAGCCTAGTGGTTAAGAGTGTTTGGCCAGAAACCAAAAGGTTGTTGGTTTGAATCCCAGAGCAATCTAGGTGAAAAATCGATGTGCACTTACCCCTAATTGCTCCGGGGCACTTAACCCTAATTGCTCCTGTAAGTCACTCTGGATAAGAGTGTCTGCTAAATGACTGAAAAAGTGTCAAATGTACTGAATAAGTTGATAACCTCTCTGGTAGTATGGAGGGCCTGTATGCACATCTAAAAGGTCCATATGAAAAATGTCCCCCTTTTCAGTCAAGAGGCCAGTACCCAATCACTCCCTCTGCTGGAATAGGGGACCCATGATCTAACCTCCTACAGAGCTGCCTAGAAGCGCCATGAGGTGGCAAACTAGGCTTTTAGTCACTAAAACTCACTATTCTCTGAGTTGCTCAAGCTCCTCTTTCATTCCAAAAATGCCACAAAATTTAACCAGGCAGGTCAGTTAAGAACAAATTCTTATTTACAGTGAAAGGCCTACACCGGCCAAACCAAGGACAATTGTGCCCCGCCCTATGGGACTCCCAGTCATGGCCGGTTGAGATACAGCCTGGATTCAAATCAGGGTGTCTGTAGTGATGCCCCTAGTACTGAGATGCAGTGCCTTAGACCACTGCGCCACTCGGGAGCCTCACATTACCCCCAGTGAGGTGAAATCATTTCAGGATGAGAGGGCGAGAGACACACAGCAGAGACAGGGAATTGGTTGACCCGTTTTCTTTTACATAAGTATATTTTCCTGATCTTGAGTCAGATGGGTAAAGACATAACAATACATTATGCATGTCGCTGAAGTAATATCTGATGAAATTCTTAGCAAACAGGTGGGTTCAAGAGCAGGGCCTAATCACATATGTTGAAACAGATACATCAACATTGGGCTTAACATTTCCCATACTGGCATTGTGAATAGCTTATAAATCCTAACAAATGAGGTATACTGGAGTGATGGGAAAATTATCTAGATTCTAGTTGATCAATATATATATTTATTTAAATGTATGTTGATATGATTTTAAATGATGGCGTTAACCCAGAGTTGTATGCAATCTGAAAGTAATCATATCTAATTGTCAACTTGGCCGGTGCTTGATTCCCACATTAAATCCCCAGATGAGAACAAGTAAGGAAGAAATAAGGAAAATTGGCAAGCTTGAAGTCAGCATATTTCCTAATTTACTGAAGATAAAGCAAAAAGGGGGGCACACGGGTCAAGTATTGTAACAGAAAGCCAATAGAATCCAAATTTGGTGGCATGCATACTGACGAAACAGTCTGCATCAGCTCAAACAAGTATGAGGAGCAGCAGAGCGTTGTGTTCACATGCATGCATAATATGTACAGTATGAGAGCGAGAGAGAGAGAGAGAAAGAGTGAAAGAGCGAAAGAACAACAGAGAGAGAGCATATATGAAAGCATGATGTGTGTGTGTGTGTGTGTGTGTTCGTGGTGTGTGTGTGTGTGTGTGTGTGTGTGTGTGTGTGTGTGTGTGTGTGTGTGTGTGTTCGTGGAGTGTGTGTGTCCATTCAGGACTTATATCGATATGAGCCAGGGCTTAATCCTTTCACTCTGATGGCTTCAATGACAGGCATACCATCAGATAAGAGGTCATTGAACTGCAGCCGCCACCTCTTCATTCAGAATAAATGGGGTGCACAGAAAGTGCACCTTTACTACGAACCACATTGCTTTGGTCATAATGAAAATGTAATGCATTTTGGGTTCCTGCCTCCATCACCATTGTGGCAGACAGCTCTGATATTGTTGATATTGCTTGAATAACTTGCCACATTTGTTCCTTGATATGGTACACTGAGACGTATTTTCATTGTATGAGAATGCCAACTGACTCACATGCGACGGCTATATTATGTCAAAAGAAGGCTATTCCATGCCAAATCTTTTATGTAACTATCATCTGGGATTTTTTTCCCTCTCTCTAAAAGAATTCAATTCAACCTATTTGTGAGCTGTGGCCAGGAGCTGTCTGACAATGTTATGTGCTTAACCTCACCAATGATATTGACTCGTTCTGCTTTTCATATCGCAAACCATTTTAACAGTTCATGTCTAAAATTGAAACAACGCAATGGGAGTACAAAATATTCCACACCAAACTAATCCACCAACCTTGGATCCAGTCCAGATCAGGGATACACAGAAGAGAGTAATACATCTTCATATCAATGAATGTGATTTTATTATTTCATCTCTATTATCCCAGCATGAACAAGGTAAAGTATTAATGAAGCTCTATTTTGGTTTTGCTAACCTGCAAGGTTGAAAGGGACAGGAGAACAGGTTAAGTGGAAGGAGAGTTGTCCTAGTATCCATCTGAGAAGACATGACTATGGCTTTATGCAGCATCTATCTCCAGTTCCACTGAGACACGAAAGGCAAAGAGAACCACAGAAAACGTTGATTGAAGCACAGTTGAGACATGCTAATGCCCTGAGTTTGTTTTCATTTTCGCAGGACTTCAAGCTGTGGCGCATCATTCTATTTTTGCATGCACCGTCACAACATGTGTTTCTGTCCACTGAAGCCTGAATGACTTCCTGGCATTGGACAATCATCTGGGGACAACTGTTGGATGTTTATTTTGGCAGAAATATATAATGCGTTCATGCCCGTTTCCTTTGGTCTGTCTGGTGGCCCTGTGTATCATTGTAAATCCAAATGGAAAGAAGATATTGTAGATATTGTTGCGCAGGATAGTTAAAAACAGAATTAAACCTTGCCTCGAAACAGTACACAAGCAATCTGCAGTAAACTGATTGAACAAATGTTCTAATCTTTATCTCGCTTTTACCTAGATGGTTTTAAGAGCTAGGCCATTAAAAGAGTGAGGACTTTTAACACCAACCCATTAACACAGCAAAATACTCTTTGTCACCCTGCATTTTTCTCAATTAAATTCAGTTATCGTGGAGAAGCAATTTAGACAGCCGAGGGAATAATGAGAGAAAAGTGCATAAGAAATATAAAGGTGCGCTATGGATGCCTGCATGGTGACATCTTTTGTTCTATTTTTCCAGATAGGCAAGATAATGACGCGTGGCGAGGGGGGCAGAGAAAAGTGACGCTCACCACAAAGGTGATCTTTCAAACTGTACAGGATAATCATGGTGTAGGGAGGCCGGGGGTAGAAGGAGAGACATATCTCCTTTGAGATCAAGGTCAAAACAATTCACATGGAAGAAGGTGGAAATTCAGTTTCAGAAACACTCACAGCCTCCTGAAACCGTATTGATCTAGATTCTGGTTCCTCTTCCCCTCCAGTTCCAAAGTAATGTTTCGAATAGATTATTTTCTTGTCATAAGGCCCACAATGGATCACTGTTAAGAATATACTGTATGTCAAATGAGAAAGGAGGCAAGAGGGAGGTATTGTATGAGGCCCATTGTATAAGGCATTTTCAAAGAAAAACAAAGTGACCTACCCATCAAGACAGTCTTTAAAACGCCCTCTCTTCCCAAGACCTGAAATTTAAATCACTCAAGAGTAGAATATGGTATATTATCAGTGTTTTATTGCGGAATTTCAACAAAGACTCGAAATACCCCTGTATTATAGGTTCAAATAAGACACCTGCAAGTTGAGGGAATGTTTGAAGGGGTCCAGAAGGATTATCATGAGGATTGAGGGAGAAGAATGCTTTGGTTTCGTGGCTAGATAGCCACTAGCCCTAAGGAATGTAGCACTGTTTTCTACATTCAGTAGGCTGAAACTTTACACACACAGATCAATACCCCCCTAGCATAAGGTCCGCTGAGGCGTTGCGGTGAGCTCAGCCTTGAATGAAACCGAGCAAAGTGCCCTTTACAACAAAGTGAGAGCTTCTTTTCCTTATTCATTAATTTGATTTATGCACTTTACCAGGAACTTGACGCATTGGACCCAAATACCGGTAGTCCAACTTTATTTAAGTAATAGTGTTGTCTATCTATCTATATAGGTCGAAGAGTTATCCTTAATTAAAATGTTGCATGCATAGGCTAGACATTATGAGAACAAAAACTATGAGAAAGACTTTGCAAGCAGACAATCCAGAATTAACTTTAAGCAATCCGAAGAAACAAACTTTAGGGTGTATTTAGCCACATTTGATAGACGGCTAAAATGTGTAAGAAACTTTGCGTAGTCACTAATCGTCATAGAACTGCAGGCATATGAGACTCATGATGTGGGAATGCTACTCTCTGACTTAGAAAAAGGAATAGAACGTGTTAAACATCTTGCATCGTTGAGATTTTAGGGCGAAAAACATGGAAGAGATTCAACTTTTGATGTTGTAAAAGTAATTTTTTGTACCGCTTTGTTTTACACCATATTTCATTTTCTCCCTGACTGTTGGATGTTGCTCAAATGTAGTCTATCCCCTCCACCTCTCCTCTCTTTTATTCCCAGCACAAATCCCTATTTTATTACCCAGGCAGCCGCACAGGGTCCTGACCCCACTTCCCTATTGCTGTTTCCTTAGCGTTTGATGCTTGGCTTCCTCTATGCACTCGCTTTTATGGAGTAACTATGAGCCAACTTGTAGCCAGTATGGACTTTCAGCTGATGGATGGATGACCTGACAGACAGATGGAGAGAACGGATGACAGCTGCGTCGCCTCAGATTAATTCATACGTTCGCTTTTTTTGCTGCTCTGATCTGAAAGAAATTAGGTGTTGTCCTCTTTTCTGAGGATTTGATTAAATCATTTAATGAATTTGTCAATGTCAAGAATAAGTGACGCTACTGCAGCCTACGTAATTTTCATAGTTTTTCAGCAGTTCGTTTCTTGACTGAGTACTTAATTGATCAACTGAAGCCATTTTTTGTCATCTCACCTGGATGTTTATGGGAAAACACACTCAATCATCCACTCATCAGCACCATGGCTAAGTGACTTATTCCATTAATTACTCCTGTTAATCAGATGCGGATGCATCTAAACAGCTGTTAACGAGATATCTCCACTAAGATGACTTTCTAATTGTGACACTCTATTACGCATACATGTTGCGTTATATCATTTTCTTTTGAATTCTCCTAAGTATTAAGTTACAATGCTTACTTCTTGCTGTACATTTATGTTATTCGCAATAAGATATGGGACTTTTCTCAAAGTTAGCATGAAAAACAAAAAGTAAACACAAAAACTCTTTAAACTGCTGAAGAGGAAATGAGTAAAGGAGGGCATCTCAGGCTTTCCTCTGACAAAAATATGTTATTCTGAAGCCAAATCCCCAAAACAGAAAGCAGAGAATTTTGGGTGAGTGAGTCCATGTTGATGAAGCTCCCCTGTGTTGGGACCTGACCTGTGTATTTTGACAGAAAATCACAGACATCAATCATTAATAGGAAGAGTCCTGCTGTCTGGCCAGCCTGCTAGGGAACTACAGGAGCCAGACACACACACTCTCAAATAGCTCTCTTCGCTAGGCTAGAATAATTGTGCGGCACCCCTGGCTATCGCACCATGTCAATGTCTCGTTAGCCCCTGTACTGGCTCCTCTGTAGCCCGTAACATCAAGGAAGGTCAGTGCAGAGCCTGGCACTGTCACACTGAGCTGAGCCGAGGACAGACACAGCCAGGCCCAGCAGTAACTGGGCCGGGAGGAAGACACCGAGGCTGTGAATGATGTGAGCTGTGAGACTCAGATCTATACTACACTGCTCAAAAAAATAAAGGGAACACTTAAACAACACAATGTAACTCCAAGTCAATCACACTTCTGTGAAATCAAACTGTCCACTTAGGAAGCAACACTGATTGACAATAAATTTCACATGCTGTTGTGCAAATGGAATAGACAACAGGTGGAAATTATAGGCAATTAGCAAGACACCCCCAATAAAGGAGTGGTTCTGCAGGTGGGGACCACAGACCACTTCTCAGTTCCTATGCTTCCTGGCTGATGTTTTGGTCACTTTTGAATGATGGCGGTGCTTTCACTCTAGTGGTAGCATGAGACGGAGTCTACAACCCACACAAGTGGCTCAGGTAGTGCAGCTCATCCAGGATGGCACATCAATGCGAGCTGTGGCAAGAAGGTTTGCTGTGGCTGTCAGCATAGTGTCCAGAGCATGGAGGCGCTACCAGGAGACAGGCCAGTACATTTGGAGACGTGGAGGAGGCCGTAGGAGGGCAACAACCCAGCAGCAGGACCGCTACCTCCGCCTTAGTACAAGGAGGAGCAGGAGAAGCACTGCCAGAGCCCTGCAAAATGACCTCCAGCAGGCCACAAATGTGCATGTGTCTGCTCAAACGGTCAGAAACAGACTCCATGAGGGTGGTATGAGGGCCTGACGTCCACAGGTGGGGGTTGTGCTTACAGCCCAACAACGTGCAGGACGTTTGGCATTTGCCAGAGAACACCAAGATTGGCAAATTCGCCACTGGCGCCCTGTGCTCTTCACAGATGAAAGCAGGTTCACACTGAGCACGTGACAGACGTGACAGAGTCTGGAGACGCCGTGGAGAACATTCTGCTGCCTGCAACATCCTCCAGCATGACCGGTTTGGCGGTGGGTCAGTCATGGTGTGGGGTGGCATTTCTTTGGGGGGCCGCACAGCCCTCCATGTGCTCGCCAGAGGTAGCCTGACTGCCATTAGGTACCGAGATGAGATCCTCAGACCCCTTGTGAGACCATATGCTGGTGCGGTTGGCCCTGGGTTCCTCCTAATGCAAGACAATGCTAGACCTCATGTGGCTGGAGCGTGTCAGCAGTTCCTGCAAGAGGAAGGCATTGATGCTATGGACTGGCCCGCCCGTTCCCCAGACCTGAATCCAATTGAGCACATCTGGGACATCATGTCTCGCTCCATCCACCAACGCCACGTTGCACCACAGACTGTCCAGGACTTGGCGGATGCTTTAGTCCAGGTCTGGGAGGAGATCCCTCAGGAGACCATCCGCCACCTCATCAGGAGCATGCCCAGGCGTTGTAGGGAGGTCATACAGGCACGTGGAGGCCACACACACTACTGAGCCCCATTTTGACTTGTTTTAAGGACATTACATCAAAGTTGGATAAGCCTGTAGTGTGGTTTTCCACTTTAATTTTGAGTGTGACTCCAAATCCAGACCTCCATGGGTTGATAAATTGGATTTCCATTGATTATTTTTGTGTGATTTTGTTGTCAGCACATTCAACTATGTAAAGAAAAAAGTATTTAATAAGATTATTTATTTCATTCAGATCTAGGATGTGTTGTTTAAGTGTTCCCTTTATTTTTTTGAGCAGTATATTATTGAACCCTACTCAGACAAGACCAGTGACAAGATTTCTCAGACAAGACGAGATGTTTACGTTTTGTTTATTCAACATAACATAGCCTAGATGTGGTCCATAGGCTACAATATACTTTATGGTCCTTCAAGCCAGATAGAATCCATTGTCAGTGTTGCTGTTATGACAGAGAAAAGGGGACAGATAGTATCGCCCCACCTTTACTATCCAAGTATCTCCCCACCTTTACTATCCAACTATCCCATCCTTGTCGTCAAATGTTGTAACAAAATCATTTGTGGCAGATATTTTGCATCTAGGTACATTTATTGACCAACCATCATTGCAATGCACAATGTTCATGGCTCAGAAGTCTGAACACAATAAATCAGTGATGTGAAACAACAAAAACAACAACAGCAACATAGCCATATGGAACATACTGTAGGCCTACACATCGATCCCTTCCGTACTACTGAAAATAATTTCACAAGACATTTCAACAGAAATTGCTCCCTACAAAATACAGGGTACGAAAACCACACGTCACACAGCAGTCTTCTTTATGTTGACTCGAAGATGAGCCTTTACAGCTGTGACATTGACTAGTTCAATGAAATAGGCTTTGCAACACTCATTACATATCCTTGCCTGACGCGAATCCTCAACTAACCTATTCCAGTTTCAGAAATGGATTTTTCCAGCCTCATGTGATTGTTCCTTTGTCCTGTTTTCTCTCTGTAAACCCTGTTTGATTCTGTATAAGTAACCCAGTATCCATTTAAGTTTTCTGAAAAGCCCGATAACAGTTTTCAGTGGAGGAGGAAGGGGATGAAACCTGACAGGTGACGAGACACAAACAGGAAATTTAGCCGGTCCAAGAACCCCAAAATACGCCCAATTTATTTCACTCCGCCGACAGTCTTTCATCTTTATGACTGTGCAGAGGTACTCATCAATTGGCAGAACTATTAGCCGAATCACACAATGTGTTTTCTCTCCCTACTTCTCTTCTCTTGCCAGACAGGTCAGATATTAGAAACCTGTATTATCTGGTCTTCCCAGAGATGCCGATGGAAAAGTTGATTTGCAACGCCCGATTGAATCTCCTTATCTATCATCCCTATCCAGCTGTCCCAGCAGACTGAACACAGAGACAGCGATGGGCTATCTGTACTGAGCGAGGGGCAAAAAGAAATACAAATATCTGTCTAGAGCAATGAGAGAGGCCAGTCAGCAGACATTTCACTACTTGGACAGCTGGGGGGAGTGTATAAATCTTTAATGCATCCCCCCCCCCATCCCCAAACACATACCCCACCCTTCCCAAAAATGTATCTACTGCCATTACACCCATTTATCAGTCAGTAAACAAAACCTTTCATCCCCCACCCCAACACCAACACACACTGTAAAAGCAAACTCTAAGGCAAAACGATCAGACGAAGTTAAATCATTTAAAGGAGGACCAGAGACTGAAGGTCATGGAGGACATTCATTAAAAGACTAACTTGGCTAATTGAAGCTAACTCCTGATGAAAGAAGCTTTCTGTTGACGGGGCCAGACGGCATGGCTGAGTGGCTGTCAATGGCACAAAGAGACCCATTAAAGCTTTATCTGGGTAAATAGAGGAAAAGTGAGTCTTGGCTAGGGGATGGGGATAGAGGGAGAGAGGTGGGGGAGAGGTGACAGATAAGGCCACTGTGAAGCTGTGGCTTGGTGGGGAATGCATCATTGAATGCAATTATATCCCCTGTCTTACAATCAAATCGCATAGAACTGCTGTGGTGACTATAGGCCTAATTTCATTCCATATGCCCTTCATTCATGTGAAAATGTGTGTGTTCGTAGCCTACCTGTATACTGGAGGCTTTGTTCCCCCACAAATATAGACTAAATGTACAGTAAATATTCTATAGAAGGAATATTCCAAGGGCCACATGCCACTATGATTTCAAAATTGTACCTCTGATTTACACAGTGTACAAAACATTAGGAACACCTTCCTAATATTGAGTTGCACCCTCTTTTGCCCTCAGAACATCCTCAATTCGTTGGAACATTAAATCAAAACATGGACTCTACAAGGTGTTGAAAGCATTCCACAGGGATGCTGGCCCAGGTTGACTCCAATGCTTGTCTGAAAGTTGTCTGAATGTCCTTTGGGTGGTGGACCATTCTTGATACACATGGAAAAATCCAGCAGTGTTGCAGTTCTTGACATACTCAAACCAGTGTGCCTGGCACCTACTACCATACACTGTTCAAAGGCACTTAAATATTTTGTCTTGCCTATTCAAGCTCTGAATGGCACACATACGCAATCCATGTATCAATTGTCTCAAGGCTTAAAAAATTATTATTAAACCTGTATCCTCCCCTTCATCTACACTGATTGAAGTGGATTTAACAGGTGACATCAATAAGGGATCATAGCTTTCATCTTGATTCACCTGGTCAGTCTATGTCATGGAAAGAGCATGTGTTCCTAATGTTTTATGCACTCAGTGTATAATATTTAATTAATGTGCAAATTGTAGACCACAAATTCTTCATCTTACTAAAATTATCTACAGAACGATGTTGACATTTTGTGGTGGGTTACCAACCAAAGGCCAAACAAGTGTATTCTTCTAACTGTATACATTAGTACATGCTTTGTTTTAAAGGCCCAATGCAGTCAAAAACGTCATTTACTTGTGTTTTATATTTGACTACTATGAGGTTGGAATATTACAGTAACATTTTGAAAATGATTATAATGCCCTTTTAGTGTAAGAGCTGTTTGAAAAAAAACACCTCAAATCTTAGCCTGTTTTGGTGGGATGGAGTTTTTGTCTGCCTGGTGACATCACCAGTCTGTAAATTAGTTAATAAACCCAAACATCTCTGCAAATAACAACAACATTTTCAGTTGTCCCCTCCCCAATCAGACCACTTCCAGACAGTGCTAGCAAATCAAATCAAATCAAATGTATTTATATAGCCCTTCTTACATCAGCTGATATATCAAAGTGCTGTACAGAAACCCAGCCTAAAACCCCAAACAGCAAGCAATGCAGGTGTAGAAGCACGGTGGCTAGGAAAAACTCCCTAGAAAGGCCAGAACCTAGGAAGAAACCTAGAGAGGAACCAGGCTATGAGGGGTGGCCAGTCCTCTTCTGACTGTGCCAGGTAGAGATTATAACAGAACATGGCCAAGATGTTCAAATGATCATAAATGACCAGCATGGCCAAATAATAATAATCACAGTAGTTGTCGAGGGTGCAACAAGTCAGCACCTCAGGAGTAAATGTCAGTTGGCTTTTCATAGCCGATCATTGAGAGTATCTCTACCGCTTCTGCTGTCTCTAGAGAGTTGAAAACAGCAGGTCTGGGAAAGGTAGCACGTCCGGTGAACAGGTCAGGGTTCCATAGCCGCATGCAGAACAGTTGAAACTGGAGCAGCCGCACGGCCAGGTGGACTGGGGACAGCAAGGAGTCATCATGCCAAGTAGTCCTGAGGCATGGTCCTAGGGCTCAGGTCCTCAGAGAGGGAAAGAAAGAAAGAAAGAAAGAAAGAAAGAAAGAAAGAAAGAAAGAAAGAAAGAAAGAAAGAAAGAAAGAAAGAAAGAAAGAAAGAAAGAGCATACTTAAATTCACACAGTACACCGGATAAGGCAGGAGAAATACTCCAGATATAACAGACTGACCCTAGCCCCCTGATACATAAACTACTGCAGAATAAATACTGGAGGCTGAGACAGGAGGGGTCAGGAGACACTGTGGCCCCATCCGATGATACCCCCGGACAGGGCCAAACAGGCAGGATATAACCCCACCCACTTTGCCAAAGCACAGCCCCCACACCACTAGAGGGATATCTTCAACACCAACTTACCATCCTGAGACAAGGCCGAGTATAGCCCACAAAGATCTCCGCCACGGCACAACCCAAGGGGGGGTGCCAACCCAGACAGGAAGACCACGTCAGTGACTCAACTCACTCAAGTGACGCACCCCTCCTAGGGACAGCATGGAAGAGCACCAGTAAGCCAGTGACTCAGCCTCTGTAATAGGGTTAGAGGCAGAGAATCCCAGTGGAGAGAGGGGAACCGGCCAGGCAGAGACAGCAAGGGCGGTTCGTTGCTCCAGAGCCTTTCCGTTCAACTTCACACTCCTGGGCCAGACTACACTCAATCATATGACCTACTGAAGAGATGAGTCTTCAATAAAGACTTAAAGGTTGAGACCGAGTCTGCGTCTCTCACATGGATAGACAGACCATTCCATAAGAATGGAGCTCTATAGGAGAAAGCCCTGCCTCCAGCTGTTTGCTTAGAAATTCTAGGGACAATTAGGAGGCCTGCGTCTTGTGACCGTAGCGTACGTGTAGGTATGTATGGCAGGACCAAATCAGAAAAATAGGTAGGAGCAAGCCCATGTAATGCTTTGTAGGTTAGCAGTAAAACCTTGAAATCAGCCCTTGCCTTAACAGGAAGCCAGTGTAGGGAGGCTATGATCACATTTTTTGGTTCTAGTCAGGAAACTAGCAGCCGTATTTAGCACTAACTGAAGTTTATTTAGTGCTTTATCCGGGTAGCCGGAAAGTAGAGCATTGCAGTAGTCTAACCTAGAAGTAACAAAAGCATGGATACATTTTTCTGCATTATTTTTGGACAGAAAGTTTCTGATTTTTGCAATGTTACGTAGATGGAAAAAAGTTGTCCTTGAAACAGTCTTGATATGTTTGTCAAAAGAGAGATCAGGGTCCAGAGTAACGCCGAGGTCCTTCACAGTTTTATTTGAGACGACTGTACAACCATCAAGATTAATTGTCAGATTCAACAGAAGATCTCTTTGTTTCTTGGGACCTAGAACAAGCATCTCTGTTTTGTCCGAGTTTAAAAGTAGAACGTTTGCAGCCATCCACTTCCTTATGTCTGAAACACAGGCTTCTAGCGAGGGCAATTTTGGGGCTTCACCATGTTTCATTGAAATGTACAGCTCTGTGTCATCCGCATAGCAGTGAAAGTTAACATTATGTTTTCCAATGACATCCCCAAGAGGTAAAATATATAGTGAAAACAAGTGGTCCTAAAATGGAAACTTGAGGAACACTGAAATTTACAGTTGATTTGTCAGAGGACAAACCACTCACAGAAACAAAAACTGATATCTTTCCGACAGATAAGATCTAAACCAGGCCAGAACTTGTCCGTGTAGACCAATTTGGGTTTCCAATCTCTCCAAAAGAATGTGGTGATCGATGGTATCAAAAGCAGCACTAAGGTCTAGGAGCACGAGGACAGATGCAGAGCCTCGGTCTGACGCCATTTAAAGGTCATTTGCCACCTTCACAAGTACAGTCTCAGCGCTATGATGGGGTCTAAAACCAGACTGAAGCATTTCGTATACATTGTTTGTCTTCAGGAAGGCAGTGAGTTGCTGCGCAACAGCTTTTAATTTTTTTTGAGAGGAATGGAAGATTTGATATAGGCCGATAGTTTTTTATATTTTCTGGGTCAAGGTTTGGCTTTTTCAAGAGAGGCTTTATTACTGCCACTTTTAGTGAGTTTGGATAAAGAGCCGTGCACAGGGCCAAGCACAGGAAGCAGCTCTTTCAGTAGTTTAGTTGGAATAGGGTCCAGTATGCAGCTTGAAGGTTTAGAGGCCATGATTATTTTCATCATTGTGTCAAGAGATATAGTACTAAAACACTTGAGTGTCTCCCTTGATCCTAGGTCCTGGCAGAGTTGTGCAGACGCAAAATTCTTGCTTGAAAAATTGCTCTTTGCTAAGCAGCTATTTTTGTTTCTTTTGACCATTTTATTTTAAAACAATCACAGCAAGGTATTTCCTTGTTACCCAGAAATGATTTGATATTGAGACAAAAACGGCTGCATTGGACCTTTAATGAATGAGTTCCAACACATACTTTTTCCTGGGAGTGTCAGGAAGTTTCGGCGGTGAAGTGGAAAACAACTTAAAAACACGGCTGTCAATTTGTAAGCACATGTTGCCAGACTGTGGGTTCATGGGTTGGACAGTGTGTAACCTTTACTGAAGTTCCCAGTTAATCAAGCCTTTAATCTTGGAGCGCCTGCTCCCTTTACAAAATTCCAGCCACATAGTGCTCCCTGCAGTTATCGAATTGGGTGCACCTCCAATTAAAGTGACACAGACATACTCCATTACTATCAATGTGCCTTTGGGTTTTCCTGCTAGCACTCTCCTGCATCAGAACCAAATAATGTTTGACTTTTCGGCTTTGGAAACTTTTAATAGAGTTCATTCCACAATCAACCTCGGCAGGGAGCAAAGTGTACTCTGACTTTGTAGTATTGATCCTCTCATATGTTTACTGGCCCGAGGTCACAGGAATCCCTTTCCCCCTCCCAGAGGTCAATAATGTCAATACAGTAAATTAGGTATTTTTGCTGGAAAACATCCTGAGATGGCCCATTTCCATTTGACTAAACTTTATATGTGAAATAGTCAATTACGGCCACATGCCAACTTGTCACAAGTGCTGGTCTGAAAAGAGATTGCACAGAGACCTTGCTGTTGGAGATATATCTAAGGGGGGTAGAACGGAAGATAAACAAGCTACCTATTGTCAAGACCTCCACTTGCTCATTGGAGACAGAGGATTAGTGGCATTTAACCCTTTTCTTTCCATCGTAAATGGAGAGATAAAGAAGATACAACACCTCCACATACTTATTTATGTGTTGTCCGGGTATCACAGAAGACTGTTCTATTTGGATAAAATACCTTCTACTGACTTGCAATTACACTAAAACATAGTAATGGGTAGTATTATGACAAGCAAGGGAAAACGACTCACTGAGCTAAGTTTAATATAGCACATTTAAACCATGGTAAGAATATACAGATAATGGTTTTTAAGTGTGAATTAGGCGCTAAAGCCCAAATGTTAACATAAATCTGTAGATATTTGCTCCAGTCATTTCCTTGAGATTGTCTACTTGTGATAACAGGGCATGAACAAGCTAGAAGAGAGTGAAGAAGAAATTGACTAGTGCCACAATTCCTTTGAGAGCAAGAATTCACTGAAGCTGACATTTTTTTTGCTAATGCCATGCACGACATTGCTCCTGTTTAGGTCCGTGAAGTAAAAAGTAGCACAGTTTTGATAAATCGCTCCCCTCATTTTGTTCTGGTTGGAGTGGACACAAAGGACTGACCTCCAGTGCATATTGAAAAAGCTCACTGAGGGGCCAATGTAATCATTGGGCATGGTCGGGGGCAGAGAGAGGGGAGATGCTTCAGACTTGGCAGAAGCATAGCAAGCAGACAGAGCACCGACTGGGGCCACTGAGATGGAGTCCAGTGAGGGGCCTATTGCCAAATACCAGTGGGGAAATAAACAGACCTAAAATAGCCAGGAAATGTATTTTATTGGAGAACTAATCAGGGGGGGGGGGGGGGGCAGAGCACAATTTAGATTTAGATTGGATTCCTACTGACATCAGGGTTATCTATATGTCTCATACTGGGCGGTGTAATTTGATGTTTGATGTCCACGCTGCGGTCTGATGTATGTTCTGGTGCATGGGTTGTGACTGGTGCCTGTGTTTAACGGCCATGCGTTGTGACAAATGCTCAAGGAGCCCACATTTCAGAGGTCATTTTGTGTTTTGTTGTTGGGTTTTAGGTAAGCTACTGTGAAACTTTGTAACCACATTCTACATCACGATCAATGCTCAAATTCGAGTCTAATTGCATTATTATTTGAGAAGATAACTAATTTTGCCACAGCAGGCAATATGAAACATATGCTAGAGGATAAATATACATGATGAGATAAGTTGTTTCACATTTTATCTCATTTTAACCAAAGAAAAGGTAAGAATGTTGCATTTTTAATTATTAGTTACAACCTGCATACAAAACATTAGGATGAAAGTCTTTCTTTAAAGCTGGACCTAACTCCTGGCTTGAGCCTTGTGCCCCAGGACTCGGCTCTGGTCTGTGGCAGCACCTGACCCCAAATGTTTATGTACAGGCTGCCATTTTATCACACAGACACTTTATCGCTCCAAGTTATTGTTGAAAACGTTCTGAGGGGAGCATCAACTTTTTTGCTCCCTAGCAATTAAATCTTTGGGTCAAGCCAACTAACTTCAACATTTCAACCACTCATTAAACTAGATAGAGAATTTACTTTGGCTACACTACAGTAGCACAAACCTCCCCTTAGAGCACTTTTAAGCCCCAGTCCCTATCCATTTATATGACAATAAATAGGAGTGGGATAGAACATGAGGTAGTTCGTAAACAATGTAAATGCACATCTGTGAACCGTGTGTATTGATCTTGTTTATATTTGAATGTTGGCTCATACCCTTCACTTGTCTGTTTCGCCTCCACGATCAGGTATAAAGAAAGTGTTTTATTGAATTCAGTATCTGGTGTGCTGACTAGCAATATCTGAACCCAATTTGGCCTGTAATAACATTGGCAAGCAAACAGCATTCATGTCAGGTTTCAGCCAACGTGGTGTGGTGGACTGTAGCCTCTGAGATGCTCTGTTCTTTTGGATGTTAGCTAAAAGTGGTTTGAATGGCTATGGCATAAAGTAATTGATACGATATAATAGGGAATCCATAGAAAGTGACTTAAAACGATCCATAAGAGTGCACGCAAGGGAACTTAGCTAAAGTGCTAACATATGACTTCTTGTCTTTCCTACTGTATATCAACCTTAAAGGTTTTTCTTTTTTGTTTACCCGGGTTTTGGCACAATTTAGAAGTCACATGTTTTCACAGCCTTTCCTACTAATCTCAACATGTTCATCATTTTGGTTGGGTGTTGGTTCTGACGTTGAAAGTACTTAGAATATCCTGTTATGTGGAGATCAAGAGGGATACTTTTTTAATGTATCCCATTCTAATCTAATTTAAGTTTCAGCCAAGGCAGCTCAATGCCAAATACCATCAAATCCAGCCTTTGATGCCAGAACCAAAGACATTAAACATACGGGAATGTGGTAGTGGGATGCAAGTGCCAGGTGTATACCACAGTATAATTAGGTCTGAATTAAATTAAAGCAACATATAAACAGTGTCACTTACTTATCAGGTTAACATTTATAAAAGGCATAGGTATGTTCAGGTTTGGGTTATACTAGCCGGCACAGTCTCGCAACCATTTTGGACTTCCCTTAAACACCATTAGTTTATGTTCAGGTGTAAATCAGGATTTTCTTTTACAGGATTTTTATCCACATCAAACGATTTCCCATAAGAAATTGGATTTCCCTTAATAGACACAAAGTCCATGAGGTACATATGTTCGAAGGTGTTAAAGATTCTGACCAATTTCAACTGTGTAATGACGTCATTTGAGAGGGAGGTGATTTCCATGCAGGGATCAAGTCTTCAGTAGCATGACTCATTGGCTTACTCTGCCATTGCAACTTACCCTGGCCACTCATTTTTTTAAAGGTATTTAAATATGTATGAACTGTATGTAGGAGTTTTGCATGTATTGCGCACCATCTATTCTATTGCGTATGGCAACGCTGATGAGAAACATCCACTTGTATCTCCTGTTAGCACACTATTCAACCTTGACATTGCCTCTACTCTAGATAACTGTGCGTCGCTTGGTGACGGTAGCAAACAACCTATTGTATCCCGCCAATAAAAGCAATCAAATGGAGTATATAATTGTGAAGTCAAGGGTTAATTGCCAGCATAACTATGATACCGGAATAATTAAGAGAGTGCTTTTTTCTTAGGGATTGGCACACAATTATACACCTCATCACAGTGGCAAACAGAGACATTCAACAGACGATAATAACAATAACGACAGAGGAAATGAAACATGGCTACAAGGGATAAAATACAGTACTAATGGAGTACTGCTGCAAGCCTGTATCCAAGAGGGTTGCCATGTCTGCAAAGTCAATTTGCATGCCTATTATGTCCGGTAATTATTTTTAGGTTAACATTCAAATATGTACAGGGTTCTTCCAGTCTTCACACCTAAATTAAATATTTTTCTGCCTCCTAATAACTGATGAGATCCATCTAGAAACAGAGACACCTAGCACTGTCAAACAGAGTTGTGAGATTCCTATCCATTTTGATTACCATGCTAGCTTGTTTGCATTTGTTTGCAGGTCATAAATGCCACAGTGGATTTTGTGGTGTTTAAATCAATGTAAGTCAAATGATTCATCATTGCAAACTGGCAACCCAACGCTGCTTTATGTTGAGCTCCATTCTCGGAGTGATCCACCAAATATCCCTAATAGCAACATGTCTAACCAGATACTACCCTCTCATTCTCAACCAGCTACACTGTACATAATATGGGCTTGTGTTGGGAACGTTTCTCTTAACGCAGGCGTATGTAATTTAGTCAAGAGGCCCCAAGTCATCACAGAGTGCAGTGCTATTTAGCAGCACCTAAAGTATTCTGGCTTGTAATTCAATGTGTGATGTACAATAACACAGATAGTGGTAATCTATAGGAGGAAATGTTATATACTTCATTTTTGTATTATTAAAGGTGGAGATAAATGAAATATTCATAAGATGATATGCTGCTTTAATATTCCAAGAAATTATCTTTATATTAGGGAACAGGTTTTTATGTGAAGTAGGCTGGGGCCGCTGATTATACACTGCTCAAAAAAATAAAGGGAACACTAAAATAACACATCCTAGATCTGAATGAATGAAATAATCTTATTAAATACTTTTTTCTTTACATAGTTGAATGTGCTGACAACAAAACCGGTCATGCTGGAGGATGTTGCAGGCAGCAGAACGTTCTCCACGGCGTCTCCAGACTCTGTCACGTCTGTGACATGTGCTCAGTGTGAACCTGCTTTCATCTGTGAAGAGCACAGGGCGCCAGTGGCGAATTTGCCAATCTTGGTGTTCTCCGGCAAATGCCAAACGTCCTGCACAGTGTTGGGCTGTAAGCACAACCCCCACCTGTGGACGTCAGGCCCTCATACCACCCTCATGGAGTCTGTTTCTGACCGTTTGAGCAGACACATGCACATTTGTGGCCTGCTGGAGGTCATTTTGCAGGGCTCTGGCAGTGCTCCGCCTGCTCCTCCTTGCTCAAAGAAGGAGGTAGCGGTCCTGCTGCTGGGTTGTTGCCCTCCTATGGGCTCCTCCACGTCTCCTGATGTACTGGCCTGTCTCCTGGTAGCGCCTCCATGCTCTGGACACTACGCTGACAGACACAGCAAACCTTCTTGCCACAGCTCGCATTGATGTGCCATCCTGGATGAGCTGCACTACCTGAGCCACTTGTGTGGGTTAGAGTGAAAGCACCGCCAGCATTCAAAAGTGACCAAAACATCAGCCAGGAAGCATAGAAACTGAGAAGTGGTCTGTGGTCCCCACCTGCAGAACCACTCCTTTATTGGGGGTGTCTTGCTAATTGCCTATAATTTCCACCTGTTGTCTATTCCATTTGCACAACAGCATGTGAAATTTATTGTCAATCAGTGTTGCTTCCTAAGTGGACAGTTTGATTTCACAGAAGTGTGATTGACTTGGAGTTACATTGTGTTGTTTAAGTGTTCCCTTAATTTATTTGAGCAGTGTATTTCATTGTTTGATCACTAGCTGGGAATATTATAAGACCCAGAAAGTGCCCCCCTTTAGGGAAACATTTAGGACCCATTTCTTGGGCCAATGGTCTTTGGCCTGACACTTCTCAACAAGTTGATGATAGTTTGAATAGTACTCTCAAATCACAAAGTAAAAGTTTTTATCTTACTTTGTCTTTGACTGGTACAGTACGTAGCGCCTGCCAGCTTTAAATATTACAAAGGGAGAATGGAGAGCAATAATAAATATATAAAAGCAATAATAAATATTGATGTATTTACTTTCAATGTATTCACCTAAGGCAATAATAACCCTGTTTACAAAGAAATTTGAATAAATTAGACCCCCCCCCACACACACACACAAACACACAAACACACACACACACACCACAGAATCCCTGAAGTACTGTAAAATACTTGTTTAACACCAAAGTGGCTCTGTTGTCTTGTTGTGTTTACGTAAGAGTATTCAAAATAGTTAATTGCACTTAAGTTAAAAACAAACACTGTGCCATTACACAACTATCAGGAGATCTCCAACACTCTTAGAACAGCTCTAAAAAATATATCTGATGTGAAAAGATCTGATGTAATTGGTCAAAAGACAAATTGGTGGAAAAAATATCAGAATTGGGCAGGCTGTCTAAATGCAGCCATAGACCCGATCCTATTTTGGATGATGATACCGTTATTGTAGCATTGGAAGGGACAGACAGTAATCCTTCTCACACCCCTCCTGGTCAGATGAAGATCAAGCGAGGGGGACCCGCTGTGCCTCTAACAAGATGCCATTCTCCGAGATCACCAAAGGTCACCGAGGTGCCCAGAGTTCATGTGTACTTTTAAGGGACGTGAAACTATACTCAGGATCCTCAACAGCTTTCTAATTGGATTAGAGCTGAAAGCAGAGGCCCTCCTTTGACTCTTTTCATTTCCCGCATTTGTCTGACTCAGTGACGAATGGAGCTTAAGGGCAACGCCGCTCCGAGGTTTCGAGGAGCCAACCTACCCGCGGATTAGGTGATGTGTCTCGACCAATTAAAGACCAGGCCACGCGTCATGCTGATTTGAGGGGGAAATTGAGACCTCTCCTGACATCTGTCAAATTTCACCCTCGTTAGTCCACAACTGCTTGTTTGAGGGTTTGAGAGGGACAAACGCCTCTTTTCTCTCTTATTTCTCATTCTCTTCTTCTTCCAAGGTAATCTGAGCTGCCATACCTTGACCCCGCCTCCTACGCCTCTTCCATAGAGAGCTAATCAGACTCACCTGGAGGTTCCCAGCCGCTAGAGCGCCTAGTCAGCAACAGATGATCCTGGTTGATCCCATGGGCAAACAGGGGGGCCTCACCCGTCTGACACCCACCAGGCCCCTGACTCAGGATCAGGGATGGAGCAGTGGCATGTATTCATGGTAGGCAAGGGAAACCATGCTTCCCCAAAAGATTGACCAAGAAAAAAAGAACAAAAAAGTTTAAAACAATGTATCTTTCGTCTGTTGTGTTTCATAATTGTTCTTCAATTCACAAAAGGCTGAATATATCTCACTGGAGAAAACACGAGAGGGAGCGAAACAGCGCCCCTCTGTCTCTGTATGTGTAGGCCATTTATCTGACGCTGTCTGGTCAAAAAGAGTATGACATTGTTGCCGCCCGTAACATTGATAAAAAGGGAAGCCAGCAAGCATTTGGCCTCCCTGATAAAAAAAAGTATAAAATAATATTCAATCAGCATTGAGTTAAACTGAGTGAGCTCAACTGTGAATGGTCCTGGCGCACCAAAAAAAAGTGTCAGGTGAAGCCAGTTTGGATTTGGCTTCACTCCAATCACATCACATCGAGAGCAATACGTAATTTATAGAAACAACTTGAATTGTTACATCTCGTTGTGCTGTTGTCCTCCGGTTCCGATCCAACCATAAATTCATACTATGTGCCCCTGGCCTGAGTGTATGGAAGTTCAATATGTAGATACTGTACATATAGAAGGCTAACGTTTACTAGCTAACGTTGCCGATGAAAGGAAGTTAGGCTAGTGAGCAAGCATTTCAGCCAGGTAGCCTTGGACAACAAAAAATAAAAGTGTGAACTGTATGACAGTCATAGAACATTTTTGGAAACATGAAAGAGGAGGATGGCATTGGCGTTTCTCTACAAGTAGGGGGAGTCAACATATTTGTTCTACTTGCACGAACGCACGCACACACACAGAGAAATCAGGACCATCGACAACCACATCATATTTAGCTTACATTGATTGGACTAAATTGTTTTTTGGTGTCTTTTAGTTGTAACTGTATTTGACTAATCATAGGTGATTTGTTGATGTTGACATTTTAAAGTTGAAATGGTGATGGAATAGTGGAGGCAGCTCCTGTTTTCTTTGCAACTTGTGGTACTTGTGCAACTTCTAATTCAGAAAAATGTATTTGCTTGACCATGCTGTATGTCATGTAACTGTTTGTTAAATGCAATGTGCTTTGTCGACTTCACCGGACAGAGGTTGCTCTCCGGTTTTGTGATGAAACAAAGGTGTGGTTGAATTTATTCTGCCACTGTGTCTTCTTATTGTCTCGGCCTTAGGCCTATATGTCACAGAGGCAAGGCATATGAACTAACAGGTCATAGCGCAAACAATGCAATTATCACACCACATACAGTTGAAGTCAGAAGTTTACATACACCTTAGCCAAATACATTTAAACTCAGTTTTTCACAATTCCTGACATTTAATCCTAGAAAAAATTCCCTGTTTTAGGTCAGTTAGGATCACCACTTTACTTTAAGAATGTGACATGTCAAAATAATAGTAGAGAGAATTATTTATTTCAGCTTATATTTCTTTCATCACATTCCCAGTGGGTCAGATGTTTACATACACTCAATTAGTATTTGGTAATATTGCCTTTAAATTGTTTAACTTGGGTCAAACATTTCGGGTAGCCTTCCACAAGCTTCCGACAATAAGTTGGGTGAATTTTGGCCCATTCCTCCTGACAGGTTTGTAGGTCTCCTTGCTCGCACATGCTTTTTCAGTTCTGCCCACAAATTGTCTATAGGATTGAGGTCAGGGCTTTGTGATGGCCACTCCAATACCTTGACTTTGTTGTCCTTAAGCCATTTTGCCACAACTTTGGAAGTATGCTTGGGGTCATTGTCCATTTGGAAAACCCATTTGCAACCAAGCTTTAACATCCTGACTGATGTCTTGAGATGTTGTTTCAATATATCTACATAATTTTCCTACCTCATGATGTCATCTATTTTGTGAAGTGCACCAGTCCCTCCTGCAGCAAAGCACCCCCACAACATGATGTTGCCACCCACGTGATTCATGGTTGGGATGGTGTTCTTCAGCTTGCAAGCGTTCCCCTTTTTCCTCCAAGATAACGATAGTCAGTTCTATTTACGTATCATCAGACCAGAGGACATTTCTCCAAAAAGTAAGGTCTTTGTCCCCATGTGCAGTTGCAAACCGTAGTCCGGCTTTTTTACGACGGTTTTGGAGCAGTGGCTTCTTCCTTGCTGAGCGGCCTTTCAGGTTATGTCGATATAGGACTCGTTTTACTGTGGATGTAGATACTTTTGTACCTGTTCCCTCCAGCATCTTCACAAGGTCCTTTGCTGTTGTTCTGGGATTGATTTGCACTTTTCGCACCAAAGTAGGTTAATCACTGGGAGACAGAACGCGTCTCCTTCCTGAGCGGTATGACGGCTGCATGGTCCCATGGTGTTTATACTTGCGTACTATTGTTTGTACAGATGAACGTGGTACCTTCAGGCATTTGGAAATTGCTCCCAAGGATGAACCAGACTTGTGGAGGTCTACAATTTTTTTCTGCGGTCTTGGCTGATTTCTTTTGATTTAACTATGATGTCAAGCAAAGAGGCACTGAGTTTTAAGGTAGGCCTTGAAATACATCCACACGTACACCTCCAATTGACTCAAATTATGTCAATTAGCCTATCAGAAGCTTCTAAAGCCATGACATCATTTTCTGGAATTTCCCTCTGGGCAGGTGCCTAGGAGCCTTATATGGCAGGCCAAAACCTTAGCCATTTTCCAAGCAAGCATATATGTCACATAAACCCAAACCACAGCTAAATGCAGCACTAACCTTTGATGATCTTCATCAGATGACACTCCTAGGACATTATGTTATACAATACATGCATGTTTTGTTCAATCAAGTTCATATTTATATCAAAAAACAGCTTTTTACATTAGCATGTGATGTTCAGAACTAGCATACCCACCAAAAACTTCCGGTGAATTTACTAAATTACTCATGATAAATGTTGACAAAATACATAACAATTCTTTTAAGAATTATAGATACAGAACTCCTTTATGCAATCGCTACGTCTGATTATAAAATAGCTTTTCGGCGAAAGCACATTTTGCACTATTCTGAGTACATAGCTCGGCCATCACAGGCTAGCTAATTTGACACCCACCAAGTTTGGGACAACCTAAACTCAGAATTACTATTAGAAAAATTGGATTACCTTTGCTGTTCTTCGTCAGAATGCACTTCCAGGACTTCTACTTCAACAACAAATGTTGTTTGGTTCCAAATAATCCATAGTTATACCCAAATACCTCCGTTTTGTTCGTGCGTTCAGGTCACTATCCGAAGGGTGACGCGCGAGCGCATTTCGTTACAAAAAAATTCAAAATATTCCATTACCGTACTTCGAAGCATGTCAAACGCTGTTTAAAATAAAGTTTTATGCTATTTTTCTCGTAAAATAGCGATAATATTCCAACCGGGCAACATTGTATTCATTCAAAGGCTGAAAGAAAAAAATGGAGGCTGACCACTCACAAACAGAGCTGCTGTACTTTGCCCAGAGACAGCAGACACCCCATTCCACTTTCTGGTGGCTTTAGAGAGCCAATGGAAGCCTTAGAAAGTGTCACGTTACAGCACAGATGCCGTAATGTTGATAGAGATGCAACAGAAGGCAACAAATTGTCAGACAGGGCAATTCCTGTATGGAATCTTCTCAGGTTTTGGCCTGCCATATGAGTGCTGTCATACTCAGACACCATTCAAACCGTTTTAGAATCTTTAGAGTGTTTTCTATCCAAATCTACTAATTATATGCATATTCTAGTTTCTGGGCAGGAGTTGTAACCAGATTAAATCGCATACGTTTTTTATCCGGCCGTGAAAATACTGCCCCCTATCCCAAAGGAGTTAAACTGAGCCGTTGTAAATCAGTTTTTGCTCTCCTGCGCCTGACTTCTCTGCCGCCAGTATGCAACCCCTACACCTAGTGAGACATACATGGAGGAGGCTTAATCAACCTAGATGTCTTGATTACTTCCTAGTCTCATTCTTGCTGGCATCAAAAGTATAAAAAAAAATACTAATTGGAGACCAAATGCAATCGGACGACCATCTAATTGGCCTCCATATAACTCTTATAGAATTTCCACGTGGACGAGGATATTGGATATTTAATGAAAGCCTATTGGATGACAATTTGTTCTTAACTAGGACAAATTCATAATTCATTATTTACTTTTTTTTGCACATCATAGGTACAGCCCATCCACTTATTGTATGGGACACTTTTAAATGTACTTTTAGAGGCCATTCAATACAATAGTCATCATTAAAACAAAAGCAGTTTAGGTCATAAGAGAAGACTAATAAAGGAAGTAGGGGATTTAACAGCACAGGTGGATGGTAATGAAAATTGTACTAGAGACAAAATAGGTTAGAGGAAAAACGAAAAGAAATGGAGGTACTTATTAAAAAATGATCTAATGTAATGTGTTACAAAAATAAACGAATTGGATGGAAAATGGTGAAAAATGCACAACATTTTTCTTGAATCTTCAACACAGAAATTCTACCAAATAGAATTTACAGAAACTCATTACAAATGGAGTTATCCATGATTCACCAAATTATATTTTAAAAGAGGTGCAAAATATTTTAAGCATTTGTTTTCTTTTCAGTCTCCTCCATTTCCACTGAATGATGTTAAATGTAATGATTTATTTCCTAATAATAATAATAATAATGTACAATTAAAAATGTACAGAAAGACACAAAGGCCAAATTACAGAAGAGGAACTTCTTGAGGAAATAAAATATTATCAGTCTGGAAAACACCAGGGCTTGATGATATACCAGTAGTGGAATATCAGACCATTTTTTATGTTATCAAAGATCCATTATTAGCATGTTTTAATTACTCCTATACAAATGGTAGACTTTCAGGTACTCAACAATAAGGTCTGATTTCATTACTACTAAAACAGGACCGAGGTGGTAAGTATAAAGATCCAGTCCATTTAAAAACTGGAGGCTTCTAACACTTCAATGTTACACTGAGAGATCTTGGCAAAATGCATAGAATAAAAAAGGTTTTACAAGATATTGTTCATCCTGATCAAACAGATTTTTACATGGACGATAGATTGGAGATAATACTTGAAACAATTGAACATTTTGAAACATCGAAGATACCTGTCACATCCTGACCAGTATTAGGGATTATTTGTAATTGTAGTTTGGTCAGGACGTGGCAGAGGGTATTTGTTTTATGTGGTTCGGGGTGGTTGGTTGTTAATTAGGGTGTTTGGTTTGTTAGTTCTGGGTTTTGGGTATGTTCTAGGTTTGTATTTCTACGTTCTGTTTAGTTTTCTATGTTTAGGTTTGGGTGTTGGACTCTCAATTGGATGCAGGTGTTTCTAGTTGCCTCTGATTGAGAGTCCTATATATAGGACTCTCAATCAGTTTCAGGTGTCTCCGGAAGGTTGTGATTGACTCCGCTGTCCTGGCGTCATGAGGGAGCTTGTTCCACCATTGGGGTGCCAGAGCAGGAACTGTGCTTCCGCAGAGGTAGGGAGGCGAGCAGGCCAGAGGTGGATGAACACAGTGCCCTTCTTTGGGTGTAGGGACTGATCAGAGCCTGAAGGTACGGAGGTGCCGTTCTCCTCACAGCTCCGTAGGCAAGCACCATGGTCTTGTAGCAGATGCGAGCTTCAACTGGAAGCCAGTGGAGTGTGCGGAGGAGCGGGGTGACGTGAGAGAACTTGGGAAGGTTGAACACCAGACAGGCTGCGGCGTTCTGGATGAGTTGTAGGGGTTTAATGGCACAGGCAGGGAGCCCCGCCAGCAGCGAGTTGCAGTAATCCAGACGGGAGATGACAAGTGCCTGGATTAGGACCTGCGCCGCTTCTAGTGTAAGGCAGGGTCGTACTCTGCGAATGTTGTAGAGCATGAACCTACAGGATCGGGTCACCGCCTTTATGTTAGCGGAGAACGACAGGGTGTTGTCCAGGATCACGCCAAGGCTCTTAGCACTCTGGGAGGAGGACACAATGGAGTTGTCAACCGTGATGGCGAGATCATGGAACGGGCAGTCCTTCCCTGGGAGGAAGAGCAGCTCCGTCTTGCCGAGGTTCAGCTTGAGGTGGTGATCCGTCATCCACACTGATATGTCTGCCAGACATGCAGAGATGTGATTCACCACCTGGTTATCAGAAGGGGGAAAGGAGAAGATTAATTGTGTGTCGTCTGCATAGCAATGATAGGAGAGACCATGTGAGGATATGACAGAGCCAAGTGACTTGGTGTATAGCGAGAATAGGAGAGGGCCTAGAACTGAGCCCTGGGGGACACCAGTGGTGAGAGCACGTGGTGCGGAGACGGATTCTCGCCACACCACCTGGTAGGAGCGACCTGTCAGGTAGGACGCAATCCAAGAGTGAGCCGTGCCGGTGATGCCCAACTCGGAGAGGGTGGAGAGGAGGATCTGATGGTTCACAGTATCAAAGGCAGCAGATAGGTCTAGAAGGATGAGAGCAGAGGAGAGAGAGTTACCTTTAGCAGTGCGGAGAGCCTCCGTGACACAGAGAAGAGCAGTCTCAGTTGAATGACCAGTCTTGAAACCAGACTGATTTGGATCAAGAAGGTCATTCTGAGAGAGATAGCAAGAGAGCTGGCCAAGGACAGCACGCTCAAGAGTTTGAGAGGAAAGAAAGAAGGGATACTGGTCTATAGTTGTTGACATCAGAGGGATCGAGTGTAGGTTTTTTGAGAAGGGGTGCAACTCTTGCTCTCTTGAAGACGGAAGGGACGTAGCCAGCGGTCAAGGATGAGTTGATGAGCGAGGTGAGGTAGGGGAGAAGGTCTCCGGAAATGGTCTGGAGAAGAGAGGAGGGGATAGGGTCAAGCGGGAAGGTTGTTGGGCGGCCGGCCGTCGCAAGTCGCAAGATTTCATCTGGAGAGAGAGGGGAGAGAGAGGTCAAAGCATATGGTAGGGCAACGTGAGCAGGACCAGCGTTGTCGTTTGACTTAACAAACGAGGATCGAATGTCGTCAACCTTCTTTTCAAAATGGTTGACAAAGTCATCCGCAGAGAAGGAGGGAGTGGAGGAGGATTCAGGAGGGAGGAGAAGGTGGCAAAGAGCTTCCTAGGGTTAGAGGCAGATGCTTGGAATTTAGAGTGGTAGAAAGTGGCTTTAGCAGCAGGAACAGAGGAAGAAAATGTAGAGAGGAGGGAGAGAAAAGATGCCAGGTCCGCAGGGAGGCTAGTTTTCCTCCATTTCCACTCGGCTGCCCGGAGCCCTGATGACTAGTTTATTCTTAAATCCACAATCTGGATCTTTGCACAGTCTCATTTAAGATCTTGTTCACTATTCTAGCCTCTCTGGATTAAAACCTAATTATGAAAAGTGTACCATATTACATATTGGATCGTTAAAAAATACAGTGTTTAAACTACCTTGTAGTTTACCAATAAAATGTGCGGATGGTGAAGTAGACATACTTGGTATTCACATCTCAAAAAATATAAATGAACTTACCACAGCTCATTTCAATAGAAAGTTAGCAAAAATAGATAAGATTCTGCAACCATGGAGAGGTAAATACTTGTCTATTTATGGAAAAATCACATTGATTAATTCTTTGGTCCGATCACAGTTTACTTACTTAGTAATGGCACTGCCTGCTCCAGATGACTCGTTTTTGAAATCATATGAGCAAAAAATATTTCATTTTATTTGGAATGCTAAGCCAGACAAAATTAAACGTGCCTATTTATATAATGAATTTTAGTTTGTGGGGATAAAATTATTAAATATTAAAGCTTTAAATCTCTCACTAAAAGATTCACTCATACAAGTTAGACTTAAACGCAAAATGGTTCTCCAGTAGATTATTAAGAAAGGCTCATCCTTTGTTCAAAAACAGCCTTTTTGCCTTTATACAGATTACAACTTCTCATTTCTGACTAATTGAACATTTTATTTTGTCTAAGTATCACCCTTTCTTAGACAAGCCATACAAGCTGGTTCCAATTTCAGTTTTATCATCCAGAAAAGAAACAACAAATATTACAACAAAAGTTATGGTTAATCGGGATCGGTGTCCCTTCCACGGGACGGTTGAGATAATGTAGGCTAATGCGATTAGCATGAGGTTGTAAGTAACAAGACAATTTCCCAGGACATACATTTAACTTTTTTTTTTTTTTTTTATATATTTTAGTCATTTAGCAGACGCTCTTATCCAGAGCGACTTACAGTAGTGAATACATACATTTCATTTCATGCATTTTTTTTTGTACATAGACATATCTGATATTGGCAGAAAGCTTAAATTCTTGTTAATCTAACTGCACTGTCCAATTTAGAGTAGCTATTACAGTGAAAGAATACCATGCTATTGTTTGAGGAGAGTGCACAATTTTGAACATAAGTTATTAGTAAACAAATTAGGCATATTTGGGAGTCTTGATACAAAATGTTTAACAGAAATGCAATGGTTCATTGGCTCAGTCTAAAGCTTTGCACATACAATGCTGCCATCTAGTGGGCAAAATGTATATTGCACCTGGGCTGGAATAATACATTATGGCCTTTCTCTTGCATTTCAAAGATGATGGTACAAAACAATACAAAAGAACAGTTGGTTTTTCTTTGTATTATCTTTTACCAGATCTATAATGTTATATTCTCCTACATTCCTTTCACATTTCCACCAACTTCAAAGTGTTTCCTTTCAAATGGTACCAAGAATATGCGTATCCTTGCTTCAGGGCCTAAGCTACAGGCAGTTAGATTTGAGTATGTCATTTCAGGCGGAAATTGAAAAAAAGCGGCGGATCCTTAAACTCAAATATACTGATTAATAAAAAAACATTAGTTGTGGAAAAAAATGTTATTGTATTCTATTTATTAATGATATCATGAATAGGAACAGAGGAGGTTATGTCACATATGCAGCTATTGCAAATATATGGGAATATCTGCTCAATCCAAATTTACAACCAACTGATTGCAGCACTACCACAAAAATGGAGGAGGCAAGTGGAAAAGGGAGAAGGTAGGGAACTTATTTGCCTGCCATATATTAAAGATGCAAATTGGCTGAAAGGAACTGGCATAAATTGAAAAATATACCAGTTTCATTTGAGGACAAAAATGTTGACAGCTGCACCATACAGGTTGCAAAATAAATGGGAAGAGATTTTGATGTACCAATTCCATGGCACATGGTTTATGAATTGGTACAAAATACTAGACCTGATTCAACAATTAGAGTTTTTCGATTTAAATGATTACATAAAGTAATCTGCCACCAGCAGAATGCTATATCTATGGGGCATACAACAATCTCAGCTCTGTAGATTTTGCTGCGAAGAGACAGAATCAATAGATCATTTATTCTGGTATTGCCCCTACGTAGCATGTTTCTTGTACAGGTTCAGGAATGGTTAAAAAATCACAACATGCACTTAAAATGAACCTTACGAACAGCAGTGTGGGGCGATTTGGAAAACCATAGTCAGTCAATAAATAGTATAATAATACTCGTAGGAAAGGTTTTCATCTTTAGCTCACAATCTGTGAATACTATACGATTTTAGAAAGGTAAAAACATTATGTAATAAATCACAGCACAATTGAAAAATATATGGCACATGGAAACCAAACGAGGGTGGTCTATGGTGATAGGAGGGATGGCCTGAGAGTGGCTGAGGGTTGGGATTAAAGAGTTTATGTTTGGTCATGTATTATTGTTATGTGACTGCTTTATACAAAAGTACCAAGTACCAAAATGTGTATGCAAAATGTTTATGTAAATGTATGTATATGTAGCAGAAAAGCTTTAAAAAAAAAAAAAAATCCTCTGAAGAGGGGGGATAGTGTTAAAAAATAAAACAAAATAAAACACCTGCTCTTTCCATGACATATACTGACCAGGTGAATCCAGGTAAAAGCTATGATCCCTTATTGATGTCACTTGTTAAATCTACTTCAATCAGTGTAGCTACAGAGGAGACAGGTTAAAGAAGGATTTATAATCCTTGAGACAATTGAGACATGGATTGTGCATGTGTGCCATTCTGAGGGTGAATGGGCAAGACAAAATATTTAAGTGCCTTTGAATGGGTTATGGTAGTAAGTGCTGGGCGAACTGCAACGCTTCTGGGTTTTTCACGCTCAACAGTTGCCTGTGTGTATCAATAATGGCCCACCACCCAAAGGATATCCATTGGGGGTTGTAGGAAGCATTAGAGTGAACATGGGCCAGCATCCCTGTGGAACACTTTCGACACCTTGTAGAGTCCATGCCCTGACGAATTGAGGATGTTCTGAGGGCAAAAAGGGGTGCAACTCAATATTAGGAAGGTGTTCCTAATGGTTCGTACACTCAGTGTATACTGTACATAAAACACAGGAAAACACCTTTTTGACTGCAGTGGGCATTTAAAGCATCTCCCAGTGCCCTTAATGCCGGGCGTACACTACATGACTTTCGAAATCCTAACATCGCTGAGCCCCTCACATTAAACCTCCCTCTTTCCTGCAGTTTTTTTGATGGGGTTTGTTGCAACTGAATATTAGGAAGGTGTTCCTGATGTTTGGTATACTCAGTGTATAATGACTCCATAGTATGGCCTCAAAGTTAACCGATTGGTCCTCTTCTACAGTATACAATATGCTATATCGTATACACCTTAAGGATGCAACACTAGCCTTTGCCTTGGAGAGACCAAAGGCAATCAGTGGCTTTTGCAGAAAACATCAAATACTCTCCATATGCTGAATGCAATGAAAGAGAGTTGGTGCGAAGACCATGCTGGAAACATCTCCAATTAGAACTGAAGAGAGGAGGCGAGAGAGAGAGAGAGAGAGAGAGAGAGACGAGAAAGAAGCAAGAAAAAAAGAGTAAGAGCTTCAGACTGTTGTTTTATCATGGTGCCATCTTAGTTAGACCTGGCCTTCTCTAATGAGATGAGATGGCCCTGTAATTAGCACGGCAGTGGGGAGAGTCAACTGTGGAGAGGTGATCAGAAATGTCTTCACCCAATGTGCTGTTGGACTTTAGGAGTCATTAACTAATAACAAACAAATTATTTACGGGAACCCGAGAGATTCTGCGGTCTCTAGCTGTTTTTTTGTTAATGAGCAGCAGAGTATGGAAGTGATCATCAGATGCTGTAACAATGTACAGTATAAGGTGATGTCATGTATACTCCCTCTCTGGCCTCGAGGTCATCAGGCTGCTGATTATTCCCACACACCTGTCACCATCATCAAGTGCAAAAGCACCTCATGACACTCACCTGGACTCCATCACCTCCTTGATTATCTTCCCTATATCTGTCACTCCCCTTGGTTCCTTCCTCAGGTGTTATTGACTCTGTTTTCATGTTGGTGCATTGTTTGTGTTTCGTGTTTATTGTTTTGTTTATTTATTAAAACACTCACACCCTGTACTTGCTTCCCGACTCTCAGCGCATTCATTACAGGTGGATGATATTGATTTGGAGGCATGGATTCAATCGAAACCCACGTGTTAATTTAAGTCAAAAGCACACAAATGAAGTGTCTTAAATTCTCTTGGAATAAAACGTTTGATATGGGTGGGGAAATTAGGTGCGTTTGTGATCGGTCCATTCAAAGCTAATTTAGATGCAGCAGCACATTGAAGCACGTCGTAGTTAATTTGACCCATTGAGAAAGTGCATGTGTCGCTGAAACAGAGTGTAAGCCATTCCAATAACTCAATTTTTCCTACAGAATTTCTAACAGATTCCGCAATGGTTGAGCTATCAGGGCAGAAAGGGTGGATGTAGGGTGGATGTAGCTGGCGCTCTTAATAATGTTCTGACATGAAGTCATACACATTTAACCAGGTAATATCAATGGATTAAATAATGATCCATATCGACTTAAGACAAACTATTCATCTCTCGCTTCCCTTTGCCCCTTTTCTCTGTCATATTCCTTGGACTCAGGTTATAACAGATTGACCTTCCTTCAAAATAAAATTAATTGTTTCTGGTACTCATTATATTTGTCGTGGAAAATCTGCTATGCTGGTGAAATGTTTACACAAGTGTCAGCGTTTTCCTTTATTGGCAAGCACCTAAATGCATGCATTTTTTATTCTGGAAAGGTTTAATATTATGTGTAATACCCTGTTAACCAGTGATAAAGTGAATTTCATTTCAGCAATATCTAGGAGATGTAATCAACTTGCAATTTTTGCTAAGTGCACAAAACGATCATTTTTGTTAACTTTGCATATTTGCTCGGGAAATATTGTCCCACAAGAGTATATTAATGTAAGGGCCCCTAATACGTCTTCCCATCAGACCTTCAAGATCCTTGTCACCACTATCTCCCCTAATCTGTTTAATACTGTTGATGTCCACCCAAATTGCAGATGCGCTGGAGAATGACTAATGTCCTTCTCATAATTTAGGTGGACATTCAAATAGCGCACCCATCCTCAAATCAAATTAAATGTTACTGGTCGCATATACATGTTTAGCAGATGTTATTGCAGGTGTAGCGCAATGCTTGTGTTCCTAGCTCCAACAGCTCCCTTTCGTCACCACATGACCAATCACCCAATCCCATCTACCTAGGTCTGCCATAGTAAAGAGAAGACAATAAAAATGTGCCATGTTCACACAGATGATCCCTATGGGTGAGCTAATTGACCCCCAGCGGTGAGAGAAAGAGATTGTTCCGAGCTGGAGGTTGTTATGACTCACCTATGCCACATTTCCAATGAGGATTTACCCCAGTGTTTTTTCCCAAAAGGCTCAGACTTTTTAGTTTGCATCTACGCGGGAAAGCCCCCGTGTCTCCCTGAGCCATGGCTCCAGCAGTCCTGCTCTGATTTGGAGCCAAGGCAAGGCCCTGGGTACTTTTCAGCTGGTATTTACATAACAATGGCAAACTGTGAACTTTCACACCTTCTAACAAAGTGGTCTTTAGTGTCACACTCCTGATGGAAAACAAAATAACTAATGTAAAATATACTGTATCTGTATAAGCTGGAAGTAAAAGCCTAACTATTGCTGTCCATTAGTGTCATGGCTGTCGTATAGATGAGACCAAGGCGCAGCGGGTACGTGAATACTCATACTTATTTATTAAAGTGAACATGAAAAAACAATAAACAAAGAACGACAGGAACAGTTTAGCAGGCTAACTAAAAGCAGTGCTAAAACAACTACCCACAAACAAACAAGTGAAACAAGCTCTTTAAATATGACTCTCAATCAGGAACAACGATGAACAGCTGTTCCTGATCGAGAGCCACACAGACCACAGAGAAATATAACCACTAGAAAAACCCTAGAATACAAAAACCAGAACATACACCAAAACCCCGGAACACATAAATAAAACACCCCTCTACAATACACATAACCCCCGAACCACATAAAACAAATAACCTCTGCCACGGCCTGACCAAACTACAATAACTAATACTCCCTCTACTGGTCAGAACGTGACATTACCCCCCCCCCTAAAGGTGCAGACCCCGTATGCACCTAAACAAAAAATAAATAAATAAATAAACCCCTAACGGAAGGGAGGGAAGGGAGGGTGGCTGCCGTCAACGACGGCTCCTGTGCTACACCCCTCCCTCCCCAACCCACCTATACTGGAGGTGGCTCAGGTTCCGGTCTACAACCCCCACCCAACCTGTCCACCCCTGCAGAATACTCAGGGCTGTATAGCGTCTCTGGGGGCTCCAGACAGTAGGCCGACTCTGGAAGCTCCAGACTGTAGGCAGACTCGCTCGGCTCCGGACCGTAGGCGGACTCGCTCGGCTCCGGACCGTAGGCAGACTCGCTTGGCTCCGGACCGTAGGCAGACTCGCTCGGCTCCGGACCATAGGCAGACTCGCTCGGCTCCGGACCATAGGCAGACTCGCTCGGCTCCGGACCATAGGCAGACTCGCTCGGTTCTGAGCTGTAGGCAGACTCACTCGGTTCTGAGCTGTAGGCCCTCTCACTTGGTTCCGGACTGTAGGCTGTCTCACTTGGTTCCGGACTGTAGGCCATCTTACTCGGTTCCGGACTGTATACCCTCTCACTCCGTTCCGGACTGTGGGCCGTCTCACTCGACTCTGAACAGTGGGCCGTCTCTCTTGGTTCCGAACTGTAGGCCGTCTCACTCGGTTCCGGGCTATACGCTATTACCGGATACTCTGGACGGGGCACTGTTGCCGAACACTCTGGACGGGGCACTGTCGTTGGACACTCTGGACGGGGCACTGTCTCCGGACACTCTGGATGGGGTACTGTTGCCGGACACTCTGGACGGGGCGCTGTCGTCGGAAGCTCGGGACTGGGCTGACGCACTGGAAGCCTGATGCGTGGGGCTGGTAGTGGAGGTACCAGCCTGGGGACACGCACCTCAGGGCTAGTGCGGGGAGCAGGAACCGGCCGAGTTGGACTGGGCTGACGCACTGGAGGCCTGGTGCGTGATGCTGGCTGTGGATATACCGGGCCGTGAAGATGCACAGGCGGTCTCGATCGCTCCTCCTGCACAACCCGTCCTGGCTGGATGGAACTAATAGCCCTGTACGAGCGGAGTGCTGGTACAGGGTGAACTGGGCTGTGCAGGGGCCTGATGGTTGCCGTGCGTAGAGCGGGCGTAGGGTAGCCTGAACCTAGGAGGCGCACCGGTGACCAGATGCGCTGCGCAGGCATCCTCCTACCAGGCTGGATGCCCACTCTAGCACGGCATTTGCGAGGGGCTGGGATCACTCGCACTGGACTGTGCGTGCGTATGGGTGAGATCGTGCGCACTTCTGCATACCTCGGCGCCCTCCACTCCATACGAACCTCACTATAAGCACGGGGAGCTGGCTTAGGGCTCACCCTTGGCCCAGCCAAACTACCTGTGTGCCCCCCCCCCCAATTTTTTTTTATTGGGGGTGCCTCTCGTGCTTCTCCCTCAGCACATACAAAGCCTCATACCAACGCCTCTCTGCCTTGGCTGCCTCTATTTCCTCCGGAGGGAGACGGTAGTCCCCAGCCTGATGCCAAGGTCCAGCCCCATCCAGAATCTCCTCCCATATCCAATTCCCCTGATAGTCCATATACTTTTTTACCTGCTGCTCCTTCCCCCGCTGCTTGGTCCTTGTTTGGTGGGTAGTTCTGTCACGGCTGTCGTATAGACGAGACCAAGGCGCAGCGGGTACGTGAATACTCATACTTATTTATTAAAGTGAACATGAAAAAACAATAAACAAAGAACGACAGGAACAGTTTAGCAGGCTAACTAAAAGCAGTGCTAAAACAACTACCCACAAACAAACAAGTGAAACAAGCTCTTTAAATATGACTCTCAATCAGGAACAACGATGAACAGCTGTTCCTGATGGAGAGCCACACAGACCACAAAGAAATATAACCACTAGAAAAACCCTAGAATACAAAAACCAGAACATACACCAAAACCCCAGGAACACATAAATAAAACACCCCTCTACAATACACATAACCCCCGAACCACATAAAACAAATACCCTCTGCCACGTCCTGACCAAACTACAATAACTAATACTCCCTCTACTGGTCAGGACGTGACAATTAGTTTACTCCAATTAGGTGAGGGGTGGTAGGATTAGGGGGAAATAATAATGAAGGAAAATATATATTTTTAAATAAATATATTTTAAATAATATACAATACTGTTCAAAAGTTTGGGGTCACATAGAAATGTCTTTGTTTTAGAAATGTTTTGTCCATTGATATAACATCAAATTGATCAGAAATGCAGCGTAATTGTTAATGTTGTAAATGACTATTGTAGCTGGAAACGGCAGATTTTTTTATGGAATATCTACATAGGCGTACAGAGGCCCATTATCAGCAACCATCACTCCTGTGCTACAATTTATTTCATTTTATTTCACCTTTATTTAACCAGGTAGGCCAGTTAAGAACAAGTTCTCATGTACAACTGCGATCTGGCCAAGATAAAGCATAGCAGTGCCACAAAAACAACAACATATAGTTACACATAAACAAATATACAGTCAATAACACAAAGGAAAAGAAAAATAGAAAGATCTATGTACAGTGTGTGCAAATGTAGAAGAGTAGGGAGGTAGGCAATAAATAGGCCATAGAGGCGAAAGATAATTACAACTTAGCATTAATACTGGAGTGAAATACTGTATGTGCAGATGATGATGTGCAAGTAGAGATACTGGGTTGCAAAATAGCAAGAGGCTAAGTAGTAATATGGGGATGAGGTAGTCGGTGTGCTATTTACAGATTGGCTGTGTACAGGTACAGTGATCCGTAAGCTGCTCTGACAGCTGATGCTTTAATTTAGAGAGGGAGATATGAGACTCCAGCTTCAGAGATTTTTGCAATTCATTCCAGTCATTGGCAGCAGAGAACTGGAAGGAAAGGCGGCCAAAGGAAGTGTTGGCTTTGGGGATGGCCAGTGCAATATACCTGCTGGAGCACGTGCTACAGGTGGGTGTTGCTATGGTGACCAGTGAGCTGAGATAAGGCAGGGCTTTACCTAGCAAAGACTTATAGATGACCTGGAGCCAATGGGTTTGGCGACAGATATGTAGTGAGGGCTAGCCAACGAGAGCATAGAGGTCGCAGTGGTGGGTAGTATATGGGGCTTTGGTAATAAAACAGATGGCACTGTGATAGACTACATCCAGTTTGCTGAGTAGAGTGTTGGGGGCTATTTTGTAAATGACATCGCCCAAGTCCAGAATCGGTAGGATAGTCAGTTTTACAAGGGTATGTTTGGCGGCATGAGTGAAGGAGGCTTTGTTGCGAAATAGGAAGCCGATTTTAGATTTAATTTTGGATTGGAGATGCTTAATGTGAGTCTGGAAGGAGAGTTTATAGTCTAACCAGACACCTAGTTGTTTGTAGTTGTCCACATATTCTAGGTCAGAACCATCCAGAGTAGTGATGCTAGTCGGGCGGGAGGGTGCGGGCAGCAGTCGGTTGAAGAGCATGCACTTAGTTTTACTACATTTAAAAGCAGTTGGAGGCCACGGAAGGAATGTTGTATGGCATTGAAGCTCGTTTGGAGGTTTGTTAACACAGTGAAGGGCCAGATGTATGCAGAATGATGTTGTCTGTGTAAAGGTGGATCAGAGAATCACCAGCAGCAAGAGCGACATCATTGATGTATACAGAGAAAAGAGTCGGCCCGAGAATTGAGCCCTGTGGCACCCCCATAGACACTGCCAGAGGTCCGGACAACAGGCCCCCCGATTTGACACACTGAACTCTGAGAAGTAATTGATTAACCTGGCGAGGCAGTCATTTTAGAAGCCAAGGCTATTGAGTCTGCCAATAATAATACGATGATTGACAGAGTTGAAAGCCTTGGCCAGGTCGATGAAGACTGCTGCACAGTACTGTCTTTTATCGATGGCGGTTATGATATTGTTTTGGACCTTGAGCGTGGCTGAGGTGCACCCGCGACCAGCTTGGAAACCAGATTGCATAGTGGAGAAGGTACGGTGGGATTCGAAATGGTCGGTGATCTGTTTATTAACTTGGCTTTCGAAGATTTTAGAAAGGCAGAGCAGGATGTATATAGTTCTATAACCTGTCTGGGCTAGGGGGCAGTATTTTCACGGCCGGATGAAAAACGTACCCAATTTAAACAGGTTACTACTCTGGCCCAGAAACTAGAATATGCATATAATTGTTTTATTTGGATAGAAAACACCCTAAAGTTTCTAAAACTGTTTGAATGGTGTTTGTGAGTATAACAGAACTCATATGGCAGGCAAAATCAGGAACAGGAAGTGGAAAGTCTGAGAATTGTAGTTCTTCTTTTGATTCTCTATCGAAACTACAGTGTCTGTGGGGGACGTTGCACTTCCTAAGGCTTCCATTGGCTGTCTAAAGCCTTCAGAAAGTGGTTTGAGCATTTTCCTGTCACTGGGCAGATAATAGGAGCTCAGTTTCTGAGTGGACTGCCTGGCAACAAAGGGATTGGATATGCTCGGTCCGGTTGAATGAATATGCTATTGTCCGGTTGGAATATTATCGCAATTGTACGTAAAAAATACCATAAAGATTGATTTTAAACAGCGTTTGACATGCTTCTAAGTACGGTAATGGAACATTTGGACTTTTCGTCTCTCATACCGCGCTCGCGCATTATGCCTTTGGATAAGTGATCTGCACGCATGAACAAAACGGAGGTATTTGTAGATAAATATGGATTATTTCGAACAAAAACAACATTTCTTGTGGAAGTAGCAGTCCTGGGAGTGCATTCTGATGAAGATCAGCAAAGGTAAGAGAATATTTCTAATACTAATTCTGAGTTTAGGTTGCCCCGAACTTGGCAGGTGTGTGAATAGCTCGCCGTGATGGCTGAACTATGTACTCAGAATACTGAAAAATGTGCTTTCTCCGTAAAGCTATTTTAACCTGTTAGGGCTAGGGGGCAGTATTGACACGGCCGGATAAAAAACGTACCCGATATAATCTGGTTACTACTCCTGCCCAGTAACTAGAATATGCATATAATTATTGGCTTTGGATAGAAAATACCCTAAAGTTTCTAAAACTGTTTGAATGGTGTCTGTGAGTATAACAGAACTCATATGGCAGGCCAAAACCTGAGAAGATTCCATGCAGGAAGTGGCCTGTCTAACAAGTTGTGTTTCATCTTGGCTCTTTTTATTGAAGACTGAGGATCTTTGCTATAACATGACACTTCCTACGGCTCCCATAGGCTCTCAGAGCCCGGGAAAAAGCTGAACGATATCGAGGCAGCCTCTGGCTGAAACACATTATCGCTTTTGGCAAGTGGCCGATCAGAGTACTATGGGCTTAGGCGCGTGCACGAGTCGACCCCGTGCTTTATTTTCTTTCGTCTGTTTACCTAAACGCAGATTCCCGGTCGGAATATTATCGCTTTTTTATGAGAAAAATGGCATAAAAATTCATTTTAAACAGCGGTTGACATGCTTCGAAGTACAGTAATGGAATATTTAGATATTTTTTGTCATGAAATGCGCCGTGCTCGTCACCCTTCTTTACCCTTTCGGATAGTTTCTTGAACGCACGAACAAAACGCCGCTATTTGGATATAACTATGGATTATTTGGGACCAAACCAACATTTGTTATTGAAGTAGAAGTCCTGGGAGTGCATTCTGACGAAGAACACCAAAGGTAATCAAACTTTTCTAATAGTAAATCGGAGTTTGGTGAAGGCTAAACTTGCTGGGTGTCTAAATAGCTAGCCCTGTGATGCCGGGCTATCTACTTAGAATATTGCAAAATGTGCTTTCACCGAAAAGCTATTTTAAAATCGGACATATCGAGTGCATAGAGGAGTTCTGTATCTATAATTCTTAAAATAATTGTTATGCTTTTTGTGAACGTTTATCGTGAGTAATTTAGTACATTTTTTGTAAATTCACCGGAAGTTTGCGGGGGGGTATGCTAGTTCTGAACGTCACATGCTAATGTAAAAAGCTGGTTTTTGATATAAATATGAACTTGATTGAACAAAACATGCATGTATTGTATAACATAATGTCCTAGGGTTGTCATCTGATGAAGATCATCAAAGGTGAGTGCTGCATTTAGCTGTCTTCTGGGTTTTTGTGACATTATATGCTGGCTTGAAAAATGGGTGTCTGATTATTTCTGGCTTGGTACTCTGCTGACATAATCTAATGTTTTGCTTTCGTTGTAAAGCCTTTTTGAAATCGGACAGTGTGGTTAGATTAACGAGAGTCTTGTCTTTAAATAGCTGTAAAATAGTCATATGTTTGAGAAATTGAAGTAATAGGATTTTTAAGGTTTTGAAAATCGCGCCACAGGCTTAAAGTGGCTGTTACGTAGGTGGGACGAATTCGTCCCGCCTAGCCCAGAGAGGATAACATAATGTCCTAGGGTTGTCATCTGATGAAGATCATCAAAGGTTAGTGCTGCATTTAGCTGTGGTTTGGGTTTATGTGACATTATATGCAAGCATTTAGCTGTCTTCTGGGTTTTTGTGACATTATATGCTAGCTTGAAAAATGGGTGTCTGATTATTTCTGGCTGGGTACTCTGCTGACATAATCTAATGTTTTGCTTTGGTTGTAAAGCCTTTTTGAAATCGGACAGTGTGGTTAGATTAACGAGAGTCTTGTCTTTAAAATGGTGTAAAATAGTCATATGTTTGAGAAATTGAAGTAATAGCATTTCTAAGGTATTTGAATAACACGCCACGGGATTTCACTGGCTGTTACGTAGGTGGGACGAAATCATCCCACTGGCTCTAGAGAAGTTAAGCATATCCCAGTTTAGGTCACCTAACAGTACGAACTCTGAAGATAGATGGGGGGCAATCAATTCACATATTGTGTCCAGGGCACAGCTGAGGGCTGAAGGCGGTTTATAACAAGCGGCAACGGTGAGAGACTTGTTTCTGGAAAGGTGGATTTTTAAAAGAAGAAGCTCAAATTATTTGGGCACAGACCTGGATAGTATGACAGAACTCTGCAGGCTATCTCGGCAGTAGATTCCAACTCCGCCCCTTTTGGCAGTTCTATCTTGTCGGAAGATTTTATAGTTAGGGATGGAAATTTCAGGATTTTTGGTGGCCTTCCTAAGCCAGGATTCAGACACGGCTTGGACATCTGTGTTGGCGGAGTGTGCTAAAGCAGTGAATAAAACAAACTTAGGGAGGAGGCTTCTAATGTTAACATGCATGAAACCGTCATACGATGCCACCTTTCCAACTACTCAGTTCGTCAAAATTCTGCTCTGCTAGAGCTGCCGCAGTCAACTGTAACTGCTGTTATTGTTAAGTGGAAACGTATAGAGCAAAAACGGCTCAGCCGCGTAGTGGTAGGCTGCACAAGCTCACAGAACGGGACTGCCGAGTGGTGAAGTGCGTAGCGCGTAAAAATCATCTGTCCTCGGTTGCAACACTCAATACCGAGTTCCAAATTGCCTCTGGAAGCAAAATCAGCACAAGAACTGTTCAACGGGAGCTTCATGAAATGGGTTTCCATGGCCGAGCAGCCGCAGATCACCATGTGCAATGCCTAGCGTCGGCTGTAGTGGTGTAAAGCTCGCCACCATTGGACTCTGGTGCAGTGGAAACACGTTCTCTGGAGTGATGACTCACGCTTAACCATCTGGCAGTCCGAAGGCCGAATCTGAGTTTGGCAGATGCCAGGAGAACGCTACCTGCCTGAATATTGCAAACTGTAAAGTTTGGTGGAGGAGGAATAATAGTCTGGGGCTGTTTTTCATGGTTCGGGCTAGGCCCCTTAGCTCCTTTGAAGGGAAATACAGTGGGGCAAAAAGGTATTTAGTCAGCCACCAATTGTGCAAGTTCTCCCACTTAAAAAGATGAGAGAGGCCTGTAATTTTCATCATACGTACACGTCAACTATGACAGACAAAATGAGAAAAAAAATCCAGAAAATCACATTGTAGGATTTTTTATGAATTTATTTGCAAATTATGGTGGAAAATAAGTATTTGGTCACCTACAAACAAGCAAGATTTCTGGCTCTCACAGACCTGTAACTTCTTCTTTAAGAGGCTCCTCTGTCCTCCACTCGTTACCTGTATTAATGGCACCTGTTTGAACTTGTTATCAGTATAAAAGACACCTGTCCACAACCTCAAACAGTCACACTCCAAACTCCACTATGGCCAAGACCAAAGAGCTGTCAAAGGACACCAGAAACAAAATTGTAGACCTGCACCAGGCTGGGAAGACTGAATCTGCAATAGGTAAGCAGCTTGGTTTGAAGAAATCAACTGTGGGAGCAATTATTAGGAAATGGAAGACATACAAGACCACTGATAATCTCCCTCGATCTGGGGCTCCACACAAGATCTCACCCTGTGGGGTCAAAATGATCACAAGAACGGTGAGCAAAAATCCCAGAACCACACGGGGGGACCTAGTGAATGACCTGCAGAGAGCTGGGACCAAAGTAACAAAGCCTACCATCAGCAAGGGCATTGAAGATGAAACGAGGCTGGGTCTTTCAGCATGACAATGATCCCAAACACACCGCCCGGGCAACGAAGGAGTGGCTTCGTAACAAGCATTTCAAGGTCCTGGAGTGGCCTAGCCAGTCTCCAGATCTCAACCCCATAGAAAATCTTTGGAGGGAGTTGAAAGTCTGTGTTCCCCAGCGACAGCCCCAAAACATCACTGCTCTAGAGGAGATCTGCATGGAGGAATGGCCCAAAATACCAGCAACAGTGTGTGAAAACCTTGTGAAGACTTACAGAAAATGTTTGACCTGTGTCATTGTCAACAAAGAGTATATAACAAAGTATTGAGAAACTTTTGTTATTGACCAAATACTTATTTTCCGCCATAATTTGCAAATAAATTCATAAAAAATCCTACAATGTGATTTGCTGAATTTTTTTCTTCTTTTGTCTGTCATAGTTGAAGTGTACCTATGATGAAAATTACAGGCCTCATCTTTTTAAGTGGGAGAACTTTCACAATTGGTGGCTGACTAAATACTTTTTTGCCCCACTGTATTAACGCTACAGCATACAATGACATTCTGGATGATTCTGTGCTTTCAACTTTGTGGCAACAAATTGAGGAACGTCTTTTCCTGTTTCAGCATGACAATGCCCCTGTGCACAAAGCGAGGTCCATACAGAAATGGTTTGTCGAGATCGGTGTGAAAGAACTTGACTGGCCTGCACCGAGCCCCGGAAGCAAGTCCCGCAGCAATGTTCCAACTTCTAGTGGAAAGCCTTCCCAAAAGAGTGGAGGATGGTTTATTAGCAAAGGGGGGACCAACTCCATATTAATGCCCATAATTTTGGAATGAGATGTTCGTCAAGCAATGTCAACATACTTTTGGTCATGTAGTGTATATGAGGATTGGAATTTATGCAGACAATTACATTGATAGAAGTCACAATCTATCTGCAATATTAAAGCTGATCTACCCCCTAAAAACAAGATTTAAAAAATAATAACAATAACACTAGAGCTTATGTCAACATAAAACACTGGTTGCCCACTGATGTGGCTTTAAAGTCTCACTGGAAAAGCTCCATTAGGGAACTTTGACTTATGAGGTTCCCACATTTATCCCAGCTAATGCAAGTGAGGGCTTTGTCATTAACCTTGGGTGGGGAGGGGAAGGGAAGGGAGTTTGATGCATTCAGATTGGCAGAGGACAATATTTCACCAAGACAGGCATTACAATGAATTATTAAGTGTTTAATAATATGGTCTCAGGGATAGAGGGAGCGAGAGGAAGAGGGAGCGAGAGGAAGTGGATCGGAGAAAATTATAATTCCACAATTCATTGCTACCTTGTATTGCATTGTGGGGAAAGAGTGTTTTTGGTGAAACAAATAGGTTTGTGATAGCTCTGCCAGAGTATGGAAGTGGCATCCTGCAGTGCGGAGATCATGAAATTTTAAGTGGGGAATTTATACCAGAAAGACTGTGGGATGGTGCAAGCTGGTGCATGCCGGGGGACACGTGTTTTCATTGGACGTGATGCTAGGCTAATGTAACTGGGAATAAATAGTTAACAAGATGGGAATATTCATGCTATAGCAGCCTGGTGTGGTAGCTAGATAGGTTTTTCTAGAAGCATTCAGCATCTGATGAGACGTTTAACAATGAGCCAATTGAAAAACGCTAACTTGTAAGTCTGCCTTGACACAAGGCTATAATTGAGTCAAATAGTTTTGCAATGTTTGCGGCAGTTGTTGTACACCAGTAATGGAAAGCAATAGTAGGTGGACTGATTTCCCTGAGAACTTTGAATTGTCAAGGGGGTAAACCAAGGTTGCCATCTGTCACCATACGTATTTATTATGGCCATTGAACTGTTAGCTTTAAAAGTCTGATCTAATGATAACATTAAGGGGCTAAAACCTAATGGATTAGAGACTAAAGTATCAATGTATGCTGATGATTCAAGTTCTCTGGAGTGATCAATCTTCAACCTTGAAGGGCCTCATTGAGGACCTAGACTATTAAAACCTCTTAAAGATCTCTACAGATCGGTGTCCCACCCTCGGGACGGTTGTAAGTAACAAGAACATTTCCCAGGATATAGATATATCTTATATGGGCAGAAAGCTTTCATTTTTGTTAATCTAACTGCACTGTCCAATTTACAGTAGCTATTCCAGTGAAAACATGCCATGCTATTGTTTGAGGAGAGTGCACAGTTATGTATTGAAAATGTATATATTGACCAGTTAGGCACATTTGGGCAGACTTGATACAACATTTTGAACAGATATGCAATGGTTCATTTGATCAGTCTAAAACTTTGCACATACACTGCTGCCATCTCATTGCCAAAGTCAAAATTGCACCTAGTCCTAAGTCAGATAATGGCCTTTCTCTTGCATTTGAAAGTTGATGGAACAAAAAAAAATACTAAAAAAATGATTTTTTTCTTTGTATTATCTTTTACCAGATCTAATGTGTTATATACTCCTACATTCATTTCACATTTCCACAAACTTTAAAGTGTGTCCTTTCAAACAGTATCAAGAATATGCATATCCTTGCTTCAGGTCCTGAGCTACAGGCAGTTAGATTTGGGTGTGTCATTTTAGGCAAAAATTGAAAAAAAAGGTCTGATCCTTAAGTTAAATGGGCAGATGGTGAAGTTGATGTGCTTGGTGTACATACCCCAGAAAAGTTCAGCGATCCTGCAATGGTTAACTTTGATAGAAAACATAGAAAAATAGATCTTGAAACTGTGGAGAGGGAAACACCTATCCATTTACGGAAAGATTACCTTGATTAATTCTCTAGTGATATCGCCATTTACATAGGTTCATGGCTTTAACTATCTAGGAGAATCCTTTTCAAATAATGCGAGAACATTTTTTTCCACTTTATTTGGAATGGCAAACCAGACAAACTTAAAACAACCATATTTATATAACAAACATGAGTTTGTAGGGTTAAATCTATTCAATATTAAAGGCATTAAACCTCTCTCTTAAAGCCTCCATTGTACAGAAATTGTATCTAAATCCAAACTGGTTTTCTAGCAAGCTACTAACAGAGGCCCATCCTATGTTTAAGAGTGGGCTCTTTGCAGATTAAGACCTTACATTTTTAGTGGATTGTCAATAGATCCCTGTTTAAAGTTAGCTCCAATTTAAATTTCATCCTCCAGAAAAGGCAGACGAAATATTAGAGCAAATAATTTGGCTTAACTCCAAAGCACTGATAGAGAAACTAAAAAATGTATTGGAGAACAAAGACAAGAAGGGTATAATATTTATGAAGGACACTGTAAACAAGGACCATAAAATTTGATATGAATGCAACAATGCAACAATGTATCATTTTGCAAATGCTATATAGCTAACCCAAGAATGCCCTAATAATTCACCATGGAAACCATAAACACTCAGAATTCCAGTGCTGGAGTGTCATTTTAGCTGGCAACGACGTGAGTGGGAAGTCCCATTCTCCGCTAAAGAAGAGGCAAGCACTGGCTGTCACCAACCAGTGCCAGGACCATGGACTGTTTTTCCACTCATGTGACATCAAAGAAAATGTCAATATTAACATCAACAACTAGCTCGGTTAGTTTGGACTCGCCAGCCATAATAGTTAAATCATTGAATCATTATTTATTGAACTTCTTGTCTCTCATCATCATTGAATCTCTGCTAGCTAGCTACATGCCAATGATTTGTTTAGCATAGCAACGTCGAATGAATAGAATGATTAGAATTAACGAATAGATCAAAACATGAGAAAATAACTAAAGAACAGCCCTCTTGGGTAGAAACTCCAGAATGCAACAATGAATTTACTAATTAAAATAATGTTTTTTAAAAAAGAATGTCATTAAGATTTCTATAAATATGTTGGCAAATGTTTTATAAAAGCAATAATGTCCTTGAACCTGGGAATTATCGTCTGACAACTCCTTCAAAGGGCTGTATCACGGCCCGAGGCGACAGCCCTTCTCGGGAGTTGTCACATAATAATTCCTAGGTTTTCACGAGGAATCGGACTCAATAGAGCATCTTTTCTGCCACTGTTCATCAGTGGCTTGCTTTTGAAGTCAGGTACAGGAAGGGTTGTTATGTCATAATTTCAGGGTTTGGATGGACCTGCAAACTGTATAGTTAGGGCATCTGAAAAACCACGATCAGTCAATGGCAAATATCATAATACTCTTGGGTAAAATATTTATTGTTATGGCAATATCGGTAGAAATGTTACAAATAGGGAGATTCAGGACCTTCATAAGACGCAAAAGGAAAAAGCAAACTGACATTATACTGGGAAAGATGGGTTAATGAGTTAATCTGTGGTTATGGGGGTTGGAGTTAAGATTAGAATCAAATGTGGATTGTCCGCTGTGTCTGAAAATCCAGCACTTTCAAAAAGAGGAAATTAGGAATATACAGTGCCTTCAGAAAGTATTCACACCCCTTGACTACCCCATACTGTCAAAGTGGAATTATGATTTTAGAAATGTTTACAAATGAATAAAATATGAAAAGCTGAAATTTCAAAAAGTATTCAACCCCTCTGTTTTGGCAAGCCTAAATAAGTTTTGGAGTAAACATAATAAGTTGCATGGACTCACTCTGTGTGCAATAATAGTGTTTAACATCATTTTTTAATGACTACCTCATCATGGTAGATCCTGCATCATGTTATGGGTTTGCTTGTCATCGGCAAGGACTAGGGAGATTTTTGTGATGAAAAGAAATGTAATAGAGCTAAACACAGGCAAAGTCCTAGAGAAAACCTGATTCAGTCTGCTTTCCAACAGAAACTGGGAGACAAATTCACCTTTCAGCAGGACAATAACCTAAAACACAAGGTCAAATATACACTGGAGTTGCTTACCAAGACAACATTGAATGATGGCAAGACTTGAAAATGTCTGTCTAGCAATTACCAACAACCAACTTGATAGAGCTTGAAGAATTTAAAAAAGAATAATGTGCAAATATTGTGCAATCCAGGTGTGCAATGTTCTTAGAGATTTACCCAGAAAGACTCACAGCTGTAATTGTTGCCAAAGGTGCTTCTACAAAGTATTGACTCAGGAGTGTGAATACTTAAGTAAATATGATATTTCTGTATTGAATTTTTATAATAATAAAACAAAATAATATAAAAACTTGTTTTCACTTTGTCATTATGGGGTATTGTGTGTAGATGGGTGTAGACGGGTGAGAAGAAAAGTAAATTTAATCCATTTTGAATTAGGCTGTAACACAAAATGCAGAATAAATTAAGGGGCTCAGTTGGTAGCTCAGTTGGTAGAGCATGGTGCTTGCAACACTAGGGATGTGGCTTCAATTCCCATTGGGGTCCAGTACAAAAATGTGTGTACTCACTACTGAAAGTCACTCTGGATATGAGCTTCTGTTAAATGACTAAAGTATAAACAATTATAATCATTTCTGAAGGCAGATTTAAGTATAATTTTTAACTACTGCACATGTGAGCGACAATAGCTGTAAGTAGTAGTAGAAGTATTGCTGTCTGTTAGCTTACTCCAGTCAAGGTAAGGATGGTAGTTTTCATGATTATATCTTTTTTTATAAAGGGGGATTAGAAATTATGCAAACAATTAAATTGATAGAACCCACAATCTATCTGCAATATTAAAGCTGATCTACCCTCCCAAATTATATATACATATTTCTTTAAGCATATTCTTTTAAGCAAGAGTCTCCAATTGAATCAGCAGAAATAATGTCCCATCCACAATAGGGAGAACAGTAAAGTTTAAGGAGCATTTATGAGATTGTTTTGTATTCCTGAAACACTAATCCAAATAAAGTTACATAGCTTACAGTAAATTGTACATACAAAGTCTTATCCCACTTGGGACTATGGACACCTTTGAGGTCATACTGCCGGTTTGCTACTTCTTGCCTATATAACAATGATGCTTCCTTGAACTTTCAGCAAAGTGGTAAAACTTCTCAATCAACGTTGTCCTCCAAAAGTGAATCAAGGAGTACATTTACACATTCCATGATTCTCAGTCCAGCCACGTGTGCTGAAGCAGTCCATGTATGTCTCAGCCTGCCCAGGAGAGAGCTACTTCCATGCCTCACGTTAGTGACCTATGGCATCATATATGTACTGCTTGTTGGCTGTATGACAGATTCCATGCATATTCATACATACATATGGCTAGCCAGAATGAGGCCTGTCTCTTCCCTGTAGGCTCTCCCATGTCGAGCTGCATGAAGTCAGTTCATTATACTGCATGTTCTAAAACCTGTCTGGTCGAACCCTAAGGAGTTCTCTCTCTCTCTCTGTGTGTGTGTGTGTGTGTGTGTGTGTGTGTGTGTGTGTGTGTGTGTGTGTTTGTTTCGGCTGGGACACCCCCGCAAGGTCTAAGCAAGAGCCTTCACCTTTTTATACATAGAATACTTCATAGGATCTCTAATTCCTAATTCTATGGTTTTGTAGCTAACCTCATGCTATTGTACACATTTTGCCATGAGCCTGAGAGAAAATGTTGCAGTTTTAGAGAAAATGTTCTGCTATTCTACACATTTTGCCATGAGGCTGAAAGAAAATGTTGCAGTTCTAAAACAAGTTTCCTGTAATAATATATATTTTTTAATCATGGTTTATGCTATCTGAGGGGGGCCCGACCTCTGAGGGAACCCAAACAAAAAACGAAACAACAAAAACATTTTTGGAAGAGGGTGGTTGGTGGCCCCAAAGCTTGTGGGGCCACTGTCTTGCTGGGGTTGCGGGTGGGTGTGCTACGCCAGTGTGTGTGTGCATGTGGTGTTTGTGCACGAGCGGTTTTCAGTGTGTGAGGTGAGAACAGAGAAAAGAGGAGTCCCATAATAGGCCTCTTCCTCCTCTTGATCCATCTGCTTTTCTTGCTCAGCCTCCCTTAAATTAGCAACGTTGTACATCTGCTTTGTGATACATTGTTAGTTGTCTGCATTTAGTGGTTCCTCTGTTTATGAAAAATGTAACACTTTGCTGCATTTGATAATTTTTCTCCCCACAAATCCCCCTCTGCAACTAACATGATACAAGAGGCCCACACATTGCCCCCTCTGTGCAGGAAGATCAGCCAGGCACCTAGCTACGTACTGGGGAGGCAAGATGAAGGGGGCGTAGAATAACTTTTTATGTAAAAAAAAACACCTGTTCGGCAGAATGGAAGGTATGTGCAGCCTGAAATTGCCATTCTGCATGGTCATGATGCTGCATTTCCAAATCAAATCAAATGTTATTTGTCACATGCTTCGTAATCAACAAGTGTAGACGAACAGTGAAATGCTCACTTACGGGTTAAAGATAATGCAGTGTTTAAAAAAAAAATAGTTTAAATAGTGACACGAGGAGTAAAAATAACATGGCTATCTACAGGGAGTACCAGTACCGAGTCAATGTGCAATACTATGCACTGTACATATAGGGTTAAAGTAATGATGCAAGGTAGAGTTTGAGTTAAAGTGACTACCCAACAGGATCGATAATAGACCGTAGCAGCAGCAGATAGCAATTAGATTAGCTATTTAGCAGTCTTGTTTAGCAGTCTTATGGCTTGGAAGTAGAAGCTGTTTTAGGTCCTTTTGGTTCCAAACTTGGTGCACTGGTACTGCTTGCTGTGCTGTAGCAGAGGGAACAGTCTATGGCCTGGGTCTGTGAAAAATGTTTGGTGTCTTCCTCTGACACCCTGATGAACACAGCTTGGCTGTCGAAATGTTGATTATAAAATTATTGCATCTGAGTTCCTAGAGTGTGCGGCTCTCCTTTTCTTTTTTTGCTAGCCAGCACCTCTCCTAAACAGGTGTGCATTTCATCCAACTCCTTCCTTTGGCACCAGCGAAGTACTGGGCTGTACTCATCACCTTCTGTTGCGCCTTGCGGTCGTGTGCCATTCAGTTGCCATACCAAGCGCTGATAGCCAGTCAAGATGCTCTCAATGGTGCAGCTGTAGAACTTTTTGAGGATCTGAAGGCCCATGCCAAATCTTTTCAGCCTCCTGAGCCTCCACTGCTGTAATCAGCTGCAGCGCAAAACTTTTTGCTAAACATTGTCACATGACGGACCTAGGCTAGCTTATTGCTTTAAAGTATTTTCAGCGGTTTGGGTGTGGCGGTAGACTAGAGGGCATGTAGTTGGGTCAGTATGGTAATATAAAGTATTTATCCACAGATCTGGGTGAATGTGAGCTTGTGATCCACTAAACTAAATGTCATGAAGATTGGCTTAGCCAGGAAATGTGAACTCATTGCAATAAGCTACATTGATTTGCAGCATTGCCGCAAAAATGGAAGAGGCACGTGGACGGGGGAGAAAGTAAGGCACTTGTCTGTCGGCCCTGCATTAAAGATCGAAAATTGTGATAAATAAAAAAGTATACCAGATTAATTTAAGGACCAAAAATTGGACAGCTCTGCCATACAGATTGCAAAATAGATGGGATGAGATTTCGATGTACCGATTCCATGGCTCTGAAGCATGGTCTGAAGCAAGGATATGCATGTTCTTGGTACCAGTTGAAAGGAAACACTTTGAATTTGTGGAAATGTGAAAGGAATGTAGGAGAATATAACATAATACATCTGGTAAAAGATAATACAAAGAAGAAAAAACGTTCTATTGTATTTTTTTTTGTACCATCAACATTGAAATGCACGAGAAATGCCATAATGTATTATTCCAGCCCAACTGCAATTTAGATTTTGGCCACTAGATGTCAGCAGTGTATGTGCAAAACTTTAGACTGATCCAATGAACCATTGCATTTCTGTTAAAAATTTTGTCACGAGATTGCCTAAATGTCCCTAATTTGTTTATTAATATATTTTCATGTTCAAAACTGTGCACTCTCCTCAGATAATAGCATGGTATTCTTTCACTGTAATAGCTACTGTAAATTGGACAGTGCAGTTAGATTAATAAGAATTTAAGCTTTCTGCCAATATCAGATATGTCTATGTCCTGGGAATTTTGTTTATTACTTACAACTTCATGCTAATCGCATTAGCCTACATTAGCTCAACCGTCCCGTGGATGGGACACCGATCCCGAATAAGTTTTTATCAGCAAATCGATTTTCAGCTGTGCTAACATAATTGCAAGGGTTTTCTAATGATCAATTAGCCTTTTAAAATGATAAACTTGGATTAGCAAACACAACGTGCCATTGGAACACAGGAGTGATGGTTGCTGATAATGGGCCTCTGTAGATATTCCATAAAAAATCTGCCTTTTCCAGCTACAATAGCCATTTACAACATTAACAATGTCTACACTGTATTTCTGATCAATTTGAGGATATTTTAATGGACAAAAAAGGTGCTTTTCTTTCAAAAACAAGGAAATGTCTAATTCACCCCAAACTTTTGAACAGTAGTGTATATAGAGTACCAGTCAAAAGTTTGGACACATCTACTTATTCAAGGGTTTTTCTTTATATTACTATTTTCTACATTGCAGAATATTGTAACGACATCAAAACTATGAAATAACAAAAATGAAATCATGCAGTAACCAAATATTTGTTTTTAAATTTGAGATAAAGTAGCCACCCTTTGCCTTTATGACAGCTTTGCACACTCTTGGCATTCTCTCAACCAGCTTCATGAGGTAGTCAACTGTAATGCATTTCAATTAACAGGTGTGCCTTGTTAAAGGTTAATTAGTGTGATTTATTTTCTTCTTAATGTGTTTGAGCCAAGCAGTTGTGTTGTGACAAGGTAGGGGTGGTGTACAGAAGTTAGCCCTATTTGGTCATAGACAAGGTCCGTATTATGGCAAGAACAGCTCAAATAAGCCAAGAGAAACAACAGCCCATCATTACTTTAAGACATAAAGGTCAGTCAATGCGAAACATTAAGAACATTTAAAGTTTCTTTAATGTGCACTCGCAAAAACCATCAAGTGCTATGATGAAACTGACTCTCATGAGGACTGCACAGGAAAGGAAGAACCAGAGTTACCTCCGCTGCACAGGATAAGTTTGTTAGAGTTACCAGCTTCAGAAATTGCAGCCCAAATAAATGCCTCAGAGTTGAAGTAACAGACACATTTCAACATCAACTGTTCAGAGGAGACTGCGTGAATCAGGCCTTCATGGTCGAATTGCTGCAAAGAAACCACTACTAAACACACCAATACGAAGAAGCGACTTGCTTGGGCCAAGAAACACAAGCAATGGACATTAGACCGGTGGAAATCTGTCCTTTGGTCTGATGAGTCCAAATTTGAGATTTTTGGTTCCAACTGCTGTGTCTTTGTGAGACGTAGATTAGGTGAATGGACGATCTCTGCATGTGTGGTTCCCACCATGACGCAAGGAGGAAGAGGTGTGATGGTGTGGGGGTGCTTTGCTGGTGACACTGTCAGTGATTTATTTAGAATTCAAGGCACACTTATCCAGCATGGCTACCACAGCATTCTGCAGCGATACACCATCCCATCTGCTTTGCACTTAGTGGGAGTATCGTTTGTTTTTCAACAGGACAATGACTCAACACACCTCCAGGTATCATGGCGTTGGAGAAGATGGGTGACGTTTTATGTGCTCCTAACCGAATGTGTTTTTTTGCGCTGTTTGTAACTTAATATTGCTGCTACCATCTCCTATGACCGAAAATAACTTCTGGACATCAGAACAGCGATTACTCACCAAGAACTGGCAGAAGTTTCTTTTCTCTTTAACCTGTTATGGCTAGGGGGCAGTATTTTCACGGCTGGATAAAAAATGTACCCGATTTAATCTGGTTACTACTCCTGCCCAGTAACTAGAATATGCATAATATGCATGGCTTTGGATAGAAAACACTCCAAAGTTTCTAAAACTGTTTGAATGGTGTCTGTGAGTATAACAGAACTCATATGGCAGGCAAAAACCTGAAGATTTCATGCAGGAAGTGGCCTGTCTGACAAGGTGTCATTCTTCTTGTCTCTGTTTATTGAAGAGTGAGGATCTTAGCTGTCCCGTGACACTTCCTACGGCTGCCATAGGCTCTCAGAAGGCGGCAAAACGCTGAATCGTGGCTTTGCAGGCTCTGGCTGAAAAAAAGTAGCGCGTTTGGGTAGTGGCTGGTTACAGTACTGTGAGACTCAGGCTCGTGCCCGCGTCGACCGAAAGCTTTGTTTTCTTTCCTCTGTTTAGCTAAATGGACATTCCCAGTCGGAATATTATCGCTTTTTTACGAGAAAAATGGCATAAAAATTGATTTTAAACAGCGGTTGACATGCTTCGAAGTACGGTAATGGAATATTTAGATTTTTTTGGTCACCAATAGCGCCATGCGCACGACCCTGATTTACCATTTCGGATAGTGTCTGGGACGCACGAACAAAACGCCGCTATTCGGATATAACGATGGATTATTTTGGACCAAAACAACATTTGGTATTGAAGTAGCAGTCCTGGGAGTGCATTCTGACGAAGACAACAAAAGGTAATCAAACTTTTATAATAGTAAACCTGATATTGGTGAGTGCTAAACTTGCCGGGTGTCTAAATAGCTAGCCCGTGATGGCTGGAATATTGCAAAATGTGCTTTCACCAAAAAGCTATTTTAAAATCGGACATATCGAGTGCATAGAGGAGTTCTGTATCTATAATTCTTAAAATAATTGTTATGCTTTTTGTGAACGTTTATCGTGAGTAATTTAGTAAATTGTTAGCAAATTCCCCGGAAGTTTGCGGGCGGTATGCTAGTTCTGAACGTCACATGCTAATGTAAAAAGCTGTTTTTTGATATAAATATGAACTTGATTGAACAAAACATGCATGTATTGTATAACATAATGTCCTAGGTGTGTCATCTGATGAAGATCATCAAAGGTTAGTGCTGCATTTAGCTGTCTTCTGGGTTTTTGTGACATTATATGCTAGCTTGAAAAATGGGTGTCTGATTATTTCTGGCTTGGTACTGCTGACATAATCTAATATTTTTCTTTCGCTGTAAAGCCTTTTTGAAATCGGACAGTGTGGTTAGATAAAGGAGAGTCTTGTCTTTAACCTCTATGGGCTAGGCGGGACGAATTCGTCCCACCTACGTAACAGCCACTTGAAGCCTGTGGCGCGATTTTCAAAACCTTAAAAATCCTATTACTTCAATTTCTCAAACATATGACTATTTTACAGCTATTTAAAGACAAGACTCTCGTTAATCTAACCACACTGTCCGATTTCAAAAAGGCTTTACAACGAAAACAAAACATTAGATTATGTCAGCAGAGTACCAAGCCAGAAATAATCAGACACCCATTTTTCAAGCCAGCATATAATGTCACCAAAACCCAGAAGACAGCTAAATGCAGCACTCACCTTTGATGATCTTCATCAGATGACAACCCTAGGACATTATGTTATACAATACATGCATGTTTTGTTCAATCAAGTTCATATTTATATCAAAAACCAGCTTTTTACATTAGCATGTGACGTTCAGAACTAGCATACCCCCCGCAAACTTCCGGGGAATTCGCTAACATTTTACTAAATTACTCATGATAAACGTTCACAAAAAGCATAACAATTATTTTAAGAATTATAGATACAGACCTCCTCTATGCACTCGATATGTCCGATTTTAAAATAGCTTTTTGGTGAAAGCACATTTTGCAATATTCGAAGTACATAGTCCAGGCATCACGGGCTAGCTATTTAGACACCCGGCAAGTTTAGCACTCACCATAATCATATTTACTATTGTAAAAGTTTGATTACCTTTTGTTGTCTTCGTCAGAATGCACTCCCAGGACTGCTACTTCAATAACAAATGTTGGTTTGGTCCAAAATAATCCATCGTTATATCCGAATAGCGGCGTTTTGTTCGTGCGTTCCAGACACTATCCGAAATGGTAAAGAAGGGTCGAGCGCATGGCGCAATTCGTGACAAAAAAATTCTAAATATTACATTACCGTACTTCGAAGCATGTCAACCGCTGTTTAAAATCAATTTTTACGCCATTTTTCTCGTAGAAAAGCGATAATATTCCGACAGGGACTCTCCTTTTTGGCAAACAGAGGAAAAAATCACAAAGGCGGGGGCGGTCGGGTCACGCGCCTAAGCCCAGTGTCCCTTGATCGGCCACTTGAGAAAGGCGATAATGTGTTTCAGCCTGGGGCTGGGATGACGACATTCTGTTTTTTCCCGGGCTCTGAGCGCCAATGGACGACGTAGGAAGTGTCACGTTAGAGCAGAGATCCTTAGTAAAAGATAGAGATGGAAAAGAAGTTCAAGAAATGGTCAGACAGGCCACTTCCTGTAAAGGAATCTCTCAGGTTTTGACCTGCCATTTGAGTTCTGTTATACTCACAGACACCATTCAAACAGTTTTAGAAACTTTAGGGTGTTTTCTATCCATATGTAATAAGTATATGCATATTCTAGTTACTGGATAGGAGTGGTAACCAGATTAAATCGGGTATGTTTTTTATCCAGCCGTGTCAATACTGCCCCCTAGCCCTAACAGGTTAAAATCTTGTGAAATAGTCATATGTTTGAAAAATTGAAGTTTTTGTATTTTTGAGGAATTTGTAATTCGCGCCACGCCTATCATTGGATATTGGAGCAGGTGTTCCGCTAGCGGAACGTCTAGATGTAAGAGGTTAACGAGTTCGACGAGCCCGACATGAAGCACATATTGCTTTCCAGACAACAGGCCCAAATCCCCGTCATTTGCGTTTAGAGAAGATGGAGAGAAAGAGAATAGAGTTCGAGCTGCTGTCTGAGAATTTGTAGGTTACCGAATAAACCCCCACTGCCTTCTGTTCTACTAGCTAACATGCAGTCATTGGAAAATAAAATCGATGACCTACAAGGAAGATTCAACTACCAACAGGACATGAAAAACTAATATCTTATGCTTCACAGAGTCGTGGCTGAACGACAACATTATTAAACTACAGCTGGCTGGTTAAACGCCATATCGGCAGGATAGAACAGCGGTGTCTGGTAAGGGGTCGGCTTATGCATATTTGTGAACAACAGCTGGTGCACGATATCTAAGGATGTCTCAAGATTAGCTGTAAGAGAGTTTTCATCTATATTTTTCGTAGCTGTCTACATTCCACCAAAGACCGACGCTGGCACTAAGACCACACTCAATGAGCTGTATTCCGCGATAAGAAAACAGGAAAATGCTCATCCAGAGACGGCACTCCTAGTGGCCGGGGACTTTAATGCAGGGAAACTTAAATCTGAAAAAAACTCTAGACCACCTTTACTCCACACACAGAGACGTGTACAAAGCTCTCCAACACCCTGCATTTGGCAAATCTGACCATAATTCTGTCGTCCTGATTCCTGCTTAAAAGCTCAAATTAAAGTAGGAAGCACCAGTGACTCAGTCAATAAAAAAGTGGTCAGATGAAGCAGATGCTAAGCTACAGGACTGTTTTGCTAGCACAGACTGGAATATGTTCCGGGATTCTTCAAATGGCATTGAGGAGTACACCACATCAGTCATTCGCTTCATCAGTAAGTGCATTGATGATGTTATCCCCACAGTTACCGTATGTACATACCCCAACCAGAAGCCATGGATTACAGGCAACATCCACACTGAGCTAAAGGCTAGAGCTGCCGCTTTCAAGGAGAGGGACTCTAACCCGGGATGAAATCCCGCTATGCCCTCCGACGAACCATCAAATAGGCAAAGCATCAATATAGGACTAAGATCGGCTCTGATGCTCGTCAAATGTGGCAGGGCTTGCAAACCATTACAGACTACAAAGGGAAGCACAGCCGAGAGCTGCCCAGTGACACGAGCGTACCAGCCGAGCTAAACTACTTCTATGCTCGCTTCGAGGCAAAAAACACTGAAACATGCATGAGAGCACCAGCTGTTCCAGACGATGGTGTGAGCACGCTCTCCACAGCCGATGTGAGTAAGACCTTTAACCTCTTGACGCACGCCCAAGATAGGGGGCGCTACAGCGCTTTTTGAAAAAAATATGTGCCCATTTTAAACGGCCTCCTACTCAAACTCAGAAGGTAGGATATGCATATAATTAATATATGTGGATAGAAAACACCCTAAAGTTTCTAAAACTGTTTGAATGGTGTCTGTGAGTATAACAGAACTCATATGGCAGTCAAAACCCCGAGACAGATCGTAACAGGATGTGGAATTCTGAATTGCGGACTCAACTTCAGCACTTTGCCTATAAATCACACCGTGAGCTATGGTTCATTGAGCACTTTCTATTGCTTCCACTAGATGTCCCCAGTCTTTACAAAGTGGTTTGAGTCTTCTACTGTGAAAACTAACCCAAAGAGGGCTGTTGATCTTGGTCACATGGGGAGGGCCGTCACCATTATGACGCCAGCACCCCTGGCTACCCTCCCCTTTCGAAACGTTTTGAAAGACAATGCAACCGTCCCCCTTGAATATTATTGGAGCTCTGGTTGAAAAAGGCCCTAAAGATTTATGTTATACAACGTTTGACATGTTTGAATGAACTTAAATATTATTTTTTTGCATTTTGGTGAGAGAGAAGTCCCGCGCACGACGGTACATTTGGTGCAGCCTTCAGAACGCGCTAACAACAAGAAGCTATTGGGACATAAATGATTAACTTTTTTGAACGAAAATAAATTTGTTGTGGACCTGGGATTCCTGGAAGTGCCTTCTGATGAAGATAATCAAAGGTTAGGGATTATTTACAATAGTATACAAGAGTAGATTTGATATGCGATTGTTCCAAGATGGCGCTGACCTGTAACGGTAGCCTGTAACGGGATCGCATCCCCTTTTATCGCAAAGTGTGATTACCCAGTAAAGTTCTTTTTAAATCTGGCATTGCGGGTGCTTTCACGAGATGTTAATCTATAATTCTTAGAATGACAATATTACATTTTTAAAATGTTTTCGAATAGTAATTTAGTAAATTGTAGCGCTGTTTCTCAACGTCACGCGCCGATGTAAAATGCTGTTTTTATATATAAATATGAACTTTATCAAACAAAAGAATGCATGTATTGTGTAACATGATGTCCTAGGAGTGTCATCTGATGAAGATTGTCAAAGGTTAGTGCTGCATTTAGCTGTTTTTTGGTTATTTGTGATGCATGTGGTTGGTCGGAAAATGGCTATGTGAATACTTTGACGATATACTCCTCTAACATTATCTAATGTTTTGCTTTTGCTGTAAAGCCTTTTTGAAATCGGACAATGTGGTTCGATTCAGGAGAGGTGTATCTATAAAACGATATAAAATAGTCCTATATTTGAAAAAAAATATTTAAAAAAATTCTATTGTTCGGTTATGAACATGGCGAAATGATTTTACGCTGGATGTTGATCCCGCATGCGGGACGGGTGCTTCATTAAAGAGGTGAACATTCACAAGGCCACAGGGCCAGATGGATTACCATGAAGTGTACTGCGAGCATGCGCTGACCAACTGGTAAGTGTTTTCACTGATATTTTCAGCCTCCCCCTGACTGAGTGTGTAATACCAACATGTTTTAACCAGACCACCAAATTCCCTGTGCCCAAGAAGGTAACCTGCCTAAATGACTACCGACCAGTAATGGCTCACATCAACAGCATTATTCCAGAAACCCTAGACCCACTCCAATTTGCATACCTCCCCAACAGATCCACAGATGATGCAATCTCTGTTGCACTCCACACTACCCTTTCCCACCTGGACAAAAGGAACAACTATGTGAGAATGCTATTCACTGACTACAGCTCAGCGTTCAACACCATAGTGCCCTCAAAGCTCATCAATGAGCTAAGGACCCTGGAACTAAACACCTCCCTCTACAACTGGATCCTGGATATCCTGACGGGCCACCCCCAGGTGTTAAGGGTAGGTAACAACACATCCACCAAGCTGATCCTCAACACAGAGGCCCCTCAGGGGTGCACGCTCAGTCCCCTCCTGTACTCCCTGTTCACTCATGACTGCACGGCCAGGCACAACTCCAACACCATCATTAAGTTTGCCGATGACACAACAGTGGCTGGCCTGATCAACAAAATCAATGAGACAGCCTATAGGGAGAGACCTGGCCATGTGGTGCCAGGACAACAACCTCTCCCTCAATGTGATCAACACAAAGGAGATGATTGTGGACTACAGGATTAGGAGGACCAAGCACGCCCCCTTTCTCATAGTGGAGCAGGTTTAGTGGATCAGGTTGAGAGCGTCAAGTTCCTTGGCATCCACATCAACAAACTAACATGGTCCAAGCACACCAAGACAGTCATGGCATGACAAAACGTTTTGGCATGAAAAGATTTTGCATGGGTTCTCAGATCCTCAAAAGTTCTACAACTGCACCTTCGAGAGCATCCCAACTGGTTGCATCACTGCCTGGTATGGCAACTGCTCGGCCTCCGACCGCAAGGCGCTACAGAGGGTAGTGCATACGGCCCAGTACATCACTGGGGCCAAGCTTCCTGCCATCCAGGACCTCTATACCAGGCGGTGTCAGAGGAAGGCCCTAACAATTGTCAAAGACTCCAGCCACCCTAGTCATAGACTGTTCTCTCTGCTACCGCACGGTGAGTGGTACCGGAGCGCCAAGCCTAGGTCCAAGAGGCTTCTAAACAGCTTCTACTCCAAGCCATAAGACTCCTGAACATCTAATCAAATGGCTACCCAGACTATTTACATTGCCCCCCCCCCCACCCCCACTTTTACGCTGCTGCAACTCTGTTATTATCTAAGTGTAGTTACTTTATTAACTGTACATATTACCTCAATTACCTCGACTAACCAGTGCCCCCGCACATTGACTCTGTACTGGTACTCCTTGTATATAGTCTACCTATTGTTATTATACTGCTGCTCTTTAACCTTTCTGGCGCAGGGGTCCCGCGCTCTGCAATTTAACATCCGGTGAAATTGCAGAGCGCCAAATTCAAAATACAGAAAACGTAATATACAAGTGTCATACATGATTCTTTAGCTTCGTCGGATTTCAAAAGGCTTTATGGCGAAAGCACAACATTCGATTATCTGAGGTCAGCGCCCCACAACAGCATATTATCCAAACAAGCACAGGCATTTTTTATTTTATTTTTTGCTTCCGGATGCTGGAGTGAGTAGTCGTGCTGTTCTTCGCTCCGCGGGTAATATTACATTTCCTTACATTCCTTACATTACAACGGAATGATTTGATTAGTGTAATGTTAGCTAGTTAGCTACATAGTTGTCTTTGCATCAAGGATAAAGGTGTAGCTAAAGGTGTAGGTGTAGCTTTGAGAAACTAACTTTGAGAAACTAACAAGGTTAGCTAGCCAGCTAGCCAGCTGTATTCGTTCGTTCGCGCCGTTTTCTAAACGGCGTCAACATCACAACACCACAGCCACTGCTAGCTAGCCAACTTTACCAACTAGCGGTACTGTAGAAACTAAATACATTACAACGGAACGATTTGATTAGTGTAAAGTTAGCTAGCAACATAGTTGTCTTTGTATCAAAGATAAAGGTAAACGCAGCCACTGCTAGCTAGCCAACGCTACCAGCTACCAGCTAGCAGTACTGTATCATTTTTAGTCAATAAGATTTTTGCAACGTAAGCTTTCGAGTTGTGTAGTCCACTTGTGTAGCTAGCCAACGTTTAATTACTTCTGCGTTATGAAAGGAACTAGACACGGACACGAATGATCCATTGGTAGTTTGTTGTAACCAAGTATTGGTGCTAACCGTGTGTTATTGGATGCTAGCATGCTAGTTAGCTACGGTGTCGTAAGACACGGTGCACTGGGTGGGTTTCACGGAAGAATACTGTACCAAGTTATCTAGCTGAATAAACTAAGTTTGAGCCTATTCCTGGAAACATTGAACCACTGTAGTTTACATTAATTATAATTTCTAAGTGGAAGTTGGAATAGTTATATTTGAGTGTTTCAGCGAATGGTTAGTGAGGGAGGCCCTGCTCTCTCGCTTCCCCAGTTGTTTAGTTCATTTTCTTTCCAATCTCCTTTGCATTAGCGTAGCCTCTCCTGTAGCCTGTCAACTATGTGTCTGTCTATCCCTGTTCTCTCCTCTCTGCACAGGCCACACAAACACTTCACACCGCATGGCCGCTGCCACTCTAACCTGGTGGTCCCAGCGCGCACGACCCACGTGGAGTTCCAGGTCTCCGGCAGCCTCTGGAACTGCCGGTCTGCGGCCAACAAGGCAGAGTTCATCTCAGCCTATGCTACCCTCCAGTCCCTCGACTTCTTGGCGCTGACGGAAACATGGATTACCACAGAAAACACTGCTACTCCTACTGCCCTCTCCTTGTCTGACCACGTGTTCTCGCATACCCCGAGTGCATCTGGTCAGCGGGGTGGCGGGACTGGAATCCTCATCTCTCCCAAGTGGACATTCTCTCTTTCTCCCCTGACCCATCTGTCTATCTCCTCCTTAGAATTCCATGCTGTCACAATCATTCAAGCTTAACATCCTTATCATTTATCGCCCTCCAGGTGCCCTTGGAGAGTTCATCAATGAGCTTGACGCCTTGATAAGTTCCTTTCCTGAGGATGGCTCAGCCCTCAAAATTCTGGGTGACTTTAAAATCAATTTTTATGTAATTTTTCTCGTAAAAAAGCGATAATATTCCGACCGGGAAAGCGTGTTTACGTACAAAAGAGAGAAAATAAAAGCATGGGATCCCCTCGTGCATGAGCCTGAGTCTCATGGTACTGTGACTGGCCACTATCCAAACGCGCTAATGTTTTTCAGCCAGGGGCTGCCTCAATATCATTCAGCTTTTTGCCGCCTTCTGAGAGCCCATGGGAGCCGTAGGAAGTGTCACGTAACAGCAGAGATCCCCTGAATTGGATAGAGATAATCAAGAAGGCAAAGAAATGGTCAGACAGGGTACTTCCTGTACAGAATCTTCTCAGGTTTTGACCTGCCAAATGAGTTCTGTTATACTCAGACACCATTCAAACAGTTTTAGAAACTTTGGAGTGTTTTCTATCCAAAGCTAATAATTATATGCATATTCTAGTTTCTGGGCAGGAGTAATAATCAGATTAAATTGGGTACGTTTTTTATCCGGCCGTGAAAATACTGCCCCCTAGCCATAACAGGTTAACCTCCCTACGTCTACCTTTGACTCATTTCTCTCTGCCTCCTTCTTTCCACTCCTCTCCTCTTTTGGCCTCAGCCTCTCACCGTCCCCCCTACTCACAAGGCAGGCAATACCCTTGACCTCATCTTTACTAGATGCTGTTCTTCTACCAATCTCACTGCAACTCCCCTCCAAGTCTCCGACCACTACCTTGTATCCTTTTCCCTCTCGCTCTCCTCCAACACTACTCACTCTGCCCCTACTCAGATGGTATTGCGCCGTCGCAACCTTCGCTCTCTCTCTCTCCTGCTACCCTCTCCTCTTCTATCCAATCATCTCTTCCCTCTGCTCAATCCTTCTCCAACCAATCTCCTGAGTCTGCTTCCTCAACCCTCCTCTCCTCCCTTTCTGCATCCTTTGACTCTCTATGTCCCCTATCCTCCCGGCCGGCTCGGTCCTCCCCTCCTGCTCCGTGGCTTGACGACTCATTGCGAGCTCACAGAACAGGGCTCCGGGCGCCGAGCGGAAATGGAGGAAAACTAGCCTCCCTGCGGACCTGGCATCTTTTCACTCCCTCCTCTCCACATTTTCTTCCTCTGTTTCTGCTACTAAAGCCACTTTCTACCACTCTAAATTCCAAGCATCTGCCTCTAACCCTAGGAAGCTCTTTGCCACCTTCTCCTCACTCCTGAATACTCCTCCCCCTCCCCCCTCCTCCCTTTCCGCGGACGACTTTGTCAACCATTTTGAAAAGAAGGTTGACGACATCCGATCCTCGTTTGTTAAGTCAAACGACACCGCTGGTCCTGCTCACGTTGCCCTACCATATGCTTTGACCTCTTTCTCCCCTCTCTCTCCAGATGAAATCTTGCGACTTGTGACTGCCGGCCGCCCAACAACCTGCCCGCTTGACCCTATCCCCTCCTCTCTTCTCCAGACCATTTCCGGAGACCTTCTCCCTTACCTCACCTCGCTCATCAACTCATCCTTGCCCGCTGGCTACGTCCCTTCCGTCTTCAAGAGAGCGAGAGTTGCACCCCTTCTCAAAAAACCTACACTCGATCCCTCTGATGTCAACAACTACAGACCAGTATCCCTTCTTTCTTTCCTCTCCAAAACTCTTGAGCGTCCCGTCCTTGGCCAGCTCTCTTGCTATCTCTCTCAGAATGACCTTCTTGATCCAAATCAGCCAGGTTTCAAGACTGGTCATTCAACTGAGACTGTTCTTCTCTGTGTCACGGAGGCTCTCTGCACTGCTAAAGCTAACTCTCTCTCCTCTGCTCTCATCCTTCTAGACCTATCTGCTGCCTTTGATACTGTGAACCATCAGATCCTCCTCTCCACCCTCTCCGAGTTGGGCATCTCCGGCGCGGCTCACTCTTGGATTGCGTCCTACCTGACAGGTCGCTCCTACCAGGTGGTGTGGCGAGAATCTGTCTCCGCACCACGTGCTCTCACCACTGGTGTCCCCCAGGGCTCAGTTCTAGGCCCTCTCCTATTCTCGCTATACACCAAGTCACTTGGCTCTTTCATATCCTCACATGGTCTCTCCTATCATTGCTACGCAGACGACACACAATTCATCTTCTCCTTTCCCCCTTCTGATAACCAGGTGGCGAATTGCATCTCTGCATGTCTGGCAGACATATCAGTGTGGATGATGGATCACCACCTCAAGCTGAACCTTGGCAAGATGGAGCTGCTCTTCCTCCTGGGGAAGGACTGCCCGTTCCATGATCTCGCCATCACGGTTGACAACTCCATTGTACCCTCCTCCCAGAGTGCTAAGAGCCTTGGCGTGACCCTGGACAACACCCTGGCGTTCTCTGCTAACATCAAGGCGGTGACCCGATCCTGTAGGTTCATGCTCTACAACATTCGGAGAGTTCGACCTTGCCTCACACAGGAAGCGGCGCAGGTCCTAATCCAGGCACTTGTCATCTCCCGTCTGGATTACTGCAACTCGCTGTTGGCGGGGCTCCCTGCCTGTGCCATCAAACCCCTACAACTCATCCAGAACGCCGCAGCCTGTCTGGTGTTCAACCTTCCCAAGTTCTCTCACGTCACCCCGCTCCTCCGCACACTCCACTGGCTTCCAGTTGAAGCTCGCATCTGCTACAAGACCATGGTGCTTGCCTACGGAGCTGTGAGGGGAACGGCACCTCCGTACCTTCAGGCTCTGATCAGTCCCTACACCGAAACAAGGGCACTGCGTTCATCCACCTCTGGCCTGCACGCCTCCCTACCTCTGCGGAAGCACAGTTCCCGCTCAGCCCAGTCAAAACTGTTCGCTGCTCTGGCACCCCAATGGTGGAACAAGCTCCCTCACGACGTCAGGACAGCGGAGTCAATCACCACCTTCCGGAGACACCTGAAACCCCACCTCTTTAAGGAATACCTGGGATAGGATTAAGTAATCCTTCTAACCCCCCCCCCCCCCACCCTCCCCCCCCAAAAAATATATAGATGTACTATTGTAAAGTGGTTGTTCCACTGGATATCATAAGGTGAATGCACCAATTTGTAAGTCGCTCTGGATAAGAGCGTCTGCTAAATGACATAAATGTAAATGCATCACAAAATGCCAAATAGCGACAAAATAAGTCACTTACCTTTGAAGATCTTCCTTTGATCGCAATCACAAGAGTCCCCGGAACACAATGAATGGTTGTTTTGTTCGATAAAGTCCATCTTTATATCCCAAATAGTCCACTTAGTAGGCGTCATCAAGTTCAGTAATCCACCCGTTCAGAATGCAGACATAGGAGTTCCACAAGTTACAAGTAACGTTTATCCAAACAAATCAAACAACGTTTCTAATTCATTATTAGGTACTCTAATATTTTAATAAATGATAATATTTCATACGGAGAAAACTATTTTCAATAGGAAAGGAAAAGAACGCAGCGCGCTCCCTCGGTCACGCGCTCAATGAGACTACTTTTGCCATGGGACTTCCTTTGGATTAACAACTATTCCTCATTGGTTTTTCAGAATAAAAGCCTGAAACCATGTATAAAGACTTGACATCTAGTGGAAGCCATAGGAACTGCAATTTGGGAGGCGGAAGTCTTTGTATTGAATAGGTTAAGCTTGGAATTGGCTGGCAGGTCAACAGAAAGAAAATTGGTCCTCGGGTTTTTGCCTGCCAAATCAGTTCTGTTATACTCACAGACATCATTTTAACAGTTTTAGAAACTTTAGTGTATTTTCTATCCAAATCTGCCATTATATGCATAATCTAGCTTTTGGGCCTGAGTAACAGGCAGTTCACTTTGGGCACGTCAGTCATCCAAAATTCCGAATACTGCCCCCTATCCCTAAAGAGTTTTAATAAATTGTTCCTTTATTTCTTACTTGGATTTTTTAAACCTCAACAATTAGCCGACCTCAACCCAATTGAGATGGTTTGGCATGAAATGGACTGGAGAGTGAAGGAAAAGCAGTGCTCAGCATATGTGGGAACTCCTTCAAGACTGTAGGAAAAGCATTCCAGATGAAGCTAGTTGAGAGAATGCCAAGAGTGTGCAAAGTTGTCATCAAGGCAAAAGGTGGGTACTTCGAAGAATCTAAAATATATTTTGATTTGTTTTACTCTTTTTTGGATACTACATGATACCATATGTGTTATTTCATAGTTTTGATGTCTTCACTATGTAGAAAATAGTCAAAATTAAGAAAAATTAGTGGGCATTCTAAAACTTTTGATATACAGTTGAAGTTGGAAGTTTACATACACTTAGGTTGGAGTCATTAAAACACGTTTTTCAACCACTCCACACATTTCTGGTTAACAAACTATAGTTTTGGTAAGTCGGTTAGGACATCTACTTTGTGCATAACACAAGTAATTTTTCCAACAATTTTTTACAGACAGATTATTTCACTTATAATTTACTGTATCACAATTGCAGTGGGTCCAAAGTTTACATACACTAAGTTGACTGTGCCTTTAAACAGCTTGGAAAATTCTAGAAAATTATGCCATGGCTTTAGAAGCTTCTGATAGGCTAATTGACATCCTTTGAGTCAATTGGAGGTGTACCTGTGGATGTATTTCAAGGCCTACCTTCAAACTCAATGCCTCTTTGCTTGACATCATGGGAAAATCAAAAGAAGTCAGCTAAGACCTCAAACAAATTGTAAACCACCAAGTCTGGTTCATCCTTGGGAGCAATTTCCAAATACCTGAAGGTACCACGTTCATGCGTCCAAACAACAGTACGAAGTATAAACACCATGGGACCACGCAGCCATCATACCGATCAGGAGGAATGTACTTTGGTGCGAAAAGTGCAAATCAGTCCAAGAACAACAGCAAAGGACCTTGTGAAGATTCTGGAGGAAACCGGTACAAAGTATCTATATCCACAGTAAAACGAGTCCTATAATCAACATAACCTGAAAGGCCGCTCAGCAAGGAAGAAGCCACTGCTCCAAAACTGCCATAAAAAACAAGACTACAGTATGCAACTGCACATGGGGACAAAGATCGTACTTTTTGAAGAAATGTCCTCTGGTCTGATGAAACAAAAATAGAACTGTTTGGCCATCATGACCATCGCTATGTTTGGAGGAAAAAGGGGGAGGCTTGCAAGCCGAAGAATACCATCCCAACCATGAACCATGGGGGTGGCAGCATCATGTTGTGGTAGTGCTTTGCTGTAGGAAGGACTGGTGCACTTCACAAAATAGATGGCATCATGAGGAGGAAAATGATGTGGGTATATTGAAGCAACATCTCAAGGCATCAGTCAGGAAATTAAAGCTTGGTCGCAAATGTGTCTTCCAAATGGACAATGACCCCAAGCATACTTCCAAAGTTGTGGCAAAGTGGCCTAAGGACAACAAAAAGTCAAGGTATTGGAGTAGCCATCACAACGCCCTGACCTCAATCAAATAGAAAATGTGTGGGCAGAACTGAAAAAGTTCTGAGCAAGGAGGCCTACAAACCTGACTCAGTTACACCAGCTCTGTCAGGAGGAATGGGCCAAAATTCACCCAACTTATTGTGGGAAGCTTGTGCAAGGCTACCTGAAACGTTTGACCCAAGTTAAACAATTTAAAGGCAATGCTACCAAATACTAATTGAGTGTATGTAAACTTCTGACCCACTGGGAATGTGATTAAATAAATAATTGCTGAAAAAAAACATCATTCTCTCTACTATTATTCTGACATTTCACATTCTTAAAATAAAGTGGAGATCCTAACTGACCTAAGACAGGGCATTTTTACTATGATTAAATGTCAGGAATTGGGAAAAACTGAGTTTGAACTTATTTGGCTAAGGTGTATGTAAAGTTTGACTAATATACACTGCTCAAAAAAATAAAAGGAACACTAAAATAACACATCCTAGATCTGAATGAATGAAATAATCTTATTAAATACTTTTTTCTTTACATAGTTGAATGTGCTGACAACAAAATCACACAAAAATAATCAATGGAAATCCAATTTATCAACCCATGGAGGTCTGGATTTGGAGTCACACTCAAAATGAGTCACACTCAAAATTAAAGTGGAAAACCACACTACAGGCTGATCCAAATTTGATGTAATGTCCTTAAAACAAGTCAAAATGAGGCTCAGTAGTGTGTGTGGCCTCCACGTGCCTGTATGACCTCCCTACAACGCCTGGGCATGCTCCTGATGAGGTGGCGGATGGTCTCCTGAGGGATCTCCTCCCAGACCTGGACTAAAGCATTCGCCAACTCCTGGACAGTCTGTGGTGCAACGTGGCGTTGGTGGATGGAGCGAGACATGATGTCCCAGATGTGCTCAATTGGATTCAGGTCTGGGGAACGGGCGGGCCAGTCTATAGCATCAATGCCTTCCTCTTGCAGGAACTGTTGACACACTCCAGCCACATGAGGTCTAGCATTGTCTTGCATTAGGAGGAACCCAGGGCCAACCGCACCAGCATATGGTCTCACAAGGGGTCTGAGGATCTCATCTCGGTACCTAATGGCAGTCAGGCTACCTCTGGCGAGTACATGGAGGACTGTGCGGCCCCCCAAAGAAATGCCACCCCACACCATGACTGACCCACCGCCAAACCGGTCATGCTGGAGGATGTTGCAGGCAGCAGAACGTTCTCCACGGCATCTCCAGACTGTCACATGTGCTCAGTGTGAACCTGCTTTCATCTGTGAAGAGCACAGGGCGCCAGTGGCGAATTTGCCAATCTTGGTGTTCTCTGGCAAATGCCAAACGTCCTGCACGGTGTTGGGCTGTAAGCACCACCCCCACCTGTGGACGTCGGGCCCTCATACCACCCTCATGGAGTGTGTTTCTGACCGTTTGAGCAGACACATGCACATTTGTGGCCTGCTGGAGGTCATTTTGCAGGGCTCTGGCAGTGCTCCTCCTGCTCCTCCTTGCACAAAGGCGGAGGTAGCGGTCCTGCTGCTGGGTTGTTGCCCTCCTACGGCCTCCTCCACGTCGCCTGATGTACTGGCCTGTCTCCTGGTAGCGCCTCCATGCTCTGGACACTACGCTGACAGACACAGCAAACCTTCTTGCCACAGCTCGCATTGATGTGCAACCCTGGATGAGCTGCACTACCTGAGCCACTTGTGTGGGTTGTAGACTCCGTCTCATGCTACCACTAGAGTGAAAGCACCGCCAGCATTCAAAAGTGACCAAAACATCAGCCAGGAAGCATAGGAACTGAGAAGTGGTCTGTGGTTACCACCTGCAGAACCACTCCTTTATTGGGGGTGTCTTGCTAATTGCCTATAATTTCCTCTTGTTGTCTATTCCATTTGCACAACAGCATGTGAAATTTATTGTCAATCAGTGTTGCTTCCTAAGTGGACAGTTTGATTTCACAGAAGTGTGATTGACTTGGAGTTACATTGTGTTGTTTAAGTGTTCCCTTTATTTTTTTGAGCAGTGTATATATATATATATATATATATATGGGCTCCCGAGTGGTGCAGCAGGCTAGGGCACTGCATAATTAGTGCTAGAGGTGTCACTACAGCCTGGAATCGAACCAGGGTATCACAACCGGTCGTGATTAGGAGTCCCATAGGGCGGCGCACAATTGACCAAGCGTCGTCCGAGTTTAGCCGGTGTAGGCCGTCATTGTAAATAAGAATTTGTTCTTGACCCACTTGCCAGGCTAAATAAAAGGTTAAAATAATATATACACTAAATAAAAATATGAACAAAACAATCAACAATTTATAAAATTTTACTGAGTTACAGTTCATATATGGAAATCAGTCATTTGAAATAAATTCATTAGGCCCCAATCTATGGATTTCACATGACTGGGAATACAGATATGCATCTGTTGGTCACAGATACCTTTAAAAAAGTAGGGGAGTTGATCAGAAAACCAGTCAGTATCTGGTGTGACCACATTTTGCCTCGGCGGATTAATGGCACGACAATGGGCCTCAGGATCTCGTCACGGTATCTCTGTGCATTCAAATTGCCATCGATAAAATGCAATTGTGTTCATTGTCCGTAGCTTATGCCTACCGATACCATAACCCCACCACCACGGGGCACTCTGTTCAAAGGGTTGAGATCAGCAAACCACTTGTCCACGTGACGCCATACACTCTGTTTGCCATCTGCCTGTTACAATTGAAACCGGAATTCATCCTTGAAAAGCACACTTCTCCAGTGTGCTGGTGGCCATCGAAGGTGAGCAGTTTCCCACTCAAGTCGGTTATGACGTCGAGCTGCAGTCAGGTCAAGACCCTGGTGAGGACGACGAGCTTCCCTGAGATGGTTTCTGTTCATGCAAAAATTTGTCGGTTGTGCAAATCCACAGTTTTATCAGCTGCCCGGGTGGCTGGTCTCAGATGATCCCTAAGGTGAAAAAGCTGGATGTAGAGGTCCTGGACTGGCGTGGTTGCACGTGATCTGCAGCTGTGAGGCCGGTTGGATGTACAGTATTGCCAAAAACCTCAACAACGTTGGAGGCAGATTATGGTAGAGAAATTAACATTCAATTCTCTGGCAACAGCTCTGGTGGACATTCCTTTAGTCAGCATGCCAATTGCATGCTCCCTCAAACTTGAGACATGTTTGGCATTGTTATCACATTTCAGGAGAAGACCCAGATAGTGTTGAAGTAACAAAAGTTTATTACTAGAACAGGGGGCAAGCAAAACGACAGATCAAGGGCAGGCAGAGATGGCCAAAACTGTGAAAACAGGAACTAGAAAAAGACAGGAGCAAGGGGCTGTTCCTAGAAACAGGAGACAAACGGCTGTGAGACATGGGTTTGATCCTAGACACATGAAAAGTTGGATGTATAAGGAGGGTACAGGGTAACAGAAGACTAACAGTAGAGGGACTAAGTATCTTGGAGACGGGGAAAGGGCCGATAAACCAGGGAGAAAGTGTGTGGGCCTCCACCCGGAGACAATACCGGGGAGCCGGGGTCCGGTGGCGGTCCGCTTGTTGTCCATACCTGGAGGTGGTCTTGAGAAGAGACGACCGTGCTCTCTTCCAGGTACTACGACAGTTGCGGACAAACATCTGGGCCGAGGGTACGCCGACCTCTCCCTCTTGCTCCGGAAAGAGTGGGGGCTGATAACCCAGGGAACACTCAAAGGGTGAGAGACCAGTGTCAAAGCAAGGAAGGGTGTCGCGGGTATATTCGACCCTACTAGTTGCTGGTTCCAGGTGGTGGGGTTGACGGAGACCAGGCAGTGAAGAGTCATCTCCAGGTCTTGGTTGGCTCTTTCCGACTGACAGTTGGACTGGGGGTGGAACCCGGAGGACAGGCTGGCTGACGACCCAATGAGTGTGCAGAACGCCTTCCAGAACCGGGACGAGAACTGAAGACCCCGGTCGGAGACCATGTCCATTGGGAGTCCATGGATCCAGAAGACGTGCTGCACCATGAGCTGGGCCGTCTCTTTGGCAGAGGGAAATTTCGGGAGAGGAATGAAGTGGGCGAGGTGGAAGCCTTGGGTGAGTGAAATCAAACCTTCTCTCCTTCCTTCGCTCCCATAGTAGCTCATTGATCTGAATGGTCAAGGCGATGAGCGAGTCGAGATACGTCGGTATTTCCTGAGTTGCAAGCTCGTCCTTTACATCCTCTGATACTCTGTGCAGGAACATGTCGAACAATGCTTCCGGGTTCCAGGCACTCAGCTGCCAACATGCAAAAATCCACTGCTTAGTCTGCCATACTACGGGAGTCTTGATGTAGCTGGAGCGGCTTACGAGCAGCCTCTCTCCTGGGCAATCAAACACCTTCCGAAATTCCTCCACAAACTCCTCCAGACTGAGGCAGATGGCAGACTGTTGCTCCCACACCGCCGTGGACCAGGCGAGTGCCCTCCCGGACATCAGCGTTATGATGAACGCTATCCTCGAGCGGTCCAAGGGGAATGAAAAAGGCTGCAGCTCGAAAATGAAGGAGCATTGGGAGAGAAAAGCCCGGCAGGTTCTGGAATCTCCAGCGTAGAGCTCCGGAGGAGGTAAGCGGGGTTCTCGGAACACTGGGGACACAGGTGTGACCCGCTGCCCAGTGGGGAATCCGCAGTATTACTCCAGCAACGTATCAAACGCCTAGTCATGTTATTCTGCCAGGGTATGGAGTCCCTCCATAAGACATTGAAGTAACTCCTCGTGTCTTCCAATGGTGGCTCCTTGCAGGGAGACATCATTGTGTAGCTGGTCTTAGTCTGCTGGGTCAGTCATGGCCAGTTTGTACTGTCACGTTTCAGAAGAAGACCCAGATACAGACAGTATCGAAGTAACAAAAGTTAATTACCAGAACAGGTGGCAGGCAAAACGACAGGTCAACGACAGGCAAAGAGGTTCAAAACCGGGAAAACTAGAAAGCAGGAACTAAAAAATGACTGGAGGGGGAAAACGCTGGTAGGCTTGACGAACAAAACTAACTGGCAACAGACAAACACAGGTATAAATACACTGGGGATAATGGGGAAGATGGGTGACACCTGGAGGGGGTGGAGACAAGCACAAAGACAGGTGAAACAGATCAGGGTGTGACAATTGTGTTGTGTGACAAAAATACACATTTTAGAGTGGCCTTTTATTGCCCCCAGAACAGGGTGCACCTGTGTAATGATCATGCTGTTTAATCAGCTTCTTTATATGACATGTGTGAGGTGGATGGATTATCTTGTCAAATTCTCACTAACTGGGATGCAAACATTGTGCAAAACATTTTTTAGATTTTTCTTTGTTTTTGCTCATGAAACATGGGACCAACGTTTCACATGTTGTGTTTACATTTTTGTTTAGTGTATATATTTCCAAAAAATATATATGGGGGATTGGAAATGATGCAGACAATTACATTGATACAAGACACATTAATGCTGATCTACCAACTAAAAGTAAAAAACAACAAGACACTCCTACACATTTTATGTATTTATTTAACCTTTATTTAAATAGGATGTGCCATTGAGGTCAGAAGATGTCTTTCTCAAGGGAGACCTGGCTGACAAGGGCAGCTCGGCAAAAAATACATTTGTACACATTATAGCTCCAATGTATACTTCTTCTAAGCAGACAACAGTTCCTCCACTGCATGACCCCTAGAATAGCCAGCCAGTCCCAGTTGGAATAATGACACACTCAGAGGTTATGGTCACACCGTTGCCCTATACAAAACAGCATGCCACTGGAGATTTTAATGTTTGTCTTTGACTTTAATGTGCTGGGCTCAGGCGGTCATACAGTATTCTGCCACGCAGGCCTAGGTAACTGGGAGCTTACTAGTAGAACAGGTGTTGTCGGCCGACCAGACCATCAATCTCCCTGTGCCCTGTCTCTGTAGGATTCAGGGTTAATTATCGTCAAATAATCCATTAAAGAGAGCGATGAAAAACGGAGGAGTGGAGATGCTAACCTTGCCAAAGAGCTGGGGTTTGGATGTATTCTGTCATTGGGATGACTATTCAATGGATCAAAAGTGAGGGGAAAAGGTGTTGGAATCACTATTCACATTTATATTGAATAAATTACCTCCATAAAAACAGTTTATTTTATAGGGCCATGTCTTTTCCAAGGTCTTAGTGTATCCATCTTGCTCTACATCACTTCATAATGCATAAATGCCAAATGCCATTAGGGTTTCTTTTAATACCATTAACGTTTTAACTGACATTCGACTGCATGTGAGATCATACAGAGGAGTCAGCGACACCTGACCTACTGGAGATTTTACAGTGTGCCTGTACCTTCATTTATCTACGGACAGTCACCTAGAATATTTAAGGCGGCCAATTATTAAACTCCAGTTAACCTGCTGGATGGAGGAGGCTACTGTAACACATGCAACCACACAAACACACACGTGCATGCACACACACTGACATGACCCATGTCTGACATGACACATCACACCCACACAGAGGCACACACTCTCTCTCACACACACACAAACATACACGCACACACTGTGACACTGACACGGACCAGGCCTGACAGTCACGTCACATGTGTCATGTTTATGAGGGCATCTACAGACTGGGTTTGTGTTTTCTGTATGTAAATGTCTTCAGAGGGTCAAAGTCAATGGGTGTCAGTATGCTCATTCACCTTGCTGTGGCAAAATAGAATGTAGAGGATTCAGATGCCACTGCGCAGCAACGGGAATCTCTAAACATGGCAATTAGCAGTCCAACAGATGTTTACCCCAAAGAATATGTCACTTCTAAGATATTATTCCTGCTGATTGAATATATTCCATAACATCCAAATTAAGTGAGTGATTAAAAAGAGAGGAGACTTGTCACCGTGCTGCTGTGCTCTTTGTTGCTACTTGACTATCTGCCAAACGTTTCAGTTTTTACTTTTAGTAACCATTTCATCAAAATCTGCATTTAACACATTTACCAACGTCTTAGTTTTTTCCTCGCTCAACTTTTTTCATTCCACTTTTTCACGCTGGTCGCTTTATCTGGACATGGTTCTACAGGACCTCCACCAGCCGAAAAAGTAGTAACATTAACGCTATGCCATCTAATTGCAGTCGCTGTACTCATAATATACATGAGAACTATCACCTTATGGTGAGGGCTTGAAAACTATTACAGACTACAAAGGGAAGCACAGCCGAGAGCTGCCCAGTGACACGAGCCTACCAGGCGAGCTAAATTACTTCTATGCTCGCTTCGAGGCAAGCAACAGTGAAGCATGCATGAGAGCATCAGCTGTTCCAGACGACTGTGTGATCAAGCTCTCCATAGCCGATGTGAGTAAAACCTTTAAACAGGTCAACATTCACAAGGCCGCAGGGCAGACAAACCATACCAGGACGTCTACTCCGAGCATGCGCTGACCAACTGGCAAGTGGCTTCACTGACATTTTCAACCTGTTCCTGACTGAGTCTGTAATACCAACATGTTTCAAACAAACCACCATAGTCCCTGTGCCCAAGAACACCAAGGTAACCAGCCAAAATGACTACCGAACTGTAGCACTCACGTCTGTAGCCATGAAGTGCTTTGAATGGCTGGTCATGGCTCACATCAACACCATTATCCCAGAAACCCTAGACCCACTCCAATTTGCATACCGCCCCAACAGATCCACAGAAGATGACATCTCTATTGCACTCCACACTGCCCGTTCCCACCTGGACAAAATGAACACCTATGTGAGAATGCTATTCATTGACCACAGCTCAGCGTTCAACACCATAGTGCCCTCAACACGGGGCCCCTCAGGGGTGCGTGCTCAATCCCCTCCTGTACTCCCTGTTCCCCCATGACTGCATGGCCAGGCACGACTCCAACACCATCATTAAGTTTGCCGATGACAAAACAGTGGTAGGCCTGATCACTGACAACGATGAGGCAGCCTATAGGGAGGAGGTCAGAGACCTGGCCGTGTGGTGCCAGGTTAGCAATGTTTCCCCAACGTGATCAAGACAAAGGAGATGATTGTGGACTACAGGAGAAGGAGGACCGAGCACGCCCCCATTCTCATCGACGGGGCTGTAGTAGAGCAGTTTGGGAGCTTCAAGTTGCTTGCTGTCCAAATCACCAACAAACTATCATGGTCCAAACACACCAAGACAGTCGTGAAGAGGGCACGACAAAGCCTATTTCCCCTCAGGAGACTGAAAAGATCTGACATGGGTCCTCAGATCCTCAAAAGTTCTACAGCTGCACCATCGAGAGCATCCTGACTGGTTGCATCACTGCCTGGTATGGCAACTGCCCGGCCTCCGACCGCAAGGCGCTACAGAGGGTAGTGCGTACGGCCCAGTACATCACTGGGGCCAAGCTTCCTGCCATCCAGGACCTCTATACCAGGCGGTGTCAGAGGAAGGCCCTAACAATTGTCGAAGACTCCAGCCACCCTAGTCATAGACTGTTCTCTCTGCTACCGCACGGCAAGCGGTACTGGAGCGCGAAGTCTAGGTCCAAAAGGCTTCTTAACAGCTTCTACCCCCAAGCCATAAGACTCCTGAACAGCTAATCAAATGTCTACCCAGACTATTTACATTAGCCCCCCTCCCACCCTCTTTTACGCTGCTACTACTCTCTGTTTATTATCTATGCATAGTAACTTTAACTCTACCTACATGTACATATTACTTCAATTACCTCGACTAAGCTGTGCCTCCGTACATTGCCTCTGTACAGGTACCCCCTGTGTATAGCCTCGCTACTGTTATTTTACTGCTGCTCGTTAATTATTTGTTATTTTTAATTTGTTATTTTTTACTTAACACTTATTTTTCTTCAAACTGCATTGTTGGTTAAGGGCTTGTAAGTAAGCATTTGTATTTGGCGCATGTGACATACAATTTGATTTGATTTGACTCGTCGTCGGTATGTCTGTATCAGCTTTTCACATCTGTATTTGGAGATTTTCTCCCATTCTTCCTTGCAGATTTTCTCAAGCTCTGTTAAATTAGATGGAGAGCAATGGTGAACTTCAATGTTCATGTCTTTCTACAGACTTTAAATGGGATTCATGTCTGGGCTTTGGCTGGGCCACCCAAGGACTTTCATATTCTTGTTATGAAGCCATTCCAGTGTTGCTTTGGCTGTATACTTGGGGTCATTGTCTTGTTGGAATGTAAATCTTCAACCCAGTCTAAGGTCGTGTTCCCATTAAGGATTTGCCTGTATTTGCCCGGATGCTCAGTTTGGTCAGACGGCCAGCTCTAGGCAGAGTCTGGGTAGTTCCATACTTTTTCAATTTCCCAAAGATGGAAACCACTGTGCTTTTGGAAACTTGGAACAAGATACAGTGGCAAGAAAAAGTATGTGAACCCTTTTGAATTACCTGGATTTCTGCATGAATTGGTCATCAAATTTGATCTGATCTTCATCTAAGTCACAACAATAGACAAACCATAGTGTGCTTAAACTAATAACCCACATATTATTGTATTTTTTTTGTCTATATTGAATACATAATTTAAAAATTCATAGTGTAGTTTGGAAAAATTATGTGAACCCCTAGGCTAATGAATTCTTCGAAAGCTAATTGGAGTCAGGAGTCAACAAATCTGGATACTAATCAATGAGACGAGATTGGAGATGTGTTTAGAGCCGCCTTGCCCTATAAAAAACACTCACAAAATCTGAGTTTGCTATTCACAAGAAGCATTGCCTGATGTGAACCATGCCTCGAACAAAAGAGATCGCAGATGACCTAACATCTAGCGGAACCCCAGCGGAACCCCTAGCCAACAGCCAATGGGATCGCATGGCGCGAAATACAAAAACCTCAAAAATCCAATAATTACAATTTTTCAAACATACGACTATTTTACACCATTTGAAAGATAAACCTCTCCTGAATCCAAACACGTTGTCCGATTTAAAAAAGGCTTTACAGCGAAAGCAAAACATTAGATTATGTTAGGAGAGTACATAGACAAAAATAATCACACAGCCATTTTCCAAGCAAGCATATATGTCAATAAAACCCAAAACACAGCTAAATGAAGCACTAACCTTTGACGATCTTCATCAGATGACACTCCTAGGACATTGTTATACAATACATGTATGTTTTGTTCAATCAAGTTCATATTTATATCCAAAAACAGCTTTTTACATTGGCGCGTGATGTTCAGAAAATGTATTCCCACCAAAAACTACCGGTGAATTTACAAAAATACTCATCATAAACGTTGACAAAATACATAACAATTATTTTAAGAATTATAGATACAGAACTCCTTTATGCAATCGCTGTGTCAGATTTTAAAATAGCTTTTCGGCGAAAGCACATTTTTCAATATTCTGAGTACATCATGGCCATCATGGCCAGCTATTTTGATACTCGCCAAGTTCGGGGCAAACTAAACTCAGAATTAGTATTAGAAATATTGTATTACCTTTGCTGATCTTCGTCAGAATGCACTCCCAGGACTGCTACATCCACAAGAAATGTTGTTTTTGTTCCAAATAATCCATATTTATGTCCAAATACCTCCGTTTTGTTCGTGTGTTCAGGTCACTATCCAAAGGGTAACGCGCGAGCGCATTTCGAGACACAAAAAGTCAAAATGTTCCATTACTGTACTTAGAAGCATGTCAAACACTGTTTAAAATCAATTGTTATGGTATTTTTATCGTAAAATTGCGATAATATTCCAACCGGACAATAGTGCATTCATTCAAGGAGAAAAATAAAAAACAGCGTGCTCGCAGGAACGTGCATATCCAATCTCTTTGTCGTCAGGCAGACCGCTCAGTAACTGAGCTCCTATACTCTGCCCAGAGACAGGAGAAGGCTCAATCCACTTTCTGAAGGCTTTTGACAGCCAATGGAAGCCTTAGAAATTGCAACGTAACCCCACAGATACTGTAGTTTCGATAGAGAATCAAAATAACTACAATTCTCAGACTTTCCACTTCCTGCTTGGAATTTTCTCAGGTTTTTGCCTGCCATATGAGTTCTGTTATACTCACAGACACCATTCAAACAGTTTTAGAAACTTCAGAGTGTTTTCTATCCAAATCTACTAATAATATGCATTTTCTCGTTTCTGGGCAAGAGTAGTAACCAGTTTAAATCGGGTACGTTTTTTCATCCGGCCATGAAAATACTGCCCCTATACTGCCCCCGGTAAGACAAATTGTCTATAAATGGAGAAAGTTCAGCACTGTTGCTACTCTCCCTAGGAGTGGCCGTCCTGCAAAGATGACTGTAAGAGCACAGTGCAGAATGCTCAATGAGGTATAGAAGAATCCTAGAGTGTCAGCTAAAGACTTGCAGAAATCTCTGGAACATGTTAACATCTCTGTTGACGAGTCTACAATATGTGAAACACTAAACAAGAATGGTGTTCATGGGAGGACACCACGGAAGAAGCCATTGCTGTCCAAAAAAGAACATTGCTGCACGTCTGAAGTTTGCAAAAGTACACCCGGATGTTCCACTGTGCTACTGGCAAAATATTCTGTGGACAGATTAAACTATAGTTGCGTTGTTTGGAAGTGTGGTATCCCAGGCGGTCTACCCCGCGGGATGGTAATAGAGGGGAGGTATATGAGGCGACGTTGTCTCCCTCTGCTGGGAATACGGGAGCTGGGCACCCCGACACTGACAGCTAAGTGGAGGTAATTAGAGGAAAGTGCCAACCAGCCGTGTAGGCTAAATAAAAGGAGCACGATGGCACACTAGAGAAGAGAGAGACGGAAGACCGAGCAAACCTAAATTTATTTCTCTGATATATTTATTTTCTGTTTTAAATAAAGTTGTTTTTCGGACTAAAGCCTCCCTGTCTGTGTCAATCTCTGCATGCTCAACCCAACACCCCACGGTTTACCACAGAAGGAACACCCAACACTATGTGTGGAGAAAAAAAGGCACAGCACACCAACTTCAAAACCTCATCCCAACTGTGAAGTATGGTCAAATCAAATTTTATTGGTCACATACACATGGTTAGCAGATGTTAATGTGAGTGTAACAAAATGCTTGTGCTTTTAGTTCCGACAGTGCAGTAGTATCTAACAAGTAATCTAACAATTTCACAACAACTACCTTATACACACAAGTGTAAAGGGATGAATAAGAATATGTACATACAAATATATGGATGAGCAATGGCCATGCGGCATAGGCAAGATACAGTAGATGGTATAGAGTACAGCATATTCATATGAGATGAGTAATGTAGGGTATGTAAACATTATATAAAGTGGCATTATATAAAGTGGCATTGTTTAAAGTGACTTGTGATACATTTATTACATCCAATTATTAAAGTGGTTGAGATTTGAGTCTGTATGTTGTCAGCAGCCACTCAATGTTAGTGATGGCTGTTTAACAGTCTGATGGCCTTGAGATAGAAGCTGTTTTTCAGTCTCTCGGTCCCAGCTTTGATGCACCTGTACTGACCTCGCCTACTGGATGATAGCGGGGTGAACAGGCAGTGGCTTGGGTGGTTGTTGTCTTTGATGATCTTTTTGGCCTTCCTGTGACATCGGGTGATGTAGGTGTCCTGGAGGGCAGGTAGTTTGCCCAGGGTGATGCGTTGTGCAGACCGCACTACCCTCTGGAGAGACTTACGGTTATGGGCGGAGCTGTTGCCGTGCCAGGTGGTGATACAGCTCGACAGGATGCTCTCGATTGTGCATCTGTAAAAGTTTGTGTGTTTTCCGTGACAAGCAACATTTCTTCAGCCTCCTGAGGTTGAAGAGGCGCTGTTGCACTTTCTTCACCACGCTGTCTGTGTGGGTGGACCATTTCAGTTTGTCTGTGATGTGTACGCCGAGGAACTTAAAACTTTCCACCTTCTCCCCTCTGTGGCTAGGCTGTCCCGTCAATGGCTAGGGGGATGCTCCCTTTGCTGTTTCCTGAAGTCCACGATCATCTCCTTTCTTTTGTTGACGTTGAGTGTAAGGTTGTTTTCCTGACACCACACTCCGAGGGCCCTCATCTCCTCCCTGTAGGGTGTCTCGTTGTTGGTAATCAAGCCTACCACTGTAGTGTCGTCTGCAAACTTGATGATTAAAGTTGGAGGCGTGCATGGCCACGCTGTCATGGGAGTACAGGAGAGGGCAGAGAACGCACCCTTTTGGGGCCCCAGTGTTTAGGATCAGCGGGGTGGTGATGTTGTTTCCTACCCTCACCACCTGGGGGCGGCCCGTCTCCAGGACCCAGTTGCACAGGGCGGGGTCGAGACCCAGGGTCTCGAGCTTAATGATAAGTTTGGAGGGTACTATGGGGTTAAATGCTGAGCTGTAGTCGATGAACAGCATTCTTACATAGGCCTACCTCTTGTCCAGATGGGTTAGGGCAGTGCGATTGCGTCGTCTGTGGACCTATTGGGGCGGTAAGCAAATTGGAGTGGGTCTAGGGTATCAGGTAGGGTGGAGGGAATATGATTCTTGACTAGTCTCTCAAAGCACTTCATGATGACAGAAGAGAGTGCTACAGGGCAATAGTCGTTTAGCTCAGTTACCTAAGCTTTCTTGGGAACAGGAACAATGGTGGCCTTCTTGAAGCATGTGGGCACAGCAGACTGGGATAGGGATTGATTGAATATGTCCGTAAACACACCAGCCAGCTGGTCTGCGCATGCTCTGAGGACGCGGCTAGGGATGCCGTCTGAGCCGGCAGCCTTGCGAGGGTTAACACGTTTAAATGTTTTACTCACGTTGGCCACGGTGAAGGAGAGCCCACAGGTTTTGGTAGCGTGCCGTGTCAGTGGCACTGTATTGTCCTCAAAGCGAGCAAAGAAGTTGCTTAATTCGTCTGGGAGCAAGACGTTGGTGTCCGCGAGGGTGCTGGTTTTCTTTCTGTAATCCGTGATTGACTGTAGACCCTGCCACATATGTCTCGTGTTTGAGCCATTGAATTGTGACTCACTTTGTCTCTATACTGACGCTTAGCATGTTTGATTGCCTTGCGGAGGGAATAGCCACACTGTTTGTATTCGGTCATGTTTCCAGTCACCTTGCCATGATTAAAAGCGGTGGTTCGCTTTCAGTTTTGCGCAAATGCTGCCATCAATCCACGGTTTCTGGTTAGGGAAGGTTTTAATAGTCACGGTGGGTACAACATTACCGAGTCAGTGTATACATCAATGTTGTCTGAGGCTATCCGGACATATCCCAGTCCACGTGATCGAAGCAATCTTGAAGCGTGGAATCCGATTGGTCGGACCAGCGTTGAACAGACCTGAGCACGGGCGTTTCCTGTTTTAGTTTCTGTCTTTAGGCTGGGAGCAACAAAATGGAGTCATTGTCAGATTTGCCAAAAGGAGGTCGGGGGAGGGATTTGTATGCGTCGCGGAAGAGTAGCAATGATCCAGAATGCTGCCAGCTTGAGTCGCACATTCGATATGCTGATAAAATATAGGGAGCCTTGTTTTCAGATTAGCTTTGTTAAAATCCCCAGCTACAATAAATACAGCCTCAGGATGTATGGTTTCCAGTTTACATAGAGTCCAATGAAGTCCTTTCAGTGCCGTCGAGGTGTCTGCTTGGGGGGGATATACACGACTGTGATTAAAGTCTAAAAGAATTCTCTTGGTAGATAATGCGGTCGGCATTTGATTGTAAGGAATTGTAAGTCAGGTGAACATAAGGACTTGAGATCCTATATGTTGTTATGATTACACCATGAGTCGTTATCATAAGGCATACATCCCGCCCTTCTTCTTACCAGAGAGATGTTTGTTTCTGTCAACGCGATGCGTGAAGAAACCGGTTGGCTGTACCGACTCTGATAACATATCCCGAGTGAGCCATGTTTCTGTTAAACAGAATGTTACAATCTCTGATGTCTCTCTGGAAGGCAACACTTGCTCTAATTTCATCTACAGTAGTATACTCGGGAGCGGTGAGCGACATGCCCGTCTACGGAGCCTGACCAGAAGACCGCTCCTTCTGCGGCGCTGTTGTTTTGGGTCGCCTACTGGGATCAGATCCATTGTCCTGGGTGGTGGTCCGAACAGAGGCTCTGCTTCGGGAAAGTCGTATTCCTGGTCGTAATGTTGGTAAGTTGACGTCGCTCTTATATCCAATAGTTCTTCCTGGCTGTATGTAATAAGATTTCTTGGGGTATCAATGTAATAAATAATATATAGGAAACTATGCAGTATTTAGTTTTTTTTAAGAACGCTAGGCGACCATATCTGTCAGCGCCATCTTGTTTTGGGGCTGCTTTGCTGCCTCAGTGCCTGGACAGCTTGCTGTCATCGACGGAAAAATGAATTCCCAAGTTTATCAAGACATTTTGCAGGAGAATGTAAGGCTCTCTGTCCGCCAATTGAAGCTCAACAGAAGTTAGGTGACGCAACTGGACAACAACCCAAAACACAGAAGTAAATCAGCAACAGAATGGCTTCAACAGATGAAAATACGCCTTCTGGAGTGGCCTGACCTCAGCCCGATTTGAGATGCTGTGGCATGACCTCAAGACAGCAGTTCACACCAGACATCCGAAGAATATTGCTGAACTGAAACAGTTTTGTAAAGAGGAATGGTCCAAAATTCCTCTTGACCGTTGTGCAGGTCTGATACGCAACTGCAGAAAACGTTTGGTTGAGGTTATTGCTGCCAAAGGAGGGTCAACCAGTTATTAAATCCAAGGGTTCACATACTTTTTCCACCCTACACTGGGAATGTTTACACGGTTTGTTCAATAAAGACATGAAAACGTATAATTGTTTGTGTGTTATTAGTTTAAGCAGACTATGTTTGTCTATTGTTGTGACCTAGATGAAGATCAGATCAAACGTTATGACCAATTTATGCATAAATCCAGGTATTTCCAAAGGGTTCACATACTTTTTCTTGCCACTGTAGGCCTACACAAATATATTTTTTTAAGTGATTGCACAATAAAGTGTTGGACTTACGGTTCAGCTGTCAGATTTCAGCACTAAATGTATCAGCCTATGCATGGGCCTATAGGCTTAGGTGTCCACTGTATGATAGGGTTGGGCAGTTTCCAGATTTTCATATCATCATACCATCCTTCTCTCATATCGATATTTACGGTATTACTGGTTTAGAACACAAGAGGTGCCCCCCCCCCCCCACCCCACCCCCTCCAAAAAAAAGACCATTGGGCATCTGTTACCAGAATGCTAACACAATTAGCAGAAGTAATAGTGAATTTCCATGGAGCCCGGCTTGCTAAATATGCTAACGAGAGCAAACAAATTGCAAAGTATGCACTGTATACATTACTGAATGTCATTTTTGTTGAGTTTGGACATTTACAAGAGAATGTGAACGAGGTACATTGTGCAAATGAATGTAGTTTTGATGCATTCTTGTCTGCTCTGAAGCAGCATGTGTACACACTGTGTCTTTCTGGAATCCCTAGGACAAAGGGCCTGCCTGCTCTGCTTGGAGAAGATGGGGGAGGAGCAGACAGTCCGAGAACTGAGGAGAAAAAAACAAGGAAATCAAAAGAGCAGTGGCAGCTGTACAGAACTCATCCAAAGGGCGTTGACTTCTCAAACACGGCAGAAAGCTTACACAATATGATGGCCCGTTACCTTATTAATTTAGCAACTTACTTAACGCGACCACTAAGTTTAACTTGCTAGTTAAAGCAGAATTCTTCATTTTTCACACAGGCATTCTATCAGCAGACAGCGCTCTGACTGATGCATAGCTTTTTTCTCCCAGTACTTTTCTCGGTGTAGCCAGCCTACTTTTCATAAAATTCAAGAATAACTTTGAGAAAAACATTAGGAATGTAGCTGATCATGCATTTTTTTTTGTTGCAAAAAATACCTTGCTTTTATCATTGTAAGCTCATTTACGTTTGTGGCTGCCAGCCAAATGTTTCTGAAAATGAAGCTATTTTCTGCTGAATGTGTTGCACTAATGTGTTTTCAATCTATTGAAGCAAAAAACACTGACTTTCAATATAAAACCTAACCCCTGTCAATACACAGCTGGACTCACCTGCTCCCGCTTTCACCCATTCTGTTATTTACAAACAAACACGAGACTGGGTTCAACTGTTCTGGGGAACAATGCTAAGCTTCATAATGTAAAATAATGTGACAGGTGAAATGAAGAACGTGATCTGCTTTATCTCCTAACGTTGACTGCAGGTATATACTTAAAAAATAACTACAAATATAAAAATGTACTGAAAACTTCAAGAAATAGTTTTGACGGTATTGGAAAACCGTCAATAGTGAAACGTTTTACCGGCACACAACCAATTGTGCTAAACCCATCCCTTGGCTATTACCAAATATCCCGGTATACGGTATATATGGTATAACGCTCAAGCCTACTGTATGATGTATACAGTGCATTCGAAAACTATTCAGAACCCTTCAATTTTTCCACATTTTGTTACGTTACAGCCTTAATCTCACTCACAATACTCCATAATGAGAAAGCAAAAACAGGGTTTTAGAAATTTTTGCAAATGTATTAAAAACAGAAATACCTTACTTACATCATTTCAGACCCTTTGCTGAGCAACTCAAAATTGAGCTCAGGTGCATCCTGTTTCCATTGATCATCTTCAGATGTTTCTAGAACTTGATTGGAGTCCACCTGTGGTCAATTCAATTGATTGGACATTATTTGGAAAGACACCCACCTGTCTATATAAGGTCCCACAGATGACAGTGTACGTCAGAGCAAAAACCAAGCCATGAGGTCGAAGGAATTGTACGTAGAACTCTGAGACAGGATCGTGACAAGGCACGGATCTGAGGAAGGGTACCAAAAAATGCCTGCAGCATTGAAGGTCCCCAATAATACAGTGTCCTCCATCAATCTTAAATGGAAGAAGTTTGGAACCACCAAGACTCTTCCTAGAGCTGGCCACCTGGCCAAACTGAGCAACTGGGGGGAAGGTCCTTGGTCAGGGAGGTGAGCAAGGACCCAAAGGTCACTCTGACAGAACTCCAGAGTTCCTCTGTTGAGATGGGAGAACTTTCCAGCAGGACAACCATCTCTGCAGTACTCCACCAATCAGGCCTTTATGGTAGAGTGGCCAGACGGAAGCCACTCCTCAGTCAAAGGCACATGACAGCCTGCTTGGAGTTTGCCAAAGGACTCTCAGACCATGAGAAACAAGATTCTCTGGTCTGATGAATACAACTCTTTGGCGTGAATGCCAAGCGTCACTTCTGGAGGAAACCTGGCACCATCCCTATGGTGAAGCATGGTGGTGGCAGCGTCATGCTGTGGAGACGTTTTTCAGCTGCAGGGACTGCGAGACTAGTCAGTGAAAGATGAATGGAGCAAAGTACAGTAAGATTCTTGATGAAAACCTGCTCCAGAGCACTCAGGATCTCAGACTGGGGCGAAGGTTCACCTTCCAACAATTCAACAACCCTAAGCACACAGCCAAGACAACGCAGGAGTGGCTTCGGGACAAGTCTCTGAATGTCCTTGAGTGGCCCAGCCAGAGCCCGGATTTTAACCCAATCAAACATCTCTTTGTCATTATCGGTTATTGTGTGTAGATTGATTAGGAAAAAAACAATTTAATCAATTTTAGAATAAGGAAGTAACGTAACAACGTGGAAAAATTCAAGGGATCTGAATGCTTTTCAAATGCACTATATTTAGCCTGTATAAAGGAAGAGAAGCTTAGGCCTAATCCCAGCGAGATAGAGATATGCCGGTGGCATGCTACGACACCGACATGCATTTCTTTATGCCAGATGGCTAATGTGTCTGCTATACAGATATAGACGTACAGAAGGACGCTCTTTCGTAGATTTTCAATCTGAATATTTTGCATAAGATAAGCATTATATTGTTATATTATAGGAGTAACTCTGGTAGGCCTGAAACAGACTTCCTTACCTCAAGTTCGACTGTCTGAGTCAGTTGGAGCGCCAGGGTGCATTGCCTTCATATGTAGGCTTGCAGTAGCTAAAGCTTAATAATATCCACACCATACCAAACCTTCAAACGTTTCTGAACTTTATTAGGGTAATATCAAAAGTAAGTCAAGCCATTGTTTATAGGGAAAATACGAGCAGAAGAGTGAATGTAAACCAGGGAAAAACTCACTACCCTCCCCTGTTCCCAATAAAAACCACACAACTCTCCCCAAAGCATTTTCGACCACACCTCCCCCCAGTAAATTTCGATCTGTCCCTAAGAAGCTATGAAAAATAATCACAGTACCCAGAATTGATTTGATATTGAGATCAAAATGGCTGCATAAAAATAAAACCAAACATGTTTGAAAATATCGGGACGGCTCAAAGACATGAGCCCTCAGATTGCGTCTCTGCCTAGCTCACATTAAACGAGCCCCGAGTAGGCAACGACATATGGATTTTGTCTATGATCTCAAAAACTTGTCTGGGAGAGCTAAATCGTGGCTAGAATCATGTAGTGTACACCCGGCTTAAAGCATCCAAAGCATCCATGCAGCAATTTAGAAAAGAACATCTCCAAATTGTCTGAGACATCATACCGTATATTATATGGACGGCTTCTCTCTTCTCAAATCAGGCCAAAATTCCATGTTTCCGTCTATGAAAAATGTCTGGTTACTAGGGCTCTATCATTATAGCAATCATTCTTTCACTGTTGTATCTTTTCTTCGTGGAATGCATCGCTAAAGGCCTCTGCACCGTTATTTCCCAAACCACTATCATTTTGCTCAAGCGGCGATCTCCACATGCAATCTGCATCTAGTAGTAGTAGGACACATCTCCTGTCGGGAATAGGAACCAGACACCTGTCTGTCGCAGGGGGGCTCTTTACGGAGTAACACGCTGGAAGCAGCCAGGCAAAGCAAAGCATTGGAGAGTGAAAATGCATCCCGGAAGGAGAGAAGTTAAAAAAGGGAACATATTATATCGTCTAGCCTTCGGGGACTAATAATCATCATGCTCTCTTCCGTGTGGACTCCATCATTACTGACACCTGGGACAGTAATCACACCTTAAATGTGATCTCTGGGTCTGATGACAGCTTTAAGATTGATAATTTCTCTAAATATCCTGATATCATAGTGTATGAGGGTGATAGGAAGGTAGTTTGGCATTGGCTGTTTTTTTTTTTGGTCTGTTAGGCAGTGTAACAGTCAGTAAGGTTACTTTGGTTACAGTACTGTCAGCTTGGAGGTCCATCTGCTAAATAAGTTCCCGGGGTATCATTAAAACGTAATATTTTAAGTCCTAGGGGAAATAACACCATCCATGCTGCTGTGTGCCATATTGACAATGTTCCTGATGTTTGCACTATAGGCTACTGTAAGATATTAACACGTTTTGAGAGGATGAAGACTGAATGGTGCCATCGGGGTAAAGACTGAACACAATATTGGATTGAAAATAGACTTTGTTAAGGGAAATAAGATGATGTTGAGACATAATCGTGAAACAGTGAAAGCGCATTTTGATGATGTAGTTTGATCAACGCTTACAACAGTACTACTGGCAGAATCAAGCCAGCCACTTAAATAATGCTTATTGATTGTCAAAACACGGAATGTATTACCACCTTATTGATTTTAATAGTGGGCAGATGAACATTGAATGAGCGAGGCCTCATACACTCCACACTTCATATGCTGTATGTAAATAAACACATACAGTATAGAACAGCTAGATTTCTCTTTAGAAATCTCCAGTGCATTGCATTCTTTAAATAGGGTAATTCCTCACAAACTAGTAGGAAAGAAAGCCCACTCCAGATGGAGAAAACCATTGATTAATTAAATAGAACAACTCAGAGTGTGTTAGATAATACAAAACACTTATTGGGTGATTCCTCAAGAAACTACAACAAAACAAGGATCATTTGGAGGAAGGATTGTTGACATATTTTTTACATTTGTATCTTAAACTTAAGAAATAATTCATTAATTGAGGTTGGAGTATTTGCAACATTTTGGCCTTGTATTGATAGTGAATATCCCTAAAATCATGGTCTTGTTTTGTTTGTCGTGAGGAGTCACCCAATAAGTGTTTTGTATTATCTAACACACTCTGTGGTTTTGCTTCCTAGTGGGGCCCTGTTACTAAACTATTCATTTTACAGATACTGCCCTCTTTAATCAATATTTTTCAGGAGAATATTGAATTGTTTATGATGATGAGGTCAAGTAGAAGAACACACTCCATATGTATCTTCCCATCTAGAAAAGGATGGGACTTGTGTAATTGGCTAGCACAATACTTATCATGAGCAGATGCTGTTAATGTCCCTCATGCACTGTTTTTCATGAGTACGACTACATCGAGCTTCACCATGCCCGACCCTTGGAGAGGGACAAAGTAAATGGATAGTGTACTTCAGAGATTTCCCAATGCGTCGTCCAAAAGCTCTTTTAGACTTCATTTTAAGGAAGCCAGCTATTATACATATTATATTTTTTTTAAATACAGTATTAAGATTCACCACAAATTACGTCAAAGAGCCGGAGGGGGGTAGGTATCCAGGTGGATGCCCTGAAATCTGTCTTCAATTACTCTCAACTAACTTCGTATTCCAGCTGAATTCTGATTAGCTGATCTGGCAATTTAGTGAGCTGCGTGGGGCTAGAGAGCACTTGTTCCACCTCTTGAGTGCAACCTTGCTACATCTGAGTAATGTGAACCTTTGATCAGGATCCTTATTATATATAAAAGCCCATACCATTCAATGTTACATTGCCTTTTTTCCACCATCTATATTAGACATGATAGACTCCTTAAAGGAGACGCAAAAAAAACTCTAATCATAAAGAGAACTGAAATGAATGATGTGTTATAGCTCTTCGTAGTTCTTCCTCCTATCCCAGCTGTCTGTAACCCCTTGGTGGGTTGTTTTTGTCTGGCCTTAGTCCGTCCTCTGTGCAGCTACTCCCCTCTCGTGGCCACTCTCCAAACCATACTGTGGTGGGTTCCACATTTTCTGCTTAGGTCAACATGTTAAATGTTGGTCATGCACTTTGTAAAGCATTCAAAATGAAGCCTTAACGTTTATATTGCATAAGCTCTGTAACTCACAAGAGACACAGAGACCTCTAACCGGTCTCTCGTCTTCCTCCTTACCCTCTTTCTATATAATGCAGAGCACCAGGGAGCTCTAATCCTCCTCACCATTAACATATAGAGTCTTTATTTAAATCACATTCTGTTTCCTGTCCATTCAGAGGAGTGATGGCTGCAGAGATGGCGTGGCGCGTGAGCCTGATTGAGATTCAATTTGATTGTTTGATCTGATTGTAAACAATGGCCTGATGGATAAGATCTCATTACAATAGAAAAGTGACGGTTTAATTTCCTGTACGTGTTCCATCTTTGTTAACGTCAGGAACAGCAGGTCGTCAATTGCATTAAGGGCCTTTGCTCCCTGGCTATGCATTTGGTGACATAAACAAAGCTAACGGGATTAGGCTTGGCACAATTCTGAAGCCAGTTTGGGTTCTTGGGGGCATTAATAGAGTAAGCGGGCCTCGCCATTGTAAATGTAACAATGACTTAAAGGGATGTCATGTAGATTGGAATGGGGCAGGGGTTCCAACGCATCTAGAAAACTCGTGAAATGATTCACAGAATAGCGCTGCAGATGTTTGCGTTGTGTGTCAGTATGAATCAGGCATGAAACATGGAAAAACACAGAGGCGTCAATGTTCTGACGACATATCCATCCATTCTAAGGAACCGAAAAATAATTACATTAAAATTTAAAAAACAGTTTACACACACACACACGCGCGCACACACACACACACACACAGAGTGATAGTCATCACCACAGTCCCTCTCCTCAGAGACCGCATCTCCTCTATCTGTCACTCAAATACACACACAAACCTCAGTGCGTTCACTCTGTTTGTCTCATTTACATCCGTAACACACTAATGTCCCCCTGCTGCCTTCCCTAGGTCTAAGGAGGAACACACACTCACAGGCACTTCCACTTACAAATGATGCTCTCTAAAACAGCCTCATTTGACTGTGTGTATCCTTGTTGTAATCCTCAGTAGAGGCCCATAGTGTTCCCTCTGAGCCTGTGGGGAGCGTGTACTTTACTACCGCAGCAGCAGGACGGGAAGAGGCAGGGCACTGGAGAGTTATACCTCCACTGCATGATCGTTACCATGCTACATTTATATTGATTGCTGTCGTTTAATAGCTAAACGTCAGTCATTCCCCTGGCGCAATGGCCGTGTATGTACGATACCGTGGTGGAGCTGTTAATCCAGCTGCAACATGTACACTGTGTTTGGTGTAGATATGGTCGTATTATACAGTACCAGTACATGAACATATTAATGACTTAATATATGAACGGACAAAGCCATCGATCACGTGACGGCATTCATTCCTACGTGAAGACTCAATAACGCGTTGTAGCCAAAATAAGTCAGTTAAGATGGCGTCTCATGGAGACATAACATGCAATGTTTGAGGCTAGCTCAGTGCTGCCCCCTCTCATTGAGTAGCTGAAATTGAAGGTTGACCGGGATATTGCAGGCTGCCATTAGAAACGTAATTATCCTTATAACTTATTCTGTGTGCGATCTTTAAATAATCGGTTCAAGGACATACATCTGGTGAATTAGAAGCAATTATTGGTACCATGATTGTCTTTTAATTTTAATTTACACAAAGATCGACATTTTTCCATTCATTATAATGGGGGATCCTGTTTTCTGCTAACAATGCCTGCAGTACCACAGTTGGCCTTGAACTTCAATGGCTTTAATCAATTTTTTATTTAACCTTTATTTAACTAGAGAAGTCAGTTAAGAACAAATTCTTATTTACAATGACGGCCTATACCGGCCAAACCTGGGCCAATTTTGCGCCACCCTATAGGACTCCCAATCACGGCCGGTTGTGATACAGCCTGGAATTGAACCAGGGTGTCTGTAGTGACACCTTAAGTGCTGAGATGCAGTGCTTTAGACTGCTGCGCCACTCGGGAGCCCTCAATGAGAGGGGGCAGTAGTTCTCCCCTGGAACCTGTTCCCCTCACCCATCCCCCACCTTGGCCTTTCAGCAGTGATTGTAAGTGGATGATTTGTAGAGCTCGAGGATGTCGTAGTACATCATCCTCGCACGTGAGAATGGTAGAAGAATTCGATTTGATTTGATTTTGAGTGGAAAAGGGGTGGAGAAGGTAGAAGTGGAAGTGGTGGAGCTAGTACAAGATGTTTCCAAGCTTTTTCCTGCATGTGCTCGCTGGGCTAGCTAAAGTTGCCTCCTCTACACTCCCGCAGGCAACTCTCATCACATTTATGCATATGTGCTTGCCCTTGACATTATCATCAGCAGATGTGCTGAGGCCCTGAGGTAAGGTTGAAATACTGCTGAGGCTTTTGAGAACGAGTGACCTGCTTCAGAGTGTCCGAGGGCTAAATACGCGCCGAGAGACAGAGGAGATGAGGAGAGGGAAGAGAGGAAGAAGGAAAAGCTCAGTAACCGAACCCAGCAGAACGACCCCTCCGGGGACGGCAGTAATTAAACAGTGATTAAATTAAGGGGCGATGCAGGCAAAACGCTGGCTGATTGACAGGCAGCCTGTATGGCTGTTCCTCTACTCTGCTCTGTGTAGGGTTAGGTTCTGTAGAGGTGGCGGAGCAAATTACCAATGACTATTTAAGCATTTGTTTCCATTGACCTCCAATTACTCTTTCAAAAATCTATTCTCGAAACCAGTTTTCTTTAACTGTGTCGGGTCGACAGATCAGTGTACATGTATATCTGCTGAGACTGCTGTGTTGTAGAGAACTGAGAGTACATTGAAAACAAAATATTCACTCAATGGATACAGGCATTGCGTCTCCAATGCTATCAGTGCTCTTTCAGATAAACTCACAAACTGCACAGAACAATCACTTGGAAGAATGCCTTTATAGACTTTGCCCAGAGAATACAATTAGTGTTTACTTCAGATAAACTCACAAAGTACAATCACAAGCCACCAGTGCACTCACTCCACCGGTCTACTTGCTTTCTCTGCAGTCTGGAGTAGGTCAGCTTTAGAAACACCTTATAAACACTCTCCTCCAAGGAGTAAATGCCATAAATTACCTTTGTCAACTGAAAGCAAATACATACAGGAGCAGGAGAAAAACACTAATAAAAAACGATTTTACAAAACAATCAGAAATATCTAAACACTGAAATTGCCTTTGGGTGGGAGAACTAGGTGGGAAAACTAGGATTCTCCACACGTCCTCTTTCCTCTGTTACCAGGCCGCCTCAGGACCTCAGGCTGTATTGTATAGATTTTTATAAAGCAGGTCTTGTGCTTATGAAACTACGTACTGAAGGTCCTTAAACAATCCTTTAAGTCGTCTGACGGTAAAGAAGATCCTCTTAGCGTCTAATACAAATTCAAATAACCCTATGGTGATGGATTATGGGGCAGACTCAGAATGGTGGGCTACTTTGGAGGATGACTTGGAGATGACAGCTATTGATGAAGTGCTCAATGAGAGGCGCGCGTGCGAAAGGCCAGCCAGCACACAGCTCATGAAAGAATCATACACATACAAGGCTCAGCAAACAGACAGAGAGCCTGGCTGTAGCAGCTCCCTTATGTAATGGTGCGAGCGCATGTTTACTGTCTTGTATGTGCCATAGTGAGGTCAAACACGTCTTGTTCTTATTTTTCTCTGTCCTTTCTTTGAAGTAACTTGTCCGTTTATGTTTGCTGACCGCACACGTTGAAGTTGCACAATATTGTAGGCTACTCTAGGCCCATTAGTGAATTTTTAGAAGACAATACCATACTGCCATACAAAGGACGTGTTTTCTGAATGTGTTTTGTCGACTTAGTTTCAGAAGTACTCGTCTAACCACAAAGTGAAAAGTTTTGTACAACATTCCTAAGCCTAAGTCCTTTGCTCATTGATTTAACAACAGCACAGTGGGGCATCTGGCCCTTACCTACTCCCAATGCTGGCATCAGGGCGATGAGGGAGGATGTTCTCAAAGATAACATGTGTATCTAATTTCCCGGTGAAACACAGCGGGATTTGGAGGTGCAAGTCTCTAAAGCATGCATTACTGGGTCTTACTGCGTTTTGTCAGAGTTTGTGATGATGCCATGCGAAGACGACTGCTGCCGTAATGGCAACAGCGCTGCCAGCCTGACTGACCTCATCATCCTTGACATTTACCACAGCGCTGAGCTGCACTCCCTCAGTCTCTCTCTGTCTGTCTCGCTCCCTTTTCTCAGTAAACAAACGCTGATTTACCACAGCGGTGAGCTGCACGCTCTCTCTGTCTCTCGCTGTCTCTCCTCTCTCTCTCTCTCTCTCTCATCACAGTAAACAAACGCTTTTACCCTGATTCGTATCAGTTGTGTAACAGGGCCCCAGAAGTAGAGCCTAAGAGCCGAGGAGGACTTTCTTTCAGAGAGGAGGGGAAACAGCGGGAAAACTGATCTGTGCAGACTGCCATCTAACAAGGGTATCGGAGACTAATCTCAAAGGAAAGCTGTCTGATGAAACCAAGCTATAAATGCTTGATAAAGCTTTCATAAATATGCAATTGCTGGGGCTAATAGCCATTGCTAAAACCTGGCTCAGCCCTCATTATCCGTAGGCTCCGCTGAGAGGCTGTTGCGTGCAAAGGGTGAATGGGAATAAGTAAAATCCCTACATTAGCCTCCGAAGACTACAGCCCTCTTTGATCAGGTGCTCGTGAATCAGTCAGATATTCAAAACAAAACATGGGTTAAGCTACTGTGTTGTGCGGAGTAAAACTTTAAGTACAGAGATGTTTATCTCATTTCATCTAAAATGTTTATCTCGTGTTTAGCTCAGGTTAAATGTATAAAAAAAAAACATACATTTAAAAAAAGCATAATGATCTACACAGACTAGCTATGAAGATAATGGAGAATGAAGATGTAGGATTATTTGCATAGCAAAGTTGTGCAAAACTTGCAAGAATCTGGAACATTTGTCCAAAAGTAGGAAAGAAGGGGAAAATGCTTTCAATATGCAATTTCTCATCCAGGAATAGCATTGATAAAGGCGCTATGTGACTTGATTACCTCTTGACATTTCTATTCATGAGTAAAGGCGGTGCTAGATAAGGCAATCATCACGTTGACACAATGTAAATATATAAATGTGTATAAATATGCTTATTTATCCCTGGGCTCCAGATAAAAGCAAGGGAAATGCCTGAATGGACAATGTCTCCACATCTCTGCACAGGGGCTTGCCTGCTGGTAAGAACCTGACAGCAGCATCAACGTAACCTTCATTATCGCCGAGTAATGTTCATCACAACGGCTGTATTTATCCATAAACCCAAAGTCTCACACACAATGAGAAATGGGGGAGATAAGGTGCGGGAGACCATTTCTCTTGACATTCACGACAGAAAACTCATCAGTCATGTTGTCAGAGGCAGTGGTCTGGACTAGTTTGGGATTTATGAGGAATAATGAGAGGTTGGAAATAGCTGTAAGGCTGTGTCTTTACTTTGGTACAGAGCTGTTGGGAGGGGTTGTGTATTGAGGCACACGCTCTGCATAAAAACCTATTTCTTTTGTCGGTGACCCTTGCACTGATTTCTCGTCCAATCTTTCTCCATGTTTTTGGGGTTTGGGTGTTCTCTGTTGGAGTTGTGGCTGTAAAACAAAAAAAAAGAAGACACATTTCCGCCTCACACGATAAAGTAGTTGAGTGCTTCTGATATGTATATTTCAAATGGAAAGGGGAGAAAATTGCCTACTTTATGCTTTCCTTTGATGTATTTTATGTTTGTGTATTTTCATCTTCCCTTTATTGTCTATCCAATAGATGCTTGATGTTGGTAACCATTGACACGTTCCCTATTTTTATGACAGAAACACCAACAGGATCTCACGCATTCTGATAACAGCTTTTGTCAAGTTGTCAAGTTTTTCCTTCAACAACGTGAACGTCAATGACAGACGGCCCCAGTGAAATTGTAAACGTTGGACAAACAAAACTACCGTCTATGTAACAATTAGCCATTGTGATAATATGAATATGGTCAAAATACAATATTTACTGCAATGACATTTGAAACTGGATTCCAGTATTGTTGTGAGAGGGATAATATGGCCAAACTGTATAAATGGCACAACTATATAAACTTAAAATATTTTATTGAAGAGGCCCCTAATGGGGTCCCTATGGAACCCTACAGCGGGGATGTCCTCCAGCACCACATTATTAGTCAATTTCAAGATACTCTGAATTATCAGGTTTGTTAATTACTATTCTTAATATATCTTCCAAGTGTGCCAGAAGATATAGCCTAACTACCTATTACATCCTAATGAAGTGTTCGACATACATTTGTATCCTATATATAACTGTTTTACTGGATTGCCTGAAAGCAGGTCTGAGGTTTTATGTAGTATTTTACAGTGGCTACATTAGTGGGCAGAGAGGTTGGGGCAATTTCAAATTAAGTGCAGTAGTGAGGCCCCTTGAAGCTCAACGGTGCTTTGATTAGAGGGGAAATTAAGCAAAATGTTTGTCACAGAGGAGAAGAAATGATGGATAGACAGTGACATTATTACCTTAAAACGCAGGTGAACACTTGATCACTTCTGTCTCATGCTGCTCTGGGAAATAGAAAGGCAGTAATAGCAAGTAACGCATTAAGGATCAGAGGGAAAGGCAGAGTAATTGTCAAGCATAGGCTACTATATGAAGATACTTTTGAGATAGGGTTTAGTCAAATAGAAGTAAGTGCTTCTGTAGGGTTTTGGTTAATGGAGAGCTATTCAAACCAACATCACATTTAAGATGCTGAGCATATTAACATTTGTTTGAAGCCTTATTTTTCATGTCAATGATTTTTTTTAAGACTGCCTCATTGTTATGTTTTGTCTGCATTTACCCTCATACTTTGACTAACTCATATATGCATATTACTCTCTGTGCTGTAAATGTTAAAGTTTGAGCAGTTTTTATACAATAACAGGCTCGGCATTTTCCTTAAAATCATTGTTGACGATACACCGGTCAAATGTACCTGTATGCACTGCTGTGAGAACCCTCATGTATTGTTTTTGTTGTTGATTTTCTCCAGGTGTTTAGCGCCAGGGTTCAGTGACACCATATTGCTTTGTCATAGTGCTAACATTAATGTAGACAAAGCCAAGTCGGCCAAATCCCAGCGCTGCGAGCACACACACAACCAACCCATTGCTTTTTCAGCAGGAAGTACACAGGAGAGCAAGGCATTTTTCCAATGCATTTAGATGAGACCTTTAACAAAGGTCTCTAATGCAGATATCAATGATCCCGGAGAGAAGCTATCGGAGCGAAATTGGCTGTCGGGTAGATGTCACCCTGTGCATGAAAAATGACAGATCCCATTTGTAAAGCCGTGCTCTTCCAGCCCCCGTCGTTGGGCTTTCACAGAGTTCTGCCAGTGGTCATTAAAACAGGAAGCGGCCCAATGTCTTTGCCGGCAAATAACAAGTGAACTGGTTAAATTGGCACTTTAGCACTGCCATTCCATCTGGTTGTCAGGGAATTCATAGAGGACTTACAGAATTCAATGATGAATTCAACACAGATTAATACCATGCCCTTTGTTTTTCATCTACCATTCATTTGTTGTATTCCCCAAAGGAAAAAAACCCGATATGCATCAGCACCAAAGGCAGACAAGACTGCAGCTTTTTAAGGATCCTTGACAAGATGGTATGTTTAGATTTGACGGTTTAGGGGTGCCATTGACACTACTGTAGTGTTTGTCCTTGTTATGATGACTGTAATAGAGCAAACATCCTAAACCAACACACCACATAAATACAATACTACACGACCCATAAGGCCAGAAGACATCTGTATTACAGTACAGAACATACTGTCCTTCAGAATATCAAACTAGCCTAAGCTCCAACTTGTAGTGCAGTTCTTTGTTTGTTATTGGTTATTTGGTTGACATAACACATTTATCATAGAGTTAAGCCATTGGGAATTGAGAGTCAAACTCATTAGAGCTACTGTAGCCACACGTCCAAAACAATATTGCTGAGACCTTGGAAATGTTCCTCAAACTTCAGTTCCAATGTCCAGCAGCAGCTCTTCTACGCATGCTGACACTGTGGTTTGTATGATGGAAACTTTGGGAAGCCTCTTGGTCTGCTACTGTTAAACGCTGTGCCCTTGAGGGGAAGAGGTACATTTGCTAAGTTAATCACATAATGAGGCCAATTAAACATTGGAGAACTCAGATGAAATGAGAGCCACCTCAGAGCCTACAGCTAAATGAGCCTGATTTCCCCCTCTGGCCAGGGGGTGGAGTAGACTGCCCAATCTCAGCTGCTACAACATCCACTAATCACAGCTAAACTAAAATGATCAAATATGCTGACATGGATACTGACATACTGTTGATCTTAATGATAACGTATGTATCCTGGATTATACTTGCTGTTGCCGTGCTTTACAGGCATACATGTAAACATTATTATTGTGGCTGATACAGATTATCGGCCCCAATGTTTACGAGCTGTCATAAAAACCTTGACCTCTTCTTGACCTTTGTCAGGACAAATGCTTAAATCCATAATCGTTTTCGACACTTTATCGAGGCGTGTCATAAACAACCACTTGGTTAAATCCTTATCCAGAGAGCCACTATTTACTCCTTCTAATGTATACCCTCCCTAATATAATTTGGGGTGTGTGCTGACAAGAGTGTCTCTCTGCTGGAGTGCACTCGGATAGCCTACAGGTGCATAAATCTCTTCAGCTTCATTTATGGGCATAAGTGGTCTCATACCTGCAGGTACAGTGAGTGATCTCAGCACATACCTTGAACGAGAAGGACTCTGGAATGGCCGAGGGGAGAGGTCAGGGTTTTAAACTGAAGGAGAAGACCATGGGTAAGATATATCACATATTTATATTCTCCTGCTGACAGCCACTCCTCTTGGATAGAGGAGCACTAAAACCGACTGGAAACTGGAGTGGATGAAGAGGGAGGCAGCCATTTTGAAACCACTTCTGCCCTGTCCCTATCATTTGACAACACCTCCGTAAGAGGCAATTAAGGAAGTGAGGACAGCATTACATTAAAATATGAATACACCAAAGAGATATAGGGCTATAATGAAAGGATATTTCATCACCATTATCAGGGCTTTATAAAGTACCTACTGCCCACGCTGTCTATCCAGTAATCTGGATATTACAGTAAGATGGACAAGGAAAATGACACCGGACACATTTTACCAGATCATATTGCAATGATTTGTTAATCAAATGCACAACGACAATGGGAAATGTAACGCAGGGACTAAACCATCGCCGTGATTTAAACTTAATCCGTCATTATCCCGCCTTTGAAGTAACCTCGCCGGGCATGTTCCCACGGTGACCCAGAAGCACTCTCGCCGTTTGCTCGTTAACCAGGATGAAATAGTGCCGGTGCGTGGCGTGCTGCACAACTTTGATGCCTACACACATCCAGCATCCAGCCCAGGCGAAAACATTATGGTTTTTAATCAATTATGGCACTCACCTTTGTGGCAGTACATTTATTAGATCTGATAGGAACAGCTAAGGGACGACATTCCGATTGCGTGCTGAGATTGAAATGAAGGTTGTGGTGGTTGGGGTTAGGCATTCTAGACAAAGATGGCAATATCACAGAGCATAGCATATTGTAAATCCTCACTATATGAGCCAGGTCATAATTCCCACCAAGTGGGTTAACCCTATCGGTGCGATACGTAGGATGTTCGCCTTTCACCCCGGAGACCCGTGTTTGCTTCCCTGCCCCGCCGTTCATCATAATATCATATGGCCGCCTGGGCCTGATGGAATTTACAGTTGAAGTCGGAAGTTTACATACACTTAGGTTGGAGTCAAGAAAACTTGTTTTTCAACTCCTCCACACATTTATTGTTAACGAACTATAGTTTTGGCAAGTCGGTTAAGACATGACTTTATGCATGACATAAGTAATTTTTCCAACAATTGTTTACAGACAGATTATTTCACGTAATTCATTGTATCACAATTCCAGTGGGTCAGATGTTTACATACACTACCTGGTCATGCTGGAGGATGTTGCAGGCAGCAGAACGTTCTCCACGGCGCCAGTGGCGAATTTGCCAATCTTGGTGTTCTCTGGCAAATGCCAAACGTCCTGCACGGTGTTGGGCTGTAAGCACAACCCCCACCTGTGGACGTCGGGCCCTCATACCACCCTCATGGAGTCTGTTTCTGACCATTTGAGCAGACACATGCACATTTGTGGCCTGCTGGAGGTCATTTTGTAGGGCTCTGGCAGTGCTTCTCCTGCTCCTCCTTGCACAAAGGCGGAGGTAGCGGTCCTGCTGCTGGGTTGTTGCCCTCCTACGGCCTCCTCCACGTCTCCTGATGTACTGGCCTGTCTCCTGGTAGCGCCTCCATGCTCTGGACACTACGCTGACAGACACAGCAAACCTTCTTGCCACAGCTCGCATTGATGTGCCATCCTGGATGAGCTGCACTACCTGAGCCACTTGTGTGGGTTGTAGACTCCGTCTCTTGCTACCACTAGAGTGAAAGCACCGCCAGCAGTCAAAAGTGACCAAAACATCAGCCAGGAAGCATAGGAACTGAGAAGTGGTCTGTGGTCCCCACCTGCAGAACCACTCCTTTATTGGGGGTGTCTTGCTAATTGCCTATAATTTCCACCTGTTGTCTATTCCATTTGCACAACAGCATGTGAAATGTATTGTCAATCAGTGTTGCTTCCTAAGTGGACAGATTGATTTCACAGAAGTGTGATTGACTTGGAGTTACATTGTGTTGTTTAAGTGTTCCCTTTATTTTTTTGAGCAGTGTATAATATAACCAACTTTTAAAGCACCAGCCACAACTATTGTTTAAAAATCGCCCGGCTGAGCTCCCTGCCGTCCAGGACCTCTATTTCAGGCGGTGTCAGAGGAAGGCCCCAAAAATTGCCGAAGACTCCAGCCACCCAAGCCATAGACTGTTCACTCTGATACCCAGGGGCGCAACTTTGGTTTTAGAAGTGGGGGGGAGGGGCATACATATAATATAGTCGGATAAACACTCCAGTCGGATAAACTCTCCAAACAGCCTACCCGACCACTTGGAGGTGTCTGCATGGTCCTAAAGCACACCGTTGCCTCATTTTATATCACATTCCAATGATAAAACTGGGGGGGGGGGACAAAAATGCATGTCCCCCCTGTCCCCAGTGAAAGTTGCATCCCTGCTGCTACCATCCAGCAAACGGTACTGGATCATCGGCTCTCGGACCAACAGGCTTTTTTGAACAAAACTACATTCGTTATGGACCTGGGATTCCTGGAAGTGACATCTGATGAAGAGAATCAAAGGTAATGGATTATTTACATAGTATTTTCGATTTTAGATCTCTCCAACATGGCCGTTTGTCTGTATAGCAAAGCATATTTTTCTGGGCGCAGTGCTCAGATTATTGCAAAGTGTGATTTCCCAGTAAGGTTATTTTTAAATCTGGCAAGTTGATTGCGTTCAAGAGATGTAAATCTCTAATTCTTTAAATGACAATATAATATTTTACCAATGTTTTCTAATTTTAATTATTTAATTTGTGGTGCTGACTTGACTGCCGGTTATTGGAGGGAAACGATTTCCTCAACATCAATGCCATAGTAAAACGCTGTTTTTGGATATAAATATGAACTTGATAGAACTAAAAATGCATGCATTGTCTAACATAATGTCCTAGGAGTGTCATCTGATGGAGATTGTAAAAGGTTAGTGCATCATTTTAGCTGGTTTTATGGTTTTGGTGACCCTGTCTTTGAATTGACAAAACATTACACACAGCTATTGTCAATGTACTCTCCTAACATAATCTAACTTTATGCTTTCGCCGTAAAACCTTTTTGAAATCGGACAACGTGGTTAGATTAAGGAGATGTTTATCTTTCAAAGGGTGTAAGATAGTTGTATGTTTGAAAAATTTGAATTTTGACATTTATTTGGTTTCAAATTTGCCGCTCTTGAAATGCACCTGCTGTTGATAGGGTGCACCACGGGTGGCACGCTAGCGTCCCACATAGCCCCAAGAAGTTAAAGAAGTATATCGTAAAAGTAGCCACATAGCCATTTTCCGACCAACCACATGCATCACAAATAACCAAAAAACAGCTAAATGCAGCACTAACCTTTGGCAATCTTCATCAGATGACACTCCTAGGACATCATGTTACACAATACAAGCATTCTTTTGTTCGATAAAGTTCATATTTATATAAAAAAAACAGCATTTTACATCGGCGCGTGACGTTGACTAACTATTTTCCCTCAAATGCGTCCGGTGAAACAGCGCTAAAATTTACTAAATTACTATTCGAAAACATTTTTAAAATGTAATATTGTCATTCTAAGATATATAGATTAGCATCTCTTGAAAGCACCTGCAATGCCAGATTTAAAAATAACTTTACTGGGTAATCACACCAGTTGAATTTGGCACATGTGACATTTGATTTGATTTATTATACCATTGACATGGGTTGTTTGTCATAGGGTAAAGTTAATGGGATGGAGGGATGAAAGAAACAGTGATAACACACAGAAAACTACCATTGATGCAATGCTATCACAGATTTTCCAACTCTAGGGACATAGACCTTAATAAATGTTTTTCAAAGGCTGCTGTGCAAATGGAATAGACAACAGGTGGAAATTATAGGCAATTAGCAAGACACCCCCAATAAAGGAGTGGTTCTGCAGGTGGGGACCACAGACCACTTCTCAGTTCCTATGCTTCCTGGCTGATGTTTTGGTCACTTTTGAATGCTGGCGGTGCTTTCACTCTAGTGGTAGCATGAGACGGAGTCTACAACCCACACAAGTGTCTCAGGTAGTGCAGCTCATCCAGGATGGCACATCAATGCGAGCTGTGGCAAGAAGGTTTGCTGTGGCTGTCAGCATAGTGTCCAGAGCATGGAGGCGCTACCAGGAGACAGGCCAGTACATCAGGAGACGTGGAGGAGGCCGTAGGAGGGCAACAACCCAGCAGCAGGACCGCTACCTCCGCCTTTGTGCAAGGAGGAGCAGGAGGAGCACTGCCAGAGCCCTGCAAAATGACCTCCAGCAGGCCACAAATGTGCATGTGTCTGCTCAAACGGTCAGAAACAGACTCCATGAGGGTGGTATGAGGGCCCGACGTCCATAGGTGGGGGTTGTGCTTACAGCCCAACACCGTGCAGGACGTTTGGCATTTGCCAGAGAACACCAAGATTGGCAAATTCGCCACTGGCGCCCTGTGCTCTTCACAGATGAAAGCAGGTTCACACTGAGCACGTGACAGACGTGACAGAGTCTGGAGACGCCGTGGAGAACGTTCTGCTGCCTGCAACATCCTCCAGCATGACCGGTTTGGCGGTGGGTCAGTCATGGTGTGGGGTGGCATTTCTTTGGGGGGCCTCCATGTGCTCGCCAGAGGTAGCCTGACTGCCATTAGGTACCGAGATGAGATCCTCAGACCCCTTGTGAGACCATATGCTGGTGCGGTTGGCCCTGGGTTCCTCCTAATGCAAGACAATGCTAGACCTCATGTGGCTGGAGTGTGTCAGCAGTTCCTGCAAGAGGAAGGCATTGATGCTATGGACTGGCCCGCCCGTTCCCCAGACCTGAATCCAATTGAGCACATCTGGGACATCATGTCTCGCTCCATCCACCAACGCCACGTTGCACCGCAGACTGTCCAGGAGTTGGCGGATGCTTTAGTCCAGGTCTGGGAGGAGATCCCTCAGGAGACCATCCGCCACCTCATCAGGAGCATGCCCAGGCGTTGTAGGGAAGTCATACAGGCACGTGGAGGCCACACACACTACTGAGCCTCATTTTGACTTGTTTTAAGGGCATTACATCAAAGTTGGATCAGCCTGTAGTGTGGTTTTCCACTTTAATTTTGAGTGTGACTCCAAATCCAGACCTCCATGGGTTGATAAATTGGATTTCCATTGATTATTTTTGTGTGATTTTGTTGTCAGCACATTCAACTATGTAAAGAAAAAAGTTTTTAATAAGATTATTTCTTTCATTCAGATCTAGGATGTGTTGTTTAAGTGTTCCCTTTATTTTTTTTGAGCAGTATATATAATTTGAAAGATAATTTCATGACCTTTCATAACCACTTGTCAAACAAAGTTTAAAATGTATAAAGGTTTCCTTTAAAGCAATTTATACAGTTAATTATGGTATATAGCCTAGAGGTCGAATTTCTGCTGACTTGAACATCCCCAAAATGTGTTTGACGGATAGCTGTGAATCTAAGCTTTCCAATTATGTATGATTAAAGGGTATGGAAAAATGTATAGGATGTAGGGAGAATCATATTTCCCCAAAAATCTACCGTTTCAATACAGGGAATAATTCAGTCCCTGGAAATACCGCAGAAATCGGAAGCCAATATGTCAAGATTTCATAGCAAATTAAATGTATATTTAGTAATGATAGAGTGACTGTTTTTGTTCGCCAAAGACATTGCTGTGAATTGTGAAACAGGCCGTTCATAAATTATGAGCGTTATCATGTTCCTTAATTAATTCAGTGCATTTCAACCAGGGGCATAGGCATGGGTGGGCCTGAGTGGACACAGGCCCACCCACTTGTGAGCCAGGCCCACCCAATCAGATTGAGCAAAAATAACACAATTCTATATTATTATTAAAAAAAATACTCCTCAACACCCCCTCATTGGCCCATCCAAATTTCTGCTGGCTAACCCACCTACGAATTTCTGGCTACACAGTAGTCTCCCACTGGGCACACCACATAATTTCAACATGGAGATGTGGGTCATATTTGGTTGAGACCTTGAGCAATGACATTTCAACCTTTATTCAGCCACTCAAAAAGACAGCCAGAAGTTTGTTGAATTTCCAATGTGTTAAAAACTATGCTTTCAACCATCTAAAAGCACAACCAAATTCCAATGGAAACAATGTCAGGAAATATATTGTATCACTGTGCTTCATCTAATAGCACAACCAAATGACCTGGAATGCAGTTGAGATTACATTAAAAGTGCATAGTGCAAGTGATCAATGCTGTTCGAGATTCTGCACAGATTATTATAGCAATTGTGAAGATCTCCACAGACCTTCGTCCGCGACCTTAGCACGCTATCATGATTACATAAGAAGAAATGTGGCCATGGATGTGTCACTCATTTTAAGGTTGAATGTTACATTGGTTTGTAAAATAGTTTCAACTTTAGGCTATTTACTGTATTACAAAATTAATATTGATTTGTGTTTAGTTTACAAAGCAATCAAATATCAAGATTAAACACTCAGTGGAGATGTACACCATTCACAAAAATTGTTCACTCCTACAGACAGTGAGACACGTAGCTTTGTATATAAAGCAGGCAGACAGGCATTAAGGCGTTAAGTTCCTGTTTGATTAAACATTAGAATGGGCAAAACAAGTGACTTTGAACGTGATATGATCGTCAGTGCCAGGCACACTGGTTCCAGTATCTCAGAAATGGCCGGCCTCCTGGGCTTTTCACGCACGACATTGTCTAAAGTTTACAGAGAATGGCACACGTTAGGTCCCTTGATACCAATTGAGCAACATTTGAACACCACACCTTGTAGAATCAACGCCCCGAATAATTCAGGTTGTTCTGGAGGCAAAGGGGGTGTCTGACCCAGTACTACTATAGATGGATGTACCTAATAAAGGATGTACCTAATAAAATATCTACTGCTTGGATAGTTCCAACTGAGCCACTGGTTGAATCCCATTCTTTAACTTTTATTTTTTGTTGAGTGGGAGAATCGAGCATAAAACCTGTGCCTTAGTCTTGCTTTAATTCCAGTTTGTCTACAAATTAATAATTGGTATGTTGGATTCACGTCAACATCTCAACCAAAAATGTAAGTTAAAGAATCGGACTAAATCAAATCAAATAGTTTATCATTAATCAAAACGTAAGCTAATTTATGGGATTTGAAGATTCAAAACTTTAGTTTAGCCTACTAATTTTGATAGTGATCACCCACTCACTCTCTGACCGGACGAGTCACAACTCTCACGAGCATTGGGGTCACGAGTCACCTCACCTGAACTTGAAGGCTAATTAGGAGGGCTTGTTACAGGTGAACATTCTAAAGGTTGATCAACAACTTAGGGTTACTGTCGTATTGATATATAATGTAGTTATTGTGATGTATATTTGTCGCCAACAGTTTGAAAATATTTTTTTTTCTTTCAAAAAAATGTTTGGGTGTGGGGAAAGGCCCCTAGAGCCCGATCGGCCACTGGAGCTCGGTAAGCCTATAGTGTGTAAGTCCTGCACACTATCTGTGGATGGGTGGCCTCTCCTCATGCTATTAACTAGCCTTACTAGCACCAGTTTTACCTTCTACCATATTTCTCTAAGGTCAAGTCATTTCAGGAGGCAGAGAAGTTGCCGTCCCCCACACTCTCCTCCCTCCCCTTGCTCTACAGTTGCCATTGTCAGCAATCTGGGGATGATATCATCTAGCCTTTTTCCATTTCCTCATCACAGAGTAATCAGTACATAAGGGCTTGTAAGTAAGCATTTCACGGTAAGGTGAAATTCGGCGCATGTGACAAATAAAATTTGATTTGACATACAGTTGAAGTCAGAAGTTTACATTCACCTTAGACAAATACATTTAAACTCCGTTTTTCACAATTCCTGACATTTAATCCTAGTAAAAATTCCCTGTCTTAGGTCAGTTAGGATCTCCACTTTAATGTGAAATGTCAGAATAATACTAGAGAGAATTATTTATTTCAGCTTTTATATCTTTCATCACATTCCCAGTGGGTCAGAAGTTTACATACACTCAATTTGTATTTGGTAGCATTGCTATTAAATTGTTTACCTTGGGTCAAACATTTCGGGTAGCCTTCCACAAGCTTCCCACAATATGTTGGGTGAATTTTGGCCCATTCCTCCTGACAGAGCTGGTGTAACTGAGTCAGGTTTGTAGGCCTCCTTGCTCGCACACACTTTTTCAGTTCTGCCCACAAATTTTCTATGGGATGGAGGTCAAGGCATTGTGATGGCCGCTCCAATACCTTGACTTTGTTGTCCTTAAGCCATTTTGCCACAACTTTGGAAGTATGCTTGGGGTCATTGTACATTTGGAAGACACATTTGCGACCAATCTTTAACTTCCTGACGGATGTCTTGAGATGTTGCTTCAATATATCCACATAATTTTCCTTCATCATGATACCATATATTTTGAGATGTGCACCAGTCCCTCCTGCAACAAATCACCCCAATAACATGATGCTGCCACTCCCGTGCTTCACGTTTGGGATGGTGTTCTTCGGCTTGCAAGCCTCCCCCTTTTTCCTCCAAACATAACGATGGTAATTATGGGCAAACAGTTCTATTTTTGTTTCATCAGACCAGAGGACATTTCTCCAAAAAGTACGATCTTTGTCACCATGTGCAGTTGCAAACCGTAGTCTGGCTTTTTTATATTGGTTTTGGAAAAGTGGCTTCTTCCTTGCTGAGCGGCCTTTCAGGTTATGTCGATATAGGACTCGTTTTACTGTGGATATAGATACTTTTGTACCTGTTTCCGCCAGCATCTTCACAAGGACCGTTGCTGTTGTTCTGGGATTGATTTGCATTTTTCTCACCAAAGTACGTTCATCTCTAGGAGACAGAACGCGTCTCCTTCCTGAGTGGTATGACGGCTGCGTGGTCCCAAGGTGTTTATCCTTGAGTTCTATTGTTTGTACAGATGAAAGTGGTACCTTCAGACATTTGGAAATTGCTCCCATGGATGAACCAGACCTGTGGAGGTCTACAATTTATTTTCTGAGGTCTTGGCTGATTTCTTTTGATTTTCCCATGATGTCAAGCAAAGAGGCACTGAGTTTGAAGGTAGACCTTGAAATACATCCACAGGTACACCTCCAATCGACTCAAATTATGTCACGAGTGTGTGTGTGAACGGACCAAAGCACAGCGTGGGTATCGTTCCACATCTTTTATTTTTAATGTGAAACTTTTCAAAACAAACAATAAACTTCAAACAAAACACAAACCGTGACGAAAGAGGTGCAACATGCACTAACTCAAAATAATCTGCCACAAACACAGGTGGGAAAAACAACTACTTTAATATGATCCCCAATTAGAGACAACGATGTCCAGCTGCCTCTAATTGGGGATCATACAAAAATCCCAACATAGAAAAAATAAACTAGAACCAAAACAACATAGAACTAAATAAACTAGATGAACCCCCCCAGTCACGCCCTGACCTACTCTACCATAGAAAATAAGAGCTCTCTATGATCAGGACGTGACAAATTATGTCAATTAGCTTATCAGAAGCTTCTCAAGCCTTGACATCATTTTCTGGAATTTTCCAAGCTGTGAATTATAAGTGAAATAATCTCTCTGTAAACAATTGTTGGAAAAATGACTTAGTAGATGTCCTAACCGACTTGCCAAAACTATAGTTTGTTAACAAGAAATTTCTGGAGTGTATGTAAACTTCTGACTTCAACTGTATCTGGCCCAATGATACAGTCTCCCTGTCTCCCGCTCACTCTGTCTGTGACTCACATCTATTCACACTGGGCGCTTTTAGCTGAGCCTCTAGCCATTAGCAGTAGCTCGCCGACAGGAAGAGAGCGAGGGGAAAAAAATAAGTGGCTCCTGGTGGCTCTGGATGATGTCAGTGTTGACCAGGATTGTAAGACTGCCTGCTTGGAGGACCACTTTAGGCCTTTCAGAGAGCTGCTGGTACATAGGCAGCATACCGGTTCACATACACTCTCTCTCACACACACACACACACACACACACACACACACACACACACACACACACACACACACACACACACACACACACACACACACACACACACACACACTATATCTTGATCCATCATTTATGTAAATCTTGATGCTGGTTGCTTTCTAAAATGTCACTGTGGCTAGTGGACCTAAGCATTGACTGAAGCCAGAGAGAGTAGGATATTGAGGAGGACATTTAGTCAATCAGTCACCCAGTGATCTATTTATGTAAAAGCCTTGGTTAGATGTTGACTTTTACCAATTTGTGATCCTTTGCTTTCTTTCACTATTGTATTTCTTTTTAGCCTGTTCCAGAATCTCTTTCAATGTTAGACAATATTCTGCCAGGATGTCTTCAAACTGTCAAAGAATAGCTGGTTGTTCAAAAACACACAAACTAAGTGGATAGCTAGGTGATGTCTTGCATGTCTAAATGTCTTGCATGTCTGTAGGCTATAAGACCACTGACACATCATTGACAGACTGGGTATAGGAGAGTAAGCCAGACCAAACACTGCTGGACACACTCAAGTCATCCTCCCATTGATCCTGATCAATTATTCAGCTATTTGTGCTGGTCTTGCAAAAAGCAGCTTGACTGGATTTCGTAAGTGCGAGACTGCAATGCATTTTGCAGGAGCCATTTGATCCATTACTCTGAGTTTGAACCCATTGTCGTGCCAAGCTACTGTTCACACTGTAATATCTTGTCTTGGGTAGACTGCATGGCACTGAGTATTACAGGTCAGCTGTCAACATGATTATTATTGTAGTTATAGAAGATAGCCTTTAAAGTTGCACTTATGTCGCAACATGAGCTAACTGTGGAAAGGGGCTCTAAAAACAGCTATTGACCTCCATCATAGGCCAAAGTGGCTACCATTTTTTTCTTCACACAATGACACGCTAATGGGTGTTAAAGGAGACTTTGGGTGGCCTCTCCCATGCAGTTCACCAAAAAGTTTGAAAAATAGCTAATGTCTTACAACCATTGTGGAACATTGGATGTAGGTAATGGAGCAACCCCTGTACAGTAGATAGGCCATTATTCATTTGTGGGGAGGAAATACTTCTTGGGAAAACAATTACTGTCAATGAGTCAATTTAACAATCAGAGAGTCTCCACTGGAGGCTTCATTTCACAGATATATAGATATAATCTACAGCTTTCGCCGCATTCGTGTTGGAGAAAAAGTGAATAAGTGGTTTCCTTTCTCTCTCCTTGATTGCTAAGTATCTCCCAGGATTGTGTCAGGAAATATATGGTATTTATAAATAAGAGCAACGGCTTTTCTAGGGAGTTTTTCCTAGCCACCATGCTTCTACACGTGCATTGCTTGCTGTTTGGGGTTTTAGGCTGGGTTTCTGTACAGCACTTTGTGACATCAGCTGATGCAAGAAGGGCTTTATAAATACATTTGATTGATTGATTGATTGATTGATTGATTGATTGATTGATTGATTGATTGATTGATTGATTGATTGGTTCTCAACCTTTTTTGGTTACTGTACCACCAACTGAATTTTTCTCTACCCAGAGTACCCCTGAAGTACCCACTCATGTGCATTTTACCAGTAGGCCAATGGTCTCATGAGTCTTCTCAAGTACCCCTTGTGAATAGGCCAAGTACCCCCAGGGGTCCTAGTACCCCTGGTTGGGAACCACTGACATAGAGTCCTCTGCGCTCAGGCAAACAACATTGTTTTCAATCTCTCTTATGTTACACAGAGAAATTAAACCATTGCCCTGAAGGTCAATGCCAACAGCTCTTATTCTTCCCATCACAGCGCCTCTGTGTTTTAATAGCCTTGACTGTGAGAGGAGTGAATCATTTGTTTGATCCACTCCAATATAATTTTGTTATTTGTTGATTCCACCAAATTTGAATCAGCATAGTAATTCCTCTCCCCGGGAGGATAAGTCTCTCTTAGCAGCGGTTACACTGTCCACTATGCCCGCTGATGAGGTATCAGATCCAAAATAATTCATCAGGAAAACCTCCAAAAATAATTTATCAAAAGTGCTTCTGTGAAACCCACCCAGGATCTTTGCTTCTTAATAATTAAACTCTGCAATTAGGCATCTTACCATGCGCTCAGTGTGAAGCGCCATGCAATATTCATAGCCATACATAATTATGCAATATAGTCCCTGGAATAAGAGGCCATATATCTTCGGTGGGGCTGCCAAGACGAAGACATTTTTATTTGGTTTATAACACTGTTTCATCTCGTACATGGGGGTCTCACAAAGGAGAAGGGTGCATTGTCCTCCACTGTTTATGCTACTATAGGACTCCCTGGCTCTGGCTTTTTCTGTGTAGAGAAAGAGAGAACAGAGATGCTAATGCATTCGGAACCACAGGGTCCACCCATGTCAAAGTGCATCCAACAACACAACAAAGCCATACCTTGTTACAATAGGTTGACCACACAGTCTGTCAACAGGAGAAATTAAAAATGGCATTCAATTAAAATGAAGAAACAGAGATGTCGCTGCTGTCGTAGATGCACTGTATGAGAAATTATACATAATGCTCATCGCAGCATGCCCTTGATGGTGCCTAGAGCAAATAAAGAGCTGGAGCAGTAGCTACAACGGATGGACACACTGGACACAGACGGCTTTCATCTTGAGATGCAGTCCAAAGCGGACCGCAGCCAGAGCAACTGGCAATCAAAGCTAATGTGTAACTGGCCAGTGGTGCACTTCACAGGGGCCCGTCATCACAGTGGCAGCTGAGATCACACGCAGACATCCCCTCTCTTCTCCTCACATCACAATGGCAAATTCTTTGGGACTTATTATTTTTCCATGACGAAAACGTATTGCTAGTGGAGCTGCTTTGATAGGCTCTTTCATGCCATGTAACTGATGAATGAGAAGAATACATTTTCACCCATAGTTAATAAAATGTTGTTTTTTTCCCCCCTCAAGTGTTCAATTCCATAGGGATGTTATTTGCTCTGAGCATAAACCAGTACTCAACTTGAGTATGAAAAGACGTATTATGAAATTAACTGTGTGCTCAAATATCCATGGAACATGCAATTACCAATGTGACAAATATCATGACATTCCCCTTTTATACATATCAAAGGTGGGGGATTATGTTTAACCATGGGTGCATTTCAAATTAGGGAGGTGTTAAGCAATGGAAGTGTTAATGAATTTACCTGCAAAAAAAGCAGAGAACCATTCACACAGACCCAATACCTGTATTTTGGTTACAGGGTCTGTGAAAATGCTGGAATCATAATTAGATCTTTAGGTGGCTTTTCATTTGCCATGTTTTTTACCCTCTACCCCACACAACCTACCTCTGACTGAATAAATGGTATATTGGTCTAGAAGCTGGTCACTTTTAGCTTTTCTCTCAAAATAAAAAAATTATTAAAAAGATTCAGTTACAAACATTGGAGCATTGCAACGCCAGTGTTGTGGGTTTGATTCCCACAGGGGACCAGTATGGGGGGGGGGGGGTGAAAATGTATGCACTTACTACTACTGTAAGTCGCTCTGGATAAAAGCGTCTGATAAATAACTTTTTTTTTTACTGTAAATTATTTAACAGAAGACTTACGGTAAAATGAAAAACAAAATGTTTTTGACTTAAACAGTACCATCATGACCTTTGATAAATATGACAACCTGTTCATCAGAACAATCAATCATGATGCTTTACAACTTCTGTCAGCAGCCCTATCATTCACTGTAAATTACCAGGCCATTGTTCATGTTGCCAATCACTTTTGAGGGAGAATCTCCAGCAAACTGAACACTGTATTGTCTACTGTTAAACAAGGAAACCCAGGACAGAATGCCCTAGTATTGAGGCAATACCTAATCCAACCTGGACACAAATATGAAGAAAAAGCTCTTTGAAGGTAGATTTACATTTGCTGAACTGAAGAAGGTTTCCTATTTTGACCAACTGGAACAATCCCATTGAGGATCAAGACTGGCACAGACAGATGTGGCATAGCCAGGCAGTGTTGGGTTCCCTTACTGTTAGAGTAGATCCCATTAATTTCCTGTATTTCAAAATTCCCCTTCACTTCAGCTGTGAAGTGGTTGTGGCATAGATGATCTATGCTTCTGAACAGATATGTAGATGTTGTGTGATTGAATATGGGGCATATACACCAAGTCATTAAGTCTCATTGACAAATAATGACAATAAACAGCAATGTGCATGCAAATAGAAAGGACAAGTCTAGAGTTCACAATGCCAATGATGAGAAGTCAGGATTCCCTAATGGGAATATCTCTATTCCACACAAAGAGAAGAACTTAACAGGCCATATTTCTATCCATTCGCTAAAATTCCCATCTCTGTCATCATGCCGGAGCTCCAGTCCAGTCAATATAAAGCAAATGTGAATATAAAGAAAATACGGGTGAGACATGGAGATGAGACGGCTTCTGTAAATTGCCTGCTGTTAGCAACACAGGATGTGGTTATTATGCTGTGCCACCTCAGATCAGGGACAGTAAATAACCACATGGAAGGCCCCGGTCTTTCATTATTCACTAATGGAATTCTCACGGGACAATGGAAAATGCTGGAACACCTCTGGATCACTGAATGGCCTTGCTCCTACAGACTATGATTTGTGGCCAATTAAAGAAAATTGTTTGAGCTAGGTGTGAGGCACATCCTCTGCCATAGAAGAGTCATGTTCTACCATGGTACCGTTAGGTCTCGTTCTGTCATGGTATATCATTCTAATCATTGTGGTCATCTACACATGATTTGAAGTCATATTCAAGAATATATCATTTACATGTTTGATAGTCATACATTCTATTCAACCCATTTTAAAATACTGTATCCAAAATGCAATACTTTAGAAGATACAGGCATACTAAACTAAGACCAGTGTGATTTTCCTACATATACAATATCCAAGGTTCTCCCCAAAGAATCTAAGAGATTTGTTATCATATAAACACATTTCTTGCTCTAGATTGAAGGAAATTGCAGTTACGGGTGTTCAAAAACTGCCCCCCCTTCGGGACTCTCCCCCAGCCATACTCAGCAGCGCCACCATGTTAAAAATCCAGGGGAGAACCCTGAATATCTGTCAGGGTAGACACGATTAGATGGGGGAAAAATAAAACAAACGTGAATAATCCACAGTACGGGACATACTGTATGGGGCACTTTGTGAAGTGCAGGTGTGTTTAATACTAAATAATAAGTCATTTGAGATCAGGGAATGTAACTCCAACCTCTCGACCAGATGGTAAACATAAAGTATGTTAGCTCTCCCAGATGTGTGGCGCTGCAGTTGGGGATCCGGTGACATGCGAAGGGGGAAACCGGGTAACGCTGAGTGTATTAGCGGTCTCTTTATGGTCTGTTATGGGCGCATTATGTTCAATTGTGTTGTGGAGGAAACGTGGGGCTACTAGCTTGCGGTGCTACTATGCTTTGATGAACCTACCCTTGAAGAACTTGGAGATCCGTGACCTTATTCCGCACAGCTTTGAGGATGACACCGCCTCCACCTCCTGTTTAGTCTCCTGGAACGAAGGCACATAAATCATATCTCATATCATCATCCAGCCAGATTCAATGCATATGGGCCCGATTCACAAAATCTGTCTCCTCCAAATGATCTATTTGATTCCTAACACTGCAGTGCATATGCGGTAAATCTCTAGCTCGCTCTGTTTCTTAATCTGGCATTCCAAGACTTGTGGAGGAGAAGTAAAAAACAGAGACATATCAAGTGGGAATCCCAGAGTGTCTTCTTTGTACTCCTACAGTATCTCAAAACAGGAAACAAGGATAAACAGCATGTGTTTTTCCTCCCTGGTTCAATAGCCCTTTGAGGAATAGCAGAACATCTCAGTCTGATTAATGGCTGTACACTGTCTAATGAACAGTAATTGAATGGTACAATGCAGTAGACCCTCCAAGCCCCAGAGGAATACCCTGGTTGCTGCAGAAGCCAGTGACATTGTCTGGGGTTGATTATAGTTGACCTTGCAGGAGAGGAGAAGCTTTAGAAACAGCGAACCTAAGCTAGGGAATAGTAGCCAGGAAAACAGGACAAGACAAATGAAAAGGAATTGCATTGGCAAAGAATAGGGGAGGTTGATGGCACGAACGATAACTCTGATTTCTTATCACCAAATTCTTAAGAAGAGGAAGATGATTGATAAAACGCCTAGTCCTATTGGCATTTCTAGTGATATTAATTAAGATAAATGACAAAATCATCTGATATCAGGACAGAATGTTTCCATGGACTAATATGAATCCAACACAACAAACGATTGTTAAAAACAGAAAATTACAACTCTACCCTTGTTTAACATCCATGAACATTCCGCTAACCGTTACCATTTCTGCATTGTTTCTAGGCTAAAGGAAAACAGTATATTACTGAGATAAAGGGAACATAACTAAAGGTGTGAAGTTCCAAGAGACCCATCTGGAAACAACTACTGTCAATTCAACTCTGCACAATGACTGATCTACAAATCACCTTGCATTCTAAATTACTACTCACTATTATTTGTAGGTCAGTCTGTGATCAGGTCAAACTCTCAAACAAGGCCAAAATGAACCAACTCTTTAGATGATTGCCCTGTTCCAGCCGCCTTTGCATCAGTCTATTGCAGTCATATGGTGTCATACCTATGAAGGATACCCACCAGACATTGTGTGTCACCATTTGGCAGACACACATGCTGAATCTAATAACTCTTTATGTTGTCTAGTGGAACGATTCACTATTTCAATTCAATGCAATGTATCATTTAAGCTGAAAGGAAGAGGGTTTGGCTGAGAATGCAATCATGTAATTGTATTTGGTCATCAATATATACGGCATGAGGAGTATTTCACAAGCGTGGCCAGACTGGGATGCAATCTATTTCAAACTCAGCTCAACTATGGGTCATAGATCTAGTCTCTTATTATCATTTACACTAGACGATGAAAATGGAAATATTTTGCTCGTCTCCATATACTGTAGGAGACTGGGAAAGAGATGGTGAGAGAAGTGAGTAATGGTAATAGATTGTTTAGCCAGAATATTAGCTTCAAGTTTTACCTGCCATCAAAGCTACAATAAATAATATTGATATTATCATCTCCAATAAAAATTTCAGCTCATAAAATGTAGCTACAAAACACATTAAATATATTCACTGGGGATGACTTTAATATGCTTCAGGTATTCTCTAATTACGACAATAAACTTGAAGAAGTCAAACTTTGCTTATAAAGCAGCATTTCCTTGTTCTAACACTAATAAATAAAGTCCTTTTTCTACACATAAAGTTAATTTCATCAACCCTATTTCACCAACCGTATTTCAAACCACTTAAATGTAGATGTCTGTATAGGACAGAAGTGTGAATAACACAATTATAATTGTTAGCTGCTGCAAATCAAACATTGTTTGGTGCAGTGGTGGTGAGATGATTCCACAAATTAGCTGAGTCAGGATTGTGGAATATCATTATTCCCCATTATCTAATGGTCATTGACGGAATCTATAGCCATTCTGATTCAGCAATATTCCTTTCTGAGTAAATGCGATAAGTTATAAATAAAGCTATTGATGAGGTCCTTAGCAGGGTCATAACTACCCCCCGAAGTTAATAATGATTTAGAAAATAAAATGAGAACATTTTTATTACAAAAGTGCATACCACACCAAAACATCTCCCTATGCCATAATTGCCATTTTCCTGAAATTATAGTTTTCATTAAACAAAATGTTCACTTGTTATTGATTGCTTAAATAAGACTCTATCTTCTAATTTCCAAAGCTGGCTTCAATTACATGGAATAGTAATATCGCCCAACTATTGTGTACGTTCATCACTGTTATGAAGCTCCCCATTCTAATTCCTTTGAGAATTATTATACCAGAATAAGTGTATTTAAATGAGTGCAATTTCTAGAAACCACACATCCATGCAGAAACATCTGTATACACAGCGCTCTAACCATTCTTCATGACATACATAATAACTAGAATAAGGGAGAGATGGGGATCTAGCACAAGTGAATGTGGTGGTTACGGTATTCTACACTAATAAGATGGGCACATGTTGTAATTCCCCAGTCTAGTAGCCATCACTCTGTTCATTCTGCTAGCTGGAGATAAACTGTGGGTGTGTGGTGTGTGGTGTGTGTGGCTCAGGTTCCAAAGGTGACTTTAGTCCTCCGTCTCTGGGGCTGGTTAGACCAGTGCCTCTACCTGACCCTCCGAAACCTGACAAGGGGGCCGAGGACAGGAACACAGGCACACATACCAGGGGTTGGAACTGAAATTACTGTATTTTCCAACCATTTCAGTCCGTTCCACTGTTCCGACCAGCAAAATAAAGTTCTGGTTGGAACCCAAACAAAGTATTGGTTTATATCGTTCCTTTCTGTTCCTTTTCATACCTCTGAAACATATATTTTTTACATTTAGCTCAACGTTAAATTACTTCACCAATCAGTGCGGATAGAGCAGCTTGCGATTTAATCATTTATATCATTTAAAAAAAAATGTATTTTGCCATAACAGCATGGTTTAACCATAATGAAAGACAAACACACACACTGTGTTGCCAGTACAGTGTAGGGAGCGAGATGCAACATAAATGTTGAGGGTGAGGAGAGAGCGAGAAAGGATGGAGGCAATGTGTGGCCATTATACATTTCAGAGGAGCCAGCAAGAATAGTGCACTCTATATGTGCTCTGGGTCATTAGACACCATTAGACATGCACCTGTCTGGGGAGTGGACATGACTGTTTATTTATGTAACAGTGCTATGGCCTAATATTTACTGTTGCTATGGTTACGCCTATTGAGAATTTTCTAGAACATGTGTGTTCATTTCAGAGGAGTTAGCAGGATGACATGTCTGTTTATTTTTGATGGCTCTAATGTTTCCATGGACTAATATGAATCCAAACTAAAATTAGCGCAAGGCAAAAAGATAACGGTAGCTAAATGCCAGAGGGGATGAATTATTAACATAAAAAGGAGTTACTATGTGTGTGATGTAAGGAAGAAAAATGTATTAGAAGTGTGTGCCAAGGTTGAAAAGGCAGTTGTTTTCATGAACCAGCTCGGCTTTCATTATATTGTAATAAAAGTAGATTTGAACTCACAGGCTTCGGTATTTGAGAAATATTATTGACTGAATATTTCCACGACACCGGTGGTGGTGAACTTCAAACACAATTTCCCATCTAACGGATCAATACAGTATCATTCAATTAAATGTATCCATCCATTCATTCATTCACAAATGCACTGCACTGTCCACATGGCAGTGCAGCCCAATGACTTTCCTGAAGCTTGCAGACACAGGCCTCTGGACAACACTAGATGCGTCAGAGCCTTGGAGGAAAGCTTTGTACGGACTGCTCGGCCAAGAATACCCCATGTCATACTGCTCCTCCTCATCTACTACCATGGTCTCAACCTGGGGAGAAAGAAAGGGAAACCCTCTTTGAGTTTATTACCGGTCAGCATACAGTAGCCCTGCATCACTTGTCTTGTACACACGTTTGTTGATGGTCAGTTACAGCTAGCCACAGCTGGTTCCAGATCTGTCTGTTTGACCATAGAAGTTGGCAAGACAGCTTCAACAGATCTGGGACAAGGCTACAGCACAACCACTTTGGGTAGTCCTTTCATATGTTTTATGACCATGTAGTGGAGGTCATCAAGGCCTAACAGAGTTGATTTTTATCTTATCAATTGGCAAGTCCACTTCACTCTGCAATCCTCTTGGACCTCATTCACTCCCACTGTCCTTTTGTCTTTCGCTCGGAACACACTGCCTTCTGTAAAAGTGATTGATCACAATTCTCGCTATTCTCTCTCCCGCTCTCTCTTTTTCCTCCTTAACTTCAGAAGTGATCAACGTTCATGTCAAACTATAAATGTATTTAGAGTGCACACAAAGACCTAAAGGTTACTGTAAGCCAAGACTTCTCTGCCACCCTGCGTGAGGATATGTTCCTATCTTAGTTTCTGACAGTGACAGTTTACTCTTGATGCATTTCAGAAATGCACATCACTGTCCTTCGATAAAAATCCCCAAAATTGAGTCAAAGTTTATTGGTTGCGTACACAGTTTAACAGATGTTAGGGTGAGTGCCGCGAAATGCTTATGTTACTAATGAAGATGGTGCCGTACTGGATGGCCGCCATTTTGGAAGCTCTGACACTACTTTGCTATTTTGTGATTTATTTTGTAGTTTATTTTTACTTTATTTTCACAAAATGTATCCGCTAACATTTCTTAAAACCAACAAGAATTTTGAACATCAGATCGGCAGTTACTTACTTCAATACCAGATTCAACTTCGACTTCGACTCATCTTTCCTGGGCACTTTCTGTAATTCGGACCCAATTTTTGGGCTACCCAAGAGGAAACACCAACTAGAGGGGGGATCCTGGCGAGATTAAGGAGAAGGGAAAACCGGCCACCTTTTCCCTCCATTCTACAGGCCAATCACTTGATAATAAGATGGATTATCTCCGATCACAGATTTGTTACCAATGGGACTCTTGAAACGGCCTTCTCTGCTTTTCTGAGACAAGATACCGACCATGGTTATCTAACTCAATGTATTCTCCATTCACCGTGCATACAGGACAGTGGAGTCGGGGAATTCGAGAGGGGGAGGGGTTTACCTCCTCATCACCAACAACTTGTTTGCTGGCTCGAGTGTGTATGGAAGTGTCGAGCTAATGTTCCCCCGTCTTTGAATACCTGATGGTAAAATGCTGATCATTCTTACTCCCGAGGGAGTTTTCAGCTGTTATCGTAACTGTTGTGTACATTCCACCGCAGGACAAGAAAAATAAGCTGGCACTTAACGAACTGTACGACTAAAAAGAAGCAGGAACACTTACATCCATATGCGATTTGAATTCTGCTTCATTAAGACATTTGATGCCCAACTTCCATCAACATGTCTTCCTCGCCACGAGGGGCGATAAAGTCCTAGACCACTGTAATTCTACCCACAAGCAAGCATACAAGGCCCTCCCTCGTCCCTCGTCCCCCATTAGGGCAAATCAGATCAGGAATCCGTACTCCTGTCTCCTGTTTACAAGCAGAAGTACCCGTTGAGAAATGTTCACCAGAATCAGAGATTATGCTACAGGACTGCTTTGCTAGCGCTGATTGGAATATGTTTTGGGACTCCACCGATAACATCGACGAGCCACCTCCGTCACCGGCTTCATTAGGAATATGCATAGGCGACATTGTCCCCACAGTGAAGGTTCGCTGCTTCCACAATCAAAAGCCCTGGATTAACACTGAGGTTGGTGCTAAACTAAAGCATCGGGCTACCACACACAGGGCTGTTATCCCCACATGTATTATTATTTTTTTATTTATTTTACCCCCTTTTTCTCCCCAATTTCAATCTTGTCTCATCACTGCAACAACCCAACGGGCTTGGGAGAGGCGAAGGTCGAGTCATTTATCCTCCAAAACATGACCCGCCAAGCCGTGCTTCTTAACACCCGCTCGCTTAACCCGGAAGCCAGCAGCACCAATGTGTCGGAGTAAACAACGCTCAAAAGCCCCCCTGGCCAAACCCTCCCATAACCCAGACGATGCTGGGCCAATTGTGCACCGCCCTATGGGAACCTGGTCAGGGACGGTTGTGACACACCCTGGAATCAAACACCAGGCTGTAGTTAAGCCGCAACACTGCGATGCAGTGCCTTAGACTGCTGTGCCACTCGGGAGACCCATCCTCACATGTTTTAAGATGACCACCATCATTCCTGTTGCCAATAACTCTAAAGCTTCATGCCACAATGACTACTGCCCTGTAGCACTCACATATGTAATCATGAAGTGCTTTGAGAGGCTGGTTATGGCAAACATCAACTCCATCATCCCAGACACCCTAGATCCACTCCAATTTGCATACCGCCCCAACAGATCCATAGACGACGCAATCTCAATTGCACTCCATACTGCCCTCACCCACCTAGATAAGAGGAATACCTATGTGAGAATGCTGTTCATTGGCTACAGCTCAGCATTCAACACCAGTTTCACCTCCAAGCTTGTCACCAAGCTTAGGACCCTGGGACTGAACACCTCCATTTGTAACTGGATCCTGGACTTCCTGATGGGCCGACCCCAGGTGGTGAGGGTAGACAACATCACCTCCACCACCCTGACCCTCAACATGGGGGCCCCACAGGGGTGTGTGCTTAGTACCCTTCTGTACTCCCTGTTCATCCATGACTGTGTGGCCAAGCACGACTCCAACCCCATCATCAACTTTGCTGATGACACGACGGTGGTAGGCCTCATCCCCGGCAAAGATGAGACTGCCTAGAGGGGGGAGGTCGGTGACCTGGCAGTGCATTGCCAGAACAACAACCTCTACCTCAACGTCAGTAAGATCAAGGAGCTGATCGTGGACCACAGGAAACTTAGGTGCTGCAGTGGGGTTGGTTGAGGGCTTCAAGTTCCTCGTGTCCAAATCACTAAGGACTTAAAATGGTCCACACACACGCAGTCAAGAAGAAGCTGCGACAGCGCCTCTTCCCCCTCAGGAGGTTGAAAAGGTTTGGTATGGGCCCTCCAATCCTTAAAATGTTATACAGCTGTAGGATTGAGAGCATCTTGACTGGCTGCATCACTGCTTAGTATGGCAATTGCACCACCCTCAATCGCATGGCGCTACAGAGGGTAGTGTGGACAGCCCAGCGAAGCTCCCTGCCATGCAGGACATCTATATTAGGCGGCGTGAAAGGAAGGCCAAGAAAATTGTTAAAGGCTCCAACCACTCAAGACATAGACTGTTCTCTCTGCTTCCGCATGGCAAGCGGTACCGGTGCATCAAGTCTGACACCAACAGGCTCCTGAACAACTTCTATCCCCATGCCATAAGACTGCTAAATAGCTAACAAAATGGCTACACTCTGACTATCTGAGTTGACTCTATGCACACTCACAGGGCTCTACACACTTACGCACGCTGACACTCCAACACACACACTAGCACTCACTTCATAATTTGCTCACACACACACAATATGCACATACATTTATGCTGACTCTACACATGCACACCCACTCACTTACAATCATCATATACACTGCTGCTACTTTGTTATTTATATCCTGATGCCTTACCCCTAAACATACACTATCTACCTCTATCCGTCCTGTATCCCTGCACATTGTAAAATAGGTACTGGAACTGACCCTGTATATAGTATGCTTACTTACTTTATTGTGTTCTTATTTCTTATTTTTATTTCTCGTGTGTTTTTGTTCTACCTTGCTATTTTTACTATTACATTGTTATTGATTCCTGCATTGTTGGGTTTAGAGCTTGCAATAACTTAAAATGTGACATTAAAACTTTCAACTTGAACTCGTAACAATGCAGTAATTTACACAAGATATACAGATATAGCCCTTGGTTCTCTCCAGATTTGACTGCCCTTAACCAACACAAAAACATCCTGTGGCGTTCTGCATTAGCATCGAACAGTCCCCGTGATATGCAACTTTTCAGGGAAGTTAGAAACCAATATACACAGGTAGTTAGAAAAGCCAAGGCTAGCTTTTTCAAGCAGAAATATGCTTCCTGCAACACAAACTCAAAAAAGTTCTGGAACACTGTAAAGTCCATGGAGAATAAGAGCATCTCCTCCCAGCTGCCCACTGCACTGAGGATACAAAAAATAAAATGCATGAAATGAAAATGAAATGTATGTATTCACTACTGCTAAATGACTAAAATGTAATGTAAATGAAACTCTGTCACCACCGATAAATCCACTATAATTGAGAATTTCAATAAGCATTTTTCTAAGGCTGGCCATGCTTTCCACCTGGCTACCCCTACCCCGGTCAACAGCACTGCACCCCCCCCCCCCCCCCCCCCCCACAGCAACTCGCCCAAGCCTTCCCCATTTCTCCTTCCCCCAAATCCAGTCTGCTGATGTTCTGAAAGAGCTGCAAAATCTGGACCCCTACAAATCAGCCGGGCTAGACAATCTGGACCCTTTCTTTCTAAAATGATCTGCCGAAATTGTTGCAACCCCTATTACTAGCCTGTTCAACCTCTCTTTCGTGTCGTCTGAGATTCCCAAAGATTGGAAAGCAGCTGCGGTCATCCCCCTCTTCAAAGGGGGGGGACACTCTTGACCCAAACTGCTACAGACCTATATCTATCCTACCCTGCCTTTCTAAGGTCTTCGAAAGCCAAGTCAACAAACAGATTACCGACCATTTCGAATCCCACCACACCTTCTCCGCTATGCAATCTGGTTTCAGAGCTGGTCATGGGTGCACCTCAGCCACGCTCAAGGTCCTAAACAAAATCTTAACCGCCATCGATAAGAAACAATACTGTGCAGCCGTATTCATTGACCTGGCCAAGGCTTTCGACTCTGTCAATCACCACATCCTCATCGGCAGAACAATAGCCTTGGTTTCTCAAATGATTGCCTCGCCTGGTTCACCAACTACTTCTCTGATAGAGTTCAGTGTGTCAAATCGGAGGGCCTGTTGTCCGGACCTCTGGCAGTCTCTATGGGTTGCCACAGGGTTCAATTCTTGGGCCGACTCTCTTCTCTGTATACATTAATGATGTCGCTCTTGCTGCTGGTGAGTCTCTGATCCACCTCTACGCAGACGACACCATTCTGTATACTTCTGGCCCTTCTTTGGACACTGTGTTAACAACCCTCCACACGAGCTTCAATGCCATACAACTCTCCTTCCGTGGCCTCCAACTGCTCTTAAATACAAGTAAAACTAAATGCATGCACCTGCCCGCCCGTCCAGCATCACTACTCTGGACGGTTCTGACTTTGAATATGTGGACAACTACAAATACCTAGGTGTCTGGTTAGACTGTAAACTCTCCTTCCAGACTCACATCGAGCATCTCCAATCAAAAGTTAAATCTAGAATTGGCTTCCTATTTCGCAACAAAGCGTCCTTCACTCATGCTGCCAAACATACCCTTGTAAAACTGACCATCCTACCGATCCTCGACTTCGACGATGTCATTTACAAAATAGCCTCCAATACCCTACTCAATAAATTGGATGCAGTCTATCACAGTGCCATCCGTTTTGTCACCAAAGCCCCATATACTACCCACCACTGCGACTTGTACGCTCTCGTTGGCTGGCCCTTGCTTCATACTCGTCGCCAAACCCACTGGCTCCAGGTCATCTACAAGACCCTGCTAGGTAAAGTCCCCCCTTATCTCAGCTCGCTGGTCACCATAGCAGCACCGACCTGTAGCACGCGCTCCAGCAGGTATATCTCTCTGGTCACCCCCAAAGCCAATTCCTCCTTCGGCCTCCTCTCCTTCCAGTTCTCTGCTGCCAATGACTGGAACGAACTACAAAAATCTCTGAAACTGGAAACACTTATCTCCCTCACTAGCTTTAAGCACCAGCTGTCAGAGCAGCTCACAGATCACTGCACCTGTACATAGCCCATCTATAATTTAGCCCAAACAACTGCCTCTTACCCTACTGTACAAACAACAAAAAATGCATGAAATGTATGTATTCACTACTGTAAGTCGCTCTGGATAAGAGCGTCTGCTAAATGACTAAAATGTAAATGTAAATGTACTGTATTTATTTTTTTATTTTGCTCCTTTGCACCCCATTATTTCTATTTCTACTTTGCACTTTCTTCCACTGCAAATCTACCATTCCAGTGTTTTACTTGCTATATTGTATTTACTTCGCCACCATAGCCTTTTTTTTGCCTTTACCTCCCTTATCTCACCTCATTTGCTCACATTGTATATAGACTTATTTTTCTACTGTATTATTGACTGTGTTTGTTTTACTCCATGTGTAACTCTGTGTTGTTGTATGTGTCGAACTGCTTTGCTTTATCTTGGCCAGGTCGCAATTGTAAATGAGAACTTGTTCTCAACTTGCCTACCTGGTTAAATAAAGGTGAAATAAAAAAATTAATTAAAATACTATGAATCATATATAGAGCAGTAAATAGGGCTGTGAAGACCAGATGAAGTAGATAGGGCTGTGAAGACCTGATGAAGACCGCCATGAAAATAAAATAACTGTCCAACTATCCAAACCGTTAAAATAGGTCTACATTCATTTTGATTCATTCTTTATTTCTATCAACTTCATTTTCATGTAGATAAACTATACCAAATAGCAGGAGTGTTTACTAATGATTTTAAGCAATTGTTTTGCTAATAGTCTGTTTATGTCTCCTCCTCTTTCCGACTGTCATTTGATGCTCGAGCAGCTAACACTAATCTGCTAGATGCTCAGGGGTCTAGAAGCACTAGCCTATAGGTTATGGTACTTCAGTAAAAAAATTGTTTGATGTGTGGACTTTCTTTTATATAACTCGGTCTTTTAAAACAGGTTGGACGTGTCTGACTATTCATTAGTTATTCAACAGCAGTTGACATGGTTGTTCTGGCTCTGAGGCCTATAATGCTCTAATATTGAGTCAAATGGATGCTATCCAGTCTGGCACGGTATAATTTGATATGGAATCTTTTCTTAATTTATAGACAACTAATAAACGCTAATAAATAGGCTATGGACATGTTGCGTGTATTTGTTTCTATTTGAATGATTGTCCGTTTCATCTTCATGCTATAGCATCGCTGTCTCTCTCCCCTTCATAATTGTCTTGAAAATTCATTGTCTTTTAGCCTACTTTCGAAAAGGTGAGCCTAGATTTTTAAATACATTTTAAGGAAAGGATAAATATTTGCTTATGTCTGACATACGCTGGTGCCTTTGATTCACGTGTCTTTTTATGCTGTGTGTGTGATTTCACTGATTATCTCAGTGGGCCTATGTCCATTCAGAAAGTTTCCTAAAGTATGCTGTCTGGACTCTATTTCAATAATAAGTATCAAAAGATCCTGTCATGACTTAATCTTGTAAAAGGCCTATTTTCAGTAAAGGTCTTTTCTCACCAAGTCAGTTATTTTCATCAGAATAATATGAGCACTTCTTGTTTATGACTCCATTCACACCAGTTGTGAAATATAGTACTGCCACAATCCGTCAATGATTTATTCAGAACCGGTTCGATTCTTTCGTCTTCTCACATGCAAGAGGATGGCTGACATTTTACATGTTCCTAACCAACTGTGCTATTTTTCATTTATTTTAAATCGATGACCTTACAATCAAGATTATCCTACCAACAGGACATTAAAAACTGTAATATCTTATGTTTCACTGAGTCGTGGCTGAACAACGACATGGATAATATAGAGCTGGAGGGATTTTCCATGCACCAGCAGAACAGAGAACCTACGTCTGTCTATTTGTCAATAACAACTGGTGCGCTATGTCTAGCTATTGCTCGCCTGAGGTAGAACACCTTATGATAAGCTGTAGACCACACTACAGTATCTACCAAGAGAGTTCTCATCTATATTATTCGTAGCCGCCTATTTACCACCACAGATCGATGCTGGCACTAAGACCGTACTCAACCAACTCTATAAGGCAATAAGCAAACAAGAAAATGCTCATCCAGAAGTGGCGCTCCTAGTGGCCGGGGGCTTTAATGCAGGCAAACTTAAATCCGTTTTACCTCATTTCTACCAGCAGGTCACATGTGCAACCAGAGGGAAGAAAACTCTAGACCACCTTTACTCCACACACAAAGATGCATGCAAAGCTCTCCCTTGCCCTCCATTTGGCAAATCTGACCATAATTCTATCCTCCTGATTCCTGCTTACATGCAAAAACTAAAGCAGGAAGTACCAGTGACTCGTTCAATACGGAAGTGGTCAGATGATGCGGATGCTATGCTACAGGACTGTTTTGCTAGCACAGACTGGAATATGTTCCGGGATTCATCCAATGTCATTGAGGAGTATACCACCTCAGTCATCAGCTTTATCAGTAAGTGCATCGACAGCGTCGTCCCCACAGTGACCGTACGTACATATCCCAACCAGAGCCATGGATTACAGGCAGCATCCGCATCGAGCTAAAGGCTAGAGCTGCCGCTTTCAAAGAGCAGGACACTAATCCGGACGCTTATAATAAATCCCACAATGCCCTCAGACGACCGATCAAACAAGCAAGTGTCAATACAAGATTAAAATTGAATCTTACTACACCGGCTCTGATGCATGCCGGATGTGGCAGGGCTTGAAAACTATTACGGACTACAAAGGGAAACCCAGACGCGAGCTGCCCAGTGAAGCGAGCCTACCAGACGAGCGAAATGCCTTTTATGATTGCTTCGAGGCAGGCAACACTGAAGCATGCATGAGTGTAACGATCATCTGGAAGAGGGGACAATGATGCAGCGTGGTAAATGGTCATAATTATTTTTAATGAAACACTTTAAAACAAACAGGAAAACAAAAGCCAACAGTTCTGCCAGGTGAACACACACAAGACAGAAAACAACTACCCACAAACCCCAAAGGAAAACAGGCTGCTTAAGTATGACTCCCAATCAGCGACAACGATGTACAGCTGTCCCCGATTGAGAGCCATACCAGGCCAAAACAAACAAATACAAAGCATAGAAAAAATGACATAGAATGCCCACCCAAATCACACCCTGACCAAACCTAAATAGAGACATAAAAAAGGCTCGCTCTGGTCAGGGCAGGACAGTACCCCCCCCCCCCAAAGGTGCGGACTCCGACCGCAAAACCTGAACCTATAGGGGAGGGTCTGGGTGGGCATTTCTCCGCGGTGGCGGCTCTGAAGCGGGACGCAGACCCCGCTCCACCACTGGCTCACCCCACTTGGGTGGCGCCTCTAGAGCGGGGTCCCTCGCCGCGGACCCCGGACTGGAGGGCGACTCTGGCTTCGCCGGAGGACAGGCGGGCGACTCTGGCTGCGCCGGAGGACAGGCGGGACTTGCAGCAGGCCTGGCATTTTAAAGACAAGACTCTCCTTTATCTAACCACACTGTCCGATTTCAAAAAGGCTTTACAGCGAAAGCAAAACATTAGATTATGTCAGCAGAGTACCCAGCCAGAAATAATCAGACACCCATTTTTCAAGCTAGCATATAATGTCACAAAAAACAAAACCACAGCTAAATGCAGCACTAACCTTTGATGATCTTCATCAGATGACACGCCTAGAACATTATGTTATACAATACATGCATGTTTTGTTCAATCAAGTTCATATTTATATCAAAAACCAGCTTTTTACATTAGCATGTGACGTTCAGAACTAGCATTCCCACCGAACACTTCCGGTGAATTTACTAAATTACTCACGATAAACGTTCATAAAAAACATAACAATTATTTTAAGAATTATAGATACAGAACTCCTTTGTGCAATCGAGGTGTCCGATTTTAAAATAGCTTTTCGGTGAAAGTACATTTTGCAATATTCTGAGTAGATAGCCCAGCCATCACGGCTAGCTATTTTGACACCCACCAAGTTTAGCCCTGACCAAACTCCGATTTACTATTAGAAAAGTTTGATTACCTTTGGTGTTCTTCGTCAGAATGCACTCCCAGGACTGCTTATTCAATAACAAATGTTGGTTTGGTTCAAAATAATCCATAGTTATATCCAAATAGCGGCATTTTGTTCGTGCGTTCAAGACACTATCCAAGGGTGACGAAGGGTTACGCGCCCGACGCGTTTCGTGACAAAGAATGTCTAAATATTCCATTACCGTACTTCGAAGCATGTCAACCGCTGTTTAAAATACATTTTTATGCAATTTTTCTCGTAAAAAAGCGATAATATTCTGACCGGGAGTGGTGGTTTTCGTTCAAAGACGAAAGAATAAAAACATGGAGTCGAATCGTGCACGAGCCTCAGTCTCATAGTACTCTGACCGGCCACTATCCAAACGCGCTAATGTTTTTCAGCCAGGGCCTGCAAAGCCACGATTCAGCTTTTTGCCGCCTTCTGAGAGCCCATGGGAGCCGTAGGAAGTGTCACGTAACAGCAGAGATCCCCTGTTTTGGATAGAGATAATCAAGAAGGCCAAGAAATGGTCAGAGAGGGTACTTCCTGTACAGAATCTTCTCAGGTTTTGGCCTGCCAAATGAGTTCTGTTATACTCACAGACACCATTCAAACAGTTTTAGAAACTTTGGAGTGTTTTCTATCCAAAGCTAATAATTATATGCATATTATAGTTTCTGGGCAGGAGTAATAATCAGATTAAATCGGGTACGTTTTTTATCCGGCCGTGAAAATACTGCCCCCTAGCCATAACAGGTTAACCGTTACTCTCTCGCGGGAAACCTTCACTCTTGCGCAGATATTTAGAAATGAAACATGACAACTTGAAAAATAAGCCACAGGAGTTTTTTGAGCGAGAATAAAGATGACTTTTGAGCAGTAAGACATGTATAAAAGCAACAGATAGCGTTAATAAGAAGGGGCTAGAGCCGTCTTATATGGTGAGCTACCGAGTGGCTAGGACAGGCAAGCCCCATAGTATTGTGGAGGACTTAATTCTTCCTAGTGCCATGGATATGTCTGGGACAGTACTGGGGGAAAAGGACAAAAAAACTATACAGACAATCTCTTCATCAAACAACACTGTTTCACGACGCATCAGTGACATGGCAGGAGATGTTTCGAAACAATTACTGCTTTGCATACAAGGGGGGGGTCAGTTTATGGGGGGTCAATTAAGGAAGACATTGTCTTCTGCAAACCACTGGAAACCAGGACAACACGAGAGGATATTTTTAAAGTACTGGACAGCTTTGTGGCATCAAATGGACTTTGGTGGTCAAGATGTGTTGGTATCTGTACTGATGGCGCAAAAGCCATGACAGGGAGACATAGTGGAGTGGTAATGCCCGTGCAAGCAGTTGCTTCCGACTATACTTGTGTACACTGCAGCATCCACCGAGAGGCTCTTGCCGCCAAGGGAATGCCTGACAGTTTGAAATACGTTTTGGACACTACATTGAAAATGGTTAACTTTAGCAAGGCCCCTGAACTCTCGTGTATTCTCTGCATAATTCAATGATATGGGCAGCGACCATATAACACTTTTACAACATATAGAAGGGCGCTGGTTATCAAGGGGCAATGTATTGACACATTCTTTTGAATTGAGAGACGAGTTTAAAGTTTTCTATACTGACTACTGACCATCATTTTCAATTGTCTGATCGCTTGCATGATGACGAGTTTCTCACACGACTGGTCTATCTGGGTGATGTTTTTTCTCGCCTGAATGATCTGAATCTAGGATTACAGGGACTCTTCGCAACTATATTCAATGTGCGGGAAAAAATTGAGGCAATGATTAAGAAGTTGGAGTTCTTTTATGTCTGCATAAACAAGGACAACACACTGGTCTTTCCATCATTGTATGATTTTTTGTGTGCAAATGAACTGAAGTTTACGGACAATGTCAAATGTGATAGAGCAAAGCACCTGAGTGAGCTGGGTGCGCAATTACACAGGTATTTTCCAGAAACGTATGACACAAACAACTGGATTCGTTATCCCTTTCATGCCTTGCCTCCAGTCCACTTACCGATATCTGAACAAGAGAGCCTCATCGAAATTGCAACAAGCGGTCTGTGAAAATTGTAATTAATCAGTCGCCACTGCCAGATTTCTGGATAGGGCTGCTTTCAGAGTTTCTTGCCTTGGCAAATTGCGTTGTTAAGACACTGATGCCCTTAGCAACCACGTACTTATGTGAGAGCGGATTCTCGGCCCTCACTAGCATGAAAACGAAATACAGGCACAGACTGTGTGTGGAAAATTATTTAAGACTGAGACTCTCTCCAATATAAGCCAACCCAACAGTTATTCACAATTTTTGATGAACAAATAAGGTTTAATTTGTAAGATGGTTAAATAAAGAGCAAAATTATAGATTATTATTATATTATTATTTGTGCCCTGGTCCTATAAAAGCTCTTTGTCAATTCCCACGAGCCGGGTTGTGACAAAAACTCACACTCAATCTTATGTTTAATAAATGTATCGTATAGTGTGTGTGTGGCAGGCTTACAACGATGGAGAAAAAAAAACATTTGAGAGTGCGCTGACCCTGATGCTAGAGGGGGTACGCAGCTGGAGGTTGAATGTTTGAAGGGGTACAGGACAATAAAAAGTTTGGGAACCACTGCCCTAGACCCACTCCAATTTGCATACCGCCCCAACAGATCCACAGATGGCGCAATCTCTATTGCACTCCACACTGCCCTTTCCCACCTGGACAAAAGGAACACTTATGTGAGAATGCTATTCATTGACTACAGCTCAGCTTTCAACACCATAGTGCCCACGGAGCTTATCACTAAGCTAAGGACCCTGGGACTAAACACATCCCTCTGCAACTGGATCCTGGACTTCCTGAAGGGCCGCCCCCAGGTGGTAAGGGTAGGTAACAACACATCTGCCACACTGATCCTCAACACAGGGGCCCCTCAGGGGTGTGTACTCAGTCCCCTCCTGTACTCCAATGACTGCATGGCCAAGCATGACTCCAACACCATCATTAAGTTTTCCGACAACACAACACTGGTAGGCATGATCACCAACAACGATGAGACAGCCAATAGGGAGGAGGTCAGAGAGCTGGCAGTGTGGTGCCAGGATGACAACCTCTTCCTCAAGGTGATCAAAACAAAGGAGATGATCGTGGTCTACAGGAAAAGGATGGCCAAGCACGCACCCATTCTCATTGACGGGGCTGTAGTGGAGCAGGTTGAGAGCTTCAAGTTTCTTGGTGTCCACATCACCAACAAACTACCATGGTCCAAACATACCAAGATAGTTGTGAAGAGGGCACGACAATGCCCATTGCCCCTCAGGAGACTGAAAAGATTTGGCATGGCTCCTCAGATCCTCAAAAGGTTTTAAAGCTGCACCATTGATAGCATCCTGACTGGTTGCATCACCGCCTGGTATCACTGGGGCCAAGCTTCCTGCCATCCAGGACTTCTATGCCAGGCATTGTCAGAGGAAGTCCCTAAAAATTGCCAAAGACTCCAGCAACCCTAGTCATAGACTGTTCTCTCTGCTTACACACGTCAGGCGGTACTGGAGTGCCAAGTCTAGGTCCACAAGGCTTCTTAACCGCTTCTACCCCCAGCCATAAGACTCCCGAACAGCTAATAAAATGGCTACCGGGACTATTATGTAATTTTACACTGCTTCTACTCTCTGTTTATTATCTATGCATAGTCACTTTACTTCTACCTACATGTGCATGTGACAAAACATTTATGATTTTGGTGGTGATCGCCTTCACAATATCACTGGAATAAAGACCACCTCCATTCCTGTCATTAATGAAAGAGATTGTGATAATACCTCACATCTCAAAATGGGACTACTTAATGTTAGATCCCACACTTCCAAGGCAGTCATAGTCAGTATTCCTTAAAGAGGTGGGGTTTCAGGTGTCTCCGGAAGGTGGTGATTGACTCCGCTGTCCTGGCATCGTGAGGAATTCACTTCACTGCTGAATGGGGGACCGGTGCGGCTGCAGTGGTCACCTGAAGGCTCTGTTTACCTCGGCTCCCGTGCTGTCTCATCCGGATCCCTCTTTGGCGTTCATAGTGGAGGTGGACGCCTCCGAGGCTGAGATAGGAGCCGTGCTCTCTCAGCGCCCGGGCATGCCACCAAAGCTGTGCTTTCTTTTCGAAGGTCAAGGGGTCTGAATACATTCCAAATGCACTGTATATTCCTATTGCTCATACCAACATTGAACAGCCCTTACCATGGGTGCTTCCTGTTTAAGCAGGATGGAGGCGTGATCGGATTTGCCAATGGGAGGGCGGGGGAGGGCCTTTTAGCCGTCCCGGAAGTGAGAGTAACAATGGTCAAGTATGTTCTGAGTCTGTAAAACAGAGTATGTTACAGCCCTTATGTCTCTCTAGACGGAGAACCTCGCCCTGAGCTCGTTCGTATACTTTATTGTTCAGAGACTGAACTTCAGCGAGTAATATACTCGGAAGTGGTGAATGGTTTGCTGACAACCTGAGTCTGGCTATAACCCCAGTTCTCCTCCCTCTTCTCTGGCATCAACATTTTGGTGTACCACCCGAGATGAATGGGGATACCTTGGGAAGTTTAAACAAAGGATCCAGGGAAGGCAAATTTCTGGGCAAATTTCTGGTGAGTGACTAAAAAAGGATAGCCCTCTCAATCTGATATGCCTTCAGGTTTGTCAATAACCCGCCTATTCCCACCAATCAGGACACTTGGACGTGAATCAGCTAAAGTGTCCTAGCTGGTGAGGGCATTCACAGCTGACTGCTCAGAGAAGCTCCATGGTCCTAGTTCTCACCGAATTTAGCAACCAACAGTTTTTTCATGGTCTTTTGTATCGGCGGATTCTGACCGGCTATAGTTGTGATGTTGAGGTACCCCAAAGAGGAGTTTGTACGTCTCACCAAGAAATGCCTGTCACCACCCACCTCTGCCCACACCGCCACACGAAGCCGTCATGTACCTGAGGAAGATGAGCTGCACCTCTCTCATGTAAGACACTACGACAAGCCCTGCTCTAGGCCTCCTCAGTGGTCAGGGAGTGACCACACCCTCACCAATACCGCCATTACTCTCCTGACTGTCACCGCTCTAGGCCCCCCCGGCTAGAACGACACCACCACTCTAGGCCCCCATGGGAACACCACCACCGCACTAGGCCCCCACGGTAATTCCACCACCGCTCTAGGCCAACGTCCCTCTAGGTCCCCCTGGCCGGAGTCAAGGGAGCGCCGGTTCCGCTTCTGCTCCCCACAGTGGCCTAGCTCCACAGCCGATGAAGACAACTCCAGAGTGCACAGTCCACCACACCAAGGTCTGCAACCTCTTCAGCTCGAGCCTTAAGTAGTCATAGTTAAGGAGACTCCCGCTCTAATCGTGGAACCACGGTCAGCCGCTGCCATAGGGCTTGTCATGCCAAATAATTTCCCCCAGCCAAAAAGTGTCCCCCCCCTGCGTCACAATAGGATTCGATAAACTATTAGCGTCCGTTGCTATATCAATGGTGTGATGACCTAATAAAATAAAAACATTACTTCAAACTACTTTTGGGTACCTTGTTAACATTACAGCAACATGAAATCCATGTCTTAAAATTTGCTCTGTTTCGGAAATAGCAAATAAAACGTATAAACTGCTTGACACATTAATGTTACTTACCTTACAGATCAAAAAGTCAACTAATTTCCACTCCATTCATATGCAAATTCATTTGACTGATACGCTAGCTTGTCTGGCTGGCATGTTATTTCAGTAGTCCTCTATTCTGACGGATTGTTTTCTATCTCGCATAGCTCATTAGTACACCCGTGTGGTTGAATATACACTACCATTAAAAAGTTTGGGGTCACTTAGAAATGTCCTTGTTTTTGAAAGAAAAGCCATTTTTTGTCCATTAAAATAACATAAAATTGATCAGAAATACAGTGAAGACATTGTTAATGTTGTAAATGACTATTGTTGCTGCAAATGGCTGATTTTTAATGGAATATCAACATAGGCGTACAGATGCCTATTATCAGCAACCATCATTCCTGTGTTCCAATGACATACTCTAATGTACTTGTCCCCTTGCTCAGTTGTGCACCGGGGCCTCCCTCTCCTCTTTCTATTCTGGTTAGAGCCAGTTTGCGCTGTTCTGTGAAGGGAGTAGTACACAGCGTTGTACGAGATCTTCAGTTTCTTAGCAATTTCTCGCATGGATTGCCTTCATTTCTCAGAACAAGAATAGACTGACAAGTTTCAGAAGAAAGTGATTTGTTTCTGGCCATTTTGAGCCTGTAATGCTCCAGATATTCAACTTGTCTAAGAACGACAGTTTCATTGCTTCTTTAATCAGCACAACAGTTTTCAGCTATGCTAACATAATTGCAAAAGGGTTTTCCAATGATCAATTAGCCTTTTAAAATGATAAACTTGGATTAGCTAACACAATGTGCCATTGGAACACCGGAGTGATGGTTGCTGATAATGGGCATCTGTACGCTTATGTAGATATTCCATTGAATAATGTGGAACTAAAATGTGTGGAACTGACAAATACCATCAAGGGATACCTTACAATGAATACCTTGTGAAACAGCTGTGAAACCCAACCTGGCAATATTTAAGATTGAAATATATAAACTTTGATTTGGTACAGTTTTATCATTAATTTATTTTCACAGTTTTTTGTACACTCACTTGGCAATCATAGACTGAAATACTGACTTCTGGTGTGTGTAATAGCGAGTAGGTGGTTGCTGTGTTGGTGGGAGGTTCTGCCTGTCACTTGTTCTCAACGGGCAGCCAGTCTCGGAAGGGGGACTTGAGGGAGACTACAAAGTCCAGGCACTGCTGCTCTCTTTGTTTGCAGAGCTAGTGTTTTTAGTTAATCTGTGTATTTCACATATTATGTGCCAAGTATGATAGGGCAAGAAAACTTTCTTAGCAGATAATAACAACATGACAATAACAATAGCTGTAGATGATGTATTGAAAAGTTGGAGGGTGGTTGGTAATGGAGGATATCAGGTGGATCCACATCTGGGTCTTTGTATTTGTATTTATTATGGATACCCATTAGCTGTTGCCAAGGCAAGGCAGCAGCTAGTCTTCCTGGGGTCCAGCTAAATTAAGGCAGTTATACAATTGTAAAAACATTACAATACATTCACAACAGATTTCACAACACATTAATGTGAACCCCTAGGTACTGGAGAACAGGAGCAGAGTTAAAGGGAGCAGGGGAGGAGATAAAGTCACCTGTAGCTCAGTTGGTAGAGCATGGTGTTTGCAATGCCAGGGTTGTGGGTTTGATTCCCACGGGGGACCAGTATGAAAAAAACAAACAAAAAAAAAAAATGTATGAAATGTATGTATTCACTACTGTAAGTCGCTCTGGATAAGAGCGTCTACTAAATGACTAAAATGTAAAATGATAAAGACATAAACAAGCAAATGCACAGGTTACACTTTACTGTGAGAAAATCTGATAGATTATTGCAGTGTTATAAATGGAAGATATGTACTGTTCAACAGTTTTTGATGGTATAGCTTACCTCAAGCTGGTCCCCCTCCAACTTCACTGGTCCCCCTCTGACTTCACTTCACTGGCTCCAGTGAATGGGATACCTCCTGGATGACTCAGACAGTCAATGGTCCTAAAGTCATTTGGAGAGGTAAATTGAAGATGTACATTTTTATAAACATGTTTTACTTTCTCAAATGTCAGCCAAAGCTTAACATACTTTGTCTATTGTGCTTCACTGAAGTGTAGGGCCTCGGGGCTTTCAGTGGTCGACCGTGTAACTGCTACAACTGGAGAAGGTTCTTGTTTTCTCCGAAGTAACCGTAGGAAGACAAAGATGAAAAAAAAACGAAAACTAGCTTCAGGTTATTTTGTGTGCAAATGCAAGTAGTGATTATCTGAGATTTTTATATTCACCTTAACAGATGGCAACCCCAGCCAGGTCTCGCCTTCCTTTCGTTCTTCTTCCAAACCAAGTAATTTGCCCGGATGTCGAAGCACTTCGTCCCTTTATTGATTCTCCTCCGGTAGCTCCCCTTCTTTTTCTCCTGCGCCTTGTCGATGTTCAATCTCACCTTGATTGATAACAGAAATAAATGCAATTATATTTCATATTATTACAAATGCATTTCTTACATATCTCTTGGACGGCCAGAAAATAAATGAACAGCAAAAACAACTCCACATCCTTCTCCACCTGTGCCTGAAGGGGGTCCTCGAAGGCGTTCTGATCTAGACAACTTCCACCACATCAGGTGGGACTTCAGTGATCTGAAAGTATGTAATGCAAAAATAGCAATAGACATACAACAACACAAAGTCAATCATACATTTTAAAGACTACAGTATATGCAATAATAGTATATACAATTGCATTGTTTACCTCAGTCAACAGCTGCGGCTCCCTTCCTTACAGCATGTGATAGGGCGAGAACTCGGTGGAGGCCTGTACGCTGCTGTTGTGTGCAAAGAGAATTACCTTCAGCTTGTCCTCCCATCATTCCTGGTACCCATCAAGGGACTTTCCCATGTCAGTCTTGAGGGTCTGGTTGGTCCGTTCATCCAAACCTGGAGGAGGAGGTAGGAAAGGGATATCTATAGACATATTTCAATATCTTACATTGTCAGATTATGTACTATGGAACAATAAAGCAAAAAAATATATACATTAGTGACAGAATATAACCTATAACATCCGTACCTTGTTCCTGTCAGGCGGTGGGTAACTGGTGCAGTGAATCAGGCGCAGGAGAGCAGAAATGAGTGTACAAGGTATTTAATTCCACGACAGCACCAGTATACAGACAATACTCAGGGTGCGGAGAAATACCGGTCACTCGAAAATAACGGGCTTAAATACATAACCCGGCAAACATAACCAGCCGACAAGTACCGACATGAACAATCAATAAACATGCACACTAACATGTGGGAAACAGAGGGTTAAATAATGAACATGTAATTGGGGAATAGAAACAAGGTGTGTAGAAAACAAAGACAAAACAAATGGAAAATGAAAAGTGGATCGGCGATGGCTAGAAGACCGGTGACGTCGACCGCCGAACGCCGCCCGAACAAGGAGAGGGACCGACTTCGGCGGAAGTTGTGACAATTCCAGAGTTCACGACGTCGGTCACTCAAGATGACCTCAGGAGAACCGTGGGTGTTGAAGATGTCCATCATTGCCTTGGAGGTGGCCTCGCTAGCCTCATCTTTAATGGGTATTGTCAGTTTCATCCTTGATGGGTTTCATACAACACAAATATAAATGTTTGGTTCCAAGCAAATTCCAAGGAATTTAGAGTTAAGCACGTTCTCTTTCTTTACTGACCTTAATGGGTATTGATTGCCTCCCCCCACTTGGTAAAGTAATCGGTCGCCGTCAGACACCAGCTGTTGCCATTCCTCGATTTCGTGAAGGGTCCGATGAGGTTCACCCCAAACATTTAAAGTGTTAGACAGAAGATTACTTTATTCTTACCTGTATCTGTGTCATACAGTATGCAGATTTTCATATTTGTAAGGATACTGACACACAGAAATGATATAATATTGAACACTACTGTGGTCAAATAAAGCAACCATTACAAAACAAGTTATCAGTGCAACATTTTATTGTGACACTTACCGATCATGTGCCATGGTGAAACAACTGATGGGCTTCAACTCCGGCGACAGTCTTCACACTCTCAAACTTCTGGCAGGATAGACAGGTACTGACCTTTAAGTACAAAGTTATAAATTGAAACATTGTGTGCTCTCATTTCAGATATAATAGAATGTGATTGATAAACAAAAGGTTATTCCACTTTCCCAGCTGCCCACATCCTTGACAATCCCACGGCAGAAGAAGCGTAGGTTGATTTTGGCAATCTTGTGCTTCACTCCGAAATGGCCAGCGTGCATCTCGGTCAGCACAGCACCCTTCTCCTCAGTGAAAATCACCCTCCCATGTGGCTGGCCATCCTTCCACCGTAGGTACATGTAATTGCCTAACAATTTGGAAGAGAAGAGTTGTCGAAATACTCAAGTCTAAGTGCATTTGCACTTCTGGCTTTCTCTCTCTGTTTCTCTCCATCTCTCTCTCTCTGTCTACCACTCTCTTCCCACTTCTCTCTCTCTCCCACTTCTCTCTCTTTCATCCTTTCTTTCTCACTTTCTTCCTCTCATCCACCCCCTCTCTCTCTGTCTCTCTGTCTGTCTAGCGAAGATACCTAGTTAAGTGCAGTTGTAATTACCATCATTTCTTACACCTATCCATTTGATTGATCAGGTTTAACTTATAGCTATATACCTCAATATGACAGACATATAACAAAAAAAATTAAAATCAAATGAAAAAAAGATATAACTACATGTATAGCTATCAACATGTAGATGACAAACTAGCTAGATGAAAAATGTTTGTACATAGCTAAATCCTTCCAGTTATCTAATATAAGTTAACTGCTTAACGTTACCCTGAATTGGGAAAACCTCTGCCCCCTACGAATGTTGTGCCTCTTGTCAAGATCAGTGGTGCCTTCATAGTACTTCGCCTAGTTGGAAAGATAACAGAAAATGTCCTCGAAGGATGCTATTGAAGTGTAAGCCACATACAAACAGAAAGCTACAATAACAGTTAGCTAGCTAGCTAACATTAGCTAAATAAAGCTCTGGTTAGCTATCTAGCTGACTAGGCAGGCTGAGGTAAAAAAGTACAGCAGCTAGCAATGTCTATCTAAAAACAGCTTCAATTATTTATTCCTATTTAAAAATATTTTCTTATATAAAGACAAATACAATATAGGGTAAAGAAAGAGCGTTCTCGTTCCAGTCTTTTCGGTCCTCTGAAGCAGTAAGTAGTCAGTAGGTAGACAACGTCAAAAAACATCATCCTTCGAGAGCAATTCTGAGATAATCATTTTGCACGGACTGAGCATACGCTTATGAGGTGAAATAGAACTAAAACTGCCCACATCCTCCGTCCTCCACGAACGCATAGGTAAAATAGAGCCAAGCAACTGCTCTGGCACCCCAATGGTGGAACAAGCTCCCTCACGACGCCAGGACTGCGGAGTCAATCACCACCTTCCGGAGACACCTGAAACCACACCTCTTTAAGGAATACCTGGGATAGGATAAAGTAATCCTTCTAACCCCCCCCCCCCCCCCTCCCAAAAAAAAGATATAGATGTACTATTGTAAAGTGGTTGTTCCACTGGATATCATAAGGTGAATGCACCAATTTGTAAGTCGCTCTGGATAAGAGCGTCTGCTAAATTACGTAAATGTAATAAACACTTTGGTTCATTAGGTAGGGCGGTCAGAATTTTGGAAGTTCTAGCAACAGCCCTAGCAACAGAAGCTAGAACTCATTGAATCCCATTGTGACGCAGGGGGGACACTTTTTAGCATGACAGGCCCATTCTGGTTGCCGTTGCAGAGTCGTATTCTCCTCCCAGTGGGGATCCCCTACTAGTTGTGCCCGGGGTTCGACTGTCTGCTGCCCTGGAACCTTCAACCACGAAGTCTCCACCTGCCTCTCCTGCTCCTGGCCCGGAGCCAAAGCCAGTGGGGTATTCTTCATCTGCTCCTAGGATGGGGCCTGCAGCTACTGCAAATGTCAAGTGCAGCCAGGACGTTGGAGCCTCTCCAGTCCCACCTGCCAGTACCGTGCTAGTTCCAGCCCGGAGGGTCCTGATACCTCTAGACCTTCCAGACATTGCCTTAGGGGACCCGCCAGACATCACCCTGTGTGACCCACCAGAAGTCACCTCTGATGTCCGCCCTGGCATAGATGTTGAGTTCCCTTCCTTCTCGGTAGGGTCAGAGTTTCAGTTTCAAGTTGGTAGGCAGTTGCCTAGCCCGCCAGGCTTAGAGCATCCTGCCCTGCTAGTCCACAAGTTGCCTGTGCTAGGTTCTGCCATCAGTCCCTATCAATAAGTCCTCAGTCTCCAGCTGTAATAGGTAGCCTAGCGGTTAGAGCATTGGGCCAGTAATCGAAAAGTGGAAAAATATATGTTGATGTGCCCTTGAGCAAGGTACTTAACCCTAATTTGCTGCAGGGGCGCCAAACTACTATGGCTGACTATGTAAAACAACACATTTTACTGCACCTATCTGGTGTATGTGACAATAAAACATAATTATAAATTGTTTTACTAGATCTGCAGCACTAGTCAGACCTCAGTCCCTAACCCAGGTAGGATTGTCAATCCTTCGATATCAAGTTCAGAAGAAAAGTCTGTGACGTAAATCTGCTACCAAAACCTTTGCCTCCTCTCCTGCGATAGATAGCGGATGCTTGCCAACAGCACTGCGAGTGCCTGATAGGCCCTGATTGTCCCTATGCGGCTACAGTGATGAGTGATGTGTGTGTGTGTGTGTGTGTGTGTGTGTGTGTGTGTGTGTGTGTGTGTGTGTGTGTGTGTGTGTGTGTGTGTGTGTGCAGTCAGATTGATATAGTTCAGAGAAAGCCTAGGTATTTTTCCTATTTTTCTCCTAAACTATTAGTAATGACTTTGAGGAGTGGGGTTCTTGCCACCAGGGGATGATCAAGTGGCCAAAAAGTGGCCAGAGACTTGGGAGAGGAGCACTCTCATAACCGGGACTGCAGGGGCTGTAGACAGCCAGTTTGGCGCTACTGCACTGTCCCAATGTGAGTGGATGAAAGGAAATTCAACTCCATTACACAGGATACTGCTGGCTCGGCTGCAATGGGTGATGTGAAATTATGGAAGGGTGCTCAAACAGTGTCATGGTATATCTCAGGTCCGGAAGCATTTAAGTAATAATTTCTCAGGTCCGGAATCATTTAAGTAATCACTTCACTGTTTGTCTACATACAAACCATGTGACGAATAGAATTTGACTTGACCTGGAGGTCAATTCGTTTGGGGAGCGGCATTATGTTTGTCTGTGTGTAGGCGTACACACTAAAGAGACACAGGCGTAATAACTATTGGATAGCTGAGCATCTAAGGCCACTGTTGCAGTTACTATGTACTGTATATCACAATCAAAATGTGTAATTGCTGCAATGCTAAATACCATTAATCTAACAGACGATTGTGTCAGCATTATGATCTCTCCCCTATATTATTGTGATGAATAACTCATGATCATTTTGATTCCCCCATTAGGAGAAAATTAGCATTTTGTTTTCCTGACACAGTTAACCAGGCTTTTCTGGATACATATTAAACAAAATGGCCTGATTGAATTCATCTATGATTTAGAGCGCTGGATGGTGTTTGAAGTATTGTACTGTATATACTCACAGCGTAAAGAGATACATTCTTTCTGAGGCTGCAAACCTGTTCTGTTCCCCTGATATATGAAAGTCGAGTTTGGAGAGCAGGTTGAGAATTCAAAGAAAGCGCTTCAGACTTCGACATGCCTCTGCTGTCTCCATACACACATGCACAAACCGAGTGCTAAGAAAACCTTCCCTTTAACAAAAGCAAAAGGGCCAATTCATTTCGCAGAGAGCGAGGAAAAGAGAGGGGGGTGTAGCGAAACACATGAAACATTGGAAGACATTTCTATAGGAATTGCTCCACTTACTGCCTGTTGTGTAAAGAAGTGGGATTCTGGACACCTGCTTCTGTTGTTGGGCTTTATCTTTCCATCTCACTAGCTTGGCGTAGAAGCAAAACTCGGTGGACTTCTTGGGATGGCCCCTGGCTGTGTGCTCAAGGTCCTCTCCAAAGCCTGTGTGCGCAAACTACACAAAACGAAGACCATGGATCAAATCTGAACTCAAGTGTTTTTTTCATTGAGAAGTATCTATTTGTTGTTGTTTTCAAAGACTCAAAGATGTTGGATCATATCTAATGTGCTTTAAAAACGTGTTCCTGCTTTCTTTCTTCCCCTTGGTTTTTGTTTTACATTTTCCATTGACCTACATTTTTTCATGAGTTGATATGCTTTGTGGCTCCCCAGTGACTCCCACTGTATTGAATTCATCTGGTTCCAATACATCCTGTGCAGAACCTATCAATCACTGGGGAGCACAGAAAACTAATAATTTATTGATGAAACGAGGCAGCCATGAATTTCTAACTGCTTTCCTCATATTTATCAAGCCAGATCAAACAATGAAAACCCAAACAAGCTTAAAGGGAAAGGGAGTTGCAGGGAATAACTTATTCTTAGAGCAGTCAGAAGAAGGGGCTGGGGAGCTGGGATGGGAGAAAGAGACAGAGAGAGAGAGAGAGCAGTGGGAAGATGAGTTCAGAGTGATGCTTGAGACAGCACGGTACACATCTGAATGAACGCTTCCACAAAAGGCAATTTTATCCTCGCAGGCTGCTCAGCCTCACTGTAGGTAGCAAGGTGAGCTCTGTCTCCCTCTGAGGAGAAGGAAGAGCACTTAATGTTGTTTTTCTCTTCAGCCTGGATCCCAAGGCTGACTGGAGGGCCAGTATACTGATCTCAAGCTTCCACACAAGAACACACTCCGGGCAATGGTGTTTGCGAGCCCACTAACATGGGGTCTGGGGAATAGTGCGTCTGTGTTTCTTCTACTTGTTTGCTTTCTTTAATGCAAAGGCAGAGTTTGTGTTGATGTTCTTTTGAATTTATACAGCCGTTGGAGGACTGGAGAGAAAAATAAAACAACAAGAAAAGACTGAAGTTTGCCTTGGATATTCAGTTAGGGAAAGTTCAATCTGAGTTCACATGCTGGTGTCCGCATAACAAGATCAAAGATAAAAGTACTGTACACACTGTAACAACACTTTGTTGTTATCATATAATTTGGTTTGATTTACTGTATGTTTTGAAATGAAATCTTACAACCCATCTGAAATATCAAAAGAGTAAACACTTATCTTTAAAGTCTTGTGGCGAAACTTCTAATTCTTAAAATCAACAGAAAAACTGCCCTTCTCAGAGAGAAAGAGGAGGGACAGTTAGAGCTCTGGGAGTGCAGTACACTACACCTGCAAAACACAGCAATGGAAAAAGATGAAGTCATTACTGCTGCTTCTCGTTCCGCTGGCATTACATATCTGCTATGTCCTGTGGGGCGGCAGTGTCTACCGGCCCCGCCGAGACCAGAGTCGTCTGGAATCAGTGTGAGAAGGACCGGCGCGTAATCTCTTGCCCTCTCAAGTGGCAGAGTAGAGGAGTCAACCAGAGGACAGTGCGATATAATAGCTGGACCGGCTGAGAAAGAGCCAGCAGCAGCCAACCTCCAACCACTGTGCAATATCACAGAGACACTCCCAGTGCCTAGTCCTCAGTGGGCAGACAGATAGATGGCGACTAGGGTGTAGTGCTTTCCGCTGGGCATCAACACTTCCTATGAATGAGGTCACATGGTATGGGAACAGTCGAGTCGGAAAGGGGTGATGTCAAGATGGAATCATTCTGGTTCCTTGCTCCCCGAGTCGTTCGTTGAGTTCTTCTCATATGACCAGGTGACTGTGCCTACTGGCGCCTGTGTGGTGTCGCATGTTACCGTGCTCAATGGAGCTCAAATGCAGGAGATGAATCCCTCCGACCAATCCCCTTTCCCGCTCAACATCACACATAGACACATAGCTCAGCATCTAGACTGCCAACGGGAATGTACTGTACTGTCAATACCACATGCTGCAAGCAAAGCCTTCAGTGCAGACTTCGGTGACTACTCAGTGCTCCGGCTGCCCCTATACAGTACTAAGTGATCGATACGCTTTGTTGGGGAATACAGACACTATGCTCCATGCTCACACAGCAAGGTTGCAGAGCCCGAAGAAGGTTACGTTTTACACCAGCCCACAAAAGGGATGTTACAGAGATTTTACAGGCATTTTAAATCAGATCGTTTTTCGCTTTGTGAGGTCAAACCGAAATGAATGAGGGATACGGCCCTATAAACATTTGTGTAATTAGTAAGCTAAACAGCTGACAGATCTAATTACAATGGACAATTTCCCTGCCTTGTTTATGAAATGTCCTCAATAACTGGTCAAATCGTATTTAGGAATTCATGAGGGGTAAGGCGAGGAGAAAGCCTAAAAGTATGGCAGCGTTTCCAGTCAATGAGTAATAGTGGATCAGTTTACCGAGGGAGAGTACATAACACTGTCTATGTCTCCCCCTTCTGGCGAAGAATAAAATGACACTCCCTCTGTGCAGATCAATGTAATGTGTTTAGTAGAAGCACATACTAAACAACAATAATACGTACAGTAAGAGCGCTGGTTCGTGGAATTACGACTACATAAACCATGCAAACTGCTCTTTGTGGATTTTATCCTGCATTGCAAAACTGGCATAATCATGCATGAGCAATTCTGCTATTTCCAAACAAAAATGCACAAGAGTGCTTTGGTAACTGAATTCACATATCTGCTGATACTGTACTTTTTTTTCTTGCCATTTCAATCATGTTGATGAAGCATAATAAAATAGTTTGAAGACAAGACAGCACTTCAAGTGTTAAGAAAGAAGAGCTTTTTCTTTATCAGAAAAAACGGACCCGTCATGATGTGACTGTCATCTTTCATGGTTAGAAAAAAAAGCACCTGTCAGATATCTCACAATACATCCGCTGAGTGTGCATGTTCATTCTTCTTCACTTGTTTGTATGTACGTGGTGCTCATCTTGGGCCTTGTACAATTATCATACGACTGCAATGCATTTCACTGTCTACTTAATCACAATACAAATTGCCCCGGTTCTGGAGGAATGAGAGGGTTTTTTTTTTTTCAGTCAGCACGGCCCCCTGGTGAATCTGCTCACTCTATGAGACTCGCTGCTACTTGATCAAGCGGGCCAAGGCTCGTTCCATTGGGATTACCTATCAAAGTGGAAGGCAATGGTAACTCAATGCCTCACCCAGACAGTGATTGATGATAGGACTGTCTCGTAACAAATCGCAGACGGAAAGGCTCACGCACAACACGTGCTGGAAATGTTCATTGAAATGCAGTACGCAACGGCATACTTTTACAGTGTTCACTGTTCTAGGTGTGAAGACAATGTACAGTACAAACTGTACAGTACAAACTGGAAAGTATCTCCTTGAAAGAAAATTGTTGTAGGATCAACTCTGATCACAGCTGTTTCCTACTACAGGGTTGTAAAACATTATATTATTTAAATGGGACGCTTTAAAAAGGTCTTTGTTTCTTGCTTTTCCTGGACTGAGAATAATGGTTTCATTATTATAAATCATAAGTAGGAGAAGCCGATTTCTTAAGTGATAATGGTCAGATCTACAACTACACCTATCAATGTTGATCAGTACCAGTCAGTGCAAGCATGTACAGTGTCTGCAGAAAGTATTCATACCCCTTGATTTATTCCACATTTTGTTGTGTTACAGCCAGAATTCAAAATGTATTAAATTGATTTTTTTCTCTCACCAATAGACACACAATACGCCATAATGACAAAGTGAAAACTTGTTTTGAGCCATTTTTGCAAATGTATTGAAAATTAAATACAGAAATATGTAATTTACATAAGAATTCACACCTTGAGTCAATAGTTTGTAGAACACCTTTGGCGGCGTTTACAGCTTTGAGTCGTCTTGGGTATGTCTGAATCTCCAATTCTTCCTTGCAGATTTTCTCAAAAGCGGTGGTGAACAGCAATCTTCAAGTCTTTCCACAGATTTTTTATGGGATTCAAGTCTGGGCAATGACCCCAAGCATATATGCTTGGGGTCATTGTCCTGCTAGAACGTAAATCTTCGTCCCAGTCTAAACTCTTAGAAAAAATGGGTTCTACAGACAGTTCCTTGGATTTCATGGCATGGTGATGGTATGGTGATGCTGGAACGTTGGTAAATACCAATTCAATTTCTGGAAGATTATACATGGGGTGTGCGACTTTCTTTATTTTGATAGTTTATAGTTTATTCGCCGTTGGTCAGCACCTCCACACAAACTGTTGTTCTGGGTGTGCACCACCTCATGTTTTTTTATTGGTTTCTGCCCTGACATGCATTGTCGACTGTGGAACCTTATATAGAAGGGTGTCTTTCTTTCTAAATCATGTCCAAATAATTGAATTGGCCACAGGTGGACTCCAATCAAGTTGTAGTGACATCTTAAGGATGAGCAAAGGAAATTTTGTGCAACTGAACTCAATTTGAAGTGCCATAGCAAAGGGATGTGAATACTTACAGTTGAAGTCGGAAGTTTACATACAGTTAGGTTGGAGTCATTAAAACATTTCAAACACTCCACAAAGTTCTTGTTAACAAACTATAGTTTTGGCAAGTCGGTTAGGACAACTACTTTGTGCATGACACAAGTAATTTTTCCAACAATTGTTTACAGACAGAGGATTTCACTTATAATTCACTGTATCACAATTCCAGTGGGTCAGAGGTTTACATACACTAAGTTGACTGTGCCTTTAAACAGCTTGGAAAATTCCAGAAAATTATGTCATGGCTTTAGAAGCTTTTGATAGGCTTATTGACATAACTTGAGTCAATTGGAGGTGTACCTGTGGATGTATTTCAAGGCCTACCTTCAAACTCAATGCCTCTTTGCTTGACATCATGGGAAAATCAAAAGAAATCAGCCAAGACCTCAGAAAATAAACTGTAGAACTCCATAAGTCTGGTTCATCCTTGGGAGCAATTTCCAAACGCCTGAAGATATCACGCTAATCTGCACAAACAATAGTATGCAAGTATAAACACCAGCCGTCATACCGCTCAGGAAGGAGACGCATTCTGTCTCCTAGAGATGGACGTACTTTGGTGCAAATCAATCCCAGAACAACAAGCAAAGGACCTTGTGAAGATGTTGGAAGAAACAGGTACAAAAGTATCTACATCCACAATAAAACTAGTCCTATATCGACATAACCTGAAAGGCCGCTCAGCAAGGAAGAAGCCACTGCTCCAAAACCCCCATTAAAAAAAGCCAGACTACGGTTTGCAACTGCACATGGGGACAAAGATCGTAATTTTTGGAGAAATGTCCTCTGGTCTGATGAAACAAATATAGATCTGTTTGGCCATAATTACCATCGTTATGTTTGGAGGAAAAGGGGGAGGCTTGCAAGCCGAAAAACACCATCTCAACCGTGAAGCACGGGGGTGGCAGCATCATGTTGAGGGGGTGCTTTGCTGCAGGAGAGACTGGTGCACTTCACAACATAGATGGCATCATGAGGTAGGACAATTATGTGGATATATTGAAGCAACATCTCAAGACATCAGTCAGGAAGTTAAAGCTTGGTCGCAAATGAGTCTTCCAAATGGACAATGACCCCAAACATACTTCCAAAGTTGTTGCAAAATGACTTAAGGACAACAAAGTCAAGGTATTGGAGTGGCTATCACAAAGCCCTGACCTCAATCCTATAGAAAACTTGTGGGCAGAACTGAAAAAGCGTGTGCGAGCAAGGAGGCCTACAAACCTGACTCAGTTACACCAGCTCTGTCAGGAGGAATGGGCCAAAATTCACCCAACTTATTGTGGGAAAGTTGTGGAAGGCTACCTGAAACATTTGACCCAAGTTAAACAATTTAAAGGCAATGGTACCAAATACTAATTGAGTGTATGTAAACTTCTGACCCACTAGGAATGTGATGAAAGAAATACAAACTGAAATAAGTCATTCTCTCTACTATTGTTCTGACATTTCACATTCTTAAAATAAAGTGGTGATCCTAACTGACCTAATACCGGGAATTTTTACTAGGATTAAATGTCAGGAATTGTGAAAAACTGAGTTTAAATGTATTTGGCTAAGGTGTATGTAAACTTCCGACTTCAACTGTATGTAAATTAGATATTTCTGTCTTTCATTTTCAATACATTTGCAATAATGTTTAAAAACATGTTTTCACTTTGTCATTATGGGGTATTGTATGTAGATGGGAGAAAAATAATATTTAATAAATGTTTAATTCAGGCAGTAGCATCAAAATGTGGATTAAGTCAAAGGGTATGAATACTTTCTGAAGGCACTGTACTGTATGTTGTACATACTGGTATGCTTTTTCCGTGCTTCTACCGTAGGTCTACTTACCACATCCTTTGCATATTTGCCAGTTTGTGAGAGTGTACTTTGGTATCAGTATGCGAGCTGGAGGAACGAACACATCTCCATTGGTAAAAACGCTACAAAATACAACTTATGAAACTCAGTACCTTTTTAAGGGCTTGCAGTTTCAACATGGTTATGATCATTGACATTTTCAACATCAGACATTTAGTAGGCTAGTTAACCTACATAAATCGATCAAATCAAACAAACTATTCTGCTGTGAACTACAGGTGGGATCTGTGATTTAAAACAACAGAAATAAAAATGATTACAGTATGGTTATTACCAAGAACCTTACAGTCTTGTAAGATTATTGTGTAAATGTAACATTGATAGCCTAGGCCAATGGTAGTCATCCAGGGGTCCGTAATACTGCAGGGGGTCCACGGAAATATTTGTAAAGAATTATTATAAAAAATAATACATTTTTTATTTCAACATTTTTAGGAATATCACTAGCAACAACAAAATATATTTTTTTATTACATACCGACAGTAGAAAAGAGGAGAATAACTTATTTGTAATGATGTCACCTTTATTTCCCAACTCCTAATATTGAAGAAATTACACTCACTGGAGTACCTAGCATAGGCTTTGAGAAAAGCACCTGCAAATAGGCTACCAGTGCAGTAAGTGGCTGTTGCTGCTAGTACGCTTTCTTGACTTGGACATATATTTTTGCCAACACATGGCTAACCTTTGTTTAACCAGCTAAATAGCTGCTCTTAGCGAAAATGTGTTTGGAGTTAACTTTCTAGCTAATAGGCTATGAGTTTACACTTCCTCTTCCAATTATAATGTGGTGAGGTCAAAAAAATGAAAATGATATCTCCCAAAGCTAATCATTTTAAAATGTTGATTACTTCTCCTTGCCATCATCATTCACCTGATGATAAGACAGTGGCGTGTGTTCATGAATGCCAAGGGAAGCCAGTATGTGTAGTCCATCTACAGTGCATTCAGAAAGTATTCAGACCCCTTGACTTTTTCCACATTTTGTTACGTTACAGCCTTATTCTAAAATGTATTACATATACTTTTTTTCTCATTCATCTACACACTATACCCCAAAATGACAAAGCAAAAACTGTTTTTTAGAAATATTTGCAAATGTATTCAAAATAAAAAACAGAAATACCTTATTTCCATAAGTATTCAGACCCTTTGCTATGAGACTAAAAATTTAGCTCAGGTGCATCTTGTTTACATCGATCATCCTTGAGATGTTTCTACAACATGATTGGAGTCCACCTGTGGTAAATTCAATTGATTGGAAATGACTTGGAAAGGCACACACCTGTCTATATAAGGTCCCACAGTTGACAGTGTATGTCAAAGCAAAAAACTAGCCATGAATTGTCCGTAGAGCTCTGAGACAGGATTGTGTCGATGCACAGATCTGGGGAAGGGTACCAAAAAATGTCTGCAGCATTGAAGGTCCCCAAGAACACAGTGGCCTCCATCATTGTTAAATGGAAGACGTTTGGAACCACCAAGATTCAGGAGAGAAGGTCCTTGGTCAGGGAGGTGACCAAGAACCTGATGCTCACTCTGACAGAGCTCCAGAGTTCCTCTGTGGAGAACCTTCCAGAAGGACAACCATCTCTGCAGCACTCCACCAATTAGGCCTTTATGGTAGAGTGGCCAGACAGAAGCCACTCCTCAGTTAAAGGCACATGACAGCCCGCTTGGATTCTCAGACCATGAGGAACAAGATTCTCTGGTCTGATGAAACCAAGATTGGACTATTTGGCCTGAATGCCAAGCGTCACATCTGGAGGAAACCAGGCACCGCTCATAACCTGGCCAATACCATCCCTACAGTGAAGCACGGAGGTGGAAGCATCATGCTGTGGGGATGTTTTTCAGCGGCAGGGACTGGGAGACTAGTTTGGTACAAGGGAAAGATGAATGAAGCACAGTGCAGAGAGATCCTTGATGAAAACCTGCTCCAGAGCGCTCAGGACCTCAGACTGGGGAAAAGGTTCACCTTCCAACAGGACAATGACCCTAAGCACACAGCCAAGACAATGCAGGAGTGGCTTCGAGACAAGTCTGAATGTCCTTGAGTGGCCCAGGTAGAGCCTGAACTTGAACCCGATCTAACATCTCTGGAGAGACCTGAAAATAGCCATGCAGCAACGCTCCCCATCCAACCTGACAGAGGATCTGCAGAGAAGAATGGGAGAAACTCCCCAAATACACGTGTCCCAAGAAGACTCAAGGCTGTAATCGCTGCCAAAGGGGCTTCAACAAAGTACTGAGTAAAGGATCTGAATGCTTATGTAAATTGGATATTTCCGTTTTTTTATTGGTATAAATTATATAAAAATTGATCAAAACCTGTTTTTGCTTTGTCATTATGGGGTATAGTGTGTAGATTGATTTAATTCATTTTAGAATAAGGCTGCAACATAACAAAATGTAGAACGAGTGAAGGTTGTCTGAATACTTTCCTTATGCATTGTATCTGTTGCTGTCTGTTCAAAAAGAGTATGACACTGTTGTCACCTGTAGCATTGAATGCAAGGGAAGCCAGTGAGCATTTGACCTCCCTTGATTAAAAAAAGTATAAAATAATAGCCAATCAGCGTTGAGCTAAATTGAATGAGCTCAGCTATGAATGGTCCTGGAGCACGAAAAGAAATGTCAAGTTTGAAACTGGCTTCACACCAATCACATCAGAAGCCAAACGTCATTGACAGAAAAAAACTTGAATTGTTGTATCTGGTTGTGTAGTTGTCCTCCGGTGGCTAGCTAGCTAGTTAAAATCACCAGTTTCCTAAATCAAATCAAATCAAATCATATTTTATTTGTCACATGCGCCGTAAACAACAGTGACCTTACAGTGAAATGCTTACTTACAAGGCCTTAACCAACAATGTAGTTTTAAGAAAATATCTAAAAAAAGTAAGAGATAAGAATAACAAATGATTAAAGAGCAGCAGTAAATAACAATCGCGAGGCTATATACAGGGGGTACCGGTACAGAGTCAATGTGCGGGGGTACTGGTGTCGAGGTAATTGAGGTAATATGTACATGTAGGTAGAGTTATTAAAGTGCCTATGCATAGATAATAACAGAGAGTAGCAGCAGCATTCCAGAGGGGGGGGGGGGGGGGGAGGGGTGCAATGCAAATAGTCTGGGTAGCCATTTGACTAGGTGTTCAGGAGTCTTATGACTTGGGGGTAGAAGCTACTTAGGAGCCTCTTGGACCGAGACTTGGCGCTCCGGTACCGCTTGCCGTGCGGTAGCAGAGAGAACAGTCTATGACAAGGATGGCTGGAGTCTGACAATTTATAGGGCCTTCCTCTGACACCGCATGGTATAAAGGTCCTGGATGGCAGGAAGCTTGACCCTGGTGATGTACTGGGCCGTACGCACTACCCTCTGTAGTGCCTTGCGGTCGGAGGCCGAGCAGTTGCCATACCAGGCAGTGATGCAACCCGTCAGGATGCTCTCTTTTGAGGATCTGAGGACCCATGCCAAATCTTTTCAGTCTCCTGAGGGGGAATAGGTTTTGTCGTGCCCTCTTCACGACTGTCTTGGTGTGCTTGGACCATGTTCATTTGTTGGTGATGTGGACGCCAAGGAACTTGAAGCTCTCAACCTGCTCCACTACAGCCCCGTCGATGGGAATGGGGGGGGGGGTGGGGGGGGGGGCGTGCTCGGTCCTCCTTTTCCTGTAGTCCACAATCATCTCCTTTGTCTTGATCACGTTGAGGGAGAGGTTGCTGTCCTTGCACCACACGGTCAGGTCTCATCATTGTAGCTAGATGTAGTAGGATAATGTTAACTAGCTGACCTGGCATATCGTTGCTCATGAAAGGATGTTAGGCTAGCGAGCAAGCATTTTCGCCAGGTAGCCTAGGGCAACAAAAACAAAAAGCGTGTACTGTGTGACAGTCATAAACCGTTTAGGTAACATGAAAGAGGATGGATTGGTGTTTCTCTACAAGTAGGGATGTTTTTCCTCAGTTCCATAGATGGCACGCACACACATAAAAATCAGTAACATGGACAGCCACATATTCAGCTAACGTTGATTGGAACAAATCACTTTTCGTATATTTTAGTTGTCACTTATGAATTTTTAGACCCAAATAACCTGGCAATAACCCCCCCTCAAAAAGTAACATTCATTCAATAATAATCCTTCTCACCCAGCGTACCACCAGAGAGACACAGGACCACAAAATGAAGGTATGAACCCAGCATTTATTTTCCACAGGTTGGAACGCAACAATGAATCAGGTGCTGACTGCCAGAACTCCGAACCCCGTTACTGTCAAAAAGGAATAGAAATTACAAACATACTAATCTACTAAATACCAACATCCCACCCCTCCTATTCCTCAATCAGATTCAAATCCACATGAGGCCTTGAAAAGAAACAGGAACATTCCCCAGTGCCACAGATGGCCCTATTACCAGATCCCTGCAACCCTACTTCGCTGTCCTTTTTCCAATCACCCAATCAAAAACCCTCTGAAACACTACCACTTTTGAGGCCTCAACAGGTGCAGTCTTAAAGGCACTATTACACATCCCAAGTGCCCTCAATTAGCACCTATCACGCTGCTACAGCACTGGCTTTTCCACAAAGCATCCTTAATCAATTGGTGACCTGCACAGAGTTGGCAAGGAATCTCCCTTTAAATATACAGACCTATTTGATTCCGATTGAGCACCGGTGTAATCATTTACCAAAATAATTACTATGTCCATATAAGGTCTTCCGGTTAGGCCAATAGCCTATGGAGTTCCTGCAAGGAAACCATTCCAACATTAATTCTACATTATGCAGCTATGCCCATATATGGAGTTCCTGTCGGGGGCACCATTCCAGCATGAATTTCCCCCAATTATGACTCAGCTCCTGACAAGAGTATAGTACCTATGCTGCGTTCAAGGTCATGGCATCTTTCAAATGTTTTCACAAGATGTAATGGAAAAGTTGTTATATGTGCAGACAGTCATCCAAAACTTTTGCTTCTGTCTCTGGTCGGATTAGAAGTAGGCCTATATAATTTTACTTATTTTACAGACATTGGTATGGGAGGAAAAGGTCATTGTAAGGACTTCACTAAATTATTTTAATTTAAGAAATATGTTCCCAAGTATTCCCACGCATAATAGAGAGACACATAATCATATATACAAATGTAAGCAAGGTTTGAAAGTATTATGTTTTAGTCAAACATATCTGTCAATTTTCAGTCTACAAATTATTTGTGATTTTGTTTCCAGCTCCCCGACCATCCGCTCAACATAAAATCGGCCGGCGGCTGAATCTAGTTGATGATCTCTGTTGTAGATGATGCACAAGTATCATAAACCTATTTGTCATAGGTTCATATGGAAGGTATGCTTGTTGAAATTGAATAATGTGTTTTGGTTTCCTAGAAATAGCTACATCTGGTTTACTTCTTATCTTTACCTTATACATTGTGAACATAATTTTAATTTGGTAGCATCTTGGAAAAACATTCTAAGTAGCTTTTAACTACCCTATCTTAAGTGAGATTAACAGTGAACAGTGGTTGCAGGGTTTTACTATTAGCCACTAGGTGGCAGTAGCCTACACAATACACCAGTAGGACAGTTATACAAAGTTTAAATCAACAAAATAATGACAATAGTAGACTACTAGTATAATTTATTTTATTTTATTTTGAACAATACAGGCAAATTATCAACCCCAAACCACATATTGCACCCTGCATTTTTTTTTTTTTTCATTTCCACAGACTAACTTTAAACATCAGCTATCTGAGCAGCTAACCGATCGCTGCAGCTGTACACAGCACATCTGTAAATAGCCCATCCAATTTAGCTACCTCATCCCCATATTGTTTTTATTTACTTTTTTGCTCTTTTGCACACCAGTATTTCTACTTGCACATCATCATCTGCACATCTATCACTCCAGTGTTAATTTGCTGAATTGTAATTACTTCGCTAATATGGCCTATTTATTGCCTTACCTCCTCACGCCATTTGCACACACTGTATATAGACTTTTTTTCTATTGTGTTATTGACTGTACGTTTGTTTATTCCATGTGTAACTCTGTGTTATTGTTTGTGTCGCACTGCTTTGCTTCATCTTGGCCAGGTCGCAGTTGTAAATGAGAACTTGTTCTCAACTGGCCTACCTGGTCAGATAAAGGTGAAATAAAAAATGTAATAAATAAAACATTTTATCTGAAGACAGTGCCAAAGGTTCCAAATTTCAGAAGAGATATTTAGTACTAGTTCATAAAGCCTATAAGCAAAACATTATGGAATCTCCATGTTTGATTCTGAACATACCTGAAAACATTACTTTTTCTAACCAATTCGTGCCACACAACCTCTTAACCACCATTCAATCAGCCATTGTTATCTGTCAGATGACCTCTCATGCACTTTCAATATTCAGTATAGCAAAAAACAAATATGGTGAATACAATGACTGGAAATAATATATTTCTTAATGATACAGTAAATTTAAGCCATGTAAAAAATGCAAAATATATTACTTCAGATTATTTACACAAATTATTTTAACTTTAACAAAGGAGAAGTGGCTGATAAACTAAAGTAATACATTTGTTAAGGGTCATTTTGACCCAAAAGGTGCTTTTTCATGACTTTGTCAATCAACTTGTTCTTAATAAATCTAAATAATTGTTTAGTGTTTCTGTATGAATATGGACTTTGAAAAAATTCAAGTCCGGGTAATTTTTACCCCAGACAAAAACACCTTATTCCGCCTATACAAATTTGATAGAGAGGACCTTTATTTGAATCTAGGTTTCTCTGAATACATAAGTAATCCAGACCCTCAGAGGCTAGAGGGTTACCTGTTGGAGTGATTGTGATCTGATAGAAAGATTACCTGCAGAGATGGAGCACCTTATGCACTCACCCATGGTTATAACCAGTTATAACTAGGTATGATTGTGTACAAAATCTAAATTACCTTAGACATATGCTTAGTTGCAGTCAAAACAGTCTGTCAGTGGTATGAATACTTGATAGAACTGCAATACAGAAACCAGCTACTCTCTGAATGTACACACTGTGCTGTATTGGTGTAATCTAAAAAATATATTTCTTGGTGTGTAATCTAAAATGTTAGAAAATGCCATAATTCCTATAACACCCTCCAATATCCTTTATGTGCAACTTGTTGTGGTATCTTGGTTGTTATAACATTTGGTTTAAAGTGACTGAGGATTAATGCTTTTTGAAGCATGCTTTTTGAAGCATCCTGCCATAGGCCCTACCATCACTAGCAGTGATGCTAATACTGGCTGTGGGGTAAGTAAATAAAGAAGACTAAGCCATATTTTTGGTCATTGTCTCTTAGGATCAATGGTTGAATAACTTTTTGCCCCCAAAAATGAAGCATATTTAAAATGTTGATGTACTGCCCCTTTAAATGGACGTCGTTTTTACTACATAAATATGACAAAATTAATGTTTACTTCAAAATTCTAAAAACTGAATGATACTACAACAAATGATGATACTACAAAAAATGATGGTAACTGAGATTTTTAGTACTGATTTGGATTGTACGCCTACTTTGGTAAAAGACTGCGCATTATAAGGGAAAAATATGTATTTTAGTTTACAAAATATGCAAATTAACTGTAGATTTTATACAAAAACAGCCTGTTTTGGTTATTTTTTTATTTCAGATCACATTCTTTACGTCTAAGGATGTTTTAAAAATAATTAAGTTGATATTTTGTAATGATTGTTGCTTTTTTTTTGTCCATGTAAAGTGGCTTGCGAAAGTGTTCACCCCCTTGGCAATTTTCCTATTTTGTTACCTTACAACATAGAATAGAATTAAAATTGATTTCTTCGGGGTTTGTATCATTTGATTTACACAACATGCCCACCACTTTGAAGATGCAAAATATTTTTTTGTGAAATAAACAAGAAATAACACAAAAACTTGACAGTGCATAACTATTCACCCCCCTAAAGTCAATAATATGTAGAGCCTGTACGCGACGCCTGCTCAATGTCCTCATCCAGATCCCACACGACCGGCGCTACCAGGCAGGAGGCCGGGAGTATGGGAGTCTGATCCATGGGCCGCTCCTCTGTGTCATACAGCCGGGACAGTGCGTCTGCCTTCTTATTCTGGGAAGCTGGTCTGTAGGATAGGGTAAACACAAAACGGGTAAAGAACATGGCCCACCTTGCCTGACGAGGATTCAGTCTCCTCGCTGCCCAGATGTACTCCAGGTTGCGGTGGTCAGTCCAGATGAGAAAAGGGTGTTTAGCCCACTCAAGCCAATGTCTCCACGCTTTCAACGCTTTAACCACAGCCAACAACTCCCAGTCCCCCACATCATAGTTACGCTCTGCTGGGCTGAGCTTCTTCGAAAAGAAAGCACAGGGGCGGAGTTTCGGTGGCGTGCCCGAGCGCTGTGAGAGCACGGCTCCTATCCCAGCCTCGGACGCGTCCATCTCCACTATGAATGCCAAAGAGGGATCCGGATGGGCCAGCACTGGAGCCAAAGTAAACAGAGCTCTTAGTTGCCCAAAAGCCCTGTCCGCCTCAGCCGACCACCGCAACCTTACAGGACCCCCCTTCAGCAGTGAGGTAATGGGCGCAGCAACCCGGCCAAAACCCTGGATAAATCTCCGGTAGTAATTGGCAAACCCAAAAAATTGCTGCACCTCTTTTACCGTGGTGGGAGTCGGCCAATTACGCATGGCTGCAATAACGGCACTCTCCATCTCCACCCCTGATGTGGAAATGCGATACCCTAGGAAGGAGACGGCCTGCTGAAAGAACAGGCATTTCTCAGCCTTGACGTACAGGTCATGCTCCAACAGTCATCCAAGTACCTCGCGCACCAAGGACACATGCTTAGAGCGTGTAGCGGAGTAAATCAGAATGTCAGAATGTCATCGATATACACCACTACACCCTGCCCATGCAGGTCCCTGAAAATCTCGTCTACAAAGGATTGGAAAACTGATGGAGCATTCATCAACCCATACGGCATGACGAGGTACTCATAATGCCCTGTGGTGGTACTGAACGCTGTCTTCCACTCGTCTCCCTCCCGGATACGCACCAGGTTATACGCACTCCTGAGATCCAGTTTCATGAAGAAGCGCGCTGTACTTCACCGTGATTTGATTGAGACCTCTATAGTCAATGCATGGGCTTAAACCTCCATCCTTCTTCTTCACAAAAAATAAACTTGAGGAGGCGGGTGAAGTAGAGGGCCGAATGTACTCCTGACGCAGGGATTCAGAGACATATGTATCCATAGACATCGTCTCCGCTTGCGACAGGGGATACACGTGACTCCTGGGAAGTGCAGCGTCTGCCAGGAGATTTATCGCACAATCTTCCCGTCGATGAGGTGGTAATTTAGTCGCCTTTTTACAGAAGGCGAGAGCCAAATCGGCATATTCTGGGGGGATGTGCACGGTGGAGACCTGGTCTGGACTTTTCACCGTGGTAGGACCAACGGAAACCCCTACACACCTTCCTGAGCACTCTCACGACCACCCCGTGAGAGCCCTCTGTTGCCAGGAAATAGTGGGGTTATGCAGAGCCAACCAAGGAAGGCCTAGTACCACAGGAAACGCAGGAGAGTCAATGAGAAAGAGACTGATTCTCTCCTCATGATTCCCCTGCATAACCATGGCCAAGGAGATGGTGGCCTCCTTGATTAGCCCGGACCCTAATAGTCGACTATCTAGAGCGTGTACCGGGAAGGGTCTAACTATAGGAAAAATAGGGATCCCTAACCTAATGGCTAATGCTCTGTCGATAAAATTCCCAGCTGCGCCTGAATCGACGAGCGCCTTATGCTGGGAATGTGGGAAACACTCAGGGAAACAAACAGGCACAAACAGTTGATCAACAGAGGACTCTGGATGAGTGTGGTGCAAACTCACCTGGAGAGACGCCAGAGTGCCCTGCCTGTTGCCTCAACTCCCAGAGGAACCAACACGGCACCGACCGGCAGTGTGTCCTCTGCGGCCACAGATGGCGCACGTGATGGCTCCTCCTCCAGTCTCCCTATGAGCAGCCCCTCCTAACTCCATGGGCACTGGAGCAGGGGTGCTGGACAATGGAACCGACAGAGCCCCCTCAGGACGTCCGGGGGTGACCAGCAGGTTATCCAACCGGATGGACAAATCCACCAGTTGGTCGAAGGAAATGGTGGCATCCCTGCAGGCCAGCTCACATCGGACGTCCTCTCGTAGGCTGCATCGATTGTGGTCGATGAGGGCCCTGTTGTTCCAGCCTGCTCCGGCGGCCAAGGTCCGGAATTCCAGGGCGAAGTCCTGGGCGCTCCTCATCCCGTCTCAAATGGAAGAGCCTCTCCCCCGCCGCTCTGCCCTCTGGTGGATGGTCAAAGACGGCCCTGAAGCGACGGGTGAACTCCTCGAAGTGGTCTGGCGCCGTGTCTCCTTCTCTCCACATGGCGTTTGCCCACTCCAGCGCTCTTCCTGTGAGGCAGGAGACGAGGGCGGCCACTCTCTCCCCTCCTGAGGGAGTTGGGTGCACAGTGGCCAGGTAGAGGTCTAGTTGTAACAAGAATCCCTGGCATTATGCTGCCGTTCCATCATACGCCCTGGGAAGGGAGAGACGCATCCCACTGGAACTCTCTCCGGATGGAACGGATGGAGACAACCCCGGTTGTGCTGGTCGAGGCACTGGAGAGACTTCCTGTCTCTCCCAGCGGTCCATGGTCTGGACAACGCAATTCATCATGGCACCAAGATGTTGTAACATGGCCGAATGTTCCTGGACGCGCTCCTCGACTCCTCTAACCGGGGTACCTGCTCCTGCTGACTCCATTGAAGGTGTGTAATTCTGTCAAAAGGTGTATTGGAGGCGAAGTCAGGTGCAGGAGAGCAGAGTATAATGAACAGGCGCACTTTTATTATAGTTCCAAAACGAGAGCACTACATAAATCAAACGCACTCAAAAAACTGAACATAAAAGTAAAGTGCGTAAACTAACACCACCTAACATGAAACAATTACACACAAAACATGATCGGAAACAGAGGGTTAAATACAAGTAGCTTAATTGGGGAAATGAAAACCAGGTGTGTATGGAAACAAGACAAGACAAATGGATATATGAAAAATGGAGCGGCGATGGCTAGAAAGCCGGTGACGTCGATCACCGAACGCCGCCTGAACAAGGAGAGGAGCCGACTTCGGCGGAAGTCGTGACAGTTGTTGCATGTCAGTAACCAATCTTTTATACTGTACAATGATATTTAGCACTGGTGGGTGATTACATTTAAATGCAGCTGTGTCAAAATAATTCTACATACTGAACAACATCTGTAGAACTCTATAAAAGGCTTCTCTATAACTCACTACCACTTTCAAACAAATACTCCTCAGACACTGTCCTTGTCAAACTCACAGACAAAGTACATGGTGGGGTGGCATGCCACATCGGTCCAGTCCCCCACCGCCACCATTTCAGCACAGTCCTCATCCTCGTAGGCATTGTTGGGTTCCCCTTCCCTCCACTTGCTGAAGGTGCTCATTGGGGAGCTATCGACGTAGGTGAAATGGCCCTCGCGGTCTATGTCGTTGATACCAATGTACACCCGGCTCAGGCCCGCCTCTGTGATGTACCCAGCGATTGCCGTATTGGCCCCCTCATCCTTGGGCATGGCCAGGTGTCCACCCCTCCCCTGACAATAGACTTCTGCGTCGGTGTAGCATTTCTCCTCCTTGACCAGCAGATAGACGTTGCTGTCGGTCTCTTTGATGCCAGCAACAGCTGCAGGGGAGGGCAGTGCTGAAAAATGAGCACTTGTATTTCTATAATCACACCGACATATAAATCCAGCGTTTACTTTGTGAATGGAAGAAAAAGCAAAATGGTCTAAGATACGAGCATTTAAACTAATACTGAAAGTAAACTGATAGCTCTATGTCTTTACGTTACTCATTGGAAATTCCTAATTTAACATTCAACCAGACATCCTGAAAGCGTACCATTTTTTATGAACTTCAGCTCATTGGATAACTGTGTCACTAGGATGTCCATCTCGCCAATAATTTTCCTCAGGGGTGTGCATTCACATGGAACACCTGATGAGACAAAACAAAACGTGGCTTGGGCTTATTGTTAACTAGACCTAGAATGTTTCTCCAAACAAATAAATGTTGTACCTGGATCACCATTTGGGCCCCTTGATCCAGGATCACCCATATCTCCCTTTACACCTGAGAGTAGAAACATTGTTAAAGTACATGGAAAATATAGCAATGCATCCCTAAACAGAAGTGTAAATGCAAGTTGTTCTGTTTTTTTCCTACCTTTGACTCCACTGGGGCCAATCTTCCCATAATGTCCCATTATACCCTTCTGTCCTTTAACTCCCAGATGTCCTGTAGGGAAACATGTTTTACTGTTACTAGAAGTGTTTTGTTACTGATTTCAGAATCAAAGGAATAAGTGGGTTAAATAACAAAGCCTCATCCCACTGCTGGCTTGCTTCTGAAGCTAAGCAGGGTTGGTCCTGGTCAATCCCTGGATGGGAGGCCAGATGCTGCTGGAAGTTTTGTTAGGAGGCACCCTTTCCTCTGGTCTAAAAAAAATATCCCAACACCCCTATGGAGTGATTGGGGACATTGCCCTGTGTAGGGTGCTGTCTTTTGGATGGGACGTTTAATGGGTGTCCCGACTCTCTGTGGTCACTAAAGATCCCATGGGCACTTATTGTAAGAGTAGGGGTGTTAACCTTGGTGTCCTGGCTAAATTTCCAATCTGGCCCTCATAGTCACCTAATCATCCCCAGTTTACAATTGGCTCATTCATCCCACCTCCTCTCCCCTGTAACTATTCCCCAGGTTGTTGCTGTAAATGAGAATGTGTTCTCAGTCAACTTACCTGGTTAAATAAATAAAAAATAAAAAATCTGTCTTTGGTGACAGCATCCACCAGCCCCATAGACTTAGATAGACATTGTATCTGAGCCATTATGGCGTCTGTGAGAGCCATCTCCATTTTGAAGTAGTGACTTTTATTATTTTACTTCTATGACAAACAAACTCAAAGGGTGCATACTGCAATTTACTGCCCTATTGCAGTTATGGAATGTTTGTTCACTCATTGGCTGCTCCCTCCTGGTGACCTGGATGGGATTATGTGATCATTCCTTAACCCATAGGAAGTCCCACCCAGTTGACTACTTCAACATGGTGAAAGTCCTCAATGGCGCTGCCCATGCTAAAACCGGCTTTTGGACACTAGAGTACTCTATCTATCTCTATGACCAGTCCTCATTAACATCTGCTGTAAACACTTGTCAGTGATTCAGGGGATTCTGGGTAGTGTTTCTCACGCAACCTCTGACCTAAAGTAAACATTCTGTTGCTCTGGACTGCCTAGCAGTGATGTAACCAGCGCACAATATCCTCTAGGAGAAATGATTGTCATTACATGCTGTGCTCTTTACTCTAGTTCCTGCAATAACTGTCCAATTAAATAAATACATCATAGAATCATGTTGTTAAAGGAAATATGATTATTTTAAACCATTCTTGAAAAAAATCTGTATGGTTCTAGTCTATTGTAAAATAAACAAGTCCACAAATGTAGTGAGACACCCTAGTGATAGGCCAAAGGGTTATCCAAAGACCTTTTCCGAAGAGAAATCAGTAGGTGTGTCCAAAAAGCTTTTCATGACAACCAAATTCTCAAGCAGATAACTACTCCCAACATCCTACAATGCTGATAAACATACCACGCCCAAGTTTCCCAAGTCCAGCCTCCATAGAGTCAAATCTTTGTGATATTGTGAGGGATGTCATCAAAGCATAGCACCTGTACAGAGAGAATGCTGAACATTGTTTTTGCTTCTGTTTTCAAAGATAGAGGCTTACCTATCTCCCCTGGTGGACCCATTCTTCCTGGTTTCCCAGGTGCCCCTTTCACTCCCTTTTCTCCTTCCTCTCCTGTCAAATGGAGAGAAATCTTCATGTATCAAAACACAAACTGCACAACTCTGAAATGTTATTACTGTTGATAAATAGTGCACACTGTAATCCTATGAGTCCTATATGATTTCTGAGCGTGTTTTAGACTCTTTAATTTTTGATGAAAGGTGAGTGTATGCCTTTGAGTCCTGGGACGAGAATTTGGACAGAGCAGGGTTCGTCTGACATGTGCTGTCCATGAGCTGACTCCATCAGGGTCAGCCCCAGTAGACTGATAAGTACACAAGGCATCAGCTTCTCTCCTCTCATCCTGCAACATGGATGGGTTGATGGACTGGAAGAAATTGTATGAGATATACACTGACACAAACACAGATACAGGTAACTGCCAAAATAAAAGAAACACCAACATAAAGTATCTTAATAGGGCCTTGGGCCACCAACGAGCCGCCAGAACAGCTTCAATGCACCTTAGCATAGATTCTACAAGTGTCTGGAAATCTATTGGAGGGATGCGACATCATTCTTCAACGAGAAATTCCATAATTTGGTGTTTTGTTGATGGAAAACGCCGTCTCATGCGTTGCTCCAGAATCTCCAATAATGTTAAATTAGGTTGATTTCTGGTGACTGAGACGGCCATGGCATATAGTTTACATCATTTTCATGATCATTACACCATTCAGTGACTACCCGTGCCCTGTGGATGGGGACATTTCCACTGCACACAGATGTCAATTCAATGTCTCTTCCACATTGGTTCAATGTAATTTAATTGAAATGACGTGGGAACAACATTGATTCAACCAGTGTGTGCCCAGTGGGTTGTCATCCTATGGGGGCATAGACATGGTAATAATAGCCTGCCCAGCATTTTTATACATGACCCTAAGCATGATGGGATGTTATTTGCTTAATTAAACTCAGGAACCACACCTGTGTGGAAGCACCTGCTTTAAAAATATTTTGTATCCCCCCCATTTACTTAGTGTTTCCATTATTTTGGCAGTTACCTGTACATCTGAAGAGCAGAGTTAAGACTGTTTGCAGTAAATTGAGAAAAGACAACATCATGGTAATCATGGTCTGATATGAGTAATGATTACCCAGGTCTATGTGATAGTGTGCTTTTATACAGTCCATCACAACAACTGATTGGAGACCTCAAACCAACCCTTTCACATCACTCAATATAACAACAACAAAAAAATTGGTGAAACTTGCAGTAGCCTAGGCGAGAATGTATCTGACCTAAGACTACATTTCCTTATCTGGCTTTGATGTAAATTCCCTTGAAAAGTGCCTTGGCACATGCCAGATGAAACAATAGAGTGCTGTGACAAATCACATACAGCCAAACAACATCCAAAGATAAACCAACCAAGGTTGCTTCATCATGACACACACAGGATACTGTTATATCGGTCTCAAGTCACATCAATATTTCTAAATTTAACCTACCTTTTGTGGAGTTTTCCAGACCCACAAAGCAGCAAGTAGCTTCAGCTTGAGGATTTTTCCAAATGATCCACATGAGTTAACATGGGGTTCCACACTGGTGGTTTTTCCAGGGATTTCATGTTTCCTTCTCAGGACCCTAGAATGTGTGTGATAGGTCGTTTCACAGATAAAGCCAAAGGCAGCTGGGGCTTCAAAGATAATTGGATGGGAAAGCATGTGGGTCATTGACAACATCCACTTCTGATAACACACAAACTAAATTAAAAGGGGATTAAAAACTATAAAGGTCCATTCTTGATTTTCACGAGAATACAGAAATATGTCATGTGAATAGGTTATGATGTAGCTAGTACAAAACAACAACCTAATAGAGTTGCAATGTCAGTTAAAACCCACCACCCTACTCCACTATTTAAACCTATCTGGTCCTACCTCAGGCCAACAGCCTGAAAGGACAGGACACCACCACTCAACAAACCCTGTAACTCTTCTGACGTCAAATCTCGCACACTCAAATACTTCTCTGCAGCTGCCACCACAACCTCTATTTTCTGTGATTAACGTTCCGTCCTTGCAGTACAGTTTATAACCATTGTTATGAATGCTAAAAAGCCAAACTTACTGAAGCATATATCACTCGTTGGCCTATCCCTCTGTACTGATAGAGATCTACACTACTCACACGACTCCTCCTTGACCCATCTTCCTCAACTTTCGCTGCCTCAGCATATGACACAATATGCTCTACCAGGGGCGAAAATCTGATATCAACTTTGGAGGGGACAATTACATGAAATTTTCTCAAGAGCAATTCCTGAGGGGGACACCAAAAGTAGTGCTGTAACACATAGCCTACATTGTAATATGGTAAATGTATATTGAGGAACCAAAGAAATAAGGTGTTTGCCGTACTCCTAACTACTGGTACCCAAAACTACACAACTAATCACAACAGCAATACCATTGCCTTTAACAAATCTTAGTTCAGTCACCAGTTTAAGTTGAGAGTGGGGGGTATCCATGCCATTTTCCAATTATGTTCCTATATTACAAGTAAAAAAAAATTGAGAACCTTTCATAATGTTGCCAAACAAAGACTCAACAAACTTACCTGAGACTCCCTGTCTCTGCCAGTCTGTCCCTGCATATCTGTCCCCAACTCTGCTGTCTGTGTGCCATCTGTTGCCTGCTCTGCCTAATGACATCATTGTGAAACATTTCCATTAGAATTTCATTTCTTTCTTATGAACATTTTATCAACTAGTCTTTGAGATATTAGGCTACTAGGGTTCTTACTATGCGTTTTGGTGTACTGAAAAATACTCTGATGTCCGTCTTATTTTTCTGCCATTTTTCTACCTGGCTGGCTACACACACACACAGTAGGAGATGGGCTTCTATCATCTTATCTTCTATCATTCTATTTGGGCTTCGATCTAAAAGGTAGCTAGCAAATGTGAAACGGATTAAAATGACAAGAGTTGACATTTACACAACATATGCTGCAACCTTTTGTAATTTTAATAGTTTGTTTCATATTGGCTGGCTTCTAACAATAGCTGAATTTGCAAAGCTAGCGAGCACCAATTCAGTTTCAGTGGTGTTTGCTATAATCTTTGGTACCCGGGTTAAATAAAGGTGAAATAAAATAAATAAATAAAAGTTCCCTTGCGACAATTTAGCTTTTGCAACGAGACCATTAAATATATTTAAGACAATGGTAGAAGAGAGTGTAGTTCTGTTCAGTTTGGACTTCAGTTTATCACTAACCTTATCACAGGGACTTTGAAGCACTAACTTACATCATTTGCGTGCTGATCTTGGAATAAATTGACGATAGCAAAGATTCCATCTTTGACGACGCCACATAAATGGAATAGGTACTAGCTAGCTTAATAGTTAATATTTGCGCACTAGCTCTGCATATTCATCTAGTGTGTGTGCGCGATTGACTAGATTAACCTCACGTCAGTTACGTTCATTGAGTGCCTTTCAGACAGTAGACACGACCCCTCTGTTACCTTGCAAACTAAGGAACTGGCAGTGGATCAAACCATTGTGAGGCAAAGGGTGGGGGGGTCGCAATCTTTTGAAACTTAAAAACGCGCTATTGTCTATAATCAGCACAATTGCTTTCATTGCGTATTATTAATATTATTTAAATTACATAGTTATGTTTCATTGATATATTGGGGGGACAAATCATATTTTTCCCAGGATGGGGGGGTCGTGTCCCCCCCGGGATTTCCGCCCCTGTGCTCTACTCTAAGTAACCTCAACCTGCCACTCTTGCACCGGACATTTCTGATTCCCACCCAGCCCCATGTGCACCCATACAATTAACACATACCGCTTCTTACCCCAATGCTACACACTCCTTTGTCTCGTGCCCTTCTGCACACTTCTCACACCTAGGAACCTCCCTTCTACAGACTGCTGACACCTGTAACGTCTTAAATTTATTTGGCACATAAACTTGTACGGGATAAATGAAATATCCTAACATCAATCACTTTGTCAGGCAGAGACTCAATATCAAAAGTTATGCAAGCCAGAGGCAAAATAATTGTTTTTGTCTGACGCAAGTTTTGTGCCAATGAATTTAAGTTAAATATCGCCAAATGCGTCAATTTAATTAAATGTGCAATAAAAAAAGCATAGTGTCTAAGTCTATTTAATGAATCCCAACAGATCGCAAAGCAGGGAATCCCCATTCCCCACTGAGTTAATTTTTGGAAGTGTCAAATTCACGTTCTCATCCATAAATGCATATCAAGTACAAGCGTGCTGCCCAGCAGCTCACATCAATCAGCAGGATGGATGGGCGTCTAACGTGGATCGCTAGAATAATGATTATGATCACATTACCTCAATTTAAATATTAGGCCTATGGGGACACCTATACATTTGGAAGCCAAGCACGAGTGATCACTGTAGCCTTAATATCGTCTAGACATGATGTTAAAATATCATCACGCCTAGAATAAAAAACACCAGGCTTCTGTCATAGACTTAATTTAATGAAAAAAGTAAAAAATTACAGGGGGTAGTTTAGAGAAAGAATCCCGTGCAAATCATCCTCTGGAATAAGGCACATGCTTGGATAATAATTACATAACCAACATCTCTAGTACAGTGGTGTAAAAAGTACCCAATTGTCATACTTGAGTAAAAGTAAAGATACTTTAATAGAAAATGACTCAAGTAAAAGTTAAAGTCACTCAGTAAAATACTACTCGAGTAAAAGTTTTAAAGTCTTTTTTTTAAACACTTAAGTATCAAAAGTAAATGTAATTGCTAAAATGTACTTAAGTATCATAATAAAAGCAAACCAGACGGCACAATGTTATTGTTTTTAAAAATGTATGGATAGCCAGGGGTACACTCCAACACTTAAGACATAATTTACAAACAAAGCATGTGTGTTTAATGAGTCCACCAGATCAGAGGCAGTACGCATGACCAGAGATGTTCTCTTGATAAGTGCATGAATTGGGCCATTTTCCTTCATGCTAAGCAATCAAAATGTAATGAGCACTTTTGTGCGTCAGGGAAAATGTATGGAGTAAAAAGTACATTATTTTCTTTAGGAATGTAGTGAAGTAAAAATAAAAGTTGTCAAAAACGTAAATAGTAAAGTCAACTACAGATACCTAAAAAAAAAAAAAACTTGAGTACTAAAAATACTTGAATGTACTGTTTAAGTCGTTTTTGGGTGTATCTGTACTTTACGATTTATATTTTTGACATTCCTAAAGAAAATAATATAATTTTTACTCCATAAATTTTCCCTGACACCCAAAAGTCCTCGTTACATTTTGAATGCTTAGCAGGACAGGAAATGGCACCAAGGTAACATCCCTGGTCCTCCCGTGCCTCTGATCTGGCGGACTCACTAAACACAAATGCTTCGTTTGTAAATAACCTCTGAGTGTTGTAGTGTCCCTGGCTATCTGTAAATAAATAAAAACAAGACAATTGTGCCGTATGGTATGCTTAATATAATGAATTTTAAATTATTTATACTTTTACTTTTGATACTTAAGTATATTTGGGCGCTCATTGTTACAATGTGATGAACAGGCATCTGGGGCGCTGATTGGCTCAGCCTCCAATCAAGGTTGAACGTTCACATTTTGATGACACCACGGATAGGTGGTTACAGGTGGGCGTGCGAATAATTTTGGTCATCTTCAGAATTGCAGACATGTTCTGGGAAAAACAAGGCTAGTATTTTGCTAGATTAATGAAAAGTTACATTAACCAACCATAATAGCTGTGTATGCAATCCGTTCAAATCAAGCTAGCGAGCGAACTGATTAGCTGGCTAAATTAGCTACGACATTTGCGTTAGCTAACTATCACGGTTTGTTTATCTAGTTCAGAAGGTGTTTTGCGTTTCAATTCGCATAACATTCGTCTACTCTCCCAGTTTAGATAATATTGCGAAGAGAGTGATTGTTCATTTTTTTGTGTGTCTGAAAATAACTAACTAACATAGTACCGAATGAAAGAAGAAAGCTAGCTAAAGCTAACCATTGCAAGTTGGACCTCGGTGACAGTGAAAAATATTGATGTTTTTCCAATGAATATATGTTTACCTGACTTTGGTAGCAACCCAGCAATGCAGTTCTCATGCTTAGTGTTGTGGGTAGGCTAGTTAATGGATGGGTGACTAATGGATTTGTATTTCCTCCATTGGATATGTTTTATTTTCCAACAGTTGTACCTGCACTGCTGACTGACAAATGAAAAAACGTTGGGCAAATAAACCTTTGAAAAAATCCCTCAAAGGAAATGCCATTGGACTCAATATGTTGGGAATTGGCAAGATGCCTAGGTATGTGTTTCTATGAAGTTTAGTTTGCTTAGCTACAAACTCATTAATGTTTAACAATTATCTTTTGCTTTTGAAAATCCACATCTTTTAAAACTCACTTTTTTTTGTCACCACAGCTCTCAAACTGAAGCAGTGCATTTCAGCACAGTCCTCAACCACAGTGACTACTTTTTGAGCCAGGTACCCTCTCCAGGAGTGGTTGTCCAAGGCAGCATCTTCCAACATGCGTTTACCCCTGCTTTAGTGCTTCAGAATAATGGGCAAAGGTGAGATATCCCTTATTTAAAAGGTAATGAAGGATTTTAAACATTTGTCACTCATGTCTGGAATGCATTATAGGATTGATGGCGCACTATGTCTTCAAACAGAAGAATCGCCCAAGAAAAATCCTTCTCTCCTACAACCTGCAGGTAAATTGTTATTCACTTGACTGCCATTTCATAAGAAGCCTACTGTACAGAGTAAATGCAATCCTTGACATAATGCTTATTGTTTTTATGTAGTTGTGTTGTCAGGTGATGACAAGGAAGTAACCTCAGTCTGTTCTGGTACGCCAACGTCAGGGACTAGTCACTCCTCACCAACGCCCTCTGGTGGCAGTTTGGAGACAGTCGCTGATGATGATTTCACAAGCAATTACTTTACCAACTCCAAAACCAGACTACCAAGGAAGAAGCGAATGAAAGACCCGGTATCAGAAACACTCAATGCTGTGTAGCCGTAGTCTGTCAGTGATCAAAGGTCAATTGGATTTTTGATAAGAATCTTGACTGGTAAAACGACTTAGTCAAGGGACATGTCACATTTGAGTGACCTATCAGTACACACCAAATACAACCCTAATGTATGTGATTTTGTTTATACCTATTAACACCATCTGTTATGTCATGTTTTTCACTTATTTTAATGCTTCCCTTCAAAGTTTGGAAAGTTGGTCCCAGACAAACCCACCACAAAACGGCGAAGAGTAAAACAGAATCATCCCACATCACCTCCTCCTAAAAAGACATCTGCTGACATTTCTGAGGGGATTGATGTGGTCTGCAGATGTATGAGAGTGGGAACAATGTGCAGGACACCTCCCAAGCATGTCACCGTAAGCTTATTTTTATCATTTCAGTATAATATTGAGTACAGTATTTCAAAATTAAAACTCTTTACCAATAGAGAACACAACACTGATATTCCAGTATTCCTCTGACTCAGTTTATTTGACTCTGTTTCAGTTTACAACAGAGTACATCCAGATTGATGAACAAGGTAAGAATGAAGAAAGCCCTTCAGTCTGAATTTGTGCCTTAGTGGGATAAACCACAGGAGGTTGGTGGCACCTTAATTGGGGAGGACAGGCTTGTGGTATTGGCTGTATCGGAATAGGTGGAATGCTATCAAATACATCAAACACATGGTTTCCATGTGTTTGATGCCATTCCATTTACTCCGTTCCAGCAATTATTATGAGCCGACCTCCCCTCAGCCTCCACTGGGATGAACATATGAGCAGCCAAGAGCTGAAGCTGTTAAAAGTGAGTCACAAAACTGAGGTATGTAGCACACAGACGGTATGTAAAGGCCTTAATACATTTTTCCATCCCTAATCTGTTAATGTTAGTGCGGCTGTGGTCGTATAGTCTGGCCAGCTGTGCGTGGTGCCATGTCCGAAGCTTGCCTGCCCTTTTCCTCAAGACCACCTCAGGGGAGTCCCAGCGCCTCCGCCTTCTCCTCAAGATGTCCCGAGCCAACAGGGGTGCCTGGTATGACAGCAAGGGCCAACGTGAGTATTACAGAACACTTCTCAAAGAACTGACCAAGGGAACTCTTAATACTGTAGATGTTCATCTTGTAGACTCCCCTGTTTCCCCAATGTAAATTCAGTTTGCTGACTTAATCAAACTTAATCCCTCGGTCTCTATATATCTGAAGTTTGTCGTCTTTTGGCAGATCTCGGCGAGAACTACATAATCTTAGTGTTTGAGAATATGCTGTCTGACCTGGAGAAAGTTGAACTGGAGAAAATCTTCAGAGAAATTGGCAGAGCAAATAAAGCTCCTGAGGATTTCACAGTACAATTGCCATTTGTGGAGGCCAACAGAATACTGATGCATTCCTCCCATCTAAACCCAGAGAAGGTAAGCATGTTGAACATGTAATGTTACTGATGGGGCATGGTGGAAAGTTTAATAAATTTAAATCCATTTACTTATGCACTCTGAGTTGTAGGCATTTAATGGAGCATCATCCACAATGACATAACCTCATGAAGCATCAATGGATTTTATTTGATGTGTCCTCTATTTATTTTCCTCTCTGCAGCAGGTTTCAGAGCCCATTACATGCCCACCTAAATCTCCTCCTCGCCCAGCTTCATCATTTCTGCATAAGGTCTCCCAGGCCATTTCAGGTCCATCTAAACCTCTGACCTCTGATGCGTTTCAGCAGCAGTTTTTGGATTCCATTTGTGGCTCCAGTAAACAGACACTATCTTCCAAGCCTCTTGCCCCAAGATGGATTGCACCTGCCCCACAACTGATCTCTCTTTCCCCACCACGGATCTCTCTTGCCCCACCACAAATCTATTTTGCCCGACCACAGATCTCTCCTCCCCCAGCATGCCTGTCTCCTCCCCCAGCATGCCTGTCTCCTCCCCCAGCATGCCTGTCTCCTGCCCCAATACAAGTCTTGGATGATGAAATAGTGGAGATTGAATCAACCTTCAAAGGGCCAGTCAAGAGGTGAATGACAATTCCCTTTGTGCTTTTGTTATAGTGGAAAATAGACTACTTCTGCTAACCCCATTGTGATGTTTGGGTTGTCGTCTTGCTAGGATAATACTGTACCCACCACCTCCAGCCAGAGGGGGGATCTCTGTCACCAATGAAGACCTGCACTGTCTCAACGAGGGAGAGTTCTTGAATGATGTCATCATTGACTTTTACCTGAAGTGAGTAAAATCTGTAAGATCTGCTTTTACATTGCTCACCGTGGGTATTGTAGTGGGTTAACATTGGTGTATGTTCAGTATCCGCATTCCTATGGAATTAAATTGCTTAATTTTGCTTTACGTTATACTTCATTGTTTGTCAAGGTATTTGGTCTCTGCAATGCTGAAAGAGGAGGATGCCAACAGGAGTCACATGTTCAGCTCCTTCTTTTACAAGTGCCTCACCCAGACAGAGCAGAGAAAGACCCCATGCTCTGAGGACCTACCGTAAGTACTGTAGTATGCCGACTGTACTTAACCAGTGCCCAATAGGTTCCAGCTCTGTGGGACAATTAAACTCAACCTCAACCGTTCATTCTAGTGTGAAGAAAAGGAGACACAACCGAGTGAGAACATGGACCAGGAATGTTGACCTCTTCCAGAAGGACTTCATCTTTGTCCCCATAAATGAATCGTGAGTCCATCTCATGCATACTATTACAGTATATACTCTGTCATAAATTGTCATGATATTGCTTCTTATTTAAGGTATGCTTTCCTCCCAAATGTCAAAGTTCCCATATGTTTTAGTTTAGTTTACCTGAGTCACCTTCTCAACTCTTCTTTCCATCCATGTCAAAACACCCTCTTCTCCCCAGGGCACACTGGTTCCTGGCGGTCATCTGCTTCCCTGGCCTAGAGTACCTCCAGCAGGAGCCCCTGTCTCCACACTCCCCATTCCCAGCCTGGCTGGAGGAAGCAGAGAGCAGCTTGGACAAGTGCTTCCTGATGGACTCCACCTCCCCCAACCCGATGTCCCTGTTCTTCAGCCCCCCAGGCAGCAGCACCAGGGGTCAGCCAGGCCCAGAAGCCCCAGACTGTGACCTCACCATAGGGGTGAGGCTGTGTGTGTGCTCAAATGGTGGGGGCGGAGAGGAGCTGGAGTCGGTCATGAAGGAACTCAGTGTGAGCCCCACCACCACAGGGGTCCATGGTCTAGGTCTGATAAAGAAGCAGCTCCTCTCAGGTGAGTGAGGAGAGAATACAGTCTAGTTGATCGTTAACTGCATTATAAATGGAATTGCGTTTAGTCATGACCACTCAACTGCTGAATTGGGAGAATGTGAACTATGTTTTAGATGATTGCAACGGATATGAAATGGAAAAGGATATCTTTGCCTTTTCTCCTCTTCAGGATTCAAATCAGGTAATGGATCTGTATGTATATTTTGATGTTAGTTTTTTTGACAGTATACTACTATCAAAAGGGGTGATTAGAGAAAGTGTCTTTCAGGCCATTCTATCAAGTATGTTACGTCTGAATTTGACACTAAAAATCTTTCTCCCTATCAAGGACCAGTGCAATGAGAGTGAACAGCAGGACAGTGCAGATGTCTCCTCCCAATCCACTACCTGTAAACAGTAAGTTCCATGGGCTGGGGTTTTAACCTTCTCCTTTACCTTACAGCTGCCTTGTAGACTGTTGTAGTTCTCACACTAGTTGAACATTTATTATTCCTGCAAGAAAATGTTATTCACTCATGTCACTAGATGGCACCAGAATCATTCTTTGTATGTACCATAAACTGATAAGATGTACAATGTCCTCATGGTGAGCAATACCTTGAATTATCACAGACTGTCTGATCATATCAAATCTTTTGCTTTTTCCTCAAACAGACCTTGTATCCTGATCATGGATTCCCTAGGAGGCCATGTGAGATCGGGGGTCGTGAAGATCCTGCAAGAGTAAGATTTGATCTACTATTTATCCACCTATCAGGTTAGCAACACCTTTGTGACTGTAGTACGGACTGAGTTTGGAAATGTGTATGAATGCAGATACTTAGAGGTGGAGTGGGAGGTGAGGAAAGGCAGTCTGAGGAGTTTCTCTGAAGATTCGATGAGGGGCTCAAACCCCCAGGTCCCTCAGCAGGACAACTATAGCGACTGTGGCGTTTACCTGCTTCAATATGTGGAGAGCTTTTTCCAGGTGAGGACATAAATTGTTGACTTCAGTACATAAAAATCAATTGGCTACTATAGGATGAATTGGGTCAGTTTTTTTTTTAATATATATATTTTTTTAATTCTGACCGTGATATGATCAGGAAACAAATACTGGTTAGATAACTCCTGGCCCCACGAATGAGACTTGTACCATGCTAATATTTCTGAGATTTCTAAAGAAGTCTTAAAAAATATATATTTTACAATTTTTTGGGGATTTAGAATCCCCCAAAAGATTTTGAGCCACCCATGGACCTGAAGGAATGGTTTCCACTGATGCTGGTGAAGCGCAAGCGAGCAGATATCAGGAAACTCGTCCTCGAAATTCAACATCAACAAGAGGACACAAATGACTCATAACCTCCATTTAAATGGATATAGTATTCAATACGATGAAATTCACCATTTGATTTGGTGGGGTTATTGGTCCAATGGACCTGGCTCAGTGACGGTACATTTAGTTCCTTTACCTTACTCTGTATCACATTGTTACTGTGTGTGTGTATGTGTATATATACATACACACCTCACCTTTTTAATTTTAAGGCATAATCTTTTTTCATGGCTGCACTTGTGACTAAGTATCTGTGTTTTGCAATGTTTATTGGTTGATAGGATGGTGATATGATTCTTCCCTTAGTTGTCGCATCACAGATTAAAATTGCATAAATTGAGAATTTCTGTGAAAATGTAGCTTTGTTCTATAAAGGGTTCCAGTTTATTCTTAATGTCCTGTTATGCTTGAAAATGTAATGTCAGAGACGTGAGATTGTTGTAGTACATTGTTTTGTATGTTTTTGAATGTCTAAGTTCTCATAGCACTTGCATTATTTGTGAGGGGCACTTTGTTGGATTGCCCATCTGTTAAGCGAGCAGCCTAGCATTGTTAAATTTCATTTGAAGTAGAAGTGAAAAATAAAGTAAATGTTTAAGTACCAATTCTTGTTTGGTGGTCTTTTTTATAAAGCAGTTATTTTAAGGACCGGATAGTTGCCTATGCAAAATCAAGACTGTAGGAAATTATTAACAGCCCTATCGACCAACCCACTTTAGCAGAGATATTGATTTAACTGCAGTTTCCTCATGTGCTCTGCCTTGTTCCTTAGTTACGCCTATCTCCGGCTGTGGGATTCCCCTTGCATGGTGGTCTGTTGGCTCCACAGAGCTGACAGGAGCTCAGCCTCTGATGTACTGCTCTATTAATCTGATTAAATTGTCCTCTGTTCCATTGGCTCAGCCTCAGCTCTCCAGTTGTCAAAGTCCCTCCCTGAAAGACAAAGCTTTCCTATCCTCAGTCTCGAATTGGCTCATTTGACTCATCCACTCTTCCTCAGGTTGTCAATGAGATGCTCTCACTGATCCCAATCAATTATATGGTTGGATAAAGGTTAATTCCTCCAATGGTTCACCTTTGTGGTCAGTTACCCAGAAAACAACTGTTTGACTGGCATTGTGTGCAGTTGCGGTCTTTGACATGTGAACTGGACATGGAGGACAGGATTGTAACATGAACAAAGAAAGTAAACATTTCATGTCACATTTATATGCGTTCTCCCTGTGGGAAATGTGATACAATGGGTATCATATGTCCTAATTAGATCTACCAACCCATTATAGGCTTCAATGGGGGATATGTTGTCTTCAGGTGATGTGTTTAAATTACCAGTCTCTCAAATATTTATGAGCCTGAAGTAGAATTTTACACACCTTTTTATTGAAACCATTGTGATGTATGCTAATTTGCATCTATCATCTGCCCTCTGTACTTTTCCCCATGATCATCTGGGGAAAAGGGGAAACAATATTATAATTTAAAAGCAATCCTGTAGCTATCAACAGTAAACAAGGACAAATGCATTACTTTCATCTATTTCAAGTGAGAATTAATATCCTTCGACAATATAGTACATACGAATGCAGATTATCAAGTTACGCTGCAACTAATACAACTTCACGACCTTTATGCTACAGGTATCATTATGATGACGGTTACTGTTCCTGGAAAGAAGCGCATTCCCAGTGACGTCATCTCTGCCTCCCAGCTGGACTTCAGTCTGCTCAGCTGTGGGTAGGCTGCTGCTGAATTACCGGTCGACAGAGTACCAAAATAAGACTTCGGATATTGTCAATTATATTTTGTATGCGGGAATTTTAACCCGTTTTTCGTTGAGCCACATCAAGAATACAGACGTATCGTTTAAGGGCTACATTGTTGTAAGTTCCTCTTTAGTATTCTTGCAAACCATTTAGCGAGGTAGCTAGATATAACCTGTAGGCTACACTTGTTAGCTCGTGGCTAGCTAACTGGGAGTGGCTAGCTATCGTTAGCTAGCTATGTGATGATGATGGTGGAGCGAGCGCAGTTTGCAAATACGAATGAGATTGATACTAACTATTCGTCAAATACTGATGTAGCTAAAATTATCCGCATTAATTTTAATTTCGCGTTGCATTATGTCTCTAAAATGTCTAAGTGGAATTGTCTCACAATGCTGTAACTACAGAAGCTGCCTAAGCATGCCATTTGCGAATGTTATTATAGGGCTCTAGTTAGCTCATAACGGTATAACTATCTAGCTCGAGCCTGCCTGCTTTTGTTCGGTAAATGTAGCCATTGTCTTGTTTGATACTCCATATTTAGCTAGGTAAATATGTCGACATGTGACTTAAGCTGTCAGGTTAGAATGTAAGTATGTGCATGTGACATTTTTATTAGACAATAGCTAGTAAATAGTTTTATCCAATGATTGTTTGACAAAGCTATGAAGTAGCTCTTACTGTTTATTGAAGTTATGTGCATGCCATGATTCTTCAATTGCCATGAAATAAGCATCACAAAAATATTAGTGGCATAATTCTGGGTTATCAACAGCGGAGTTTAACCATCAAAGTAGCTATGTTCTGAATGTACAGCCAATGCACTAAGCCAGGGATCATCAACTAGATTCAGCCGCAGGGTTATTTTGTTCCTGAACGGATGCTCATGGTGCCGGAACATAATTACAAATAATTTGTAGACTGCAAATTGATCGCAAGAAGCCCAAACAGATATAATATTTGACTAATCATTTCAAACCCGCTGTCTGCTAGTTAGGTCACCCTGCATTAGGCTCATTAATAATGTGCTTAGTCAATGCTGTCTGTTCTGTATAATAATACATTTTGATAGAATGCCCGCTAAGAAAAACAACAAGTTACTCTCTGACAAGCCCCGAATGGCCTCCTTTAGGTTGGAGGCTAATGTTGCATTGACCACTGACTCACCAGCACCACTGCACTCTTCCCTACATCCTGTCTGGCTACAGCAGATATCCTAAGGTATTTTCCATATCCTCTCTTCCATAGAGGGAACAGGAAGCTTGAGGCAGGTAGGAGGTTCGGTGTGTATGTGTGTTCCAGGAAACCCTCCTTAACCTATGAACCTTGGTCTCCCCCATTACTGCACTGGTGTCTGTGCATCACCCCACATACTTTTTTTCTTAATGGGCTGACTGGGGACCACACCTTACATACTTCAACAGGCCTGACAAATATCTCACTTCCGTTCAGTCTTAGGAGCCATAAGAGGATTACATGTAGACTCAAAGCTACCCATAATGGGACCTGTATTAGGTGGATGGTTTATTAATGTGATAGTGTCTGTCATGTAGTCAACTGTCAAGATGTAATGTTAAAATGCATAGCATTTCTGATGTTGAACATGTGCCCATTTTGTGTTAAAATGTCATACTTTATGCTCCCTCTGCTGCTTTGGTGTTGACAAAACTCTTGCAGACTTCAATCTTTAAATATCAGAAAGGATGTTAGTTATGTGATGTCTTTGTAGTTATTGGTGATATTTCCTGTTGAGGTCATCGAACATGGAAGCAGTGGACTGTGGAAAATTATTGTGCTAAGGACAGAACAAGATGTGTGGGAAAACCTTGGAACAGATTTCCAAAATAAGAATTACTTGGAACTTATTTGCTGGTGTTTTATGCCCCCCCCCCTTCCCACGCCAACACACTTTTTTTTATATAAATAAATGCTCCGATAACTTGGGGGGCCTAATAAAACCGCCCTGGGAACACTGTCTTACATGTACCATTTTGCAGCTGCTTTAATCCAAAGCGACTTAGTCATGTGTGCATACATTTTTTATGTATGGGTGGTGTGGGAATTGAGCCCACCATCTTGTCATTGCAAAAGCCATGCTCTCCCAAATCTGAGAGGGGATGAGACTGCACCGTTTTCGATAGAAGAAGACGGTGCCAATGCTACGGGCCGATTATCAGCACAAAATGTCATCACTAAGAGAGCAGACCGTACATCTCAAGCAAAAAAACATCCGCAACGCACTCGCCAGCTTTCGTTGTTTGTGACATGGATATGCTCTAACCTATTCCATTGAGTAATGACGCGCACCATGTAAGCACAAAGAGACAATAATTGAATGTCCTATCGACACTTATATTCATTATAATGCAATTATTGTTTTTGTTCTGAATTTCACTTTATCAAGCACGTTTGGCGCTTATGATGTTTAGGCTACTGATGTTTTCATAATTTCACCACGAGTCTTGCTGACCATGTGTCTTGGTGGTTGGGGTATTTTTATTTTGACATAAAAAATAAGCTGTTACCCAATTCCAACAGACTTGCTTTCTGTTTCATAATTGTAACAAAGGCAGTCCACGAAAAAAAAATTATTGAACACTTAGGATTTTTTTGGTTTTTACATATAGCCTACAGTAACAAACTAATGAAAATGCACCACGTTCTGTTATTTTACAGCCTTATTCAAAAAAGAAAAAGGATACCTTATTTTTTCAGACACTTTGCTATGAGACTTGAAATTGAGCTGAAGTTCATCCTGTTCCCATTGATCATCCTTGAAATGTTTCCACAACTTGACTGTGGTATATTCGACATGATTTGGAAAGGCGCACACCTTTTCTATACAGGGAATCGATAGAACATCACTCAGAGATGCACAAAAACAATGTAACATTCAAGATGGGTCAACATTTTCTTTAACAAGAACTCCATTGTAAAGATGGGTTCAGTGTAATTTAAAGCAGGGCAATATAACAATACCTGAAGTGAGCACATTTGGTTCTCCTTGTGCTAGAGTGGACTTTTTAAGTATAATGTATGTATAGTTTGCATATTATAAAATATTTAAGGGATATCTATATTCAGCATACAAACCTTGTTTGCATAAGCTAGGCTCCATATTTTAGCTACATAGTTCCAAGATCCCAGTTATGGCTGATTTTTATCTCATGGCTTGCTAACCCAACCTTACCTAGACACTGACCCCAGCCTTCCCAAGCGCACTTTCTCTAACAGATGTAGGGCAGTGGCCACACCTGTTGTCTTGTCTATTACCCTGTCTTTATTGGTTGGGACTTTGACATGAAGGCAGTTTTGAAGTGTAACCTTTGTTTCCCTTTTTAGGATAATGTTCTCCCCATTGATGTCATTAATGATAGTGTGTGTTGCAATAAAATGGGGTGTATCTAGTTTGCTGGAAATAAATCAAATCAAAGTTTATTTGTCACGTGCACCGAATCCAACAGGTGTAGACCTTACAGTGAAATGCTTACATACAGGCTCTAACCAATAGTGCAAAAAAAGGTATTAGGTGAACAATAGGTAAGTAAAGAAATAAAACAACAGTAAAAAGACAGGCTATACACAGTAGCGAGGCTACATACAGACACCGGTTAGTCAGGCTGAGGTAGTATGTACATGTAGATATGGTTAAAGTGACTATGCATATATGATGAACATAGTAGCAGTAGCGTAAAAGAGGGGTTGGTGGGTGGCGAGACACAATACAGATAGCCCGGATAGCCAATGTGCGGGAGCACTGGTTGGTCGGCCCAATTGAGGTAGTATGTACATGAACGTATAGTTAGTGACTATGCATATATGATCAACAGAAAGTAGCAGCAGCGTAAAAAGAGGGGTTGGTTGGGGGGGGGGCACACAATGCAAATAGTCAGGGTAGCCATTTGATTACCTGTTCAGGAGTCTTATGGCTTGGGGGTAAGAACTGTTGAGAAGACTTTTTGTCCTAGACTTGACACTCCGGTACCGCTTGCCATGCGGTAGTAGAGAAAACAGTCTATGACTGGGGTCTTTGACAATTTTTAGGGCCTTCCTCTGACACCGCCTGGTGTAGAGGTCCTGGATGGCAGGCAGCTTAGCCCCAGTGATGTACTGGGCCGTACGCACTACCCTCTGTAGTGCCTTGCGGTCAGAGGCCGAGCAATTGCCGTACCAGGCAGTGATGCAACCAGTCAGGATGCTCTCGATGTTGCAGTTGTAGAACATTTTGAGGATCTCAGGACCCATGCCAAATCTTTTTCGTTTCCTGAGGGGGAATAGGCTTTGTCGTGTCCTCTTCACGACTGTCTTGGTGTGTTTGGATCATTCTAGTTTGTTGTTGATGTGGACACCAAGGAACTTGAAGCTCTCAACCTGTTCCACTACAGCCCCGTCGATGAGAATGGGGGTGTGCTCGGTCCTCCTTTTCTTGTAGTCCACAATCATCTCCTTAGTATAGGTTACGTTGAGGGATAGGTTGTTATTCTGGCACCACCCGGCCAGGTCTCTGACCTCCTCCCTATAGACTGTCTCGTCGGTGATCAGGCCTACCACTGTTGTGTCGTCTGCAAACTTAATGATGGTGTTGGAGTCGTGCCTGGCCATGCAGTCGTGGGTGATCAGGGAGTACAGGAGGGGACTGAGCACCTGCCCATGGGGAGCTCCAGTGTTGAGGATCAGTGTGGCAGATGTGTCGCTACCTACCCTCACCACCTGGGGGTGGCCCGTCAGGAAGTCCAGGATCCAGTTGCAGAGGGAGGTGTTTAGTCCCAGGATCCTTAGCTTAGTGATGAGCTTTGAGGGTTCTATGGTGTTGAACGCTGAGCTCTAGTCAATGAATAGCATTCTCACATAGGTGTTAATTTTGTCCAGGTGGGAAAGGGCATTGTGGAGTGCAATAGAGATTGCATCGTCTGTGGATCTGTTTGGGCGGTATGCAAATTGGAGTGGGTCTAGGGTTTCTGGGATAATGGTGTTGATGTGAGCCATTACCGACCTTTCAAAGCACTTCATGGCTACGGACGTGAGTGCTACGGGTCTGTAGTCATTTAGGCAGGTTGCCTTTGTGTTCTTGGGCACAGGGACTATGGTGGTCTGCTTGAAACATGTTGGTATTACAGACTCAATCAGGGACATGTTGAAAATGTCAGTGAAGACACTTGCCAGTTGGTCAGCACATGCCCGGAGCACACGTCCTGGTAATCCGTCTGGCCCCGCAGCCTTGTGTATGTTGACCTGTTTAAAGGTCTTACTCACGTCGGCTACGGAGAGCATGATCACACAGTCGTCCTGAACAGCTGATGCTCTCATGCATGCCTCAGTGTTGCTTGCCTCGAAGCGAGCATAGAAGTGATTTAGCTCGTCTGGTAGGCTCGTGTCACTGGGCAGCTCGCGGCTGTGCTTCCCTTTGTAGTCTGTAATAGTTTGCAAGCCCTGCCACATAAGACGAGCGTCGGAGCCGGTGTAGCATGATTCAATCTTAGCCCTGTATTGACGCTTTGCCTGTTTGATGGTTCGTCGCAGGGCATAGCAGGATTTCTTATAAATAATGAATTGGTTGCGCCAATTTCCTCCATGTTTTCAGGTGGGGGTTATTATTTTGGGTTCAAAAACACTCCAGGCCACTCTTGAACGTCTAAAACTATACTAAACAAAAATATAAACCCCACATGTAAAGTGTTGGTCCCATCTTTCATGAGCTGAAAGAAAATATCCCAGAAATGTTCCATATGCACGAAAAGTGTATTTATCTCGAATTTTGTGCACAAATTTGTTTACATCCCTGTTATTTAGCATTTCTCCTTTGCCAAGATAATCAGCATGATAATTACACAGGTGCACCTTGTGTTGGGGACAAAAGACCACTCTAAAATATGCAGTATTGTCACAAAACACAATGCCACAGATGTCTCAAGTTTTGAGGGAGCATGCAATTGACGTGCTGACTGCAGGAAGATCCACCAGAGCTGTATAGAATTGAATGTTCATTTCATAAGATACCTTTAACGTCATTTTAGAGAATTTGGCAGTACGTTCATCCAGCCTCACAACCGCAGATCATACGTAACCACACCAGCCCAGGACCTTCACATCCGGCTTCTTCACCTGCGGGATCATCTGAGACCAGTCACCCGGACAGCTGAAGAAACTGGGTTTGCACCCGTACCCGCCTTCAAATCAAATTGTATTTGTCACATACGCCGAATACAACAGGTGTAGACCTTACCGTGAAATGCTTACTTACAAGCCCTTAACAAACAATGCAGTTCAAGAAATAGAGTTAAGAAAATATTTACTAGATAAACTAAAGTAAAAAAACATTTAAAAAAAAAATTAACAATAACGAGGCTATATACAGGCGGTACCGAGTCAATGTGCGGGGGTACAGGTTAGTCGAGGTAATTTGTACATGTAGGTAGGGGTAAAGTGACTATGCATAGTGGGCAAATGCTCACTTTTCAATGGCCACTGACACGCTGGAGAAGTGTGCTTTTCACAGATGAATCCCGGTTTCAACTGTACCGGGCAGATGGCAGACAGCATGTATATGTTGTGTGGGTGAGTGGTTTGCTGTTGTGAACAGAGTGCCCAATGGTTGGCTGTGGGGTCATGGTATTGGCTGGCATAAACTACGGACAACAAACACAATTGCATTTTATCGATAGCAATTTGAATGCACAGAGAGACTGTGACGAGATCCTGAGGCCCATTGTCGTGCCATTCATCCTTCCGCCATTACCTCCTGTTTCAGCATGATAGTGCACGGCCCCATGACGTAAGGGTGTGTACACAATTCCTGGAAGCTGAAAATGTCCCAGTTCCTTCCATGGCCTGCATACTCACCAGACATGCCACCAATTGAGCACGTTTGGGATGCTCTGGATCGACGTGTACGACAGCATGTTCCAGTTCCCGCCAATATCCAACATTTTCGCACAGCCATTGACGAGGAGTGGGACAACATTCCACAGGCCACAATCAACAGCCTGATCAACTCTATGGGAAGGAGATGTCATGCTGCATGAGGCAAATGGTGATCACACCAGATGCTGACTGGTTTTCTGAGCCCCTACATTTTTTAAAAGGTATCTGTATTCCCAGTCATGTAAAATCTATAGATTAGGGATTAATTCAATTTATTTAATTGACTGATTTCCTTATGAACTGTAACTCAGTAAGATCTTTGAAATTGTTTTATATTTTTGTTCAGTGTAGATAGACTATGTAGAAATGATAATGGACCGAGGACGATACATTCTCAAATAACTGCCTTTTTTCTTGCCAGCAAATTGCTTTTAACTAACAAATTGTTCCGGAAAAAAACTGCGCCCCTCCGCTGAATTTTGAAATCCCGACGTGGCCCTCAAGCCAAACTTATTGCCCACCACTGGCCAGTGGTGTAAAGTACTTAAGTAAAAATACTTTAAAGTACTACTTAAGTAGTTTTTTGGGGTATCTGTACTTTACTTTACTATTTATATTTTTGGCAACTTCACTACATTCCTTAAGAAAATATGTACTTTTTACTCCATACATTTTCCCTGACACCCAAAACAACTCCCTACTGCCTCTGACCTGGCAGACTCACTAAACACAAATGCTTCATTTTTAAATTATGTCTGAGTGTTGTAGTGTGCCCCTGGCTATCTGTCAATAAAAAATAAAAGTGCAGTCTGGTTTCCTTAATATAAAGAATTTGAAATTATTTATACTTTTACTTTTGATACTTATTAAGTACATTTTAGCAATTCCATTCCAAATACTTTGACTTTTACTCAAGTAGTAGTTTACCGGGTGACTCACTTTTACTTCAGTCATTTTCTATTAAGGTATCTTTACTTTTACTCAAGTATGACAATTGAGTACTTTTCCCACCACTGTCGCTGGCCTAGGCCAATATCTGGAAAATATGAAATTTAGGACATCAGACCAGAATAAATATGACAGTGGGCCTAAACCTTTAATAGCCTTTATCTCCATAATGTATGTAGGACTATGGCTTTGAAAGATGGTTAGGCCTAGACATGCTGGTACAGTAACTACTTTGCCACGTATAGGCCAGTTCTTCTTTCAGTTGCTAAATCTCAGCACTTTGCAATCTCTGCCCTCTGACATTTTACCTCAATCCCACAAACTAATTGGATAGCTGAGCCAAGGGTCAGTTCTGTATGGGAACCCTACACCATGGGATTACCAATTAAGTGTACGGTACAGCTATCAGCACTTGTATGTGTTGGGTGTGCTTGTTGATGATTTGCATGGAGTATGAATGTTGAAGTCAATCCATGTTTTGGATGTTTTATTTAATTAATATTTTTGATGAATGGCTCTGGTGCACACAGTTGTTCCTTAACTCTAGCATTGGAACATAATTGTAAGCCTCTGCATGGTGACACTGCCAAATGATGACACGCTGTAGCCCTATGTTGGGAACAAAATTGATTTTGCCTGTGTCAAACCAACTACAGAACTGACCTAATACAGTCCACGTACTCATAGGACCTACATTAGTAGATTTACTGTAGGCCTAAACTTAGTCTGCTTTTGAGTTCAGCTCCATGCCCAAGCTATCAGGCATTGTTGATCTAATCACTAAGTGATTGGCCAAGCGTAAGCTGAATAATTAACGAGTGCACTGGAAGAATCTCCCATGCGTCCATGCTGTAACTGGGTCACCGCCAAACACCCAGCAAGCCCTCTGTGTCCTGAGAAACCACACACACACACACTGTCTGGTCTGGGAAGCTGCTAACTAGGAGAACAATCACTGAGTGATGCTGTACAATGGAGCTCTCCAGTCACCCCTCACACAGTGACAGATCAAACCTCTAGGGGCTGGTGTGACGGGGTGTATTTCACGCTCCTGTTCTGACTGCTGTTGTTGGGAGTCATTGTTATGCCACCATCAACAGCTGGTACATGCTTGGCTCCCTCAGTTCACCCACTAAAAGCATTTTTGAAATATAATTGGTCTCAAAATAGGCCAAATAGTAACTATTTAGGTGACCAGAAATGGCTTGCTAAATGTTTAGCATTAGTCCTTGATTTACAGTGTAATTGCACCATTGTTAGCAGCACTCAATAACTATTTTGCCAAGCAAAAACTACACTTCATTCTTAATTGTACACTTTCAGTTTGTGAGAGCCCAAGTTTTACTGAAGTCCCCTCTGAAGTCACCACCTTTGGCTCCCTGTCAAAATGACTCAAGCTCTGCTCTCAAGTGGAGAGTCTCTCTGGAGATATACCTAGGTCCTGTTCCCTTTATATGGCAAATCCACTTTTACAGGATCTGTCAATCAAGGGAATAACAAGACAATGGAATGGAAAACAAGCACACACTAGGGTTGCACACACTTACATGGTTGGATGAATGTTGCCATACAATTTTGTATATGCCTATACTTGTTTATCTGAATGAAGTAAGGAGCATGGCATGTTTATTCAATCAGGGATGTACAGAAGGTAGACTTGTAGATAGATCAATAGCTTCATACTTTATTAAACTACCCCACAAGGGGATATTCAGTAGTATTTTGTTGTTGGCATGCATATCATCAGGCTTCTACCTCCTGACTCTTCTCCTCTCTCCATGTTGTGCAGAGCCCACAGGGTAGCTGTAGTTAGCCATGGAGGATGGGAAGCCAGTGTGGGCGCCCCACCCCACCGATGGGTTTCAACTGGGCATGATCGTGGACATTGGTGCTGGCGTCCTCACCATCGAACCATTCAACCGGAAGGGCAAGGTCAGTCAGACTTGGCACAGTTTAGAACACGTGTCAAACCCATTCCATGGAGGGCCGAGTGTATGCTGGTTTTAGCTTCTCCCTTGTACTTATTGATCAATTAAGGTTATTGATTATTTAGGAACTCCCCTCACCTGGTTGTCTAGGTCTTAATTGGACACACATTGAAAGGAAATAACAAAAAACAGCATATACTCGGACTCAGCCCTCCATGGAATGAGTTTTACACCTGTGATTTAGAATGTGTCTGCTTATGTTCTGTATTACATACGCGTCACACAATCACTCCAACCTGTATTTTATTTATACATTTTTATATTTAATTTTTTTTACTTTTTACCCCTTTTTCTCCCCAATTTCGTGATATCCAATTAGTAGTTTCAGTCTTCTCCCATCGCTGCAACTCCCGTACGGACTCGGGAGAGGCGAAGGTCGAGAGCCATGTGTCCTCTGAAACACGACCCCGCCAAGACGCACTGCTTCTTGACACAGTGCTTGCTTAACCCGGAAGCCAGCCGCACTAATGTGTCGGAGGAAACACCGTACAGCTGGTGACCGTAGTCAGCGTGCATGCGCCCGGCCCACCACGAGTCGCTAGAGCACGATGGAACAAGGATATCCCCAAACCCTCCCCTATCCCGGACGACGCTGGGTCAATTGTGCGCCGCCTCATGGGTCTCCCGGTCGCGGCCAGCTGCGACACAGCCTGTGCTCGAACCAGGTTCTGTAGTGATGCCTCTGGCACTACGATGCAGTGCCTTAGACCGCTGCGCCACTCAGGAGGGCCGAATCATTGTTATTGGGTCACTAGGTGAATAACGTAATGTCGTAATTAGGGCTGTGATGATACAGGTATCGCAGTATTTTTTACATGGCAAAAATGAAAACACGAAGCAGACCTAACTCTTTGGTCCTTTAAAAACCTGCTGTATGTAAAATATTGTGTGCTAAAGCTTGGAAAATAAACAAATGTGACTGGATTTCAACATAATGTTTGTTTTCAACATTAAGGCTGTTTTCCAAAGAAGTTATATCCACTTTATGTCTTGTTTCCTTGCCACGATACTAACGAGTATCATGATGCTGGTATCGTCCCGGCCCTAATCGAAAACCTAACCTCTGTTGACCCTAGGTTCATTACAAGAGCTGAATTTGCTACCACATGATGGTATCAGTGTGGGTTAGATTCTTGGCTGGTACACTGCAGCATGTTCCCCTTTCAGAAAGCACTTGACCTGAATTACAGAGATGTTTGAACAGATAATATGATAAATGTAAGAGTATGTAAAACAACCCTGCGCTATATCAGTGTCACTAACAGAGGCAATCAATAAATAATGGGAGCAACAGCAGCAGAAAGTGTGGCGATTGCGTTACCTGGTGGGAAAGATCATTTAGAGGAAAAAGAGCCACCTCATGCACTATACCTTATGTCACTCCCCAGTGCATTGCTTTCACTGAATGAGTTCACCAAAGCCTGAGTGTATATATAGTTGAAGTCGGAAGTTTACATACACCTTAGCCAAATTCCCTTTAAATTGTTTAACTTCGGTCAAACTTTTCGGGTAGCCTTCCGCAAGCTTCCCACAATAAGTTGGGTGAATTTTAGCCCATTCCCCCTGACAGAGCTGGTGTAACTGAGTCAGGTTTGTAGGCTTCCTTGCTCACACACACTTTTTCAGTTCTGCCCACAAATTTTCTATAGGAATGAGGTCAGGGCTTTGTGATGGCCACTCCAATACCTTGACTTTGTTGTCCTTAAGCCATTTTGCCACAACTTTGGAAGTATGCTTGGGGTCATTGTCTATTTGGAAGACCCGTTTGCGACCAAGCTTTAATTTCCTGACTGATGTCTTGAGATGTTGCTTCAATATATCCACATAATTTTCCTACCTCATGATGCCATCTATTTTGTGAAGTGCACCAGTCCCTCCAGCAGCAAAGCACCCCCACAACATGATGCTGCCACCCCCGTGCTTCACGGTTGGGATGGTGTTCTTCGGCTTGCAAGCATCCCCCTTTTTCCTCCAAACATAACGATGGTTATTATGGCCAAACAGTTCTATTTTTGTTTCATCAGACCAGAGGACATTTCTCCCAAAATTACGATCTTTGTCCCCATGTGCAGTTGCAAACCGTAGTCTGGCTTTTTTATGTCGGTGGCTTCTTTTTTGCTGAGCGGACTTTCAGATTCTTTACATATTTTTTTATTTTACCTTTATTTAACCAAGCAAGTCAGTTAAGAACAAATTCTTATTTTCAATGACGGCCTTGGAACATTCGGTTAACTGCCTTGTTCAGGGGCAGAACGACAGATTTTTACATTGTCAACTCGGGGATTTGATCTTGCAACCTTTCGTTTACTAGTCCAATGCTCTAACCACTAGGCTACGTGCCGCCCCATTATGTCGATATTAGACTCGTTTTACTGTGGATATAGATACTTTTGTACCTGTTTCCACAAGGTCCTTTGCTGTTGTTCTGGGATTGATTTGCACTTTTCGCACCACAGTATGTTCATCTCTAGGAAACAGAACGCGTCTCCTTCCTGAGCGGTATGACGACTGCGTGGTCCCATGGTGTTTGTACTTGCGTACTATTGTTTGTATAGATGAATGTGGTACCTTCAGGCGTTTGGAAATTGCTCCCAAGGATGAACCAGACTTGTGGAGGTCTACAATTTGTTTTCTGAGTCTTGACTGATTTTCTTTTGATTTTCCCATGATGTCAAGCAAAGAGGCATTGAGTTTGAAAGTAGGCCTTGAAATACATCCACAGGTACACCTCCAATTGACTCAAATGATGTCAATTAGCCTATCAGAACCTTCTAAAGCCATGACATCATTTTCTGGAATTTTCCAAGCTGTTTAAAAGCACAGTCAACTTAGTGTATGTAAACTTCTAACCCACTGGAATTGTGATACAGTGAATGATAAGTGAAATAATCTGTCTGTAAACAATTGTTGGAAAAATTACTTGTGTCAAGCACAAAGTAGATGTCCCAACCGACTTGCCAAAACTATAGTTTGTTAGCAAGAAATTTGTGGAGTGGTTGAGAAACGAGTTTTAATGACTCCAACCTAAGTGTATGTAAACTTCCGACTTCATCTGTAGCTAGCTAACAGCATGGTTAGTTAGCTAACTCTTGTTCATATTGGCAGTTTGAAGTAGAGGTCGACCGATTATGATTTTTCAACGCCGATACCGATTATTGGAGGACCAAAAAAGCAGATGCCGATTAATCTGGCGATTTAAAAAATATATATATATTTTTTTTTTTGGGGGGGGGGGGGAATAATGACAATTACAACAATACTGAATGAACACTTATTTTAACTTAATATAATACATCAATAAAATCAATTTAGCCTCAAATAAATAATGAAACATGTTCAATTTGATTTAAATAATGCAAAAACAAAGTGTTGGAGAACAAAGTAAAAGTGCAATATGTGCCATGTAAAAAAGCTAACATTTAAGTTCCTTGCTCAGAACATGAGAACATATGAAAGCTGGTGGTTCCTTTTAACATGAGTCTTCAATATTCCCAGGTAAGATGTTTTAGGTTGTAGTTATTATAGGAATTATAGGACTATTTCTCTCTATACGATTTGTATTTAATATACCTTTGACAATTGGATGTTCTTATAGGCACTTTAATATTGCCAGTGTAACAGTATAGCTACCTGGGCTCGAACCAGGAACACATCGACAACAGCCACCCTCGAAGCAGCGTTACCCATGTAGAGGAAGGGAAAAAACTACTCTCAGAGCGAGTGACGTTTGAAACGCTATTAGCGCGCACCCGGCTAACTAGCTAGCCATTTCACATGGGTTACACCAGCCTAATCTTGGGAGTTGATAGGCTTGAAGTCATAAACAGCGCAATGCATTGCGAAGGGCTGCTGGTAAAACGCACGAAAGTGCTATTTTGAATGAATGCTTACGAGCATGCTGCTGCCTACCATCGCTCAGTCAGACTGCTCTATCAAATCATAGACTTAATTATAACATAATAACACACAGAAATACGAGCCTTAGGTCATTTAATATGGTCGAATCCGGAAACTATCATCTTGAAAACAAAACATTATTCCTGTTACATTGCACAACCTTCAGTGTTATGTCATAATTACGTAAAATTCTGACAAATTACCCAAAGTGTTGCATATACCCTGACTGCGTGCAATTAACGCAAAATGACACAATTTCACCTGGTTAATATTGCCTGCTAACCTGGATTTCATTTAGCTAAATATGCAGGTTTAAAAATATACACTTGTGTATTGATTTTAAGATAGGCATTGATGTTTATGGTTGGAGCAACACGTACCTCAGCGATTATATGCAACGCAGGACAGGCTAGATAAACTAGTAATATCATCAACCATGTGTAGTTAACTAGTGATTATGATTGATTGATTGTTTTTTATAAGATAAGTTTAATGCTAGCTAGCAACTTACCTTAGCTTCTTACTGCATTCGCATAACCTCGTGGAGTGCAATGTAAAGCAGGTGGTTAGAGCGTTGGACTAGTTAACCATAAGGTTGCAAGATTGAATCCCTGAGCTGACAAGGTAAAAATCTGTTGTTCTGCCCCTGAACAAGGCAGTTAACCCACCGTTCCTAGGCCGTCGTTGAAAATGACAATGTGTTCTTAACTGACTTGCCTAGTTAAATAAAGGTCTAAAAAAATAAATATATATTTTTTTAATCGGCATCCAAAAATACAGATTTCCGAGTGTTATGAAAACTTGAAATCAGCCCTAATTAATCGGCCATTCCGATTATTCGGTCGACCTCTAGTTTGAAGTGACTCAAATATAATTGTTTTGCATATCTGATTCAAATCTTCTTTTTTTTATCTTGCAGTCTGAACAGCCAAAAAGCAAATGGAATCAGATATTTCAAGCCGACCTTCGTAGGTGGTTTGAAATAAGATACAAATCTGAATCCTGGTCATGTAACTTGTCTGAAAGGTCCAATCTGATTTATTTGCCTACAAGTGGTTTTTAGACTAATATTTGGCATATCTTGTTGCTTGCTAGCTACTCTGTTGACAGTTTTGAGAAGAACATGTGGTAGCCAACTAGCTTGTTAATTGTTTACAAATAAATTACTGAATTTGCTAGAAAGCTAAACAGTTGACTGCTGTGGTTAGAAAAAAATTACTTGTTTATAATGTTGGATCATCTTACGCTTTGAGGCTTTAAAAGTGTTCTTACTATGATTTTGAACATTCAAAGCAACTTGGAAACGTCTATGGAAGGCATTGTTGTCTCCTTAGCTTGCTACATAACTTCTGAGTGATAGGGAGCACCACCACCTATCAACCACTGCACACACACCCGTTGTTACTATGACAACTAGCATAGCCATGTCAGCAAATGAGTGCTGTCTGAACACACACACATCTGATTTGATCACTTCTAACATACTGTTTGGACAGTCAGTATTCCAGTATTTTTAGCAGTAAAGGAAAGGTTCACCTATTTTTAATATTATATTGTTTTTGTGCCTCTGAATGATGATCTATCGATTCCCTGGGTAATTTCATGTTATGTGTATCTGATAGTCCCAAAATAATATCAAAAGGAAGTTTGTTCTGAAGTGTCTCTCCTATATCTGAGAGATATAAGAAAGATCAGGAAACATTTTCTTTTTTATTTTATTTTTTTTACCGGTATTTAACCCTATATGTTTGGCAACAACGGTGCATTCTGAAAGTATTCAGACCCCTTCACTTTTTCCACGTTTTGTTACGTTACAGCTTTATTCTAAAATGTATGAAATCGTTTTTTCCCTCGTCTACACACAATACCCCATAATGACAAAGCAAAAACTGTTGTTTTTTTTTTAAAGATTTTTGCAAATGTATTAAAAATGTCAAACTGAAATATCACATTTACATAAGTAATTCAGACCCTTTACTCAGTACTTTGTTGAAGCACCTTTTGGCAGCGATTACAGCCTTGTCTTCTTGGGTATGACCCTACAAGCTTGGTGCACCTGTATTTGGGGAGTTTCTCCCATTCTTCTCTGCAGATCCTCTCAAGCTCTGTCAGGTTGGATGGGGAGCGTCGCTGCACAGATATTTTTAGGTCTCTCCAGAGATGTTAGATCGGGTTCAAGTCCGGGCTCTGGCTGGGCCACTCAAGGACATTCAGAGACTTGTCGCGAAGCCACTCCTGCATTGTCTTGGCTGTGTGCTTAGGGTCGTTGTCCTGTTGGAAGGTGAACCTTTGCCCCAGTCTGAGGTCCTGATTGCTCTGGAGCAAGTTTTCTTCAAGGATCTCTGTACTTTGCTCTGTTCATCTTTCTCTCGATCCTGACTAGTCTCCCAGTCCCTGCTGCTGAAAAACGTCCCAACAGCATGATGCTGCGACCACCATGCTTCAGTTCAGACGGTACAAACGGTTCGGACGCTACAGACAGACGATGGCAGATCGTCTGTACAGACTTCAGACGAGTCTCCTGACACTTATGGAGGTCATAAAGCAAAACGGAAAACACCATTGTTTTTGTGAGAGTAATAGAGGGGTTTGTAGGCCATAGTTTGTAGCCAAACCGTTTGGATGCAACTGACAGTTTTGTGAGAACAGCGATTTTTGGGATGTCTCATGGTTTGACCAACACCGCTCTACCCCTGTCACATTTCACCGCAGATCCGGAAGTGCGACATAGGCGGAGCGGGGGATTGAGACGCATTCAATGCAAAAATAACATCTCTATTTTAAACTAACAGATTTATATTTTTTTATTTGCAAATTAGAATTCCACGGGGGTGGGATTGTAAGGGCTGCATTATGAACAAGGCTTTACTACCCTCTGTTTACTTTTTATCCTTAACCAGAAACCATTATGAACTGTTTAACAGCAAAACAGGCCCAGAACCAGTCATTAAGGGATACAGGGCCTAATTGAACAACATTCACTGCTCACTTCTGCTCATTAAATCACAGCTCTGCCTATGATCCTCTGTCAGACCGGGGCTAGAGCATCCTGGCTATGTCTTGTTAGCGGGGAGTAATGCTCCCATTGTTGTTGGGGTTGGCAGCTCTTTATTAGCCGCTGCACACAAAGCGTATTCTGTTTTTGCTTACATGCTGTTTGTGCCAGTGGGGTAAGCAGCTTAGACATACATATACACACACACAGACGCGCACATACCTATACATACGTAGAGCTCATAAAATTATCTGGGCAGGAGTGGGTTTAGGCCTGTCACAGTGTCTATAAGGTGTTGTAAATATGTAAATACACGGCTGGGTTCCCACAGTAACAGTACAGAATCAAGTCTGAGCTCATATCGCTAGCCAGGACACACACAGCTCGTATCCTGTTTCCCTCCCACTAAATTATTCAGCCTGCCATGTCCCTGCCCTTGTTTCTCGCACAAGCAGCTTGTTCCTTTCAATTTACAGTGCCTTCAGAAAGTGTTCATATCCGTTGACTTATTCCACATTTTGTTGTTACAGTCTGAGTTCAAAATGGATTAAATGGGATGTATTATCTTACCCATCTACACACAATACCCAATAATGACGAAGTGAAAACATGTTTTAAAGTTTGTTGCACATTTATTGAAAATTTAAATACAGAACTATTTACATAAGTATTCACACCCCTGAGTCAATACTTTGTGGAAGCACCTTTGGCGGGGGTTACAACTACGAGTTGTTTTGGTTAAGTGTCTAAGAGCTTTGCACACCTGGATTTTACAATATTTGCCCATTCATTCTTTCAAAAATTCTTCAAGATATTTAAGCCGATTTTAAGTCAAAACCGTAACTGTATACCGTTTCTTTTTATCCCCCCAACATCCTAATCCTTGCCGATGACAAGCATACCCATATCATGATGCAGCCACCACCATGCTTGAAAATATGAAGTGGTACTCAGTGATTGTGTTGGATTTGCCCCAGACATAATAATTTGTATTCAAGACAAAAAGTTAATTTCTTTGCCAATATTTTTTGCAGTATTACTTAAGTGCCTTGTTGCTAACAGGATGCATGTTTTAATCTGTACAGGCTTCCTTCTTTTCACTCTATCATTTAGTTTAGTATTGTGGAGTAACTACAATGTTGTTGATCCATCCTGAGTTCTCTCATATTACAACCATTAACCTCTGTAACTGTTTTAAAATCACCATTGGCCTCATGGTGAGATCACTGTGCAGTTTCCTTCCTTGCCGGCAACTGAGTTAGGAAAGACACCTGTATCTTTTTTAGCAGGCTTTCTGTTAGGAAAATGTGGCACCGTGACCGGTAAGATTTAAATTTACCAGCCATTTCAGACATTTACCGGACTCATATGCATTTGGTGCATAACCCATTAGGGTGTCCATCCACTGTGCTTAGAATGACAGAAACCACATTTAGATGATGGTAATGCATCTTAACAGAATATGCAACTCATGTAATGAAGCAGCCAAAATGTAATTTGCGGGTAAACACTATTCTAAACAGCACACCTGGGGAAAAAAACATTCTAAACAGTGCACCTGATAGGCATGACAGAGATGGGGAATCTAAAGATGCAACAACTACGATGGGTTGCTAATATGACTAGGATTGTGCCGTTTGGCTTCTGAACAATGAAAGAAAGTTGATATAAAAACCAATAGAACAAGAGAGAAATGACATTGCGGTGGGTCCATTAGGGAAGTAAATGGAAATACATTTGCCAAGATTATATAATTACAACTGTCTATGGAAATAAATAAAATCATTCAAAATACTTTAGCTTAATATTAGCTTATTTAATATTTAAAAAAAACAATGCTGTGGATTGTTTCAAATTGCAAGCTCGTAGGCCGATGCCTGTTTTGGAAGGTCACAATTTGGGCAGTGCGCGTGGCAAGTAGGCCTAGCTGATTGAATGGCGACTGTCAGTGAAAAGCATCTAAAGTATGTGTGAAGATGATAATGTTTCTTGAGTATAATATAAAATGATAAGAAAAGAAGGGGAGGGGTGTGTGGCGAAGATATAGGCGAGTCTCTCCAGAATGGCTCAGCTGTCTCCCCCCAATTCTTACGCATTCATTGAGGGAATTGTTTGGACTTTTATAGATCTTTTTTTTTTATCAATTCCCCTTATACAGTATATCACATTGTAAATGTACTGTTAATTCCCTTCATTTGGTTACATTAATTTCTGTTAATGCATGTATTAATTACAGACATTTACGGTTCTCATTCTCTGAGTGGAAACGTTGTTTGCAGAGTTCACAACATGCTACACTTGTGAGAAACAAGTTTTGATTTATTTCATTACCATAATTTACGAGATTTGTCAATTTGTTGTATTTTGTTTGGAGTGCTCCATATGAGCAATGAGCATGTTTGGTTTCTCTGTCCTGATAATGTTGAGGGAGTGCGCGCACCTATAATTACATCCATTATCAATGAAAATATAGTAAAACTATAGTTCCTCACAGTAAGCTATTTGAAAAATCTTTCCAACAATCTCCCCGTCGATAATCATCAATCCCCGGTGTGAAAGAGCGATGGAAGGCCTACTGCTGCATAGGGCTGGGCGGTATACCGTATTTTACTATATACCGGTATTTATGCACGGACTGGTTTTTACTTTACCTTCTATAACGGTATTTTAATGTTTGGTTTGTTAAATGTGATACGCCGTGTGTAACGTCCATTTTTATAGTTTACTCCGCTACTTGAGTCATGCCGCTTTCCACACAGACCTGGTCCCACCTCCTGTCACTCAAGGAGAGCATTTGTTGTTGCTTGACCACGAGACACTTTCGTTCAGTCTGCATGGTCGATGCAGCACATGCAACGATGTTGTTTCCACTTTGAACTTAATATAAATCCACAAGTGTTCTATAATTACAATATTAGTTTGTGTTTCTTACATCTGCAAACAGCTAGTTTTTATTTTCTTAGCAAGTTAAGCTAAATCGTGTTAGTCACTAATGCTAATCGGCTAGCCAATTAAAAGTACTGAGTCAGAGCAAACGTAGCTAGCTAATACAGCCTGATACCAGTACTGGTGGAGGCTTAAATCAGCATGTTGTTTGTGCAACAGTATCTTCTAAATCAAAGAGAAATGGGCGAAGCATGAATATGTTGGCTATATGAATAAAGATTTAATGTAGCCAAAGATTATAAGGTCCCCTAGGAAACACTGAACATCACTTTGGTTCCTACCCTGTCACAATAATTCGCCAATGGCATTTTCATTCGTTGTCGTGTCAAACAACACTATTCAAAGTTCCCACTATTATTTATATTCTAACTATAGAATTAGAATAAACATTCTATTTCCATCACCCAAGTGGTTTGATCTAAATCGCAAATGCAACATTTGGTTAAAAATAAGGCCTAGTTTTTTGCAGGAAGTGCAGGAAATGCAGCAAATTACTTTAGGTTGAAGTTGAATTGAACAGTATAAAACAATCAGAATGGAGAAACACCAATTGAAATAATTTTGAAAATATGTGTTGCCACCCTTGGGTCACGCACTGCTCTTAAAGCAAATGTAGAACTTTTATTAATAAAAAGCGTCAAATACCATCATAAATTTGAAAAATACCATGATACGATATTTTGGCCATATCGCCCAGCCCTACTGCTGCATTGGCATATAGGCTATGAATTCCATACACTCATTTCTTTAGCATCTAATGGATCACAGCGTATCAACCTGTCTATATGGCAGAGGCTGGTGATCTCACATTAGTTGACTTTTAACTTTTGCATTTTATCATTTTAATTCAGAGTTTATGATTAACCATGTACAATGATTTTGAAAAACGAAAATGTACTTATTCAAATGTTCCATGAAAATAATAACTAGCACACAGAATGGTATAAAAGGTAGGATAAATCGTAAGCTTCCCCAAACTTGAAACGCACGGCTTTTGAAGCCTTTATAATAATTGCCTCCACGTTTCTGTGGTCAGATTTTGCCTATAGGCTACTTTGAAGCAAGGTAAGGCATGCCTCAAAATATGAGATAAAACATTCAGGTTTCACACATTTAAATCCGTTTTCAAATGCATGCTGCCTCTAGCTCACATTTGTAAACTGGTGGGTGACACACTGATAGCCTGTTGCCTGCACTTGAATGGTGAATGGGAGGCACGCTTCAATTACCAGTTGAGAAATAAAAATAGTAGCTTTTTTTAATCGTGCACCAAAACTGTTAACATGCGATTGCATTGAGAATTGTTAAGCAATGAATGGACTTACAAAAACATGTTTTACTCCAGCAGCAACCAGCCGAGGAGCTGCAGAAGAAATCCTGCTCAAAATAGGCTCTGTATGCTGTGCGCGCGTCATAGTTTTGTTAGATAAATAAGATGCATGATGACTAAAGAAAATGCACACAGGCCAAATGAACGGATAGACCGATAAGCATGACAAATACTTGACTGGTATTTCCAACAATTAATAAAAAGCATTAATTTGCAATGTGATATTTTTTCTTACGGCCATTTTGGCCAGCAACAGTTTTATTTATCGTCTTAAAAAAAAAATGTTTTATCGTGACTGGGTTGATACACCATCCAAAGCCTAATTAATAACTTCACCATGCTGAAAGGGATTATATTCAACGTCTGCTTTTTTTCGAGGCATTGAAAAACCTCTGTGATCTTTGTGGTTAAGTCTGTGCTTGAAATTCACTACTCGATTAAGGGACCTTATTAGTGTTGAAACGGGTTGACTCAAGACATTTCAGCTTTAAATGTATTAATTCTTTTTTAAATCCACAAACAAAATTACACTTTGACATTATGGGGTATTTTGTGTAGATTGATGAGGGGGGGACAATTTAATCAATTTTAGAATAAGGCAGTAACAAAACAAAATGTGGAAAAAGTTACGAATTTCAGAATGCACTGTATATATGTAAAAAATTAAATATCTCTTTTTCAGGACCCTGTCTATCAAAGATAATTCATAAAAATCCAAATAACTTCACAGATCTTTATTGTAAAGGGTTTAACCTCTTACATCTAGACGTTCCGCTAGCGGAACACCTGCTCCAATATCCAATGATAGGCGTGGCGCGAATTACAAATTCCTCAAAAATACAAAAACGTCAATTTTTCAAACATATGACTATTTTCCAGCATTTTAAAGACAAGACTCTCCTTTATCTAACCACACTGTCCGATTTCAAAAAGGCTTTACAGCGAAAGAAAAACATTAGATTATGTCAGCAGAGTACCCAGCCAGAAATAATCAGACACCCATTTTTCAAGCTAGCATATAATGTCACAAAAAAACAAAACCACAGCTAAATGCAGCACTAACCTTTGATGATCTTCATCAGATGACACACCTAGGACATTATGTTATACAATACATGCATGTTTTGTTCAATCAAGTTCATATTTATATCAAAAAACAGCTTTTTACATTAGCATGTGACGTTCAGAACTAGCATACCCCCGCAAACCTCTGGTGAATTTACTAAATTACTCACGATAAACGTTCACAAAAAACATAACAATTATTTTAAGAATTAGAGATACAGAACTCCTTTGTGCAATCGAGGTGTCCGATTTTAAAATAGCTTTTCGGTGAAAGCACATTTTGCAATATTCTGAGTAGATAGCCCAGCCATCACGGCTAGCTATTTAGACACCCACCAAGTTTAGCCCTGACCAAACTCCGATTTACTATTAGAAAAGTTTGATTACCTTTGGTGTTCTTCGTCAGAATGCACTCCCAGGACTGCTACTTCAATAACAAATGTTGGTTTGGTTCAAAATATTCCATTGTTATATCCAAATAACGGCGTTTTGTTCGTGCGTTCAAGACACTATCCGAAGTGTAAATAAGGGTCACGAGCATGGCGCATTTCGTGACAAAAGATTTCTAAATATTCCATTACCGTACTTCGAAGCATGTCAACCGCTGTTTAAAATCAATTTTTATGCCATTTTCCTCGTAAAAAAGCGATAATATTCCGACCGGGAATCTGCGTTTAGGTAAACAGACGAAAGAAAATAAAGCATGGGGTCGACTCGGGCACGAGCCTGAGTCTCACAGTACTGTAACCAGCCACTATCCAAACGCGCAACTTTTTTTCAGCCAGAGCCTGCAAAGCCACGATTCAGCTTTTTGCCGCCTTCTGAGAGCCCATGGGAGCCGTAGGAAGTGTCACGTAACAGCAGAGATCCCCTGTAATGGATAGAGATAATCAAGAAGGGCAAGAAATTGTCAGACAGGGCACTTCCTGCATGGAATCTTCTCAGGTTTTGGCCTGCCAAATGAGTTCTGTTATACTCACAGACACCATTCAAACAGTTTTAGAAACTTTAGGGTGTTTTCTATCCAAAGCCAATAATTATATGCATATTCTAGTTACTGGGCAGGAGTAGTAACCAGATTAAATCGGGTACGTTTTTTATCCAGCCGTGTCAATACTGCCCCCTATCCCCAACAGGTTAATGCCTCAAAGCATAAGATGATCCAACATTCAAAATAAGTCCTTTTTAGCTAGCCACAGCAGTCAACTGTTTAGCTTTCTAACACATTCAGTAATTTATTTGTAAACAATTAACAAGCTAGTTGGATACCACATGTTACAGTGCCTTGCAACAGTATTAACCCCACTTGCCATTTTTCCTATTTTGTTTTGGATTTCATGTAATGGACATACACAAAATAGTCCAAATTGGTCAAGTGAAAGGAAAAAAAAAACGTATTCAAATAAATAAATAACACAAAAGTGGTGCGTGCGTATTATATTCAACCCCTTTGCTTTGAAGCCCCTAAATAAGATCTGGTGCAACCAGTTACCTTCAGAAGTCACATAATTAGTTAAATAAAGTCCACCTGTATGCAATCTAAGTGTCACATGATCTCAGTCTATGTGTGTGTGTGTGTGTGTGTGTGTGTGTGTGTATATATATATATATATATAACATACACACCTGTTCTGGAAGGCCCCACAGTCTGCAACACCACTAAGCAAGGGGCACCACAAAACACGCGGCACCATGAAGACCAAGGAGCTCTCCAAACAGGTCTGGGACAAAGTTGTGGAGAATTACAGATCAGGGTTGGGTTCTAAAAAAATAACAGAAACTTTGAACATCCCACGGAGCACCATTAAATCTATTATTAAAAAATTGAAATAATATGGCACCACAACAAACCTGCCAAGAGTGGGCCGCCCACCAAAACTCACAGACCAGGCAAGGAGGGCATTAATCAGAGAGGCAACAAAGAGACCAAAGATAACCCTGAAGGAGCTGCAAAGCTCCACACTGGAGATTGGAGTATCTGTCCGTCGGACCACTTTAAGCCGTACGCTCCACAGAGCTGGGCTTTATATAAGAGTGGCCTTGGGAAAAAAAGGCACAAAAAAAAGAAGCAAATACGTTTGGTGTTCACCAAAAGGCATGTGGGAGACTCCCCAAACATATGGAAGAAGGTACTCTGGTCAGATGAGACTAAATTTAGCTTTTTGGCCATCAAGGAAAACGCCATGTCTGGCGTAATCCCGACACCTCTGATCACCCCGAGAACACCTTCCCCACAGTGAAGCATGGTGGTGGCAGCATCAAGCTTTAGGGATGTTTTTCATCTGCAGGGACTGGGAAACTGGTCAGAATTTAAGGAATGATGGATGGCGCTAAATACAGGGAAGTTCTTGAGGGAAAGCTGCTTGTCTTCCAGAGATTTGAGACTGGGACGGAGATTCACCTTCCAACAGGACAATGACCCTAAGCACACTGCTAAAGCAACACTTGAGTGGTTTAAGGGGAAACAAATTAATGTATTGGAATGGCCTAGTCAAAGCCCAGACCTCAATCCAATTTAGAATCTGTGGTATGACTTAAAGATTGCTGATCACCAGCGGAACCCATCCAACTTGAAGGAGCAGGCGCAGTTTTCACTTGAAGAATGGGCAAAAATCCCAGTGGCTGGATGTGCCAAGCTTATAGAGACATACCCCAAGAGACTTGCAGCTGTAATTGCTGCAAAACGTGGCTCTACAAAGTATTGACTTTGGGGGGGTGAATAGTTATGCACGCTGAAGTTCTTTTTTTCTCTTATTTCTTGTTTGTTTCACAATAAAAAATGTTTTGCATCTTCAAAGTGGTAGGCATGTTGTGTAAATCAAATGATACAAACCCCCCAAAAATACATTTTTATTCCAGGTTGTAAGGCAACAAAATAGTAAAAATGCCAAGGGGGGTGAATACTTTCGCAAGCCACTGTATTTTCTAAACTGTCAGCAGAGTAGCTAGCAAGCAACAAGTTATGCCAAATATATCAGATTTGTCCCATGGCCAGGAATCAGATTTGTATCTTATTTCAAACTACCTATGAAGGTGGCTTGAAATATCTGATTCTATTTGCTTTTTGACCGTTCAGACTTAAAAAAAAAGAAAAAAAGATTTGAATCAGATAGGCTTTTTTTTTTTGACTCACTTCAAACTGCCAATGTAAACAAGGCTTAAGACTTAGCTAACTAACCACGCTGTTAGCTATATATACACAGTTGAAGTCGGAAGTTTACATACACTTAGGTTGGAGTCGTTAAACCTCGTTTTTCAACCACTCCACAAATTTCTTGTTAACAAACTATAGTTTTGGCAAGTCGGTTAGGATATCTACTTTGTGCATGACTTAAGTAATTTTTCCAACAATTGATTACAGACAGATTATTTCACTGTATCACAATTCCAGTGGGTCAGAAGTTTACATACACTAAGTTGACTGTGCCTTTAAACAGCTTTGAAAATTCACTAAAATTATGTCATGGCTTTGGAAGCTTTTGATAGGCTAATTGACATCATTTGAGTCAATTGGAGGTGTACGTGTGGATGTATTTCAAGGCCTACCTTCAAACTCAGTGCCTCTTTGCTTGACATCATGGGAAAATCAAAATAAATCAGCCAAGACCTCAGAAAACAAGTTGTAGACCTCCACAAGTCTGGTTCATCCTTGGGAGCAATTTCCAAATGCCTGAAAGTAACATGTTCATCTAAACAAATAATAGTACGCATTTATAAACACCATCGGACCACACAGCCGTCATACCGTTCAGGAAGGAGACGCGTTCTGTCTCCTAGAGATGAACATACTTTAATGCGAAAAGTGCAAATCAATCCCAGAACAACAGCAAAGGACCTTGTGAAGATGCTGGAGGAAACAGGTACAAAAGTATCAATATCCACAATAAAACGAGTCCTATATCGACATAACCTGAAAGGCCGCTCAGCAAGGAAGAAGCCACTGCTCCAAAACCGCCATGTAAAAGCCAGACTACGGTTTGCAGCGGCACATGGGGAGAAAGATCGGTGTTGCTGGGGTGCTTTGCTGCAGGAGGGACTGGTGCACTTCACACAATAGATGGCATCATGAGGTAGGAAAATTATTTGCATATATTGAAGCAACATCTCAAGACATCAGTCAGGAAGTTAAAGCATGGTCGCAAATGGGTCTTCCAAATGGACAATGACTCCAAGCATACTTCCAAAGTTGTGGCAAAATGGCTTAAGGACAACAAAGTCAAGGTATTGGAGTGGCCATCACAAAGCCCTGACCTCAATGCTATAGAAATTTTGTGGGCAGAACTGGAAAAGCCTGTGTGAGCAAGGAGGCCTACAAACCTGATTCAGTTACACCAGCTCTGTCAGGAGGAATGGGCCAAAATTCACCCAACTTATTGTGTGAAGCTTGTGGAAGGCTACCCAAAACGTTTGACCCAAGTTAAACAATTTAAAGACAATGCTACCAAATACTAATTGAGTGTATGTAAACTTGTGACTCACTGGGAATGTGATGAAATAAATAAATCATTCTCTCTACTATTATTCTGACATTTCACGTTCTTAAAATAAAGTGGTGATTCTAATTGACCTAAAACAGGGAATTTTTACGAGGATTAAATGTCAGGAATTGTGTGAAAATTAGTTTAAATGTAATTGGCTAAGGTGTATGTAAACTTCCGACTTCGTGTGTGTGTATGTATGTATGTATATATATATATATATTTTCACTACCTGTCAAAAGTTTTTCTTTATTTTTACTATTTTCTACATTGTTGAATAATAGTGAAGATATCGAAACTATGAAATAACACATATGGAATCATGTAGTATATATAAAAGTGTTAAACAAATTGAAATATAATTTATTTGAGATTCTTCAAATAGCAACCCTTTGCCTTGATGACAGCTTTGCACTATTTTGGCATTCTCTCAACCAGCTTCAGCTGGAATGCTTTTCCAACAGTCTTGAAGGAGTTCCCACATATGCTGAGCACTTGTTTGCTGCTTTTCCTTCACTCTGCTGTTCGACTCATCCCAAACCATCTGAATTTGGTTGAGGTCGGGGGATTGTGGAGGCCAGGTCATCTGATGCAGCACTCCATCACTCTCCTTCTTGTTCAAATAGCCCTTACACAGATTGGAGGTGTGTTGAGTCATTGTCCTGTTGAAAAACAAATGATAGTCCCACTAAGCCCTGTCATGACTGTCCTGCTCGGCTCAGGTTACCAATGACCACAATCCTGCAGAGAGTTTTCATCCCCACCAGAGGAGAAGGGATCTCAAGGGATAGGAAGATGTGGGGGTTTTATGACCCCTCACGCCATTGTAAATCTTAGGCAACAGACAAAAATGCTTTGTCCTCTCACTATGGAGAACCAGCCTCAGAACATTAAACATGCAATAAAGGGACTTTGGAACAATGGTTTCCGTCAGCCACAAGGGTGGTCATGACGATAGATGTATTATGAAAATTATTGTCATTTTTGTCTGGTTATTAAAGTTTAAATGTTATTATGGAAACATTGTAACTTTAAGAGTTTTCATAGTATATGCTTGATTTTTATACATTGGACATTGTGTGGAAAATGTCCAAATCAAAGAGAATGTTTAGGTAAAGATGAAATGTGATGTTAGTTGTCTAAAATTGGATTGGAGTTAAATCTAGACCTTGCCTCTTAACTTGGTACGCCCAGAGAATTGCCCTAAAGGCGGTTACACCCACTTCTGACCCGAGGGTATTAGACATGTGAGTTGAGAATGAACATATCAGACTAAGTGACCCGTGCTGCAGCTAAGGTCTGAAAAGTCAACGAACGCAACACAAGGTTGAAGACAAAGAAATCTTTTTTCTACCCATGCTACGGATGAGTAGCTGTGTCTAAGCGGGTGAATTCAAGCCGGACCACCCGGTCTCCACTCCCCATCGAATCGTGGTGTCTACCCTGTTTCCATTCCTACGCTGTGAGCTCTGAGCTACAGAGCTGGCTGTCCTCTGAAGATCCCTTTCAGAACAAGGGCGAGAAATCAGGCCACTAAGCCAAAAGGACACTGACATCGTGAGGACAACCAGAGAGTTGCACCAGAGAAGAGCGTCATTGAGAAGCCTAAACCGTCCACGTGGAGAATCCACGGAGACCTTCAAGTAATTACATCATTATATTCTGACCCATAAGAGCGGCAGTTCGGGGCAAGGTTAGGGTTATAATAAGGATAGCTGACAAATGCACCCAAATGTATGTTTCTCTCGTGTACTTTCTCTTTTTCTCTCTTTTTGAAATCCCTATTTTGCTTAACACGCTTCATAGTGTGTTGGCCCTTTATACTAAGTTCTAATCAATAGCCTAGACTGTGTTTTTGTGTATGTTTATCTTTTATTATCATTTTAGCTTTCTAGTAAATAAATAATAAACTAAAATTGGTGTGGTACGAACTCATTGGTGGGACCCAGGTTTGTGCAGATTCACGGATTATGCAACGTTCAGAATGAGACTAGAGGAAATTGATTAATTAGCGCCTGTTGTAAAATCGATATTCTGATATTCTTTGAGTTAATTTGGGAAATAGAAACTCAATAAAACGAATTTTCCCATGGTGCCCCAGGTTTATGAGTTAATAATTGCCTGATTCATTTAATTACGCAATTATAAACCGTTAAGGTGACGACTGCTGCTCATCGAATGATTAACTAATACAACGTCACGCCAGCCCAAACCAGCTGGGATGGCGTATCGCTGCAGAATGCTGTGGTAGCCATGCTGCTTATGTGTGCCTTGAATTGTAAATAAATCACAGACAGTGTCACCAGCAAAGCACCCACACACCATAACACCACCTCCTCCATGCTTTACGGTGGGAAATACACATGCGGAGATCATCCGTTCACCCACACCGCGTCTCACAAAGACATGGTGGTAGGAATCAAAAATCTCCAATTTGGACAGATTTTGACCGGTCTAATGTCCATTGCTCGTGTTTCTTGGTCCAAGCAAGTCTCTTATTCTTATTGGTGTTCTTTAGTAGTGGTTTCTTTGCAGCAATTTGACCATGATGCCCTGATTCACAGTCTCCTCTGAACAGTTGATTTTGAGATGTGTCTGTTACTTGAACTCTGTGATGCATTTATTTGGGCTGCAATTTCTGAGGCTGGTAGCTCTAATGAACGTATCCTCTGCAGCAGTGGTAACTCGGGGTCTTCCATTCCTGTGGCGGTCCCCATGAGAGCTAGTTTCATCATAGCGCTTGATGGTTTTTGCGACTGCACTTGAAGAAACTTTCAAAGTTCTTCAAATTTTCCATATTGACTGATCTTCATGTCTTAAAGTAATGATGGACTGTTGTTTCTCTTGACTTATTTGAGCTGTTCTTGCCATAATATGGACTTGGTATTTTACCAAATAGGGCTATCTTCTGTATACCCCCCTACCTTGTCAGAACACAACTGATTGGCTCAAACGCATTAAGAAGGAAAGAAATTCCACAAATTAACTTTTAAGAAGGCATACCTGTTAATTATAATGCATTCCAGGTGATTACCTCAGTGTGCAAAGCTGTCATCAAGGCAAAGGGTGGCAATTTGAAGAATCTCAATATAAAATGTATTTTGATTTAACACTTTTTTGGTTACTACATGATTCCATATGTGTTATTTCATAGTTTTGATGTCTTCACTATTATTATACAATGTAGAAAATAGTAAAATTGTAGAAAAACCCTTGAATGAGGGTTCTAAAACTTTTGACTGGTAGTGTATATCTATATATATCTCCTAAATTGAACTAGAACATGTTCAGGAGGTCCTTATGAGACATAAATAAATGGTCTGGCTCTTAGTGTACCGCTACTGGTGGAGGACTTCACATTAAAATGTTTAGATGGTGTAAATGTTTATAACAGAAATGCTTTTGATGTTGCAGACCTTTCTGGCTTCTATGAACCAAGTGTTCCCTGCTGAGGAGGATGTCAACAAACATATGGAGGACAACTGTAAGTTCACACTTTACTTTGATCTATCCTCAAGTTGGCTTGACTGGAATGGACTTAATGTTGTTGTATGTAACTTAATGTGCAGATGTTTTTAAAGACATGCTCCGGTACTTGGGTGACTAAGATTATTATTTTTAAACCTCCCGCTTTGGGCTAGAGGTGTCAGTGTGTAGTTCATACAGTGGTTGCTCCGCTAAAAGTTTTGCGATTATGCTGCATGACTTCGAGGTAATTTGTGGTTTAGTACGGTACCCTGTGTCACCACTTCATTGCTCCAGACCAGCACAAGGGGGAGTTAGAGCACTGATTATGCTTTCGGGTCCTACTGTGTCTGACAATGAATGGGCGACATAAACCTAAATAGAAACTGATAATTGTGCATGACTTCAGTATTACTTACTAAAACTGTTGTTACACTAAGGTTTTTATTCTTATATTTTGTTAGGATTATTTTGCTCTTACTGCAGCCCACTCCTGGCCGGTCACGTTATTTATTTGTGACATTGTGGTTACAATAAAGAATATAAACAAGATGCTGTGTTTTTATTTACAGTAGTGATGGACAGCTGGTGGCATTTTGAAAACAGGTTTTCAAACACTTGTGGCCCAATTAGCAGGACAATAGACTCTTTATATCCCGGCTACTGTAGGTATGAACATCCACCTGCCTGCAATGTATTCAATGATTAAGTACTCTGAAGTGTTACATTTCTAACTCAAAACAGCAGTACAATATTTCTTCATCAATATCTTTATGCTTTCATTAATAAAATGGTGATAAAAATACTCTTTCAAAATGCAGATGTTTATTTAGTTATGGATCCATAACAAATTACTATGGGAATAAATATCACTGAATTACAGAAATATTGGAACAAAGTTGTCTAATGAAGGTAAACAAATTGTTGCTTACTGGAAAATACTCTTACAAAAACAGGCACGATCACGTTGTACAGCGCCATTATATCTATTGGCTATTATTATATATATTAGTCTATTAATAGACTTGCCTAGAAGGAGGGTAGGGGCAGAATTCTATCGTCAAATGTATTTCTAAGTTAGGTTGGCTGTATCACAACCGGCCGTGATTGGTTGCAATTTCAGTTTAATCCACCAGAAAAGACAAAACAAATAATACAACAAAAAGTATTATTATGTATCACATCCGACCGTGATTGGAAGGCACATAGGGCGGCGCACAATTGGCCCAGCGGTTCTCTCCCTCTAAAAACAGAAATAAATGTTTTGGCCTTTGACACCCTACTCCTTCCTCCCTGTTGGGGAATTGAACCCCTGTCAACCGCGTGCCCGCACAACACGGGGATTCTTTAGCTAAATAGCCAAGTACTCCCAACAGTACTCCCAATAGCCTACTCCCAACAGTCACGTTGTACAGCACCATATTTTCCTTTCCATCCTAACAGAAACCCAGAGGGTTTTTAGTTTTTCTTGGATAAGAAACCCCATAATATTAAGCAAATGAATGAAGCAAAATTTCTTAAAATCAGTCCCGTATACTATGTTCTTACAAAAAAGGTTTTACATTTTCTACTACAGCTGCTATTGAAGGCTATCAAATGCTTCTCAAAGATGCCCTCTGGTGGTCAAACTAGCATTAATGGTCAGAGTGGGTGGCACTTAAATAACGTGCCGTAGAATTCTGCGGCGCCAGTATCTGCACATTATCTGTCACATTATCGCCAGTATCTGCACATATGTGACGTAGTAAGCAGTTTTTGTGGACCACTTCTGGCTCGTGAGTGCTACTTTCATAACTACTGGCTAAAAAGTTTTCAAAAGTACCGGAGAATCTCTTTAAAGGATGCTTTCTTATGAGTGACTGTTTTTCTCTCTTTCAGGTTCTCTTATGTACCTGAATGAAGGCACACTCTTAAACAACGTCCGAGTGCGGTATAGTAAAGACAAGATTTATGTAAGATGTCCTCATCTCATTACAAATCAATTGTAGATTAATCCTAGGCCTTTAAGATAGACCATTCTCTTCCTGTAAGAGACATCTGGTGGTCATAGGCCTAGTTGTGAAATTCAGATGCTCTAGCTCTCGGGTGTCAAACTCATTCCACGGAGGTCCGAGTGTCTGTGGATGTTTGTTTTTTTCCTTTCAATTAAGCCCTAGACAACCAGGTGAGGGGAGTTCTTTACTAATTAGTGACCTTCATTTCTCAATCAAGAACAAGGGAGGAGTGAAAACCCGCAGACACTCGGCCCTCCATGAAATGAGTTTGGCCACGGGTGCTCTAGCTCATGTGATGATTAAAAATGTGACTTTTTGCCACACAGACTTATGTGGCCAACATCTTGATTGCGGTGAACCCTTACAATGACATACCCAAACTGTACGCTCCAGAGACCATCAAGTCTTATCAGGGCCGGTCCCTGGGCACTCTACCACCTCACGTCTACGCCATCGGTGAGGGCAGACATCTCTATTACATCAGTGGCTGCTATACTGCCTGGTTACTGGTCATAAATGCAGTGTGTTTAAATGTAAAGCAATGGCTACATTTGACATACATTTGAATAAAGCCTAGGACTATGTCATGTAAAAGTGTTGCCGAAGCATCAGATCATTACTTGATTGATTATATGTTTTTTTTTGGCTTTCTGTCTTTCAGCGGACAAGGCTTACCGGGACATGAGGGTGCTGAAGATGAGCCAGTCTATCATAGTGTCTGGAGAATCTGGGGCCGGGAAGACAGAAAACACAAAGTTTGTCCTCAGGTCTGGCCTAAAATACTACTGACTACTATGATCTTGTTAGTTATTACAGACAACCTTGAAAATATTAAAGATAGACTGAGCGAGATAATGTTGCATGCACGACGTAAACAATGGGTCAATTTCCGCAACAATTAAGAGTGTTGTAGCGCAAGACTAAACTTCTCAGCTGTTTTGGTCCTGTAGGTATCACGTTGAAGCAGCATGAAGCGCACCCTTGCATGTGCACAGTAACTCTGTGTGACTGTGTGAGAGCAAAGTCTTGCATCGCGCTCATCTCAATATCTGCAGTGCTGTTCATTGCAACTTCATATAGTTGATTCTACCTTTAACCAAACGTACCATGTTTAGGGCTTGACGTTCAGGTATATTTGTCAGTGAAACGCCTTGATAGTGTCCACTGAAAGCTGCTGGCCCGAACTGAAAAAAAATACTCTCCCAGTGCAAAATCTAACAGAAAAGGTGTAATTTCAATATCAGGGGATTTTATCTTTAATTTGCAGGTCGAACAAGTATCCTATAGCCTATAATAACCTACCCTCTAGACACAAATAATTACATTTTAACTTAACAATGTCATAGTTACATTGATTGTTTGGAGGGAGGCTGTTATTGTTAGCGATTTTGAACAGTCAGCAGGCTATAAAATCTCTTATCTTTTGCTAAATTCAGTTTTCCTGTTTTAGTTTTTCCAGGATTCTGAGTATTTTTCAGGTTTTCACAAGTCCACATCAATGCTTAAACCATGTCAGGAGACCAATTTTTTACTGGTAGATATAAGTTAAGAAGTATTTCCTAGTACCTACCATACAGCTGTCATTATGCTGTGAGCTATTCCACACGACAACCAGTTGAGAGCTGTGCACTCTTGCCCAACAGATTTTCCGCTCAAAATAGGCAGTGTGCTGTGCGCGCGTGATAAATAATCCACATACCTAATAGCTTTAGGAATTTCTTTATTTTTTTTATCAATTATTATATAGCCTAGATTGAAAATAGCATTATTACAATATTTGTATCACTGGCACAAGTGGGCCACTGACGTGGATGATTGACAGACCCAGAGGGTTTCCTCAACCTCCCTGGGCCAGCGGGCAGCCCTGTTTGTCGAGCTCGATGTTGTGTCATGTTTTCTGTAATTTCACTCATCTCCAAAGTAGGGCTGTCAAACAATATATATATATATATATATATATATATTTTTTTTTATGGAGTTAATCGCAGGATTTGCTTACTAATTACGATTCAACGCAAATTCTGAATTTGCTCAAATTGAGCTGTAATTGAAGTATTACAAGAATATTGACGTTAGCAAAATCGGGTAAATTGATAAACGCACACTTTCTTTAACCTCGTTTTTAGCTGTATAGATTATGTATTTTGGATGTTTTCAGTGTATTTTGAACGCTTTCAGACAATGCGATTAATCATGATGAAAAAATGTGTCCACTCAAATTACAAAAAGTTAACTTGAGTTAATAGCCCTAGTCCAAAGATTAACGTCATATACTGTAGCATCATTGCTATTCTTTATCCTATAGATATTTAACAACATCATACGGAACGGGTCAAGATATTGATGAGAGAATTGTTCAAGGTAGGATTTAACAAATAACTTCACCAATAACTTCCAAATCGTTCTTTGGCCATCCAAAGTGGAAGAGATCCCAATACTTATTTTGTGCCTGTACATTTCAGCAAACCCCCTGCTTGAGGCCTTTGGAAACGCCAAGACAGTCAGAAATAACAACAGCAGTCGTTTTGGGAAATTTGTGGAAATCCACTTCAATGAAAAGGTTAGCCATCATTTTCTGTGGCTAATGCAATTTCAGCCTAAAAAGTAAATTCTGTGTTTTGGTAAATTTCATTCTTGCTTCATTGGCCCACATTGTGTGTGTGCGTGTGTGTGACAGAATAAAGTGGTGGGTGGCTTCGTGTCCCACTACCTGCTGGAGAAGTCAAGGATTTGCATGCAGAGTAAAGAGGAGAGGAACTACCACATTTTCTACAGGCTATGTGCCGGCGCCTCCGAGGACATCAGACAGAGGCTGCACCTTGACTCCCCTGACAGCTTCAGGGTCAGTGGTACACACACACTATGCATACACAAGCGGGCATACTGCACAATCTAGAGGGTGACCTGTGTATTACTGTGGAGTGTAACTAGAGAGCGTCTTTCGATACCAGGTTGAGAGGATGGAAGGCAAGAGTCCTTTCAAAGAATGCTGCAAATAGCACTCGTGTGTGAACTCCCTGTTCCCCATGCCTGACTGGGTTCTGACAAGAAGTTGCCCCCGTCCCTCCCGCTAATTGGGACATTTTGCAAACGTTTTGTTGTCTGAGTGAGGGAAATACTGTAAGTTACGTGGACTCTATGTATTTTGAAAGATGATGTGATGATTATAATAATTAGCACTTTGATGTTATACAAGCAAGCAAAGCACCTGTGAGTCCAAATGTGCACTTCATATTTCCATATCGTAAAACTCACATAGTATACAGTGTCAACATTTATGATCAATATGTTTGATGTACAGTTACAAGATGACATGGCATAATACCCTGGGTTGTCCTAAACAAAATGAGCCTTGGCTTGTTGTATTGTGAAGAAAATTGGCAACGGACCACGCATCTGAATGGACTCCATTCTATGTGCACAAATATTACAATCTGTTTCTCTGAATTACCTTTTGAAAGCCTAACACAATAAGATTGTATTTTCTTATTTAGCTAGTCATGTTGGCAATAGAACAAGCTTTCAAATTATGTCCACCTGACCCAGATTATGGTTAATAATGGACTGTTTTTGGGTCGTGTAAACGACAAGAACAATTGTGTAAAGGCAGGGATGCAGGGCTGTGGTCCAAACAAAACATCTCCAAGCGTGCTCGCTCTAGTTCGTCAACGGCACAGTTCGGGGAGCTGAAAAAAGCACCTTATAGTTTAAGAATCTTCTTTCAGTCAGAAAAGGGCATTAGAATTACTTAGGAACTGGCACACTTTGGAGACTGTGTGTGGCCACTTTAAAACACCAGTTAGACCTCAATACAAACCTTGTTATATTTTTGTATTATGTTGCACCTACCCAAAATTTTCCAAGAACATTCTTTTCATGTTACTGAATGTATCCAGGGTATTTTCAGATTTTGTTATCAACAAATGCGGCAAAAAGTATAGACAATTTTGACTCCACATAAAATCAACAGTGTAATGTTTGGATTCAGTCTTGTTTCAGATTAACTGTTCTGAACGTTACTCAAATAATTTCCCCATAATCTCCAAACTGTTCCCTTTTAATTACCATGATGGTTATGCATATTCTTTTCGATATTTCTTCTGTAAGAAATATTTCAATTTAGCCCTATCCATATAGGCCAAGGGGGTTAAACGGAACGTTATTGAGACCAAGGCCTATTTTTCAAGGGAGCCCTGCACACAGTCATACAAATTCACAATATTTGCAATTCTAATGCAATAAAAACATAGTATGTATAAGCAATTTAAAAGAAGTACAGTGAGGGGAAAAAGTATTTGATCCCCTGCTGATTTTGTACGTTTGCCCACTGACAAAGAAATGATCAGTCTATAATTTTAATGGTAGGTTTATTTGAACAGTGAGAGACAGAATAACAACAAAATAATCCCGAAAAACGCATGTCAAAAATGTTATACATTTATTTGCATTTTAATGAGGGAAATAAGTATTTGACCCCCTCTCAATCAGAAAGATTTCTGGCTTCCAGGTGTCTTTTATACAGGTAACAAGCTGAGATTAGGAGCACACTCTTAAAGGGAGTGCTCCTAATCTCAGTTTGTTAGCTGTATAAAAGACACCTGTCCACAGAAGCAATCAATCAATCAGATTCCAAACTCTCCACCATGGCCAAGACCAAAGAGCTCTCCAAGGATGTCAGGGACAAGATTGTAGACCTACACAAGGCTGGAATGGGCTACAAGACCATCGCCAAGCAGCTTGGTGAGAAGGTGACAACAGTTGGTGCGATTATTCGCAAATGGAAGAAACACAAAAGAACTGTCAATCTCCCTCGGCCTGGGGCTCCATGCAAGATCTCACCTCGTGGAGTTGCAATGATCATGAGAACGGTGAGGAATCAGCCCAGAACTACACGGGAGGATCTTGTCAATGATCTCAAGGCAGCTGGGACCATAGTCACCAAGAAAACAATTGGTAACACACTACGCCGTGAAGGACTGAAATCCTGCAGCGCCCGCAAGGTCTCCCTACTCAACAAAGCACATATACATGCCCGTCTGAAGTTTGCCAATGAACATCTGAATGATTCAGAGGACAACTGGGTGAAAGTGTTGTGGTCAGATGATACCAAAATGGAGCTCTTTGGCATCAACTCGACTCGCCGCGTTTGGAGGAGGAGGAATGCTGCCTATGACCTCAAGAACACTATCCCCACGTCAAACATGAAGGTGGAAACATTATGCTTTGGTGGTGTTTTTCTGCTAAGGGGACAGGACAACTTCACCGCATCAAAGGGACGATGGATGGGGCCATGTACCGTCAAATCTTGGGTGAGAACCTCCTTCCCTCAGCCAGGGCATTGAAAATGGGTCGTGGATGGGTATTCCAGCATGACAATGACCCAAAACACACGGCCAAGGCAACAAAGGAGTGGCTCAAGAAGAAGCAAATTAAGGTCCTGGAGTGGCCTAGCCAGTCTCCAGACCTTAATCCCATAGAAAATCTGTGGAGGGAGCTGAAGTTTCGAGTTGCCAAACGTCAGCCTCGAAACCTTAATGACTTGGAGAAGATCTGCAAAGAGGAGTGTGACAAAATCCCTCCTGAGATGCTTGCAAACCTGGTGGCCAACTACAAGAAACGTCTGTGATTGCCAACAAGGGTTTTGCCACCAAGTACTAAGTCATGTTTTGCAGAGGGGTCAAATACTTATTTCCCTCATTAAAATGCAAATCATTTTATAACATTTTTGACATGGGTTTTTCTGGATATTTTTGTTGTTATTCTGTCTCTCACTGTTCAAATAAACCTACCATTAAAATCATAGACTGGTCATTCCTTTGTCAGTGGGCAAACGTACAAAATCAGCAGGGGATCAAATACTTTTTTCCCTCACTGTAACTTACAAAACACGATCATGAAAAGCAAACACATTCCTCAGTAAAAAAGTCAACTATCTGAACCGTCCCAGCGGCACCAAAACATCCAACCTTAGAGTTCTGGAGATCATTCCACAAGGAAGGTGCAAAAAAATACTAAACACACATTTACCTAACCCAGTGGAGACTGAAGGGACCTCCAGAGTTAGCCATCCCTGAGATCGGGTCTGGTGACTCGTATGTCTGTAATTTAAAGATGAAGTAAGGTATGGCGGAAGTTTGCACAAGAGGGCGTTATAAACAACGAGACTTAAGAGAGGGCCAGACTACTTTCTGATACAGAATGCAGTGTGATGTGTACTGAACCTATCGCCCATAATAAAGCGTAGTGCCCGATGATAACTGCGTCCAATGGCTTCAATACAGTGGCAGCTGCATTCATATGGACGATATCGCCACAGTCTAAAGCCGGAATGAATGTCTACTGAATTATTTGTTTTCTGCTATTTAACCAAAGGCATGCCCTATCCTTTAAAGGAAGCACATTTTAATTATTCTTAACCAACTCATCAATATGCTTTTTGAAAGATAGCTTTTCGTCAATCCAGATACCCAGATATTTATAAGTGGGGACACGATCAATGTGGGAACCATCCAATGTAAATATGCATAGATCATCCAATACATTTTTAAGCTTTTTGGAAAATAACATACAGTTGAAGTCTGAAGTTTACATACACCTTAGCCAAATACATTTAAACTCAGTTTTTCACAATTCCTGACATTTAATCCTAGTAGAAATTCTGTCTTAGGTCAGTTAGAAACAACACTTTATTTAAAAAATGTGAAATGTCAGAATAATAGTAGAGAGAATTATTTATTTCAGCTTTTATTTCTTTCATCACATTCCAAGTGGGTCAGAAGTTTACATACACTCAATTAGTATTTGTTAACATTGCCTTTAAATTGTTTAACATGGGTCAAACATTTCGGATAGCCTTCCACAAGTTTCCCACAATAAGTTAGGTGAATTTTGGCCCATTCCTCCTGACAGAGCTGGTGTAACTGAGTCAGGTTGTAGGCCTCCTTGCTCGCACACACTTTTTCAGTTCTGCCCACAAAGTTTCTATAGAATTGAGGTCAGGGCTTTGTGATGGCCACTCCAATACCTTGACTTTGTTGTCCTTAAGCCATTTTGCCACAACTTTGGAAGACCCATTTGCGACCAAGCTTTTACTTCCTGACTGATGTCTTGAGATGTTGCTTCAATATATCCACATAATTATCCTACCTCATGATGCCATCTATTTTGTGAAGTGCACCAGTCCCTCCTGCAGCAAAGTATCCCCACAACATGATGCTGCCACCCCTGTGCTTCACAATTGGGATGGTGTTCTTCGGCTTGCAAGCCTCCCCCTTTTTCCTCCAAACATAACGATGGTCATTATGGCCAAACGGTTTTATTTTTGTTTCATCAGACCAGAGGACATTTCTCCAAAAAGTATGATCTTTGTCCCCATGTGCAGTTGCAAAACGTAGTCTGGCTTTTTTTGGCGGTTTTGGAGCAGTGGCTTCTTCCTTGCTGAGCGACCTTTCAGGTTATGTTGATATAGGACTCGTTTTACTGTGGATATAGATACTTTTGTACTTGTTTCCTTCAGCATCTTCACAAGGTTGTTTGCTGTTGTTCTGGGATTGATTTGCACTTAAGTCTCGCTATATCAGGGACTGACTGATTTTACATAGGTAATGTTAGCTATGGCTAGAGATGTTTATAATCATAGTTTGTCCCCTGGATATCAAAGCATTGACATCAAAGCATTATCTAACTTAGCTGGCATAATAATATAGCTACCTAGCTAGCTAGTCAATGAGGTGACGCTAACTCTGAAAGCCCCCCCCATTTGAAAAATAATGCTACTGTAACATTACCAAATGATATACATGACCATACTGTAAGCTGTTTTCTAGATAGCTAATGAACTTAGCTAGCTGAATAGCATTTACTAAAATGGACTAACTTAACCTTGGTAACATTAGCAGATTGCATTATATTTTAGATATAACCAACTTTGACAGTTCTCACTAACCTATGAAAATGAATGCTATAGCTACTGTAACTTTACTGTACCATTACCATGCTAGCTAGCTAGCTTGCCTCGCAGCTAAGTTAAGCAACAACTATTGATAGCCACAAGTTAGCGGTTGATATTCTGCTGTCTGAGAACAAGTTGGCTCTGGTTAATATTTATGGGGCAGCAGGTAGCCTAGTGGTTAGAGCGTTGGGCCAGTAACCGAAAGATTGCCGGATGGACTCTCCGACCTGACATGGTAAAAATCGGTCATTCTGCCCCTGAATAAGGCAGATAACCCACTGTTCCCTGGTAGGCCGTCATTGTAAATAAGAATTTGTTCTTAACTGACTTGCCTATTTGAATAAAGGATACATTTAAAAAATATATAATAGTAAATATCACCATTGCAGTAGCTTGCATGTTTTTAATCATACCTTGTGGTATGAAAAGCTGATAGTCCAGGAGAAGGTAGGTTGGTTGGTTGGCTGGCTAGCTAGCTACAGTTCTGTCTCGATCGTGTAGTGTCTGGACGTCTCTATTTTATTTCCAGGTGCTTGTCTGAGTCAACCAATAGTGTCGCACCCCTCCATCTTTCGAAAGATGGAAAGATGGACGTGTGTGTCGGTAGAGGCTGTGTCCTTCTTCCAAATAATGAGAAGTTATACATGACTGGCTTTTGAAACATGCACATGGAGATGATTGGACATGGTTGACAGCCTAATGTGAGTAAAATAGCACCATGTTCTACCAAGTGAGCTACAGGGGTCCACCACAATTATAGTTGTTATTTTGGGTATTTTTCACGGTATGATTATAGCAAGTCTCCACAGTGACAGTCACATCAACAGAAGCAATAAACTAAACTCAGCAAAAAAAGAAACGTCCTCTCACGGTCAACTGTGTTTATTTTCAGCAAACTTAACATGTGTAAATATTTGTATGAACATAACAAGATTGAACAGCTGAGACATATACTGAACAAGTTCCACAGACATGTGACTAACAGAAATTGAATAGTGTCCCTGAACAAAGGGGGGGTCAAAATCAAAAGTAACAGTCAGTATCTGGTGTGGCCACCAGCTGCATTCAGTACTGCAGGGCATCTCCTCCTCATGGACTGCACCAGATTTGCCAGTTCTTGCTGTGAGACGTTACCCCACTCTTCCACCAAGGCACCTGCAAGTTCACTGACATTTCTGGGGGGAATGGCCCTAGCCCTCACCCTCCAATCCAACAGGTCCCAGACTTGCTCAATGGCATTGAGATCCGGGCTCTTCGCTGGCCATGGCAGAACACTGACATTCCTGTCTTGCACGAAATCACGCACAGAACGAGCAGTATGGCTGGTGGCATTGTCATGCTGGAGGGTCATGTCAGGATGAGCCTGCAGGAAGGGTACCACATGAGGGAGGAGGATGTCTTCCCTGTAATGCACAGCGTTGAGATTGCCTGCAATGACAACAAGCTCAGTCCGATGATCTGTGACACACCGCCCCAGACCATGACAGACCCTCCACCTCCAAATCAATCCCGCTCTAGGAGGGTACAGGCCTCGGTGTAATGCTCATTCCTTCAACGATAAACGCGAATCCGACCATCACCCCTGGTGAGACAAAACTGTGACTTGTTAGTGAAGAGAACTTTTTTGCCAGTCCTGTCTGGTCCTGCGACGGTGGGTTTGTGCCCATAGGCGACGTTGTTGACGGTGATGTCTGGTGAGGACCTGCCTTACAACAGGCCTACAAGCCCTCAGTCCAGCCTCTCTCAGCCTATTGCGGACAGTCTGAGCACTGATGGAGGGATTGTGCGTTCCTGATGTAACTCGGGCAGTTGTTGTTGCCATCCTGTATCTGACGCCCTGTAGCACTGTCTTAGGCATCTCACAGTTCGGACATTGCAATTTATTGCCCTGGCCACGTCTGCAGTCCTCATGCCTCCTTTCAGCATGCCTAAGGCATGTTCACACAGATGAGCAGGGACCCTGGGCATCTTTTTTTTGGTGTTTTTCAGAGTCAGTAGAAAGGCCTCTTTAGTGTCCTAAGTTTTCATAACTGTGACCTTAATTGCCTACCGTCTGTAAGCTGTTAGTGTCTTAACGTCCGTTCCACAGGTGCATGTTCATTAATTGTTTATGGTTCATTGAACTAAGCATGGGAAACCGTGTTTAAACCCTTTACAATGAAGATCTATGAAGTTATTTGGATTTTTACGAATGATCTTTGAAAGACAGGGTCCTGAAAAAGGGCCGTTTCTTTTTTTGCTGAGTTTACAATGCAATTAAAGCCAAGTGAACTGTGAAACCACGTTTGGATATTAGATAGTTCATCTTTGAACATGACAAAAAACAAAGCCACTGTTCTTGCATGCATTGTTACCCTACAACCTTTATTAATAAAAAATATACTGGCTTAGGGTAAGATACTGTATTTTCAGGACCAGACGTATGAAAAATGCGTTTTGTCCCTAAGGCATTCACTTTGCACAATCCACTTTTGGTCTCTTGTCCGATAAGCAATTTGCCCAAATCGTGATCCGTCTCATTCTAATCAAATGTTATGCCAATGTCTCTGTCACTCAATTATAAACATATCCAACATAGTTTAGCTTATAGGTTGTGTCTACAGATGTGTCATTTCTGAAATGCTAATTGTTTGTGTATGCTCTCCTTTGTCCCTCATAGTATTTGAATCGAGGATGCACCAGATACTTTGCCAGCAAGGACACAGACAAACAGATCATGCAGAATCGTAAGAGTCCTGAGGTACTGTACCTTTCAGCTTATTGTCTTCTACCTCTCTTCAATGTAGAAAATAGTAAAAAAAAAAAAAAAAAATTAAATAACCCTGGAATGAATAGGTGTGTCCAAACTTTTGACTGGTACTAACATATATTTATTTAATTTTTACTTTTACCCCTTTTTTGTGATATCCAATTGGTAGTTGCAGTCTTGTCCCATCGCTGCAACTCCCGTACGGACTTGGGAGAGGTGAAGGTCGAGAGCTATGCGTCCTCTGAAACACGGCCCTGCCAAGCCGCACTGCTTCTTGACACACTGCTCGCTTAACCCGGAAGCCAGCCGCACCAATGTGCCGGAGAAAACACCGTAAAACTGGCGACCGAAGTCAGCGTGCATGTGCCCGGCCCGCCACAGGAGTTGCTAGTGCGCGATGGGACAAGGACATCCCGGCCAGCGAAACCCTCCGCTAACCCGGACGACGCTGGTCCAATTGTGCGCTGCCTCATGGGTCTCCTGGTCGCGGCCGGCTGTAGCACAGCCTAGGATAGAGCCCAGGTCTGTAGTGACGCCTCAAGCACTGAGATGCAGTGCCTTAGACCGATGCGCCACTCGGGAGGCTCTAAGACAAGATTTTTTAATGGAAAAACTGTTACTCTAGTGAAAGGAGGATAAACTGCACTGATTCCAGAAAAAAATGTGCCTAGGCTCTGAAGACTGAGCTGCCTCATGCTAGCCAGCTGGAAAACAACAACATAGGATACATTTTCAGTGTATTGGTATTTAGCTATGTTTTTGTCGATTGTAGGACTGTTGCCACAGAATTCTACATTCGTAAAAGGCTAATATCGGTCGATAACATCGGTCACCCGATAAATCGGTCGGGATCTAGTCAATATTAGTATTTTTGAGGCATCATTTCCAATTCAACCCGAAAGTAGTGTTGTCTGTACGATACCAGATTTTCCTTGGCAATTCATTTTTATCTTGAAGCAGACTAAACTCTATGGTGCTTTTTAAAACCTACTTTTGTAAAATATTGTGTTCTATAGCTTGCAAAATAAACAAATGTGACTCTGGGTGACAAGGCTGTTTTTCCAACATTAGGACTGTTTTTCTTCAAGATATGTATGTCTTTTTTTTGCTTCCTTCCGAAAGTATCTAAAATGTATTGTGAAGCTCAACAGTCACTTATAGATGATTAGAACATGATGCGTGAAAAATTATAATATAGGTACCATGACTTGGGATTTGTAACACAAATTCTGAAACAATAGCATTTGGAAATTGTGCCAGGGAAACTAAACCAAAGCTTGGATTGCTGTAATACCTTGTCCATAGTCTGATTTCAGGGTAAGGAAACCAATATTTTGTCATTTCTGTGAACTATCTTGAGTCTAGGCTACGAATATAACTATGGGCTTTCATCATTTTATGCATGCATGGCTTTCTCCCGTTTAAACAATGAATTAATCGGAGTTCCTTCTCAAAAAGTTTTGAAAGCCTAAAAACGTAATGTAGCCAGGGGACTAATAACGACAGAGAAGAAACAATATCAATATCTTATTGAACGATCTAATGACAAGTTTAATCAAGTTTAAGTTTAATAAGAAAGAAACTATCCAAGTGGGGCTGGAAAAATTGCTCCATGCGAGGTTGAAAACCAATTGGCCAATCCTCCTACTAGACCTATCATAAAAGCTTTAAAGGGAAATTCTGCCACTTTTCAACCTCATTATCTCCAGCACCATACCAGTGTCTACATATATGAAAACGGAGCGTGGTTAACAAGATAAGAAGAAAGTTCCTGAAAAATGCTTCTCTGTGTGATTACAGGGTAGGATTAAAGGAAGAAAAACACAGATTTTAAAAATTTGCAATGGGTTTCTAGCCAGAGGGAGGTTATTTTCTTGCTCCCCACGTCACCGCTAATCTCATAGTATTTGATAATCACTGTTTTTAAAATGTTTTTATTTTTTTATATTAATCGGGTATAACTTTCTTTGTAAAAATGCGCCGTTTTCACATACAGTGCATTTGGAAAGTATTTAGACCCCTTGACTTTTTCCACATTTTGTTACATTGCAGCCTTCTAAAATAGATTACATTTGTTTTTTCCCCCCTCAATCTGCACACAATACTCCATAATGACAAAGCAAAAACAGGTTTTTAGAAATCACATTTACATAAGTTTTCAGACCCTTTACTTAGTATTTTGTTGAAGCAGCCTTGGCAGCGATTACAGCCTTTAGTCTTTTTGGGTATGACGCTACAAGCTTTGCACACCTGTATTTGGGGAGTTTCTCCCATTCTTCTCTGCAGATCTTCTTAAGCTCTGGAAGGTTGAATGGGGAGTGTCGCTGCCCAGCTATTTCCAGGTCTTTCCAGAGATGTTAGATCGGGTTCAAGTCCAGGCTCTGGCTGGGACACTCAATGACATTCAGAGACTTGTCCCGAAGCCACTCCTGCATTGTCTTGGCTGTGTGCTTAGGGTCGTTGTCCTGTTGGAAGGTGAACCTTCGCCCCAGTCTGAGGTCCTGAGCGCTCTGAAGCAGGTTTTCTTCAAGGATCTCTTTGGACTTCCCCCAATTGGAGTAAACTAATAAACAATAACACTTAGGCTTCTACCATCAGTTTATACATCTTATACACATTTTACAGACACAATCTATTTTACAATAGTTATATTTTGTTTATTTTTAGTCCTTCTATTTCTGATTTTTGTTTTCTATTTGTAACTGTGCTATTTCACACAATTTCTGAACCTATATACATTGTACAGACCCCGTATGTTTTACATTGGTTATCTTGTTATTAGTCCCACCCTTCAGCTCCATTCAACCCCTTCCATCTATCTCTTAACACCGTCCATTTTGGATTTCTATTTGCCATATATTTTTCAACTGTGCTGTGATGCTTCACAAAAGTACTGAATCTTTCTATTCTCATAGCTTCTACAGATTACAAATTAAAGATAAACATTTTTGCTAAAATAATTATTATATTATTGATTGATTGACTATGGCTTTTTAAATCACCCAGTATTGCTATCTGCAGCATTAGTTCTAGGCAAATGTTGCAATTCTTCAGCTATCCCTGGCCCGGTGACCAAAAACGAGCTACATATGGATAATACCAAAATAAATGATCTAATGACTCTGCCTCCTCACAGCAAAATCTGCAGAGCTCGGAAGGTTGTATCCCCCATATATATAACATTCTATTGGTTGCAAGAATTTTGTATAGTAATTCAGTTTTGAATCCGGCGTTGTTTTGCGTATCAATTCATAAACCATGTGCCATGGAATGGGTACATCGAAAATCTCTAACCAACTATTTAGCCATTTATATGGCACAGCTGTCCGTTTTTTGGTCCTTAAATGAAATTGGTATATATTTTTATTTATCACACTTTTCTTTAACCATTTATGTTCTTTAATGCAGGGCCGACATACAAGTTCCTTACTTTTTTCCCTTTCTACTTGCCTCTTCCATTTTTGTGGTAACGCTGAAATTAGTTGGTTGTAATTTTGTGTAGAGCAGACATTTCCATGTCTGTGTTAGCTGCATGTGTGACATAGCTCCACCATTCCTATTTATGATATCATTCACTAAAATGATACCTTTTTTAAATATTTATTCGAAAATGTTTTTTTTTAATCAATTAGTATATTGGAGTTTAACCACAATATTTGTTGTATTATTTGTTCTGTCTTTTCAGGTGGATTAAACTGAAATTGCAATCTCTTTGGACAATGCTCAGTTCATCTTTCCCTCTATCCTGACTAGTCTCAGTCCCTGTCGCTCAAAAACGTCCCCACAGCATCATGCTGCCACCACCATGCTTCACCGTAGGGATGGTGGCAGGTTTCCTCTAGACTTAATGCTTGGCATTCAGGGAATCATCAGACCAGAGAATCTTGTTTCTCGTAGTCTGAGAGTCCTTTGGGTGCCTTTTGGCAAACACCAAATGGGCTGTCATGTGCCTTTTACCGAGGAGTGGCTTTCATCTGGCCACTCTACCATAAATGCCTGATTGGTGGAGTGCTGCAGAGATGGTTGTCCTTCTGGAAGGTTCTCCCATCTCCACAGAGGAACTATGGAGCTCTTTTAGAGTTACCATCGGGTTTTTGGTCACCTCTCTGACCAAGGCCCTTCTCCCCCGATTGCTCAGTTTGGCCAGGCGGCCAGCTGTAGAAAGAGTTTTGGTGGTTCCAAACTTCTTCCATTTAAGAATGATGGAGGACACTGTGTTCTTGGGAACCTTCAATGCTGCAGAAATGTTTTGGTACCGTTCCCCAAATCTGTGCCTCAACACAATCCTGTCTCGGAGCTCTACGGACAATTCCTTCAACCTCATGGCTTGGTTTTTGCTCTGACATGCACTGTCAACTGTGTGACCTTATATAGACAGGTGTGTGCCTTTCCAAATCATGTCCATTCAATTGAATTTACCACAGGTAGACTCCAATCAAGTTGTAGAAACATCTCAAGGATGATCAATGGAAACAGGATGCACCTGAGCACAATTTCGAGTCTCATAGCAAAGGGTCTAAATGCTTATGTAAATAATGTATTTCAGTTTTTCAATATTTTATACATTTGCTTAAAATTCAAAAAAACCTGTTTTTGCTTAGTCATTATGGGGAATTGTGTTTAGATTGATGAGGAAAAAAATGTATTTAATCCATTTTAGAATAAGGCTGTAATGTGGAAAAAAGTCAAGGGGTCTGAATACTTTCTGAATGTACTGTATGTAGACACTGGTATTGTACTGGATATGATGAAAATAAGGTTAGAAATTGGTGGAATTGCCCTTCAAGACTAGTTAAAGTTATGTACTGGATATTCATAACAGTATATTTCCCAAATATTCAAATATCCTAAGAAGTTGTTGGCGCTTTCAAAAAGAACAAGAATGAAAGTCTTAGTCTATAGGCCTAGGCATATTCTCAATCATAGCTTTATGAGAGATTGAACAAACAATATTAAGATAGGAGGAGGATGCAAATATAGCAGTTATTATCTAGTTCTGAAGACTGTCTAGACTTTTCTTCTATCTAGCCCTTGATTTATAGCCTAACTTTCTGCGGCAAGACAGCCCGTTCATCAGTTGACTGTCACTTTGCGCCGTCATGTGTGTGCCACATTGACACAGACAGACACACACAAACCTCTTCCATGCTGAAGCTTCACCAGTAAGGAATATTAAAAAAGATTTGCCTGCACTTAGCCTCTACCCAGGCTTTCAACATTATCTTTCGTCATGATTCGTCCAGTTGTTAGCATGCAATTTCGCGCTATAGGCCTACGGAGTTTAAAAACCCTCACATTATTATACTTTTTTGGGTTGGCCAATAGGGAGCAATACCATCATATATCTGCGGTTTTATGAGTACATAATCACAATAGGACAAAGGTTGACATCGCCCAACCTTAGATATAGGGTATAGGAAGTATTCATGCCAAACTGTATCAAGGATTGTATTTAGAAATAAATAACTTCCGGTGCTTTGGCTTAGGTGAAAGTCTGGCAAATCTGTTGTAGGCTATGTGTAAATTGACAAATTTAAACAGGCCTATGAATTTACCATTTTAACAATGAACCAAATGTACCTTTTCACAGCTTCTATTCAGTGTGTTGAGAGAGCAATGATCTCATGACAGTTGCGGTGTAACTAATAAAGCTTGCACGTCTCTTTGCCCTGCCTCATGTCTATGTAATGCAGGATGATGAGGTGATGATGCTTTCCTTAGAAGACACTCTTTGTTTTGCTCACTATGTAAACTCCATGCTTGAGATTGTAGTGCAAACAGGAGCTATGCAGAGCATGCTTCTTTATCAATGTGCATGGGATTTTTCTTTATCCAGCTTCTGTCAGGCTCAGAATGTCACAGTGTGGTGAATTATCCATCTAAGGAGATACTGTTACAGACACACACTTATGACTGGTCAGGGGAAATCCAACAACCAAAATCTCACGGAAGTGAAGTCGTGTTGGAACAACATCACACTGTGACATTCGCTTTAGTGTGCCTCTACTTTGAAGTCTGCCAGCCTTCATTCAAACCAGAAACCACAAATCCACTGTACTTATCTATGCCTCTGCTTTTATCTGTCAGTGGTGGATTTCTAATTTCTGATATTAGGGGTGAGACGTAGCATTTGACGCTAGGTCAGTCAAGGCTACTGTAGCACGGCAGTCTTGTTCCTACTGTAGGAAGGTGTGGTGTGTGTGTGTGTGTGATGGCTCTCACATGAAAAATGACAGCCTAGAAGGGAGGCCAGGAGTTTTTCCTAGTCGGGTCACACGATGGCACTGGAAAGACTCTTGACTTTAGCTAGCACAGGGCCTGTATTCACAAAGAGTGCTGATCGAGGATCAGGTCACCCTGTCCATAATCATATTCAGTATAATCTAAAAGGCGAAACTGATCCTAGTTCAGCACTCCTACTTTGAGACTCTCTGTGAATACGGGCCTAGGTGTAGTATCCTGACTCTCCTGTCTCTCCGTCCTCCAGCATGTGAAGCTGGGTGCCCTGAAGGACCCTCTATTGGACGACCAGGGAGACTTCAACAGGATGTGCGGCGCCATGAAGAAGATTGGCCTGGATGACACGGAGAAGCTGGACCTGTTCAGGGTGGTGGCCGGGGTGCTGCACCTGGGCAACATTGACTTTGAGGAAACCGGGAGTACATCGGGTAAATCAAGTTACATAACTAACGTCTCTCTCTTAGTGTAGCTCTCTGGAGTATTAGAATGTACACACACTTACGCAGATACATGAGCATACAGACGTGTGTGTGTGTGTGTGTGTGTGTGTGTGCACAAGCACTCATCTGCATACACTCAATGGGGCTTATTGGTCCTTTTATTGTTCTGACAACATTGAATCCCTTGTTTAGTTTCTATAACGTGGCAGGAGGTCTACTCCCCACCCCTGGCTGACACATTCTGTCCCACTTTTGAAGTTCACCCATTGAAAAGGACTCTGAATCCACTCTCCTACCAGCTGCACAAGAGTGATGCAATACATCTGTCATATAAGAAAAGTGATGATTCAAGCTTATCTTGAGATGGATGATGTAATCGATTGCTGCCTCGAGAGCAGATATTACCTGGAACGTCGCTAGGTGCTCACTCTCCGTTGAAATGGTTACATGTTGACAGTTAATTTCCCTCTCTCAGACCATCTGTCTGTCTCTGCCCTTCAAAAGTACATTACTACTTCACTGCCTGTGACAAAGACAGTACTTCTTCTGCAGAATGTGTGGCGTGTATTCCCAGTATGGCTGTATTCAAGCATTTGGCAGGAGAAAGAAAGTACTAAAATCCATCAAATCCAATTGAGGGGGCATAATGGACGTTGCTCCATTTTCTTTTTGTGTGCACCAATAATTTTTGGGGGGGTGTGCGTGGTGCGTGCGCGTGGTGTGTGTGTTTCCAGGCGGCTGCATCCTGATGAACCAGTCTAGTCAGAAGCTGGCCTACTGTGCTGACTTGCTGGGCCTAGACCAGGAGGACCTGAGAGTCAGCCTCACCACCAGGGTCATGCTCACCACAGCAGGGGGCGCCAAAGGAACAGTTATCAAGTAAGACTACCTCTAATGCTGCGTTTAGATGGTATGAGGTAGACGGAAAACCCGAAGTCATTGTTTTCGATGAGAGCACGACGGTAAATGACGTTGAGGCTGGCGGTGAATGCCATCAGCCGCCACGATAGATGGGACTTGCCGCCAGAGTTAAAAATGTTTGACTTTTGCCGTCTGCCGTAGTGTTGTTTTCTACCGGATGTTGATTTGCACAGTTTTGTTTACTGAAATCACTATAGCAATGCATACCGTCGTGCTGGCTTACTTTTGCCATCACCATCTTTCTTGCTTTCTTGTCCCGCTATGCCGACTGATATGACGGTTTTTGCTTCCCTCGTCTGAATGCAGCATTAAACTATCTCTACTGCTGCTGCACTTTTATACTTTTAAAGACTAATGCCCCATTTACATCGTGGCTTATTTGATTATGCCGTACGTCATCTTCACGGAGTCTTGCCCCGCTACTGAACAGTCAAGTGTAGTATTTGTAATGCAAAATGATGGAGAGCCTGTCTCTCGTCAGAGATCGCATAAATACATTGTTTCAGGTGATAATAAAACATGAGACTGAACATGAATAGATTATAGATGAGAATATGGGGTGGGGAAAGTGAGCAGTAATGGCACCTACAGTAACTTCAAACGTTAAAGGTTTGCTCTGAACCTGCTGCTTCAGCTCGATGCCTGTCCAGAAAAAAAACGGAGAGCAGAATACTTTTGGAATGTTTGAATTTTGATGAGTATTCCAGTCCACAGTGTAGCTACCAGCCATGAGACTGAGTGCAGGAAGGAGTGCTACACCATAGCTGAACTTGCTCACTTCAGAAGAACACCACTTTGTTCATAATCATCAACCCCTTTGAATAATTGAAGCCAAATGGTGTTGGGGAGAGTGCTAGGACAATTAGTCAGCCAGGGTTCAGGGAGTACAGTCACTTCTTCTAATGGCTTGTCTTTTGACCTCCTTACCTATGGCTGTATTGATTAAAAATGCTTTTTTTTTTTCAAATTAAAGAGTAGCCCAGTGTCCCAGTTTCGGCCTCTCACTTAGTTTTTTCCCCCCAGGGTGCCTCTGAGGGTGGAACAGGCGAACAACGCCCGGGACGCCCTGGCCAAGGCCGTGTACAGCTGCCTCTTCGATCACGTGGTCAGGAGGGTCAACCAGTGCTTCCCCTTCAAAACCTCCTCCAACTTCATCGGGGTGCTGGATATCGCCGGCTTTGGTAAGTCGGCCTAGAGCAGTGAGTTTGTCTGACAGTTTGTCTGTTTCTCTGTAAGTTAGACTCACAGGCAGACCGAGAAACAATCTAGCCATATTTCCGTTAATTTATCTTGTAGGTGTTTGTTTCCTTCATGTCCTCACATAAACTCTTTTTCTCGTCATGTTCTAAAATCTTTACTGACATAATTTGATATATTCAGTACCAGTAACTGCCTGAAGATGAGCATTATTCATTCCCACTTCAGACGTGGCAGATCATTTTCACTTTCAAATTGCTTCTCACCCCCCTCAGAATATTTTGAACACAACAGCTTTGAGCAGTTCTGCATCAACTACTGCAACGAGAAGCTGCAGCAGTTCTTCAACGAGCGCATCCTGAAAGAGGTGAGTGAGAGTGAAGTCTGGGGGTGTGGAGGTGGCTCGCTAGTGTTGTCACGATACCAGAATTTTGACTTTGATACCAGGTTTAGTGTTTTTTTTTTTTTAAGGAAGCCATGTATGCATTAATGAATTAATTATATAATCATACAATCAATTTGACTTTGTTTTTACCAATCTAACTACAAAACGACAATGGTAATCATTTATTTGAAAGATAAATCTCTATTGATTAACTGGGTAAATCAAGATGTAGCCTTGGTCTATTCACAATACAGGTGAATGCATATTATTCAATAGGAGTGTGTGCATTCATTGAGTTATTGAGCTTGTTTAGCTGATTTCAGGGGCTACAGATGACAAATAATCCCTACCATTTAGGACTTATTTTATTGGCGACTGCTAGGAGAACAGATTATTTTATTGTACTGCTTAACAACATTTCCTTTCAAGAATGAATCTCTTCTTTTATAAAAGTTTGCGCTGTCTCTTTAAGAATGTAATGACATCATTTGCGAGGCAGATGTGGCTGTGGAATCTGACTTTGTGGCTCTGGAATCTAGTGGAAACCAGATAGGTGAAAAAGTGAATAAGCTTTTGGTGGCGAGGGAGACGAAGCGAATTAATAACGTTTTTGGTGAGAATCAGCTTTGAAATCAGCATATTTTGCATTATCGTTTGCAAATTATCACAAAAAGTACTAGGGTAGTGAATTGATCTTGCTTCAGCTGTAAGCTAGCAAGGAAAATTTGCCTACAAAAAGAAAAACTGTTCTAGCCTGTATGGACATTGTTTTGCAAACAGTAATTAACAGTTTAAACATTTCTACATGCATTGTTGCAGTATTCAAGTGTGCTAACTCAGCATGAGTGAGGAGCTAACAATGCAGCCCAGAAAGCTCTAGCGAGGGGTTAAAGTTCTCCGTAATGGATTCAGGAGAGGTCTTTTTTGAGATCAGTGTAGATCCGGTTTGGAGATGGTATAGCCTAATACAGACAGAAGCATATCTGTTCTATGAAATATATTCCAAAATAACTGTATTCTCAAATATTTTATTTTGTCTGTTATACTGTGTGCACTGAACTGACATGCACGATTGTTGATGACACGCCGATGTTCAGAGGAAGGGAATGAAATAGTCTGTCCTCTATAATGCTCAAAACAGCTGCGCTCAACTCAGACAGCGGTGTGTAACATACTGTAGCTGCTGGCAAAGTAATTCAAAGCCTGTATTATAACATTTAGGATGTAACTTTTCAGTGCTACTATTTTTGCCATGTAATGTTGTTAATACAAAATCAGACAACCGCATAGTAGAATAGTTTACCTACAGCCTTATTCTAAAATGTATACACATTTTTTTCCCCTCACCAATCTACACACAATACCCCATCATGACAAAGAGAAAACAGTTTTTTTTAAATAAAAACCAGAAATAGCTTATTTACATAAGCCTTCAGACCCTTTGCTATGAGACTCAAAATTAAGCTAAGGTGCATCCTGTTTCCATTGATCATCCTTGAGATGTTTCTACAACTTGAATGGAGTCTACCTGTGGTAAATTCAGTTGTTTGGACATGATTTGGAAAGGCACACAACTGTCTACAGTGGGGGGGGAAAGTATTTGATCCCCTGCTGATTTTGTACGTTTGCCCAGTTACAAAGAAATGATCAGTCTATAATTTTAATGGTAGGTTTATTTGAACAGTGAGAGACAGAATAACAACAACAAAAAATCCAGAAAAACGCATGTAAAAAATTATTTGCATTTTAATGAGGGAAATAAGAATTTGACCCCTCTGCAAAACATGACTTAGTACTTGGTGGCAATCACAGAGGTCAGACGTTTCTTGTAGTTGGCCACCAGGTTTGCACACATCTCAGGAGGGATTTTGTCCCACTCCTCTTTGCAGATCTTCTCCAAGTCATTAAGGTTTCGAGACTGACATTTGACAACTCGAACCTTCAGCTCCCTCCACAGATTTTCTATGGGATTACGGTCTGGAGACTGGCTAGGCCACTCCAGGACCTTAATGTGCTTCTTCTTGAGCCACTCCTTTGTTGCCTTGGCTGTGTGTTTTGGGTCATTGTCATGCTGGAATACCGATCCACGACCCATTTTCAATGCCCTGGCTGAGGGAAGGAGGTTCTCACCCAAGATTTGACGGTACATGGCCCCGTCAAATGATGCGGTGAAGTTGTCCTGTCCCCTTAGCAGAAAAACACCCCCAAAGCATAATGTTTCCACCTCCATGTTTGACGGTGGAGATGGTGTTCTTGGGGTCATTGGCAGCATTCCACCTCCTCCAATCACGGCGAGTTGAGTTGATGCCAAAGAGCTCCATTTTGGTCTCATCTGACCACAACACTTTCACCAGTTGTCCTCTGAATCATTCAGATGTTCATTGGCAAACTTCAGACGGGCATGTATATGTATTCTTGAGCAGGGGGACCTTGCGGGCGCTGCAGGATTTCAGTCCTTCACGGCGTAGTGTGTTACCAATTGTTTTCTTGGTGACTATGGTCCCAGCTGCCTTGAGATCATTGACAAGATCCTCCCGTGAAGTTCTGGGCTGATTCCTCACCGTTCTCATGATCATTGCAACCCCACGAGGTGAGATCTTGCATGGAGCCCCAGGCCGAGGGATATTGACAGTTCTTTTGTGTTTCTTCCATTTGCGAATAATCACACCAAATGTTGTCACCTTCTCACCAAGCTGCTTGGCGATGGTCTTGTAGCCCATTCCAGCCTTGTGTAGGTCTACAATCTTGTCCCTGACATCCTTGGAGAGCTCTGATTGATTGATTGATCTGATTGATTGATTGATTGCTTCTGTGGACAGGTGTCTTTTTTACAGGTAACAAGCTGCGGTTAGGAGCACTCCCTTTAAGAGTGTGCTCCTAATCTCAGCTCATTACCTGCATAAAAGACACCTGGGAGACAGAAATCTTTCTGATTGAGAGGGGGTCAAATTCTTATTTCCCTCATTAAAATGCAAATCAATTTATAACATTTTTGACATGCGTTTTTCTGGATATTTTTGTTGTTATTCTGTCTCTCACTGTTCAAATAAACCTACCATTAAAATTATAGACTGATCCTTTCTTTATCAGTGGGCAAACGTACAAAATCAGCAGAGGATCAAATACTTTTTCCCCCCACTGTATATAAGGTCACACAGTTGACAGTGCATGTCAGAGCATAAACCAAGCCATGAGGTTGAAGGAATTGTCCGTAGAGCTCCGAGACAGGATTGTGTCTAGGCACAGATCTGGGGAACGGTACCAAAACATTTTTGCAGCATTGAAGGTCCCCAAGAACACAGTGGCCTCCATCATTCTTAAATGGAAGAATTTTGGAACCACCAGGACTCTTCCTAGAGCTGAATGCCCAGCCAAATTGAGCAATTGGCAGAGTAGGGCCTTGGTCAGGGATGTGACAAAGAACCTGATGGTCACTCTGACAGAGCTCCAGAGTTCTTCTGTGGAGATGGGAGAACCTTCCAGAAGGACAACCATCTCTGCAGCACTCTACCAATCAGGCCTTTATGGTAGTGGCCAGACAGAAGCACATGACAGCCCGCTTAGTGTTTGCCAAAAGGCACCTAAAGGACTCTGACCATGATAAACAATATTCTCTGGTCTGATGAAACTAAGATTGAACCCTTTGGCCTGAATGCCAAGTGTCACGTCTGGAGGAAACCTGGCACTATCCTTACGGTGAGGCATGGTGGTGGTAACAGAGCTAACAGAGCTTGAGAGGATCTGCAAAGAAGAATGGGAGAAACTCCCCAAATACAGTTGTGCCAAGCTTGTAGCGTCATAACCCAAGATGACTCGAGGCTGTAATCTCTGCCATAGGTACTTCAACAAAGTACTGAGTAAAGGTTCTGAATAGTTACTTAAATGTGATATTTCAGTTATATTTGAAAAATTTGCGCAAAATTATTTTAAACTTTTTTTGCTTTGTCATTATGGGGTATTGTGTGTAGATTGAGGGGAAAAAATGATTTATTCCATTTTAGAATAAGACTGTAATGTAACAAAATGTGGAAAAAGTCAAGGGGTCTGAGTACTTTCCGAATGCACTGCATTTAACTGTTGTATGCAAGATAAATATTCCTCTCGAGGCGCATTCGAGTCCTGAGAGCCATCGGACAAGCAGTCAATGCACAACAATTCTTAATGCAATCGTGGGAAAACACTTTTGAAAGCAGTTTGGCCTTTGTTTAAAAAAGAGGGGGATCCCAGTTTTACATTGCTATTGCGAGTGTGTCAAATTTCAATTGTGAGTGTGTCAAATTTTACAAATGCAGTAAACGGTAATTGAATAACCGTGTAACTGATGGATGAAGACCGTCAGGAAAATATAATAACTGTCAAAACCGTTTAGGCCTACATTCATTTTAGTTTTTATTTGTATTAACTTTACTTTCATGTATATAAACTTTACCTAATAACGGGAGTGTTTACTAATTAACCGTCAAAACCGCTTAAATAGGCCTACATTCATTTTAGGTTTTATTTTTATTAACTTTACTTTCATGTAGATAAACTTTACCTAATGTAAGAAATTGTTTTGCTAACTTAGTCTATTAAACTTTCTACATCTCCTCCACTTTCTAACTGATGATGTGCGGAGGTGTAGAGCACAATAGGCTATGGCACTTAATTATTTATTTTTTATAGTTTGATGTGTGGACTTTATTTTATACAATGCACATTTGTATTGCTTGCTGGTAAATAAATAAATCTGTCTTTTAAAGAAGGTTGGATGCATCTGACTATTGATTAATTATTCAACAGCAATCGACAAGGTTGTTCTGGCTCTGAGGCCTATAATGTGTCGAATGGAAAATGCGCCAATCCTCTCCAACCTGGCATGGTATAATTTGATACGGAACCTTTTCTTAATTTATAGACTAATCAACGCTGATCATACCCCCGGTCCTGGCCGATATGTCACACTAGGCGAGACAAAATAAAAATGCCGCCCTCCTATCCCCACAAAGTAGAATAGTAGCCTGGGCTATACAGTGTCAGCCCGCAATGCAGTTTTGTGAATGCCCATGTGGTAACCTACCTTTTTATAAAACAGGCAATTTACCGTTAATCCATGTCATTTGGTAACATTCATTTCTGGTAATGCGTGTATTAATTACAGTCATTTACTGTTCTTATTCTCGGAGTGTAAATGTTATTTGCTCACAGCCTGCTACACTTGTGAGAAACAAGTTTTGATTTATTTCATTCATCATATACGCCCTCCATGTGAACAATGAGCGTGTGGCTGGTTTCTTTGTCCTCTTAATGTTGACGGAGCGCTTGCGCCTGAGCACCCATTGAAGTACCTGCCCAGCTGGTCTTTTAAGTAATTTCTTATTCACCTCACACAGTAAGTCAAGTCTTTAAACACACAGTATTTGAAAAAGCTTTCCAACACAATCCCCCTCGATAATCAGCGTCGCTGATAAATAGGCTGTGGACATGTTTGAATTATTGTCAGTATCATCTTCATATTATAGCATAGCTCTCCCCTTCATACATTCCTTGTCAATTCATTATCTTCGGAAAGCATAAGATAGGCCTAGGTTTTTTAATATGTTTTAAGGAAAGGAGAAATATTTGCTCTTGTGTCTGACATACACTGGTGGCTTTGATTGACGGGCACTTTTACTGAGGTGTGCTGTGTGTGAGTTCGCTGATTCTTTCTACAGGCCTATATGTCCAGCCAGAAAGTTTCCTAAAGTAGTCTGTCTGGGCTCCATCTCTTTAATAAGAATCAAACACTCCTGTCATGATTTAATCTGGTAAATGGCCTATTATCAGTAGCTTAGGCTACATTATCTTTCTCATTACGGCGTCTTCCCTTTGAAGAACGGTCGAATGACCTCAGCAGCAGGGTTTGTGATATGTGAATATTTTGGGGAAAATGTGAGAACCCATCAGACTTCGTTTTAATGGTTTTGTGCATTGATATATATGCAGAAAAGCCAACGGACAAGGTAGGCATATCTTTAATTGGACTCTCTTAATGTTGTCAATACAAAAATGCAACAGATCCTCTTCAACCTGGCATTTCTTCATTTGCTGATGAATATTTAATCATTTAAAATACCATGATAATAATGAAGTGTAATGGCTTGTTTCAAATAGGTTTTTATTAAGAAGCATATCCATTTAGTCCCGTGTGGCTCAGTTGGTAGAGCATGGTGTTTGCAACACCAGGGTTGTGGGTTCGATTCCCACGGGGGACCAGTACGGAACAAAAAATGTATGAAATGTATGCATTCACTACTGTAAGTCGCTTTTTTTGGCTATATGCATGGTCCTTTTTTGGAGGGGGTATCAACAAAGTACTGAAGTTTCGGTATACCATGCAACACTAAAGAGGACTCACACACACCGAACACACTCTTCTCCCTGCAAGAGTCAGTCCACACGTTACACTCATTAGAATGGTAATCTTTCTCTCTGTGGAGATGACAGGGTTTCTCTTCTGGGAGCTCTTGTTTTATTCATTCATTTTTAAGGTCTCCAATTAATGATCAAAATTTAAATTAAGGGATTTCATGGTGTTTGAATCACATTGGAGTGTAGAGATATTTGTGTTTGTTGGCCTGAAATTACCCAGAGAAGCATGTTTACATTATTTTTTTTTAATCAATTTTGGAAAGGGGTTTGTGTACTTGATTCAGTAAGTCATGATTGTTGACACATCTAGGATCAGATTACACACTAACCATTAGGAGGATGAAAAAAGATCTGACCCGGTAAAACTGGTTAGGAGCAACATCTTATTACTTTAGTGTTGACTTACCATTCTTTCTGCAGGAGCAAGAGCTATATCAGAGGGAAGGACTGGGAGTCAATGAAGTTCATTATGTCGACAACCAGGACTGCATAGGTGGGTGCCGATGCCAAACCATTGTCACCTTACTCCATATTATTATTATTATTAGACATGTCTTGTGTATTTCTTCTGCAGTAGGCTGTGAAGCACATATATATTGCTATGTTATATTTCATTCTATGTTGGAGCTCTTTCATACGCCCAAAATATATCTTGATATTGCAGTATATTTAGATGCCAGACCAGTGAAACAGGACATTTCTCCCAGCCTGTTTCACACATTCAGTTTATCAACTTGTCATAGTGCAAAGTCAAATTCCCCAAGAGCAGCTCCTAAACTATTTTACTGGTTTAATATGCGGGACAGCACTCTGTAAGTCTCTATGCGATGCATATTGTACCTGTACTGTAAGCTTCAATGTGAAACATAATGCAAGGACTGGCTTTAGAAGGAAAAGATGCAATCTCTTTCTGTGTCTGACTGCTGACTAGGAGTTGCCACTAGGGACCAAACGGAGAGGCAAGGAGAGGTGTGTGTATGTGTGAGTGTTGTGGAGATTGGAGTGGAAATCTCCAGCTTCTGGGTGCCTTAGCGTGACATACAGAGACATGATTAACTTGAAGCCCTGTCTTTTTAAGGCTCATACAAGACATGATGAGAGATACAGCCCTTGACAGAGCACTCTCACTTTTCAGAAACTGTGAGTGCATGAAATCGCCCCCACGACATGAGTTTGCACTGACTTCCTTCGACTGCACATTTAGGGCCCTATAAAATCTGCGGAGAACGCTGACGGTATCACGTAATCCAGACATTACATCGGAAGTCAACAAAATAATACATTTTTATTGAATTTTGTAGGAAATCAACTAAATGTATTGAATAGATTAGAAAATGTATTAATTTGCTTAAGATTTACATTTTACATTTTAGTCATTTAGCAGACGCTCTTATCCAGAGCGACTTACAAATTGGTGCATTCACCTATAATATCCAGTGGAACAACCACTTTACAATAGTGCATCTAAATCTTTTAAGGGGGGGGTTAGAAGGATTACTTTATCCTATCCCAGGTATTCCTTGAAGAGGTGGGGTTTCAGGTGTCTCCGGAAGGTGGTGATTGACTCCGCTGTCCTGGCGTCGTGAGGGAGCTTGTTCCACCATTGGGGTGCCAGAGCAGCGACCAGTTTTGACTGGGCTGAGCGGGAACTGTGCTTCCTCAGAGGTAGGGAGGCGAGCAGGCCAGAGGTGGATGAACGGAGTGCCCTTGTTTGGGTGTAGGGCCTGATCAGAGCCTGAAGGTACGGAGGTGCCGTTCCCCTCACAGCTCCGTAGGCAAGCACCATGGTCTTGTAGCGGATGCGAGCTTCGACTGGAAGCCAGTGGAGAGAGCGGAGGAGCGGGGTGACGTGAGAGAACTTGGGAAGGTTGAACACCAGACGGGCTGCGGCGTTCTGGATGAGTTGTAGGGGTTTAATGGCACAGGCAGGGAGCCCAGCCAACAGCGAGTTGCAGTAATCCAGACGGGAGATGACAAGTGCCTGGATTAGGACCTGCGCCGCTTCCTGTGTGAGGCAGGGTCGTACTCTGCGAATGTTGTAGAGCATGAACCTACAGGATCGGGTCACCGCCTTGATGTTGGTGGAGAACGACAGGGTGTTGTCCAGGGTCACGCCAAGGCTCTTAGCACTCTGGGAGGAGGACACAAGGGAGTTGTCAACCGTGATGGCGAGATCATGGAACGGGCAGTCCTTCCCCGGGAGGAAGAGCAGCTCCGTCTTGCCGAGGTTCAGCTTGAGGTGGTGATCCGTCATCCACACTGATATGTCTGCCAGACATGCAGAGATGCGATTCGCCACCTGGTTGTCAGAAGGGGGAAAGGAGAAGATTAATTGTGTGTCGTCTGCATAGCAATGATATGAGAGACCATGTGAGGATATGACAGAGCCAAGTGACTTGGTGTATAGCGAGAATAGGAGTGGGCCAAGAACAGAGCCCTGGGGGACACCAGTGGTGAGAGCACGTGGTGCGGAGACAGATTCTCGCCACGCCACCTGGTAGGAGCGACCTGTCAGGTAGGACGCAATCCAAGCGTGCGCGGTGCCGGAGATGCCCAGCTCGGAGAGGGTGGAGAGGAGGATCTGATGGTTCACGGTATCAAAGGCAGCAGATAGGTCTAGAAGGATGAGAGCAGAGGAGAGAGAGTTAGCTTTAGCAGTGCGGAGAGCCTCCGTGACACAGAGAAGAGCAGTCTCAGTTGAATGCCCAGTCTTGAAACCTGACTGATTAGGATCAAGAAGGTCATTCTGAGAGAGATAGCAAGAGAGCTGGCCAAGCACGGCGCGTTCAAGAGTTTTGGAGAGAAAGGAAAGAAGGGATACTGGCCTGTAGTTGTTGACATCGGAGGGATCGAGTGTAGGTTTTTTCAGAAGGGGTGCAACTCTCGCTCTCTTGAAGACGGAAGGGACGTAGCCAGCGGTCAAGGATGCGTTGATGAGCGAGGTGAGGTAGGGGAGAAGGTCTCCGGAAATGGTCTGGAGAAGAGAGGAGGGGATAGGGTCAAGTGGGCAGGTTGTTGGGCGGCCGGCCGTCACAAGACGCGAGAGTTCATCTGGAGAGAGAGGGGAGAAAGAGGTCAAAGCACAGGGTAGGGCAGTGTGAGCAGGACCAGCAGTGTCGTTTGACTTAGCAAACGAGGATCGGATGTCGTCAACCTTCTTTTCAAAATGGTTGACGAAGTCATCCGCAGAGAGGGAGGAGGGGGGGGGGGGAGGGGGAGGAGGATTAAGGAGGGAGGAGAAGGTAGCAAAGAGCTTCCTAGGGTTAGAGGCAGATGCTTGGAGTTTAGAGTGGTAGAAGGTGGCTTTAGCAGCAGAGACAGAAGAGGAAAATGTAGAGAGGAGGGAGTGAAAGGATGCCAGGTCCGCAGGGAGGCGAGTTTTCCTCCATTTCCGCTCGGCTGCCCGGAGCCCTGTTCTGTGAGCTCGCAGTGAGTCGTCGAGCCACGGAGCAGGAGGGGAGGACCGAGCCGGCCTGGAGGATAGGGGACAGAGGAAATCAAAGGATGCAGAGAGGGAGGAGAGGAGGGTTGAAGAGGCAGAATCAGGAGATAGGTTGGAGAAGGTTTGAGCAGAGGGAAGAGATGATAGGATGGAAGAGGAGAGAGTAGCGGGAGAGAGAGAGCGAAGGTTGGGACGGCGCAATACCATCCGAGTAGGGGGAGAGTGAGAAGTGTTGGATGAGAGCGAGAGGGAAAAGGATACAAGGTAGTGGTCGGAGACTTGGAGGGGAGTTGCAATGAGATTAGTGGAAGAACAGCATCTAGTAAAGATGAGGTCAAGCGTATTGCCTGCCTTGTGAGTAGGGGGGGGAAGGTGAGAGGGTGAGGTCGAAAGAGGAGAGGAGTGGCGTCGCGGGGGACGGAAATAGCTGGCTAGCTAACCTCAATTAACAATTATCAAACTATGACAAAGACAACTAGGTAGCTAGCTAGGTAACACTGCACTAGTCAAATCGTTCCGTTGTGAAGTATTAGTAACTACAGCGCTGCTAGTCGGTAACGGATGGCTATCTGGCAGTGGGTTAATGATGACTAGGTGTGTTGAGTAAGTCTATCGTGAGACATTAACAAAATGCATCAGGGATTTGTATTTTCCTTAAACTTTCTGAAGAGGCAATGCAGGAATGCCCCTGTCTGTGTGTCCACGTTTGTCTACCAGTTTATGTAGCCGTTAGCGATGAAGTCAAAAACCTTCTCAATGTTAACTACAAAGTAGCCAATGCCTACCTGGCAGAAGGATATTGTGATTATTTGCATCAATCGAGTGGTGATTTGTTAAGCAAACTCTGAAATCACGTGTGCTACAGAAACACCACTAACCAAACAAGTCTCTTGCTGGTGTGCACTTGAATGAAAGAGGTATCTACTCTCAAAAATTAACATTTCTTTGATTTTTCCTAGACCTTAAGTGTTTTCCTGGTGTGGTTTAGGCATTGTTTTGGACTTAGAACATTCCATTTTGTTGTTTTTCTATAAGAAATTTAAGACCGAAAACCTGTAAAAACAGGGGAAAATTATAAACTTGGAAAAACAATACATAGAAAACAGAATTAGGCAAAAAAGAATACTGATTTTATAGGGCCCTATACAATATAACTTCTCTGGAGTTGGTGGCGAAGAGGGACCACAACATGTGGCTCCTCATTAAACCAGGAAGTTGCCATTGTGTAATGAGCATTTGTGATTGTCAGTGCTCTTTTGTTCCCCTCTGCCTATGTTTTCACAACCCCAACCTCCATTGAATAGGATCAAATGTCCCGTAGGTGGCAATGTGATCTATTTCGATTTGTATATCAAACAGGGTTTTGATTAGTCAGCCAGGTTAACTGGCAGCCATGAATAATGTTTGTAAGACTTGCAAATTACTTGCTTGCTGTCCATTAATTCGCTCATCAATCTCTCCCCCCCCTCCCCCCAATTTATGCCCAGGTGCCTATTCATGCAAATGTATTGGTGTGCCTCCTTCAGATGTTATTCCAAACAGAATGTCCTGTATGAATAATTCACTAGGAGAGATTATGATGAGCATCCGGATATACAAGGCATTGTGCCTCCAATTTGAACACCCAAAGCCTCAGACACAGCACACAGTAGAAAGATACAAAGGTTGTCAATGTTCCAGGAAAGGGAACATTGAGACACCGATTGCATCTTTCCAGACATTCTGACAGTTGACCGCTCCTCTCTGGAATATGTTAGAATTTAACTTTATTTTGCATATGACTTCACACGGTGACATTGAGAAATGTTCAAAGCACAGACGCATTACAACATTAGTAGCACGAGACAAATTTCCCCCTTGCACATAAATAAAGTACTTTCTTACCTTATTCGTATCTTAATAATTTGACTTGAATTGACTATGCTGCTGACTACATCTGTAATAACATTTACGTCATTTAGCAGACGCTCTTATCCAGAGCGACTTACAAATTGGTGCATTCACCTTATGATATCCAGTGGAACAACCACTTTACAATAGTACATCTATATATATTTTTTTGGGGGGGGGGTTAGAAGGATTACTTAATCCTATCCCAGGTATTCCATAAAGAGGTGGGATTTCAGGTGTCTCCGGAAGGTGGTGATTGACTCCGCTGTCCTGGCGTCGTGAGGGAGCAAGTTCCACCATTGGGGTGCCAGAGCAGCGAACAGTTTTGACTGGGCTGAGCAGGAACTGTGCTTCCGCAGAGGTAGGGAGGCGAGCAGGCCAGAGGTGGATGAACGCAGTGCCCTTCTTTGGGTGTAGGGACTGATCAGAGCCTGAAGGTACGGAGGTGCCGTTCCCCTCACAGCTCCGTAGGCAAGCACCATGGTCTTGTAGCAGATGCGAGCTTCAACTGGAAGCCAGTGGAGTGTGAATAATGCATTAATTTATCCCCATAGACCTGGTGGAAGCAAAACTAGTGGGCATCCTGGACATTCTGGATGAAGAGAACCGTCTACCACAGCCCAGCGACCATCACTTTGCCAACACCATCCACAGCCAGCACAAAGACCACTTTAGACTGACGGTGAGAGCTGTGGGTGGAAGTTCCCTGCAGGCACATATCTGGGATCAGTTTACCCACCATGGATCCTAACTTGAACCATCTATGTTGAAAATGCTAAACTGACCTTAGATCAACATTTAGTGAACTGATACTCTTATACTGTTACTGCCCTCTCACCACACTTTCATGCCAAGGGGTCACAATGGTATTGTAATGGACATTCTGGTACTTGGTCTATGTGAAACATTAGAGCTATTGTGAACCAGCAGCCCCAGTCCCTTTTCTTAGGGGACTTTTGTCCCGCTTTCTGTAAGCTTGACAGGCGTAAAATCCTGTTTGAAATGCAGCATTGATATAAATTCAGACCAACAGATTAGACTGGGCTGGCTACAGCTGATTTTTAGACGATATTAATCATGATTTTCATATGGAAATGTGGAATATTCTCTCAGATGTGTATGGTCATATAATATTGATCATGATTGCCTGACAGTATGATACTACCACAGATAGGTGAGTATCCCAATAGTGGCCACAGATCATGCACAATGATGAGGGTCTTAAAGAAGACTTTTGCCATCACCACTTCAGCCCAGTCTATCTTACACAAGACAGAAATAAAGACACACACACACACACACGTTACATACAGTTGAAGTCGGAAGTTTACATACACTTAGGTTGGATTCATTAAAACTCGTTTTTCAACCACTCCACAAATTTCTTGTTAACAAACTATAGTTTTGGCAAGTCTGTTAGGACATCTACTTTGTGCATGACACAATTAATTTTTCCAACAATTGTTTACAGACAGAGGATTTCACTTATAATTCACTGTATCGCAATTCCAGTGGGTCAGAAGTTTACATACACTAAATTGACTGTGCCTTTAAACATCATTTGAGTCAATTGGAGGTGTACCTGTGGATGTATTTCAAGGCCTACCTTCAAGCTCAATGCCTCTTTGCTTGACATCATGGGAAAATCAAAAGAAATCAGCTAAGACCTCAGGAAAAAAAATTGTAGACCTCCACAAGTCTGGTTCATCCTTGGGAGCAATTGCCAAACGCCTGAAGGTACCACGTTCATCTATACAAACAATAGTACGCAAGTATAAACACCATGGGACCATGCAGCCGTCATACAGCTCAGGAAGGAAATGCGTTCTGTCTCCTAGAGATGAACGTACTTTGGTGCGAAAAGTGCAAATCAATCCCAGAACAAAAGCAAAGGGCCTTGTGAAGATGCTGGAGGAAACAGGTACAAAAGTATCTATATCCACAGTAAAACGAGTCCTATATCGACATAACCTGAAAGGCCGCTCAGCAAGGAAGAAGCCACTGCTCCAAAACCGACATGTAAAAGCCAGACAACGGTTTGCAACTGCACATTGGGACAAAGATCATACTTTTTGGAGAAATGTCCTCTGGTCTGATGAAACAAAAATAGATCTGTTTGGCCATAATGACCATTGTTATGTTTGGAGGAAAAAGGGGGAGGCTTGCAAGCCGAAGAACACCATCCCAACCGTGAACCACGGGGGTGGCAGCATCATGTTGTGGGGGTGCTTTGCTGCAGGAGGGACTGGTGCACTTCACAAAATAGATGGCATCATGAGGTAGGAAAATTATGTGGATATGTTTTAGCAACATCACAAGACATCAGTCAGGAAGTTAAAGCATGGTCGCAAATGGGTCTTCCAAATGGACAATGACTCCAAGCATACTTCCAAAGTTGTGGCAAAATGGCTTAAGGACAACAAAGTCAAGGTATTGGAGTTGCCATCACAAAGCCCTGATCTCAATCCTATAGAAAATGTGTGGGCAGAACTGAAAAAGCATGTACGAGCAAGGAAGCCTACAAACCTGACTCAGTTACACCAGCTCTGTCAGGAGGAATGGGCCAAAATTCACCCAACTTATTTTGGGAAGATTGTGGAAGGGTACCTGAAACATTTTACCCAAGTTAAACAATTTAAAGGCAATGCTACCAAATACAAATTGAGTGTATGTAAACTTCTGAACCACTGGAAATATGATGAAAGAAATAAAAGCTGAAATAAATCATTCGCTCTACTATTATTCTGACATTTCACATTCTTACAATAAAGTGGTGATCCTGACTGACCTAAGACAGGGAACTTTTACTAGGATTAAATGTCAGAAATTGTGAAAAACTTAGTTCAAATGTATTTGGCTAAGGTGTATGTAAACTTCGACTTCAACTGTATATCAATCTAATATGTTGCTGCCATCTCTCAGGTCCCTAGGAAGTCGAAGCTGGCTGTTCACAGGAACGTCAGAGATGATGAAGGCTTCATCGTCAGACACTTTGCCGGAGCTGTGTGCTACGAGACGGTAACCATCACGCACATCGATTATATTTTGATTTGCTCTTGTGATTGCTTGTTGTTTAACCTTGTATGATGTAACTTTGTCAGACTATATGCAGTTATATCTCAGACGTTGTGTAACTATGCAGCAATTTTAAATACTGCTGTTGGTAATAGTCTTCTCAGCTTGTTAGTATGGCTGGGAATTGCCTAGTGACCTCGCGATACAATATTGTCACAATACTTAGATGCCGATATGATTTGATTGGTCTACATTTTTAAACATGTATTTTTCCATTTAGAGACACTATGGCTGTTCCTGAATAATAAATTAACTCAGCAAAAAAAGAAACGTCCTCTCACTGTAAACTGCATTTATTTTCAGAAAACTTAATGTGTAAATATTTGTATGAACATAACAAGATTCGACAACTGAGACATATACTGAACAAGTTCCACAGACATGTGACTAACAGAAATTGAATGTGTCCCTGAACAAAGGGGGGGTCAAAATCAAAAGTAACAGTCAGTATCTGGTGTGGCCACCAGCTGCATTAAGTACTGCAGTGCATCTCTTCCTCATGGACTGTACCAGATTTGCCAGTTCTTGCTGTGAGATGTTACCCCGCTCTTCCACCAAGGCACCTGCAAGTTCCCGGACATTTCTCCTAGCCCTCACCCTCCAATCCAACAGGTCCCAGACTTGCTCAATGGGATTGAGATCCGGGCTCTTCGCTGGCCATGGCAGAACACTGACAATGGGACCCTCCACCTCCAAATCGATCCCGCTCCAGGGTACAGGCCTCGGTGTAACGCTCATTCCTTCGACGATAAACACGAATCTGACCATCACCCCATGTGAGACAAAACCGCGACTCGTCAGTGAAGAGCACTTTTTGCCAGTCCTGTCTGGTCCAGTGACGATGGGTTTGTACCCATAGGCGACGTTGTTGCCGGTGATGTCTGGTGAGGACCTGCCTTACAGCAGGCCTACAAGCCCTCAGTCCAGCCTCTCTCAGCCTATTTTAGACAGTCTGAGCACTGATGGAGGGATTGTGCATTCCTGGTGTAACTCGTGGTGTAACTGTTGCCATCCTGTACCTGTCCCGCAGGTGTGGTGATCGGATATACCAATCCTGTGCAGGTGTTGTTACACGTGGTCTGCCTCTACGAGGACGATCAGCTGTCCGTCCCGTCTCCCTGTAGCACTGTCTTAGGCATCTCACAGTTCGGACATTGCAATTTATTGCCCTGGCCACATCTGCAGTCCTCATGCCTCCTTGCAGCATGCCTAAGGCACGTTCATGCAGATGAGCAGGGACCCTGGGCATCTTTCTTTTGGTGTTTTTCAGAGTCAGTAGAAAGGCCTCTTTCGTGTCTTAAGGTTTCATAACTGTGACCTTAATTGCCTACCGTCTGTAAGCTGTTAGTGTCTTAATGACCGTTCCACAAGTGCATGTTCATTAATTGTTTATGGTTTATTGAACAAGCATGGGAAACAGTGTTTAAACCCTTTACAATGAAGATCTATGAAGTTATTTGGATTTTTACGAATTATCTTTGAAAGCCAGGGTCCTGAAAAGGGGAGTTTCTTTTTTTGCTGAGTTTATATTGGTTGACCGAGAGTCATCTGTTCTTTCGGCTAATTGATTGGTCCAAATTTTGAAACGTGTATTTTCCATGCAGTGCCTTCAGAAAGTATTCACACTCATTTACTTTTTTCACATTTTGTTGTTACAACCTGAATTTAAAGTGGATTAACTGTATATTTGTTTGTCACTGGCCTACACACTATACCCCATAATGTCAAAGTGGAATAATGTTTTTTCGTGGGGCGAGTTTGAGAGCGAAACGGAATAGAGCTAAGCACAGGCAAAATCCTATTGGAAACCCTGGTTCCGTCTGCTTTCCAGCAAATACTGGGAGACAAATTCAACTTTCAGCATGACAATAACCTAAAACACAAGGCCAAATATACCTGGAGTTGCTTACCAAGATGACATTGATTGATATGTTCCTGAGTGGCCTAGTTACAATTTTGAATTAAATTGGCTTGGAACTCTATGGCAAGACTTGAAAATGGCTGTCTAGCAATGATCAACTTGACAGAGCTTAAAGAATTTAAAAATAAAAGAATGTGCAAATATTGTACAATCCAGGTATGGAAAGCTCTTATCAACTTACCCAGAAAGACTCACAGCTGTAATCACTGCCAAGGTGATTCTAACATGTATTGACTTGGGGTTGAGTATTTATCTAGTGGAGATATATTAGTGTTTTATTTTTCATAATTTTTTACAAATGTTGGAGTATTTTGTCTAGATCGTTGACAAAAAAATTACAATTAAATCCATTTTAATCCCACTTTGTAACACAACAAAATGTGGATAAAGTAAAGGGGGTATAAAGGGGTGTGAATACTTTCTGAAGACACCCTATGTGTTTTAATAAAAACAACTACACATTAACGCAACATGCAACAATTTCAAAGGATTTCTGAGTTACAGTTCATATACAGTTCCTAATCTATGGATGTCACATGACTGGGAATACAGATATGCATCTGTTGGTTACAGATACCTTAAAAAAAATTGATGGGTGTGGATCAGAAAACCAGTTAGGATCTGGTGTGACCGCCATTTGCCTCATGCAGCGCGACACATCTCCTTCGCATAGAGTTCATCAGGCTGTTGATTGGCCTGTGGAATGTTGTCCCACTCCTCTTCAATGACTGTGCAAAGTTGCTAGATATTAGCAGGAACTGGAACACGCTGTCGTACATGTCGATCCAAAGCATCCCTAACATGCTCAATGGGAATGGGTCACATTTCTGGTGAGTATGCAGGCCATGGAAGAACTGGGACATTTTCAGCTTTCGGGAATTGTGTACAGATCCTTGCGTCCTGGGGCCGTACATTATAATGCTTAAACATGAGGTGATGGCGGCGGATAAATGGCAGAACAATGGGCCTCAGAATCTCATCACGTTATCTCTGTGCATTCAAATTGCCATCGATACAATGCAACTGTGTTCGTTGTCCATAGCTTATGCCTGCCCATACCATAACCCCACCGCCACCATGGGGCACTCTGTTCACAAGGTTGACATCACCAAGCCACTCGTCTACACGACGCCATCTGCCCAGTACAGTTGAAACCAGGATTAATCCGTGAAGTGCACACTTCTCCAGCATGCTAGTACCATCATAGGTGAGCATTTGAAGTCTGAAGTCTGTTATGATCGCGAACTACAGTGGGGTCAAGACCCTGGTGAAGATGACGAACACGCAGATGAGCTTCCCTGAGACGGTTTCTGACAGTTTTTGCAGAAATTGTTTGGTTGTGCAAACCCACAGTTTCATCAGCTGTCCGGGTGGCTGGTCTCAGACCATCCCGCAGGTGAAGAAGACTGATGTGGAGGACCTGGACTGCCGTGGTTACACGTGGTCTGCGGTTGTGAGGCCGGTTGGTTGTGGTCAGTAGCTGTGTGGTTGTGGTCAGACGTTGTGTGGTTGTGGTCAGACGTTAAGTGCTTGTGGTCAGAAGTTGTGTGGTTGTGGTCAGAAATTGTGTGGTTGTGGTCACTAATTGTGGTAAGCAGTTGTGTGGTAGTGGTCAGTAGATGTGGTCAGAGGTTGTGGTCAGCAGTTGAGTGGTCAGTAGTTGTGTGATTCTGGTCAAAAGTTGTGTGGCTGTGGTCAGTAGTTGTGGGGTTGTGTGGTCAGTAGTTGTGTGGTTGTGGTCACTAACTGTGGTAAGCAGTTGTGTGGTTCTGGTCAGTAGTTGTGTGGTCAGTAGTTGTGTGGTTACTGTCAGAAGTTGTGTGATTCTGGTCAAAAGTTGTGTGGTTAGTAGTTGTGTGGTTACTGTCAGAAGTTGTGTGATTCTGGTCAAAAGTTGTGTGGCTGTGGTCAATGGTTGTGTGGTCAGTAGATGAGTGGTCAGTAGCTGTGTGTTTGTGGTCAGTAGTTGTGTGGTTACTGTCAGAAATTGTGTGATTGTAGTCAGGAGTTGTGTTGTTACTGTCAGAAGTTGTGTGATTGTGGTCAGTGGTTGTGTTCAGTAGATGAGTGGTCAGACGTGTGGTTGTGGCCAAAAGTTGTTGTAAGCAGCTGTGTTGTTACTGTCAGAAGTTGTGTGGTTGTGGTCAAAAGTTGTGTGGTTGTGGTCAAAAGTTGTGTGGTTGCGGTCAGAAGTTGTGTGGTTGCGGTCAGTAGTTGTATGGTTGTGGTCAAAAGTTGTCGTATAAGCAGTTGTGTGGTTACTGTCAGAAGTTCTGTGGTTGTGGTCAAAAGTTGTGGTAAGCAGTTGTGTGGTTACTATCAGAAGTTCTGTGGTTGTGGTCAAAAGGTGTGGTTGTGGTCAGGAGTTGTGTGGTTGTGGTCAGGAGTTGTGGGGTTGAGGTCATAAATTGTGTGGTTGTGGTCAAAAGTTGTGTGATCAGTAGTTGTGTGGTAAGAAGTTGTTTGGTTGTGATCAGTAGTTGTGTGGAGAACAAGCTATAGGATGAAAAATACCAGTTTTGGCTCTGGTTCAGCCGGCTAGCACTAACTAACACTACCAAAAAAAAAGGTACTCTATCTTTATAACATCATCCAAAATAACATTGCAATATGTAACTGTATTGATGTTTTCCCCTATCACTACTTGTTAGCACACACGGCAAAGTCTGTTTATGTATTTGTCATGTTTTTTCTGTGTGCGTGCGTTTGCAGATCCAGTTTGTAGAGAAGAATAATGATGCCCTCCACATGTCTTTGGAGAGCCTTGTGTGTGAGTCCAAGGACAAGTTTGTGCGAGAGCTTTTTGAGAACTCTAACAACAGCAAGGACTCCAAGCAGAAGGCTGGCAAACTCAGTTTCATCAGTGTGGGCAATAAATTCAAGGTGAGGAAGGAGACTGTAGCAGCACCTGGCTCTGAGATGACACTTTTGAAAGAAAAACACACCACAAGTTCTTATTGGTTTGTGTAAATCTAAAATTCTTACAGCGTTTGACATTGTTTCACATTCTGCTTTCGCGATTGAAGTGAATAGTGTGTTTAGTTTGTAGTCTAACGCTTTTCCTATTGCTTATTTCAGATTGTTGTTTCAGATGTTATCTGACACGTTAGAGAAAACGCTGTGGACTATTTTCCAACTTCTACCTTTGAACTTCTAACGCCTCTCCCCTCCCTCCTGCTTTTCTTCCATCCCTTCTTTCCTCTGTAGACCTCCAGTCTCCTACATCTTTTCCCAAGAAATCCTTGTCAGCTAGAGAGGGGGGCGAAAGAAAAAGTGTGGAAAAAGTCAGAGATAGAAAGTAGCAGCCAGGCTAAAGTCGGTCACAAAGAAGTATAGTCAGCCAGGGACAGAAGGTAACTTGTCTCACTGTAGATTGTTTCAACAACACCATACTGTATCAGCAGATGCACACAGAGCACCCATCACTGACTTCCTTTCATATTTCCCCTCCACCTGTCCTTGTCTATGGTCTTTGTGTGCCGTGATGCTCGAGTTGACGCTTTTAGCACTAATTCATAAGATAATATGGACACAATGACCTGAGGGTAGCGTTGCAGAGAAAAGACCAAGACCGGATCTTTTCAGCTTAATGACACATGTGCTTTAATAAAACATAAAATAATGATAAAAGTTAGGCATTGTGAGGCAATATATTGCAATGCTGTGAGGAAGGGAACATAGTCACGTTTTATTTATGTTTAAAAGATTCATCCCTACTATGAGCAGTAAAGATGCGTGTATTCAGGACACGCATTCATTCATCAGTTATCGTTCACTTTTTCTGGAAAACATCCCAAAAAGTATCTACTTGGCACAGTTGCAGTCCATTTTTAATATATCTTGAGAAATCATCCAAATTAATTTAGGACTTATAAAAGCAAATCGCATTGAGAACAGTGCAAGTGGCTTTTGCAGAATCGTCATGAGTCATGCATGGTTTTCCTTTGTCTTTCCGTGTGCTGTTATCCCTCACCTATTCACATGTTTTACTTGTCAACATTATAATTATTGCTTTTCTTCAGTTGTAAATGTGCAATGGCAAATATAATCCCAATTTGTTTGTAAGTGCTCCTTACCCCCTTTTTGTGCAGTGCGGTGGGACTTAGACTAAGTATTAAGGAAGCTTTTTCTCTGCCTGCCTTCACAGACCCAGTTGAACCTACTGCTGGAGAAGCTTCGCAGCACTGTGAGTATCTGTGCCATACCTGATGTCCTCTCTCACACACTGGTAGTCAGGAACTGGCCTCAGATTAGATGTGATTGATGGATATGTAATGGATATGATTTACCTGTCTTTCAAAGGGCTCCAGCTTCATTCGCTGTGTAAAACCCAACTTAAAGATGGTGAGCCACCAATTTGAAGGAGCCCAGATTCTGTCTCAGCTGCAGTGTTCAGGTATGGGCTTGGAGAGGAAGAACATCGTTTTGAGAGTATCATTAACACAATCACATTGTAAAAAAACGAAGTAAACATTAGTTCATAATCAGTTATAAAGATTAGTAAAGACACACGAACACACACCTCTAAGACATTCTCTTCCCTTTCCTCACCAGGCATGGTGTCAGTGCTGGACCTAATGCAGGGCGGCTTCCCCTCCCGAGCTCCCTTCCATGAGCTCTACAACATGTACAAGCAATACATGCCTGACAAGCTCACACGACTGGACCCCAGGCTCTTCTGCAAGGTGGATGGTTCCCCCAAAGAACAGTATTACATTTCATATGTAACCTTGCTCAGGTGTTTATACATTTTAAGAGACTGATGGTTTTGGTTCTTGCTCCTCTGCAGGCTTTGTTCAAAGCACTAGGGCTGAATGAGAATGACTACAAGTTTGGGTTGACCAGAGTATTCTTCCGTCCTGGGAAGGTAAGCACTGCTCTCTTTTTAATACTCTGCAGCAGTGTTTCCTAAACTCGATCCTGGGGATCCTAATAGGTACACGTTTTTGGTTTTGCCCCAGCACTACACGGTTGATTCAAATAATCAACTCATCAAGCTTTGATTATTCAAATCAGCTGTGTCTAGTGCTGGGGCAAAAACCAAAATGTGCACCCATTAGGGTCCCCAGGACGAGCTAGAGAAAAGCTGCTGATTTACATAGGCCCAAATTACTTTGAGTGATTCTGTTGATGTCCTGTTTCTGGGTCAGTTTGCAGAGTTTGACCAAATCATGAAGTCGGACCCGGACCACCTGGCAGAGCTGGTGAAGAAGGTCAACCAGTGGCTGGTCATCAGCCGCTGGAAGAAGGTCCAGTGGTGCGCCCTTTCCGTCATCAAACGTACGCTGACTCATACTTGCACTGAGCTGGATGACATCCTGTAGAACAGTAGCACTCCTCCTAGTTATAAATAATAATGTATTTAGTTGTTAAGGACAGATACAATTAAAACATTGATGCATTGAATCATCATTAAGAGTCAGTTGCGTTGCACCATCATGCTTTACCATTAGTCACTAGACAGCCTTAAAAATGGCGAAAAAGAAAACAAAGGAATATAACTTTTAAAACAACCACCGTAACAAAAAAGGTTAAACGATTTCTGCTGAATCGGAGTTGCTAAACTTCCCCTTCAGGATATCTCATAGCTGAGGCTATATGCACTGGTACGGCTGGCTGCACTTCCATTTATTTTCCTTCAAAAAACTCCAACTTAATATCCCTACAAGTTCAGTCAACAGATCATAGGGAGTGTGTGTAGCTTCATCTCTGTTTGTGTGAATAGGCCCAATACTATGCTGATGATTGGATCTCCCTCTTACTCACTTTCTCTTTTCTCACTTTCTCTCACTCTTTCGCTTTCTGTCTTACTCACACACTTTCTCTCTCCTGCTCTCTATCTCTACCCCCCCACACACACACACACAGTGAAGGAGAAGATGAAGTATCGTGCCTCTGCCCTTATTAAGATTCAGAAGACCGTCCGTATGTGGCTCTGTAAGAGGAAACATAAGCCACGGTGGGTGTACACACACACACACACACACACACACACACACACACACACACACACACACATTCCCTTTGTTTGAAAGTGCTTAACACTGTGCCTTTTGATAGCTTCTACACATTGATTTGAACTTCTAACTGCACAATCTGGAGACCTCAGCCGTGACTCCTGGCACACTCTGTCACCATATTGCATTAAGAAATGTTAGTCTTACTGTATTGCTTTTGAAAATACAGTATGTCGTTGTCGTATTGCCTTCGGAAAATATATATTGCTTTTGTGAATGGGACCATCCGTGTGATGAGTTTTTGAATTGACTGCTCAGGACCCTAGAATGTGTGTGATAGGTTGTTTGACAGATAAAGCCAAAGGCAGCTGAGATTTCTGTACTTCATTTGAAATACATTTGCAAAAAAAATGTAAAAGCATGTTTTCACTTTCATTATGTGGTATGTGTAGATTGATGAGTAAAACAAATCTGATTAATACATTTTGATTTCAGGCTGTAACACAACAAAATGTGGAATAAATCAAGGGGTATGAATACTTTCTGAAGGCACTGTATATGATCTGTGAAAAAGTTATGTAGCTAGCACAAATTGTCAGTTTCACACAAGAAACCATTTTCAAGCATAAAAACTAAAAAATAGGCTTTTTTATATCTCAACCAATACGATGTGTGTGTGTGTTGGCACGTGCGCGCTTTAGTGCTCACACTTATGTAGGTGCACGTATACTTGCATTTGCTCCTATATGTGTGTGTGTTCATACGTATGTGTGTGTTGCGGCCACAGCATCGATGGCATGGTGAAGGTGCGTAACCTGAAGACGCGGATGGAGCGCTTCAACGAGGTGGTGGGCGCACTGAAGGAGGGCAAGCAGGAGATGGCCAAGCAGATCCAGGAGCTGGGGGCCTCCATCGACACCCTTATGGCCAAGATTAAGGTGAGGACAGCTCCGTGGGTGAAATTGCTCCTAGGCACAGATTTAGGATCAGCTTCCCCTCCCCCTATCCTAATCTGGTAATTGCAAAGCTGACCCAAGATCAGCACCCAGGGGCAACTTCACCCTAAACCGAAAAGGACAGGGTGACTCGCCTCTCTTACTTTTCTGATCTAATCCCGCAGATCTCATCTCTCTGTCATCTCATCAGGAAGCCATTTCCTGGGGTTGTTTTTGATGTTCCCTCAAAACAATTTCAGCACTGAGCAAATTTCATGTTTGCTGAGCGCAAAGTTGGGATAATTCTGAGGCTTTAAAATTACAGTTTTAACAGTGGCCAAATAGGCTACTGTGGCTTTTTGATCATAATGTACTCCTACCAGAGTGGCCTACCATCAAAAACAATGGAGAAAATGCGTCCCATAATATTTTAACATAGCTATTGAAACAGCTGTTCTATGATACAGCCTACAGTAGCAGCCAATGTGTGGTGTTCAATGTTGGCCTACATTCCATGAGACTTTTGAAAAAATACAGGGCTTGGCAGTATCCTGTTGAGCCACTCAAACAAGGACATGACTGAAATGTTTTGTGTGTTTGATGCAAGAAACCACATCATAAAATAAAATATTATTCCCATACAATTATTATTATTACAGAGACTCAGACAAAAAGCATATGCTACCCACTGCCTATTGGCTTCTTGGCTTATTCAAACCTGTCTCAAAATACAGCAATGCCCCTTTAAGGCATGAAAAATATCTTTACTTGACTCGATTTACACGTTGTGTGCTCTTCTAGGAAGCAATCACCAGAAATGAGTTGTAACTGGGCTAGTAACTCACTAACTAGCAAAGAATATGAACAAATGTGCACATGAGGTTACACGCGGCTATGCACTTTGATCTCAAAACAAGCGCAACTACTCGCGATCGCTCTTGCCCGTCAATTCTATAGAATCCACCGACAATGCGCTTTGCCTAAAACAAAATCACAGACTGTCTTGCATAGTTAGATTTGTTTCTGTTTGTTGCATTAAAAGGGGCTAATACTATGTTGATCCGATCACAATTCCCAAAGTAGAGGAAAATGTTGATAGTTCACACGAACGGGGCCAACTATAGTAAAGTTGAGTGAAGTTCAATCTCGTGCGTATCTTCGCGGGCTGGAATTTCTTCTGCGCGGCAGTCCTGGTGGAGCTTTGCGCGTGCACACAGCTTAGAGGGAACATTGGTTGATTTGATGTGTAATCCTCTAATATGGATAAATATGGTTAGGGAACTCGCCTGTCTCCCTGTGCTAGAAACACCAGTGTTATTTGGGGCCTCTAGATGTATGGCATACACATGCTATCCAGACTCTGAATTTGAATACACAATTATTTTAGTGTTGTCTGTAAACTTTGTCTTTGTAACCCGGATGTGTGTTATTGGCAGAGGTAGCTAGCTAGAGCGCTGGTAGCCATCCCTTAGACTAGATGACTGGAACCCAAGCAGAACCTTTTCCATATGAGCAACTATCTTTCTCCCTTTCTCTCTTTCCCTACTTCCCTCCCTTACTCCCTAGTTCAGTCACCTCTGTGCGTCTGCCCAACCCTGCGCTCCTCTGTCAGCATCCGCTCTATGTTCACTAGCGCGTGATGATGTTCTCAGCCCGATATGAAGTCTGTAGCGTTAGCATCGCTAGCTGAATCTCACATGAGTTATAAACAATGGCTGTCATTTAGTCAATGGCGTCAGACCCAGTTCCAGTCGGGAAAACCCTCCAACCCATGGACAGTTTTAATTAATATGTGTATGTGCAGAGGAAATTAGGAAAGTTGAATTAAACGAGATTCTGGGATATTGGGAATGTAATGTTACTTTTAACGTTTACCCCACAGGCTTTTAATTGTATCTAATTTGTTTAAGTCATCGTGAAAAACATCAGTCCTATTAAACCTACTGTATATACTGTATGCATTTATAATAATGACCATGACACACTTTGACAACACAAGTCCAAATAATTCAGATTTTAGCCTATACAAAATTGTGTAATAAGCCTATGTGTTTATGCCAAAGACGTTGACCTACGACACAACTCCTTTGACCTATGCCCCCTCCTATAGGCAACAGTAATGACCCGGAAGGAGATTGACCAGGAGTACCAGGGGCTGGTGAAGCGCTCGGAGCAACTGCTCTCCTCCATGCAGAAGAAGAAGCAGGAGGAAGAGGAGATGGAGAGGCTGCGGCGCATCGAGGAGGAGATGGCGCAGGAGAGGAGGCGAAGAGAGGAGGAGGACCAGCGACGCCAGAAGGAGGAAGACGATAGAAGGATGTAAGTGGAGGGATGGGTGAATGATGGCGGTATCAGGGGTACAAACGAGAACACAAATGGGCTGATAGTACTGGGGTAGGCAATTTAAGTAGTGGATGGCTTCACTGTGTGCAGGCTTTTGGTTCTAGTGTGTTAGTGCTGGGCTGGAACAAAAGCCTGCAGAGTGCGCCAACAGCAGCCCTCCATGATTGGAGTTGTCCATGCTTGCACTGTTTTAGTTGAAGTCATTGACATGACTAACACTTTTAAAGAAACCACCAACAGGATATGTCCGGAGTTGATGTTCAGAGATTGAGCTTATACATTATTCATGAGTTGATCGTGTCATTGAGGACATCTGTGATTTTAAAGTTACAAGGCATTAACCACCTCTGTCCTCTGTCATCCCTGTCCCCTCTCATTAGGAAATTGGAGATGGAGCATAAGAGGAAGCAGGAAGAAGAGGAAAGGAAGAGGAGGGAGGAAGAGGAGAGGATAATGCAGGTTTGTGACCCCACTAAAGTGCAAAAGGAGAGCTTTGTTTTTTTTAAATGTTTTATTATGTAACCTTTATTTAACTAGGCAAGTCAGTTAAGAACAAATTCTTATTTACAATGATGGCCTACACCGACCAAACCCGGACGGCCAATTGTGCGCCGCCCTATGGGACTCCCAATCACGGCCGGTTGTGAGACAGTCTGGATTCGAACCAGGGTGTCTGTAGTGACGCCTCTAGCACTGAGATGCAGTGCCTGCGCCACTCGGGAGTTACTGACCCTTCCTTTCCCACTAGAGAGACCCTAACACTGGTCCACTTCCTCAGACATTGACCTTAATTCCTGCTAGTCTCCAATGACTTTCTATGGAGCAGTAATGGATTGATTTCTTACCTGTCGTGTTTGTTGTACTAAGACCAGGGTCGTGGCATTGGTCAGATTTCCCAGTGGGCCGACCCTTTCTTGTGATGGATCACTCCTGCTGAGTTTCTCTTTCCCCTTGCCTTCCCAGAACCACCCTCCTCCCTCCCACTGTGCCTGTCCTCCGCTTCCCTTGATGATCATGCCCTCAATTACCGTTTGCTGTTACCTCCTTTTCTTCCTCTACCATTTCTTCCCATCCCCCTTCTGTCCTCTTCTGCCCTGTAATCCCATATGCACTTTCCTAATTTTCTCTTCCCACCCTCATCCCCCTTTTCTTCTGTCCCTTATTACCATATGCTGTTCTCTCTTTCTCTCCTCCTCTGTCCTCTCTTCCCAGCCTCAGGCCCACTTTCCCGCTCTCTTTTTTTCTCTATCCCCTCATTCCCACAATCTTCTTTGGTCCTCAACCCTCCATCTCCATCAAACCTCTTCCTTCCTCATCCATCACTTATGTTCATCCATCTCTCTTCTTTTTCTTCACTACTGCTCTCCTTTATCCTGCCCTCTTAATTTGGTAGTCTTTCATCTCTAATCCCCTACTTCCTCTCTAGACAGTCTTCTTTCTCTGTTCTCCTCTTCTCTTCTCTCTGTAATCCCTACTTCCCTCTTCCCCCGCCATCCCATTCTCTTCCTCTCAACACACAAGTCCTCCTCTTTTCCATGCCCTCCTATTTTCTCCTACGATGGTGTCTATCCTGGGGGTTCACCACCGTTCACTGTCTCTAATCTACCCGGGCTGGAAGCCCAGGCCTGTCAAAGCACTCCTGCTACTGTAGGAGTACTAGAAGTACTGATGCTAGTTCATTTCATGGACCGCAAGCAGAGGCACCCACGTCTGCCCTCCCAAGCTCACCCCAGCACAGCATTGATATTCATAGATCTTCCACCCGTTGCTTTTAGTAGCCCAATTCACATGCACAAAGCTGAGTTTCCGATGTGTCTTTAGCCCTGGCTCATCCTACTTCAAAGTCTTAGAATAGTGGTGGGGGGGGGCTGTGCTTTTTTTCCCTCAAGAGTTTTGCTACTTTCACCTTGCCCTCAGTTTCCTCCTCTCCAACTTTCTTTGCTACCTTGTTTATCGTCCTCCAACTTCCTCACAAGGCCTAAAGTTCCCTCTGACCTTCAGAGTTCCCTCTGACCTTCCTCTCTGATTAGGCTGCCGTGTTGTTGTTGCAGTTGTCTGCTGGGTGCATGTCTGCATCGTCTAGGTTCGCAGTCACAGGGACAGACTCGATACCAGCTGCTTGAACCAGGTTATATGTCTAATCAGGCCACACAGCAGGCACTGTAATTGCCTAAGTTCTCCTGGCATTCAGGGCCAGTCGAGGCTCCATCGCTCCCCAGGACTAAGACAGTCTGACACAGCCCATGATCCTGCTCTAATCTCCAGAGGTGGCTGGCTTTCCCCCCCCCCCAAAAAAAGTGTGAGAAGAAGAACATCCGAGTTGTGTTTACTGGCAGTGTTTACAGATTAAAAGTGGCGTGTAATGTCAATCGTCATGAAAATGTCAATCTATGGTGTGTAAAACGTTTTCATTTTACCAAGTTTCTGCTATTGACTGTCTGAAAGTAACTGTCTAGTGATAAAGATTATCTATTCTTTCTCTGCTGTAGTGATGTTGCACATCGATAACAGCTTCCTTATATGAAGCACATATAAATGAACCACTCATGATGATGCAATGGCGGTGTTGAGAATAATGATGATGGTGCCGACAATGTGTGCATTCAGGCGGAGATGGACATCCAGATAGCGTTGGAGCGAGAGGAGGACGCCCAGCGGTCAGCCATGTTGGAGCAGGAGAAGAGGGACAGAGAGCTGGCCATGAGGATCGCCCAGAGTGAAGCCGAACTCATCACCGACGAGGCCCTGATGGACCTCAGCCTGCGCAGGTACACACGGATACAAACAAACACACACAGAAATGGACACACGAACACACACACTGTGCTGTATATTGTTATTCATATATTGTAGTGTCTCAATACACGAGCCCTAGATGAGGTTTTTGCAGGACATACCCAAGGTTGAGTACATGGACAAGGTTGATGTTTAACCCAGAACATTTTGTAATAAGAGCTCAAGGGAGCTTCTGCAGCAGGATTTGGTAAGGATTCAACAAGTCAAATAAAAATAGGTGTTGTGTTTCATCTAGGTCCGAAAGGAGACCACTACCTGTCCACTGCATGCATAATCTATTTTTTTCTCCTTTTGTTCGCCCCTCTCTCAGAAATGGGTCTTTCTCAGGTCTCTATCCAGACACAGTGAGATCCATGTAAGACATTAGCCATTAGTTTAGCCTCCTGCTTCCAGTAACCTAACACAACCCATTAATCACACTCCCCCGCATGCTTTAATCTCAAATCTAATCTTTCATCAATTTATATCCTGGATTATACCAGCCCATGCAAAGCCATCAAAAACAATACGCAAATTCTCTAACTCTTCACATTGGATCGAACCAAATAACACCACTTTCCAGTCACGAATCAATCCGCCGTTGTGGTCCCGGCCCGGGGCATGAATCAACAGTGCCAAGGGATAAGCACGTCTGTTACTAGCCCAATGCAAACAGACAACCATTGCGTGACAAATCTAACAGCAACGTATAATAGAACATGCCAATCTGTTTTTGATCGGTTTCTGCTGATTCTTCTGAGTTGCAACAATCATATGCTCATATATCCTAATCATCATATCCTCTGTTTGCAGTGCTGGTGGACTTCAAAACCTCAAGGCAATCACAATGTATGTTCTCTGGGACTTTTTTATACATTGTATTTGTTCTTATAAAGCATATTGATATGGCAAACATTGATATTCCATTCCTATTGTATTAGATCTGATAGCTTTGCACAACTATTTGATAAAACACACAAAGCCCCCTCCCCCTCTTTAAACCGATCTACTACTCGGTGGGAATGTACTGTAGAATTAACTCCTAACCAACGTTCGTGGTAGGACTAATTAGCTAACTACTTAGGACTCACACTTAACCACTCCAGTAAGGATATCAGTAGCTACTACCATCAAACAAATGGATGAGTTTAGCCATGGTTAGTTACAGTCGGAATAGAGTAGTACTGTATTTGGTGTACTGACACTTGGCCTACCTGTTCACTCATCAGATGCGATTACTTCTTCATGACTTGTCACTGAGGGATACATTTAAGCAGCTTCCAATTTTCACAGCTGTCAACACGCCATGAGTGTCACAACAGTGTGTGACTGTCACAACGCACGCTGACATCAACGTATCAGATGGCTGCACACACAGTTCATAGTAGAAGCCACCCTGGTCTCTGTGACCAATGGGAAATACTATTATACTACTGATATATGGATGTTTATGAATCAGAGACATTGATGTATTATTCTGTTATAGTCATTTCTGTGTGCTGGTATTAATGTGTTTATAGGGAGGAAATGGCGCAACTTCTGGCTTGGTGGGTAATGGAGAGAAACCGTTTTTTCTCGGATCAATGATCACCTGAATCACCCAAATCGATTAATCAAATGAATAATTTCCGAAAAATTCTAATTCATTATTAAAATTGTTTTTAATCCTAGTGCGCAAAGGGAATTGGAAGAGATTTTACCAAGGATGTTATCTTGTTGATCAGTTTATTGAATCTTGAAATTAGACGTATCTGCATGCGTGTGTGTATTTTGGGAGGAAATCTGATTATGTGCCAACTGTGGCATTGACCACAACTATTGCACTTTGAACACAACTATTGCACTTTGAACACAACTATTGCACTTTGAACACAACTAACTTCCTTAAAGCTGGTTTAAGAAAGTTACTACTGCAGAAGTTACTGCAAACAACAAACACTGTTTTTTCATGACGGTAAAAAAGCTGATCAGATCGGCAACAATAACAGTGGTGGGACAGCCAGTGACTATGGATTCCATAGTAAGGGGAATTGCATGCTATCTATAATAAGCGCTCTTTGTTAGAGCTAGTTGGCCAACGCACTTTCGAGTCACCGTGGCTAAACTCAATCCCTGTTTCCCCCGGAGAACTTTGAGGGGGTGACATGGTGACTATCCAGCACTCAGCCCCAAAGGTCAGGTGAGCTGTCACCACCACACACAACATAGTCTCTCCCTGACATTCTTCTGTCACTCCGGTATCTGCCCAGGCTGGCCCTCCTCTTACAGGGAGGCTTAACGTCCGAAGATTGGATTAGCACTAGAAGACCCAAGGATTCCTCTACAGCGGCCCAAGGCCTTGACCCTGCCACACAGACTCCCATACAGACCTGGAGGGCCACCCGTAAATAGGGGCCAAATCCTGCCTGTTGGGTTGTTAATTAGAGATCTCAGAAGCATGCTGCGGGAGGCGGTTAAAGGGCTGCAGACTGTGCTAAGTAAGCCCAGGAACACACTGACTTAGGTTAGGTGGGGTGGGGACTAGGGAGTAGGTTATAGGGTGAAATGGTCACACTAAATGGCCACACATGTGCAGTGGGATTGTAATTGCCTGTGGGATGTCGGAGAGCAGTGACGAAGTCAGACACAGATTTTCCCCTTTTTGCCCCACTTAGCACTTGATTCTTTTTCTGATTGTTACCAGTATTTTAGTCTTTGAAAATGACCACCGCATCACTATAGCGGCGCCGATCCGAGCGGGGATTCCGAGACGTCCCACTGCTCTGACTTTTGAAAATTGATTCCTCTCTTCTCTCCCTTCCTTGCGGGGAATGCAGGGGTCCACAGGTGCAGGCACTCAAAGCCGCCGGCGTGAGGAAGTACGACCTGAGCAAGTGGAAGTATGCCGAGCTGCGGGATGTCATCAACACCTCGTGCGGTAAGACTTTTCCCCAACCAGGAAAACCTGGGCAAGGTGGCGAGCTCTCGGGGAGATTCATGATCCAGCTCTGTGCACCTCCATCACTCACGGCATCATTAATTCAGCCCCAATGTTAATAATTGAAAATCTGGCCAGTAACGCAACCTCTTCAAAGGTATAGCAAATGGGTTTTCGCCCCACTCTAGACTTTCCTGCCTAGGCGTGATTTCCCCTGTAATTTTCACAGATAGCTAAAGTGGGAGGTCATTTCGAGGAAATTGCAACTGGGCCGAAATTGATAGAGGAATTCTATTTGGGTGAGGGTGTAGGATTAAGAGCCGACAGGAGAGTGTACATGCAGCTGCTACGTTGATGAGGGTACGGCCTTGTGGCAGAGTGGGAAATTATTACCATTTAAGGTGAATTAGAGTTTGTACCCGTTGTACCCGTTTCAATAAAAAAACATGGAGGAAAGTCTTACCGCCTCAATCTGATTCGACATGTGTGAATAGGCGAGATGAATAGGCTAGATGAATAGGCCAGCTGTCAGTTGGGGAGCGCTTCGTACCAAAACTTCCCCTAAGAGCATGCTGTGTATCAACCAATGGCAAGCACAACACAAACACCTCAGATGATGGAAAATAGGGTCTAAGCTACAATATATGTGAGAAATTGACATTAAAGGGGAAAAAAATGAAATGTGTATTTAAAAGAACTTGACAATGTTTATTCAAATAAATTATACAATTGTTTGACAGCCCTGTTTGTAGGCTTTTAAATGATATCAAATTCAACCATGTATTTTTTTCAGTGATGAAGACATGGGTGTCTCATGGTAGGGTGGGGTATGCAAAATGGGTCAACTTTGAGCACCTCTATCTCCTAAATGTTTTGTCATTCAGTTCCGAAAAGTTACTTTCTGACCACTTCTGCTATTGGCAAATACACTACATGACCAAAAGAATGTGGACACCTGCTCATCAAACATCTCAGTCCAAAATCATGGGCATTAGTATGGAGTTGGTCCCCCCTTTGCTGCTATAACAGCCTCCACTCTTCTGGGATGGCTTTCCACTTGATGTCGGAACATTGCTGCGGGGATTTGCTTCCATTCAGCCACAAGCATTAGTGAGGTTGGGCACTGATGTTGGGCGATTAGGCCTGGCTCGCGGTCGGCGTTCCAATTCATCCCAAAGGTGTTCAATGAGGTTGAGGTCAGGGCTCTGTGCAGGACAGTCAAGTTCTTCCACACCTATTTAAACAAACCATTGCTGTATGGACCTCGCTTTGTGCATGGGGGCATTGTCATGCTGAAACAGGAAAGGGGCATCCCCAAACTGTTGCCACAAAGTTGGAAGCACAGAATCGTCTAGAATGTAGCGTTAAGAATTCTCTTAACTGGAACTAAGGGGCCTAGCCCGAACCATGAAAAACAGCCCCATGAAAAACGGCTGCATTCAGGCAGGTAGCGTTGTACTGGCATCCATCAAACCCAGATTTGTCCGACGGAATGCCAGATGGTGAAGCGTGACTCATCACTCCAGAGACTGTGTTTCCACTGCTCCAGAGTCCAATGGCAGTGAGCTTTACACCACTCCAGCCGACGCTTGGCATTGCGCATGGTGATCTTAGGCTTATGTGTGGCTGCTCGGCCATGGAAACCCATTCCGTGGGCCATGGAAACCCATTTTGTGAAGCTCCCAACAAACAGTTATTGTGCTGACATTGCTTCCGAAGGCAGTTTGGAACTTGGTAGCTACGCGCTTCAGCACTCTGCAGTCCTGTTCTGAGGTTATGTGGCCTACCACTTCGCGGCTGAGCCGTTGTTGCTCCTAGATGTTTCCACTTCACAATAACAGCACTTACAGTTGATGGGCAGCTCTAGCAGGGCATACATTTGACGAACTGTGTTGTTGGAAAGATGTCATCCTATGACGGTGCAACGTTGAAAGTCACTGGGCTCTTCAGTAAGGCCATTCTATTGCCAATCTTTGTCTATGGAGATTGCATGGTTGTGTGCTCGATTGTATACACCTGTCAGCAAAGGGTGTGGCTGAAATAGTAAAATCCACTAATTCGAAGGGGTGTCCACATAATTTTGTATGTATAGTGTTTAGTTCAAATCAAATGGAATCACCCTAATGCATTAATTGTGGTGGAAATTTAAATTGGGAGGGTTGCGACAACTTTGTTACATTCTCCATGGCCCTTTTTAATTATTTACACCCATCCTGTTGCCACTTTCTCTCCTTGCATTTTGCTGTGAGGAAAACTGAATTGTGACCTGTTTTCACAACCCCCAATTTTTATGTGTTCATCGTTTCCTGACAGGTGAAGATTAGAACTTGAGTATTATCTTAAAGAGTGGGCGATTCTACTACAGCGGAAGCAGAAACTATTTGGGATATCTCAGATTGTTTTGTCAATTCTCACATAAAAACTTAATTGGGAGGAAGGATGTTTGACATGCTTATTACATTTGTATCACACATTTTGGGGGGGAAATCGTGATGAAGTGGCCATTTTAGGCCCTTTTAGACCTATATATGCCTCCTTTAAGACCCTATGAGTTGTGTACTGTACATGATACAGACAACATCTTGGTGTCATTATACTCCTTATAGTTTGCTTTAATATATGGAGTGTCTAGATTCTGAAATAAAATATTTCACATTAATTTATTCATCATTACAAATATTAATGTGAATATCTCAAAACTACCCTTTTTTTAATGTTGCTTATTTTTATGGAACAGTATACTCTTCAAACGCATAACATTTCCAGAGTGGGCTCCCTGGTACTTTTAATGATATTACCCATTTTATACATAGAAATTGACATTATAGGTCAATTAACCAATCACAGCCCTCCTTTAGGATTGCACATTCAGCAAGTCACCAGCAGAGGGAGTTCCCTTTGAATCCATTTACCGTTCACTGTGTTGGTGGTGTTCATAAAATGTACCATAACTTCATAATAAGCAGAGAGCTCACTCTGGAAATGTTATGTACTTGTAGAGTACTGTACATTGTTCAAAAAAGGTCTTAAAGTCAGTGTTAGAAAAAGTACTGAATTGTCATACTTACGTAAAAGTAAAGATACCTTAATAGTCATTCTGCTCCTGAGCAAGGCCGTTAACCCACTGTTCCCCGGGCCCTGAAGACGTGGATGTTGATTAAGGCCGCCCTCCGCACCTCTCTGATTCAGAAGTGTTGGGTTAAATGCGGATTGCACATTTCAGTTGAATGCATTGTTGTACAACTGACTAGGTATCCCCTTTCCCTTACCCTAGAAAATGGCTGAAGTGAAAGTCACACAGTAAAAGTTTAAGTATCTGGTTTAAAACATACTTAAGTGGTGGAAGAAGTGCTCAATGTCGTACTTGAGTAAGAGTAAAAGTAAATGCTATACATCAAATATATTATATTAAGCAAACCAGACACAACAATTATTTTTGTTTTATTCACGGACAGACAGGGGCACACTCCTACACTGACATAATTGATAGGTGCGTGAATTGAATCATATTGCTGTCCTGCCTGAGCATTCAAAATGAAATTACTTTTGGGTGTCAGGGAAAATGTATGGGAGTATATTTTATTTAGGAATGTAGTAAAGTACAGATAACCCCAAAAACGACTTAAGTAAAAAATACTTTGAAGTACTACCTAAGTACTTTACACCACTGCTTAAAATGAATATATTCAAAAAGAGTTGTTTATTTCAGAATCTAAACATACTACATACATTAAAGCACACTATAAGGATTATAATGACAATAAGATGTTGTCTGTATCATGTACGGTTCACTGATCAGTCTTACAGGATGCATGTATAGGTCTAAAAAGGGCCTAAAATGGCCAATTTCATGATTTTCTCAAAAATGGTTTGTGATACAAATGTAAGAATTTCCAGAATAATTTGACATACCAATAATATTTTCGTCTCCCTCTCGCGTGGAATCACCCTAATATTATCTGTACCAAATGTTTTTTTACATTAATGGAGGCTGGTGACTTGAAAAAATGTAGCAGGATGGGAGACCCATGGTATAGGCGTGGAACGCAGAGACGACAAAGTGTGTTTAAAAAATCGTCAAAGACTAATTCTTTTAACCCAACACCATGCCCAAACTGGACGCGTGTATGCGCCATCGTGCACAAATGTATTTTGTCCCCCCACACTAAACGCGATCATGACACGCAGGTTGAAATATCAAAACAAACTCTGAACCAATTACAATAATTTGGGGACAGGTCGAAAAGCATTAAACATTTATGGAAATTTAGCTAGCAACTGCAAGCTAGCTAGCTAAATTGCCATAAATGTTTAATGCTTGCTGTTGCTAGCTAATTTGTTCTGGGATATGAACGTTGTTGTTATTTTACCTGAAATGCACAAGTTCCTCTACTCTGACAATTAATCCACGCATAAAACGGTCAACCACATTGTTTCTAATCAAATCAAATTTATTTATATAGCCCTTCTCACATCAGCTGATATCTCAAAGTGCTGTACAGAAACCCAGCCTAAAACCCCAAACAGCAAGCAATGCAGGTGTAGAAGCGCGGTGGCTAGGAAAAACTCCCTAGAAAGGCCAAAACCTAGGAAGAAACCTAGAGAGGAACCAGGCTATGAGGGGTGGCCAGTCCTCTTCTGGCTGTGCCGGGTGGAGATTATAACAGAACATGGCCAAGATGTTCAAATGTTCAAAAATGACCAGCATGGTCAAATAATAATAATCACAGTAGTTGTCAAGGGTGCAACAGGTCAGCACCTCAGGAGTAAATGTCAGTTGGCTTTTCATAGCCGATCATTGAGAGTACCTTTACCGCTCCTGCTGTCTCTAGAGAGTTCAAAACAGCAGGTCTGGGACAGGTAGCACGTCCAGTGAACAGGTCAGGGTTCCATAGCCGCAGGCAGAACAGTTGAAACTGGAGCAGCAGCACGGCCAGGTACACTGGGGACAGCAAGGAGTCATCATGCCAGGTAGTCCTGAGGCATGGTCCTAGGGCTCAGGTCCTCCAAGAGAGAGAAAGAGAGAATTAGAGAGAGCATATTTAAATTCACACAGGACACCGGATAAGACAAGAGAAATACTCCAGATGTAACAGACTGACCCTAGCCCCCCGACACAAACTACTGCAGCATAAATACTGGAGGCTGAGACAGGAGGGATCAGAAGACACTGGCCCCATCCGATGATACCCCCTGACAGGGCCAAACAGGCAGGATATAACCCCACCCACTTTGCCAAAGCACAGCCCCCACACCACTAGAGGGATATCTTCATCCACCAACTTACCATCCTGAGACGAGACAAGACCGAGTATAGCCCACAAAGATCTCCGCCACGGCACAACCCAAGGGGGGGGCGCCAACCCAGACAGGAAGACCACGTCAGTGACAACCCACTCAAGTCACACACCCCTCCTGGGGACGGCATGGAAGAGCACCAGTAAGCCAGTGACTTAGCCCCTGTAATAGGGTCATCTCTCCTCCTTCCAGGCTTTTTCTTCTTTGTACTTCATATGGCGATTGGCATCTAACTTTCATAATAAGGTGTATTACCATGACCGACCTCAGTTCATCTTTCAATCACCCACATGGGTGTGACCAATGAGGAGATGGCATGTGGGTATATGCTTCTATAAACCAATGAGGAGATGGGAGAGGCAGGACTTGCACCGCGTTCAGCGTTACAAATAGACCTGACTTCTATTTTAGCACTTGGCAACGCAGGCGCTCGTTGGCGCTCGCGAGCAGTGTGGGTGCAATGATTGAATAACATGTATGTGTACATTTATTTTGCAATGCGAGCGGTGTGGTCAGTATGTAAAGCATTTAAAAAAAGTTGTTTATAGTACAATATTATGAGGAATGGGAATGAGAGGGCTACTTACACAGTGTTGGAAAGGGATCACGGCAGTGATTGAATGAGTGTATGAGGCATGAGTTGGTGTTCTTAGGCTTGACCAGTGCCGGACAGGATTTGACTGGGAAGAAAAAAAACAATAACACAACACACTACACACTTAGACAAAAGAGCTAAGAATGAGTTGGTCCAAGCAAGGAGTAAAATCATTGATGTAATAATGTGATTGTGTATGTGATTGACTCTACATACAGTAATGAGATACATTTGATATGTGTACTCACAGTACAGTCTTGGCCAAAAGTTTTGAGAATGACACAAATATTAATTTCCACAAATTTTGCTGCTTCACTGTCTTTAGATATATTTGTCAGATGTTACTATGGAATACTGAAGTTTAATTACAAGCATTTCATAAGTGTCAAAGGCTTTTATTGACAATTACATGAAGTTGCAAAGAGTCAATATTTGCAGTGTTGACCGTTCTTTTTCAAGACCTCTGCAATCCGCCCTGGCATGCTGTCAATTAACTTCTGGGCCACATCCTGACTGATGGCAGCCCGTCCTTGCATAATCAATGCTTAGAGTTTGTCAGAATTTGTGGGTTTTTATTTGTCCACCCGCCTCTAGAGGATTGACCACAAGTTCTCAATGGGATTAAGGTCTGGGGAGTTTCCCGGCCATGGACCCAAAATATCAATGTTTTGTTCCCCCGATCCACTTAGTTATCACTTTTGGCTTATGGCAAGGTGCTTCACCATGCTGGAAAGGCATTGTTCATCACCAAACTGTTCCTGGATGGTTGGGAGAAGTTGCTCAGAGGATGTGTTGGTACCATTCTTTATTCATGGCTGTGTTCTTAGGCAAATTGTGAGTGAGCCCACTCCCTTGGCTGAGAAGCAACCCCACACATGAATGGTCTCAGGATGCTTTACTGTTGGCATGACACAGGACTGATGGTAGCTCTCACCTTGTCTTCTCCGGACAAGCTTTTTTCCGGATGCCCCAAACAATCGAAAATTGGATTCATCAGAGAAAATGACTTTACCCCAGTCCTCAGCAGTCCAATCCCTGTACCTTTTGCAGAATATCAGTCTGTCCCAGATGTTTTTTCCTCGAGAGAAGTGGCTTCTTTGCTGCCCTTCTTGACACCAGGCCATCCTCCAAAAGTATTCGCCTCACTGTGCGTGCAGATGCACTCACACCTGCCTGCTGCCATTCCTGAGCAAGCTCTGTACTGGTGGTGCCCCGATCCCGCAGCTGAATCAACTTTAGGAGACGGTCCTGGCGCTTCCTGGATTTTCTTGGGCACCCTGAAGCCTTCTTCACAACAATTGAACCGCTCTCCTTGAAGTTCTTGATGATCCGATAAATGGTTGATTTAGGTGCAATCTTACTGGCAACAATATCCTTGCCTGTGAAGCCCTTTTTGTGCAAAGCAATGATGACGGCATGTGTTTCCTTGCAGGTAATCAATGTTGACAGAGGAAGAACAATGATTCTAAGCACCACCCTCCTTTTGAAGCTTCCAGTCTCTTATTCGAACTCAGCATGACAGAGTGATCTCCAGCCTTGTCCTCGTCAACACTCACACCTGTGTTAACGATTGAATCACTGACATGATGTCAGCTGGTCCTTTTGTGGCAGGGCTGAAATGCAGTGGAAATGTTTTTGGGGAATTCAGTTCATTTGCATGGCAAAGAGGGACTTTGCAATTCATTTGATCATTCTTCATAACATTCTGGAGTATATGCAAATTTCCATCATACAAACTGAGGCAGCAGACTTTGTGAAAATTAATATTTGTGTCATTCTCAAAAGTTTTGGCCACGACAAACATTCAATGTGCCAGTGGATGAGCAGGCACATGAGACGTGGCTTCAGTTCATGTCAGGAGAAAGTTGACAATGGTAGTGGAGTGGAGTAGTCATCACCTCTTAATCAGGGAACAGGAGGGACTTAGCTGTAAATATAAATAGCAAATACATTCCATTATAGCTGCGCCGTCCTAGGTTTGGACAACGAATTTCTCTATGAAGTTAAACTCAGACATCTCAAAAGTCAAACACAGATTGCACATCTCGCCCAGTTGACACATCAAAGTAGCCCAAGAAACATTCCTGAATACAGCCCTGATCATCCACATACCTGACGATAACTGACGATAACTTACAACTGCAAGCAGACTGGAATTTTAAGACGACGGTCTGTGTATTCAAACTGCGCAACACAACGAAAAAGTAAGAAGAAACAGGGACGTTCTCAAGCGGCTTATCAACACCACTGTTGGGCATGCAAGCATTTGCTTTTAGAGGACACGACGAGAGGGAAAGTTCCGCCAACAAGGGCAACTACAAGGAGCTTGCAGAGGTAATTGCACGTTATGATGCTTTACTTGCTGAACTGTAGGCTACTAGTTAGAGCAGCTGCATACAGCCTATGCTGAAATGTGAATGTGATCAAATTTAGTTTATATTCAAAATTGGGCTGGCTAGGCCACCTATACATTTTTTTTTATCCAAAATTAGTAACTGGAATTAATCAATCAACATAATAGTTTGAAAAAACGATTAAAATGTTTTATAAGGCCTACAGTTGCATAGGCCTGCATGATGCAAACATGCATAAAGCAAGCTCTGTGAGTTATATTGTCTATCAGTTGTTGTCTATGTGTCTGGGTAGAAGAAATCCCCCTCCTAATCTAGTCTAAATATAACTTATATAAACAAATACTGTATAAGGTAGATGCGGTTTTGACAGGGTTTTATTCCTCCCCATGTGACCTGATTAGTAAAAACGGGTCCCACATAGCCCATATAAAACCTTTTTACAACTGATTAATCCCTGTCATACCTTATAGGGTCCAGAGTTTTCCTAGTTTTCCAGGCCCCAGGGGGTTAATCGATGCAGCTTTTTCCCAGAAGCATGAATCTGATGTGGTAATTTATATGCTTCCCACTTTTTTGTTTTGCCGTTTAGCTGAACGATCAATGTTCTTTAGGTCACTGTACCCACCTTTCGACCAAGGCTCAGACTTTCCAAAAAGCAGGCAAGACCAGCAATACAGGCGGCTTGATGAAAGGCTCCTCGTTAACCAGCTATACTTTTGATACCAGTTGGTATTGAACGCCCTCACCTTTTCATCCTTCTTCATGAAACTGATCTCAGGCAGAGGTTGACCCTCGGTTTTAATTCACACCTTTTCCGTGTACCCCAGAGAATGAAAGTGGTTCTTCAACAAAAAGTCCAACATTTTCGGCAGCGTTGGCCAAAACTGCACACACCTGCTGGTAGCTAGCTAGCTACTGAAGTTAGCAAGGCACATTTTATTAAATTGCAATAACTGGACATAAAAATAAAGTTCTAAACCAAGAAAACAATTTATAATATATCTCCTCCATCTCCTATAATTTGAATTGAATAATATCCAAAATGCTCTTCACTCTTAATCTCTATCCAACAATGTCACCAAGCTTCTCAACACATAGAACCCCCATAATGCTCTGTGGCACAATCCCAATACAACACACTAGGTTCATTCTCTGATCCTAATTCGATGATTGGATAGACAACATGTCAGTTCATACTGCAAAAGCTTAGATTGGTTGGAGGACGTCCTCCGGAAGTGGTCATAATTACCATATATGTCTATGGAAGGGGGTGAGACCTACAAGCCTCCTGTGTTTTGTATTGAAGTCAATGTAGCCAGAGGAGGACTGAAGCTAGTTACACCATGGTGCTACCCCAGACAGTGCTGTGGAAGTTACTGTAGACCTTCATTGCAAAACAGTGTATTTTAATCAATTATTGGTGACATATTAATATATTTAGTATAGTTTAATCTAAAAAGTATTACTTTTGTAATGTTTCACAATTGGTTTTTAATGAAATTTCCCTTGAGGATGGTCCTCCCCTTCCTCCTCTGAAGAGCCTCCACTGATGGAGGCATAAAAGATAATAAAGACCTACTCCCATAACTTTAAAGGATGAGTAAGTTACAGTATTTCAGAAGCTAGCAGATTCATTACTTACCAGCAACAGCTGCAAATCCCAATAAAACGACATGATGTTTTGAAGTTCACTTTCCTTGCTTTGTCTAACAAAACTATCATGAATCTAGCAATCTAGTTTTGTGGGTGCAGTTTTGTCTAGTTTTGTGGGTGCAGTATTTATTGAGTTTGTGGGTGCAGTATTTATTGAGTATTTATTTAGTTTCATAGCACTAATGTTTGCTATCAAGTCTCTCACACTGGCTTTAGCTGGGGCTGCCCAGGCAAGTCCGGGGGGTTGCCTAGCAACACGTGCCTCGAAGGTAGGCAATGTCTAGATGGCACGTGAAATTCCCATGATTTGTGAAAATGTATGACCCAAACAGCTAGCGCGACAGCTAAAATGAATTTTAAAAAAATCGATATTTCAGCTAATAGGGAGAAGCAACTAACAATACTACATTATGGCATTCATTAATCATAAAACTATTTACATATAATAGAAATTTGGCTACATATTTGGGGAAAAAATGTTTTATGCTCATTCACTGTGGTTAAGTTCTGTTGATGTCATCCCTGTGTAGATATTGAGCTGCTGGCGGCATGCAGGGAGGAGTTCCATCGCCGTCTAAAGGTCTACCACGCCTGGAAGTCCAAGAACAAGAAACGTGACACAGCCACGGAGCAGAGGGCCCCCAAATCTATCACTGACTACGGTGAGATACCCCATCCTGGGCTGTTGTGCTACTGTAGGCTACCCCCCTCAACCCAGGATTGTGTTCAGACATTAACACGTTTTGTCTTAACCCCGCTATTACCATTTCCTGTGTCCATTGCAGGCATGTTTTCAACAGTAACATCCTTTTTTCATCTGTTTTCTTTCTGTGACCATATTTGACCTTGAAAGTTGTGCTACAGGTAACTGACAAAATAAAGGAAACGCCAACATAAAGTGTCTTAATAGGGCGTTGGGCCACCACGAGCCAGAAAAGCTTCAATGCACCTTGACATTGAAGTGTCTGGAACTCTATTGGAGGGATACGACACCATTCTTCCACGAGAAATTCCTTAATATGGTGTTTTGTTGATGGTGGTGGAAAACGTTGTCTCCGGGACACCGCTCCAGAAACTCCCATAAGTGTTCAACTGGGTTTGTGATCTGGTGACTGAGACGGCCATGGCATATGGTTTACATCGTTTTCATGCCCATCAAACGATTCAGCGACCATTCGTGCTCTACAGATGGGGGCATTGTCATCCTATGTGGCTATATCCATGATAGCCAAAATAAGGGCCTGTCCAGCATTTTTATACATGACCCTAAGCATGATGGGATGTTAATTGCTTAATTTACACAGGAACCACACCTGTGTGGAAGCACCTTCTTTCAATATACTTTGTATTCCTCATTTACTCAAGTCTTTACATTATTTACTTGTAAGTCCACACAGAGTACCTAATTTTCTAGCATGGTACTCATTTGCCCACTCATCAATGTACTTTCCCAAAGGGAAAAAGTCTCTTGCATTCATGTCGGATTAACATGGAGGGCAAAAACCCAAGAAGAAGCAGCAATGCTTCAGTGAGCCCCTGGTGGGTTACATGAGGTAAAAACAGTGGGGTTTGTCTTCACAGCTTCACCGTCTCTTCTCCTGATAATGATGGAGGAGGATTAATGTCCACTTTATAAATTGCCTTCCTGTTATTCCTGACATTCAATTAGTGTTCTTAAATGCCTGGCTCCAAAACCTAGCTCCCATCTGCGTCAAAAGTATTTGTTCCAATTAGACTCAGCTGCCACAACGCATCATCGGGTTTAGCTGTGCGCTACCATGACCGCTTGCTCTATCCAGTCAAGCATGATGTATTCAACTCAGACAACAGGGGCGGTTGGAAATCATGTTTAAAGAAAGTATTATTTAGTTACATGAAAGCTACCCAGTCTCCTTTGTTTGCCCTTCTTTTCCATACGTTTTCATTCCAAGAACAAATGTTGTTGCTTTCACTGCATTTTCATTTCTTGATGTGAAAGCTTCTAAAAGGCATGTTGAACCCATTTTAGTCTGCCATGTTAGAGGGGAGAAAGCAGCTTACCTGGTTTTTCACCCATAGCATTGTTTGTGTATTTTATGCCATCTTTGATGTCCCATATTTTCAGAGTTTCATGTTTTTGCTTCATCCACCACCCTATGATTCAATCATTCAACTCAGTCATGTTCTAACATTTTGCAAATAAATAGCTTCAAACACTGCTGTGTAAATACAGGATTGCTCCTCTTACCAAAAAAAAATATTATAAAAGAATTCCACATTTATTTGCCCCAGTAATCACACAATGTCATAATAAAGCAGTATTGTAGCAGTAACAAGAACATCAAACCCGCCACACACAGCCCAACAGAACCCGGCTCCAGCCGTGGCCGCCCAGCAGCAGGAGATAGCCATGAACCGCCAGCAGCGCTACTTCCGCATCCCCTTCATCCGTCCTGGTGACCAGTATAAGGACCCCCAGAACAAGAAGAAGGGCTGGTGGTACGCCCACTTTGACGGGCCCTGGATCGCCAGGCAGATGGAGCTACACCCAGACAAGCAGCCCATCCTTCTGGTGGCAGGTGGGTCCCTCGGGCTAGATCAGCTTCATATGTTCTTTATATGTACATTGATGTGTTTGTAATATGAAACTCTGTGCTCTATGTCATAGTGCATGTTTTGAGTGTGCACATGTGAATGTGGTTATCCTATCCTAAAAAATTATCCCTAGTCAATCATATGTTATCCTTTCCTGTGTGTGTATTAAATCCTGTTTTTGACTGTCAGTGTCCCTCCCCTCCTCTCTCTCTCCCACCCCATCTTTAGGAAAAGATGACATGGAGATGTGTGAGCTCAGCCTGGAGGAGACGGGCCTGACCACGAAGAGGGGGGCTGAGATCCTCCCTCGGCAGTTTGAGGAGATCTGGGAACGCTGCAACGGGATCATGTACCTGCGAAGCGCCATCGAAAGCAGACAGGCCAGGCCCACGTACGCCACAGCCATGCTGCAGAACCTCCTCTAGTGAACCAGAGGAGCACCCATGTCCATGGGCTCAAAAGGAATGCAGTAAACAAAGGGGAGAAAGCAGAAGCACTCTCTATTATAGCAGTCTTTGAGGCTAACGGTTATCTCACTGATGGCATTTAAACATTTTACTTAGATTTGTTGGTTTTGATTCTTTGTTAGTTTGCTGTGAAGATACTTCCCAATTTACATCTCGTCCTCAAGCAATGACCTACGCTTGAATGAAAATTTTACTACGAGGCCTTAACTATTTTATTTGGTATTAATGAGAAGTTTCAGATCGGCCCTTCCTCAAGACAGTCTTAATTGTATATTCATGTTTAGTTGTTAAATGAAATCTAGGCACTGTTGGAACTATTGTATTTGATTGAATAAATTGTTGCAAATATTTGGCTTTATGACTGGAGAGCTCTAGGAATGATTGATTTTGTCGACACATTTCAGCGTTTACATTTTCAGGATAATGCAGCTGCAATGTTCCACTTCCGATTAGAGAAGGTTCTCTGTCTATGTGGCTGGTATTTCCATAATGCTGGGGCAGGCTGTATCCTTGATGTTCAATTTGTTGCTGTTATTTTTTTTAAAGAAGCTTATTTTACATTTTGTATTTTCATGACAATGAAAGCGCACCAGCTCACATCTATTAACAACCGACATTGCAGGACTTTTGCAATGATAGATGATTCATAGGAAGGCAGACGACATGATATATTTATCAAAAATAAGATCTTGTTTACGACTTTGTCGAAGAGTGTATTTTGCATGTCACTGTTAACCATACAGGAGGTTAATTAGAGCACAAACCTCTTTGGGGTGCAATGAAAATATACACTTTCCGAATATGGCATAGTGAAAGAAATCGGAGTCACTGTATTTGTATTCCATAGTGACAGATTGTATTTTCATCTAATAACTCCTTTTTAAAAGAAATTGTAGAACTTGTAAACGTCTTTTCAGAGGGAACTCCCAAGCGCTTTCTGTTCACCACTAATATAAAACACTAAAAACCGAATTGTCCAACTATTTTAATAACATTGTTGAAAGTTTAAGGTTTCTAGGTGTGATTTGTATTGGTCTTTCAATCTAGATTGCTTGACTTCTTTTGCCTATCCTTGACGTTCTGATATGAGTAATTCATCTCATTGTGGATCCCCAGTTATAATTTGATAATGAGTGATCTAATTGTTTGTATTCTTTTCTGTATAGTAAAATTGTTTTGCGATTTCAGATTCAACTTCAATTGTATGCTGAGTATAGCACTGCAATATAGGAAATAAATGCATTCAACCTTTTATTATTGTGTAGACTCTAGTTAATTGCAAGACTTGCCCATTAAGTCAGGTCTTCTATTAGTACCTCCCTAAACAGCTTAGACTAGCTTATTGATTACAGAATCTAACAAGATGACTGATTTAAGAATGAATGATGAAAAAATGGTGGTCCTCATGTTGTATTACTGATCCAAATGAAGCCATGAAGGGCAGTAAAAATAAAAAATTGACTTTGAATGGATCTTCTCAAAATCATGAGAAAATAACAGAATCCGATGATGGAAAAACAATTGAAATGCATTGTGATTGTTAGCAATTCAATGAAACAACCAATTGATCCCCCCAAAAACTTTGTAGGAAAATACTTTATTTTTTACTATCAAATGTAAGAGTGTAAAAAAAATCTTTACACATTCTCCAAGTGTGTTTTGATCCTGTACTCAAAACACAAGTAAATGGTGGAAATGTATTGACCAGTAGTATAGGACTGACTTTTTCTTCACACAGATGTGTTACTACATTTTTCACCTACACAACACGAGGCTATAATCATATACAAGAGTATTGCTTCAAAACAAGACTGGAGTCAAAGTTCACATTCATTTTCTTTTTTGGGACATTGAACACAAGTTAGAATAACATTGAAACAACAATCTCATCTAAGGTCATGATACCGCCATGTGTATCAATGTGTACATAAATTCCTCATTGTGAGGAAAGAAAACAACCTTTGTGAAGGATATACAGTATCTGAAATACATTCCTAGCCTTTAATATATAACCTAGCCGTTTAATATGTACAGTTTAACACAACCCTCTAGTCTAGCATATAATATCCCCACACTGTCTGAAATGATGCATCCTATCCTAGGTACATTTCACCATGTAATTCCAGTAATAGAGGAGTCCACTGCCATGACATGTATATACAGCTCAACTTCAAAGCAACCGAGACTTATGATGCTTTTAAAGTCTGTGTGTAGACTGGCAAGAGGTGAGCCATCAAAGAACAATTACCTCAAAGCATTTGTTATCTGAAGCCCTTAACAGACAACAAGTTCGGTATTCATTTGGTGGTCGCCAAAACTGAAAAGGGGACAAGTGAAAAAGGGTATACCAAATGTTATTCCATGTCACAAATTGCATATAACCTTTGTAATCATATTAAACTGTGAAATAATATATCCAAAATAGTGGTAAATTATATAAATATACCCCAATTAAAATAGTTCACTTAAATGATACATGCTCAACGGTACGTCATTATTAAACACCCACTTAAAATAAATTAATATGTGCTAAATGTCAAGGTGAAATTATCCCTTAATGACTCAAGCAGCTGATTATAGCATGCCAGACTAATTTACATATGCTATTGTTCAAAAGTTTGGGGACACTTTTTTTCTCCATTAAAATAACATCAAATTGATCAGAAATACAGTGTAGACATTGTTAATGTTGTAAATGACTATTGTAGCCGGAAACGGCTGATTTTGAATGAAATATCTACATAGGCGTACAAAGGCCCATTAACAGCAACCATCACTCCTGTGTTCCAATGGCACGTTGTGTTAGCTAATCCAAGTTTATCATTTTAAAAGGCTAACTGATCATTGGAAAACCCTTTTGCAATTATGTTAGCACAGTTGAAAACTGTTGTTCTGATTAAAGAAGCAAATAAACTGGCCTTCTTTAGACTAGTTGAGTATCTGGAGCATCAGCATTTGCGGGTTCGATTACAGGCCAGAAACAAAGACTTTCTCCTCAAACTCGTCAGTCTATTCTTGTTCTGAGGAATGAAGGCTATTCCATGCGAGAAATTTCCAAGAGACTGAAGGTCTCGTACAACCCTGTGTTCTTTTGCCCATCTTAATCTTTTCTTTTTATTGGCCAGTCTGAGATATGGCTTTTTCTTTGCAACTCTGCCTAGAAGGCCAGCATCCCGGAGTCGCCTCTTCACTGTTGACGTTAAGACTGGTGTTTTGCGGGTACTATTTTCTGAAGCTGCCAGTTGAGGACTTGTGAGGCGTATGTTTCTCATACTAGACACTCTAATGTACTTGTCCTCCTGCTCAGTTGTGCACCGGGGCCTCCCACTCCTCTTTCTATTCTGGTTAGAAACAGTTTGCACTGTTCTGTGAAGGGAGTAGTACACAGCATTGTGCGAGATCTTCAGTTTCTTGGCAATTTCTCACACGGAATCGCCTTAATTTCTCAGAACAAGAACAGAGTGACGAGTTTCAGAAGAAAGGTCTTTGATTCTGGCCATTTTGAGCCTGTAATTGAACCCACAAATGCTGATGCTCCAGATACTCAACTAGTCTAAAGAAGGACAGTTGTAATGCTTCTTTAATCAGCACAACAGTTTTCAGCTGTGCTAACATAATTGCAAAAGGGTTTTCTAATGATTTTTTTAAAATGATCAACTTGGATTAGCTAACACAACGTGCCATTGGAGTGATGATTGCTGATAATGGACCTCTGTACGCCTATGTAGATATTCCATTAAAAATCTGCCGTTTCCAGCTACAATAGACACTTACAACATGAACAATGTCTACACTGTATTTCTGATCAATTTGATGTTATTTTAATGGACACATTTTTTTTGCGTTTCTTTCAAATCTAGTACATTTTTGAACGTTAGTGTATATTACAAACAATATACATTATGGTTGTTTTTAGGTTATCTTGCAGACAATCATTTGGTGAATAATTTCACTTTAGCATGCAGTAATATTGCAATTATCATTCACATCCATTTTAAAATAATTCCTACTCGTAATTATGCTCATGTTAGATGGAAAATGTCGCAACCAGTAATTTACTTTTACATTTTCTGAATCATACTTTTTGATTTAAAGAAATACAATGGAAAGCTCAAAAATATGATTTGGTTAAGTAATAACTCTGAATCAACCTTATCAATTAATGTCTCACCTTCTAATGATTTTTTAAATACATTTCCAAGAAAGTATTTAAAGTAGTATATAAACATATTTGCACATGGTACAATATGACTCATTCAAACTGAGCCCAAGATCAGATTTTTGGCCTTACCTTGTTGTGTGGTATACAGTGATGTAAATCTACCATTTCAGAGACTAGCTTGTCGTGTCTGGTTGTGTAGAGCTGTCTGGGGATCTGTGAAAAAGCATAAGAGAAACACAGCTTTACACTGTTCATAGTTCAAAAGGAACTCACTAGAAGCTTTTTAAAAGGCTGAGCAAAGGGGTAAGCAGGCAAGCGTTTGGCACTAAATATAATTTCAAGGGGAGACATCACTTGAGGGTGGAGGTTGGGTAATATTTTTCTGCAATGATGTTAAATGAGTATTACACCGGACATCTACAAGTACATGGCTCTATTACTACAGCTAACCTAGTTTTTAAGAGGTTTGGGCCAGTAAATGAAAGGTTGCTGGTTCGAACCCCCAACAACTGCTCCCCAGGCGCCAATGACATGGACGTCAATTAAGGTATCCCCCCGCCCCTCTCTGATTCAGAGGGGTTGGGTTAAATGCGAAAGACACATTTAGATTGAATGCATTCAGTTGTGCAACTGACTAGGTATCCCCCCTTTGCCTTCCCAGCATGGTTTGGCATAGAGTATTCTCTTGAAACTGCACCACATCTACCGTAGTAGTCTAAAATGTCTGACCTCAAATCAACCAGGGCTTGGATGTTTTTGGGTACATTGTTCATGACCACACAGGATCTCAAGTAAAATCACTGCAATACAATAGATATATAATCTGGCCAATAAGTGCAGGGGAATTGAAATGCATGCACATGACTTAGATATTTTACGAATTGATATATAGACAGACATTTAATCTCTAAACAGTATCATTGAGGGTTCAACCAATTTCATGGATACTGTATCATGAGGATATTATTGCATGGGTTAAGTGTATGAAAGTATATCTCACTGTACAATGAAGCAGTAAAGTGTTCCTTCAGAGTTTGTTGAAGGAACTAACCACCCCAAATGTTTGTTGAAGCCATAAGAGAGTGGAAAGAAAAGGAGCGCAAAAGAGCAGATCATGCAAAATACGAGGAAAGAGAGCTCCTTTGAAAAAAAGAGATTTAATGAAGGAAAGTACTCAGTGCTTTATCTTCAACAAATAAAACGTATCACATAACAAATACTCAGAGAGCACACACCGCGTTTCAACCTATTAGTCTTCCTCAGGCAATGCGTTGCGTGCTCACTGAGTGTTTTCTTAAGCCTTTCTTATGTAATCTGTTCTAGATATTTTTAAGATATACCACAGCACATTTTTGTTGTGAGTACTTTTACTTCCTTAAAGCTTTACTTTAAATCTCAAAGATTTAAGCCCTTCTTTTTTCTTATTTTGTCAACCCTATTCTTACTATAGAAAGGATACTAAGTTGTTTCCTGGGGCTCGTAATGATAATTTGTCATAAGCGGAATCAGTAGATATTAGGTGATTGCTTAAGGTTTCAATTAGTAGTATTAGTTTATTTAGAACATGGGGCCAATTGAGCTCTATGGATTAGCTCAATACTAAGATGTATATTTTCAATTGAGCGAGAAGCTTCTTGCTCTGTTTGGGAAGAACGAGCACCACTGCTCCATGTTGGTGGGGTACTTATGCCTGATACTTGAGTCATTTTCAAAAACAGGATTCACTCTCAATGTGTTCTCAAAGGCATAGGGAGCAAGACTGTGTCTATAATATAAAGCAGATACGGCTGTAATAACCAAGCTATAAAACAACAACTGGTAGAGCTATTGGAGCAAAACTCTAAAACAAATGAAAAAGGTTCAAAAGGCCTGCTTACACCAAAGTCACGGTCTTTCGGGTCCCGATACATTTCTTGTTTATGAATACCAAGATGCCTATGATGGCACAAACCAAGGTGAGGCTTCCCACCAGGCAGGCTATGAAAATGGTTGGGTCTACAGGCAGCAACACGAGCTCATTGCAGCGCACTCCGTGATAGTGCCAGTATTTCCCTACCGGACATCTAAATGTTAAAGAGAAAACAGGATTAGAGTCAACCCTATCAGCTGTTGGTCTTCTACTATGGTAACAATACATCAAAAAGCCTTTCGGATTGAACAATGCCTCTAGGCACATGCTGGAGCATTTTTGAATACAAAGGGCATCTTGCAGAATTGACAGATCTTTTTTTTAATGCAAGACAACATCAAGAAGAGCTGTTGTCAGCGTTTCAGTTTGTAGAGGGTGAGGACCACAGGAGGTGGGTGGCATCTTAATTGGGGAGGACAGGTTCATGGCAATGGCTGGAGCGGTATGAGTGAAATGGTATCAAATACATCAAACATGGTTTGATGCCATTCCATTCGCTCCATTCCAGCCATTATTATGAGCTGTCCTCCCCTCAGCAGCATCCTCTGGTTAGGACCATAGCTATCTCTGTTCGCTTGATCGTTTAGCTCGGTGGTACCTGCAGGTGGCTCCGTGGCCCTGGATGATTTCACAAAGGCCCCCGTTGAAGCAGTAGTGTGGCTCTAGGCTACAAATACTCTGGCAGGGCAGGCCATCCATTGTGCTGTAGCCAGGGTCACACAAGCACTCAGCCTCCTCAGTCCAACTGTTTACCATACATTGGGAAAACTCATTGCAGGCTAAGAACTTGCAGGGAGTTGCTTGGTCAGCTGAAATGAGTAAGAAGATAAATAATTTGCATTAATTAAATGCTGTCCGCCTGTCTCTCCCTGTTTTGTTCCTTCATTGTCCTCACATGCAAAGGACAAACTAAAGGACACATTGATTGATGTGAATGAAGGCGTCTGCTTTAAATAAGGTGCAGGTGATTAGGTTTCAGCCAGAGAAGTGCTTGTGAGTCTTTATTGGAGAATAATTTTTGACATGATTCGCAGTGGACAAAGCTGTGGCATGCATTCTTTTGACCTTTCCAGATTGAGCATTCTAGAAGTACAGTATAATTAAGACATGGGACCTCTAGTATGCCATAACTTAGATAGGAGCTGATTCTGTCTATGATATCCCCCATCACATAGGAAAGTGAGAACTTTCTGAGGCCAATATAGAGATATCTTACCAGGTTCTATGTCCAGGTAGCGACTATCAATCTCAATGTCTAGTCGTTTAGATGCAGTGTTGCAGAAGTCTTCGAGCACACTGTGCACGGCCTGTGTCACGTTATGTGGCACATCTTTGTCTAATTTCATCTTGCTGTTCACCACAACACTACCATTCCTGAAGTTGAGGATTTCCAATTGCTTAAATCCTGTCAAATTAGATTGCAGATATGGGAGAATCTAGAAAAGAGGGGAAAGAACAAACGTAGTATGTATAGAGCACACATTTAATGCTTCATCAATTTTATTTTAGTCACATTTGTCATTCCACTCTCTCATGTTAATTTGACTTCTAATTCTGTTGACATTCAAAACTATCTAATTTGATTCGCTTTTAGTTTCAAGGAGGAAACGGTGTTGGTTGGCTAGTTTATTCTCAAGACGGCATTATGGAAAATAAAATAAAAATATAAAAATATGGCAAACATACCATTTCGATTCGAAATGATTATGGTCATTTGGGACACGGTATGACAATTTGGCATACAGTATTTTACATGAAGGTCATCTTAAAATCATCACCAATGCCATCTCCATGAAGGACTAGTGAATTCATCTGGCTCCTGGAAGCATAAAAGTTAAATGTAATGTTTTATTAAAAAGTTCCACTTTTTATCTCTCATTTGACAGTTTCATTTCAACAAAACTGCACATCTGTTTCCTCCCAGGACCAAGATTGGGAGAACATTATCTGGAACACGTCAAAAGCTGTAGAGGACCACACAGTCTGTCAGTTCTACATCTATACAGGTTGTAACCGGGCAGTTGTATTCAGGTCAGGGTGTTTTTACTGATAAAATGCATGTATAAATAATCTCATCCTTCTCAATAGTAAAATCCTGCCAATTACAAGGAAATGATCAACGTTACCAAATGTAGCACAAAACCCAGCATTAGTTAGCAACTATTATGTAAGGTGTTATGGACAGTCAAGCAGTGTTTGTTCCACGTTAAAAGAGAAAAAGGTTCAAATATAAGAAACCGAGAATGCAAGGCCATTGAGAATGCAAGGCCATTGAGACCTGTACGACAACCAATCTGTCCGTGAAAATCTGTCCAAGAAACAAATACAAAAACCAACAATACAACAGTTCAAATCCACCAGAACAATCTCAAATCCGTCAAGCTCTATATTTTAGCCATATCTATGGCATCTCTATTTATCATGTCCATTTCTAAAACGTGATTGGCAATTTTAAAAAAATGGCCCTGACTGCCAGCGAGAATAAGACTGAGCATTGCTATTATAGCTGCTCTCTCAGTCTTCAAGAGTAAGGTACCTGCATTTAGACAAGGAACTGCAGGAAAACCAATTACTGTGAGGAGAGACTACGGTGCCTTAACTCAGCTGTTCCATGCCTGTATACAAAGAGAGGCATTAAGGAGCTCTATCTGATCTGGTTACTCCACTTATCACTGGCAGGCAGAGGGCCAGGTCACTATTGGCCTCATACAACCTCATTTACCACACAAACAGAGCACCATGCTCAAGGCCTCCAGCAAATGGACTGCTAGACAGGTGCACTTCTCAGATACTGTACATCCATTTGTCTCAACATTTCAAATCAACAAGTTAGCAATCCTCGCTGTGCTGTAGTCTTAACATCCTGCTTTGCTCAAGCTAGGTCCGTATAGCAATAACCTTGCAATGTTTGTTTGAGAAAATAACTGAAAACTGTAGAGTACAATATTTCACTAAAATAATGTTTTTCTTAATATCAAATTATGTATACGAACCTACAGAATGTAATTGCATGCAGTCTATGACAAACCCGCCCATACTTGTCCAAATGTTACACTTGTATCTACTGGTTCTTCTTGGATGTCCTGGTGAAACCCCCCCTACCATAGTCTCAATTATTGAACATGTTAAAATTTTCCAATCAATCAAATAGGTAGTGTTTTTGTATGAAGTTACTGAAACCTCCATATCCAATGTTATTGGTTGTTACACAAACCAGTAGAGACAGGAGTAAAATAAGTCGTATGACAAAAGGGAAGCAGGGGGCTCTAGGATAAATCACAAATGGGCTATGACGTTTAACAGAAATTTGATAATTCCTTTAACTGGGCCTGAAATAGTTGTTTTGTATTGAAATATTGCTACATTTGTTTTGATAGCCCATTCAAACGACAGTTATGCTATTAGGAAAATATACAGTTATTGTCAATACTTACAAGTATTGTGTGAATACTGTACTTACCAATTCAAACTTCTGACCACATTAGTGTTGGCAGAAAACATTATATTGCAGAATAATTGGACACACTGGTTAATGAGGAACATCATTTTGGATCCCTGGTTTGGGCAACAACTTAAAATTGGAGATGGAGTATGGATTTTTTGATTAAGTATTTTTTTATTAGATATGTAGCTGATTAAAATTATAAGAAGAAATCTGTTTCAACTTAAATGGATGCAGCTGTGTTACACTACCTAATTATTCAATGATCAAATAACTTGGAGTTCTTAGTAGTCAATTAACTGACTTGCCTGGTTTAGTTGAGGTTAGCTTATATAAAATGATCTAAAAGCAATGAGGCAGAAAGTTCCCCATTTTCTAAAGGATTAACCCAGGGATTGCTACGCTGTTTGACCTGCATCGCAACATTGCAATGCATTAAATGCATAGTAAAACCTGATTAAGAAACAAGTTTGACCTATAGTATTCCAAACATCTTATCTCATGATGGACAAATACCCTAACTTAATATGAGCTGACTGACTTGTGTTTTCATGTATCTTATATTACTACAATATAAAGTAAATGTTAGCTCTTAAAACAGAATTTTCCATTCCAAGACTGTACCAGTAACTTTCTATCCTCCAGTACTGTAGGCTTCTTTGTACTCTGCAGTGTCTGCCTCCCTGTCAGTAAGAGCAGGCAATCCAATTTGTATTGATATACAGTGAGTTACTGTATATACCCAGTCGTGTGAAATCCATAGATTAGGGCTTAATTTATTTATTTCAATTGACTGATTTCCTTCTATGAACTGAAACTCAGTAAAATCTTTGAAGTTGTAGCATGTTGCATTTATATTTTTGTTCAGTATACGTATACTGTCACGCCCTGACCATAGAGAGCCCTTGGTTCTTGGGGGGTGTTCTAGTCGATTCATTTCTATGTTTGGGAGTGAGTATGGTTCCCAAGTAGAGGCAGCTGATTATCGTTGTCTCTAATTGGGGATCATACTTAAGGTGTCCCTGTTCCCACCTGCTTTTGTGGGATATTGTTTGTGTTTGTGCTTGTTGCACCACGTAAGTCACGTTTCGTGGCTTGTTTATTTGTTTTGTTGAGAAGTTTCACTTAATAAAAGGATGTGGAACTCAAATCACGCTGCGCCTTGGTCCGTCCATTATCACGACCGTGACATATATAGTGCATTTGGAAAGTATTCAGCCCCCTTGACTTTTCCACATTTTGTTACATTACAGCCTTATTCTAAAATGGATTACATTTTTCGCACATCAATCTACACACAATACCCCATAGAGACAAAGCAAACAAAAAAATGAGATTCTTGCAGATGTATTAAAAATGTAAAACTGAAATATCATATTTACATAAGTATTCAGACCCTTTACTCAGCACTTTGTTGAAGCACCTTTGGCAGCGATCACAGCCTCGAGTCTTCTTGGGTATGATGCTACAATCTTGGCACAGCTGTATTTGGGGAGTTTCTCCCATTCTTCTCTGCAGATCCTCTCAAGCTCTGTCAGATTGGATAGGGAGCGTCGCTGCACAGCTATTTTCAGGTCTCTCCAGAGATGTTAGATCGGGTTCAAATCCAGGCTCTGGCTGGGCCACTCAAGGACAGAGACTTGTCCCAAAGCTACTCCTGCATTGTCTTGGCTGTGTGCTTAGGGACGTTGTCCTGTTGTAAGGTGAACCTTCGCCCCAGTCTAAGGTCCTGAGCACTCTGTGGCAGGTTTTCATCAAGGATATTTCTGTACTTTGCCCTTGTTCATCTTTCCCTAGATCCTGACTAGTCTCCCAGTCCCTGCCGCTGAAAAACATCCCCACAGCATGATGCTGCCACCACCATGCTTCACCATAGGGATGGTGCCAGTTTTCCTTCAGATGTGACGCTTGGCATTCAGGCTAAAGATTTCAATCGTGGTTTCATCAGACCAGAGAAACTTGTTTCTCATGGTCTGAGAGTCCTTCAGGTGCCTTACTGAGGAGTGGCTTTCATCTTGCCACTCTGATTAGTAGAGTGCTGCAGAGATGGTTGTCCTTCTGGAAGGTTCTCCCATCTCCACAGAGGAACACTGAAGCTCTGTCAGAGTGACCATCGGGTTCTTGGTCACCTCCCTGACCAAGGCCCTTCCCCTCCCGATTGCTCAGTTTGGCCGGGCGGCCAGCTATACCACGAGTATTGGTGGTTCCTAACTTATACCATTTAAGAATGTTTCCGGTCACAACTTGCAGACTTGTTTACGCTGCTGTGCGTTTTTGTTGCCGATCTTACTTTGATACCTGACGGTTTTTTACTTTTTCATTACCGTATATTTTTACTTTTTCCCTCACTCAACTTTTTTCCTCACTCAACTTTTTTCATTCATCCCCGGAGGTTTTATCTGGACATGGTTCGTCAGGACTTCAAACAGCCGAAGCTAAGTAACATTAACATGATGCCTTCTAATTGCAGTCGTTGTACTTATAATATACAGGAGAACGATCGCCTTACGGCAAGGATAGCTGTGCTGCAAGCCCAGCTTCAGACGCGATCGTTAGGCAAGGGTAATTTCAGTGTAGGAAAGGATGAAACAGCGTCTGTGCCACCAGTAAGTACAGATAGTAACGTTAGTATAAACCCCCTCGCACGGTCCCCGCAGCCGGACATCTTTCTCATGGCTTCTGGAGGGAAACGCTGTAGGAATGCTCAACCGGTGTCGCTTATTCAGCCGACAGAAACTTTCAACCGGTTCTCCCCATTAAGCGAGTCGGAGTCGGAGGCCGAGACTTCTCTGGTCTCTACTCCTCCCGTTGTGGGGTCTGAGACGCCGACGGCTCCCACCATTAGCTCTGACAAATTGAAAACCCTAGTCATTGGCGACTCCATTACCCGCAGTATTAGACTTAAAACTAATCATCCAGCGATCATACACTGTTTACCAGGGGGCAGGGCTACCGACGTTAAGGCTAATCTAAAGACGGTGCTGGCTAAAGCTAAAACTGGCGAGTGTAGAGAGTATAGAGATATTGTTATCCACGTCGGCACCAACGATGTTAGGATGAAACAGTCAGAGGTCACCAAGCGCAACATAGCTTCAGCGTGTAAATCAGCTAGAAAGATGTGTCGGCATCGATTAATTGTCTCTGGCCCCCTCCCAGTTAGGGGGAGTGATGAGCTCTACAGCAGAGTCTCACAACTCAATCGCTGGTTGAAAACTGTTTTCTGCCCCTCCCAAAAGATAGAATTTGTAGATAATTGGCCCTCTTTCTGGGACTCACCCACAAACAGGACCAAGCCTGGCCTGTTGAGGAGTGACGGACTCCATCCTAGCTGGAGGGGTGCTCTCATCTTATCTACGAACATAGACAGGGCTCTAACTCCTCTAGCTCCACAATGAAATAGGGTGCAGGCCAGGCAGCAGGCTGTTAGCCAGCCTGCCAGCTTAGTGGAGTCTGCCACTAGCACAGTCAGTGTAGTCAGCTCAGCTTCCCCCATTGAGACCGTGTCTGTGCCTCGATCTAGGTTGGGCAAAATTAAAAATGGCGGTGTTCGCTTTAGCAATCTCACTAGTATAAAGACCTCCTCCATTCCTGCCATTATTGAAAGAGATTGTGATACCTCACATCTCAAAATTGGGTTACTTAATGTTAGATCCCTCACTTCCAAGGCAGTTATAGTCAATGAACTAATCACTGATAATAATCTTGATGTGATTGGCCTGACTGAAACATGGCTTAAGCCTGATGAATTTACTGTGTTAAATGAGGCCTCACCCCCAGGTTACATTAGTGACCATACCCCCCGTGCATCCGGCAAAGGCGGAGGTGTTGCTAACATTTACGATAGCAAATTTCAATTTACAAAAAAAAAAACAACAATGACGTTTTCGTCTTTTGAGCTTCTAGTCATGAAATCTATGCAGCCTACTCACTCACTTTTTATAGCTACTGTTTATAGGCCTCCTGGGCCATATGCAGTGTTCCTCACTGAGTTCCCTGAATTCCTATCGGATCTTGTAGTCATAGCAGATAATATTCTAATTTTTGGTGACTTTAACATTCACATGGAAAAGTCCACAGACCCACTCCAAAAGGCTTTCGGAGCCATCATCGACTCAGTGGGTTTTGTCCAACATGTCTCTGGACCTACTCACTGCCACAGTCATACTCTGGACCTAGTTTTGTCCCATGGAATAAATGTTGTGGATCTAAATGTTTTTCCTCATAATCCTGGACTATCGGACCACCATTTTATTACGTTTGCAATTGCAACAAATAATCTGCTCAGACCCCAACCAAGGAGCATTAAAAGTCGTGCTATAAATTCTCAGACAACCCAAAGATTCCTTGATGCCCTTCCAGACTGCCTCTGCCTACCCAAGGACGTCAGAGGACAAAAATCAGTTAACCACCTAACCGAGGAACTCAATTTAACCTTGCGCAATACCCTAGATGCAGTTGCACCCCTAAAAACTAAAAACATCTGTCATAAGAAACTAGCTCCCTGGTATACAGAAAATACACGAGCTCTGAAGCAAGCTTCCAGAAAATTGGAACGGAAATGGCGCCACACCAAACTGGAAGTCTTCCGACTAGCTTGGAAAGACAGTACCGTGCAGTATCGAAGAGCCCTTACTGCTGCTCGATCATCCTATTTTTCCAACTTAATTGAGGAAAATAAGAACAATCCGAAATTTCTTTTTGATACTGTCGCAAAGCTAACTAAAAAGCAGCCTTCGCAAATGGAGGATGGCTTTCACTTCAGCAGTAATACATTTATGAACTTCTTTGAGGAAAAGATCATGATCATTAGAAAGCAAATTACAGACTCCTCTTTAAATCTGGGTATTCCTCCAAAGCTCCATTGTCCTGAGTCTGCACAACTCTGCCAGGACCTAGGATCAAGGGAGATACTAAAGTGTTTTAGTACTATATCTCTTGACGCAATGATGAAAATAATCATGGCCTCCAAACCCTCAAGCTGCATACTGGACCCTATTCCAACTAAACTACTGAAAGAGCTGCTTCCTGTGCTTGGCCCTCCTATGTTGAACATAATAAACGGCTCTCTATCCACCGGATGTGTACCAAGCTCACTAAAAGTGGCAGTAATAAAGCCTCTCTTGAAAAAGCCGAATCTTGATCCAGAAATTATAAAAAACTATCGGCCTATATCGAATCTTCCATTCCTCTCCAAAATTTTAGAAAAAGCTGTTGCACAGCAACTGACTGCCTTCCTGAAGACAAACAATGTATACGAAACGCTTCAGTCTGGTTTTAGACCCCATCATAGCACTGAGACTGCACTTGTGAAGGTGGTAAATGACCTTTTAATGACGTCAGACCGAGGCTCTGCATCTGTCCTCGTGCTCCTAGATCTTAGTGCCGCTTTTGATACCATCGATCACCACATTCTTTTGGAGAGATTGGAAACCCAAATTGGTCTACATGGACAAGTTCTGGCCTGGTTTAGATCTTATCTGTCGGAAAGATATCAGTTTGTCTCTGTGAATGGTTTGTCCTCTGACAAATCAATTGTAAATTTCGGTGTTCCTCAAGGTTCCGTTTTAGGACCACTATTGTTTTCACTATATATTTTACCTCTTGGGGATGTCATTCGAAAACATAATGTTAAATTTCACTGCTATGCAGACGACACACAGCTGTACATTTCAATGAAACATGGTGAAGCCCCAAAATTGCCCTCGCTAGAAGCCTGTGTTTCAGACATAAAGAAGTGGATGGCTGCAAACTTTCTACTTTTAAACTCGGACAAAACAGAGATGCTTGTTCTAGGTCCCAAGAAACAAAGAGATCTTCTGTTGAATCTGACAATTAATCTGGATGGTTGTACAGTCGTCTCAAATAAAACTGTGAAGGACCTCGGCGTTACTCTGGACCCTGATCTCTCTTTTGAAGAACATATCAAGACTGTTTCAAGGACAGCTTTTTTCCATCTACGTAACATTGCAAAAATCAGAAATTTTCTGTCCAAAAATGACGCAGAAAAATTAATCCATGCTTTTGTTACTTCTAGGCTGGACTACTGCAATGCTCTACTTTCCGGCTACCCGGATAAAGCACTAAATAAACTTCAGTTAGTGCTAAATACGGCTGCTAGAATCCTGACTAGAACCAAAAAATTTGATCATATTACTCCAGTGTTAGCCTCCCTACACTGGCTTCCTGTTAAGGCAAGGGCTGATTTCAAGGTTTTACTGCTAACCTACAAAGCATTACATGGGCTTGCTCCTACCTATCTTTCCGATTTGGTCCTGCCGTACATACCTACACGTACGCTACGGTCACAAGACGCAGGCCTCCTAATTGTCCCTAGAATTTCTAAGCAAACGGCTGGAGGTAGGGCTTTCTCCTATAGAGCTCCATTTTTATGGAATGGTCTGCCTACCAATGTGAGAGACGCAGACTCAGTCTCAACCTTTAAGTCTTTACTGAAGACTTATCTCTTCAGTAGGTCCTATGATTAAGTATAGTCTGGCCCAGGAGTGTGAAGGTGAACGGAAAGGCTGGAGCAACGAACCGCCCTTGCTGTCTCTGCCTTGCCGGTTCCCCTCTTTCCACTGGGATTCTCTGCCTCTAACCCTTTTACAGAGGCTGAGTCACTGGCCTACTGGTGTTCTTCCATGCCGTCCATGGGAGGGGTGCGTCACTTGAGTGGGTTGAGTCACTGACGTGGTCTTCCTGTCTGGGTTGGCGCCCCCCCCCCCCCCCCCCTTGGGTTGTGCCATGGCGGAGATCGTTGTGGGCTATACTCGGCCTTGTCTTAGGACGGTAAGTTGGTGGTTGGAGACATCCCTCTAGTGGTGTGGGGGCTGTGCTTTGGCAAAGTGGGTGGGGTTATATCCTGCCTGTTTGGCCCTGTCCGGGGGTATCATCGGATGGGGCCACAGTGTCTTCTGATCCCTCCTGTCTCAGCCTCCAGTATTTATGCTGCAGTAGTTTATGTGTCGGGGGGCTAGGGTCAGTCTGTTACATCTGGAGTATTTCTCTTGTCTTATCCGGTGTCCTGTGTGTATTTAAATATGCTCTCTCTAATTCTCTCTTTCTGTCTTTCTCTCGGAGGACCTGAGCCCTAGGACCATGCCTCAGGACTACCTGGTATGATGACTCCTTGCTGTCCCCAGTCCACCTGGCCGTGCTGCTGCTCCAGTTTCAACTGTTCTGCCTGCGGCTATGGAACCCTGACCTGTTCACCGGACGTGCTTGTTGCACCCTCGACAACTACTATGATTATTATTATTTGACCATGCTGGTCATTTATGAACATTTTAACATTTTAACATTTTGACCATGTTCTGTTTTAATATCCACCCTGCACAGCCAGAAGAGGACTGGCCACCCCTCATAGCCTGGTTCCTCTCTAGGTTTCTTCCTAGGTTTTTGGCCTTTCTAGGGAGTTTTTCCTAGGGAGTTTTTCCTAGCCACCGTGCTTCTTTCACATGCTTTGCTTGCTGTTTGGGGTTTTAGGCTGGGTTTCTGTACAGCACTTTGAGAATATCAGCTGATGTACGAAGGGCTATATAAAAATAAATTTGATTTGATTTGATTGATGGAGGCCACTGTATTCTTGGGGACCTTCAATGCTGCAGAATGTTTTTTGTACCCTTCCCCAGATCTGTGCCTCGACACAATCCTGTCTCGGCGCTCCACAGATAATTCCTTCGACCTCATGGCTTGGTTTTTGCTCTGACATACACTGTCAACTGCGGGACCTTATATAGACAGGTGTATTCCTTTCCAAATCAATGATGTTTCTAGAGACAATATCTCTCTCTTCATCACTCAATGCCTAGGCTTACCTCCACTGTATTCACATCCTACCATACCTTTGTCTGTACATTATACCATGAAGCTATTTTATCGCCCCCAGAAACCTGCTCCTTTTAATCTCTGTTCCGGACGTCCTAGACGACCAATTCTCATACTTTTAGCCGTACCGTTATCCTACTCCTCCTCTGTTCCTCTGCTGATGTAGAGGTGAATCCAGGCCCTGCAGTGCCTAGCTCCACTCCTATTCCCCAGGCGCTCTCTTTTGATGACTTCTGTAACCGTAATAGCCTTGGTTTCATGCATGTTAACATTAGAAGCCTCCTCCCTAAGTTTGTTTTAATTCACTGCTTTAGCACACTCTGCCAACCAGGATGTCCTAGCCGTGTCTGAATCCTGGCTTAGGAAGACCACCAAAAACTCTGAAATCTCCATCCCTAACTACAACATTTTCAGACAAGATAGAACAGCCAAAGGGGGCGGTGTTGCAATCTCCTGCAGAGTTCTGTCCTACTATCCAGGTCTGTACCCAAACAATTTGAACTTCTACTTTTAAAAATCCACCTCTCTTAAAACAAGTCTCTCACCGTTGCCGCCTGCTATAGACCACCCTCTGCCCCCAGCCGTGCTCTGGACACCATATGTGAACTGATTGCCCCCCATCTATCTTCAGAGCTCGTGCTGCTAGGTGACCTAAACTGGGACACGCTTAACACCCCAGCCATCCTACAATCTAAGCTTGATGCCCTCAATCTCACACAAATTATCAATGAACCTACCAGGTACTACCCCAAAGCCGTAAACACAGGCACCCTCATAGATAACTCTAAATACACCTCTGCTGTTTTCAACCAAGATCTCAGCGATCACTGCCTCATTGCCTGCATCCGTAATGGGTCAGCGGTCAAACGACCTCCACTCACCACTGTCAAACGCTCCCTGAAACCCTTCAGCGAGCAGGCCTTTCTAATCGACCTGGCTCGGGTATCCTGGAAGAATATTGACCTCATCCCGTCAGTAGAGGATGCCTGGTTATTTTTTTTTTAAATGCCTTCCTCACCATCTTAAATAAGCATGCCCCATTCAAGAAATGTAGAACCAGGAACAGATATAGCCCTTGGTTCTCTCCAGATCTGACTGCCCTTAACCAACACAAAAACATCCTGTGGCGTTCTGCATTAGCATCGAACAGCCCCCGTGATATGCAACTTTTCAGGGAAGTTAGAAACCAATATACACAGGCAGTTAGAAAAACCAAGGCAAGCTTTTTCAAGCAGGAATTAGCTTCCTGCAACACAAACTCAAAAAAGTTCTGGGACACTGTAAAGTCCATGGAGAAAAAGAGCACCTCCTCCCAGCTGCCCACTGCACTGAGGATAGGAAACTCTGTCACCACCGATAAATCCACTATAATTGAGAATTTCAATAAGCATTTTTCTATGGCTGGCCATGCTTTCCACCTGGCTATCCCTACCCCGGTCAACAGCACTGCACCCCCCACAGCAACTCGCCCAAGCCTTCCCCATTTCTCCTTCTCCCAAATCCAGTCTGCTGATGTTCTGAAAGAGCTGCAAAATCTGGACCCCTACAAATCAGCCGGGCTAGACAATCTGGACCATTTCTTTCTAAAATGATCTGCCAAAATTGTTGCAACCCCTATTACTAGCCTGTTCAACCTCTCTTTCATGTCGTCTGAGATTCCCAAAGATTGGAAAGCAGCTGCGGTCCTCCCCCTCTTCAAAGGGGGGACGCTCTTGACCCAAACTGCTACAGACCTATATCTATCCTACCCTGCCTTTCTAAGGTCTTCGAAAGCCAAGTCAACAAACAGATTACCGACCATTTCGAATCCCACAGCACCTTCTCCGCTATGCAATCTGGTTTCAGAGCTGGTCATGGGTGCACCTCAGCCACGCTCAAGGTCCTAAACGACATCTTAAATGCCATCGATAATAAACAATACTGTGCAGCCGTATTCATTGACCTGGCCAAGGCTTTCGACTCTGTCAATCACCACATCCTCATCGGCAGACTCAATAGTCTTGGTTTCTCAAATGATTGCCTCGCCTGGTTCACCAACTACATTTACATTACATTTACGTCATTTAGCAGACGCTCTCATCCAGAGCAAATTACAAATTGGTGCATTCACCTTATGATATCCAGTGGAACAACCACTTTACAATAGTACATCTCTATCTTTTTTGGGGGGGGGGGGGGGGTAGAAGGATTACTTTATCTTATCCCAGGTATTCCTTAAAGAGGTGGGGTTTCAGGTGTCTCCGGAAGGTGGTGATTGACTCCGCTGTCCTGGCGTCGTGAGGGAGCTTGTTCCACCATTGGGGTGCCAGAGCAGCGAACAGTTTTGACTGGGCTGAGCAGGAACTGTGCTTCTCTGATACTGTGCTTCTCTACTTCTCTGATAGAGTTCAGTGTGTCAAATCGGAGGGCCTGTTGTCCGGACCTCTGGCAGTCTCTATGGGGGTGCCACAGGGTTCAATTCTTGGGCCGACTCTCTTCTCTGTATACATCAATGATGTCGCTCTTGCTGCTGGTGAGTCTCTGATCCACCTCTACGCAGATGACACCATCCTGTATACTTCTGGCCCTTTTTTGGACACTGTGTTAACAACCCTTCAGACGAGCTTCAATGCCATGCAACTCTCCTTCCGTGGCCTCCAACTGCTCTTAAATAGAAGTAAAACTAAATGCATGCTCTTCAACCGATCGCTGCCTGCACCTGCCCGCCCGTCCAGCATCACTACTCTGGACGGTTCTGACTTAGAATATGTGGACAACTACAAATTCCTACAATAGGTGTCTGGTTAGACTGTAAACTCTCCTTCCAGACTCACATCAAACATCTCCAATCCAAAGGTAAATCTAGAATCAGCTTCCTATTTCGCAACAAAGCATCCTTCACTCATGCTGCCAAACATACCCTCGTAAAACTGACCATCCTACCGATCCTCGACTTCGACGATGTCATTTACAAAATAGCCTCCAATACCCTACTCAATAAATTGGATGCAGTCTATCACAGTGCCATCCATTTTGTCACCAAAGCCCCATATACTACCCACCACTGCGACCTGTACGCTCTCGTTGGCTGGCCCTCGCTTCATACTCGTCGCCAAACCCACTGGCTCCAGGTCATCTACAAGACCCTGCTAGGTAAAGTCCCCCCTTATCTCAGCTCGCTGGTCACCATAGCAGCACCCACCTGTAGCACGCGCTCCAGCAGGTATATCTCACTGGTCACCCCCAAAGCCAATTCCTCCTTCGGCCGCCTCTCCTTCCAGTTCTCTGCTGCCAATGACTGGAACGAACTACAAACATCTCTGAAACTGGAAACACTTATCTCCCTCACTAGCTCACTAGCTGTCAGAGCAGCTCACAGATTACTGCACCTGTACATAGCCCATCTATAATGTAGCCCAAACAACTCCCTCTTCCCCTACTGTATTTATTTATTTTGCTCCTTTGCACCCCATTATTTCTATTTCTACTTTGCACTTTCTTCCACTGCAAATCTACCATTCCAGTGTTTTACTTGCTATATTGTATTTACTTCGCCACCAAGGCCTTTTTTTTGCCTTTACCTCCCTTATCTCACCTCATTTGCTCACATTGTATATAGACTTATTTTTCTACTGTATTATTGACTGTATGTTTATTTTACTCCATGTGTAACTCTGTGTTGTTGTATGTGTCAAACTGCTTTGCTTTATCTTGGCCAGGTCGCAATTGTAAATGAGAACTTGTTCTCAACTTGCCTACCTGGTTAAATAAAGGTGAAATAAAATAAAATAAATAAATGTCCAATCAATTACATTTACCACAGGTTGACTCCAATCAAGTTGTAGAAACATCTCAAGGATGATCAATGGACACAAGATGCACCTGAGCTCAATTTTGAGTCTCATAGCAAAGGTTCTGAATGCTTATGTATTTTTAATACATTTGCAAAAAGTTCTAAAAACATGTTTTTGCTTTGTCATTACGGGGTATTGTGTGTAGATTGATTAGGGGACAACATATACAGTACCAGTCAAAATTTTGGACACAGCTACTCATTGAAAGGTTTTTCTTTATTTTTACTATTTTCTACACTGCTTGAAATCAGGCCTTCATGGACAAATTGCTGCAAAGAAACCACTACTAAAGGACACCAATGAGAAGAAGACTTGCTTTGGCCAAGAAACACGAGCAATGGACATTAGACCGATGGAAATATGTTTTCCAACTCATCCCAAACCATTTCAATTGGGTTGAGGTTGGGTGATTTTGGAGGCCAGGCCATCTGATGCAGCACTCCATCACTCTCCTTCTTGGTCAAATAGCCCTTACATAGCCTCAAGGTGTGTTGGGTCATTGTCCTTTTGAAAAATAAATGATAGTCCCACTAAGCCCAAACCAAAAGGATCGCGTATTGCTGCAGAATGCTGTGGTGTGTGCCTTAAGTGTGCCTTGAATTCTAAATAAATCACAGACAGTGTCACCAGCAAAGCACCCCCACACCATCACACCTCTTCCTCCATGCTTCACGGTGGGAACCACACATGCAGAGATCATCCGTACCCCCTACTCTGCGTCTCACAAAGGCATAGCGTTTTGACTCAGGACAGACTCAGGACAGAACTAAGGACAGATTTCTACCGGTCTAATTTCCATTGCTCATGTTTCTTGGCCCAAGCAAGTCTGTCTATTCTTCTTATTGGTGGAGGTTCTTATTATAGAGGTTTCTTTGCAGCAATTTGACTACGCAGGCCTGATTCACGCAGTCTCCTCTGAACAGTTGACGTTGAGATGTGTCTGTTACTTGAACTCTGTGATGCATTTATTTGGGCTGCAATTTCTGAGGCGGGTAAATCTAATGAACTTATCCTCTGCAGCAGAGGTAACTCTGGGTCTTCCTTTCCTGTGGCGGTCCTCATGAGAGCCTGTTTCATCATAGTGCTTGATGTTTTTTGTGACTGCACTTGAAGAAACTTTCAGAGTTCTTGAGATCTTCTGCATTGACTGACCTTCATGTCTTAAAGTAATGATGGACTGCCGTTTGTCTTTGCTTATTTGAGCTGTTCTTGCCACAATATGAACTTGGTCTTTTACCAAATAGGGCTATATTCTGTATACTACCCCTACCTTGTCACAACACAACTGATTGTCTCAAACACACTAAAGAAGGAAAGAAATTCCACAAATGAACTTTTAACAAGGCACACTTTTTAATTGAAATGCATTCCAGGTGACTACCTCATGAAGCTGGTTGAGAGAATGCAAGAGTGTGCAAAGCTGTCATCAAGGCAGAGGGTGGCTACTTTGAAGAATCTCAAATATAAAATATGTTTTGATTTGTTTAACACTGTTTTGGTTACTACATGATTCCATGTGTTATTTCATAGTTTTATGTCTTCACTTTTATTCTACAAACCCTTGAATGAGTAGGTATGTCCAAAATGTTGACTTGTACTAATAATGGTGTATATAGACATTATGGACAGTATATAAATAGAAAAGGTGTGTAAAGCAGTAGTTATATACGGATGAGCCATGACTGCAATACAGTACACTCAGTATACAAAACATTAAGAACACCCGCACTTTCCTTGACATATAGACTGATCAGATGAATCCAGGTAAAGGATATGATCCCTTATTTATGTCACTTGTTAAATCCACTTCAATCAGTGTAAATAAAGGGGAGGAGACAGGTTAATGAAAGATTTTTAAGCCTTCAGACAAATGAGACAAGGACTGTGTATGAGTGCCATTCAGAGGGTGAATGGGCAAGACACATTGTTTTTGTCCCTTTCAATGGGGTATGGTAGTAGGTGCCAGGCGCACTGGTTTGTGTGAAGAACTGCAACGCTGCTGGGTTTTTGACGTCAAACAGTTTCCCGTGTGTATCCAGAATGGTCCAGCACCCAAAGGGCATCCAGCCAACTTGACACAACTGTGGAAAGCATTGGAGTCAACATGGGCCATCATCCCTATAGAACACTTTCAACACCTTGTAGAGTCCATGCCCAAATGAATTGAGGCTGTTCTGAGGGCAATATCAGGAAGGTGCTCCTATTGTTTGGTATACTCAGTGTACATCCAAAGTTAAAGGCTGACGACTTTACATAACACGAAGTTAAGGCACTTCTGCGGAATCCAAGTATATTTCCCACTGTCAAACTAAATACAAACATCAACAGATACTACTTTCACTGATGTATATCAATGAGTGCAAGTTGGAAGAATCCAAAGATTCAATTGGTATGAATTCAGATCTCTAAAAGGGAGCAGCTTTTAACTTTCATGGGCTTAAGTGATTATAGTTTGTACTAGGCAGGGCTGTCCAACATAGCAATGGTAGTGCTGACTTGGCAGACGTATACAGTGTGACGACGTACCAATTCATTACAACCTACTTGTATTGGGACAAAAGCTCGCTCCCTAAGCACTTGTTCTCTCTTGTGCACTTGAACCAATTGTATTACCCATGCCATTAGCTGTAATCCTGCCCATATCCTCAAAAGATGTACCTGAAATCTCATACATGCATGTTCGTGCACACTAAAACACACACAATTGACTGATGTTGAAATAAGCGGATTGAGACTACTAAAAAGAGAACTCATGTAGAACATGTGTGGTGCTTGTGCTAACCAGAATTACCTAAAGCCTCTTACTCAGTTAGATACCCCCTGAGGCAAACATTGTCTATAGTACTGGGACCCCTGATTCAGACCACCCAGGGCTGTCCACATACAGTTAGCTATAAGGGAGTTTAGCAAAGCTCACTCCCATCATGGAACAAAAGATGGAGACTTCCCTGCTTTTGCAATATCAGGCACTTATTCAGTTCATCAAACCATAGGCACAATTCATTCACTACTAGAGGCCTACTCACACGTATGCACCCATACTGTAAGAAGCCAACATGTGAAAATAATACCCTCCTTGACCACAGTGCCTCTTTCAAATGTATGTAGCAAGCTAAAGCAAGCATGCATACTAGTCAGAATGTATTACAAACATTGTGATGCATATAAATTGAGAATAAAAAGCAAAAGAGCACAAGATTAGAAATTATTCCAAGCAAACTTCTAAGCTTTCAACAATAGTTGGATGCTCCTAAAAACCAATTCCAGCAAATATTTGGTTCGGTCACTGTTTTTAAACATTTTAAAGCTGAACTCCACAGCGATGAAACTGCCACGTCCGTTTGTGATATTACAACAACAAAGACGTTACTTCAAACAACGAACACAGTTTTTTCCCTCGGACATCACTGCACATCATTGCATGCGAGATAGAAAAGCAGAGTTTGTACTACGATTTTTTTTACCACGATGCTAGATGTGTCAAGTGTCAATGTGCAGCGGGTAGGACGGAGTCAGGCGCAGGACACAGAACTGAGTAAAAAACGTACTTTACTCGAAAATAAACCAACAAAATAATTCCACGCAGGGAAAATACTCCAGCTCACAGCAATAGCGAACACTTAACAAAGAACAAACACGCACAAAACCATGTGGGAACCAGAGGGTTAAATAGGGAATAAATAATAATGTATTGGAAACCAGGTGTGTACAATAAAGACAAAACAAATGGACAATGAAACGTAGATCGGTGGCGGCTAGAAAGCCGGTGACGTCGACCGCCGCCCGAACAAGGAGAGGCACCAACTTCGGCGGAAGTCGTGACAGGATGCTAATTTCCTCTAAACCAAAACAAAAACAAATGGACCTGCGACGGCCAGTGACGCTGTTTCGCCGATCACTGATCTCAGCTTTAAGATAAACAGGATACTAATATCAACATTTTATCGCGTGTTCTGGCATAAGTGAAAAGAAATAGTGTCTTGCATACACACTACCCATATTGCCATTGCGCTGTGACTCAGTTGGTAGAGCATGGTGTTTGCAACGTCAGCATGGTGTGTGCAACGCCAGTGTTGTGGGTTCGATTCCCATGGGAGGCCAGTACAAAAAACAAAAAAAAATGCATAAAATGAAATGTATGTATTCACTACTGTAAGTCGCTCTGGATAAGAGCGTCTGCTAAATGACTAAAATATAAGTGTAAAAGAAATTACAATGAACAGTTTCTTTTGTACCTGAAACGGCCATTCCTAACTTCCTTTACCTAATAAAACTTTGGCAAATCTTAGTGGACAGACCTAAAGATTGTATACACATCCTAAAACATGGTTCATTAATGAACAAACCTCTTTGCCATGAGTTAACTCTTAGCACCAATGAGACCCTGAAAAACCAAAACTTGAGCAGAATGCACAGGATTAAAACAAATACACTTTGTCAATGTCTTAGACAAAACAAACAACATAGAAGACAAAATAAGGGAAATACACAGATGAACAATCAGCTAAGAAATCGTGATTTAGTAATCAATCTTTAGACTATAATCTTTCAACCTTTTAACTTCGGTGATTGATATCAATCACACCATTGACAAGTCATGGTTGTAGAGACTATTTGGTAAGTGCAACTTACAGGCAAGTGTTAGTCAAAGAAAGCAAATAGTAGGTTGTAATTATTTTTTTAGATTTTAGAAGCTACTGTTGAAGTCGAAGTTTACATACACCTTAGACAAAAATATTTAAACAATTCCTGACATTTAATCCTAGTAAAAATTCCCTGTTTTAGGTCAGTTTGGATCACCACTTCATTTTAAGAATGTGAAATGTCAGAATAATAGTAGAGATAATGATTTATTTCAGCTTTTATTTCTTTCATCACATTCCCAGTGGGTCAGAAGTTTACATACACTCAATTAGTATTTGGTAGCATTGCCTTTAAATTATTTAACTTGGCTCAAACGTTTCGGGTAGCCTTCCACAAGCTTCCCACAATAAGTTGGGTGAATTCTGGCTCATTCCTCCTGACAGAGCTGGTGAAACTGAGTCAGGTTTGTAGGCCTCCTTGTTCGCACACACTTTTTCAGTTCTGCCCATAAATTGTCTGTAGGATTGAGGTCAGGGCTTTGTGATGGCCACTCCAATACCTTGACTTTCTTGTCCTTAAGCCATTTTGCCAGAACTTTGGAAGTATGCTTGGGATCATTGTCCATTTGGAAGACGCATTTGCGACCTTTAACTTCCTGACTGATGTCTTGAGATGTTGCTTCAATATATCCACATAATTTTCCTACCTCATGATGCCATCTATTTTGTGAAGTGCACCAGTCCTTCCTGCAGCAAAGCACCCCCTCAACATGATGCTGCCACCCCCGTGCTTCATGGTTAGGATGGTGTTCTTCGGCTTGCAAGCCTCCACCTTTTCATTCCAAACATAACGATGGTCATTATGGCCAAACAGTTTTATTTTTGTTTCATCAGACCAGAGGACATTTCTCCAAAAACTACGATCTTTGTCCCCATGTGCAGTTGCAAACTACAGTCTGGCTTTTCTTATGGCGGTTTTGGAGCAGTGGCTTCTTCCTTGCTGAGCGGCCTTTCAGGTTATGTCGATATAGGACTCGTTTTGCTGTGGATATAGATAATTTTGTACCTGTTTCCTCCAGCATCTTCACAAGGTCCTTTGCTGTTGTTCTGTTGTTGTTCTGCCTATCAGAAGCTTCTAAAGCCATGACATCATTTTCTGGAATTTTCCAAGCTGTTTAAAGGCACAGTCAACTTAGTGTATGTAAACTTCTGACCCACTGGAATTGTGATACAGTGAGTTATAAGTGAAATAATCTGTCTGTAAACAATTGTTGGAAAAATGTGTTGTGTCATGCACAAAGTAGATGTCCTAACCGACTTGCCAAAACTATAGTTTGTTAACAAGAAATTTGTGGAGTGTTGAAAAACGAGTTTTAATGACTCCAACCTAAGTGTATGTAAACTTCCGACTTCAACTGTATGTACAGAAAATATAGAAAATAAATGGGTCATGCTCTCTCTGAGGCTTGGAAGATGTAGTTCCAATATGGAAATACCGATATTGAAGCTAACATCCTCTGTCTTCCAGTACCCGATTATTGGCTCCAGGATTTGGCGAGCGTCTGGGCTCAGAGAAATGGTTCTAAGTAAAACAAAATGTAGCCAGTTTTTATATGGACAGGACTTCTGATGAACTGTGAGAACTCTCCACCAATGCATTAAGATATAGCACCAGTGAGGTTAAAGCTAACCGTATGCGTCCCAGTCTAAACAGTTTGGACATATATTATGACAGCGTTTTGGTGTTTGGCAGGATTTTGGGGGGCTGTTTGAGCACACCCTATTTTTTCTTGAGACAAGCCGAAGTTTGGTAGCTGAAGATTAACAATCGGTAATCGGCCTTTTTGGACACCGATTATGGCCGATTACATTGCCATCCATGAGGAAACTGTGTGGCAGGCTGACCACGTGTTACGCGAGTGCAGCGTCAAAAGGACCTTGTGGCTGCAATGAGCCAAGGTAAGTTGCTAGCTGCATTACACTTATCTTATAAAAAACATTCTATCTTCACAATCACTAGTTAACTACACATGGTTGATGATTTTACTAGGTTAATTAGCTTGTCCTGCGTTGCATATAATCAATGCAGTGCCTGTTAACTTATCATCAAATCACAGCCTAATTCAACTTCGCCAAATGGGTGACCAGAGGAGGGTGACGTGTGGACCCAATAGATCACCCGGTCACGGACAGCAGACGGAACATACAGACGCCCAGTGGGACACTGGAGGGGAGTGGGCTCTGCACGTAGCGCCTGCTCAATGTCCGGGGGTGGGATCCATGGGCCGCTCCTCTGTGTCATACAGCCGGGAGAGTGCGTCTGCCTTCACAATCTGGGAACCTGGTCTGTAAGAAAGGGTAAAAAGAAAACGGGTGAAAAACATGGCCCACGTTGCCTGGCGAGGTTTCAGTCTCCTCGCTGCCCGGATGTACTCCAGATTGCGGTGGTCAGTCCAGATGAGAAAAGGGTGTTTAGCCCCCTCAAGCCAATGCCTTCACGCCTTCAAGGCCTTGAGGACAGCCAACAGCTCCCGGTCCCCCACATCATAGTTTCGCTCCGTCGGGCTGAGCTTCCTCGAGAAGAAGACACAGGGGCGGAGCTTCGGTGGCGTACCCAAGCGCTGAGAGAGCACGGCTCCTATTCCAGCCTCGGACGCGTCCACCTCCACTATGAATGCCAAAGAGGGATCTGGATGGGCCAGCATGGGAGCCAAGGTAAACAGATCCCTCAGGTGACCAAAAGCCCTGTCCGCCTCAGCCGACCACTCTAAACGTACCGGTCCCCCCTTCAGCAGTGAGGTAATGGGAGCCGCTACCTGACAAAAACCCCGGATAAACCTCCGGTAGAAATTGGCAAACCCTAGAAACTGCTGCACCTCCTTTACCGTGGTGGGAGTCGGCCAATTACGCACGGCTGAAATGCGGTCACTCTCCATCTCCACCCCTGAGGTGGAAATGCGGTACCCTAGGAAGGAGACGGACTGTTGGAAGAACAGGCATTTCTCAGCCTTGACGTACAGGTCATGCTCCAACAATCGACCCAGCACCCTGCGTACCAGGGACACATGCTCGACGCGTGTAGCGGAATATATCAGAATGTCATCAATATACACCACTACACCCTGCCCGTGCAGGCCACTGAAAATCTCGTCTACAAAGGCTTGGAAGACTGATGGAGCATTCACCAACCCGTACGGCATGACGAGGTACTCATAATGCCCTGAGGTCGTACTGAACGCCGTCTTCCGCTCGTCTCCCTCCCGGATACGCACCAGGTTGTAAGCGCTCCTGAGATCCAGTTGGGTGAAGAAGCGCGCCCCGTGCATTGACTCAATCGCAGAGGCGATAAGAGGTAGCGGGTAACTGTACCTCACAGTGATCTGATTTAGGCCTCGACAGTCAATACATGGGCGCAGACCTCCCTCCTTCTTCTTCACAAAAAAGAAACTCAAGGAGGCGGGTGAAGTGGAGGACCGAATGTACCCCTGATGCAGGGATTCAGAGACATATTCAATAGCCACCGTCTCCGCCTGTGACAGGGGGTACACGTGACTCCTGGGAAGTGCGGCGTCTACCAGGAGATTTATCGCACAATCTCCCCGTCGATGGGGTGGTAATTGAGTCGCCTTCTTTTTGGAGAAGGCGAGAGCCAAATCGGCATACTCGGGGAGAATGCGCACGGTGGAGACCTGGTCTGGACTTTCCACTTTAGTAGCACCAACGGAAACCCCTAAACACCTCCGCGAGCACTCTCGTGACCACCCCATGAGAGCCCTCCATTGCCATGAAACAGTGGGGTCATGACAAGCTAACCAGGGTAGGCCTAGCACCACAGGAAACGCAGGAGAGTCAATGAGAAAGACTGATTCTCTCCGTGTGACCCCCCTGCATAACCATGCCCAGAGTAGCGGTGGCCTCCCTAATCAACCCTGACCCTGATGGTCGACTGTCTAAGGCATGAACTGGGAAGGGCATAGCCACTGGAACGATGGGGATCCCTAAACTATGGGCGAATGATCTGTCTATGATCTGCTGAGAATGCGAGGAAAACTCAGGAAAAGTAACAAACAAAAACATGTGTGCAACAGAGGGCTCTGGGTGAGAATGGTGGCTTCTCACCTGGGGTGATGCCAGAGTGCCCTGCCTGCGGCCTCGACACCCAGAGGAACCAATCCGACACCGACCAGCAGTGTGACCTCTGCGGCCACAGATGGTGCAAGAGACGGAACCTCCTCCGGTCTCCCTGAGCGCAGCACCTCCCAGCTCCATGGGCACCGGAGCGGTGGTGCTGGGGGATGGAGCCGACAGACCCCCGTCTGGACGTCCGCGGGTGGCCAGCAGGTTATCCAGCCGAATGGACAGGTCCACCAGCTGGTCGAAGGTGCGGGTGGTGTCCCTGCAGGCCAACTCCCGACGGACGTCCTCGTGCAAACTGCAGCGATCGTGGTTGATCACGGCCCTGTCGTTCCATCCCGCGCCGGCGGCCAGGGTCCGAAAGTCCATAGCGAACTCCTGGGTGCTCCTCGTCCTCTGCCTCAGATGAAAGAGACGTTCACCCGTCGCTCTACCCTCGGGCGGGTGGTCAAATCCTCGAAATGGTCCACTCCAGGGCCTTCCCCAAGAGGCATGAGATGAGGGCGGACACCTCTTCACGGCCCGAAGGAGCCGGGTGGACGGTTGCTAGGTAAAGGTCCAGCTGTAACAGGAAACCCTGGCAGCGTACAGCCGTCCCGTCATACTCCCTGGGAAGTGCGAGACGAATGCCACTGGAACCAGGTGTGGAGAGGGTGAGTAGTGGAGACCCCTGTGGTGCTGGGGGAGACGCTGGAGGGACTCTCTGTCTCTCCCAGTGGTCCATCGTCTGGACGACGCGGTCCATGGCGACGACACGGTCCATGGCGGCGCCGAGGCGGTGGATAATCGCCGTGTGCTCCCGGACGTGCTCCTCAACCCCTATACCCGGGGTACCTGCTCCTGCTGACTCCATCTTAGAGGTGTGTAATTCTGTCAAGGTGTGGGTGTAGCTGGTGCATTGGAAGTCAGGCGCAGGAGAGCAGAGATGAGTGGACAAGGCACTTTACTGAGGCAATATAAGAATAGAACGCAACTGCATCACAATAACAAATGCCCTCAGAACAAGTGAGGCAGCACAATGTACAAAAATAACAAAGTACAAAGTACAGGCTGTCAAAAGCACGGGTGTAACAATATAACCCGGCGCAAACCAGCCGGAAGAGTGCCAACCTGACAAAAAACAATTACACACACAGACATGGGGGGAACAGAGGGTTAAATACATGACAAGTAATGAGGGCAATGTAAACTAGGTGTGTGGGAAAACAAGACAAAACAAATGGAAAATGAAAGGTGGATCGGCGATGGCTAGAAGACCGGTGACGTCGACCGCCGAACGCCGCCCGAACAAGGAGAGGAACCGACTTCGACGGAAGTCGTGACACAAACAGCACTTTACTGCGTTTGCAAGCAGCTCTTAGCAATGCTTGAGGCACAGCGCTATTTATGACTCGAAGCCTATCAACTCCCGAGATTAGGCTGGCAATACTAAAGTGCCTATAAGAACATCCAATAGTCAAAGGTATATGAAATACAAATGGTATAGAGAGAAATAGTCGAAGCGTCACAATTGCTATAATAACTACAACCTAAAACTTCTTAACTGGGAATATTGAAGAACTGGGAATATTGAATCACAAGCTTTCATATGTTCTCATGTTCTGAGCGAGATACTTAAACGTTATCTTTTTTACATGGCACATATTGCACTTTTACTTTCTTCTCCAACACTGTGTTTTTGCATTATTTAAACCAAATTGAACATGTTTCATTATTTATTTGAGACTAATTAGATTTTATTTATGTATTATATTAAGGTAAAATAAAAGGGTTCATTGCTCATTCAGTATTGTTGTAATTGTCATTACAAATATATCTAAAAATCGGCCGATTAATCGGCATCTGATTTTATTTTGGTATTGGCATTGAAAAATCATAATCGGTTGACCTCTAATGCAGACGCCTTAAGGCTTACAGTATATCACTTGTCTACGTTAAAAAATAGCCTCTTGTCACTTGGGGCTACTCAAATCTTTAGTTCTTACTGAGGTGTCACTTCAAACCACATCCAACCATTACCTACTGCACAATTAGATTATCAAACAGTTTGAAAGAAGAGTTTGGAGCTAAAAATACAGGTATGACAACAAGGCATGCAGAAACATAATATCGAGCACAAAATTGTATCTACCTACCAGCTCAAGAAAAGTATTCTCCAATGACCTGTACTCAGGAGAGCTCTTGTTGGACAGGTCCTCGGAAAACATCATGTTAGTGACTCGCAAACTAAAGAAAACCACCATCTCTTTGTCCTTTTCAGTAGTGGCCATTAAAGGGGTGCTCATGTGTCTGAGTCCGTGGGCTGCAGTGGACTCAAATGGACCTTTCAATCCACTGCCAAACTCATCCAGCGTATCGGCGGCTTCTGTACCGTCCGTTTGTACCTTTTCTACATCCTCCTGCATGTCAGAGTCATCAGTAGAGATATCCACGGCCGTCTCAAGTGGTTCCTGTTCTCGGGTGGTGTCCCCTCCTTCTGAAGGTCCATGGGCTATAGGGGGAAAAGATGCCGAGGGGATTTCCTCAGGCTCTGCTTGGATGATGTCATCCTCCGATGAAGGCACGGTTTGTGATTTTGTAGCAGTGGTGAATGTTCCGATGGATGCAGGTTCTACTTCTAGAGATGCTGTAGTGGTGATCATTAGATTTTCTCTGTCCAGTTGCTCCTCTAAAGCCGCCTCAGTAGTTGTGGGTCCTTTTAAAGAAAATCAAAAATATCAGAAAATGACATTCAAATCCATTTCAGTCAAAAAGATTGAAATTAAAATCAAAAAATGCTCCCAGAAATGTTGTCACTCGTGTTATAAGAGGAATGTTACCTTCATCTTCCTCAGGTTCAACAGTTGGGAGGGTTTCCTCATCTACAACATCTTTCTCAGGAGGAAAGGGAGTAATCAATTTTGTGGTAGGCTGTTTCATAACAGACGTTCTTGTAACTGGTGGCCAAACCCAAAGGTAGACTTCTGTCGCATCCACAGTTTCCTCTACATCAAGTGTCTCCTCAGTGGCAGGCTGTTCCGTAATGGCCGCCATTGTTGTTACTGGTGGCCAAACCCAAAGGTAGTCTTCTTCTGTCACATCCACAGTCTCCTCTATATCAAGTGTCTCCTCTGTGGCATCCTCTGCAGGCTTCATGTTAATTGTCTCCTCAGAGGCATCCACAGTTTCCTCTACCTCAATCATCTCCTCTGTAACATCCACTGGAGGCTCCTCTATGCCAAGTGCCTCATCTGTAGGCTCTTCATCAACTGTCTCATCTCTAGCATCCACTACAGTCTCCTCTACTGCTTCTACTGAGGGAGGACCCTCACTAATATCCGCGGGGGGTGTATCTGGGGCTGAGGCAGTGGTAGCCTCAGCAGGAAGAACAATAACTGAGTCAATGAAAGGGACAATGGTGTATTCCTCAGGCATGTCTGTAAAAGCCTCAAGATAGTCCTCTCCGACAGCAACAGTTGTGAAAAAACCTTCAGTGTGCCCGACACCCTCCTCTGGCAAGGTTACCAAGGTTGTCGCTTCCAACTCCTCTCTTAGAGAAACAGTGGGATCTGAAGGGGGAAAATGAAAAGTTAGCATTCTCCTCAATGATTATATCCCAACTGACCTGAGCTTTAAATGAAGCTTACCAGGTTCAAAACTGAGTGTATGTATTTCCACAGGCAGGGACGTCTCTCCGCTTAAGGCCTTGGAAACCATATCTTTCAGTCTGTGTCCATTTGTGTAAACAACTGTCCTTGTTCTTGTGCCTGGTTCTATAGTGGAAACAGATTCTTCTTCATGGTCTTCTCCATTAGTCTCAAACACCACAGCATAGCGGACTGACACATCATCAGATCTGTCAACAAAGCAGAGCTTATATTGGAGAAATAGTGTCTTTCTCGCATTATTTCCTATCTTAGCATTTTAGCAGATATAGCAAAGACCAAATTTTGAAATACCTCTGGCTAATATAACACTGCTTTGTTTTTCCTTTGCTAATGACATATACAGTACACTCTCTGAGCAGTGATGATATGACTAATGGTGCCTGTTAAATTAAATTAAAGAGTTGGCTCACTTCTTAGTACTTTCACATTTCCTTGAACAACCTACCGAAATTCCACCAACCGAAATCCCAAAACACGAAGATTTTTAAACCCAGGAAGTTTGTCAAAAACGTGAACCATCTGTGGAAAAGAGAGACATTGATGGTTATGTATAGCATTCTCTCTGGGGCAGTAATCACTCTAAACAAAATAACATCACGCAACTGGAAACGATGTAGCCAACACAAATAAGTGGCCTGCAGTATAATGTACACTGAGTGTACAAAACATTAAGAACACCTTCCTAATATTGAGTTGCACCCCCCTTTTGCTCTCAGAAAAGCCTAAATTCGTAGGAGCATGGACGACAAGGTGTCAAAAGCGTTCCACAGGGATGCTGGCCCATGTTGACTCCAATGCTTCCCACAGTTGTGTCAAGTTGGCTGGATATCCTTTGGGTGGTGGACCATTCTTCACACACACGGGAAATTGTTGAGTGTGAAAAACTCAGCAGCATTGCAGTTCTTGATGCACTCAAACTGTTGTGCCTGGCACCTACTAACTTACCCCGTTCAAATGCAATTAAATATTTTCTCTTGCCCATTCACTCTATGAATGGCACACATAAAAATCTTTCTTTAACCTGTCTCCTCCCCTTCATCTACACTGATTGAAGTGGATTTAACAAGTGACATCAATAAGGGATCATAGCTTTTACCTGGATTCACCTGGTCAGTCTATGTCATGGAAAGAGCAGGTGTTCCTAATGTTTTGTACACTCAGTATAGATTTGTCACTGTAGAATCCTCTAAGTGCTGTCAAGCTTCTTTATCCGGAAGGGGTGCATTTTCTCTAGGAATCATTCATGAGGTTTACACACTTTATCTTTCTGCGGTAACAAATCCAATGCAGTCTTTTGATGTTGCCCAATACATTGCTGGCTTTACCCTTTGTCTACCTTTTATCAAAAGCTCCTTTAAAGCACAAGCTCATTTGGGATGTTAATGCACATTTCCACTGAGAATTTACCCCAGCGTTTTACCCTAAAGGCTCAGACTTTTCTATTTCCATCAAACCCGGCCTGGACCCGTGTCTCACTGGGCCATGGTTCCGACGGACCTGCTCTGACTTGGAGCCAAACACTGGCAAGTCTAGATGGAAAATCACCATTAGTATTGCTAGACTAGCAAAAGGCAGTCATTCAACCTGGTCTCAGGGGTAGACGTAACATAGTAAACGGAAATCCATGACACTCCAATTAGTCTATGTTATGTTTCGCATGGTATGTATTCATTTGTGGATATCCATTATCCATTTTGTATGATATGTTAGCTAGGTAGCTAATGCAAACGTTAGCTAGGTGGTTAACGTTAGCTAGCCTAGATGGTTAACATTACCTAGGCTAGAGATTAGAATTTAAAGTTTGGAGTAAGGAGTAAGATAAAGGGTTAAGGTTAGGGAAAGGGTTAGCTAACATGCTAAGTAGTTGCAAAGTAGCTAAAAAGTATTAAGTAGTCCCTAGGTTCGATCCTAGGCTGTGTCACAGCCAGCTGCAACCGGGAGACCCATGAGGTGGTACACAATTGGCCCAGCGTCGTCTGGGTTAGGGAAGAGTTTGGCCGGCCGGGATGTCCTTGTCCCATCGCGATCTAGCAACTCCTTGTGGCAGACCGGGCACCTGCAAGCTGACTTCAGTCGCCAATTGGATGACAAATTGCTGCGGCTGGCTTCTGGGTTAAGTGAACAGTGTGTCAAGTAGCAGTGCGGCTTGGCAGGGTTGTGTTTTGGAGGACGCATGGCTTTCAACCTTCACCTCCCGAGTCAGTAGGGGAGTTGCAGCGATGGGACAAGACTGTAACTACCAACTGGATATCACGAAAATTGCGGTGAAAAGGGGGTAAAACTACATTTAAAAAAACACAAAGAATTAAGTAGTTGCTAATTAGTTAAATGCTAAAGTTGTCCATAATGACATTTGAGCACGCAACCTTTGGGTTGCTAGACGTTCACAGTTACAGTTGAAGTCGGAAGTTTACATACACTTAGGTTGGAGTCATTAAAACTCGTTTTTCAACCACTCCACAAATTTCTTGTTAACAAACTATAGTTTTGGCAAGTCGGTTAGGACATCTACTTTGTGCATGACACAAGTAATTTTTCCAACAATTGTTTACAGGCAGATTATTTCACTTATAATTCACTGTATCACAATTCCAGTGGGTCAGAAGTTTACATACATTAAGTTGTGCCTTTAAACAGCTTGGAAAATTCCAGAAAATGATAGGCTAATTGACATAATTTGAGTCAATTGGAGGTGTACCTGTGGATGTATTTCAAGGCCTATCTTCAAACTCAGAACCTCTTTGCTTGACATCATGGGAAAATCAAAAGAAATCAGTCAAGTCTGGTTCATCCTTGGGAGCAATTTCCAAACGCCTGAAGGTACCACGTTCATCTGTACAAACAATAGTACGCAAGTATAAACACCATGGGATGACGTAGCCGTCATACCGCTCAGGAAGGAGACATGTTCTGTCTCCTAGAGATGAACGTACTTTGGTGCGAAAAGTGCAAATCAATCCCAGAACAACAGCAAAGGACCTTGTGAAGATGCTGGAGGAAACTATATCTATATCCACAGTAAAACGAGTCCTATATCAACATAACTTGAAAGGCCGCTCTGCAAGGAAGAAGCCACTGCTCCAAAACCGCCATAAAAAAACAGACTACGGTTTGCAACTGCACATGGGGACAAAGATCGTACTTTTTGGAGAAATGTCCTCTGGTCTGATGAAACAAAATAGAACTATTTGGCCATAATGACCATCGTTATTTTTGGAGGAAAAAGGGGGAGGCTTGCAAGCCAAAGAACACCATCCCAAATTTGAAACACGGGGGTGGCAGCATCATGTTGTGGGGGTGCTTTGCTGCAGGAAGGACTGGTGCACTTCACAAAATAGATGGCATCATGACGAAGGACAGTTATGTGGATATATTTTAGCAACATCTCAAGACATCAGTCAGGAAGTTAAAGCTTGGTCACAAATGCGTCTTCCAAATGGAGAATGACCCCAAGCATACTTCCAAAGTTTTGGCAAAATGGCTTAAGGACAACAAAGTCAAGGTATTGGAGTGGCCATCACAAAGCCCTGACCTCAATCCTATAGAGAATGTGTGGGCAGAACTAAAAAAGCGTGTGCGATCAAGGAGGCCTACAAACCTGACTCCGTTACACCAGCTCTGTCAGGAGGAATGGGCCAAAATTCACCGAATCTATTGTGGGAAGCTTGTGGAAGGCTACCTGAAACATTTGACCCAAGTTAAACAATTTAAAGGCGATGCTGCCAAATACTAACTGAGTGTATGTAAACTTCTGACCCACTGGGAATGTGATGAAAGAAATAAAAGCTGAAATAAATTATTCTCTCTACCATTATTCTGACATTTCACATTCTTAAAATAAAGTGGTGATCCTAACTGACCGAAGGGACTTTTTACTTGATTAAATGTCAGGAATTGTGAAAAACTGAGTTTAAATGTATTTGGCTAAGGTGTATGTAGACTTCTGACTTCAACTGAATATATTTTGTTTTATTTATTTAACTAGGCAAGTCAGTTAAGATCAAATTCTTATTTTACAATGACAGCCATCCTGGCCAAACCCTCCCCGGACGATGCTGGGCCAAATGTTCGCCACCCTATGGGACTCCCGATCACGGCCGGTTGTGATACAGTGCCTACAGCGCCACTCGGGAGCATACAGTGAGAGATTGTAAGGATTGTCCCATACAAGGCCTAACTAACAGTTCTTTCAATAAAAGATATATAAAAAAAAATTAAAAAGACAAGGGTGGCAGAAATACCGGTGCGGCGGGACACGCCCTGGTTTGCGCACCTTTGAAGTTCAGATGGGCAAATGGAATAGTAACTGAAATCTGGACACTGATTGTACTGTTTGCCTATAACATATAACATATAGCCAATTATAATATTAACTAAAATGGTACACCAACTGTTAATTCTGTCTCGGGAACAGGAGTGGAGAAATATAATTTCTTTTCAGCATTTCTTGAGAGAATGCGAATGCGCAGGTAGGGACTGTAAACTTTTTCATAGATTGACGCTGTTACATAAAAGCTGACAGTATTTCAACCACATAAATGCATCCAAGAGTGACTGAAATCTTATCAGAAACATGTTTGATTGTTTTCACAGCTTTTAATTTCCTTAAAACCGGTCAAACTGATGTCATTTTCACATTTTGTATGGGAAGAATGTTGCATTTTCTCTCTGGGCCCCTAAACGTCCTCGTTCCACTAGAGAAGCAGAAATAAATGTCCCTGCCTTCAGAGTCAAATTCTTACACATGAATGGAATGTCTTCATCATCTAACACACCAGGTACCAAACCCGATTAATCTCTGAGACACAAGATCTATGTTAGCCCATTGAGCTAAAGCCTAGGCATTAGCTCTGGGAGCTAAAATGAGTTGAGAGGTCTCAGTCGAGTCAAGGTTATTAATCGTGCGAATGTAGTTCACTAAACCCATCTCTGCAATAAAGGCTAATTTACTTGTTCATTCTCAAAGGTCCAATACAGTTGTTTTTATCTCAATATCAAATCATTTCTGGATAACAATTAAGTACCTTACTGTGATTGTTTTCAATTAAAAAGGTAAAAAAACAACAACAAGCTAGAATTTAGCTAGGACAGCTTGGGAGTGGTCTTAGTGGGAAGGGGAAAACGAGCTGTTATAGGTAGATAGGTTTGGAACTGTTTCTTATTGGTCTAATAACTAATTTACCACCTGGTGATGTCACCAGGCAGGCCTAAACTCCATCCCACTAAAAACAGTCAGAAATTTCATGCCGTCTTTTCAAATAGCTCTTACACTGTCACGTTTACACCCGCTCCCCCTCTCCGGCACTCGACGTCGCCAGTGTCTCATCATTACGCACACCTGCCACCATCGTTAAGTACGGGCACAGGTGTGCCTCATGACACTCACCTGGACTCCTTCACCTTCCTGATTACCTCCCCTATATCTGTCACTCCCCTTGGTTCTTTCCTCAGTCGTTATTGACTCTGTTTCTGTTTCATGTCTGTACGCTTTTCTTGTTTTGTACTATGTTCTATTTATTATTACATTTGCACTCCCTGTACTTGCTTCCCGACTCCCAGTGTTCACGGTACATACACTGAAACTGCATTATCATAATTTTCACAATTTCACAGTATTATTCCAACCTTATAGTGTGGAAATATGTATAAAACACAGGGAAATCAAGTCTTTGACTGCACTGGGCCTTTTAAGACTTTTCCTCTCAGTTCTCCTCACCGAATCATGGAGATCTTGTGTGATGTCATGGTACTGGGGAGCTGCAGGGTCACTCAGAACAAGTTCACTGTAGCCAGGGTCTGCTATGGTGACACTGAACTCCACTATCTGCTCCTCAGTAATCGCCTCCTCTGGTACAATGTTAGGGTTGTCTGTTATCTGTGGAAAGCAAAAGCAGCAATGTCATTTTCAATGGCTATCAATGTCAAAGGTCAATCAAGATTATAAATCCAAGGCAAGGTAGCCCTCAGAAAATATGATTAAACTTACCTCCTTTGCTTCAGTCGGAATGATAAACGGTTCTGATGGAGTTTTCGAACCTACAAAGTGAGCATTGTGCATTCATTCAGGAATTTTGTATTATTACTTTTAGCATACTGCATTGATGGATGTGGAGTACTTACATTTCTCAATCTCAGTTCCTCCAGCTGTTGATACTTCAACCCTGGAAATCAAAAATACATGTTTTGCAACAATTCAAATTTCAAGTTTTAAAGTCTCACACACAAGTTCAGTGAAATGCCTTTCTTGCAAGCTCTAAACCCAAGAATGCAGAAATCAATAACAGTGTAATACAAAAAATAACATAAGGTACAACAAAAACATATTAGAAATATGTAAATAAGAAATAAGAAGAACACAAGAAAGTAAGTACAGGGTCAGTCAGTTCCAGTACCATATTTAAAATGTGCAGGGATACTGGAGTGATAGAGGTAGGTAGATGCAGTGCCTTCAGAAAGTATTTACACCCCATTACTTATTCCACATTTTGTTGTGTTACAAACTGAATTTAAGATGGATAAAACAACACCCCATAATGACAAAGTGAAAACACATTTTTTTCAATTTTAAAAAATTTCTTGAAAATGAACTACAGAAATATCTAATTTACATAAGTATTCACACCCCTTAGTCAATAAATGTTAGAATCACCTTTGACAGCGATTACAGCTGTGAGAATTTCTGGGTACGTCATTAAGAGCTTTGCACACCTAGATTGTACAATATTTTCTCATTATTTTCCAAATTCTTCAAGCTCTGATCATTGCTAAACAGCCATTTTCAGGTCTTGCCATTGATTTTCAAGCAGATTTAAGTCAGAACTGTAACTCAGCAACACAGGAATATTCACTGTCTTCTTGGTAAGCAACTCAAGTGTAGATTTGGCATTGTGTTTTAGGTTATTGTCCTGCTGAAAGGTGAATTAATCTCCCAGTGTCTGGTGGAAAGTAGACTCAACCAGGTTTTCCTCTAGGATTTTGCCTGTGCTTAGCTCCATTCCGTTTCTTTTTTATCCTGAAAATCTCCCCAGTCCTTAACGATTACAAGCATACCCACAACAAATGATGCAGTCACCACTATGCTTGAAAATAGGGTGAGTGGTACTAGTAATGTGTTGTATTCGATTTGCACCAAACATAACACTTTGTGTTCAGGACAAAAAGGGAATTGCTTTCCCAATTTTGTGCAATATTACTTTGGTGCAGTGTTTCCCAAACTTGGTCCTCAGGACCCCAAGGGATGCACATTTTGGTTTTTGCCCTAACATTACACAGCTGATGGAAATTGTCAAAGCTTGATGATTAGTTGATTATTTGAGTCAGCTGTGTAGCGCTAGGGCAAAAACTAAAACATGCACCCCTTGGGGTCCCGAGGACCAAGTTTGGGAAACCCTGCTTTAGTGCCTTGTTGCAAACAGGATGCATGTTTAGGAATATTTTTTATTCTGAACAGGCTTCCTTCTTTTCACTGTGTCAATTAGGTTAATTGTGGAGTAGCTACAATGCTGGTGATCCATCCTCTGTTTTTTCCTATCACTGCCATTAAACTCTGTAACTGTTTTAAAGTGACCATTGGCCTCATATTGAAATCACTGAGCGGTTTCCTTCCTCTCTGGCAACTGAGTTAAGAAGGACACCTGTATCTTTATAGTGACAGGGTGTATTGATACACCATCCAAAGTGTAATTAATAACTTCACCATGCTCAAAAGGGATGTCAATGTCTGCTTTTTTTACCCATCTACCAATAGGTGCCCTTCTTTGCGAGTCATTGGAAAGCCTCTCTGGTCTTTGTGGTTGAATCTGTATTTCAAATGCACTGCTCGACTGAGGGACTTTACAAATAACTTTATGTGTGGGTCACAGAGATGAGGTAGTCATTCAAAAATAATGTCAAAATCTATTATTGCACACAGAGTAAGTCCATTAAAGTTATTATGTGATTTGTTAAGCAAATTTTTACTCCTGAACTTATTTATGCTTGCCATAACAAAAGGGTTGAGTACTTTTTGACTCAAGACATTTCAGATTTTAATTTATAAAAATGTTTTAACATTTTGAAAAACATTATTCCACTTTGACATTATGGGGTATTGTGTGTAGGCCTATGACGAAATGTAATCAATTTTAAATTCAGGTTGCAACACAATAAAATGTGGAAAAAGGGGTGTTTATACTGTCACGTCCTGACCAGTGAAAGAGGTCATTTGCCATAGTAGTATGGTCAGGGCGTGGCAGAGGGGTTTGTTTTGTATGTATTTTGGGTTTTCTGTTTCTATGTGGGTTTGTTCTAGTTATCTATTTCTATGTGTTGGTTTTCATATTCGGCCGGGTATGGTTTCCAATCAGAGGCAGGTGTCTTTCGTTGTCTCTGATTGGAAGCCATACTTAGGCAGCCTGTTTTTCCTTTGGGGTTGTGGGTAGTTGTTTCCCGTTTAGTCTAAGTGTACCTGACGGGACTGTGTTGGTCGTTTTGTTATTTTGTCAAGTGTCTTCATTAAAGTATTAAGAATGAGCACTATCCACGCTGCGTCTTGGTCTCCATTCCACGACCCCTGTGACATATACTTTCTGAAGGCACTGTATGGAAAGAATAATTTGTTACAAAACACCAAAACGTGTAATGACATTCAGCGATTGTCATTAGGTCTACACTTGATCAATGCGTCTTGCTGATCAAATTACTTTTTATGTAGAAACAAAAGTTGAGAGAAGGGGCTGAAATACGGGATTGTACAGGGATGACAAGCACAGTCACATTATTATATTTTTTGAAAACCATGACACAGAGGTGAGGGTGTTCGTTTAATTTAGAATGAGCTTTTATTTTCATATTTACCACTGTAGCAGTACAAATTACACTCTAAACAAATAGGAGAGTGGTTAAATTAGCATTATTTAGAGAGCACTCCTTCCAATATGGTTGTATGTTAAATCAGGCCACCAGATGTACAGACTCCATCAGTTTAGGGAGCTGAGGAGGGTCATTTGAGTTTATCTGTTCGTGCCCTCTACCAATTGTGCTTGCTGAAACAGCAAGTGAGAGTGTTTTTGGTCTTGATGACATTTTACCATTAGAATTTAAACCTTTATGAACAGCTCTTTGGAAAGGCTTGTCTAGTCTCTGGAGTTGTAGATGGTTGCCAGCCATTTTAGAAGTTTTTAGTCAAGCCAAAAATATCTGTGGGGTATGAAACATTCATTAGAGATTTTTTACCATCTATTTTGTTTTCAAACACCATATTAAATTAGAATTCAAGTGATAGAAAGAGGTCGTTGGTTGAACATTTATGAGGGAAGGGGGTTGAACACCCGTTTCAATTAAACGTTGCAGGCCTACTTCTTGTAATCTCTATAAACAGTATTTAACATTTCTCCAACCCTTTATCTACCTACCTTTGTTGCTGGATCTTCTCCTGTTCAGCAACTCTCTGAAAACCAAACAAACATACAAATTCAAAATATATCATGTAATAACATTTTATCTTTATGACTTATCATAGCCAATCTTTGTGCTATTACCCCTCAATGTTCCCCTTATTACTGTGATGCATGCAGGTTTTAATACTCACTGTGGCCACCATGTCAATGTGTTCCTGGGTACTGCTGAAGTTTCTTGCCACCTCATCCAGACAGAGAGAGTCATGCTGGCAGGCATAAGTCCAATGCTTGTACTCCTCTGAGTTAGGAACCCTGTCCAGGAAGATGCGGAAGGCTTCCCATATCGCCTCCTGACAAACTAAATAAATATTAAAACATGTCAGAATTGCTGAATAAAGATGTGTGTGTCTGTGTGGGAACAACTCTAAGCTTATGGAGTAAATGGCAATTCAATGTAATGTATTCACAATCTCATTACTTTATGCATGTAAGACAATACACAGAAATTGATTCATTATGGTCGAGGTTTGAACAAACAATTTTTTCAAATCAAATCAAATTGTATTTGTCACATGCGCCGATAACAACAGGTGTAGACCTTACAGTGAAATGCTTACTTACAAGCCCTTAACCAACAATGCAGTTTTAAGAAAATACCTAAACAAGTAATATGTACATGTTGTTGGGGGGGGGGGGGGCAATGCAAATAGTCTGGGTAGCCATTTGATTAGATGTTTAGGAGTCTTATGGCTTGGGGGTAGAAGCTGTTTAGAAGCATCTTGGACCCAGACTTGGTGCTCCGGTACTGCTTGCCGTGCGGTAGCAGAGAGAACAGTCTATGACTAGGGTGGCTGGAGTTTTTGACAATTTTTGGGCCTTCCTCTGACACCACCTGGTATAGAGGTCCTGGATAGCAGGAAGCTTGGCCCCAGTGATGTACTGGGCTGTACGCATTACCCTCTGTAGTGCCTTGCGGTCGGAGGCCGAGCAGTTGTCATACCAGGCAGTGATTAAACCAGTCAGGATGCTCTCGATGTTGCAGCTGTAGAACCTTTTGAGGATCTCAGGACCCATGCCAAATCTTTTTAGTTTCCTGAGGGGGAATAGGTTTTGTTGAGCCCTGTTCACGACTGTCTTGGTGTGCTTGGACCATGTTCGTCTGTTGGTGATGTGGATGTACAGCCACGTCGATGAGAATGGGGGTGTGCTCGGTCCTCCTTTTCTTGTAGTCCACAATCATCTCCTTTGTCTTGATCACGTTGAGGGAGAGGTTGTTGTCCTTGCACCACACGGTCAGGTCTCTCACCTCCTCCCTATAGGCTGTCTCGTTGTTGTCGGTGATCAGGCCTACCACTGTTGTGCCATTGGCAAACTTAATGGTGATGTTGGAGTCGTGCTTAGCCGTGCAGTCATGCGTGAACAGGGAGTACAGGAGGGGACTGAGCACGCACCCCTGAGGGGCCCCCGTGTTGAGGATCAGAGTGGCGGCTGGGTTGTTACCTACCCTTACCACCTGGGGGCGGACCGTCAGGAAGTCCAGGATCTATTTGCAGAGGGAGGTGTTAAGTCCCAGGGTTCATAGCTTAGTGATGATGTTGAATGCTGAGCTGTAGTCAATGAATAGCATTCTCACATAGGTGTTCCTTTTGTCCAGGTGTGAAAGGGCAGTGTGGAGTGCAATAGAGATTGCGTCATCTGTGGATCTGTTGGGCGGTATGCAAATTGGAGTGGGTTTTTGGGATAATGGTGTTGATGTGAGCCATGACCAGCCTTTCAAAGCACTTCATGGCTACAGACGTGAGTGCTACAGGTCGGTAGTCATTTAGGCAGGTTACCTTAGTGTTCTTGGACACAGGGACTACGATGGTCTGCTTGAAACATGTTGGTATTACACACTCAGACAGGGAGATGTTGAAAATGTCAGTGAAGACACTTGCCAGTTGGTCAGCACATGCTTGGAGTACACATCCTGGTAATCCGTCTGGCCCTGCGGCCTTGTGAATTTTGACATGTTTAAAGGTCTTACTCACATCGGCTGTGGAGAGCTTGATCATGCTTGATTTATGCTTTTCAAGTTGAACTTCTCTCAGTTTGTGAAGTCTCAACCATGAAAACTTACAAGTCAGCAATTATTTATTAAATTGTGACAAAGATTTTCTGTTTGATTAACTGCTTTATTTCTCTCTTGAAGGAAACAGTTCAGAGCCACTATTTTTGGAATAGCTTAATCACCCCACTGTCTAAAGGTGTCCCATGACTATGAATACTGTAAGGATTTACGAGCTCACAGAAAAGTGTGGCACAATAGGGTGTGTTTATATCATAGAATTAGGAATTAGAATACTGAAATGGACATGAACTTTCTTCTGACGATATTAAGGTCAGCCATTTTATTAAGGGCGTTGGTGCTCAGCCAGTGCTGTGATAAGATATTGTGTAAAACAATGAATTTTTTATTATTATTAACTGTCAATATCCCAACATTCCATACAAACAATGCAGTCCATTCACTGGCTGAAATCAGTTGATGATAGGCAACAAGTACTGATATTGTATCAAGTAATAACACACAGCTTTCCAAGAAAACAAACATTTTGACATTTATGGTCTGTTTACATATACAGTATTTTAGAGGCTATTTATACAGACAATTGGTATAAAACTTGTGTAAACTATATTTATAAATATATGACAATATTTAAGGTTGGCAATAATTCCATTACACAATTTCTGATATATCACATGCCTTACTTTTATTTCCCTGCGTAAGTAAAAGCAGGAAATGCATCACATATGTCTCTACTGGTTGGTTAAAACCTCTTAAGGATCGGACCCTTTTTTTCAATTTTCGCCTAAAATGACATACCCAAATCTACCTGCCTGTAGCTCAGGACCTAAAGCAAGGAAATGCATATTCTTTATAACATTTGAAAGGAAACACTTTGAAGTTTGTGGGAAATGTGAAATGAATGTAGGAGAATATAACACATTAGATCTGGTAGAAGATCATACAAAGAAAAAAACATGCATTTTTTTGTTGTTGTTTTTTGGCCACAATGTATTCGTCCAGTTTAGGCGCAATTTCGATTTTGCCCACTAGATGGCAGCAGTGTATGTGCAAAGTTTTAGACTGATTCAATGAACCATTGCATTTCTGTTCAAATGTTGTATCAAGTCTGCCCAAATGTGCCTAATTGGTTTATTGATACATTTTCAAGTTCATAACTGTGCACTCTCCTCAAACAATAGCATGGTTCACTGTAATAGCTACTGTAAATTGGACAGTGCAGTTAGATTAACAAGAATTTAAGCTTTCTGCCCATATCAGATATGTCTATGTCCTGGGAAATGTTCATGTTACTTACAACCTCATGCTAATCACATTACCGCACGTTAGCTCTACCGTCCCATGGGGGGGGTCACTGATCCCGTAGAGGTTTTTAAGGGCTTGTAAGTAAGCATTTCACTGTAAGGTCTGCACCTGTTGTATTCGGTGCGTGTGACAAATACAATTTGATTTGATTTGATATGCCTCTTCTGCCATTCATTGCAATTAGACTGGTTTGGATTTCTGGCTGCCATTTTCACCCCATTCTGGATCTTTGAGGGTTTATAACATAGCCCCTCTAGTAATTTAATAGGATCTCTAAGGTTTATATGTTCCTGTTCCCAGTAGATCTTCACCCTCAATATATGCCATTTAGCAGACACTTTTATCCAAAGTAACTTACAGTGAGTGAATACATGAGTGAATACATTTTTAGTATGTGATCCCAGTGGGAATTGAAGTGTTGACGTTGGCATTGCTAGGACCATGTCCTTACCTCTGAGTTTGTAGTAGGCCCGATGGCTGGAGATGACCGCCTTTACGTTCTCTTGAGGACATACTTTCACCCCAGTGGTGAAGAACGTAGACCTCTTCATCCGGTGTCTGTCCTGGTCTTGTCTCGTTTTAACATGGGAGGTGTGTTTGATTGGTCTTACACTATCCAGGAAATGTCTGTATTTGACATCTCGGATTCCAGATAAATCTTGGACCTGTAGGTCTGCAACAAAAAAGACAGATATAAGAAATGGTTATCTTACCATATCTTTTTGTCCAAATATACCTAAATATAGTATTACATATTGGTAATTTTATAATATAAATGTAGAAGATGTATACTGCTTACTTTCCCAAATCGTATGTAAGGTCTAACCATAGAGAATGATAGAGATATCATTTTTATATACGTTGCCTTCAGAAAGTATTCATACTCCTTGACTTATTTCACATTTTGTTGTGTTACAACCTGAATTCAAAATGTATTAAATATTTTTTTTTTCAATCCCATATACTCACAATACCCCAGAATGACAAAGTGAAAACAGGTTTTTAAAAACTTTTGCAAATCTACGGAAAATGAAATACAGAAATATCAAATTTACATAAGTATTCACATGCCTGAGTCAGTACATGTTACAATTACCTTTGGCAGTGATTACAGCTGTGATTACGGTAGGTGTGTTATGGTGACTGTATTACCACCACACCAGCGGTCCCGTGTCATGATGGCAGTCAAATTCGTGTGACTTTTTAGTCACGGTAATTAGGCTTCTCCAAGCTCTGAAGCTGCTGATGGTCATTAGTAGCCTACCAAATGTACTAGCTGCCTGATACTCAGCACTCTATTGTCCCTCTAATCACTTTGACATCAATGCAAATGTGATTCGAAAATCTAATCAAATGCTTCATGAGTCCATGAGCTCATGTTGCGCAAGATTTCTATGGACTATAGAATTGCGTGAGAAAACAGAGTTTTGATGGCCTCTATTAAAAAGAGGAGGCCTACTATATTCATTTCTCAACTTTCCTAATATTAAGCACATAGCTTCTCTTTACAACAGGGGTGTAGCCTACCTGGCTGGCAAAAAAATTAACCACAAGAAAAGCATCCTTCATTCGCTTTTTAAGTGCATAGATGACATGTATTTTTTCCCCTGCCCCATTCTAAATTTAAAAAAAAGCACACATGTATTTACGTATACTAAGTAGTATAAGATTAAATCAAGAATAGTCTGGGTGATAATGGGTGATAATATTAGCCTATCACTTGTGAATTATATATTATCACTTGTGAATGATGCCCAGTTTGTGGGTCAACTTCTAATCTGTTGCGTCAGCCTCATTGCTTTTAAAAGGTTTTGTTGATTCTAGTGGTTGTATTAATTTGGGATCTATCGCATCCCACAACTGTCCCAGACTATGTTTGCAATATTTATTTCTCGCACAGAATAGAATAGGTCAACTTTTGTGCTATGGGGGATAGTAGATTGACATAGGCTAGTGTTTTTTCTCTTCATTAGGCCTACTCATCTTGTTGGCTGACAAAAAGTAAATGTGGACAGTTCTTCCAACATCTTCAATATGCACCTTGGAATTCCACAAGGACAAAACACATAGCCCAATGTTTGTATCACAACTAAAGTTACATAAATAACTCTAAATTAAGCGAATAGGAGGACATGTTTCTTTGTTAACCGCTCAATACAGAATAGCTGCATGTGCGCACTCTCTCAAATCTTTTTGAGAAAATATCCTTTCTATTTTATTCAGCTATGTTCAATTGTATTCTTCATAATATAAAATAATTCCATGGAATTCTAAGCAAACCTTGCTTGTTAAATGAACTAGTGTAGCCCACAGCCATATGGCATAGCCAGATCAGGGCCTAACATCAGGGCCTAAGGACAACTCAGAGTATGCTATTCTGTTCTTCTGAAATAAACTACATTTTCTTCATATCATGTTTCTTTAGACCTGTCTAAAATGAATAATGGATTTATTGTGATGGTGTAGGCTATAGGACATGGATTTATTAGACTTTTTAAAATGTAAATGTTCCAAAGGTCTGCATCAATGGCTTGTAGGCTATGCATGGAAGCCAGAAGATGCTAAATGTGTTTATGTTAATTCACGGTTAATTACTGTGAGACTGGAAGTTATTTGCTTGACAATCATCGACTGACAAAATTTCATGACCGCCACAGCCCTAGCTGTGAGTCTTTCTGGGTAAGTCTCTAAGAGCTTTGCACACCTGGATTGTACAATATTCAATATTTTCAAGCAGATTTAAGTCAAAACTGTAACTCGGCCACTCAGGAACATTCACTGTGTTCTTGGTAAGCAACTCCAGCGTAGATTTAGCCTTGTGTTTTATGTTATTGTCCTGCTGAATGATGAATTCATCTCCCAGTGTCTGATGGAAAGCGGACTGGACCAGGTTTTCCTCTAAGATTTTGCCTGTGCTTAGCTCAATTTAGTTTATTTTTTATGAAAAACTTCCCAGTCCTTACAGATTACATTACAGATTCCAGGTCATCTACAAGACCCTGCTAGGTAAAGTCCCCCCTTATCTCAGCTCACTGGTCACCATAGCAGCACCCACCTGTAGCACGCGCTCCAGCAGGTATATCTCTCTGGTCACCCCCAAAGCCAATTCCTCCTTTGGCCGTCTCTCCTTCCAGTTCTCTGCTGCCAATGACTGGAACGAACTACAAAAATCTCTGAAACTGGAAACACATCTCCCTCACCAGCTTTAAGCACCAGCTGTCAGAGCAGCTCACAGATCACTGCACCTGTACATAGCCCATCTATAATTTAGCCCAAACAACTCCCTCTTCCCCTACTGTATTTATTTATTTATTTATTTTGCTCCTTTGCACCCCATTATTTCTGTTTCTGCTTTGCATTTTCTTCCACTACAAATCTACCATTCCAGTGTTTTACTTGCTATATTGTATTTACTTTGCCACCATGGCCTTTTTTGCCTTTACCTCCCTTATCTCACCTCATTTGCTCACATTGTATATAGACTAATTTTTCTACTGTATTATTGACTGTATGTTTGTTTTACTCCATGCGTAACTCTGTGTTGTTGTATGTGTCGAACTGCTTTGCTTTATCTTGGCCAGGTCGCAATTGTAAATGAGAACTTGTTCTCAACTTGCCTACCTGGTTAAATAAAGGTGAAATAATAAATAAAAAAATTAAAAACATGTACAGTATACACATAACATGATCCAGACACCGCTATGCTTGAAAATATGGAGAGTGATACTCAGTAATTTGCCCCAAACATAACACTTTGTAACACTGGATATCATAAGGTGAATGCACCAATTTGTAAGTCGCTCTGGATAAGATGCTCTGGATAAGACGTAAATGTAAATGTAAATGTATTCAGGACAAAAAGTTAATTGCGTTGCCACATTATTTTTTACAGTATTACTTTAGTGTCTATTTGCCAACAGGATGAATGTTTTGGAATATGTTTTTTCTGTACAGACTTCTTTTCTCTCTGTCAATTAGGTTAGTATTGTGGAGTTGTAAGGGTCGACGCTGGTAGAGACGAGAAGTAAGTACAGGGAGTGAACATTTAATATCAACAGACATGGAACAGAACAGGACAGGACAGTGTCTGGACAAGACCACATAACGACATTAATGCAGACAGGGAACAAACGGGGGAGCAGACAGTTATAGACGGGGCAATCAACAAAGGAAAGGAGTCCCGGTGAGTCCAATGAGCGCTGCTCCGTGTAATGATGGTGACTGTCACGACTTCTGCCGAAGTAGGTCCCTCTCCTTGTTCGGGCTGCGTTTGGCGGTCGAAGTCACCAACCTTTTAGCAATCGCTGATCCTTTTTTCATTTTCCGTTGGTTTTGTCTTGTCTTCCATCACACCTGGTTCCAATCCCATCAATTACATGTTGTGTATTTAACCCTCTGTTCCCCCTCATGTCCTTGTCGGTGATTGTTTATTGTAAGTGCTTGTACCCATTATTGTACCCATTATTTGAATGCACTGTTTTCCGGTGTTTTTAATTTTTTTTTAACTACGCCGTTTGGAAACACAGTTTTTGTTCTCCTGCGTCTGACTTCTCTGCCGCCAGTACGCACTCCTTACAGTGACAAGTGTGTGCAATGAAGGGCAGCCTGGCGCCCTCGAGCGCCAGGGAAGGGGAGCGGGAGCAGGCGTGACAGGAGTAACTACAATGTTGTTAATCCATCCTCAGTTTTCTCCTATCACAGCCATTAAACACTGTAACTGTTTTAAAGTCACCATTGGCCTCATGGTGAAATCCCTGAACAGTTTAATTCCTCTCCGGCAACTGAGTTAGGAAGGATGTCTGTATCATTATAGTAACTGGGTGTATTGATACACCATCCAAAGCGTAATTAATAACTTCACCATGCTCAAAGGGATATTCAATGTCTCCTTTTTTTACCCATCTACGAATAGGAGCCCTTGAGGCATTGGAAAACCTCCCTGGTCTTTCTGGTTGAATCTGTGTTTGAAATTCACTGCTCAACTAAGGGGCCTTACAGATAATTGTATATGTGGGTTACAGAGATGAGGTAGTCATTCAAAACCATGAAGTCCATGAAACATATTGTGTGAATTGTTAACAAAATGTTTATTCCTGAACTTATTTAAGCTCGCCACTGCGAAGGGGTTGAATACTTATTGACTCAAGGCATTTCAGATTTCCATTTTTAAGCAATTGAAAAACATAATTACACATTCTGGGGTTTTGTGTGTAGGTCATTGACAAAAATCGAAATGTAATCCATTTTAAATTCAGGCTGAGACACAACTAAATGTGGAAACAGTCAAGAGTTGTGAAAACTTTCTGGGCACTATACAATATATATTTATATATATATACACTACCGGTCAAAGGTTTTAGAACACCTACTCATTCAAGGGTTTTTCTATATTTGTACTATTTTCTACATTGTAGAATACTAGTGAAGACATCAAAACTATGAAATTACACATATGGAATCATGTAGTAACCAAAAAAGTGTTAAACAAATCTAAAAATATTTTATATTTGAGAATCTTCAAATAGCCACCCTATGACAGCTTTGAAAGCGTCAATACATGGCTAAGATTGAATCATACTACATCGGCTCCGACGCTCATCTTATGTGGCAGGGCTTGCAAACTATTACAGACTACAAAGGGAAGCACAGACACGGGCTGCCCAGTGACATGAGCCTACCAAATGAGCAAAATCACTTCTATGCTCGCTTCGAGGCAAGAAACGCTGAGGCATGCATGAGAGCATCAGCTGTTCCAGGCGACTGTGTGATCACGCTCTCCGTAGTCGACGTGAGTAAGACCTTTAAACAGGTCAACATACACAAGTCTGCAGGGCCAGACGGATTACCAGGACGTGTGCTCCGGGCATGTGCTGACCAACTGGCAAGTGTCTTCACTGACATTTTCAACATGTCCCTGATTAAGTCTGTAATACCAACATGTTTCAAGCAGACCACCATAGTCCCTGTGCCCAAGAACACAATGGCAACCTGCCTAAATGACTACAGACCCGTAGCACTCACGTCCGTAGCCATGAAGTGCTTTGAAAGGTTGGTAATGGCTCACATCAACACCATTATCCCAGAAACCCTAGACCCACTCCAATTTGCATACCGCCCAAACAGATCCACAGATGATGCAATCTCTATTGCACTCCACACTGCCCTTTCCCACCTGCACAAAACGAACACCTATGTGAGAATGCTATTCATTGACTACAGCTCAGTGTTCAACACCATAGTACGCTCAAAACTCGTCACTAAGCTAAGGATCCTGGGACTAAACACCTCCCTCTGCAACTGGATCCTGGACTTCCTGACGGGCCACCCCCAGGTGGTGAGGGTAGGTAGCAACACATCTGCCACGCTGATCCTCAACACTGGAGCTCCCCAGGAGTGCGTGCTCAGTCCCCTCCTGTACTCCCTGTTCACCCACAACTGCATGGCCCGGCACGACTCCAACACCATCATTAAGTTTGCAGACGACACAACAGTGGTAGGCCTGATCACCGACAACGACGAGACAGCCTATAGGGAGGAAGTCAGAGACCTGGCCGGGTGGTGCCAGAATAACAACCTATCCCTCAACGTAACCAAGACCAAGGAGATTATTGTGGACTACAGGAAAAGGAGGACCGAGCACGCCCCCATTCTCATCGACGGGGCTGTAGTGGAGCAGGTTGAGAGCTTCAAGTTCCTTGGTGTCCACATCAACAACAAACTAGAATGGTCCAAACACACCAAGACAGCCGTGAAGAAGGCACGACAAAGCCTATTCCCCCTCAGGAAACTAAAAAGATTTGGCATGGGTCCTGAGATCCTCAAAAGGTTCTACAGCTGCAACATCGAGAGCATCCTGACTGGTTTCATCACTGCCTGGTACGGCAACTGCTCGGCCTCTGACGCAAGGCACTACAGAAGGTAGTGCGTACGGCCCAGTACATCACTGGGGCTAAGCTGCCTGCCAGCCAGGACCTCTACACCAGGCGGTGTCAGAGGAAGGCCCTAAAAATGGTCAAAGTCCCCAGCCACCCCAGTCATAGACTGTTCTCTCTACTACCGCATGGCAAGCGGTACCGGAGTGCCAAGTCTAGGACAAAAAGGCTTCTCAACAGTTTTTACCCCCAAGCCATAAGACTCCTGAACAGGTAATCAAATGGCTACCCGGACAATTTGCATTGTGTGCCCCCCCAACCCCTCTTTTTACACTGCTGCAACTCTCTGTTCATCATATTTGCATAGTCACTTTAATATCTACATGTACATGCTACCTCAATCAGCCTGACTAACCGGTGTCTGTATGTAGCCTCGCTACTTTTATAGCCTCGCTACTGTATATAGCCTGTCTTTTTACTGTTGTTTTATTTTTTTACCTACCTATTGTTCACCTAATACCTTTTTTGCACTATTGGTTAGAGCCTATAAGTAAGCATTTCACGGTAAGGTCTACCTGTTGTATTCAGCGCACGTGACAAATAAACTTTGATTTGATTTGAAACACAAGACATTGACTTCCTCCATTTCACAGCCTCGGCCATCACAGCAAGGTAGTGCCATGGTGTTATGAAAAACAGTTAAGCCAGTGAATACAGTAAGTCCATTCAAAGTGAGCTAATTGTTTAAGGCGTGCCTTACAACAACCAGGTGGTAAACTTCAAAAGCTTTCTTAAGACATTAAGCCCCACTCCTATCAGAGGCAAGGGACTTCCTCAGACCTATCTTGGCAGTAGAGGGCCCACAAAGAAATCAGCTTAATGAATAAACACTGATACTTTGACCACCGAGAGGTTGAGTTTCTGGCCAGAAAGTACATTTTTTGAGAGATTCAACTTCAAAGTTAAAATGTTAAGTTTGTATAATATGGTGAATGGGAATCATTAGCCGCAAAACACAGACTCACAATCCGATTATTCTCCTATCAGAGAGCATATTGACAAACAAACTAGATAACATTAGAAATGTGCTCAGTGAGGAACGAGGAGGTCCCCATGCACATGGGCCAGCATGAGGGCCTGCAGGGGAAATGGCCGCTAATGCAATGCACAACAGTGATGGCCTCATAAAGCAGAGCTACAAGCCAGAAAAGATTAGTGTCCAGAGCCACTGAAAACAGAAAGCCTTTGTTTATTTTGGGATAATGAACAGACCGAAGACACAATCCGTACAAAATCAGGACCCAACATTCAGAAGTATTCTCATACAAAAGTTGCTGAATTTTTAAAATGCTTCTTAACAGTTCTGACATTGTCATAACCATGTCATATATGTCATAACAACTGACATAACTTGTCATAACCTGTTATAATATGGCCATAACACTGTCATGACACAGATATTATGACCTGTTGTGACATATATTGTGTTATTTTATGGCTGGTTATGACACCTACATAAATTGACCATATTAAAGTATCATTGTAAGTGTGCATACACTGATGTCAGACATGCACCTATCCCAATGCTCTGTCGCTGATGACTGGAATGAACGCAGGAGCATCGAGACATTATTTTTTATTTATTTATTTATTTCACCTTTATTTAACCAGGTTGGCAAGTTGAGAACAAGTTCTCATTTACAATTGCGACCTGGCCAAGATAAAGCAAAGCAGTTCGACATATACAACAACACAGAGTTACACATGGAGTAAAACAAACATACAGTCAATAATACAGTAGAAAAATAAGTCTATATACAATGTGAGCAAATGAGGTGAGATAAGGGAGGTAAAGGCAAAAAAGGCCATGGTGGCAAAGTAAATACAATATAGCAAGTAAAACACTGGAATGGTAGATTTGTTGTGGAAGAAAGTGCAAAGTAGAAATAGAAATAATGGGGTGCAAAGGAGCTAAATAAATAAATAAATACAGTAGGGGAAGGGGTAGTTGTTTAGGCTAAATTATAGATGGGCTATGTACAGGTGCAGTGATCTGTGAGCTGCTCTGACAGCTGGTGCTTAAAGCTGGTGAGGGAGATAAGTGTTTCCAGTTTCAGAGATGTTTGTAGTTCGTTCCAGTCATTGGCAGCATAGAACTGGAAGGAGAGACGGCCAGAGGAGGAATTGGCTTTGGGGGTGACCAGTGAGATATACCTGCTGGAGCGCGTGCTACAGGTGGGTGCTGCTATGGTGACCAGTGAGCGGAGATAAAGGGGGACTTTACCTAGCAGGGTCTTGTAGATGACCTGGAGCCAGTGGGTTTGGCGACGAGTATGAAGCGAGGGCCAGCCAACGAGAGCGTACAGGTCGCAGTGGTGGGTAGTATATGGGGCTTTGGTGACAAAACGGATGGCACTGTGATAGACTGCATCCAATTTATTGAGTAGGATATTGGAGGCTATTTTGTAAATGACATCGCCGAAGTCGAGGATCGGTAGGATGGTCAGTTTTACGAGGGTATGTTTGGCAGCATGAGTGAAGGATGCTTTGTTACGAAATAGGAAGCCATTTCTAGATTTAACTTTGGATTGGAGATGTTTGATGTGAGTCTGGAAGGAGAGTTTACAGTCTAACCAGACACCTAGGTATTTGTAGTTGTCCACATATTCTAAGTCAGAACCGTCCAGAGTAGTGATGCTGGACGGGTGGGCAGGTGCGGGCAGCGATCGGTTGAAGAGCATGCATTTAGTTTTACTTGTATTGGAGGCCACGGAAGGAGAGTTGTATGGCATTGAAGCTCGTCTGGAGGGTTGTTAACACAGTGTCCAAAAAAGGGCCAGAAGTATACAGAATGGTATCGTCTGCGTAGAGGTGGATCAGAGACTCACCAGCAGCAAGAGCGACATCATTGATGTATACAGAGAAAAGAGTTGGCCTGAGAATTGAACCCTGTGGCACCCCCATAGAGACTGCCAAAGGCCCGGACAACAGGTCATCCGATTTGACACATTGAACTCTATCAGAGAAGTAGTTGGAGAACCAGGCGAGGCAATCATTTGAGAAACCAAGGCTATTGAGTCTGCCGATGAGGATGTGGTGATTGACAGAGTCGAAAGCCTTGGCCAGGTCAATGAATACGGCAGCACAGTATTGTTTCTTATCGATGGTGGTTAAGATATTGTTTAGGACCTTGAGCGTGGCTGAGGTGCACCCATGACCAGCTCTGAAACCAGATTGCATAGTGGAGAAGGTGCGGTGGGATTCGAAATGGTCGGTGATCTGTTTGTTGACTTGGCTTTCGAAGACCTTAGAAAGGCAGGGTAGGATAGATATAGGTCTGTAGCAGTTTGGGTCAAGAGTGTCCCCCCCTTTGAAGAGGGGGATGACCGCAGCTGCTTTCCAATCTTTGGGAATCTCAGACGACACGAAAGAGAGGTTGAACAGGCTAGTAATAGGGGTTGCAACAGTTTCGGCAGATCATTTTAGAAAGAAAGGGTCCAGATTGTCTAGCCCGGCTGATTTTTAGGGGTCCAGATTTTGCAGCTCTTTCAGAACATCAGCTGACTGGATTTGGCAGAAGGAGAAATGGGGAAGGCTTGGGTGAGTTGCTGTGGGGGGTGCAGTGCTGTTGATAGCGGCAGGGGTAGCCAGGTTGAAAGCATGGCCAGCTGTAGAAAAATGCTTATTGAAATTCTCAATTATAGTGGATTTATGGATTTTTTATTATCTTACATTTCTTTTAGACTAACATTTCATTTTCAACAGCGGAGATTTGTATAAACCTTTCTGTCTGTCTCTCCCACATTTGCAACATTGTTTCAATATTCAAATTTGATTTCCAGCTATCTCATAGTAATGAAGGTGTCGGGACGAGACAGACAGGCAGGCAGGCAGTGTTTCTCAACCAGTCGACATCATGAATCAGCTTGCATAATTTTTATGGCTATATACACTAAATGTCAAAGGTTTTAGAACACCTACTGTACTCATTCAAGGATTTGTCTTTATTTTTATTATTTTCTACCTTGTAGAATAATAGTGAAGACATCAAAACTATGAAATAATACATATGGAATCATGCAGTAACCAAAAAAGTGTTTAACAAATTCAAATATATTCAATATATAAAAATATTTGAGATTCTTCAAATAGCCACCCTTTGCCTTGATGACAGCTTTGCCCACTCTTGGAATTTTCTCAACCAGCTTCACCTGGTATGCTTTTCCAACAGTCTTGAAGGAATTCCCACATACGCTGAGCACTTGTTGGCTGCTTTTCCTTCATTCTGCGATCCGACTCATCCCAAACCATCTCAATTTGGTTGAGGTCGGGGATTGTGGAGGTCAGGTCATCTGATGCAGCACTCCATCACTCTCCTCCTTGGTAAAATAGCCCTTATACAGCCTGGAGGTGTGGTGGGTCATTGTCCTGTTGAAAAACAAATGATAGTCCCACTAAGCCCAAACCAGATGGGATGGCGTATCACTGCAGAATGCTGTGGTAGCCATGCTGGTTAAGTGTGCCTTGCATTCTAAATAAATCACAGACAGTGTCACCAGCAAAGCACCCCCATACCATAACACTTCCTCCTCCATGCTTTACAGTGGGAAATACACATGCGAAGATCATCCGTTCACCCTCACCGCGTCTCACAAAGACACAGCGGTTGGAACCAAAATTCTCCAATTTGGACTCCAGACCAAAGGACATATTTCCACCGGTCTAATGTCCATTGCTTGTGTTTCTTGGCCCAAGCAAGTCTCTTCTTCTTATTGGTGTCCTTTGGTAGTGGTTTCTTTGCAGCAATTTGACCATGAAGGCCTGATTCACACAGTCTCCTCTGAACAGTTGATGTTGAGATGTGTCTGTTACTTGAACTCCATGAAGCATTTATTTTTGCTGCAATTTCTGAGGCTGGTAACTCTAATGAACGTATCATCTGCAGCAGAGGTAACTATGGGTCTTCCATTCCTGTGGCGGTCCTCATGAGCGCCCGTTTCATCATAGTGCTTGATGGTTTTTGCGACTGCACTTGAAGAAACTTTCAACGTTTTTGAAATGTTCGTATTGACTGACCTTCATGTCTTAAAGTAATGAAGGACTGTCGTTTCTCTTTGCTTATTTGAGCTGTTCTTGCCATAATGTGGACTTTTTTTACCAAATAAAGCTGTCTTCTGTATACCCCCCTACCTAGGAAGGAAATAAATTCCACAAATTAACTTTTAAGAAGGCACACCTGTTAATTGAAATGCATTCCAGGTGACTACCTCATGAAGCTGGTTGAGAGGATGCCAAGAGTGTGCAAAGCTGTCATCAAGGCAAAATGTGGCTATTTGAAGAATCTCAAATATAACATATATTTAGACTTGTTTAACACTTTTTTGGTTACCAGATGATTCCATTGGTTATTTCATAGTTTTGATGTCTTCACTATTATTCTGCAATGTAGACAATAGTAAAAATAAAGAAAAACCCTTGAATGAGTAGGTGTTCTAAAACATTTGACCGGTAGTGTACAAGAAATGTTAATTGCAAAAGGTAAAACGAAACGAAGTGCAGCTAGTTTGCAGCCTTTCCAGCTTTAGTTTGAATTGATTGTGTTAGCTGTGTTGTTGGCTAGCTCCTCTGAACAAGTGTCCTGACGATTGAGCAAATGTTCTATGACAGGTGAAGATGTGCCTCATTAGCTCATTGTTATGGATCTATCCAAATAAATGTCACTAGAAAACAGCTTAAACAAATGTAAATGTGGCTACTTTGCTGTTATTCTGTCTGCACGTGACTGTAAGTTAGCCGTAGTTGGCTAGCTAGCAAGCAAGGGATAAGAACGTTGCCAGCCAGTATGGCAATGGAACATTTAGAACGAACAACTGGGTCGCGTCCATAGATACAGAACAAAAAGACTGAACAACTGGGTCACGTCTCTAGCAACCGAACCGATAGAACGAACGACCAGCCGGCTTGAGTAGCAACCCTAGATTTGTGTCGGGACTATATCTTGTGGAAGGATGAAATAGTATGAATAAATTATTCAAAATAACTTTTTAATGAAAATATATCAAGCATTATTTGAATATGTTGGTAACCCATTGTATAAAATAATGCCCTTGAAGCCGGTGTTTGGAGGATATATAAACCCTAACGTGTTATGACACTGGATGTCAAGTAAAGTGTTACCAAATGCTTTCATGGGGATCTACTACCTCAATAGTGACTTTTGTAATGTGACCTAACAGTTTATTACATTTTATATGCATGTATATTAAAATCAAGGCTGTAACACGTGTATTCAAGTGCAACAGGTAGGACGAGTTGATACTGTATTTAATGTCTAAAGCAGCTGTAAATACAGTTGCCCTTGATGGAGTAAGGGGTAAAAGTCAAGTGGATCACACCACTCTCCCAGTCCTCTTACGTAATGCACCAAGCATGCCCCAACTTTTGTCAAAATACACTTTGATTTCAACATGGTTCAGTTCAGTTCTGCAGTATGTCACAATTGCCAAACTGTCACAATGTTCTGCCTTCTAATCTGACCCATCATGAATGCGCTGTACTCAGCCATGCACACCATATCTCTCTCATTGTGAAAGAACAAAGCATAATCTCACTTAAATTAGACTCAGACAGGGAACAAACAACCAACCAGACGAGCAGCAAATGCTATTACAGGTTCCCTGGAGTGAGAGCTTACCTTTGATTCGAGTGGCTGCAACGGTAAACAGAAATAGGGTGAGGGACAGTCCCGTTCTCAAATGCATGATGGACTAGTTCAAGTCCTTTCGGAGCCCAATTGTTTTCATTCGGAAACAAAAGGAAAGTTCCTTTTATCTCAAGTCCATGAGGAAAAAAGTATTGTCAATGGTGAGAAATTGCCTAAGTTTCCGTCAACGAGCTAAAAGGGGGGTTGTTCACTCCTTTCTCGTCTCCAGTGAGGTACTAGAAGATGGTGTTACAGTCCTGGCTGAAGTTTGTTCTCTGAGTCAATCAATGATCCCTGCAGACCTGGACGAAGGATGGAAAAAGATGTCAAGGTGGGGGGCATGTAGAAGAACTCCAAGTTACTCAACTGTAAGTGTAAGTGTGACAACTGTGATGAGATTCAAAAAGCAGGTTCCGTGAATAATCTGTTTACCTTCTGCTTCCTCGTCGTAATCCCTCCCTGGCCACGTGGTGGCCTAGCCTCATCCTGTTAGGGCCCTTCTGGAGCCTCATCTGTCAGTCAGTCAGCGGGGCCCACTGCTCTATGGCCCTATAGTGTCCATTCAGTGTACCTGATCCTCAGTCTCTTAGCTCCCAGACCAGGCTAGATTCCCTGCGCACTCTCTTCAGGCTAGCTCACACCAGATGCTCCTCGAGGCGCCAAACTCACAGGCTGCCAACCAAGGCTGCTGGGCTGTAGGACTGTACTGGACGTCCAACTCCCAGACTCCCAGACCGACAAAATGTGCTTTATCTCTGCTCTGAGTGCGTGGCAGAGCTGCACTGTTGTTATTTTTGTTGTTTCCTCCTCCCTTCTGTTAATGGGCTGTGGTGGTTTCCACTCAGCTCTCCAAGCTGACAAGAGGATTACCAGCTCTAGCCTGTTATTAAAGGGAAAGGGGGATACCTAGTCAGTTATACAACTGAATGCGTTCAACTGAAATGTGTCTTCCACATTTCACCCAACCCCTCTGAATCAGAGATGTGCGAGGGGCTGCCATAATCAACATCCACGTCTTTGGCGCCTGGGAAACAGTGGGTTAACTGCCTTGCTCAGGGGCAGAATGACAGATTTGTACCTAGTCAGCTCAGGGATTCAGTCCAGCAACCTTTCAGTTACTGTCCCAACGCTCTAACCACTAGGCTATTCCTGCCGTTGTATGCTGGCCCGGCAGACAACTTCCCTTTCATCAACACTAAATGCAAAAGGATTTGTCTACTCAGGAATTCATCCTTCTCCGTGTTGCTCTCCACGTCCCCCAATGCTATTGGTCAACAACTCAGATTTTGAATCCAAACAACTCAGATGTTATAAAAGGGTCTTAAAACCAATGTGTCTTTCACTTTGTTCCTGACCTGCTGTGGTGAGATGCACTCTCTCTCTTTCTCACCCTCTCTCTTCCATGAGATATGGGCCATGGCACAAGCTATGGTTTCTTTGTTTCTCTCTCTCTCCATCTCTGATCATGCCATTAGATACTTAATGTTTAGTTCATGAAAGTATTGCCTTGTAACTTAAGCTTTATGTCTTGTATGTGAATCGTTCATTTTATAATGATATTAAATGTCTGCCTTTAATACAGACAATTCTTAGTCCTTTCTTGATGGCCAATTACTGTAACTCAACTATACATTGAGAATACCAAATATTAGGAACACCTTCTTAATATTGAGTCGGCGCATGGACTCTGGAAGGTGACTCAAATGCTTCCCACAGTACTGTCAATTTGGCTGGATGTCCTTTGGGTGGTGGACCATTCTTGATACACACTTATGATACACACTTATGATACTTATGATACACACATAAGTCAAAATAGGTGTAATGTCATGCTGCGTCATTTCTGATAACACACCTCAAGTACACTGTATTGAAAAGACATTAGATATGCCTAGAGATAACTGTATCAAAATGTAATACAATTATTTTTCAAAATGTATATATTTTTGGCCTCCCGAGTGGTCTAAGGCACTGCATCGCAGTGCTAGCTGTGCCACTAAAGATTCTGGGTTTGAGTCCAGGCTCTGTCGCAGCCAGCCGTGACCGGGAGACTCATAGGGCGGTGCACAATTGGCCCAGTGTCTGCCAGGTGTACAGTGTTTCCTCCGACACATTGGTGCAGCTGGCTTCCCGGTTAAGTAGGCAGTGTGGCTTGATTGGGTTGTGTTTCGGAGGACGCACGGCTCTCAACCTTCGCCTCTCCTGAGTCCGTAAATGAGTTGCAGCGATGAGACAAGACTGTAACTACCAATTGGATATCATGAAATTGTGGAGGAAAGGGCAAAAAAAGTCATAATATCTATATATTTTTTAAAGAAACCGAAATCATTCATAACCAATATTACAGTTCTTCCTCTTCGTTCACATGTTGAGTTTGATGATCTGGGTGTTGACATCCTTTTCTGGATCCCCATCATCAGTGACCTTGCAGCCTAGGTAGAGGAATTATTGAATTTCCTCCACTGCTTCTCCAGTGGAAGGATGTGTTTGTGAGCTTGTTATCATTTGCACAATCCTGGTCTTCCAGAGTTGAGGTGAGTGTCCATCTCATGCCACTCTTTCAGTTTTTCAGGGTTATAAGCCAGTCAATGGCTATTATGAACTGGGTGGGGGAAAGAATGCCTCCTTGTTTAACACCAGCGTTGACTCCGAAACTGTTGGTTGCATGTCCATTACAGACAACCTGACAGCGGAAATCACAAGGTCTTGATTACATTGACTGCCTATTTTGGGAGGGATTCCATAGTGGCAAAGTATTTTCCATAGGGATATTCGGTGGAGACTGTCGAAAGCCTTTCAAAATCAGTGAAGGTGGTGTATATGGGGCTGTTCTATTCTGTAAATAAACATACTTAAGTGTCAAAAGTAAATTTAATTGCAAAAGTATACTTAAGTATCAAAAGTAAAAGTATAAATAATTTCTAATTCTTTATATTAAGCAAACCAGACGGCATAATTTTCTTGTTTTTTGTCATATACGTCTAGCCAGGGGCACTCTCCAACACTCAGACACAATTTACAAACGAAGCATTCATGTTTAGTGAGTCCGCCAAATCAGAGGCAGTAGGGATGCTAAGCATTCAAAATGTAACGAGTACTTTTTTGCGTCAGGGAAAATGTATGGAGTAAGAAGTCATTTTTTTCATTAGGAATGTAGTGAAGTAAAAGTAAAAGTTGTCAAAATATAAACAGTAAAGTACAGATACCCAAAAAATGATACAAGTATTTTTACTTAAATACTTAACACCACTGTGTAAATTATAGCTCATTTGTTATTCTGTAAAAGGATTTCAAGCCTTGTTTCTAGGTTGCCTCTTCTGCTTCTGTAGCCATATTTTCAGTGAAAATTTCTAACACGTTTCTTTACCTCTATGTCTAACTGAGGGTATTCTTTGGAGAGTTTTTCCTTTAGTCGTGTAGATTTTGTACACATGATGTGTTTCTTGACACCTTTCCTTTGTTCTATTGTCTTCCATTCCTTTTTTGTTTTTCATCTATAGCCCAGAACTGTCTTGCCAGCCTCCTCTATTGCCGAGTTAAAAGATCTTAGGGATGGGCGTCCCGCTAGCAGCACAACTTCCGGTGAAACTGGAGGGCGCACAATTCCAATAAATAATCATATATGATATGGATATTAAACATTTAGGTACATATACAGTGCCTTGCGAAAGTGTTCGGCACCCTTGAACTTTTCGACCTTTTGCCACATTTCAGGCTTCAAACATAAAGATATAAAACTGTAATTTTTTGTGAAGAATCAACAACAAGTGGGACACAATCATGAAGTGGAACGAAATTTATTGGATATTTCAAACTTTTTTAACAAATAAAAAACTGAAAAATTGGGCGTGCAAAATTATTCAGCCCCTTTACTTTCAGTGCAGCAAACTCTCTCCAGAAGTTCAGTGAGGATCTCTGAATGATCCAATGTTGACCTAAATGACTAATGATGATAAATAGAATCCACTTGTGTGTAATCAAGTCTCCGTATAAATGCACCTGCTCTGTGATAGTCTCAGAGGTCCGTTTAAAGCACTGAGAGCATCATGAAGAACAAGGAACACACCAGGCAGGTCCGAGATACTGTTGTGGAGAAGTTTAAAGCCGGATTTGGATACAAAACGATTTCCCAAGCTTTAAACATCCCAAGGAGCACTGTGCAAGCGATAATATTGAAATGGACGGAGTATCAGACCACTGCAAATCTACGAAGACCCGGCCGTCCCTCTAAACTTTCAGCTCATACAAGGAGAAGACTGATCAGAGATGCAGCCAAGAGGCCCATGATCACTCTGGATGAACTGCAGAGGTCTACAGCTGAGGTGGGAGACTCTGTCCATAGGACAACAATCAGTCGTATACTGCACAAATCTGGCCTTTATGGAAGAGTGGCAAGAAGAAAGCCATTTCTTAAAGATATCCATAAAAAGTGTTGTTTAAAGTTTGCCACTAGCCACCTGGGAGACACACCAAACATGTGGAAGAAGGTGCTCTGGTCAGATGAAACCAAAATCTAACTTTTTGGCAACAATGCAAAACGTTATGTTTGGCGTAAAAGCAACACAGCTCATCACCCTGAACACACCATCCCCACTGTCAAACATGGTGGTGGCAGCATCATGGTTTGGGCCTGCTTTTCTTCAGCAGGGGCAGGGAAGATGGTTAAAATTGATGGGAAGATGGATGGAGCCAAATACAGGACCATTCTGGAAGAAAACCTGATGGAGTCTGCAAAAGACCTGAGACTGGGACGGAGATTTGTCTTCCAACAAGACAATGATCCAAAACATAAAGCAAAATCTACAATGGAATGGTTCACAAATAAACATATCCAGGTGTTAGAATGGCCAAGTCAAAGTCCAGACCTGAATCCAATCGAGAATCTGTGGAAAGAACTGAAAACTGCTGTTCACAAACGCTCTCCATCCAACCTCACTGAGCTCGAGCTGTTTTGCAAGGAGGAATGGGCAAAAATTTCAGTCTCTCGATGTGCAAAACTGATAGAGACATACCCCAAGCGACTTACAGCTGTAATCGCAGCAAAAGGTGGCGCTACAAAGTATTAACTTAAGGGGGCTGAATAATTTTGCACGGCCAATTTTTCAGTTTTTTATTTGTTAAAAAAGTTTGAAATATCCAATAAATTTCGTTCCACTTCATAATTGTGTCCCACTTGTTGATTCTTCACAAAAAATTACAGTTTTATATCTTTATGTTTGAAGCCTGAAATGTGGCAAAAGGTCGAAAAGTTCAAGGGGGCCGAATACTTTCGCAAGGCACTGTAGGTGTCTTATATCGTCTGAAAGCTTAAATTCTTGTTAATCTAACTGCACTGTCCGATTTACAGTAGCTATTACAGCGAAAACATGCCATGCGATTGTTTGAGGACGGCGGCCCACATCAAAATATTTTTCAACCGGCACAGGTTTCATAAATTCACAAATAACAATGAAATATTTACTTACTTTTTGAAAATCTTCCTCTAATTTGTCATCCAAAGGGTCCCAGCTATAACATGTAGTGTCGTTTTGTTAGATAGAATCCTTCTTTATATCCCAAAAAGTCTGTTTAGTTGGCGCCATCGATTTGAGTAATCCACTCGTTCAACATGCAGAGAAAGCAATCCAAAAATCTACCCCTAAACTTTGTTTCAACAAGTCAAAATACGTTTCTATTTACTCCTCAGATACCCTGAAATGTAATCAAACTATAATATTTCTTACGGAAAGAAGTATGTTCAATAGGAAACCGATTTTAGCAGATGCGTACTGTCTTCATAGCACGCGCAAACATGAATTTCAAGACTGTGTCCCTGTACTAAAACTGATATTTCTTATTCGTTTTTGAAGTTACAAGCCTGAAACCTTGAACATAGACTGCTGACACCCTGTGGAAGCCATAGGAATTGCATCCAGGGAGCTAATTTTCAATACGTCCTTTTACTTGCCTTTCAAAGAGGATGGTCTCTCAAAGAAAAAAATCTGGTTGGTTTTTCTTTGGATTTTCTCCTACCATATCTATTGTGTTAAATTCTCCTACATTAACATTTCTACAAACTTCAAAGTGTTCTCTTTCCAATGGTACCAATTATATGCATATCCTGGCTTCAGGGCCTCAGCTACAGGCAGTTTACTTTGGGCATGTCATTCAGGCGGAAATGTAGAAAAAAGGGGCCTAGCCCTGATTAAAAGAGTAAATGGTCATCGACACTTTCTTTTGGAGGATGTTGAATCTATTCTTTAGGGAAATGTTGAACTGACGCCTGACCTGTGTTTCAACTTGGCAGAGTCAAACTGGTTGTTATTTTTCTCACCCAGTTTAGCTTTCCTCAACTTCAGAGACAAATTCCTGATCAGCAGGCTGTGGTCACTGCCTATATCTGCCACTCTTTTGGTCCTTACATCTTTAAGGAAGCGTCTTCATTTTCCATTGATGAAGATGTGGTACATTTGGTTCTCAGTTCTTCCATCATGTGATTTCCAGGTCACTTTGTGTATAGTTTTATGTTGGAAGAGCGTCCCTCCTATTTCCAGGTTGCACTGAAATCACCAAGAATCAGGACTATGTCGTGTTTTGGAACTTGCTCTAGGGATGATTGTAGGCTTTCGTAGAAAATGTCTTTGTGCTCTTTGTCTGCGTCATTTGTAGGGGAGTAGCAGATTATGAATGACAGTTTGGTGAATTTTGAGTTGAACCTTGTATCGAGCAGTTGTTCTTTGATTGGTTTCCACTTTTTTGTGCTTCTTTTGGATGATGAGAGCTCTTTGTCGTGGTCATTCCTTCCTGACCAAAGAATGGTGTCTCCTGTGGTCAAGTTGCTCCTCCCATTTCCAGTCCTGCGTGCCTCACTGATGCCCAGAATGCTCAGGCCATATGTGTGCATCTCTTGGACGACTTGTGCAAGTCTTCCAGTTTGATGCAGGGTCCTTACATTCCAGCTTCCAACTTCGATATTCATTTTGGGTGTTAGGAGATCCATTTTCATGGTGAGAGCTTCTTTGCAGGTTAGCCCACATCCGTCATTAATTCAGTGTCCTGGTCCATTAGTCAAATCAAATCAAATTTTATTTGTCACGTACACATGGTTAGCAGATGTTAATGCGAGTGTAGCGAAATGCTTGTGCTTCTAGTTCCGACAATGCAGTAATATCCAACGAGTAATCTAACCTAACAATTTCACAACAATTACCTTATACACACAAGTGTAAAGGAATGAATAAGAATATGTACATAAAAATATATATGAATGAGTGATGGTATAGAACGGCATAGGCAAGATGCAGTGGATGGTATAGAGTACAGTATATACATATGAGATGAGTAATGTAGGATATGTAAACATATAAAAGTGGCATTGTTTAAAGTGGCTAGTGATACATTACATCAAGATGGCAAGATGCAGTAGATGGTATAGAGTACAGTATATACATATGAGATGAGTAATTTAGGGTATGTACACATAAACCGTCCATTAGAAAACAACAACAATGTTTTCTCTATTCGGTTTTCCAGAGTAAGGATGCTAGCCCTAAATCCAACCCTTTTCTTTTGTTCGGGCTTGAGATCGGCAGGACTCCATCTCTAAAGATGAGATAATGCTTCGTCTGGAACCTCCCCCTGGACCTTTCCGTCATGGGTGACCCTACCAGGAGTAAAAATACTCCAGATGACATTGCTCTAGGGATATTTGGCACTCACAGGCTTCTCCAACATGGCAAGGTGGTGACCCACGGAGAAGGTTATGAGTTACCAGCCATTTAATACAGTTACAAGCCATTTTAGAAGATTCACATAATAGTGGAAAAAATGTAAATCAGGATATGCTACTAAAATACAATTTCACAGATTTTACACATTTATTTACAATTAATAATTAATTGTACGTGCTTTATTGCATATCTTGCAACCATCCAATTGACTCTGCATCAAAACTTTGACATTCCTGTACACTGAACATCATTTGAATATTCACAGGTACCATAGTTGGGTCCTTGGAAGTTGTGGGAATGTATGTTTTTGGTTTCACATTAGTTGTGGGAACGAAGCCATAAGGACGACAAACACTCATTAAGATCAGGTGTTGCCAATTAGTGAGCGAGACCAACACAACTGAACACACTTAACAAGATAGATAATAGAGAGAGTTTTGTTGATGCTGAGAACGGAATGTATGTTTTTAAATAACATTCTTACAACGTTCTCCTGAACGTTACTACATTTTTCAAAGTGGTTTTTATGGAAAGTTTTCTTCACGTTCTGAGAAAGGAATGTATGTTTTTAAATAACGTTCTTAGAACATTCTCTGAATGTTACTAAAGATTTCTTGTGGTTTTTAATGTGGGAAAAAATGTGAGGCGGAGCACAATTGGCCCAGCGTCGTACGGATCAGGGGAGGGTTTGGCCGGCCGGGATGTCCTTATCCCATCGCGCTCTAGTGACTCCTGTGGCGGGCCGGGCACATGCATGCTTACGCAGTCGCCAGTTGTACGGTGTTTCCTCCGATGTATTGGTGTGGCTGGCTTCCTCCAATGTATTGGTGTGGCTTGCTTGCTGGTTAAGCGAGCAGTGTGTCAGTAAGCAGTGCGGCTTGGCACATTCGTGTTTCGGAGGATGCATGGCTCTCAACCTTCTCCTCTCCTGAGTCCATACGGGAGTTGCAGCAATCAGACAAGACTGTAAAACCAATTGGATATCACGAAATAGGGGAAAAGAAATACAGTACCAGTTAAAAGTTTGGAGACACCTACTCATTCAAGGGTTTTTCTTTATTTTGATTATTTTCTACATTGTATAAAAATAGTGAAGACATCAAAACTATGAATTAACACAGGGAATCATGTAGTAACCAAAAAAGTGTTCAACAAATCAAAATATATTTTTGATTTTAGATTCTTCAAAGTAGCCACTCTTTGCCTTGATGACACCCTTTACCTTGATTAGCAAGAAAATAACATTTTTTTTTTTTGTCAAGTTTCTTAAATGTGCTGAGAATGTTTCAAAGCCAAGCAACTATACTTCACCATTCCCAGGAAGTTGTTTTGAAAGTTGTATGCAAAATAACCATAGGACAACCACGCTCTTACCAAGCTCTAAGAAACATATTGTTCTCAGAACGTTATGTGCTAGCTGGGTTCATTTAAATTCATTTGGAAATTAATGACTGTATTGTACACATGCTACACATTTATTGTTCTGAAATAAATTGCTGCAAAGTATATTGACTTTCTATGTTGATCGAAAATTACTTGAGAGTTTGGTATTCAGGCTTAGGCAGGGACCTACAATATACTGAACATTTTCCTATCTTTTTCTTTGCTTGGACTTGAATTCAAATTGTAATGATTGCTAATAACCAATTTGGAAGATAATGTTCACATGAAAAAAATACAATTTTGGCATTGTTGCACTTGTGTGAACATAGCATGCCAAGTCATAGTTAAGATCAGGTTGAAGATTAGGTTTAAGGTTAGGATTAAGGTAAAGGTTAGGTTTGTTGGGTTATGGTCCAGGTTTATTTGTGCCTAACCCAAAACCCTATCCGGAGGAACATACATGTTGAAATATGTATGAAGACATGAAATGTCATAACGCCCATGAACTTTCAGCTCTATCTGTAATATATCATAAAATGGGGGCAAAACAGGCACAAAACACACCTGGTTGACTGAGCTGTAATGTTGCACACAAAGTGACTTTGAGATGTTAGACTGTAGAGCAATGAATCCTTCTATGTCCTGCTCCACACACAGTAATTTGACCGCCTTAAATTACGGCAGGGAGGAAGAAAGTGATTGCTTCACTAGACACAATTACTTTTTGTGAGGCCGCTGGCACTACAATAAAGGAATGGCTGACCATTCCTGTCTGTGTCTTGCTGTGTGTGTGTGTGCGTGCTTGTATTTGTGTGCATATGTGCATGCATGCATGCATGCGTTTGTTTGTTGTGCTTGTGTGTGTTTGTGTGTAGATAGAGAAAGAAACTGAATCAAATAGGAACTCTACAGTGAAATCAAATGAAAGGAACGCTCTCTCACACTGATGCTCTGAAGCAGTTTCTTTCAAGAACATACATGATCAGCTAAGCATTAGCAGCTAAAAATTAGAATGGAAATCCAGGGAGTGAGTGGTGTGAAAATGAATCATACCAACATGGCTCCCATTCATACTTCATCTTGTTTGTTGAAGTAAAGGCTATTTCTCTACCATAAACCTTCCCGACAATAGGTTTGTTTATCTCATTAAAGCTTTTAAAGATCATGATTCTATTTGAAGCATTGTCAATATGTCTATCATGGTGAGAAATTATTTTAATTTTGTTTATGTTAATTTATACAATAATCTAGGCCTATAGTTGCAACTGCCCTTTATTCTTAAATGCTTTCAGTAGGCCAAGTTCTGCAGTCATTACAGTGATTAATTCCACAACTAATTCCAGTGGAGCTAAAGAATTCATTATGGCTAGAGCGAAGGTGTGCACCAGAGGGCGTAGTGTCTGTTTGTACACTAATGATGGGTGGGTTGACTCATAACCTTCGGAGTGGGTGAGTTTAGGGTAATTAAATATTGTGTGGATGAAGGGCGGGTGGGTGGCAGGCGGGTTGAATAAAGAGAAAACAATACCTTAGAAAATCCATAAATGTGTAATTTATTCAATTTATTGAGGTTTTTCTTTCATTATTTTAGGCAACCTGGCATTAATTAGTGCTTAAACGTAAGCTTTAGGCCTAAACTGTACGTGCGCCAACTGTGCCAAATAGCCTACAGTACATTATCCACTTTGACAAACGTGTTCAGTTAGCACAGAAGAAGCATGCTACACCCGAGGAAAGCTAAATTAATCCAACTGGCATTTGAGAGGGATCTTACAAGAAGATTTCCGGGAGAATGGAATATTCGATTACTCAGGAAGTTCCACAAAGCATCAAGGAGACTGCAACTCTTTTGAAAAGGTAATATTGAAACAATCTAGCTGGTTGGTTTTTATCAAAATCTTACTTTAGTGTGTAGGGTGCTGTCCAAGGTTGTGATAAAGCGCAGCTGAGATTTTGTGCAATTGAACCTGTTAGTTCTTGGCCAAAATCATTTTAACTTTTATGTTTATTGTGGTTTAGCGTGAAATAAGCCTAATTCAATATAATTCCAATGCCAGAACCCAAATGACGTCGGATAGTCAGATTAAGCGGATAGTCAGATTAATTGATAACTGACACAGACATAGTGGTGAAGCAGGAAGATTGGAATGCTGTGAACCAAGAGGTTGTGAGCTCAAATCTCAGGTGAGGACATGATGAATGATAACAATAACTGTTTAAATGAACATGTAATCATGTATGTTAAGTTAAAGTGAAGTTGAAAACGTTGTATGTTAAAAGAAAGGGTTGCCTCCCGAGTGGTGCAGCTGTCTAAGGCACTGCATCGCACAGCTGAGGTGCCACTACAGCCTGGGGTTTGATCCTAGGCTGTGTCACAGCCTGCCGTGACCCGGAGCCCCATAGGGTGGTGCACAATTGGCCCAGCTCTGTCCGGGTTAGGAAAAGGTTTGGCCGGGGGGCATTCCTTGGCTCATCGCGCTCTAGTGACTCCTTGTGGCGGGCTGGGTGCCTACAAGCTGACTTCAGTTGTCAGTCGAACGGTGTTTCCTCTGACACATTGGTGCGGCTGGCATCCGGGTAAAGCGAACAATGTGAAGCAGTCTCGGCTTGGCGAGTCATGTTTTGGAGGGATTGCATGTTCCGACCTTCGCCTTGCCTGAGCCCTTTGGGGAAAAATGTGGTTAAAAAAGTAATAATAATACAAATTAAAGTGTTGGAACTGAAATTATTTTCCAAACATTTCGTTCTAAACACAACCATTATTTTTCGTCATTCCGTTCCACTGGTCGGACCAGTAAAATAAAGTTATGAACAGGTCGAAACCCCCAAAATTACAGGTTTATATTGCTCCTTTCTCTTCCTTTTTAAACCTATTCAATGTAATTTATTTGTACATTTAGGGCGACATTAAATTACTTCACCAGCAGTAGTGGAAAAAGTACCCAATTCTCATACTTGAGTAAAAGTAAATATACCTTAATAGAAAATACTACTTCAGTAAAAGTCTAAAAGTAGTTGATTTAAAATATACTTAAGTATCAAAAGTAAATGTAGTTGCTAAAATATACTTAAGTATCAAAAGTAAAAGTAAATTCCTTATATTAAGCAAACCAGACGGCACAATTGTCTTGTTTTATTTATTTACGGATAGCCAGTGTCACACTCCAACACTCAGACATAATTTACAAACAAAGCATTTGTGTTTAGTGAGTCCGCCAGATCAGCGGCAGTAAGGATGACCAGGGATGTTCTCTTGATAAGTGTGCGAATTTCACAATTTAATGTAACGAGTACTTTTGGGTGTCAGGGAAAATGTATGGAGTAAAAAGTATATCATTTTCTTTAGGAATGTAGTGAAGTAAAAGTAAAAGTTGTCAAAAATATAAATAGTAAAGTAAAGTACAGATACCCAAAAAAAACTACTTAAGTACTTTACACCACTGTTCACCAGTCAGTGCGGATAGAGATGCTTGCTGTGGAGCGGGTAAGCGATTTAATCAGTATAGGAAAGTCGTTAAGAGCCAATTGTTTTTTGCCATAACAGCATGGTTTAATCATAATGAAAGACAAACACACACACTGTGCTGCCAATCAAAGTGTAAGGCGCGAGATGCAACTGAAATTTTGAGGAGGAGAGAGCGAGCGAGGATGGAGGAAGCTTGCCTTGAAGTGCTGTTCATCTTGTTATGACATGCATTATCTGAATAATGGCCCACAGAATTATACCTACGGAGGAGTGGCTTCTATGGAGGAACTTTGAATGTCTTTGAACTTCTTAAAACCTGTTTGACTAACCCTGCAAACAAAAAAATTGTTGTTAGGGTGTCCCTGGAAAGTCACGAAATTTTTGCCTCAAGTTGTAAGGACGATGTGTAATGGTCCTTTGGAGGTTTTGTCTAGTTCCTGGTTAGTTCCCGGGAAGTCCCCCAAGGATGATTTTAGGATGTTCTTGGAATGTTGTATCTTGATCCTGTGGAGGTTTTGTCTGGTAGGGGAGAGTGGGTAAGTTAAGCCAAATGGTTAGTTGTGCCACCCCTTGTTTCTAGGAAACCATACACATAATTAATCATGTGACCAAATTTTTAGGAAGAGGTCATCATTTCATGGAGTCTGTGAAGGAAGAAACCAGATGGAAAAAGTGGTAAGCAAGTTAAGTACCAAAAAGAATATGTATTGTGTCATAGGTTTCGTGATGCTTGTATCTAAACCAAAGTAGATCATTTTAAGATTGTTTTATACATCAGTTGGGGTCTCTATAAGCTACAATATGAGGTCCTAAACCTAGCATGAAAGTCCATCCTTGTAGCTGTGTGGACTAATATATGGTCAAACTGTTTGCCTTGGGGTAAGTTGAGCCAATGGCCACCAGACCCCATACAAATTATGATTACATTTTGTCCATTTTATGCACAATATGCATAGTATCTTTCCAATGTGTCATGCATATGAACTCTAGACGCATTTGTAGTATTACAGGGCAGACATCATCATGCCCTGTGCATACAAATGTAAAACAAGCAGGGATTTAGCTCCCTTTGAGGTTCTAGAGAGAGCAGCCAAGGAAGTGAGAGGGGAGTAACGTAATCTGATTTAAAAATAAAACCGAACCGTAATCACTTACATTACCAGAATAAATATTGTAATCGGATTACAGATACTTTTGACAAACTAGATGATTACTTCTTGGATTACTTTTAAATCCAGAAAGGATGTTTGTGAGAAAGAAATACATTATGACACCTTTCTGTTTTCTCATGACATTCAATTCGGCATTGAAAAAAAGGTGTTTTGATGGATAATTTTTGTCTTCTAAAGCCTCTTAAGGGGAAAGTAATTCTATTATGTTACTGAGTTTGGGTAATCCAAAAGTTGCGTTACAATTTTGGACAGGTAACTAGTAACTGTAACGGATTACATTTAGAATGTAACCTACCCAACCCTGTGAACAAAGTAGCCTATACCTGGAATATGGAGGATAAATAACTCACTGAGAAATAAACCTAGTTTCTGATCCCCTACTTTTGACATCATGACCTGCAACAGATCCTCAAAAAGTTCTACAGCTGCACCATTGAGGGCATCTTGACTGGCTGCATGACCGCTTGGTATGGCAACTGCTTGACATCCAACTGCAAGGCGCTACAGAGGGTAATGCGTACAGCCCAGTACATCACTGGGGCCAAGCTCCCTGCCTTCCAGGACCTCTATACCAGGCGGTGGCAGAGGAAGGCCCTAAAAATTGTCAAAGACTCCAGCCACCCAAGTCTGCTATCGCACTGCAAGCTGTTCCCGGAGCACCAAGTCTGGGACCAAAAGGCTCCTGAACAACTTTTACCCCCAAGCCATAAGACTGCTGAACAGTTCATCAAATGGCTACTGGACCTATTTGCATTGACCTCCTATTTCTTCCTTATTTCTTTCTTGCTCTGGCTCAATGCACACTCATTAGATTCTACCCACACATTTACACATACTACACTGACAGTCCAACACACACTCTTCACTCTTCACATACGCTGCTGCTTTTCTGTTTATTATCTATCCTGATAGCCTAGTCACTTTTATGTACATATTACCTCAATTACCTCAACTACCTCGTAGCCCTACACATTGACTCAGTACCGGTACTCCTTGTATATAGCCTCTTTAATGTTATTTTATTGTGGTACTAGTTCCTTTTTCATGTATTTTTCTTAGTGTTTAACTCTGTATAGTTGGCAAAGGGCTCTTCAGTAAGCATTTCACGGTAAAGTCTACACCTGTTGTATTCGGCACATGTGAAAAATATAAATGTATTTGTATTTACCATTCTCTGAGTGTAATGCACATGTAAAGCTTCTTTGTATCACGCTGCGGGTACAAAAGACAACGATTCCTCCGACTGACCTACTGAGCGCCTCTCAGACTCAGTATATGAATCCTTTGAAGTTGATGACGTCTTCGATCACATCGACACTAATAAAACAAGAGAATCCACCATTATGATCTTAAGGACTCTCTCTGAGCCTTCAGTCTAGGTATAGACAATTCATTCATTTGATGTCTCTTTTCTAGAGGCCTATATTGCTCCAAAATATACACATTTATGTCAATGTATTATGTGCGTCTATCAATTCAAAAAAAACTTTAACAAGAGCAAGGTATTGTGTTTCATTTGAAAACAGCATAACATTTTTATAAAAGTAGAATATTTCAGGTCGTCCCTGAGTGTACAAAACATTGTGAACGCCTGCTCTTTCCGTGACATAGACTGACCAGGTGAATCCAGGTGAAAGCTATGATCCCTTATTGATGTCACTTGTTAATTCCACTTCAATCAGGAGACAGGTTAAAGAAGGATTTTTAGGCCTTGAGACAAATGAAACATGGAGGACGGGCTCATTGTAATGGCCCATTCAGAGGGCCTATGTGTGCCATTCAGAGGGCCTATGTGTGCCATTCAGAGGGTAAAAATGATTTAAGTGCCTCATTAAATTAGAACAGGGTACGGTAGTAGATGCCAGGTGCTCCAGTTTGTGTCAATACTGCAAAGATGCTGGGTTTTTCACGCTCAGAGGAGGCTGGTGGGAGGAGATATAGGAGGAAGGGCTTATTGTCATGGCTGGAATGGAATTAATGGAATGGTACCAAACACATCAAACACATGGAAAAAATGTGTTTGGCTCGCCTCCATTGATTCCATTCCAGCCATTACAATGAGCCCGTCCTCCTATAGCTCCTCCCACCAGCCTCCTCTGGTGTGTATCAAGAATTGTCCACCACCCAAAGGACATCCAGCCAACTTGACACAACTGTGGGAAGCATTGGAGTCAACCTGGGCCAGCATCCGTGTGGAACGCTTTCGACACCTTGTAGATTCCCATGCCCTGATGAATTGAGGCTGTTCTGAGGACAAAAGGGGGGAGGAAGGTGTTCTTAATGTTTTGTACACTCAGTGTATGTGTGTCAGGTAAACTTGAGATGCAGCAGTTTCAATGAGCCATTTTGTGCTTTGTCATGACTGTAGTCTGAAGTCTCAAAACTCAGGTCCCCGTTGGGAACATGTCTGTTTTATGCAGCGAAGAAACAATTAAATTTGATTACTGCACTAAACATCCATCTGTCCAGAAAATGTACGGTATGACAATTGTAAGCATTGTAAATTGCTTTGGTTAAGGGCAGCTGCTCTGTAAATGAGAAACATAATGTATTCTGTCAGGCACAGAGCTCTAGTTGACGCTGTGACAAGGAAATGAAGCATGAGAGTGCTGTGGGTGTGAAATTCCCCTCCTCGTCGTTGCTGTCTGTGCCACCTGCATACACCTCCATGAATGCTGATGTCCATTGGGTCACTTAAAGTGAAAATGTACCAAGACCCGGCCACTGTCTATGGGATGAAGAGAGGAGGACTTTAGGATGGTACTCTCAATCTGATTAGCAGCTGTTACATGTCTGCCATTGTTTGGTTTAGTAAACAAAACCAGTCCCATGGGTACATCTCAGTAATTGGTCTAGATTAGTTTTCTGTTTCCATCAGGTCTGTCATGACATTTTTTATTTATTTGTTTGTTTGTTTACCCCTTTTTCCTCCCCAATGTCATGGTATCCAATTGTTAGTTACAGTGTTGTCCCATTGCTGCAACTCCCGTACGGACTCAGGAGAGGTGAAGGTCGAGAGCTGTGCGTCCTCTGAAACACAACCCAGCCAAGCCACACTGCTTCTTGACACAATGCCAGCTTAACCTGGAAGCCAGCCACACCAACGTGTCAGAGGAAACACTGTACAACTGGCAACCGTGTAACCATGTATGCGCCCGGCCCGCCACAGGAGTCGCGCGATGGGACAAAGGACATCCCTGCTGGCCAAACCTTCCCCTAACCAGGACAACGCTGGGGCAATTGTGCGCCGCCCCATGAGTCTCCCGGTCGCCTGGCTCGAACCAGGAGCTCTAGTGGCACACCCTTAGACACGGGAGGCCCCTGTCATTTTTTTATCTGACATGTACTTTAGTCACATAAACAGGTTGGATGGAAACCTGGTTAGTGATCCAAAATGTCATCATGGTCCAAGTTTGTTTGTTTTAATAGTCAAATGATATACAAATGTGACAGACAAATATACTGAGCAAAAATACAAACGCAACATTTAAAGTGTTGGTCCCATGTTTCATGAGCTGAAATCCCTGAAATTTTCCAGAAGCACAAGAAGCTTGTTTCTCTCAAATTGTTCGGACAAGTTTGTTTACATGCATGTTACCGAGCATTTCTCATTTGCCAAGATAATCCATCCACCTGACATGTGTGGTATATCAAGAAGCTGATTAAACAGTATGATCAATAAACAGGTGCACCTTGTGCTGGGAAAACAAAAGGCCACTCTAAAATGTGCCGTTTTGTCACACAATGCAATGCCACAGATGTCTCAAGTTTTGAGGGAGCATGCAATTGGCATGTTGACATCAGGAATGTACACCAGAGCTATTGCCAGATCATTTTATGTTAATTTCTCTACCATAAGCCGCCTCCAACGTCATTTTAGAAACATTGGCAGTACGTCCAACTGGCCTCACAACCGCAGACCACATTTAACCACGCCAGCCCAGGACCTCCACATCCGGCTTCTTCACTGCGGGACAGCTGATGAAACTGTGGGTTTGGCCAACCAAAGAATATCTGCACAAACTGTCAGACACCGTCTCTGGGAAGCTCATCTGTGTGCTCGTCGTCCTCCCCAGGGTCTTGACCTGACGATGGACGGGGCCATGTACCGTCAAATCTTGGGTGAGAACCTCCTTCCCTCAGCCAGGGCATTGAAAATGGGTCGTGGATGGGTATTCCAGCATGACAATGACCCAAAACACACGGCCAAGGCAACAAAGGAGTGGCTCAAGAAGAAGCACATTAAGGTCCTGGAGTGGCCTAGCCAGTCTCCAGACCTTAATCCCATAGAAATCTGAGGAGGGAGCTGGAGGTTCGAGTTGCCAAATGTCAGCCTCGAAACCTTAATGACTTGGAAAAGATCTGCAAAGAGGAGTGGGACAAAATCCCTCCTGAGATGTGTGCAAACCTGGTGGCCAACTACAAGAAACGTCTGACCTCTGTGATTGCCAACAAGGGTTTTGCCACCAAGTACTAAGTCATGTTTTGCAGAGGGGTCAAATACTTATTTCCCTCATTAAAATGCAAATCATTTTATAACATTTTTGACATGCGTTTTTCTGGATTTTTTTTGTTATTCTGTCTCTCACTGTTCAAATAAATCTACCATTCAAATTATAGACTGATCATTTCTTTGTCAGTGGGCAAACGTACAAAATCAGCAGGGGATCAAATACTTTTTTCCCTCACTGTATATCTGCAGTCTAAAGTATCTCTTGGCTACTTGGCTGCTTCAGAATAAAGAACACTCAGACATGCTCTTAGGGGCATGGAACTTTATTCCAGTTTTATGCACTTTTCTCTCTTCATATTCTGACCTTGAACTTACGGAATGGGGAAAAGTCCGTTTTTCCAAGGTATGCATTTTGGGTGGAGATAAAAGAAATGGAGGTGTGGCGGAGGTGTCTACAGATGAGCCATATTCTGACCTTGACTTAATTCCCGAATAATTCCACCACTTTAATGTGGGAGGAAACCATGAATGCCGAGCACCTGTCGGTTCTGATATTTTTACGATAGAAATAACACCATTCTCCATGCACTGTAACTTATACATTGAGAGCTATTGATAATAGCTAGGTAAATGAGTAATCCTTCCATTTGGAGAAGGGGATTGTAAATACTAATAGCAATTGTTTACGATGACCAGTCATATGGAAGCAAACTGAAAATCATATCAAAATGACATGTATTTTCCACAGTGAAGTAGGCTATGAATAGCTGTGCCTTTATTCAGAATTTTTATTGTATGTCCTCATAATTGGCGGGGATGATATTTGGAGAACCAATCAATAGGCTTCGGTAGCGCCCAACATACCAAGTTGATTTATGCACTATAGAATATTTTAATTATATGCCCCGGCTTTTTTCCTTTTTTTATTTTATTTTTATTTTTTACAATTTATACTATTAGCTACTATTGGGAGCCACTGTCAGTAATTCCCATTCATTTATAACTGTCACTTTAATGTTAGTCTCCTTCAATTTGTAGCCTACATTTTGCATCACTCCATTCCATTTCGTTTACCTTTCTTTCCTCTGTCACCTTCCGTGTAGTTGTTCCTGAGGGTAGCTAGCAATAGTGGATCATATTAGGCTAACGTTGTGCAATAATTTGGGACGTGTAGCCTATTTGAATCATTATGGTACTCTGACCATATGTAGCAGTTTATACCTGGAGCCTGGTGTGCGGTTCACGACGACTGAACCGTTGCAATACAGATCCATGATTAGTGAGGAATAGGATATTTTACAGGACTATTGTTCAACACCTATTGTACACTTTTCTCACCTTCCAATTTTTCAGCGATTGAACATGAATACGGCAACCACTGCATTTTTTATTTAACAATATATTTATTGTGGAAAGGCTCTCCAAACCTGTTTTTTTTTATAATTAATAAACACTTCCCTAACCCTAAATAATCTACAAGATCTGAATAGTTTTAAATCTCACAATTGGTGCTGAAACAGAGATGAATATGCATATATCTAGATGGCTTTCTTTCATTGATCCCTAATAATGGATGACCCCTTCTCTCAATATATTCTAGTCAGTTTGTTGACAAAATTCAAACTTAAAGGTACACAGTATTTAAAGGGATAGCTTAAAATAAATGTACTGAAAACCCTATTGATGGAAAACTCCATGAGAAAATCTGTTGGCCAGCAAGTGGGAGAGTTTTCAGCGGTTGAGTAACATATTCAGTGTGAGCACGGTAGCCACACCCATAGGGTGCACTACGTGCCTGCATAAGGTAAGTCTGAATACCAACAACTGGGAAGTGTGCAGGAAAGATGTTTCTAAGTCTGAATCGGCCCCTTATACAGGTGTGAGACTTTCATTCTTGTTTAGCCTTCATCCCTCACTAGGTGCAGATGAAGTTACATGTGATTATTCAATGGGGTTCACTCGAGGTAGGAGAGATGTTCAGGGTTGCTTGGGAAACATTCAGGGACTTGTTAGCTAGCTCCCTGAAGCATGATCTTAAATGGGAGACAGTCGACAGAAATGGCATAGCTTCTTAACCCTGAACTGAGCTAGCTAGTGGAAGTACTCTAGCCAATTGACACTTAACATTGTGTGTGTGTGTGTGTGTGTGTGTGTGTGTGTGTGTGTGTGTGTGTGTGTGTGTGTGTGTGTGTGTGTGTGTGTGTGTGTGTGTGTGTGTGTGTGTGTGTGTGTGTGTGTGTGTGTGGTGTGTGTGTGTGTGTGTGTGTGCGCATGCATGGATATGGGGAGGAATGGGGGCTCAGACTGATTAAAGTAATGATGGCCAGACTTTGATCAATATGAACATTTCTTGACAGATCAAGTAGTGTCAACAGGGTAGTGCCAACAGGTGATCAACTTTCGGACTGGCATATTAAGAGCTTGCCTGATGGAATGGGGAAAGGATAGTGGCTTTGGGACTGGCATATTAAGAGCTTGCCTGATGGAATGGGGAAAGGATAGTGGCTTTGGGACTGGCATATTAAGAGCTTGCCTGATGGAATGGGGAAAGGATAGTGGCAGTGTGACAGCAGCTCAACCAAGCCCTCATATGTTGAGCACACATCGTGACAGACATTTTTCTCATCATGCTCATATTGTTCCCAACGCCTGCAATCATTTCTGTTATTTATCTAAACTGTCATATCTTGATAATCACAGTTACTCGTGTTGTGTTAAGTCAGTCGTGAACACATTTTAGGAGGAAATCTGGCTGATTAGTTAAGACTAGCCTTTTGATTAACTGTCACACAGCATAACTGTACACATCCATTATGGAAGCTGGAGTTGCCAGGGATCAGTTTATGTTTATAATTGAAACAATAACAAAGCAGACACTACACTTATGTTTTGGTAAAAAGCTGAGGGATGGGCCTAGAGAAATTTAACCACTGTAAAATTCATAGACAGAGATATGGATACACAGACTGACCATCCATGACATCAAAATGATAGTTTTAACCATGTTTTGAGGCTATACAGTGATTGTTAACATTTCAGTAAAACAAGCTTATATTTTGAGTTCTGATGGGGTCTCGAGACCACATATTGAGTGACTCGGTCTTGTCTCGGTGTCGGACATTTGTACTTGGTCTTGACTCAGTCTCAGTGAGGACTTGTAATTTCTTCCCGAGACCAGCAGAGTAAAACACTCATAATTATCAGCTTCCATTCAGTCAGCGCATACAACCGCTTTGCCAGGCCAAATATATACACTCCTTTCATTAAACATTAATACAGTATCTTAACAGCCTTTATATCTATTATAGATGGCGAACCTATAGGTCTTCAGTATGTGACAGGTTAGTACAGTGGTGAACCTATAGGTCTTCAGTATGTGACAGGTTAGTACAGTGGTGAACCTATAGGTCTTCAGTGTGTGACAGGTTAGTACAGTGGTGAACCTATAGGTCTTCAGTATGTGACAGGTTAGTACAGTGGTGAACCTATAGGTCTTCAGTGTGTGACAGGTTAGTACAGTGGTGAACCTATAGGTCTTCAGTATGTGACAGGTTAGTACAGTGGTGAACCTATAGGTCTTCAGTGTGTGACAGGTTAGTACAGTGGTGAACCTATAGGTCTTCAGTATGTGACAGGTTAGTACAGTGGCGAACCTATAGGTCTTCAGTGTGTGACAGGTTAGTACAGTGGTGAACCTATAGGTCTTCAGTATGTGACAGGTTAGTACAGTGGTGAACCTATAGGTCTTCAATGTGTGACAGGTTAGTACAGTGGTGAACCTATAGGTCTTCAGTATGTGACAGGTTAGTACAGTGGTGAACCTATAGGTCTTCAGTGTGTGACAGGTTAGTACAGTGGTGAACCTATAGGTCTTCAGTATGTGACAGGTTAGTACAGTGGTGAACCTATAGGTCTTCAGTGTGACAGGTTAGTACAGTGGTGAACCTATAGGTCTTCAGTGTGACAGGTTAGTACAGTGGTGAACCTATAGGTCTTCAGTGTGACAGGTTAGTGCAGTGGTGAACCTATAGGTCTTCAGTGTGTGACAGGTTAGTGCAGTGGTGAACCTATAGGTCTTCAGTGTGTGACAGGTTAGTACAGTGGTGAACCTATAGGCCTTCAGTGTGACAGGTTAGTACAGTGGTGAACCTATAGGTCTTCAGTGTGTGACAGGTTAGTACAGTGGTGAACCTATAGGTCTTCAGTGTGTGACAGGTCAGTACAGTGGTGAACCTATAGGTCTTCAGTATGTGACAGGTTAGTACAGTGGTGAACCTATAGGCCTTCAGTGTGTGACAGGTTAGTACAGTGGTGAACCTATAGGTCTTCAGTGTGTGACAGGTTAGTACAGTGGTGAACCTATAGGTCTTCAGTGTGTGACAGGTTAGTACAGTGGTGAACCTATAGGTCTTCAGTGTGTGACAGGTTAGTACAGTGGTGAACCTATAGACCTTCAGTGTGTGACAGGTTAGTACAGTGGTGAACCTATAGGTCTTCAGTGTGACAGGTTACTACAGTGGTGAACCTATAGGTCTTCAGTGTGTGACAGGTTAGTACAGTGGTGAACCTATAGGTCTTCAGTGTGTGACAGGTTAGTACAGTGGTGAACCTATAGGTCTTCAGTGTGTGACAGGTTAGTACAGTGGTGAACCTATAGGCCTTCAGTGTGTGACAGGTTAGTACAGTGGTGAACCTATAGGTCTTCAGTGTGTGACAGGTTAGTACAGTGGTGAACCTATAGGCCTTCAGTGTGTGACAGGTTAGTACAGTGGTGAACCTATAGGTCTTCAGTGTGGACAGGTTAGTACAGTGGTGAACCAATAGACCTTCAGTGTGTGACAGGTTAGTACAGTGGTGAACCTATAGGTCTTCAGTGTGTGACAGGTTAGTACAGTGGTGAACCTATAGGCCTTCAGTGTGACAGGTTAGTGCAGTGGTGAACCTATAGGTCTTCAGTGTGTGACAGGTTAGTGCAGTGGTGAACCTATAGGTCTTCAGTGTGTGACAGGTTAGTACAGTGGTGAACCTATAGGTCTTCAGTGTGTGACAGGTTCGGGATTCTGAAATGACAGCAACCGTAATACCAGCCCGGGGGGCACTTTCTGTAAAACACAAAGGGCCAGTGGTGTAGTGGAGGGTAGGCTATACGCAGGTATAAGCCGTACACCCACTTATTTTTCAGTGGGCATTGTGTATACTCACTTCTTAATCCCTACTGATGCATATCAAAGTAGTGTAGTGGAGGTATACGACTTATCAATTATGTAGTACAATAGAGAAATCATGCACAAAGTAGCCTACACAATCGCAAAGCACGTGGAGTATGTTCACATGCGCTCCGCACACATAGCCTAGATTCAGTGGAATATCATCTGCAGGCAGCAAGTGTACAATCTCAACGGGTTTTGGCATGGAGCAGCTCACAGAGGAATAACATCGGTAGCTGGTAGGGTAGGAAAGACGTTTAAATGTATACCAGTAAATGCTAACCAAGGCAACAATGGGTATGTAAAGCAGGTATTGTAAAAGTTTAGTCCGAAGTGTTGGTTAGTAGGCTATTTGTGATGCACAATTGTCATCATGTTCTGTTTGCATCAGGGGTGTAGACATGGATGGGCCTGGGTGAACAGAGGCCAACCCACTGGGGAGCCAGGCCCTGACAGGCCCACCCAATCAGATTGATGTGGTTTAAGCACTGTTGTGGACTTAGACCATCAAATGTTAGCTTTTTTTTTTTTATTTTACTGTCATTTTGAGAGTGAAAATCTGAAAAATCGATAGGAAAACTAATTTAAAAAAGCATAGGAAATCATAGGATTTTCAACACAGGATCCCTTTCCTTCGCTGGGTGGGCCGTTTGGGAACTTTTGGGCAAAATTTGGATATACCCACTTCTCCAGGCAGCACTACACCACTGCATAGGGCCGATGGAAAGACAGCAGTCACACACAGCATGCTGTTAAAGGCTAAGCAGTCCATAAACTCTGACATAATAAGCCAGTAGGTCCCAATCATAAGAAAACAAAACACAACCGTTAAGCATTTCCCATTGAAATGTACAGTTATACTGCACTCTGACTGCAATCTTTTTTTCTGAGTGTGCCAGAGCGCAGAACAACTGATGAATTTACGAACGCGCAACACCTGATGAATATGACCGAGTGTCAGTAAACGTAGACAAAAAGAGTAACAGTTAGTCAAGAATGCTCTAGAAAAAATGTAAACAGCCTAACCAGCTCTGCTACGGCGAGTAAAATGGTCAGAGTGAGGTGTTCTCTCGTTTGTGTCTGGAAGTAGCTAGCAAGCTAGCCAACTTTAGCCAGTTAACTTGGGTGCTTGGTTGGGATAAGCATGCATTGGCAGGCAAGCTGTAGAAGTACGAGGAGGCTACAATTCCCCATCGTTTATCAGTGCAATTTTGACGGCCAACTAGCTGGAAAAACTTTGAGAGGGTTTATCTAATGTTCCTTCGTTAGATTTTATCTCATCTTGCTCTAGCTAGCATTAGTTGTTGATCTTGTTGTTGTTGATGTGCATAACTGAGGGAGAAAGATCCTACCTTTTCATGGTTGTTTGATCAATAGAACTGTAAAGTTCCAAAATGTAAGAGGACTGCCATGGTGTTTACATATTTGCAGAAATCCATTCAGGTGTATTTTGTGGCTTTTGGCGAATGCGTTATAATGATCTAAAGTTGCGCTGTTGCAACTGCCTGTAAACACATAGTCCAGTTCAAAGTGAATGATGGCAGGCCCGTGTGCCAAATGGATTGTTTGTATAAAGGCCTACAGTAGCTCTGATTGGCTATGGTGCACCGGTCTGTGTAGACTCCGGTCCTGGACAAGACAGATGTTTATATTTAGTTTTATTTACTGCAGTGTCTATTAATTGTCCAAACGCACGGCCGGCTTCCCAATCTATATTGCTCTAGAAATTTCACAAATGCCTTAGTATACGTAACTCCCAAACATTCTATGAATTTATGAAAATGTGAAAATGACCACATTTAAGTGGTCGCTTGTCAGAAAATTTAAAACAATTATTCCTGGGGGTGTATATGAACATATTTTAATAAGATGTCATGTTTGTCAGGAATCCCGCTTCCTGAGTCTGTTTTCTGCCTGAGCTGACTGTTTTTTGTCTGAGGTTCCTGAACGCACCCTGTCTGGTTGCCAGGCGACGAAGCTAGGCGGGAGAACTTTTGATTACCCGCACCTGCATCTCATCAACCATCTGCACACCTGGTCCTGATCATCACCTCTTCATAAGCCCTGACCTGACATCCATTCCCTGCCGGATCGTTAGCAACGAACAGTATGTTGTGCCAGCGTATCAGCCTCATGTTTCCTGAGTTTTTGTTATTCTGTACTTGTTGCCGGTTACTCACTCCCGTTTACTCTGTCTACAGTCATTCTCCCGGAACATTCAACTCCCTTGCCTGGCCGTCGGTGGATTCAGTGACTTCATTGGATCAACCCATTCACTCTCATCAACTCACCTCCGCTGCCGTTCCGTCTCCTGGATTATTCAATTTACACATCAAGACAACCAATAAATACTCACCTTCATTTTACTCACCTTGTCCTGGTCTGCTTCTGGGTTCTGTCTTAGAGAATCGTGACAATGTTGCTAAAATGCTGTCATTTCCACTTTAAATACAACAATGTTTCACACATGTTATGTTCAAAGAGACACAATATAAAACACAGTTCCACTCACCAAATGATGCTCATTTGAAACTTAACTTCTTGTTGAAAGTTATTCTTGAAAAGGGAGAAGCTAACAAATTAGCAACAACATCCTCTTTGATAACACCTGCTGCAGCCGCTGCAAACTAGCCGACAACAAAAGCTAGCTAGCTAGACTGTGTGAAAACTATTGCTCGCTATTGACCTTTGACCTGTTGACCTTCAAGAAGGCAGAACTTTCCATACGTTTTTGTAAAAACGGTCCCACCCATTAAGTCAAAATGTGATTGGTTGATTCCACTGTCACTCCAAAATGTTGCCTTAAATGTTGAATGGCAGATGCCTTCATCTAGCTTTTGATGGCCTAGCCAATGGCTGACTTGGCTAGCTAGATTTATCTCCGCAGAGACCAGCAAAGAAAAATCCTGATTGGATCTTTTTTCTCTTCAGCGTTAAAACTTTCCTTTCAAACAAAAACTGAGGAGAATATCAGAACATCAAATATGAACACATAAATAATGGACATTTAGAACGCTTGTAATGGTGGTGATTTGTCAAAATTACAATCATGGTCTTGAATTGGACTCGCATTTTTACGGTCTCGGTGTTGACTCAGTCTCGGATGCCTTGTCCCCCTCCCGGTCTCGGTGTTGACTTGGTCCCGTCTCGGTCTTGACTTGGTCTCTATTTGCGCCGGTCCTGGTCTTGAATCAGTCTCGCTTTAGGTGGTCTCAAACACAACACTTGCACAGTTGAACTAAACTCATGAGGTATTAATAAGTTATATTCTTCAGGAATCAATGGGTATATATCATTAATTTCTGCATGCAAAAATGGATGTAGCAACTAAGGATTCCAGCTTTAATCAACAATGCATCTCCAATGAAGTATGTTATTCCACATCCCTATGGTAATTTGAATGACTGAAAGCAGCACTATCAAAATGCCATTTGGAAGATAGCAAATAGAGTATAACCTTAATTAAAATGAGTACCCTCTCCACCTAAAAAGGGTAAACTTAAGTTTTCTCTGTGGCTAAGTCTGCTCTAATAGCTTCTGTGACATTTGTGTTATTACAAGTGGATGCCAAGGGAAGCCGGGCTTCCCCAAAAAATTTACCAACGTCTCTCTGTGCATTTTAGCCAGTTAACCTAGGACAACAAAAAAATAAAAGCGTGTACTGTATGAGTCATAGACAGTTTCATCAACATGAAAGAGAGGAGGATGGCATTGGCATTTCTCTATAAGTAGAAAGTGGTGGAAAAAGTACCCAATTGTCATACTTGAGTAAAAGTAAAGATACCTTAATAGAAAATGACTCATGGAAAAGTGAAAGTCATCCACTAAAATACTACTTGAGTAAAAGTCTAAAAGTATTTGGTTTTAAATATACTTAAGTACCAACACAGACATAACTTACAAACGAAAATAAACATTTGTTTTTTGTAAGTCCACCAGGGATGTTCTCTTGATTAGTGTGTGAAATGGACCATTTTCCTGCCCTGCTAAGCATTCAAAATGTAACAAGTACTTTTGGGTGTAAAAAGTACATTATTTTGTTAAAGAGCGTAGTGGAGTAAAAGTAAAAAGTTGTCCAAAATATAAATAGTAAAGTAAAGTACAGATACTCCAAAAAGTTGTACTTTAAAGTATTTTAACTTAAGTACTTTACACAACTGCAAGTAGGGTGAGTCAACATGTTGTTGTTTAAACTTTCACAAAGACATGCATACACGCATGCGCACACACACGCACACACACACACAAATCAGAACCATGGGCAGCCACATCATATTTAGCTTATGTTGATTGGACTACATTGTTTTTGGTATCTCTTCGATGTCACTGTAAGATTAGGTGATTTGATGATGTTGAAATGTTGAAGTTGAAATGGTGCTGGAATAGTGGAGGCAGCTCCAGTTTTCTTTGCGACTTGTGGCAACTCTCTGTGGTTCTAAATCAACATTTCAGAAACATTAACTTGCTTGATCATACTGTAGGTCTTGTAACTGTTTGTTACATGCTTTGTGGACTTCCTCGGACAGATTTCGCTCTCCGGTTTTGTGATGAAACTAATGTGTGGTTGAATGTACTCTGCCACTGTCGTCTTATTGTCTCTGCCTTAGGCCTATATATCACGGTCACAAGGCATATGAACTAACAGGTTATAGAGCAGGTTACACAATTATCACAACACATAGGTTGTAATATGGCTTTTTTTTCTGGCTTGGCTTCCCGGTTGATTTTTACTCATGCACCGGTTATTGCCACCGCTTGAAATGAGACCATGCAAATCTAATTGGTGACAGATTTTCATCCGAATATTCTAAAATCCGCATAAAAACCATATGCGCACTTTCCCACCAGAGATGGGTTTCCATCAAATTGATTTGTTGCAGATAAAAGACTGTCCGTGATGACGTAGTGCACATAAGAATACATTCTGCTGTTAAATTCCCATGTACCGAATAAAAAATACAAGTTAAATGAGTTTTCATGTATTTTCAACTCTAATTATGTTTTTCTCACAAAATGTTTTGCATTCTATAGCTAGTGTGCCCACTCGGGTATTGGCACATGCGGTGTAGACCTCAGCGTGCAGATACAAGCATGCGCTGTTTAGCTAGAGTCCACATAAACCTACATGACGAGATTATTATGGACTAAAGAGCGAGGTTGTTTTAAATGTCAAACAGCAGCCAAGGATCGATGATCATGTCAGCAGAATTATTGGAAAGGAGCATCAAGCTCATGACGTTGCACTTTCACCTCCTTGTGAAGTTCATCATAATTTATTGAATCTGTAGCCTAATATACCGCGTGCTTTCCTTACGTGTTGTAGTGGGAGGACCACAAAACATGTCATTGCTTGACTCCAAATTTGCTTTGATGGTTATTATATAGTAATGTGCAAATAGTAGTATTTCCATGACATTTCTCCAGTAATTAACCCAGGGCCAAACCCTCCCTTAACCCGGACGACACTGGGCCTATTGTGCGCCACCCTATGGGACGACCGTGCACAAACCCGGGTCTGTAGTGAAACAGACCGCTGAGCCACTCGGGAGGCCCGGTCTTGACATTTGTTTTATCTGACATATAAAAAGGTTGGATGGAAAGCTGGTTAGTGATCCAAAATATCATCATGGTCTAAGTGTGTTTGGGGTTTCATCAATGTTGTGCTGTGTATGATGAGGCTGGATCCAAACTGCTGAGCTGTGCAGTGTCAGTGTGTGAACCAGCATTGAACATGGAAAGGCACTCAATATGTGGATCAGCTGCATTTCAAATCTACACCACAGCTCCACTGACTGCCTCATATCACATTTATCAGGATTAGAGTGAGACATTCATGCCGGAGAGTGTAGGCTATACATGATGTCAGTTACCTAAAAAGTAGCCATTTTCTGACATTTTCAGTTGAAAAATAAACTGTAGAATAAGCTGATTGAGGAGTGAGGAGAAAAGTCTGCATCACTTCCTCAATGTGAACATTGAGAGCTTGGGGAGGTTTGTGGGCTCAACCATCCATGATTATTTTCGAATCTCATTGGTCAGGTTATAATACTGTATAATATTGCATAATTGAAACATTGTTAACAAGGTGATTCAAACTATAAAAGATGATTTAAGATGTCTTATATGCTATATTAAGATACCAACAGAGCGCAGAGATAATAATTATCCTAAAGATGTAGCTGTGCGCTTCATGTAGGCCTACAATATATGCATGTCATCTTTTCAAGGGAATGAAAGGTTTGGGTTTCACATTTCTCGTCGGCTTTGATTCATGTCTAAGCACCCTATCCATATTTATCACCATCAGGAGCTTATGAAAGCACATCAATTAGGGTCATTTTCCAGCTGCTTGTAGTTGACTGAGGGGGCACAAAGTACGTGAGGATGCTTGACTGGGTATTTAGCATTTTTTAAACACCTGAAATAGCCTTTTCTTGCAAACAAGAGCCATAATCATCATTCTTAATTCTATGTAAAAAAAAATATATGTTTATTTTTCCTCCTGACTGGTGTTTTTTTTTTTTAAAGACACTAAATATGCTTCTCTCCTAAAATCTGGGTAAAAGATTGAAATGAATGTGTCTTATTCAGTACATTTAGTAATTGCATGCTTTTCTAAAGTCTACCAACCTTGACAGCAGGCATGCCAGCTAAGATAGCTAAGACACCTCTGAATGAGAAAGAAAGCCTGAAAGGACACCAGGAGTCCATTCGTCACTATTTGGTTGAGAAAGAAACGCAATTTGCCATAATATGAGTTTTTTGTGTGCGTTATCTGGTTTCTCCGGGGTAGAAAATGGAAAGAAATAAGCCCATAATTGGAGTCTCACCAGCATCAAGCCCTGCTATTGATGCTATGTAATAGATGTGCTATTCCCTTGCAAGATCAAAGCAATTGATTACTCATGCGGTTTATGTGACTAAACGGGGGTCCCAAACAAGTCACACATATTTTGATGTCCTATGAATCACTCCACAGAACATTATGTCTAGAACATTGTTTTGTGGTAATGCCTTTCATGTGACATACTTTATTTTGTCATTATTTGTTATTGCCATTTAGAGATGACATGAAAAGTATAATTTGTTAGAGAGAGAAACCACATTACTAACCCCTTATTCCCTGCTTTAATGTCATGCCTAAATGATTTGCTAGTTTTAGTCAAGGTCAATCATGGTTATTAGAGGCATAAGTTAATTTGGTGACAACAATCAGGAGCTTCGCAAGGCCGTTGTGGGCTGATGATTGCCTAAGCCTCAGAGGATAAAGAGGGTTTATCGATAAACTGTTAATAAAGCTGCATACAAGATAATTATATTTTATGGCTTAATTTCAACTTCGTCTTCATTGATCATTCTACTGTAACCTTCATGCAAATTACTCGTTTTCTATTGAAGCGCTGAAGCAGAACATAGATGATCCTGGTTTTACTGCTCAGAGACTGCTCAATTTGAACAGCTGTGACCCACTCCTGTTGATATCACTGCCAACTCAGCAGAAACATTTAACATTTCTCAAGGGCACACTACATATTGCATGGCACAACATTATAATGTTAGCCCACAGTTAGCCCAAACCAGCATTGTATTGGCAGACAACATGCCTATTTGGTCAACCTGAAATCATTACAACCCACATAATGTAGATCCATATTGAATTTCTCATTGGACAGCGTGAACCCTATGGGAAAACATTTGCATTGAACCAAAAGGGGAAATATTTGCAATCAGAGCTTATCATTCCAGGACACATTCATCGGTCACGCATGATGAGTCTGGTGAAAATCCATGAGTGCTCTGCTGTGTTGCTCTGCTGTGTTTGGCTATTGGTGCATGACAGATGAAGGACCAGCGGTGCACATCCTCTGACAGTGGTGCTGGTCTGCGTTGTGGCAGCTCAGGTGTTTGGTAGACGCGTGAGGTCAGAGGTCAAGGTGTGTGTGTGTGCATGTATTCACACCTCGATCACAGCTGACGTCATTATGCGCGTGATGTAATAAAACCTGCAAAGAGGTGTGGGGTAGGTTGTGATGGATAACTAATGTCAAGGAATTACATGTTTAGGGCTCTATTCAATCAGCGTTACAGATTCTGCGATATTAACGTAAAGGCAGTTCCCGATTCAGCCAATATATGCAGCGTTTATCATGAACGTAGTCTCCGGTAAAGTTGGAACATAGCCTTTAAATTTCCATCACGCTGTAACGCGGAACTTCTGCAATGCAGATTGAATAGAGCCCTTAGTCTTCAGAACAGTTTACTATATTTCCAAATGAGATTTCAACATCTTCCACCAGTCCTACAGCGATTTTTCTATAAAGGATGAAATCATACATGGAGTTAGTTGAATAATGCTGGTAGTTGCTTCTCTTGGTCTTTTTCTTGAGTACATGTTTTTGGACCATTTCCATTATTTTAGCATCATGCTTGTGGGCTCCGTGATGCCACAGGAGGGAGTGCAACCTACTTTATCCCACACATTGACATAATAGTAACTGACATACAGTATTCTGGGTCCCTCATCACCAATGACAGTGATCAACACATCAAATAATGGACTCTACGCTGTAACACCATATGACACTTCATATTTGTAGATTCCATTTAACAATACATTTTACTCTCATGGAGCAGTATTTCATTGCAGAAGTTTTTATTTTACAGCATTTCATATTGTGAAAAATTATGTCCACAAATTCACATATATGGCAAGCCCTCGGACATATTGTTTCACATGTCAATGCAAAGAGATGATTTTGATATACATTGTCTGTATCTTGATAGGCTAACTTATTATATAATTCTCTGTATCTTGATAGGCTAACTTATTATGTAATTCTCTGTATCTTGATAGGCTAACGTATTATGTAATTCAAGGCAGTAAATGAATTTGAAGCAGATGCTAGCTGGAACATACAGAGACATGAATACACTTAAATGCATGAACATACAGTTCAAACACCCCCACTCATGGACTGTTAAATATTACATGTTTGTTCAGTAAAAGTGAAGGTATTCATCAGCTGTTATGTCTGTTGGATAAATATCACCCACAATAAAACCAGTCTGGGTCTATGTTTGACATTCAGGTTGTATGAATCCTGGCCTTCTCTCTTGAAACCCCAATAAAAGGTTTCCACACCCAGTCAAGCTTTTAACTTTGTGACTATCCCAGGGATTCAGCTTTTACAGGCACATTTAACATTTCTAGAGAAAATTGGTCATCGTGTAGCTCAAGACATGTTCATGATCCAGGAGGCTGAGAAATGTGTAATCGGTTGTTCTATAACATGCTAATACTATAACATGCTAATACATAATTTAATCCTGCACTGTAAAAAAAAATCTAGTTGTTGAAACTAAATATTGTTAAGTAACTGATTCCACAGCCTTTTTAAGTTTACTCAACTTTTCGATTAAAAAAGCTACCAGAACTTAACATTTTTATTTGGGCCAAACTTAGCTGGAGAAAACTTTGGCAAAAATTAAGTCAACTTAAAATGATGTGCTTGCTCAACTTGTCTCAAATGTTCATTCAACTAGAAATTATTATTTGGGCATCTTCACAAAAAAAAGGCTGTGGAACAAGTTACACACATAATGCTTTTGACATAAAATGTTTTCAATGTACATACAGTGCATTTGGAAAGTATTCACACCCCTTCTCTTTTTCCACATTTTGTTACGTTACAGCCTTATTCTAAAATTGATTAAATTGTTTTTTTGTTTATCATCAATCTACACACAATACCCCATAATGACGAAGCAAAAACAGGTTTAGTCAATTTTGCAAATTTATAAAAAATAAACAACAGAATTACCACATTTACATAAGTATTCAGACCCTTTACTCAGTACTTTGTTGAAGTACCTTTGGCAGTGATTACAGCCTTGAGTCTTCTTGGATATGATGCTACAAGCTTGGCACACCTGTATTTGGGATGTTATTCCCATTCTTCTCTGCAGATCCTCTCAAGCTCTGCCAGGTTGGATGGGGAACGTCGCTGCACAGCTATTTTCAGGTCTCTCCAGAGATGTTTGATCGGGTTCAAGTCCGGGCGCCGGCTGGGCCACTCAACGACATTCAGAGACTTGTCCAGAAGCCACTCCTGTGTTGTCTTGGTTGTGTACTGAGAGTTGGTGTCCTGTTGGAAGGTGAACCTTCTCCCCAGTCTGAGGTCCTGAGCGCTCTGGAGCAGGTTTTCATCAAGGATCTCTCTGTCCTTTTCATCTTTCCCTTGATCCTGACTAGTCTCCCAGTCCCTGCCGCTGAAAAACATCTCCACCGCATGATGCTGCCACCACCATGCATCACCGTAGGGATGGTGACAGATTTCCTCCAGATGTGACGGTTGGCATTCAGGCCAGAATGTTCAATCTTGGTTTCATCAGACCAGGGAATCTTGTTTCTCATGGTCTGAGAGTCTTTAGGTGCCTTTTGGAAAAATCCAAGCGGACTGTCATGTGCCTTTTATTGAGGAGTGGCTTCCGTCTGGCCACTACCATAAAGGCCTGATTGGTGGAGTGCTGCATAGATGGTTGTCCTTCTGGAAGGTTCTCTCATCTCCACAGAGGAACTCTGGAGCTCTGTCAGAGTGACCATCAGCTGTTAGTCACCTCCCTGACCAATACCCTTCTCTCCCGATTGCTCAGTTTGGCCAGGCAGCCAGCTCTAGGAAGAGTCTTGTTGGTTACAAACTTCTCCCATTTAAGAATGAAGGAGGCCACTGTGTTCTTGGGGACCTTCAATGCTGCAGACATTTTTTGGTAACTTTCCCCAGATCTGTGCCTCGACACAATCTTGTCTCGAGCTCCACAGACAATTCCCAGCAACCTCATGGATTGGATTTTGCTCTGACATGCACTGTCAACTGTGGGACCTTATATAGAGAGGTGTGTGGCTTTCCAAACCATGTTCAATCAATTGCATTTACTACAGGTGGACTCCAATCAAGTTGTAGAAACATTTCAAGGATGATAAATGGAAACAGGAATCACCTGAGCTCAATTTCAAGTCTCATAGCAAAGGGTCTGAATACTTATGCAAATAAGGTATTTCAGTTTTTTATTTGTAATAAATTTGCTAACATTTAAAAAAAAAACTGTTTTCGTTTTGTCATTATCTGGTATTATGTGTAGATTGATGAGGAAAAAACGATTTAATCCATTTTAGAATAAGGCTGTAACGTAACAAAATGTGGAAAAAGTGAAGGGGTCTGGATACTTTCCGAATGCACTGTATTTGACATACGTTGACGTTGATTTACACAGTAATTATTTTTTAACATGTTCTCGCCTTGGATTTCAAGTCACAATCTCTTCGTTCACGACATACCGCACTTCCTGCTACGCCACCATGTCTGTGTCAATGACTGATTTCACACATTGTACTTCAAAGTAAATCTCAGCTCTGTTTAAAGTACACTCCAGTAAAACTATTATATTTATCATAGTTATTAAAGAATAACATTAAAACAGTAATCTGCTCCACCAACATCAGGCAACGATACAGAAAACCCTACAATTGCTGAAATAAGTAAATCAAATAAATGATAAGAGAACAGTCCGATTAACTGATGATTGACACAGATATGGTGGTGTAGACGAGAGATTGGAATTCTTTGAACCCGAAAAGTTGTGAATTCAAATCCCAGGTGAGGACACGTTCCAGTTAAATAATAACTACTGTAAAAATGAACATCCACAATGTCAACCTGTGTTAAATATGAAGACTACCGGTCAAACGTTTTAGAACACCTACTCATTCAAGGGTTTTTCTTAATTTTTACTATGTTCTACATTGTAGAGTAATAGTGAAGACATGAAAACTATGAAATAACACATATGGAATCATGTAGTAACCAAAAAAGTGTTAAAGAAATCTAAATATATTTTATATTTGAGATTCTTCAAATAGCCACATTTTGCCTTGATGACAGCTTTGCACACTCTTGGCATTCTCTCAACCAGCTTCATGAGGTAGTCACCTGGAATGCATTTCAATTAACAGGTGTGCCTTTTTAAAAGTTAATTTGTGGAATTTCTTTCCTTCTTAATGCATAAGAGCCAATCAGCTGTGTTGTGACTAGGTCGGGTGTTCTACAGAAGAGCCATGTTTGGTAAAAGACTAAGTCCATATTATGGCAATAGCAGTTCAAATAATCAAAGAGAAACAACAGTCCATCATTACTTTAAGACATGAAGGTCAGTCAATATGGAAATTTCAAAAACGTTAAAAGTGTCTTCAAGTGCAGTTGCAAAAACCATCATTTGCTATGATGAAACTGGCTCCCATGAGGACCACCACAGGAATGGAAGACCGAGTTAGCTCTGCTACAGAGGATACAGTGGCTTGCGAAAGTATTCACCCCCCTTGGCATTTTTCCTATTTTGTTACCTTACAACCTGCAATTAAAATTGTTTTTTTTGGGGGGGGCTTTGTATCAACAGATTTACACAACATGCCTACCACTTTGAAGATGCAAAATATGTTTTATTGTGAAACAAACAAGAAATAAGACAAAAAAACTGAAAACTTGAGCGTGCATAACTACTCACTCCCCAAAGTCAATACGTTGTAGAGCCACATTTTGCAGCAATTACAGCTGCAAGTCTCTAGGGGTATGTCTCTATAAGCTTGGCACATCTAGCCACTGGGATTTTTGCCCATTCTTCAAGGCAAAACTGCTCCAGCTTCTTCAAGTTGGATGGGTTCCGCTGGTGTACAGCAATCTTTAAGTCATACCACAAATTCTCAATTGGATTGAGGTCTGGGCTTTGACTAGGCCATTCCAAGACATTTAAATGTTTCCCCTTAAACCACTCGAATGTTGCTTTAACAGTATAATTAGGGTCCTTGTCCTGCTGGAAGGTGAACCTCCATCCCAGTCTCAAATCTCTGGAAGACTGAAACAGGTTTCCCTCAAGAATTTCCCTGTATTTAGTGCCATCCATCATTCCTTCAATTCTGACCAGTTTGAAAGTCCCTGCCGATGGAAAAACATCCCCACAGAATGATGCTGCCACCACCATGCTTCACTGTGGGGATGGTGTTCTCGGGGTGATGCGAGGTGTTGGGTTTGCGCCAGGCATAGCGTTTTCCTTCCCACATGCCTTTTGGCGAACACCAAACGAGTTTGCTTATTTTTTTCTTTAAGCAATGGCTTTTTTCTGGCCACTCTTCTGTAAGCCCAGCTCTGTGGAGTGTATGGCTTAAAGTGGTCCTATGGACAGATACTCCAATCTCCGCTGTGGAGCTTTGCAGCTCCTTCAGGGTTATCTTTGGTCTTTTTGTTGCCTCTCTGATTAATGCCCTCCTTGCCTGATCCATAAGTTTTGGTGGGCGGCCCACTCTTGGCAGGTTTGTTGTGGTGCCATATTCTTTCTTTTTTTATATTGGATTTAATGGTGCTCCGTGGGATGTTCAAAGTTTCTGATATTTTTTTATAACCCAACCCTGATCTGTACTTCTCCACAACTTTGTCCCTGACCTGTTTCGAGAGCTCTTTGGTCTTCATGGTGGCGCTTGCTTGGTGGTGCCCCTTGCTTAGTGGTTTTGCAGACTCTGGGGCCTTTCAGAACAGGTGTATATATACTGAGATCATGTGACACTTAGATTAGATTGCACACAGGTGGACTTTATTTAACTAATTATGTGACTTCTGAAGGTAATTGGTTGCACCAGATCTTATTTAGGGTCTTCATAGCAAAGGGGGTGAATACATATCCACGCACCACTTTTCTTTATTTTTTTATATTTTTTAAACAGTTATTTTTTTAATTTCACTTCACTAATTTGTACTATTTTGTGTATGTCCATTACATGAAATCCAAATAAAAATCTATTTAAATTACAGGTTGTAATGCAACAAAATAGGAAAACCGCCAAGGGGGATGAATACTTTTGCAAGGCACTATAAGTTCATAAGAGATACCAGCCTCAGAAATTGCAGCCCAAATAAATGTGTAAGAGAGTTCAACAGACATCAACTGTTCAGAGGAGACTGTGTGAATCAGGCCTTCATGGTCAAATTGCTGCAAAGAAACCACCACTAAAGGACACCAATAATAAGAAAATACTTGCTTATGCCAAGAAACGCAAGCAATAGACATTAGACCGGTGGAAATGTGTCCTTTGATCTGGAGTCCAAATTGGAGATTTGTGAGACATGGTGTGGGATGATCTCTGTATGTGTATTTCCCACCGTAAAGCTTGGAGGAGGAGGTGTTATGGGGTGGGGGTGCTTTGCTGGTGACACTGTCTGTGATTTATTTAGAATTCAAGGCACACTTAACCAGCATGGCTACAACAGCATTCTGCAGCGATACTCCATCCCATCTGGTTTGGGCTTAGTAGGACTATCATTTGTTTTTCAACAGAACAATGACCCAACACACCTCCAGGCTGTGTAAGGGCTATTTTACCAAGGAGGAGAGTGATGGAGCGTTGACCTGGCCTCCACAATCCCCCGACCTCAACCTGAGATGTTTTGGGATGAGTCGGACCGCAGAGTGAAGGAAAAGCAGCCAACAAGTGCTCAGCATATGTGGGAAATCCTTCAAGACTATTGGAAAAGCATTCCAGGTGAAGCTGGTTGAGAGAATGCCAAGAGTGTGCAAAGCTGTCATCAAGGCAAAGGGTGGCTATTTGAAGAATCTCAAATATAAAATATATTTTGATTTGTTTAACACTTTTTTGGTTACTACATGATTCCATATTTGTTATTTCATAGTTTTGATGTCATCACTATTATTCTGCAATGTAGAAAATAGTAAAAAATAAAGAAAAGCCCTTGAATGAGTAGGTGTTTTAAAACTTTTGACTGTTAGTGTGTGGTGAAAATGTTGTATGTTAAAAGCAATGTTTGTGTCTGTAACCAGTTACACAGACTTTTTTAATTAAGATGCCCAAATAATTGTTGTATGAACATATTAGACAAGTTGAACAAACACATAATTTGATGTTTACTGAATTTTTTGCCTAAGTTTTCTAAAGTTGGCGCTAGGTTTGGGCCAACTAAACATTTCAAGTTCAGTTAACACTTTAACCGAAAAGGTTGGTAAACTAAAATAGGCTGTTGAACCAGATACTTAATAATAATTAGTTGAAACAACTGTATATTTTTTTACGGTGTGTTCATCAACTATAAATATAATAGAGTAAGATCCTTATCCCCGTGTAACAGTTTCACAATTAAAAAGAAACGTAAATTCTGTACACACTAGTGTATGCAAAACAAAAACATAAAAAACACATTATCATGTTAGGAAATAATCGCATCAAATAAATTAGATTATTTATATAATGTGGCAAAAACTGGTTGAATCAACTTTGTGTCCATGTCATTTCAACCCCAAAAATATGTTAGATGACGTTGAATCAACATGGAAAACTGATTGGATTTGCAAAAAGTCATCAACGTAAGGGCATTTTGTATTTTTTTCACCCAATTTTTAACCTAAATCCAATGACATGGTGAAATGTTTTGTTGATTTCATGTTGAATTCACGGTATTTGACAACTCAACCAAATGTAAATCAAAACTAGACGCTGAACTGACGTCTGTGCCCAGTGGATAATGTCATAGCCAGCCAATGTACAGAAGTAATGGTTTCAGTCGAGTCTGGTTTGGATAGCTCTTACTAATGATGCAGCGGATCTGAAATGCAACGGTCAGTCGCGCAGGGAATAACGCGCAATGCGCCGCGAGCCACCATTATCCCCAAATGGGAGCCCTTGCAAAACACAATTAACAAATCTGAATTTTCCAACTGTCAGTTTTTTGTTCAGTTGTATTCACAATTTATTATAATCGGCTTAAGTATATATTACATATTAAACCTGAATTTGAGTATTTTGCAACGTTAGCCACTTTGTAAAAATTGAGGTCCCCATAATACCATCATTACATAAAGGTTTATCGTGCCCTAAATTGCATCATATGAATGCATTTACACATATAACACCACACAAGGGTATCTGTATTTTATGCTGTATTGTATAGAGCAATAATGCAAACAAAATAGGACATGGAAGACATATTTTCAGGATATGCAAAATCTGAAGCGTAAGAGTTTATGGAAAGCTTTTTTAAAGTCATCATTGGACATGGTATATATAATTGGATTGATTAACGAGTTGAGATAACCAAGCCAGGTGAAAAAGTCAAACAACTCGGGGTAAAAACAAGTTTCACAGGCGGCCACCACCAGGGTGTATATGAAAAATGGCAACCAGCATATAATGTATGCGCCTAATATTATTCCCAATGTTTTGGTCGCTTTCCTCTCTCTAGCAGCTGAGATCTTTTTCTTCTCCAAAAGTGCGTCGGACACGGTTACTTTCACATGGTTCTTACTTGCCAAGGACCCCGTGTCACTGAAGTGGGTATCGTGTCTTTTACACTGAGAAGATGATGTCGATGCCATAGATCCAGGGGAGTTGGTGATCAGGTGCGCTGAAGTGAGTCTTTTCCCTACCTTTTTGGGTGACTGTTTCAAAATGATCTTACGTGCTTCTAAGTATATCCTTCCATAAAGCACAATAAGCAGCAGAGTAGGGATGTAGAATGCTCCAAACGTGGAGTAAATAGTGTAGAAAATGTGATCCGTGTTGACATTGCATTCAGTTAACTCCTCCGCTTTCACCTGGCGCCAGAAAAGCGGGGGCAGGGAGATGGAGATAGAGATGACCCAGGCGGTCAGGATCATTCCCGCCGCGCGCACTGGCGTGCGCTTTTTGGAGTACTCAACGGCGTCTGTTATTGCCCAGTATCGATCCAAAGCGATTATGCATAAGTGAAGGATAGAAGCAGTGCAACAAGTTATATCTGAGGATAACCAAATGTCACATGTAACTTGTCCCAAAGTCCAGGTGTGACTCACCGTGTACAGGACGCATATTGGCATCACCAAAATGGACACCAAGAGGTCGGTGACAGCTAGAGACGCTATGAGAAAGTTTGCTGGAGTGTGCAGTTTCTTAGACTGATAAATCGTTGCAATGACAAATGCGTTGGATAAAGTAGTAGCGAGTGTGACAACGAAGAGAATCACTGCCAAACTGGTTTGATAAGCCAAACTCTCATCATTTTCATCAAGCTCTGAAGATTCTGTCACATTGGTATCGTTTGTGATATTCATCATTTGTCCATATAATGCAGGAGTTGGCTGGAGTTGATTTGAGCGCTCCATCCCCTTAGTCGTTTTTCTCCATCACTGATTGATTCATCATTTTGAAACAGTGTGGTCAGTCCAAAGAGAAGGGATATTCTTCTTATGTGCCAAGTCTCCAACATCCATTTTTTCTTAAAAAATGTCAATCAATCTAGTAAAGTATTTTGGGACAGGAAAACATTGTTGTCCGTTTCTTCTTCATTTTTTTTTCATTGCAGAAGCGACCCAATTATAATTGTTGATGTAAAAAAAAGGATTTTGAAGTATATATCCATTATGTTCTCTGGAAAATGTATTGCAACGTCTGTCCTCAACTGTTTTAACAGTTTAGCTATCTAAACAAAATAAATAGTATGTATATAGAACGTTTATCAAAATTAACATTGAGACTGATGAAAGAACAATGACTTGCAGCCATTTGACATATTGTAGCAACTGCAAGCTTACCATTTGCATTGTAATCCTTGTCTTCTGGAGTTGTCTTACAGGCTGCTTCAGTTGAATGGTGAGGAGACCTCCACTCTTGGTTTTATACAGCTGCTGCTGCCTGCCTCTGACAGCAAACATAAACATGCAGCATTGATCACAGTGATTCTTCTGGAGAGGTGAGCACATCTCCACTGGGTCATAGTGCCCTCTTATTTCTACCTGTCACCATGAGTCATGTATTTACCCTTTATCATTAATATCCATGTTTACTAGACCTATATTGAACCTGAACAATACATAAACGATAGACAACTAGAGATAAAACAATTTCAACATAGAATAGACCCATCACTTCCTACATCTGTCAAATCAATGGCCACTCATGGTCTGAGTAAGTACATTACCGGAGGCATTGTATACCTTTACTGCATTTAGACAATAGGCCTACATATCACATCAAATCATTAATTTAATTTCCAACATGTATAGTAGGCTACAATGTTCTTGAGCTACGTGTATCTTCCATGGTTGTGGTCAGATATTATGTATTGTGCTGGGATTGGGAGACTGCAGAGCCATTTTCATGTAAAAATGATTCATGTTCTCCAATAAAAGAGAAGATTCTTCCACTTTGTGTGAAAGTGTAGTCATTTATTTGGCAGCTAGGAGTAGAGGTGGTACTGTATTCCCAGTGGAGGGATATGTGAAGGTGAAGCCTCTCTCCTCCATCGTATCATGTGCACCAGAGTGCAGGGTTTACTTTAAGCTTGTTTGATTAGATCTTATTGGAGTTTTTGCAGCTTGAGTCAGGCAAATGCAGAGTGGAGAACATTCTTTAATATCACAAAACATAATGATTGTCATGGTGTCTTTCAAGTGTGTGCCAGGATAGAAACTACATTTAAAAAATATTGCTTTGCAAATGAGACACATAAGGACAGGGAGAGACCGTCATTGACCAGCATTGATGATACTATTAGGAAACAATACCAATGCATGAGGGAAAATGCTTTGATCCTTTGTGAATGAAAGAGTACTTTCTTAGTGTCAGGCTATGATCAAAGTAAACATACATGTATTCCATTACATATTGTGGCACAATCTGTGCTGTCGGTGAGAGAGAGATTTGGAGTGCACTTGTTGTCTGATTGAAATTGTGGTTTTGATTGCTCACCATCGAACCCTTTCCTCCAATCAGTCACAAAGCCAAGCATAATGAAAATGATATTTCAATTTGTACTTCCAGGGGCGTCATGCACCCCAAAAATCTGAGGGGGCACAAAGTACACGAGGATTGCTGGGAGGTAGTCAGCAGGGGGCTATGCACCCCATCAAGAAGTTGGAGAATTTCGCATTTTTCAAACACCTGAAACAGTTTTTCCTGCAATCTAGAGCCAGAATTATTATGCTTAATAATTATTCTATGTAAAAAAAAATACATGTATTTTTCTGCATACAGTATCTAAGCATACCTCTTGAGCTGTCTGCATACTCCTGACTGGTGTTTTTTTTTTTAAAGAAACTAAATATGCTTCTCTTCAGCTCTGCTTAAATCTGGGTAAAATACCAACATGTACATGTTTGTGAGAGTCTCATCTTTCCATAGAGTGGTCATAATTGTTTGTAGACCGTTCGGACGCTACAGATGTTTTGTGAGAAGACCGATTTTCGGGATTTCTCCTGGTCTGACAGACACCGCTGTAGCTTGGCCACCTTCCACTGAGATGCGGAAGGTCGACATTGGCGGATGCTGTGAATTGAGACAGTTATCTCTAGCTAAACAGATTTTGATGAGGATTTCTTTATTATGCTAAGTACATTTCCGTGGGGCGCGGACATCAACTTTAGGGTGTTTTAAAGAAACTAAATATGCTTCTCTGCATCTCTGCTCCAATCTGGATATAATATTGAAAGGATTGTGAGTTTTATTCAGTACATTTGGTAAATGCTTGATTTTCTAAAGTATTTTCTAGACAAGCTAGCTACTCTGACTTTATTGATAGTTATGAGGTTGGAAGATTAGGGACCTATCTGGGCTAAAATTGCTAGGTGGCTGGTAGTGTCTTGGTCAGTTTCTCCATAACTCAAAAGTTTAGGTGTAATAACAATGTTCATGCTAGTAATAATAAATATGCCCAAGGATCGCTGTGCCCTTTTGGAACAGATACAATGGATTTATATGACAATTTATTTATTTCTGTTTCATAATTTGCAGAGACTGAAAACATTATGTCATGTAAAAAAAGGTCTGGAAGCAAACATTCCAGCATTATTATTTTTTATATTAAACTTCTTCCAATACGATATGGACCATTGGGCCTGCAACATATATTTATAGTGCATGTAATATATTTTTGAAAGGGGACACATCAAAGGCATAACTTATTGACTTTTTTACTAAGTAAATATCTCCATAAATGAGAGCAATCAGCTTTTAAATGATGGTATATGATGTATATTCATTTTTATTTTACCTTTATTTAACTAGGCAAGTGTAACGACTGTCGTCTAATGGGGACCAAGACGCGGCGTGTGACGTGCTCATATTAACTTTTATTTAACTCAAAATCAAACAAACAACAAAACGACCGTAAACAGTCCCGTCAGGTGCAACATACACAAAACAGGAAACAACCACCCACAAAACACAGGAAAAAACACCCCTACTAAATAGGACCTTCAATTAGAGGCAACGAGGAACAGCTGCCTCCAATTGAAGGTCAACCCAAGAAACTTAAACATAGAAATAGACACACTAGAACAAACATAGAAATATACTAACATAGAACATAAACCAAAAACCCCAAACCACATAAAACAAACACCCCCTGCCACGCCCTGACCAAACTACAATAACAAATAACCCCCTTACTGGTCAGGACGTGACAGCATGTCAGTTAAGAACAAATTCTTATTTTCAATGACGGCCTAGGAACAGTGGGTTAACCACAAGCTCACTAGTCGAGAGTTCCGTCTCACTACTTATCCCCAAATCTCACCAGCCACTAGGTGCCACTGGCTACACAATGTAACATCAACAGGGGTATTTAGATTATTGCTGACTATTTTGTGTAGATCGTTGTCAAAAAAGTACAATGAAATCAATTTTAATACAACTTTGTAACACAACAAAATGTGGAAAAAGTCAAGGGGTGTTTACTCTCTGAAGGCACTGTATATTTAAGAGCAGGTATTCCCAAACTGGGGTACGTGCAATTGCCGTCAGGGGTACGCCAAATGCAAATGTGATTCACATCTTCACATTTTCAAACAGTCCATTTATATTTTCCCAAGGGACTATACATTTGGGTGAGGTTTTTTCTCTCGCGTGAGGAGCCTCGTTTCACTGCCAAAAATAAAATTAAACCATCTAGTGTTCAGCGAAATAACAACACAATGTCAAATACAGGTAGCCTAGTCAAATAATTATCATCCAATCACATTAACCGTTACTCTCTCGTGGGAATTCCACTAATGGTTCATACGTAGCCAAACGTAGCTGCAGCTCATTCCGTTTGTTCGATAATTGATAAATGGTTAAAAAAAAGTAAGGCCCGCATCCATAGAGACACATACCAGCTCTACTGGTAGTACTGCTACTACCAGCAGTACTACACCTGCACCTGTCGACGACAGAAGTTGTTCTGCTTCCACGAGCACAACCAATGCTAGCATCAGTAATTCTACATTTATTGTTAGCCCAGCTAGCATGGACACTGACAGTTGTGAATCTGATGCAGCCGAAGAGCTACTGCTCCTTTACCCGGGAAAGTACTGATGGCGCAAAAATCATGACAGGGAGACATAGTTGAGTGGTAACGCGCGTGCAAGCAGTTACTCCCGACGCCACTTGGGTACACTACAGCATCCACCGAGAGGCTCTTGTTGCCAAGGGAATGCCTGACAGCTTGAAAGACGTTTTGGACACTACAGTGGAAATGGATAACTTTGTTAAAGCAAAGCCCCTGAACTCTCGTGTATTTTCTGCACTATGCAATGATATAGGCAGCGACAACATACAGAAGTGCGCTGGTTATCAAGGGGCAAAGTATTGACACGTTTTTTTGAATTGCGAGAGAAGCTTAAAGTTTTCTTTACTGACCATAATTTTCACTTGTCTGACCGCTTGCATGATGACGAGTTTCTCACATGACTGGCCTATCTGGGTGAGGTTTTTTCTCACCTGAATGATCTGAATCTATGATAACAGAGACTCTCCGCGAACTATATTCAATGTGCGGGACAAATTGAGGCTATGATTAAGAAGTTGGAGCTCTTCTTTGTCTGCATTAACAAGGACAACACACAGGTCTTTCCATCATTGTATGATTTTTTGTGTGCAAATGAACTCAAGTTTACGGACAATGTCAAATGTGATATAGCGAAGCACCTGAGTGAGTTGGGTGCGCAATTCCGCAGGTACTTTGCCGAAACGGGCTACACAAACAACTGGATTCAATATCCCTTTAATCCCCTGCCTCCAGTCCACTCACCGATATCTGAACAAGAGAGCCTCATTGAAATTGCAACAAGTGGTTCTGTGAACATTTTATTCAATCAGAAGCCACTGCCAGATTTCTGGATTGGACTGCGCTCAGATTATCATGCCTTGGCAAATCGCGCTGTTAACACACTGATGCCCTTTGCAACCACGTACCTATATAAGAGTGGATTCTCGGTCCTCACTAGCATGAAAACTAAATACAGGCACAGACTGTGTGTGGGAAATGTTTTAAGACTGAGATTCTTTCCAATACAACCCTATATTGCAGAGTTGTGTGCATCCTTTCAAGCACACCCTTCTCATTAAGCTGTTGAGTTATTCACAATTTTTGATGAACAAATAAGATTTTATATGTAAAATGGTTAAATAAAGAGATAAATTATTGACTATTATTATATTATTATTTGTGCCCTGGTCCTATAAAAGCTATTTGTCACTTCCCACGAGCCGAGGTCAGAGCGATCCTAGACATGCCAAACCCGTCTGATGCAAAAGGAGTACAGCGTCTCATTGGTTTTGCAAACTATCTTGCAAAGTTCATGCCACACCTATCAGCAGTCTGGGAGCCTCTGCGCCGGTTGCTGGACAAAGACACACCATGGCACTGGCTACCCAAGCACGAGGCCGCAGTGCAGGAGATGAAATCTCTGGCTTCATCCATGCCAGTGTTGCGCTACTACGACGTCACGAAGCCTGTCACAATCCAGAGCGATTCCAGCCAAAGGGGACATGTATGCTGCCTTATGCGGGAAGGCCAGCCTGTTGCGTTTGCCTCGAGAGCGTCGGGAGACCAGACAGGACTTTGGAGGCTGGGCACATGCCTACAGAGATTTGCACCACGTTCTTACCTGGTGGATGTTGGTGGCTCCCTCTATCGTCGCAATCGGGTGGATCTGCGCGTAGCAGAGCAGACAAACCAGAACACGCCATACACTCACCTAGATGAGCTGGATCACAGTCTAGGCCTAAGGGTAAGGGGCGTAGAATTGAGACATGAGCCAACTGAAGGTGAGGCTTCATCCCCACCAAGCTCTCCAGCTCGTGGCCCTAATCCTACCCCTGTCAGAGCCAATACTTACTCACGGGTGGGTCGGCTGTGCAAGCCACCGGACAGACTTACTCTGTAAGCAAGAGACTGTGTTAACTTGTCCTCTGTTTATGAAAAAAAAAGAAAAGAAAAAGGAAGATGACAACTGAAGTAAAAAGAAAATGTCATGCTTTTTCAATTGTTATGACTTGACTTAAGAACTTAATGTTATGCCGCTATGTTTGCACTTTCTATTGAAAATGATGATGTTACGGAGTCTAGTTGATAGGTAATCTACTAGCCGGACTGTTCCCCGGACTCGTGTAGGGATTTGTACAATGCATGAACAAGGCTATTGAACTTGACATTGGTGTCTGTCTTTATTCCTTTATCCAACATATCATACTGAAACAATGTAGGTCTTAGTTTCAACTACAAATTCTGTTTGTAAATGGCATCAATGGAGGTGATTTGATTTCCTAGAAAACATAAAAGAAAGTGTTTTTTCTTGCAATCATGTGATATGACAGTATGCATCTGAAGTAAGAATACAGTGTAATTTTTCTCCCCACTGTAATTGGCTTTACAACCCGTAATGATGAAGGGAAGACTGGCTTTTAAAATGTAATCATTGATCATTAACCAGGATTATTTCCAAGGCAATATGTTACCTACCCTGACGGAAATGTTGCATTATCTGGTTAACCTGTTATGGCTAGGGGGCAGTATTTTCACGGCTGGATAAAAAACGTACCCGATTTAATCTGGTTACTACTCCTGCCCAGTAACTAGAATATGCATATAATTATTGGCTTTGGATAGAAAACACTCCAAAGTTTCTAAAACTGTTTGAATCGTGTCTGTGAGTATAACAGAACTCAAATGGCAGGTCAAAACCTGAGAGATTCCTTTACAGGAAGTGGCCTGTCTGACCATTTCTTGAACTTCTTTGCCATCTCATTCAATTACAAAGGATCTGTGCTCTAACGTGACACTTCCTACGTCTTCCATAGGCTCTCAGAGCCCGGGAAAAAACAGAATGTCGTCATCCCAGCCCCAGGCTGAAACACATTATCGCCTTTCTCAAGTGGCCGATCAAGGGACTGTGGGCTTAGGCGCGTGCCCTGGCCGCCCCCGTCTTTGTGATTTTTCCTCTGTTTGCCGAAAAGGAGATTCCCGGTCGGAATATTATCGCTTTTTTACGAGATAAATTGCATAAAAATTGATTTTAAACAGCGGTTGACATGCTTCGAAGTACGGTAATGGAATATTTAGATTTTTTTTGTCACGAATTGTGCCATGCGCGCGACCCTGATATACCATTTCGGATAGTTTCTGGAACGCAAGAACAAAACGCTGCTATTCGGATATAACGATGGATTATTTGGGACCAAACCAACATTTGTTATTGAAGTAGCAGTCCTGGGAGTGCATTCTGACGAAGACAACAAAGGTAATAACATTTTTGTAATAGTAAATCTGATTTTGGTGAAGGCTAAACTTGCCGGGTGTCTAAATAGCTAGCCCGTGATGGCTGGGCTATGTACTTAGAATATTGCAAAATGTGCTTTCACCAAAAAGCTATTTTAAAATCGGACATATCGAGTGCATAGAGGAGTTCTGTATCTATAATTCTTAAAATAATTGTTATGCTTTTTGTGAACGTTTATCGTGAGTAATTTAGTAAATTGTTAGTAAATTCCCCGGAAGTTTGCGGGGGGTATGCTAGTTCTGAACGTCACATGCTAATGTAAAAAGCTGTTTTTTGATATAAATATGAACTTGATTGAACAAAACATGCATGTATTGTATAACATAATGTCCTAGGTGTGTCATCTGATGAAGATCATCAAAGGTTAGTGCTGCATTTAGCTGTCTTCTGGGTTTTTGTGACATTATATACTAGCTTGAAAAATGGGTGTCTGATTATTTCTGGCTGGGTACTCTCCTGACATAATCTAATGTTTTGCTTTCGCTGTAAAGCCTTTTTGAAATCGGACAGTGTGGTTAGATAAAGGAGAGTCTTGTCTTTAAAATGCTGTGAAATAGTCATATGTTTGAAAAATTTAAGTTTTTGTATTTTTGAGGAGTTTGTAATTCGCGCCACGCCTATCATTGGATATTGGAGCAGGTGTTCCGCTAGCGGAACGTCTAGATGTAAGAGGTTTTAAGCATATTTTTATCCTTCGCTTGTTCAATTGCAAAGACATTGGCAACTTTGTATTTGTAGTCAACTTCGTTCCCAAGTTATAGTGGGTCGCAGAGAGACAGAAAAACAGATTGATTACATGTTTAGCTGAGATCTGTGTATAAAGTGATGCGGAAGGGCAAAAAAGCATCTAATGACGCACTAAGCTGTTCTATGAACTTTATTAACAATGGTTTTGGGGAAACAGCTCAGATTTAACGATGCTCCTACGAAGGTTCTAACGATGAACTTAGCCTTAAGATGCTTTTGGGTAACCTTGGCCCAAGTCAAGAAAGCTAACATATATAATTGTTTTAAGATGGTCACACCATGGATCATTTAGCTACTTGATTTAGGAATTTTAGGGTATCTTTTTTAAACATTTTTATATGAAATATTGAATTTGGCTTTTATTACTAGAGCCCATAGAAACACATTGAACAACACATTCATGAATGGCAAAAAAAGAGTCAAAAAATAGATCATAAGGATTAAGGCTTTGAAGTGTCTGTTATATATCTAGGAGATAAGAAAGCTAAAAAAATACATATTTAACCCCAAATTTTTGTTGTCATAAAAATACTTCCATTCGTTAGTATAGGTTACATTCAGACGAGTCCCATAACACTTGTGATCGTAGAACATAAGGAGAACACCATCGGAAAACACCATTGAATTCGTGAGAGTCTCCCCTTTCCATAGAGTGGTCATAATAGTTCGTAGGCCAAAATGCTACAGACGTTTTCGTGAGAAGACCTATTTTCGGGATGTCTCATGGTCTGACAAACACTGTGTAGCTCGACCACCTTCCAACGCAAACTGATATCTCTAGCTTAAACTGACGGATTACAATAGGGATTTTTTTGTCTCATGTTACTCAGAAAAGATTAAAGATATTGATTAAGTTTCAAGATTGAACAAAAATAAAAATAAAATAAAATGTATTTAAACCACATGGTCATGACTGGTCTTTCTCATTTGACTCCCCTGCCAGCCTGGACCTGATCCTTTCCCCCAAATCCCTTCCTCTCATTTCCCACTGTGTGAGCGGGACTCATCGTTGTGAACTCATTGTCTCCAGATCTGCAGGGAAGCTTGAAGCCTGTGAAGAACTAAAAGCTCCCACAAGCTGTAATGAACAACCTCAGCCAGCCACGTCAGATGACACATACTGTAGGTATACATTTTATTCAATCTTTGTCCACACTAAAAGCCCTATGTAAACAAAGTTGTAACAACAAAGTTGTCTGCTCTGTCCTATATTTCTGTACACAGAAATGTACCTAAAATATAATCTCTCTGGTTTTGTTTTGTTTAATACATCAATATACCAAGTATCCATGAATCACAAAAAAAATCCTGTGTGTGTACCTAGCTCAGTTGGAAGGTAGGCCTTGGAGAAAGTGACCCACTTCAGGTGCTGTAGTGGGTAGAGTAAAATCACAATGACTATCTTGGCTCATCACAAAATACATTAGGAGCACAGCAGTCAGAGAGGTAGCATCCAATCTTAGGCAGGATGTAAAAAGTGCTATTTTTACATTTTATCCCCGTTTGAGGGATATAACATTTTCATAGCCCTTGTTTAGATTTCTGTATATATTTGCATGAGATTGAAAATATCGTATTATTTTCATTTTGTCCATCATGTCTCCAGGCAGGGTTTTTATATACTGAGTGTACAAAATGTTAGGAACACCTGCTCTTTCCCTAGTATAGACTGACCAGGTGAAAGTTATGATCCCTTATTGATGTCATCTGTTAATTCCACTTCAATCAGTGTAGACTAAGGGGAGGAGTCAGGTTAAAGAAGGATTTTTAAGATTTGAGACATAGTCTGCGGTCCAAACACTTAAAAGACACACCCTCGTCCATTTATGCCCGTGGGGGGAAATCCCCGTCGCCATCTTGGCGGGTGGTCCAAATGGTTAGCCAAGCAAGGGAAGATTCTAACGTAAGCCCCTCAGACCTCGTTTTCAGTCAGCTTTGCCAGTGTACAATTATGTTCACTCCGGGTCCTGAAACTCCCCATAATTCAATTCGTGACGATTGTACATCCGCTAAGAAAAGTCCGCGAAAACGTAAAAACAACATCAATGGAGTAGTCAACATACAAGTGTAAGTAAAAATGGATGCAAATAAGTTAGACATTTTGCTACTACGTAAAAAGTAAATATGTTTTAGTTTGGTTATCTTTTGGAAATTGTATAAATTAAACATTTCCCTTCTTCAGAAGTTCCAGCTAGGCAGGCTAACATTAGTTAGCTAATTAATTTGCTAGCTATCATACAGTAGGCGTATATTAATAATTATATATTTAATATAAGTAGACATACACTCATAATTGAATGGAGCGTATATAAAGCACCCACAAGCTACCAGTGGCTGAAAACACAATCATCGCGGGATGATGAATTTCCGACCAAGGGTGGTCCATTTAAAAGTAATTCCTTCATCCCTTGCCCTGCAAGTGTACACTCGTCAGACGTCATGATACGTCATCAGAAGTGTCCACTTAATTTCAGGGCTGAGGGGATAGGGTGTGTCTTTTAAGTGTTTGATCCTCAGCCATTGATTGTGTATGTGTGCCATTCATATGGTGAATGGGAAAGAGGAAAAAATGGAAGTGCCTTTGAACAGGTTATTGTAGTAGGTGGGAGAGGCACTGGTTTGAGTATGTCAAGAACTGCCACGCTTCTGGGTATTTCATGCTCAACAGTTTCCTGTGTGTATCAAGAATGGTCATCCACCCAAAGGACATCCAGCCAACTTGACACAACTGTGGGAAGCATTGGAGTCAACATGGGCCAGCATCTCTATGGAATGCTTTCGACACCTTGTCGAGACCATGGCCCGACAAATTGAGGCTCTTCTGAGGGCAAAAGGGGGTGCAATTAAATATTAGGAAGCTGATTAAACAGCATGGTCATTACACATTACACCATTACCATACTAATGGAGGATTGACATGAACAAATTAATACATACCATATGAAAATAAATATATCATACTACACTGAACAAAAATATAAACGTAACATGTGTTGGTCCCATGTTTCATGCCAAGATAATCCATCCACCTGACAGGTGTGGCATATCAAGAAGCTGATTAAACAGCATGGTCATTACACAGGTGCACCTTGTGCTTTGGACAATAAAAGGCCACTCTAAAATGTTTTGTCACACCACACTGCCAAAATGTCTCAAGTTTTGAAGGACCGTGCAATTGGCATGCTGACTGCAGGAATGTTCACCAGAGCTGTTGCCAGAGACTTGAATGTTAATTTCTCTACCACTCTACCATAAGCGTTTTAGAGAATTTGGCAATACGTACAACCGGCCTCACAACCGCAAACCATGTGTAACCACTCCAGCCCATAGCTGGCTTCTTCACCTGCGGAATCGTCTGAGACCAGCCACCCGGACAGCTGATTAAACTGTGGGTTTGCACATCCAAAGAATTTCTGCACAAACTGTCAGGGAAGCTCATCTGCGTGCTCGTCGTCCTCACCAGGGTCTTGACCTGACTGCAGTTTGGCGTCGTGACCAACTTCAGTGGGAAAATGTTCACCTTCCATGGCCACTGGCATGCTGGAGAAGTGTGCGCTTCACGGATGAATCCCAGTTTCAACTGTACCGGGCAGATGGCAGACAGTGTATGGCATTGTGTGGGCGAGCGGTATGCTGATAACAACATTGTGAACAGAATGCACCATGGTGGCGGTGGGGTTATGGTGTGGGCAGGCATAAGCTATGGACTATATTTTGCATTTTATCGATGGAAATTTGAATGCACAGAGATAGTGACGAGATTCATCCACCGTCATCACCTTATGTTTAAGCATTATAATGAACGTCCTCATGTCACAAGGACCTGTACACAATTCCTGGAAGCTGAAAATGTCCCAGACCTGTACACAATTCCTGGAAGCTGAAAATCCCCAGACATGACACCCATTGAGTTTGGGAAGCTCTGGATTGACGTGTATGACAGCATGTTCCAGTTTACGCCAATATCCAGCAAATTCGCAGAGCCATTGAAGAGAAGTGGGACAACATTCCACAGGCCACAATCAACAACCTGATCAACACTATGCGAAGGTATCTGTGACCAACAGATGTATATCTGTATTCCCAGTCATGTGAAATCCATAGACTAGGGCCTAATGAATTTATTTTAATTGACTGATTTCCTTATTTAACCTGTTATGGATAGGGGGCAGTATTTTCACGGCCGGATAAAAAACGTACCCGATTTAATCTGTTTATTACTCCTGCCCAGAAACTAGAATATGCATATAATTGTTTGGTTTGGATAGAAAACACCCTAAAGTTTCTAAAACTGTTTGAATGGTGTCTGTGAGTATACCAGAACTCATATGGCAGGCCAAAACCTGAGAAGATTCCAAACAGGAAGTGCCCTCTGACCATTTCTTGGCCTTCTATACCCTCTTTATTGAAAACAGAGGATCTCTGCTGTAACGTGACACTTTCTAAGGCTCCCATAGGCTCTCAGAAGGCGCCAGAACGTTGAATGATGACTTTGCAGTCCATAGCTGAAAAACAGTAGCGCATTTGGATAGTGGTCGATCTGAGAACAATGAGACGGGTGCGCGCGTGCATGTGAAGAGTCCATTTTGCATTTTCAGTCTTTGAACGAAAACAACGACTCCCGGTCGGAATATTATCGCTATTTTACGAGAAAAATTGCATAAAAATTGATTTTAAACAGCGTTTGGCATGCTTCGAAGTACGGTAATGGAATATTTTTAAATTTTTTGTCACGATACGCGCCGGCGCGTCACCCTTCGTTACCCTTTGGATAGTGTCTTGAACGCAAGAACAAAACGCCGCTATTTGGATATAACTATGGATTATTTGGAACCAAACCAACATTTGTTGTTGAAGTAGAAGTCCTGGGAGTGCATTCTGACGAAGAACAGCAAAGGTAATCCAATTTTTCTTATAGTAAATCTGAGTTTGGTGAGTACCAAACTTGGTGGGTGTCAAAATAGCTAGCCTGTGATGGCCGGGCTATCTACTCAGAATATTGCAAAATGTGCTTTCACCGAAAAGCTATTTTAAAATCGGACACCGCGATTGCATAAAGGAGTTCTGTATCTATAATTCTTAAAATAATTGTTATGTATTTTGTGAACGTTTATCGTGAGTAATTTAGTAAATTCACCGGAAGTGTTCGGTGGGAATGCTAGTTCTGAACGTCACATGCTAATGTAAAAGGCTGGTTTTTGATATAAATATGAACTTGATTGAACAAAACATGCATGTATTGTATAACATAATGTCCTAGGAGTGTCATCTGATGAAGATCATCAAAGGTTAGTGCTGCATTTAGCTGTGGTTTTGGTTTTTGTGACATTATATGCTAGCTTGAAAAATGGGTGTCTGATTATTTCTGGCTGGGTACTCTCCTGACATAATCTAATGTTTTGCTTTCGTTGTAAAGCATTTTTGAAATTGGACAGTGTGGTTAGATAAAGGAGAGTATTGTCTTTAAAATGGTGTAAAATAGTCATATGTTTGAAAAATGGCAGTTTTCGGATTTTCGAGGAGTTTGTATTTCGCGCCACGCCCTATCATTGGATATTGGAGCGGTGTTCCGCTAGCGGAACGTCTAGATGTAAGAGGTTAAACTGTAACTCATTAAAATCTTAGAAATTGTTGCATGATGCGTTTATATTTTTGTTCAATGTAAATGGTGGGAGACAGATTTACGTTTACTATTTTACGTCTACCCCTGAGTCAAGGTTGACAGGTCAGTAATGCCTGGGGTCACATTACATGGCTAAGTCAATAAACTGGATGCACACAGTACAGGGAGACAGTGAGAGAGTGGTCTCTGTAGCTGACCGAAAGTCATTGGGAACTTTGTTTCACCTTTGCAGTCTTGATTTCAATTTCAAGTTCGAACAATCATATACTTGTCAAATACTTAACCTGGAAGGCATGCAAAAACATTGCAGAGAGGATCAAATATAGGCCATATGATGAGCTTCAGATCCATGTGACTGGTTGAAGTCTTAGGATTGACATACTGTTTGGTGCTGGCTACGCCAGTCAAATCCTTCTCCAAAGGGAGAAGGGGACTATTTTCAACTGGTTCCTTTTGAAGTTTCCTAAAACTAATGACCAGACTGGGGAGTTGAAGCTGCCCAGTTTGAGGCTGCTATGTCATTTAATGCAGCCCTACATGGTGGGCTAGTACGATGGCCGTGAAGAGCAAAGTAGCTTTTAAGATTTTTAATAGAGCAGCTCTACAGGGTGTAACAAGATTACTCATAATGCTTTAGCCAGAATGCATCGGAGGACCATTTCCTAAGTGCACATTTTCATGAGTAGTCTTGTGTCGCAGGAAATGAGCTGATGATTGGCTGGTATTTATGCTATGACGTCATGGTATGTGATAATGGATCATTGAAGAGTCAGAATGTACTCATTGACTGCGTTTACACAGGCAGCCCAATTCTGATCTTTTTACACTTACTGGTCTTTTGCCTGATCAGATCAGCTCTTTTGACAATAATTGGGCAAAAGATAAGAATTGGGCTGCCTGTGTAAATACAGCATAGTGTCAATAGTGGAACTTTTCTACACTTTGTTGAGGATAAAGCGCATGATGATATATCAAGATGTCACAGGTGTGATGAATGCCCTAATTTATTATTATGTATGTGCTCCTAATTTAGTGTTTGTTAATTGATTGATTAATTGAGACCTGTGATTACCTCCCTGTTTTTCTTTCTTTCGTTTGAGGTGTGGCCACCCAGGGAAAGGTGCAGGTGAGAGGGAAGCGGTGGCAGACTGAAAAAAAACAAATCTCTGGAGAGACCTGAAAATAGCTGTGCAGCAACGCTCCCCATCCAACCTGACAGAGCTTGAGAGGATCTGCAGAGAAGAATGGGAGAAACTCCCCAACACAGGTGTGCCAAGCTTGCAGTGTCATACCCAAGAAGACTCGAGGCTGTAATTGCTGCCAAATATGCTTCAACAAAGTACTGTGTAAAGGGTCTGAATGCCTATGTAAATTGATATTTCTGTTTTTTATTTGTTGTAAATTAGCAAAAGATTCTAAACCTGTTTTTGCTTTGACATTAGGGTGTATTGTGTGTAGATTTGGGGGAGGGGGGGAGAAACTATTTAATACATTTTAAAATAAGGCTGTAACCTAACAATATGTGTAAAAAGTCTGAATACTTTCTGAAGGGACTGTATACAGTGCCTAGTGAAAGTCTACACGCCCCTTGCACAGTCTTCACATTTTGCTGCCTCAAAATGAAATCTAAAAATGGATTGAATTAGATTTTTTCAATGTACACAACCTACTCCACATTTTCAAAGTGAAAGAAAAATTATAGAAACTTTTCCTAATTAAAAGTAAAAAAGAAAGATGTCTTGATTGCCTATGTCTTCACACCCCAAAGATAATATTTGGTGGACGCACCTTTGGCAGCCATTACAGCTGTGAATCATTTTGAATAAGATTCTACCAACTTTGCACAACTCTTAGAACAACTTAAGAAGAGTTTCATTCCAAAACGCTATATATCATTTTTTAGAAATGTTGTTAAATTAGCTTCTTTTTTGTTTAAAGAAATTCTGAGAGATTTTTTTTTACTATTTTCTACATTTATAGAATAATAGTGTAGACATCAAAACTATGAAATAACACATATGGAACCATGTAGTAACCAAAAGAGTGGTAAACAAATCTAAATATGTTATATTTGAGATTCTTCAAAGTAGCCACCCTTTGCCTTGATGACAGCTTTGCAAACTCTTCACTATTATTCTACAATGTAGAAAATAGTAAAATAAAGAAAAACCCTTGAATGAATAGGTGTGTCCAAACTTTTGACTGGTACTGTAAGTATTCACATCCCTGAGTCAATACTTTGTAGAAGCACCTTGTCACGGGCGTCGTAAGGATTGGACCAAGGTGCAGCGGGAACGTGTATACTCATCTTCTTTATTTATTTAAAAGAAGGAAAAACAAAAGAAACACGTATACAAAAACAAGGAACGCCACTAAACAGTCCTGTCAGGTGCACAGACACAAAACAGGAGACAACTACCCACAAATGCCATTACAAAAACACCCCTATACATAGGACCTTCAATCAGAGGCAACGAGGAACAGCTGCCTCCAATTGAAGGTCAATTGAAGGTCAATGAACTAAACATAGAAATAGATAGACTGGACTGAACATAGACCAAAAAACCCCGGAACACATAAAACAAACACCCCTCTTACATAAGCTGATAGCCCAACAAACCCCGAACCACATAAAACAAACACCCCCTGCCACGTCCTGACCAAACTACAATAACAAATAACCCCTTTACTGGTCAGGACGTGACAGTAACCCCCCCCCCCCAAAAAAAAGTCACCGCCCCCCCACCCCTAAAACAACAAAACAAAAACTCATCCAATAACTCTAAACACAAACAAAAAAATAAAATAATCCCCAACTAAAGGGAGGGTGGCCACCGTCACCGACGGTTCTTGTGCTACACCCCCCCCCCCCCCCCCCCCCCCCACCCCCTACTACGGAGGTGGCTCAGGCTCCGGCTTTACTCCCCAACCTACCCTGTTCATCCCCGCTAAATACACTTTAAACTTTACCCCTCCCGAAGTCTCTGGGCTATGGCGCATCGCTGAAGACCTCGGGCTGATGCGCGTCGCTGGAAACTCCGGACTGTAGGGCGACTCTGGCTGCGCCGATTCCGGACTGTAGGGCGACTCTCGCTGCGCCGGCTCCGAACTGTGGGCCGTCTCTCTCGGTTCCGGACTGTGGGCCGTCTCTCTCGGTTCCGGACTGTGGGCAGTCTCTCTCGGTTCCAGACTGTGGGCCGTCTCTCTACGGGGCACTGTCGCCGGACGCTCTGGACGAGGCACTGTCGCCGGACGCTCTGGACGAGGCACTGTCGCCGGACGCTCTGGACGAGGTACTGTCGCCGGAAGCTCTGGACTGGGCTGACGCACTGAAGGCCTGATGCGTGGGCTGGCTTAGGAAGCGCCAGACTAGGGACACGCACCACAGGGCTAGTGCGAGGAGCAGGAGCAGGACGAGCTGGACTGGGCTGACGCACTGGAGGCCTGGTGCGTGGTGCTGGCTTTGGAGATGCCAGACTGGAGACACGCACCTCAGGGCTAGTGTGGGGAGTAGGAACAGGATACACTGGGCCGTGAAGGCGCACTGGCGGTCTCGAGCGCAGGACTGGCACCACCCTTACTGGCTGGGTGCCCGCTTCCCCCCGGCAAATGCAGGACGCTGGCACCGAGCATACCGGCCTGTGGATGCTTGGCCTCGACGCCATGCGTATCACCCCATAGCACGGGGCCTGACCAGTACCACGCTGCCTCTGGTAAGCACGGGGTGTTGGCTTAGGGCTCAACCCTGGCCCAGCCAAACTACCCGTGTGCCCAGCCAAACTACCCCAGCCCCCCCAAAAAATATTTTGGGGGGGCTGCCTCTCAGGCTTCCATGCCAACCGTGTTCCAGCAAAACACTCCCGGTCCTCTCCAGCCTTCCTCCATGGTCTCTCTCCGGCTAGGATCTCCACCCAGGTCCACGACTCCCGATAGCTCCTCTCCAGCTCCTTACCCCGCTGCTTGGTCCATTGGTGGTGGGTAGTTCTGTCACGGGCGTCGTAAGGATTGGACCAGGTGCAGCGGGAACGTGTATACGCATCTTCAAAATGTATTTAAAAGAAGGAAAAACAAAAGAAACACGTATACAAAAACAACGAACGACACTAAACAGTCCTGTCAGGTGCACAGACACAAAACAGGAGACAACTACCCACAAATCCCATTACAAAAACACCCCTATACTAAACTACAATAACAAATAACCCCTTTACTGGTCAGGACGTGACACACCTTTGGCAGCAATTAAAGCTGTGAGTCTTTCTGGGTAATTCTAAGAGCTTTCCACACCTGGATTGTGCAACATTTGCCCATTACTCCTATACAAAAGTCTTCAAGCTCTGTCAAATTGGTTGTTGATCATTGCTAGACAACCATTTTCAGGTCTTGGCATAGAGACTTTCAAGTAGATTGAAGTCAAACTGCAACTCGGCCACTCCAATGTAGATTTGGCCTTGTTTTAGGTTATTGTCCTGCTGAACAGTGAATGCATCTCCCAGTGTCTGGTGGACAGCAGACTGAACCAGATTTTCCTCTAGGATTTTGCCTGTTCTTAGCTTCATTGTGTTTCGTTTTTATCCTGAAAAACACCCCAGTCCTTAACGATTACAAGCAAACCCATAACATGATCCAGCCACCATTATGCTTAACAATATGGAGCGTGGTACTCAGTAATGTGTTATATTTGATTTTCCCCAAACATAACACCTTGTATTCTGTACAGGTTTCCTTCTTTTCCATCTGTCAAGTATTGTGGAGTAACTACAATGTTGTTTTCTCCTATCACAGCCATTAAACTCTAACTGTTTTCAAGTCACCATTGGCCTCATGGTGAAATCCCTGAGTGGTTTCCTTCCGCTCCAGCAACTGAGTTAGGAAGGACGCCTGTATCTTTGTAGTGACTGAATGTATTGATACACCATCCAAAGTGTAATAACTTCTCGCGGCTATGGAGAGAGCAGGGATCGTGAGAGGCGGACCCTCTGCTGCTCTCTCCCTCCCTCCGCTGAAACTAATGCTGTGTTCAAAACAACTGGGAACTTCTGACCTGAAGATCACTGACGTCATGATTTTACCATTTCTTTTTTTAAAGAGTTCCCAGTTGTCTTGAAAGCACCATGACCATCAGATGCAGGTACCATACACAGGAAATTGGTGGCACCTTAATTGGGGAGGATGGGCTCGTGCTAATGGTTGTAGCGGAATTAGTGGAATGGTATCAAATACATGGTTTCCATGTGATGCCATTCCATTTGCTCCGTTTCAGCTATTATTCTGAGCCGTTCTCCCCTCAGAAGCCTCCACTGGTACCACGCCATCAGTCCAGTAAAATAAAAAAGCTAATTATTTCAATTTATGCTCCGCAGTGCCTGGCAAGTGCTACACCAACTGAACAATTGTTTTTTAATCATTGCTCAAGTTTTTTTTATATAATGGTCTGAGAAGTACAATATTGGCAGGCCAGGCATATAGTCAATATGCTTTGATAATGTATTAGGCCTACTGCCCAAACCTCATTTGTACAGAACTGTTTTTATTAGGTTAATGTTACATTTTTTAAGTCATGTCAAGAAAAAAATAATCTGAGTGCTAGATCTCGGCTTGCTTTTTGACTGCGAAAGTGATCTTGACTCAGAAAAGGTTGGTGACCACTGTTGTAGAGGCTGCACCTCAGGAGTAAATGTCAGATGGCTTTTCTTAAAAACCGAGCATTCAGAGGAAAATACAGCAGATGTGGGAGAGAGGGAGGGAGAGCAAGAGATGGGGAGAGAGCGGGTCGAAAACAGCAGGTCCGGGACAAGGTAGAACGTCCGGTGAACAGGTCAGGGTTCCATAGCCACATGCAAAACAGTTGAAACTGTATCAGCAGCATGACCAGGTGGACTGGGGACGGGGACAGCCAGGAGTCAGGTCAGGTAGTCCTAAAACATGGTCCTAGGGCTCAGGTCCTCTGGGTGGGGAGAGAGACAAATCAAATTTTAATTGTCACATGGGAGAATTAGAGGGAGCCTACTTAAATTCACCTGACACAAGACTGAATTGAAACATTAACACTGTTGATTTGATGTGCATTTTACATTTACTGTACATTTGTTTATAACGAAATCTGAAAATACTCTGGATACATTCAGGAAACATGATAAGAATATTATTGGAAAATTTGGGCTAGGTGCAACATAAAACAAAAGTATTCACAAGGGTTTGAGTGAGAGGTCAAACTGGTGTCTCCAAGTGGCCACACACCTCTCCAAAGTGTGCATAGTTCCTAAGTCATTTCAATGCAGTCTTCAACTATAAGGTGCTTTTTTGAGCTCTCCTAGCTGTGCTGTTAAGGAACTGAAGCAAGTGTAACCGATGTGAAATGGCTAGCTAGTTAGCGGTGGTGCGCGCTAATAGCGTTTTAATCGGCGACGTCACTCGCTCTGAGACCTTGAAGTAGTTGCTCCCCTTGCTCGGCAAGGGCCGTGGCTTTTGTGGCGCGATGGGTAATGATGCTTCGAGGGTGGCTGTTGTTTATGTGTGCACAGGGTCCCTGGTTCGAGCCCAGGTAGGGGCGAGGAGAGGGACGGAAGCAATACTGTTACATTGGTGCCGTGACCCGGATCACTGGTTGCTGCGGAAAAGGAGGAGGTCAAAAGGGGGGTGAGTGTAACCGATGTGAAATGGCTAGCTAGTTAGCGGTGGTGCACGCTAATAGCGTTTCAATTGGTGACGTCACTCGCTCTGAGACCTTGAAGTAGTTGTTCCCCTTGCTCTGCAAGTGCCGCGGCTTTTGTGGCGCGATGGGTAACAATGCTTCGAGGGTGGCTGTTGTCTATGTGTGCAGAGAGTCCCTGGTTTGGGGCGAGGAGAGGCACAGAAGCAATACTGTTACACAAGCACACTTGTATTGTGGTTGTTTTGAACACAGGCCTGCATCACACAATTACTGTTGTTGTTTACGCAATCCAAAAACAGTCCATTTATAAATCACAATCTGGATCAGGTGGGCATCATTTTAAAGTTTGTTTTATTGCCAAAATGACTAGCTAAATTATAAAATACAATCTTACAATGTTAGGCATTCACAAGGCAATTCAGAGAAGCAGATTCTAATTTTGGTGCGCATAGAATGGAGTCATGAGTGCATTCAGATGCGTGGTCCGTAGCAATTCTTTTTACAATACAACAAACATATACCCAGGGTTGTCCTGAACAGAATGAGCCTAACGCAATGTCATCTTGTAACTGTAATTCAAACATAGTGATTATAAACGTTGACGCTGTATATTACATGCATTGTATGATATGGAAATGTGAAGTGCATATTTGGACATCACGGTGTTTGGCTTGCTTAATTTACAGTATTTCCCCCAATCAGACAACAAAACATTTGCAAAAGGGATGGGGGCAACTTGTCGCGCACAGTGCTCAAGTTAAGAATGGCTGTCAGTCAAAACCCATACACCGCTGTGAAGCGGAGAGCCTGAGCTCTGACGTTATCTATAGCATGTTACTGTACAACCACTGCGTTCCAATTTAGGCACTTATCAGTGTCTAAATCTGCAAATGAAAAGAATTAACATGGTCCTCTCACACCAGCACAGTGTTGAAGAAGGTGAGACAGCACCTCTTCCCCCTCAAGAGGTTGAAAAGATATGGCATGGCCCTTCAGATCCTCAAACAGTTCGACAGCTGCACCATTGAGAGCATCTTGACTGGCTGCATCACCGCTTGGTATGGCAGCTGCACCGCCCTCGATCCCAAGGTGCTACAGAGGGTGGGGTGGATCACTGGGGCCGAGCTCCCTGCCATCCAGGACCTCTGTACCAGGCAGTGTCAGCGAAAGGCCCGGAAAATTGTCAAAGCCATAGACTGTTCACTCAGCTACCGCACGGCAAGTGGTACTGGAGCACCGAGTCTGGGACCAAAAGGCACCTAAACAACTTCTACCCCCAAACCATGAGACTGCTGAACAGTTAATCAAATGGCTACCTGGACTATTGCATTGACACTTTTTTGCAGTGACTCTTACACTGACTCTATGCACACTCACTAGACTCTACCTGCACACTCACTAGACTCTACCCACACACTCACACATACAGTTGAAGTCGGAAGTTTACGTACACTTAGGTTGCAGTCATTAAAACTCGTTTTTCAACCACTCCACAAATTTCTTGTTAACAAACTATAGTTTTGGCAAGTCGGTTAGGACATCTACTTTGTGCATGACACAAGTCATTTTTCCAACAATTGTTTACAGACAGATTATATCACGTACAAGAAATTTGTGGAGTGGTTTAAAAACGAGTTTTAATGACTCCAACCTGAGTGTATGTAAACTTCCGACTTCAACTGCATATATATTCCCTAATGACACATGTGTATGAATAGCTAACAAGGCACTCGAAAGCCACAACATGTCAAAGTCAACATACGATACACATTGGGTTCCCGACTGGCGCAGTGGTCTAACACACTACAGTACCTGGTTCGAATCCAGGCTGCATCACATCCGGACGTGATTGGGAGTCCCATAGGGCGGAGCACAATTGGCCCAGCTTTGGCCGGGTTTGGCCGGGGTAGGCCATCATTGTAAACAAGAATTTGTACTGACTTGCCTAGTTAAATAAAGGTTAATAAAAATAAAAATAATCGGTACACACTTCACCACAGTGTTCTCCACTCTATATAATATATGTTTATAGATGTGGTGTTTTATTTGATGGATTGCTAAAATAAAGGTTCAATAAAATAAGTAATGAGCTTGAGTTCTTACTGATATATTTTTTTTCATCTTCAATAGTGATAAAGACTGACGTCAAAGAGACCACATTCAAGTCCTCCATCCCCCACTTAGTCTGACTGCTGTTCTCTCTGGCTCCACTACAAACCCCCGCCCGGCTATCTAGAGGTGTGAATACCCAGCCAGCCTACAAGTAGAGGATGGAAGTGCTTTACAGCAGAAAGAGACTTGGGACCCGGGACCAGCAGCACAATCTTGTGTAGAGGGTGTTCTAAATACTGTAATTGTAAATAGTGTGTACATATATTTTTTTTTACTTTGTGTGTATGTGGTTTGTGGTGTGTTCACTTATGACATTAGATCAGCGTTGGCTGCTAACTTGGCCCTTATCTTAAATATTTCACTTCTGTGTTTGGAGACATTGGATCAGCATTCTCGTCACGTCTCCTGTTAGTACAATTTATGTAGGGAAGCTAATGATCCATAATGTATGACATTCCTGGGAGTGTGTAAACTTGTATTTTTTATTAGCGTAGCATTTTTGTATGTTTTATAAAGTTATGTTCTTGAAAATTTAACAATTTAACAATTCGGTCACTTGGAGGCCACTTGGGTACTTTTGGGCAAATCGTGAAGGACACCTGGGTGACTTCATAGTCATGTAGATTACTCATTCTTGAAGTTATCAGTCTTTGCACATATACTGTTGCCCTCTTGTGGACACCATCTAAATTACCTCCAGCTTCCTAGCTGAATGTGTGGCTTTTCTCTTGCATTTCAAAGATGGTACAACATTTTAAAAAGAAAACCGTTTTTTTCTTTGTATTTTCTTTTACCAGATCTAATGTGTTATATTCTTCTACATTCATTTCACATTTCCACATATTTTCAAAGTGTTTCCTTTTAAATGGTATCAAGAATATGCATATCCTTGCTTCAATGCCTGAGCTACAGGCAGTTAGATTTAGGTATGTCATTTTAGGCGAAATTTTGAAAAAAAGGTGCAGATCCTTAATTAAGTCTCCTCAGGTTCCCGTGCTATTGGGATTCTCCTGGCTCCAGCGACACAATCCCCTCATTGACTGGTCTGCTGGTGCCATCATGGGCTGGAGCCCGTTCTGCCACGCCCATTGCCTGAAGTCAGCGCAGCCTGCCCTGGGATGTCTCCCTGGGGGCTCGGAAGTTGCCCCGGACCTCTCCGCCTTTCCCGCAGAGTACCTGGATCTCCGGGAGGTGTTCAGTAAGGCCCGGGCCACTTCGCTTCTGCACAGGGTTCTCTTTGTGAAGAAGGACAAAACCCTGCCCCCGTTCATCAACTGCCGGGGTCTCAATGACATCATGGTGAAGAACCGCTACCCGCTACCCCTCATCTTCTCGGCCTTCGAGCCTCTCCAGGGGGCCACCATGTTCTCCAAGCTGGACCTACGGAATGCCTACCACCTGGTGCGGATACGGGAAGGGGACGAGTGGAAGTCTGCCTTCAACATGGCCAGCGGTCACTACGAGTATCTGGTCATGCCATTTGGCCTTACCAACACCCCTGCTGTGTTCCAGGCTCTGGTTAATGATGCTCTCCGTGACATGTTGAACCGGTTCGTCTTTGTCTACCTCGATGACATCCTTGTCTTCTCCCGCTCCACCCAAAAACACGTGCTCCACGTCCGACATGTTCTCCAATGCCTCCTGGAGAACCAGCTTTTTGTAAAAGCAGATAAGTGTGAATTCCATCGCTTCACCATCCCCTTTCTGGGTTACATCATCGCCGCAGGGAGTGTACAGATGGATCCCGGAAAGGTGAGAGCTGTGGTGGATTGGCCCCAGCCTACGTCCAGGGTGCAACTGCAACATTTCCTGGGATTCAGCAACTGTTATCGCTGCTTTATCGGGGGTTACAGCACCCTGGCTCCCCCTCTGTCTGCACACCTCTCCCAAGGTTCTGTTCACATGGTCCCCAGCTTCTGACCGGGCGTTCTGGGATCTAAAACACCGCTTCACCACAGCTCCCATCTTGGTTCATCCTGACCCGTCCCACCAGTTTGTGGTGGAGGCTGATGCTTCGGATGTCGGAGTGGGGGCTGCCCTGTCCCAGCGTTCTGCCCTGGACCTCAAGTTACATCCCTGCTTCGCCTTCTGCCACCGCCTCAATGCCACAGAGAGGAACTACGATGTGGGAAATCGCGAGCTTTTTGCAGTGAAGATGGCGTTGGAGTGGAGGCACTGGCTGGAGTGGGCAGAACATCTGTTCATTGTGTGGACTGACCACAAGAACCTGGAATATCTCCGCACCGCCAAGCGCCTCAATTCCAGGCAAGCTAGGTGGGCCCTGCTGTTCACCCAGTTCAACTTCTCCCTCTCATACTGGCCGGAATCCAAGAATGTCAAGCCGGATGAGCTGTCACGCCGCTATAGCCCCACGGCTTCAAACCCGAAAACCGAGACCATCCTTCCCACCTCATGCCTGATGACTGCACTCAGCTGGGGAATAGGGGAGAAGGTTCATGAGGCGCAGTTTTCCCAGCCGAACCCCAGGGAGGCCCAGATAACCAGATGTTCGTTCCTGACGCGGTCCGCTCCTTGGTCCTGGAGTGGGCCCACTTCTCCAGGCTTGCCTGCCACCCGGGCTCCCGGCAGACCCTGGCCTTTGTGTGACAACACTTTTGGTGGCCTACCATGGTTCCTGACGTCTCCCTGTTCGTCACCGCATGCACGATTTGTGTACAGAACAAGACTCCTCGGCAAGCTCCGGCTGGTCTCTTTCAACCTCTGCCTGTCCCTCACCGTCCCTGGTCTCACATATCCCTGGACTTTGTCACGGGTCTCCCCCCGTCTGATGGCAACACCAAAGCCGCCCACTTCATTCCTCTCCCCAAACTACCCTCTGCCAAAGAGACGGCCCAGCTCATGGTGCAGCACGTCTTCCGGATCCATGGACTGCCAATGGACAGGGTCTCCGACCGGGGTCCTCAGTTCTCGTCTCAGTTCTGGAGTGCGTTCTGCACACTCATTGGGTCATCAGCCATCCTGTCCTCCGGGTTCCACCCCAGTCCAATGGCCAGTCGGAGCAAGCCAACCAAGACCTGGAGACGACTCTGCGCTGCCTGGTCTCCGCCAACCCCACCACCTGGACCTGGAGCCAGAAACTAGTGTGGGTCGAATACGCCTGCAACACCCTTCCTTGCTCTGCCACGGGTCTCTCGTCCTTTGAGTGTTCCCTGGGGTATCGGACCCCACTCTTCCCTGAGCTTGAGGAAGAGGTCGGCATACCTTCGGCCCAGATGTTTGTCCGCCGCTGTCATCGTACCTGGAAGAGAGTCCGGTTGGCCCTTCTCAAGACCACCTCCAGGTATCGACGACAAGTGGATCGCCACTATCCCCGGATGCCCGGTATTGTCTCGGGCAGAATGTATGGCTGTCCTCCCGGGATCTGCCCCTCCGAGTGGAATCCCGCAAACACTCCCCCCGGTTTATCGGCCTTTTCCCCATCTCAAAGGTCATTAGCCCCTCTGCTGTTCGTCTTCTGTTGCCCCGTACCCTCCGTATTCATCCCACTTTCCTGGCCCACGCCTCTCCCTGTATCATCGACGGCCAACAGGCCTATACTGTAAGGCGTCTCCTGATGGTTTGACCTTGTGGCAGGGGGTTCCAGTACCTGGTTGACTGGGAGGGTTATGGCCCAGAGGAGAGGTGCTGGGTCCCCGCTAGGGGTGCCAGGTCCCAGGTGTCACCAATCTTCCCCAATATCACCAGTGTATTTATACCTGTGTTCTCTGTTTTGTCTGTTGTCAGTTGGTTTTGTTTCGTGAAAACTACCTGCATTTTCCCCCTTGCTCCTGTCTGTTCTGTTTCCTAGTTTGACCATTCTGCCTACCCTGAGCCTGCCTGCCATTCTGTACCTTGCAACACCACACTGGATTATTGACACCTGCCTGCTCTGACCCTGAGACTGCCTGCCGTTCTGGACCTTTTGCACCCTGGATAAGTGACCTCTGCCTGCCCTTGACCTGTTGTTTTGTCTGCCCCTGTACTAGCAATAAACCTTTGTTACTTCGACTCTGAGTCTTACCTGAAACGGGATAAGATTAGGGCCTAATTAATTTATTTCAATTGACTGATTTCCTTATATAAGCTGGAACTCAGTAAAATCGTTGAAATTGTTGCATGTTGTGTTTATTTTTTTGTTCAGTATAGATGGGAAAGTGTTGTTGCTCTCTGAAAAAAGGGGAACTTTATTAGTCAAGTACAACACCGCAATACATGTTAAGATAACATACAGGAGCGTTCCTTGTATTTTTGTTTCAGGTTCTCCCACTTATGTTTCACCTACGCAGGTGACAGCTGCCCCTCCAGCTCACACTCCTTTACGTAGATCCTGAAAAGACATAAGATGAAGTACAACATTGACCAAAACATTAGCGAAGTGGAATTGTGTGAACGTTCTGTAGATAGCTAAACTGCCACATACTTTATCAAATTGGAGTGCCAAGGTAAACAGTAACAAGTGCAGATTACCATTACTTTCAAATAACAGGTTAAGTGCAATGAAACAGCAAGTAACCCTCTAGTTAACATTACTGTTCGAACAGTTAGCTTTAACTTCCAGTCATACCAAAGCAAGTAGCTAGTTAAATGCACGGCAGGCAGCTGGCTGCAAATCTGTTTTCAAACATGTATGATGAAATAGTTGTGATCATTTTAAGGAGAACAAAAACGAGTTACATTTGAACACCGTCACAGAAGCTTCACTATTTGTCATCTTACAAGTTGTTTACTTGAAGAGATCTAGCTATCAAAACTAAATGTCACATACTGTTAAATGTTTTAAAAAAAATCGGAAACTCAAATGGCCTACTATTTAGAATGCAAGTATGGATATTTGGACACGGCCTCTTGTCTTAGTATGTGGGGAAGACTCTGGTGTATCCGAGTGTGCAACCTTGGGAACCTTATCTGTGATGCAATGGTGAGGCAGATGACTTCATCATTTAATGCTCACGCTTGATTTTGTGCCCCATGGTGAGTATCTCAACCCTAGTGGAAGGATCTGTTTTCATGATGGGCTTGAACTGTCCAGTATAAGTGGACTTGCCCCAGGTTGAGGGCTTGAGTACGACCATTGTGTTTCCATTGAGTATTCTAGATTCATAATTCATATCAAGTATGCAGATGAGGTCCAGTGGAATCACGTCAGTTTATGCATCCTGAACAGTGGAGCCATAAGGACAGCAGTAGTGTGTTATAGCTCATAATGGGTTCATAAAGTGTCTGAAAGTACTGCCAACTCGTTTAAGAACTCCTTATATTACTAACTAAACATTTTAAAGTGGAAAAGGAGTTACTGTAAAGTGACTGCTTTATACTGATGCTATTCATGACTTATGAAATGAAGGGTTTCACTTCTACAGTGTGAGGCTGTGCTAATATGGACACCATACATTTATTCTACATTGCTTCTTAAGGCACCATCACCATGGAGGTTCTATCAGTCTTACCATTTGGGAAGATTCAGGTACCAGTCAGTAAGTGATTATTTTAGTCACTGTTGTTGAAAAATATAATTGGAGAATATACATATTTCTTAAAGAATCACCACTCCTGTAGTACATTCACTGTAGACAATTACATAACTTTTTATGTCTTTATAGATATTTCTTAATTCCTTCCTCTACTTTTTGTGTGCAGCGTAGTCTTTGACCGACACATTCTCTTTTCGGATACTGACACCAAATGTAAAGATTAATACTGAATCCCTTTCTGGCGTCATCAACTTCCCAGGAATTCATGTTGAATACGACCTGTCACTGCTGGTGTGGGAACGTGTGACAGCCTTAAGCCTCCGCTGCTATCAGTGCTGTGTGCCCAGATATGAACCCCTGGATCCAGACATTTTGTATAAGCTGGTTCTACCGTCTTACATCGCAGACGGAGGAGATGGCTTTACCATGATCAAGGAGGAGAAGCTAACACATGATGCTGGTGAGCTCATTGGGCAGGGTGGCGGAAGTTTGGTTTGAACAGAACAGGAGACTGTTCGGGAGGGTGCAACGATACAGTCACATGGAAATTGTCATGTAAAATAGGGAATTATGTGAACTCTAATCATTACATTTCACCTCACTGAATATACTGCACTTGATTAGCACAATTGTAAATGTACTGAGGCCCTGTTGGTATAGACATTGTATGAGAAAAATAAGATCCCTTTGCCTCATGATAAATGGTAAATAGGATCATGTAGTAACTATTTTCGAAGATTAACATCCGAATGAAAAGTCCCAAATGAGAAATCGACCAGTGAGTGTTACTGAAGAGTAACAGCTGGTGTTAGAATTCATTAGCGTTGTGGGTACTCTGGCCCTGTTAAACACTTCAGAGTTGTTTCTCAGACCCAATGCAAGTCTTTGACAGAAACATATTACTGTATGTACACTCTAAACGACCTTTTCTTAAAAAAAATTCACACATGAAAAACGACTTCTGTATTGGTCACCTGGGGATCTGCTGTTTTAAGACTGTAATATATGACATTACAGATAATAAATAAATGGCCTTCGATTTCCAGTAAATATCTGTGAAGGGACTTGTAAATAAAGCCACCTAGTTATAGGAACACTTGAGTACTTGACAGAAGTGAATTATCGCTTCACGAGTACAGGCTTTAAATACTTGCTGACTTTGCTTATGGTGCCACACAGGCTTACAAAATATGCCATTAAAAGCATTAAACATCTTAACAGAATGACCTTGTTAATGAATATCTTTTTAGCTAATATTGTCTGTGACAACCTTGATGCCTGACCCCAAGCCACACAGTGAACCAATACTGTACTGTATGTGTTTGAATCATTTGATTTCAATCTAACCTTGCTATAGCATGAGGATTAACCTCCGCTTTTCTTTACTCTTGCCTCTAGGTGATGTGGACCGCTCTGTTTTCTCCAACTATATCACTGAGATGAAGCTGGTGTACCCAACCGTGGAGGGCCGCAATAAGTTCAGAAACCAATTGTCTGACTCTGTTACTGCTAGGCCTGCTATGGGGCCTATCCACACACCTGAGAAACACTGTCCACAAGATTACAATATGGCTGCTTTCTGTGGTGGTGTGGCACATACCAGTTTTTCTATTTTTGTAAAAAGGCTGCTGTTTACGAGAAAGCAAAGTATACTATATCAATAAAATGTATTTGTATCTGCATTACTATATATTTCTTACAGGTAACTGCCAAAATTAAGGAAACACCAACATGAAGTGTCTTAATAGGGCACTGGGTAGGTGCTTTTAGCAACGAGAGTGTATTTGCATACACTAGCGTTGCTTTCAATTGTATTGGGTTACACAAACTGTCGGTGGGTAGGATAGTTGGTCATTATGACGGGGGAATTTGAGGCAAAATATGTAAAGGAGCTTTTTTTGTCCACATATGGCACACGTGCAGGACTTATTTTGACATGAGGTAAGCTGAGAGGTTGGTCAACAACAGACCCACATTTGGAAAGTCTGTTTAATAATATGATCCTTTAGATATTTTGTCTCAAATTCCCCGTCATAATGACCAACTGTTTTGCCCACCGGCACAGTAAGTTGAAATGGAATTGTATTAAACTCAGGCTTCCCGGGGACTGTTTTTGTGCAACCCAAGACAACTGAAAGCAACACTAGAGTATATAAATACACCGTTAGGCCACCACAAGCCCCCAAAACAGCTGCAATGCACCTGAGCATAGATTTGACAAGTGTTTGAAACTCTATTGGAAGGATGCCACAGCATTCTCCTCTGAGAAATTCCATAATTTGGTGTTTTGTTGATGGTGGAAAACGCTTCCAGGCACCACTCCAGAATTTCAAGTGGGTTGAGATCTGGTGACTGACAAACTCTTCCAAAGTCACTGGGATCTCTTCTTCTAGCCATGGTAGCCAAAATAATGGGTAACTTTACATTTGTATACATGACCCTAAGCATGATGGATGTTAATTGCTTATTTAACTCAGGAACCACACCTGTGTGGAAGCACCTGCTTTCAATATACTTTGTATTCTTAATTTACAAAAAGTTCCCTTTATTTTGTCAGTTACCCATTCGTACAGCTAAGTGGAAAAACTGCCAATCATTTTTTTGTCACTTTTCTAGAGCCCTGTATATTTCTTGCGGATTTTTTGCAATTCAGTCATGTTGACTGACATGTTTGTAAAGGATAAAATATTGTAGGCAAAAACGTTGATATTCAGACCTCTAAATTATTTCTAAGATTAAGAACTGACATGTCCTGTACATCTGCCGGGAGAGCCATTGTGTTTCACCTCAAGTGTTGACAGACCGATGGAGGAATCTAAAGAATCCTCTTCCATATCACTTTTTGAAATACCCATGGTATTAAAGTGTCCCTATTTCGAAAGCTTGCCGAGAAGGGAAGACTGCATGTTGCTAAGGACTACCGCAGAGTGCAGACTAAAAATGAGTCATGGACCTGAACACGTATTGATATAGGCCAGACAGGAAACCAGAAACCACGTGGGGAAGTTTACAAAATCAGTGACCAAGTTTGGACAAGCGTAGTCAGATTAATGTCATGAGTCTTGACAGTCAGGAACATCAGGATGTTTTTTTATTTTATCAATAAATATTTTATTAGCATAATCATGCTTATCTTCAAAACACATTTTTCCAGTGTTATACTTTTACGAATCTGTATCTTAGGAAATTGTCAATGGTAAAAAAAAATGACAGGCTAAGCACAGCTTACAGTAAAAATTATCACAAGTGCAGCGGTATCAATGGTTTATGTACATAGTCTATTGCACATGCAACAGATGAAGCAAAGACTAAAGCGAGTCCCCATCAAGCGAGTCCCCATCCTCTTGCTACATCCATGGAGCCATGTTAGGAGTCTCCTTCTGTCCCGGCTGCTGGTGAAAAAAATACATCAAATCCATGAATTAAAAATACGTATACAATGTATAAACAATGATTACCGCTGGAATGATTATAGGATGACGGTTCTGGCTTTTTACACAATGCACTTATACTTGTCGGTCGGTAGACCAAAATGTTGGCCTTTCAATTAAGTGAATTAAACATTTCAAGTAAGTAGAGTACAGAAACGTCTTGTAAATCGAATTTCGTGTTCCAACACACCTCTTACCAGATATGCGGGCGTCTCCCTTTTGAAGTTAAATTGAAATAATCTATTTACCTTGTTCAGTTCAGGAAACAGTTCTAGAAGAGCCAGGTCCAGTAAGACATAGGTCAACTGAGGAAAAGTGACAGAGGGATTATTAGAATGAATACAAATTCCTAAATTTGATTTTTCATCACTGATCTAAAATGTGTTTACTGCTGTCTAAATCATACAGTACAGCCATACAGTCGAGATTACCAACCCTTAAAAGACGCAATAAATTGTGGTAAACTATGTAGTGCAGTGTACTGTACTAAACACACTGAGCTACAATGAGCTACGGTATGTAGCAACCTTATACTCATGTTACACATGGCCTGTCTGAAATAATAATAATAATAATAACTAACAATAAGGCTGCCTTTCCTGTGTTTACATGCAGGATAACAATTCACTGACTAACTGGCCTTCACAAGCCTCCAACATCTACAATGCCTGAGGATCCTAGTAAGGACCCTACAATGCCTAAGGACCCTACAATGCATGAGGACGCTAATGAGCTTTCACACTTCAACCAAGTCAGTTTTTGTGCATTTGAAACAACAATGTATGATAGTATTCTTTTCAACCCTGCATTCTCCTGTACTTTGTGTGATGCTAGTTGTAACTTTAGATGCCTCACTGCATCGTCGTACCTGTTTGTTAAGAACAGGCTGTTGTAGTCCATCGAAGAGCAGGCGGACCCCCTCGTACCTGGCCTCTTCTCCAATACACTTGCCCAGGAATTCTGAAGGGAAAACACTCGTCATCTTAGAGGGTCAAATCAATTGACTTCTGACTGTTTTCAATGAATAATACATTTTTTCTTGACTTTATAGCAAAAATTAAAAACACTTTTTCAACTACATAGAACCCAAAATAAGACCTAATAGTCCTCGCCAAGTTTCCCACTTTAACTTGAGATGTACTTCATGAAACCATCTGAATCTAAGATATCTACTAATGACCTGGAATGTATTTCATCATTTCCTCAAAGGTCTTCTTGGCCCTTTTCTGCTTATTTGCCAAGGAGCGTGGCTCACTGTTTTCACAGAACACAGCATCTAGTACACAAGGACAAACATCAAAATAAGAGTCATATCACTCATTGCTTTTGTATATCATTTTTTGTTTTACAAAATAGAAGGATAATAATAGAAAATAGTAGAAAAAATATATATAGAAAACAGTAGAAGGTCGGAGGTAAGCTAGCGACCTCTGAGCAGGGTGATGAGAGAAATGAGGCGGTGCTCCTGGAACACCTTGTCCAGTTTATGCTGCAGGTAGTGGTCTGTGTACGCCTCCAGGGTATTCTTTAACAGGATCCTCCCGCCCATCAGCAGGTGGTGCAGCCAATCAGGGATGCGAAAGACCACTCGACCTGCCAATGACAGTCAAGCAGTGGGAGAGTGATGAGATGCTAGGTTATGTCCAATCAATTATTGATTTTCTAAATAGGTATAGGATTTACGTAAGGTGGCAATAACACTGATTTACCCTCTGATTGGCTAGATAGAATTTTCACCATATTGTTTACACCTACTTAATTCTTTCATATCTCCACTAGTACCTAGTAGAGACCAATTAAGTATTGAGCGTTAAATTCCTGCACTACTTTGTCGCTGGATGGACAAATGCTATGGGTGAGGCCGACGTACCCACAAACATCAAGTAGTCATACACTCCTTCCACAGTGATCATCTCCATGAAGTAGTTCTGGTTATGTTTCTTCTCCGTGCTCTCTGATCGGTTGGCGTTGTTCTTGAATAGTTCATTGAAGAGCTAGGGAGTTCAAGCAAAGGTCAACAACACTTTAAAATGGAGGGGAATAACAAAATAACGACATGTAAAAACACATCCAGCAGTTATATTTAAAGGATCTGTTCCAATTCGGCTGAGCGATCAAGTGGCTCTCCTAACTAGAAACACGAAACACTTGTCAACTAAGGAAAGCGTGTGTGAGTATGGGAGTCTAAGCATGCCAGACACAGGTCGAAAAATTATTTGCATCTCTTCCAAATATTTCATGTGCATTTGATTTAGCTTCCCCAGTCTAATGGTACCAATGGACTAGTGCAAAGTCAAACCTTCCCCCGACCCCAACTCAGCAGGCTAGGTAAGCCAAATCAAGCACACCTAAAATATTTGAAAGAAATGAAATACTATTTACAGCCAGGTGTAGTGTAAGCCCACCTTCTTATCATTCTCTGACGTGGGACTGAGGATGGTCAGCTCTGGCCGGCTGGGTTTGGGCTTGGGCGATTCACAGGAGTTAAAGAAGGAATTGAGGAATGGCTCCAAATGCTGCCCTTTCTAAAACAGAAAAAACACAGGGGAGATTCCTTATAGGTTACTGTGAAGGCACTCTTAAACAGGTAAATGTGTTATTTGACATTTAAGTTACAGGATCCCTGCTGTTCACATTTATTTCAACTAGCATACTATAATAACATAGCTGACATGACGTATAAGTGGATTCCACAGGCATGTTTGGCTTACATTCCTAAATGACTATCCCAGGAATTATTTTACAAGGATGCCGCCACAACGTTCTTTCCCAACCCAAGTCGGAAATGCATGACTTACTTCTTTTATCAGTTTGCTGGGCACTGATTTGATGATCTTCCCTGTCGGAAAATAAACAATGTTAAACTCAAATGAGTTCAACAATGAGCTCAACAGGAGAGCAGGTTGTGAGAGATGTTATTAACATAGAACTCTTGGCCACGTTACAATGACCATAGGAGTCGGCAAGATGGCACAAACATATCTGAGACGAGGCTACTTGGCCAGTGTTGCATACCTAGATTGACATCAGGGAGCATCTTGTCCACAAACTGAGAGTCCATACTGTGAGGGGAGAGGAAGTCTGCTAGCAGCTGACTGTTGCTCAGCTCAGGGTGTTGGAGCAGTTTCTGGAAAATAAACAGAAAGATCCAACAATCTTCACTTTGTTGACATATTCAGTAAGGGCTGGCATAGAATAGCACTTAGTTATTAATTTGTAACAATGGCTCCCCACCCCCTGAGTCACCACACATACTTGAGAAGCTGGAACCAGTTCAGGGTCAACCACAGTAACCCTGTATTTGGGGTTTGGCGGTCGATTCTGAACCCAGCAGCCCTGGGATTTGAACCATAAACCCTCTAGTTGCTAATACCTCTCTAGCCTCTACATCAGCTACATAAGCTGACATAGTTCCATTGGGAGAGACCAGCTATTTCCCGAAGCATGGCCTCTCTGTTGTAAGGTGAAGTTTCCGCTGGACGCTGATCTTTGAGTCAATTTTGTATTGTCCTTACTAATGTATAACCTGTTAGGGCTAGGGGGCAGTATTGACACGGCCGGATAAAACACGTACCCGATTTAATCTGGTTACTACTCCTGCCCAGTAACTAGAATATGCATATAATTATTGGCTTTGGATAGAAAACACCCTAAAGTTTCTAAAACTGTTTGAATGGTGTCTGTGAGTATAACAGAACTCAAATGGCAGGCCAAAACCTGAGAAGATTCCATGCAGGAAGTGGCCTGTCTGAGAAGTTGTGTTTCATCTTGGCTCTTTTTATTGAAGACTGAGGATCTTTGCTCTAACGTGACACTTCCTACGGCTCCCATAGGCTCTCAGAGCCCGGGAAAAAGCTGAACGATATCGAGGCAGCCTCTGGCTAAAACACATTATCGCTTTTGGCAAGTGGCCGATCAGAGTACTATGGGCTTAGGCGCGTGCCCGAGTTGACCGAATGCTTTATTTTCTTTCGTCTGTTTACCTAAACGCAGATTCCCGGTCGGAATATTATCGCTTTTTTATGAGAAATTGATTTTAAACAGCGGTTGACATGCTTCGAAGTACGGTAATGGAATATTTAGATTTTTTTTGTCACGAATTGCGCCATGCTCGTCACCCTTATTTACCCTTTCGGATAGTGTCTTGAACGCACGAACAAAACGCCGCTGTTTGGATATAACTATGGATTATTTTGAACCAAACCAACATTTGTTATTGAAGTAGAAGTCCTGGGAGTGCATTCTGACGAAGACAGCAAAGGTAATAACATTTTTCTTATAGTAAATCTGACTTTGGTGAGTACTAAATTTGCTGGGTGTCTAAATAGCTAGCCCTGTGATGCCGGGCTATCTACTGAGAATATTGCAAAATGTGCTTTCACCGAAAAGCTATTTTAAAATCGGACATATCAAGTGCATAGAGGAGTTCTGTATCTATAATTCTTAAAATAATTGTTATGCTTTTTGTGAACGTTTATCGTGAGTAATTTAGTAAATTCACCGGCAGTGTTCGGTGGGAATGCTAGTCACATGCTAGTCACATGCTAAATGTAAAAAGCTGTTTTTTGATATAAATATGAACTTGATTGAACAAAACATGCATGTATTGTATAACATAATGTCCTAGGGTTGTGTCATCTGATGAAGATCATCAAAGGTTAGTGCTGCATTTAGCTGTGGTTTGGGTTTATGTGACATTATATGCTAGCTTGAAAAATGGGTGTCTGATTATTTCTGGCTGGGTACTCTGCTGACATAATCTAATGTTTTGCTTTCGTTGTAAAGCCTTTTTGAAATCGGACAGTGTGGTTAGATTAACGAGAGTCTTGTCTTTAAAATGGTGTAAAATAGTCATATGTTTGAAAAATTGAAGTTTTTGCATTTTTGAATAACGCGCCACGGGATTACACTGGCTGTTACGTAGGTGGGACGATTTGGTGCCACCTACCCTAGAGAGGTTAAGGTTAGGATTCGGGGAGGGGAAGCTGATCCTACATCTGTACCTATGGGAAACGTCACCCTGGCGCTTGTTGAGTCCATAATGACTACCTACCTGGAGGTACTCCTGGAACTCCTCCCGCTTGGAGGTCAGGAACTCATAGTTCTTGGGGCCGATGATTCTTTTGGAAGGCAGCTGGGCGTCTGGGAATGAGCCTGTTGTGACAGAGGAGCACAAAATAAAAACAAATCCTGGATGAGAAGGCTTGAAGACAATTAAACAATGTGAAAATACTGTTATAACTATTCTTAGAAATGGGTGGAATTATTCAGTGTGAGAAGAAACATTTGGCCAATGTTCGAGATTCATATGTTCTGGCTGTCAATTTACAATGGACGATGCGATTGGTGGTTACAGGGACTGAAACCTGAAGAAATCATCTAAAACATGTACTTACCATGAAACTCAGTGAGTTTTGATTCAAGGACATAAAATTCCAGATATCTTCTGTACACAGACCAGTGCTCGGTCTCATGACCCACTGTGAAATACAAAGGGGAACAATACGTCAATATTAAGAGTGGACATACTGTCTTCAGAAAGTACCCCTTGACTTTTTCCATATTTTGTTGTGTTACAAAGTAGGATTAAATTGTCTTTTTTTGTGAACGATCTACACAAAATACTCTAATGTCAAAGTGGAAGAAAAAGTCTAACATTGGGGAAACAAAATGACAAATAAAACACTAATATACTATCTTGATTAGATAAGTACAGTTGAAGTCGGAAGTTTACATACACTTAGATTGGAGTCATTAAAACTCGTTTTTCAACCACTCCACAAATTTCTTGTTAACAAACTATAGTTTTGGCAAATCGGTTAGGACTTGTTAAGTGGTGATTCTAACTGACCTAAAACAGGGAATCTTTACTAGGATTAAATGTCAGGAATTGTAAAAAACTGAGTTTAAAAGTATTTGGCTAAGGTGTATGTAAACCTCCGACCAACTGTATTCAACCCCCAACATGTTAGAGTCACCTTTGGCAGTGATTATGGCTGTGAATTTTCCTGGGTAAGTCTGTAAGAGCTTTGGATACCTGGATTGCACATTCTTTTTAAAATTCTTCAAGCTCTGTTAAGTTGGTTGCAGATCATTGCTAGACAGCCACTTTCAAGTCTTGCCATACATTTTCAAGACGATTTAAGTCAAATCTGTAACTAGGCCACTCAGGAACATTCAATGTCATCTTGTAAATAACCACAGTGTACAGTGCCTTCATAAAGTATTCAGACCCCTTGCCTTATTCCACTTTGTTAAGTTAGACTCATTCTAAAATTGATCAAATAAAATACTCACTAATCTGCACACAATATCCCATAATGACAAAGCAAAAACAGATTTTAGAATTTTTTGCTAATTTATTAAAAATAAAAAACAGGAAGACCTTATTTACATAAATATTCTGACCCTTTGATATGAGACATGAAATTGAGCTCAGGTGAATCCTGTTTCCACTGATCATCCTTGAGATGTTTCTACAACTTGGAGTCTACCTGTGGTAAATTTCATTGATGAGATATGTGCTTTTCCAAATCATGTCTGTCTATATAAAAAAAAGGTCCCACAGTTGACAGTGCATGTCAGAGCAAAAACCAAGCCTTGGAGGTCGAAGGAATTGTCCGTAGAGCTCCGAGACAGGATTGTGTAGAGGCACAAATATGGGCAAGGGTATCAAAACATTTCTGCAGCATTGAAGGTCACCAAGAACACATTCTTAAATGGAAGAAGTTTGGAAACACCAAGACTCTTCCTAGAGCTGGCCACCCAGCCAAACTGAGCAATCGGGGGAGAAGGGCCTTGGTCAGGGAGATGACCTAGAACCCGATGGTCACGCTGACAGAGCTCCAGAGTTCCTCTGTGGAGATGGGAGAACCTTCCAGAGCGACAACCATCTCTTCAGCACTCCACCAAATCAGGCCTTTATGGTAGAGTGGCCAGACGGAAGCCACTCCTCAGTAAAAGGCACATGACAGCCCGCTAGGAGTTTGCCAAAAGGCACCTAAAGACTCTCAGACCATGAGACACAAGATTCTCTGGTCTGATGAAACCAAGATTGTACTCTTTGGCCTAAATGCCAAGTGTCACGTCTGGAGGAAACCTGGCAACATCCCTACGGTGAAGCATGGTGGCAGCATCATGCTGTGGGGGTGTTTTTCAGCGGCAGGGACTGGGAGACTAGTCAGGATCGAGACAAAGGGTGAGCAAAGCGGTCATCAAGGCAAAGGTTGGCTACTTTCAAGAATCTGAAATATATTTTGATTTGTTTAACACTTTTTTGGTTACTACGTGATTCCATGTGTGTTAATTCATACTTTTGATGTCTTCACTACTATTCTACAATGTAGAAAATAGTAAAACTAAAGAAAGACCCTGGAATGAGTAGGTGTCCCAACTTTTGAATGGTACTGTATGCAAATGTGATATTTCAATTTTTTTTACATAAATTAGCAAAAATGTATAAAAAACTGTTTTTGCTTTGTCATTATGGGGTATTGTGTGTAGATTGAATTGTTTTTTTCCCTCATCAATCAATTTTAGAATAAGGCTGTAACCTAACAAAATGTGGAAAAAGTCAAGGGGTCTGAATACTTTCCGAAGGCACTGTATATTTGGGCATGGTGTTTTATGCTTTGTGTATGGTCCTGCTGAAAGGTGAATTTGTCTCCCAGTGTCTATTGGAAAGCCGACAACCAGGTTTTTCTCTAAAATGTTGCCTGTGGTTAGCTCTATTCTGCTCATTTTTATCTTTAACTCCCTAGTCCTTGCAGATGACAAGCATACCCATAACATGATGCAGCCACCACCATGCTTGAAAATATGAAGAGTGGTACTCAGTGATGTGTGGTGTTGGATTTGACCAAAACATAAAGCTTTGTATTCAGGACATAAAGTTAATTCTTTGCAATTTTTTTTGCAGTTTTACTTTAGTGCCTTGTTGCAAAAATGATGCATATTTTGAAATAGTTGTATTATGTACAGGCTTGCTTCTTTTCACTCTGTCAATTAGGTTAGTATTGTGACCATTGACCACTGGCCTCATGGTGAAATCCCTGAGCGATTTCCTTCCTCTCCCGCAACTAAGTTAGGAAGGACACTGGTATCTTTGTAGTGACTGGGTGTATTGATACACCATCAAAGTGTAATGAATAACTTCACCATGCTCAAAGGATTTTCAGTGTGTGCTTTTTTACCCATCTATCAATAGGCGCCCTTCTTTGCGAGGCATTGGAAAACCTCCCTGGTCTGTGTGGTTGAATCGGTGTTTGAAATTCACTGCTCGACTGAGGGACCTCACAGATAATGTTATGTGTGGGTTACAGAAATTAGGTAGTCAATCAAAAAATCATGTTAAAACACTATTATTGCAAACAGAGTTCATGCAACTTATTAAGCAAATTTTGACTCAAGACATTTCAGCTTTCATTTTTAAATAATAAAAAAAATGAAAAACATAATTCCACCTTGAAATTATGGGGTATTATGTGTAGGCCAGTGACAAAAAAAAAAATCTAAATTTAATCCATTTTATATTCAGGCTGTAACAACAAAATGTGGAAAAAGTCAAGGGGTGTGAATACAGTAGGCCTACATACTCTAAATATCTCGGCAAAATCATCACTTGTGTATCTGTTTTGCTATAAGTAGGAAGCTTAAGGTATTTGAAATATTTGATGGAAAGAAAAAGTCGATGACTGACAGAACACAGGAAACTCTAATTGAGTTAGAGTTGTCATCGAATTACTTGCATTATGTGAGCAACAGGCAGCATGATAATAGATCATGAAGCCGAATTTCATCCAGTGCTAATGGAGTATAGAACAGCCTTGTTTAGCCATTGTAGATTTGAACCTATTCAAAAAAGCCCTTTTAGACCCATATACAGTTGAAGTCGGAAGTTTACATACACCTTGGCCAAATACATTACATTTTTTCACAATTCCTGACATTTAATCCTAGTAAAAATTCCCTGTCTTAGGTCAGTTAGGATCACCACTTTATTTTAAGAATGTGAAATGTCAGAATAATAGTAGAGAGAATGATTTATTTCAGCTTTCGTCACATTCCCAGTGGGTCAGACATTTACATACACTCAATTAGTATTTGGTAGCATTACCTTTAAATTGTTTAACTTGGGTCAAACGTTTCACGTAGTCTTCCACAAGCTTCCCACAATAAGTTGGGTGAATTTTGGCTTATTCCTCCTGACAGAGCTGGTGTAACTGAGTCAGGTTTTGTAGGCCTCCTTGCTCACACAGGCTTTTTCAGTTCTGCCCACAGATTTTCTATGGGCTTGAGGTCAGGGCTTTGTGATGGCCACTCCAATACCTTGACTTTGTTGTCCTTAAGCCATTTTGACACAACTTTGGAAGTATGCTTGGGGTCATTGTCCATTTGGAAAACCAATTTGCGACCAAGCTTTAACTTCCTGACTGATGTCTTGAGATGTTGCTTCAATACATCCACACAATTTTCCATTCCTCATGATGCCATCTATATTGTGAAGTGCACCAGTCCCTCTTGCAGCAGAGCACCCCCACAACATGATGCTGCCACCCCCGTGCTTCACGGTTGGGATGGTATTCTTTGGCTTGCAAGCCTCCCCCTTTTTCCTCCAAACATAACGATGGTCATTATGGCCAAACAGTTCTATTTTTGTTTCATCAAACCAGAGGATTGTGCAGTTGCAAACCGTAGTCTGGCTTTTTTATGAGGGTTTTGGAGTGGTGGCTTTTTCCTTGCTGAGTGACCTTTCAGGTTATGTCGGACTTGTTTTACTGTGGATATAGATACTTTTGTACACATTTCCTCCAGCATCTTCACAAGGTCCTTTGCTGTTGATCTGGGATTAATTTGCACTTTTCGCACCAAAGTACATTAATCTCTAGGAGATGGAACACGTCTCCATCCTGAGCGGTATGACGGCTGCATGGTCCCATGGTGTTCATACTTGCGTACTATTGTTGGTACAGATGAACGTGGTACCTTCAGCGTTTGGAAATTGCTCCCAAGGATGAACCAGACTTGTGGAGGTCTACAATTTGTTTTCTGAGGTCTTGGCTGATTTCTTTTGATTTTCCCATGATTTCACGCAAAGAGGCACTGAGTTTGAAGGTAGGCCTTGAAATACATCCACAGGTACACCTCCAATTGACTCAAATGATGTCAATTAGCCTATCAGAAGCTTCTAAAGCCATGACATCATTTTCTGGAATTTTCCAAGCTGTTTAAAGGCACAGTCAACTTAGTGCATGTAAACTTCTGACCCACTGGAATTGTAATACAGTGAATAAGTGAAATAATCTGTCTGTAAACAATTGTTGGAAAAATTACTTGTGTCATGCACAAAGTAGATGTCCTAACCAACTTGCCAAAACTATAGTTTGTTAACGTCTCTAGGGTAGGGGGCAGTATTTTCACGGCCGGATGAAAAACGTACCCAAATTAAACGGCCTACTACTCGGGCCCAGGAACTAGAATATGCACATTATTAGTAGATTTGGATAGAAAACACTCTGAAGTTTCTAAAACTGTTTGAATGGTATCTGAGTATAACAGAACTCATATGGCAGGCAAAAACCTGAGAAAAATCTAACCAGGAAGTGGGAAGTCTGGTGCTTGTAGTCCTTTCAAGTCATTGCCTATCGAACACACAGTGACTTAGGGTTCATTTTGCACTTCCTAAGGCTTCCACTAGATGTCAACAGTCTTTAGAAAGTTGTTTGAGGCGTCTATGATGAACAGAGAGCGAACAGAGGAAGTTGGAAGTTGTTGACTCAGGAAAGCAAATGAGTTCATTGGCGCACGTTCACGTGAGAGTTAGCTGTGTTCCAAAACGTTTTTCAAGACACTGGAATCGTCCGGTTGGAATATTATTGAAGTTAAAAAGGCCCTAAAGATTGATGCTATACAACGTTTGACATGTTTGAACAAACGTAAATATAACTTTTTTTGACTTTTCGGCACGCTTCCTACACTAGGAGTAGCTTACTGAACGCGGAAATAACAAGGAGTTATTTTGACATAAATTATGGACTTTATCGAACAAAACAACATTTATTGTGGACCTGGGATTCCGGTCACAGCGGTTGCATAAAGGAGATGTTCATCTATAATTCTTTGAATAACAGTTTAATATTTTATCAATGTTTATGAGTATTTTTGTAAATTGTTGTGCTGATTCACCGTCAGTATTGGAGGCAAAAATATTTTCTGAACATCACGCGCCAATGTAAAAGGCTGTTTTTGGATATAAATATCAACTTGATCGAACAAAAAAAGCATGTATTGTGTAACATGATGTCCTAGGAGTGTCATCTGATGAAGATCGTCAAAGGTTAGTGCATAATTTTAGCTGAATTTCTGGTATTTGTGACGCCTGTCCTTGCTAGGAAAATGGCTGTGTGGTTTTTGTTGTGATGGAACTGTCCTAACATAATCTAACTTTATGCTTTCGTCGTCAAGCCTTTTTGAAATCGGACAACGTGGTTACATTAAGGAGACGTGTATCTTTAAAATGGTGTAAAATAGTCGTATGTTTGAGAACTTTGAATTATGACATTTTGTGGTTTTGAATTTGGCGCTCTGATTTTTCACTGGCTGTTGAATAGTGTGAACCGTGGGTGCTAGCGTCCCACCTGCCCAAGAGAGGTTAACAAGAAATTTGTGGAGTGGTTGAAAAACAAGTTTTAATGACTCCAACCCACATTGGGGGGGAAAAGTATTTGATCCCCTGCTGATTTTGTACGTTTGCCCACTTACAAAGAAATTATCAGTCTATAATTTTAATAGTAGGTTTATTTGAACAGTGAGAGACAGAATAACAAAAAAATCCAGAAAAACGCATGTCAAAAATGTTATAAAATGATTTGCATTTTAATGAGGGAAATAAGTATTTGACCCCTCTGCAAAACATGACTTAGTACTTGGTGGCAAAACCCTTGTTGGCAATCAGAGGTCAGACGTTTCTTGTAGTTGGCCACCAGGTTTGCACACATCTCAGGAGGGATTTTGTCCCACTCCTCTTTGCAGATCTTCTCCAAGTCATTAAGGTTTCAAGGCTGACGTTTGGCAACTCGAACCTTCAGCTCCCTCCACAGATTTTCTATGGGATTAAGGTCTGGAGACTGGCTAGGCCACTCCAGGACCTTAATGTGCTTCTTCTTGAGCCACTCCTTTGTTGCCTTGGCCGTGTGTTTTGGGTTATTGTCATGCTGGACTACCCATCCACGACCCAATTCCAATGCCCTGGCTGAGGGAAGGAGGTTCTCACCTAAGATTTGACGGTACATGGCCCCGTCCATCGTCCCTTTGATGCGGTGAAGTTGTCCTGTCCCCTTAGCAGAAAAACACCCCCAAAGCATAATGTTTCCACCTCCATGTTTGACGGTGGAGATGGTGTTCTTGGAGTCATAGGCAGCATTCCTCCTCCTCCAAACACGGCGAGTTGAGTTGATATCAAAGAGCTCCATTTTGGTCTTATCTGACCACAACACTTTCACCCAGTTGTCCTCTGAATCATTCAGATGTTCATTGGCAAACTTAAGACGGGCATGTATATGTATTCTTGAGCAGGGGGACCTTGCGGGCGCTGCAGGATTTCAGTCCTTCACGGCGTAGTGTGTTACCAATTGTTTTCTTGATGACTATGGTCCCAGCTGCCTTGAGATCATTGACAAGATCCTCCCGTGTAGTTCTGGGCTGATTCCTCACCGTTCTCATGATCATTGCAACTCCACGAGGTGAGATCTTGCATGGAGCCCCAGGCCGAGGGATATTGACAGTTCTTTTGTGTTTCTTCCATTTGCGAATAATCGCACCAAATGTTGTCTCCTTCTCACCAAACTGCTTGGCGATGGTCTTGTAGCCCATTCCAGCCTTGTGTAGGTCTACAATCTTGTCCCTGACATCCTTGGAGAGCTCTTTGGTCTTGGCCATGGTGGAGAGTTTGGAATCTGATTGATTGATTGATTGCTTCTGTGGACAGGTGTCTTTTATACAGGTAACAAGCTGCGGTTAGGAGCACTCCCTTTAAGAGTGTGCTCCTAATCTCAGCTCGTTACCTGTATAAAAGACACCTGGGAGACAGAAATCTTTCTGATTGAGAGGGGGTCAAATACTTATTTCCCTCATTAAAATGCAAATCAATTTATAACATTTCTGGCATGCATTTTTCTGGATTCTTTTGTTGTTATTCTGTCTCTCACTGTTCAAATAAACCTACCATTAAAATTATAGACTGATCCTTTCTTTGTCAGTGGGCAAACTTACAAAATCAGCAGGGGATCAAATACACTTACAGTGGGGGGGAAAAAAGTACGTAAACTTCCGACTTCAACTGTACAGTATCAGCAGTATTGGTTTCACCTGAACACCACACTGATCCCAGACCAGCCTGTAGGTAATACTGAAGCCCCTGGGCCTAGTTTCACCTGTAAGCCACACTGATCCCAGAGCATCCTGTGAATCTCACCTGCCCTCCTGTCGTTGCGCTCCACGTCGATACAGAACACCGGGATCCTCTCCCTCTTGATGTCATCATCGAAGAAGTCTATGTAGGGGATGGTGATGGTCCAGGCTGAGAGATTGCGAGGGGTGCTGGGGGTACTGACGGCCTCCATGGGGGAGTCATCCTCCAGAACCATCATGGCCTCTTCCACCTGACAGAGCCCAGCCACAGACAGAGGGCGGTCAGAGATAAGAGGGTGAAGGTCAAGACAATGAATGACAGTCAAAGTTTGGTATGGAATCTGGGCCTCTATTCACAAAAGGTTCTCAGAGTAGGCTATTGCAACACTCCTATCTGCTAAAAACAAGAAACGGCTTCAGTGGGCACGCGACACTGGACAATTGGGGAGTGGAAAAACATTGCCTGGTCCGACGAATCCCAGTTCTGTTGCGTCATGCTGATGACAGAGTCAGGATTTGGCGTAAGCAATACGAGTCCATGGACCCATCCTGCCTGGTGTCAACAATACAGGCTGGTGGCAGTGGTGTGGGGAATGTTTTCCTGGCACACATTACGTCCCTTGATACCAAGTGAACACCACAGTGTATCTGAACATTGCTGCTGCCCAAACCCAATAGAGCGTCTTTGGGATGAGATGGAATGGGCTGTTCGCAGGATGAATGTACCACCATACAATCTGCAGCAACTGTGTGATGCCATCGCATCAGCATGGACAAACATCCCTGTGGAACGTTTCCGACACCTTGTAGAATCAATGTCCTTAAGAATTGGTCCTCTAACTCAGTTGGTAGAGCATGGCTTTGGCTCGTGCAATGCCAGGATAGTGGGTTGAATTCCCAGGACCACCCATACGTAAAATGTATGCACGCATGTCTGTAAATCACTATGGATAAAAGCGTCTACTAAATGGCATGTATTATATATAAGAATTCTGGCTGCTCTGGACGCAAAGGGGGGTCCGAACCAGTACCAGACGGGTGTACCTAATAAACACTCCTACTCTAAGACTCTTTGTGAATACATGCCTGGTCTGTGGTACCATACATGGTAAAGCTTGTGTGAAGCTGCACAGAACCACAAGGTAAGAAGGGAGACAAACTGCAAAGGTCCACTGATATTGAGTGACATATACAAGACGTACTAGAATAAACAACAAAGTACAGGATGTAAAATGGGAGATGTATTCACTGACAGCAGCTCTAGTGGGGGTAAAATATAGCTAGAATGTGAACTACCTAGTGGGTCAGCTACGGAAGGCTCTGGGAGAAGAAGAAGAGAAACATACTGAGCAATGCTGTGGAAATGATGATGATGATACTTAGTCAGAGGGGGCAGGGCAGTGGTCTCTGTCAGTGAATCAAACATGATCATAAACCATTTTTAGTTGAGTTCAACATTATATATTTTCTTAGCAGAAACGCTAAAGATTTCCCCTTTGGTGAATTTGTTGCAGGGTGTTCACCATTAACATCAAGTAGAAATTATATACCAAAAAAAGTTCAACCTAATTGTTGTCTGCTTAGTACAAAGAAAGAAACACATCATGGTATTGAATAAGCAAACATACAGGCCAGTACATCACCGTACGATGTTTATGGGCACTGGGCCGGAGGACAAGAAACAAAAATACTACCTCTGATAATGAAATTGGGTCAACAGGCCCCCATTCCAGTTTATTTATCTACCTGACCGTGCAATTGTCATCTATTAACCGGATTTCCAATGAAAAGGTTAGTGAAAACTCACAACCTTTAAAAATGACTCCTCTTGGCAATCAGTATTGCTTCATAAAGTCTCTGGCGATTTCATTTCAAAATTTAAATTATCAACAATAAAATTCAAAGAAGTAGGGTCCCAAGCCCATCTTTCATATTCAAGGTACACTCTGCGGGATGACATCATCATATACCATATGGATTCAACAGAAACCCTATCTACCAAGACTTCCATAGTTTCACCTCTACCATGAATCCTTCATTTCCTGAGTGTGCGATCCTAACTAATCCTGGCTCCACACTGCAGCCCAGTGGCCACACACTACTCACCATGTCATCCTCTCCCTCCACCAGTCCGTAAGAGGGCAGCATGGCTCCCTCCATGGTGGTGCTCTTGAACACCCCCTTGATCTTGCTGCCGATGCGGCTGATCCCAAACGACTCGCCCCGCTTTGAGGTGTTCCTGCAGGCCAAAGAAGAGAGATTGTTTCATTTTGTGACAATGCAGGTTGTTGTGCATGGCTTCAGCACATCGCATGCAGTGTGGGTGCAGGACTGGAAGACAGAAGGGATACTGTATATTGTTCGGGGTTGAGGTGGGGAAGGTAGAAGCCAGGGTAGCCACACCAGACCACAGATAACAGTGAATTGAATGGATTAATAAAGTAGAAGTGGATGAAAAATAATTGATGAGAATATAGGATGAGAGTGGCTTGGGGTATACACTCAAACCACACTCATTTGAAAACAAACTAATGTTGCTTTAGCCAAGTAAAAAAGTACAATTACAACACTGACACTGTGAATGACTGATGAAACCACACACTGTGTAGTCACCCTAATCAAAAATTAACACTGAAAGGCAACACAAAATTGACACATTCAAATCAAGACCCATAACGGTCACAAACAAGGAGGCCATGCTGGTAGGGGAACAAATCAAGAAACATTAGCACCACAAGACAAGTACCCATGCGTAGGAGATGGGAGGCAAGGGCGATTTATAGAGGTGCGATGTAGGATACACACAGGCCTCGCAATGGACCCCGACTTACTTCAGCGAGCCAGGGCGTGAGGTTAGACAGCCATAAGAGCCGGATGGGAGGGCTACAATGGACTGGACATGAAGGTGGTGGTTAACAGATGCAGGTGAGGAGGAACCAGGGGTGCTGGACGGGGACTCAGGGCTCTGGGCATAGTCCCACTCACAGGAGCTTTAGAGCGGGGAGCCATCAGTGTAAGGCATGGAACATCCAGAGGGATGGATGGATAAAAAACAAAAAAAAACAAGCACTGTCCAAGATGGTGGATATAGGCGAGCAGTTGGTGAGAGAGAGACAGACAAGGGGAGGGGGTTAGCGACAGGGCCAGTGTTCACACATGGGGGTGCCGAAGCAGAAAGTGCCATTCTCTACTTAATTTTTTTTTTAATCCTCGTTCACCTCCTCCTTTCTGACAACCACACAGTCCATGCTGCCTTGACCACTGCCTTTATAACAAAGACTGTTCCTACGAGAGAACAATAACCATTTCCCACCCTACCTTCCTTTTTGCTGCAAGGGAGCACAGATCTGTGCAAAAAAATACATTTTCCTAACTTTTCTTTAACAATGTGCGTTATAAAAGGAGGCGATTGTTTACACATAGCGCCGTTGACTAAACTCCACCAGGGTTTGTTGAGTTTGTTACAAAGGCAGTATTCTTTCCTCAGACTGCATTCAGGCAAGTATAGTTACATATCTTGCGTGCAGTGTTTACTAGGCAATGGACAGCCGTTGCTGAGCACCATACTGAGGGGGCATACTCACCGGATGTCATCCAAACTCAGGCTATTTCTGGAATAATAGCAGGCACAAGGAGTTAAGGATGACAGGCCACTGAAACACACTACCAGATGACAGACACTGACTGAACTTAGCCACTGCGAGACAGGTGTGTACAGATAACAGTCTATCTTTATTTGCTTGAGTAGTATAAGTCCAATGTTATCTGTACACACCTGGACGGCTCATAATAATGGCTGGAACGGAGCGAATGGATTGGCATCAATGCGTTTTGATGTATTTCATGCCATTCAACCTTCGCACTCCAGCCATTACCATGAGCCCGTCCTCCCCAATTGAGGTGCCAGCAACCTCCTGTGATAGACACCCTGGTGAATGAGTTAATATGGCACAGAGGAACTTTGGATTTCCCTTTTGGTCCAAAACCAAATTCTGATGGGAGAATTGATGTACTTGTGAGCACAAAAAGGATCCAAAAAGCTCAACTGTGCCTTCGAGATTAACTAGTCTACCGACACCACGGGTGCACAGTAAAGACAAGCCTACGTTAAAAAAAGACACAGAACATATACACAAAATAGATACAACCATCGTTCTATGGCCATGGAAAAACAGCACCCACCTGCTCAGTTTAGAGTTCCTGGCGGGGGATTCGGCCCCCCTCAACAGTTGCCTGAAATACTGGGGAAAAAGGGGGCGGGGAGGAAACCAGTCACACATATTAGGACCTCCTCCCCTCCCTGACTATCTATTTAACACTGAACAAAGTACCGTGATCGGGTCCCAACGTTTTTCCTGATCATTTGACATGAACAGGAAAAACACCAGGCCATAACCATGATATCTAAGGACTCTTACGAATAACTACTTTCCAGATACTCTATGTATTCAGGGATCGGTAGAAGACAACACCATTTCACCTCATGTTTCAGTATGATAATAAAATGAGAGAATCTGTGTAGTGTAATGTATGCACAAGCTCATTGGTCAGTCGTGTGTCCAGTATTGATGACATGATCTCACGTGTGTTTGTGTGTGTGTGACTAGGGTTGCAAAGCTACCTGTAATTTACCAACTGCCAAAACATTGACAACAAATACATAGACTTGTATATAAAAAAAAAAATTATCCCCAGGTGTGTAAAACAAATATAAAAGTATATTTTATGGTGAGACCCTCATATTAAAACACCAATCATATATATATATATTGCTCAAAAAAATAAAGGGAACACTTAAACAACACAATGTAACTCCAAGTCAATCACACTTCTGTGAAATCAAACTGTCCACTTAGGAAGCAACACTGATTGACAATAAATTCCACATGCTGTTGTGCAAATGGAATAGACAACAGGTGGAAATTATAGGCAATTAGCAAGACACCCCCAATAAAGGAGTGGTTCTGCAGGTGGTGACCACAGACCACTTCTCAGTTCCAATGCTTCATGGCTGATGTTTTGGTCACTTTTGAATGCTGGCGGTGCTTTCACTCTAGTGGTAGCATGAGACGGAGTCTACAACCCACACAAGTGGCTCAGGTAGTGCAGCTCATCCAGGATGGCACATCAATGCGAGCTGTGGCAAGAAGGTTTGCTGTGTCTGTCAACGTAGTGTCCAGAGCATGGAGGCGCTACCAGGAGACAGGCCAGTACATCAGGAGACGTGGAGGAGGCCGTAGGAGGGCAACAACCCAGCAGCAGGACCGCTACCTCCGCCTTTGTGCAAGGAGGAGCACTGCCAGAGCCCTGCAAAATGACCTCCAGAAGGCCACAAATGTGCATGTGTCTGCTCAAACGGTCAGAAACCGACTCCATAAGGGTGGTATGAGGGCCCGACGTCCACAGGTGGGGGTTGTGCTTACAGCCCAACACCGTGCAGGACGTTTGGCATTTGCCAGAGAACACCAAGATTGGCAAATTCGCCACTGGCGCCCTATGCTCTTCACAGATGAAAGCAAGTTCACACTGAGCACGTGACAGACGTGACAGAGTCTGGAGACGCCGTGGAGAACGTTCTGCTGCCTGCAACATCCTCCAGCATGACCGGTTTGGCGGTGGGTCAGTCATGGTGTGGGGTGGCATTTCTTTGGAGGGCCGCACAGCCCTCCATGTGCTCGCCAGAGGTAGCCTGACTGCCATTAGGTACCGAGATGAGATCCTCAGACCCCTTGTGAGACCATATGCTGGTGCGGTTGGCCCTGGGTTCCTCCTAATGCAAGACAATGCTAGACCTCATGTGGCTGGAGTGTGTCAGCAGTTCCTGCAAGAGGAAGGCATTGATGCAATGGACTGACCCGCCCGTTCCCCAGACCTGAATCCAATTGAGCACATCTGGGACATCATGTCTCGCTCCATCCACCAACGCCACGTTGCACCACAGACTGTCCAGGAGTTGGGGGATGCTTTAGTCCAGGTCTGGGAGGAGATCCCTCAGGAGACCATCCGTCACCTCATCAGGAGCATGCCCAGGCGTTGTAGGGAGGTCATACAGGCACGTGGAGGCCACACACACATTACTGAGCCTCATTTTGACTTGTTTTAAGGACATTACATCAAAGTTGGATCAGCCTGTAGTGTAGTTTTCCACTTTAATTTTGAGTGTGACTCCAAATCCAGATCTCCATGGTTTGATAAATTGGATTTCCATTGATTATTTTTGTATGATTTTGTTGTCAGCACATTCAACTATGTAAAGAAAAAAGTATTTAATAGATTATTTCTTTCATTCAGATCTAGGATGTGTTGTTTAAGTGTTCCCTTTATTTTTTTGAGCAGTGTATATATATTTTATCATCATATTTCATTATTTGTAAATATTTAACTAAACAAAAATATAAAACGCAACAATTTCAAAGATTTTACTGAGTTACAGTTCATATAAGGAAATCAGTCAATTGAAATGAATTCATGAGGCCCTAATCTATCGATTTCACATGACAGCGTATAAAGATACGCATATGTTGGTCACAGACAACTTAATCGAAAAAGGGTTGTGGATCAGAAAAGCAGTCAGTATGTAGTGCCTAATTTGCTTCATGCAGTGTAACAGTATCTCTGTGCATTCAAATTGCCATCAATAAATTGAAATTGTGTTCGTTGTCTGTAACTTATGTCTGCCCATACCATAACCACACCGCCCCCATGGGGCACTCTGTTCACAACGTTGACATAAGCAAACCACTCGCCCACATGAAGCCATACACGTGGTCTGCGGTTGTGAGGCCGGTTGGATGTAATACCAAATTCTCTAAAACGGCATTGGAGGCGACTTATGGTAGGAGAAATTAACATTAAATTAATTCTCTGGCAACAGGTATGATGGACCTTCCTGCAGTCAGCATGCCAATTGCACGCTCCCTCAAAACATCTGTGGCATTGTGTTGTGTGACAAAACTGCACATTTTAGAGTGGCCTCTTATTTTCCCCAGCACAAAGTGCACCTGTGTAATGATCATGATGTTTAATCAGCTTCTTGATAAGAAACACCTGTCAGGTGGATGGATTATCGTCACAAAGGAGAGCTGCTCACTAACAGGGATGTAGACAAATTTGTGCACTAAATTTGAGAGAAATAAGCTTTGTGTATATGGAACATTTCTGGGATCTTTTACTTCAACTCATGAAACATGGGACCAACACTTTACATGTTGCGTTTATATTTTTGTTCAGAGTACATGTGATAAGGCCACACAAGAGGGCCAGAGACATGACAGACACCTGTGGTAATCTGAAGTACCCAAAAGGGCCACTAGATGTCTTGTGACAGATTACATAAAATCCTTGAAAGACACAAATTCGGGTAGACTTTGAAAGTTTCCAGTAATATACCCTCCCTTTGCAACCCGAGTCCTGACCTCGTCGCTGTGGCAGAACATGGGGGTGAAGACATTCTCCAGCAGGGACAGGACATGCTCGTAGGCCTCGAACAGGCAGCGCATAGTCTGCAGCTTCACCACCCCGGCATAAGGGCCCTCAGCAACTGGGGAGGGAAACCTATCACATGAGCATAACCTAACCAAGCTGCCATTTGTAATAATGAACATTCTGTTAATAAAAACTGTTCATATGGCTATTTATAAACAGTATTTAAAGACATTCTGTTGATAAGGCTGAAGATACAATATTAAAATGCATATCTGAAGGAGAGGATACGTTATTATAAGTTCTCAAAGAGAAAACAACAAAAAGCTATGACAAAAGCTATGATGAATACAACGATCGTGCCTTAAACGGGAAATGTCAAACAAATCCCTATGACTCACTATTTTTTATCTCCTCTACAATGAAGGGGTCAAAGCGGATCTTGTCGATGCTCTCATCCAGGCAGTAGGTCTCGTAGACCTTCTTCACCTCCTCGTGGAGCATCAGCATCTCAGAGTCCGACAGCTCCGGACATAGGATCTTGTCGTTGAATTCCTCTGGTGGGGATGAAGGGAAAGGTCCAACTAGAGTTAACCCAGGGTTGATTAGGCAACAAATCGGAAGCAAACTAATAGTACACGCACACCCTACCAAGCAAAAAAATATATATACATATCCACAGGGATTCCATCTGGCCCAGGTTATTTTATTAAATTCATTTTTTTTCCCCCCCCAGATCATCAGCCTGACTGCTTCTGAAGATCAAGATTGTCAAAAAAAGGCCTGACAATTCTCTGTATCAAGCTAGAACTCAGATTTAAGAAGTTGATCAAAGTAAAATCAGACAATATTTAGTTAATTGTGAACGTAAACAGTGACAATGTCTCCGTGAGAATTCATTGACGAGAGGGCAGCCGTTCATTAAAAACAGAGTTTAATGGTTAGAAGATGTGATGGATGGCTATCATTACTTTAATGGTTTTGCAATGACCTCTGGATAAAAAAAATAATAGACTTGACGCCTGAGTAAGGAATTCAGCTCGCTTCTTAAAGACGGAGCTGAAGAGCCTTTGAATCACAAAAGGAGGATTGCTGGGTTAAATCAGAGATTCGTATTTATTTTCTAAACCAGATATTCTCGTCGTTCTAGATTTATTCAGATGGGATGCAAACAATGTTGTATTGTCCTTTACAAATCATTAAAAAAATAAATAATAATAATCGCCTCCCAGACAATCAACTACTGAATTTATATTAAAAGAAATGAACTCTGGAGTAAAGATATGTTCAATTTCCAACAAGGTGCTCTGGGAGTTGAAGTCAAAAACACAACAGTTTGCATGGTGATCTGATAAGGTAGAATGGAGGATCTAAGTGCTCTGTAATAATGGACATAGTGACAGAGGACAAAACGTAATCAACCCTCGAGTAATACTGATGTCTATGAGAAAAGAAAGTAAACTCTTTAGAAGATGGATTTTTAGGTCTCCAAACATCAACCAGACTAAGGTCTGAGATCAGACGTTGGGAGGTCCTTGGAAGTAGACGTTTGTGAGCTGCTCATAGTTGGATTGGATCTATCTAAACATGGGTTAACAACTGCAGTCGCTGCTTCTTTACCCAAATTTAAAAAAAATAAGAAATATATATTATTAATATATATAATAAAAAGGACAATTGAATCAATATATTAGATAATTTCACTAAGGTTTTATAAAATATGGCTGGAGCACATACAGCGATAAAGGATCCTGCCTTCACTGTCATTCCAGGAGTCTATAATGCTGCCTTCTAGAGTTCTACAAACTACCACACACCTCTTGCCCTACTTAGGGCAGAAGAAGCTACTACATTGAAAAGGGTATTGCTACATTTATGAACAACCTCTTTCAACAGATGTGATTATTGTATTAAAGAAATATCAATATTTTTCCTCTGAATAAAAATCAGGACATAGTGCTCGCTTAGTTCCAGTGTTTGATTTCTTGGAATCCCAAAGGGGCAAAAAATAAAATAAAAAGACAAGTCATAAGTATCGCAAGAAAAAAAACAAACACAGTAGATCTGATTGTCCTGTATTTCAAGTACATACGTATGTTTATACAGAGTGTACAAAAACATTAACAATAAGAGCTCTTTCCATGGCATAGACTGACCAGGTGAAAGCTATGATCCCTTATGGAGGTCACCTGTAAAATCCACTTCAAATCAGTGTAGATGAAGGAGAGGAGACAGGTTAAAGAAGAATTTGAGCCTTGACACAATTGAGACATGGATTGTGTATGTATTGCCATTCAGAGGGTGAATGGGCAAGACAAAATATTTAAGTGCCTTTGAACGGGGTATGGTAGTAGGTGCCAGGTGCACCGGTTTGTGTCATGAACTGCAAAGATGCTGGGTTTTTCACACTCAACAGATTCCCGTGTGTATCAACAATGATCCACCACCCAAAGGACATCCAGCCAACTTGACACAACATGGGCCAGCATCCCTGTGGAACACTTGACACCTTGTAAAGTCCATGCCCCGATGAATTGGGATTGTTCTGACGGCAAAAGGTAAACTGACGGCAAAAGGTAAACTGACGGCAAAAGGTGCAACTCAATATCAGGAAGGTGTTTTTTTGTTGGTTTTTTTACCCCCTTTTTTCTCCCCAATTTCGTGGTATCCAATTGGTAGTTACAGTCTTGTCTCATCGCTGCAACTCCCGTACGGACTCAGGAGAGGCGAAGGTCAAGAGCCATGCGTCCTCCGAAACACAACCCAACCGCACTGCTTCTTGACACAATGCACATCGAACCCGGAAGCCAGCCGCACCAATGTGTCGGAGGAAACACCGTACACCTGGCGACCATGTCAGCATGCATTGCGCCCGGCCCGCCACAGGAGTCGCGAGTGAACGATGAGACAAGGATATTCCTGCCGGCCAAACCCTCCCTAACCTGGACGATGCTGGGCCAATTGTGCGTCGCCTCATGGGCCTCCCGGTCGCGGCCGGCTGCGACAGAGCCTGGGCTCGAACCCAGAATCTCTGGTGGCACAGCTAGCACTGCGATGCAGTGCCTTAGACCACTGTGCCACCCGGGAGGCCTTAGGAAGGTGTTCTTAATGTTTCGTACACTCAGTGTAGGTCACACAACAATCCATTAATGCTACCTGCTCTTTCCCTTTCCTCATGCATTGGTGATATGCAGATGCCGAGTCATACCCCCGTGGGCACCAGATACCACCATATGATGACAATATGGGAACACCATGCAAACCATAAACAACAACAAAAAAGGTATAATGTTCTCTATATTATAAACTAAATCCACTGCAGAGTGAAACCGCTACACTCATAATATAAACCAGCCTCAAGACTCCAAGGAAAAGACGCAGTGAAGCAGCAAAAAAGGATGTTCACATAAGGGTATGCAATTTTATTATAATAAATAGAAGACTTTAGAATACTCTATGATACTTTCTCTCATGCTCAGGCCTCAAAATGGAAGACTATGAGCAAAAGAAAAAGAAAAAAAACGACCCATACAGATGAAATGGCATGTTTTAGGGAAAATAATATGACCACAATGTAGTATAGATGCGGTCTAGTGTAGATGCGGTGTTTGCGTTCCATCTCAATCACCCCGCGGGATAATAGGCTGAAGAGCCACACAGGTAGCTGCTTCTGCAGGAATGATACAGCGTCGCTACCCTCCTAGGTCTCAGAAAGCGAGACCAGGCGTAGGGATGAGCGGCATGAATAATCCTCCATCTCAGCTAAACGATCCGTCATGCCCTGGATCCGTCATGCCCTGGATGTTCTCCGCATCGATGTTGATATCATGGTGTTCACGCTGTTCCGCTTGTATTGTGTCTGTGCGGATTGATTGTGATGTGCAGGACTGATTTACCTTCGCAATTACAATCTCAAATTGAGTGGATTTCATCTTGAATGATTCAATGTCTGAAAGGATGGCGATCACTATGACTTTAGTAGTTTTTACATCGGTGCACATTTCGGAGACTCTTTTAGCTCAGCAGGCCTTCCAGACATAAGGAGCAAGTGAGATAGAACCAACTCCTCTTTGACGGGGAGCTGCGTCCCTGTAGACCCATGTACAGAGGGTTGCTAACAGCTTCTATTTCTTATCTTCTTGATTTGTAGACGGAGACGGAGTAGCCGGCTCTAACATGTTGATATTTCTCTTGGCAGGCATTTCGGCGCTCATTCTTGTACGTGATTCGTTCAGATGGTCAAAAGAACGCTAGAATTAGCGTTTAAAAACGTTGCACAACAGTGAGCAAAACTCCTACGCCGCCATCTTGCTCGTAAACAACACGTCACTTTCATAGCGTATTACTTTTAATTATCAGGGTGTACTAATTGTCATGTCTCAAAATCGATATCCATCTTACCTCGATATTGTTTTATATCCTGCGGATTCGAGAAGAACAATCAACAGGAAAGTGAGCCTGTCAGATAGCCAGTAATTTAATTTTCTAGATTTTTGACAAAATGTTTTACCTCTGGCCTCCATTGATTTATTAACCCTAATTCTGGCCATCCTACAAGGGTAAAAACGTCAATAACTTTGAACGAATCATGATACAGACATGAGGTTTGGACCATTTGTTTTCTTAGAGAAGTATCTACACAATTAACATATTTTAACCATTGGTCAAAAGATGCCTTTTTGATTGGACACCCTACACTTATCCATTTTCCTTCAGATTGTCCAAACAATGGGAAGGGGGGAGTTTCTGGGCCAGGACATAGTTGTCAGTCTGTATTGATCTATATCTGGGATAATGGCGAATGGCCAAAGCCTACTTACCCACAGTGAGGCAGAACTGGAGAACGTGCACGGCCCCCTCCTGCTTGAGGAAGTTCATGAAGCGGAAGAGCAGATCCTGCTGCTCCCTGATCTCCTTCAGCTCCAGCTTCAGCACCTGAGAAAGAGGGGAGAAGATGAGTGGTTTGAAAGGGCAGTATATGGGGAGAAGAGGGGGAAAGGAGGGGTTACTTGGCTACTTACAGAGGGCTTCTTGTTGCGAACATCAGAGTACTTATGCAGGAAGGGAACCAAGGTTGAGCTGGGCTCCATGGCGGCCTCGGGAGGAGAGTTGTCGATGAATATGAGAAGCAAATGGTTCACTGTGTCCTAAAATGGGAATGAACATTGTTTTACAACAGACAATCTATGCCCGTTCTGGATTTGTTTATGTCCTGGGAAAGAGACTTGCAAATCACATCAAACCTGAAAACAACAATCCTATATGAATCAGAATAGAAACATGCTACATATGTTTTCTAAATTAAACATGTTTCATGGCTACAAAGCACTTACAGGATCAGCCAGGTAGTCCAAGGCGGGGAGGAAAACAGAGCCAGCCAACACCTCTCTTATCAGAAGAGTAAGCGATCTGAGGATAGTGGAGAGACGAGAGAAATTGGAAAACAGAGACCAGGTTCGAATACAGTTATCATGAAACAGAAACTCCCCGAAACAAGAAGGCACTATCTGAACAACTAATAAGAAATGCTACATTTTGTTTTCTGTCATAACAGTGTGCCCTAATGAACACAACCCAGGAGACAATGACCTATATTGCCTCAAGAAATATGGTGCCATGTTACCTGCAGTCAGAGGCTTTGGGGGGCAAAATATAGGGGAAGAGCATCTCTGTCAACTTCCTGAGGTAGAGGAGCTCATCTCTGCGACTGCGTAGTGCCACGTGCAGGTCAGGGCCGTACTCCTCCAGTGCTGCTTGCTGCAGATACTCAGCGTTCTTCACTAGGGGGTAGAAACAAATTAAGGGTCCACTGGTCAAAGTTCCACTCTTTGGAATGAACTCTGGCAGTAAAAGATATTTAAAAATTAAGATGATTACCTTTTTGCCTTGCTTTGGTTATTATTTCAATGTGCTTCATGGAAACTTTAAGCAGTTTGGCTGTGATAAGACCTGGGATATCAACCTGAGAAAGGACATAGGACATAAATATTCTAAAAAAAGGTTAAAAAAAAAATCATAATCATCTGATATCTAGAATAGTCTAAATCCTGTTTGTTTCACCTTTTGAGTTCGACGTACGAGCACAGCGGCAAAGAAACGCAGAGTCACTCTCAGCTCATCCACAAACGCCTCATCATCTGTGATATCCCTTCACAGGAGAAAAAAAACAGGTCATATGTCTACATATACCATGCCAGAGGATGTATTTAATGCAACACGGAGCACTTGTGGGTAATATACAGTAACAAACCTATACCAGGGATACACAAAGTTTTCAAGAACCAGTTCCAGAACCTTGAAACAGAGCAAAAACATATCACATCTTAGAATGACAGAAGCACTTTCCAGAAGGCACAAAATAAATAAAAAATGTTCAGGTTCCCATACCTCTGATAGAGAGGCATCCACTTTGGAGGGAACTTTCAAGTCCAGCCATGGTTGATAGTTCTCCAATAGTAATGTTGGTCTGTCAATAGAACATTATTTACATAGAGCACCAGTCAAAGGTTTTGGACACAGCTACTCATTCAAGGGTTTCTATTTATTTTTACTATTTTCTACATTGTAGAATAATAGTGAAGAAATCAAAACTCTGAAATAACATATGGAATCATGTAGTAACCAAAAAAAGAGTTAAGAAAAGAGATTCTTCAAAGTAGCCACCCTTTGCCTTGATGGCAGCTTTGCACACTCTTGGCATTCTCTCAACCAGCTTCATGATGAATGCTTTTCCAACAGTCTTGAAGGAGTTCCCCCATATGCTGAGCACTTGTTGGCTGCATTTCCTTCACTCTGCGGTCTGACTCATCCCAAACCATCTCAATTGGGTTGAAGTCAGGTGATTGTTGAGGCCAGGTCATCTGATGCAGCACTCCAACACTCTCCTTCTTGGTCAAATAGTCCTTACACAGACTGGAGGTCATTGTCCTGTTGAAAAACAAATGATAGTCCCACTAAGCCCAAACCAGATGGGATGGAGTATCGCTGCAGAATGCTGTGGTAGCCATGCTGGATAAGTGTGCCTTGAATTCTAAATAAATCACAGACAGTGTCAACAGCAAAGCACCCCCACACCTCCTCCATGCTTCACGGTGGGAAATATACATGCGGAGATCATCCGTTCACCTACTCTGCGTCTCACAAAGACACGGCGGTTGGAATAAAAATAAAAACAATTCTAAAATATATATATATATATAAACATTTGCAAATTTGGACTCAGACCGGTGGAAATCTGTCCTTTGGTCTAATGTCCATTGCTCGTGTTTCTTGGCCCAAGCAAGTCTCTTCTTATTGGTGTCTTTTAGTAGTGGTTTCTTTGCAGAAATTCAACCATGAAGGCCTGATTCACACAGTCTCCTCTGAACAGTTGATGTTGAGATGTGTCTGTTACTTGAACTCCATGAAGCATTTATTTGGGCTGCAATCTGAGGTGCAGTTAACTCTAACGAACTTATACTCTGCAGCAGAGGTAACGCTGGGTCTTCCTTTCCTGTGGCAGTCGTCATGAGAGTAATCATGGACTGTCGTTTCTCTTTGATTATTTGAGCTGTTTTTGCAATAATATGGACTTGGTCTTTTACCAAATAGGGATCTATTCTATATACCACCCATAACTTGTCACAACACAACTTATTGGCTCAAATGCAGGAAGAAGGAAAGAAATTCCACAAATTAATTTTTAACAAGGCACACACGTTAATTGAAATTCATTCCAGGTGACTACATCATGAAGCTGTTTGGTAGAATGCCAAGAGTGAGCAAAGCTGTCATCAAGGCAAAGGGGGCTCCTTCAAAGAATCTCAAATATAAAATATTATTTTGATTTGTTTAACACTTTTTGGTTTCTACATGATTCCATATGTGTTATTTCATAACGTTGATGTCTTCACTATTATTCTAGAATGTAGAAATTGTAAAAATAAAGAAAAACCCTGGAATGAGTAGGTGTGTCCAAACTTTGGACTGGTACTGTAGATAATGGCAATTAATCTACTTTTTGTTTTCAATTAGTCTGTGAAATATTGATAAAACCATTAATTCACTCGGTTGTCTCATCTAGCCAAATTACTAAAACTACCAACTACACTTTCAATTCCATTATGTGCTCCAGTATACTATTTTGCCACTGGGGGTGCAGTGAAACGCCATTTAGCAGCCTGGTGATAGACAAAATCAGCAACTCCCGTCAATGAATGTGAACATCAAAATAGTAAGGTATACGGAATTCCTGCGCTATTTTGTCAAATTAATAGAGAGAGATGAACAGTAAACTCACAGAGACCCAACAGTAGAAACATCAAGCAGTATTATTCACTCTCAATCCCACATAAATACAATAAGGCCAACGTCCTAATAAACATTCATTCACATACAGTATTTTTGGAGCAGTGATCTCACCTGTGCCTTTTACACTTTATTTTCCCGCAGACTGCACAGCTGTGACCCAAGGGAAACAACTCTTGTTGGTCCTGCTGACAGATACAATACCACCCTCTATCAACCTGGACTATAAGTAAATATATAGTTACAGGTAGAGGTCGACCGATTAATTAGGACCGATATCAAGTTTTCATAACAATCGGTAATTGGCCTTTTTGGGTGCCGATTATGGCCGATTACATTGCAATCCACGAGGAAACCTCGTGGCAGGCTGACCACCTGTTACGCGAGTGCAGCGTCAAAAGGACCTTGTGGCTGCAAGGAGCCAAGGTAAGTTGCTAGCTAGCATTAAATCAATCTTCACATAATCATTAGTTAACTACACATGGTTGATGATATTACTAGGTTAACTAGCTTGTCCCGCGTTGCATTTAATCAATGCAGTGCCTGTTAATTTATCATCGAATCACAGCCTACTTCAAATTCGCCAAACGGGTGAAAAAAGCACAATCATAGCACAAACGTACCTAACCATAAACAGCAATGCCTTTCTTAAAATCAATACACAGAAGTATATTTTTTTAAACCTGCATATTTAGTTAAAAGAGATTCATGTTAACAGGCAATAGTCACTAGGGAAATTGTGTCACTTCTCTTGCATTCAGTGCAAGCAGTGTCAGGGTATATGCAACAGTTTGGGCCGCCTGCTCGTTGTGAACAGTGTTTCTTCCTAACAAAAACCGTAATTCATTTGCCAGAATTTTACATAATTATGACATAACATTGAAGGTTGTGCAATGTAACAGAAATATTTAGACTTAGGGTTGCCAACCGATCAACAAAATACGTAATGGTTCCGTATTTCACTGAAAGACTAAACGTTTTGTTTTCGAAATTATAGTTTCCGGATTTGACCATATTAATGACCAAAGGCTCGACTTCTGTGTGTTTATTATAATTAAGTCTATGATTTGATATTTGATAGAGCAGTCTGACTGAGCCGTGGTAGGCAGCAGCAGGCTCGTAAGCATTCATTCAAACAGCACTTTACTGCGTTTGTGAGCAGCTCTTAGCAATGCTTGAAGCACAGCGCTGTTTATGACTTCAAGCCTATCAACTCCCGAGATTAGGCTGGCAATACTAACGTGCCTGTAAGAACATCCAATAGTCAAAGGTATATGAAATACAAATTGTATAGAGAGAAATAGTCGACGCGTTACATTTCCTATAATAACTACAACCTAAAACGTCTTAACTAGGATTATTGAAGAACTGGGATTATTGAACCACCAGCTTTCATATGTTCTCATGTTCTGAGCAAGAAACTTAAACGTTAGCTTTTTTACATGGCACATATTGCACTTTTACTTTCTTCTCCAACACTGTGTTTTTGCATTATTTAAACCAAATTGAACATGTTTCATTATTTATTTGAGACTAAATAGATTTTATGTATTATATTAAGATAAAATAAGTGTTCATTGAGTATTGTTGTAAATGTCATATATATTACACATATATACATACAAATAAAAAATACAAAAATTGTCAGATTAATCGGTATCGGCTTTTTTTGGTCCTCCAATAATCGGTACGGGCATTGAAAAATCATAATATGGGTCGACCTCTAGTTACAGGTGTATATTTTCTGTACATAAGGTAAACCTACCTTGGTCTTTGGCTTTATAGACAGTAAGATATTAGGCAACAGAGTCTCTGGGCCAAGAGAGCAGTAGAATGTGACAACTCCAGCCAGGAACGACCAGAAAACCATAATAATGTGCAGATATCTGTGAATTCAATAACATTTTACACATAGCTTACATTGGGAATGTATTATGACTCATTAGTCTGCCTCAGTCCTTCCTAAATCGATATGCTAACTCAACTGATGCAAATACTGCCTATTCGTGATTCTGAGCATCATGCAATAGTCTGTTTTATTGTAGGCAGGCCACACAATTTGTAAACGTCTGAAACATTGTAAGCATACAGTAGGCCTATTTGTACCCACCTGTTCAACAAAACAGTGGATAAGAGCAAGACAAGTAGAAGGAAGCAGAAGACTGGATACTGGCGGCCCAGTTCTCTCAATAGGTCCAGCTTCATCCTGTGCCTCATCTTCTGCAGGTAGACTCTGATGCATCCCATTGTCAGGATGGACAACGTACACAAGTAATTATAATCACGTAGTTATGTTGCACTTTCACTGGGGAGCAATGGAGGACCTTCCATGATGAACACTGCGACAAATAAATGCGATGTTAGAAACGTCATATGACTATGCAGAATAACGGTGCAATCTGATAATTTGTCGTCTATACTCACCACAATCAAATATGCAGGATTAGTCAAGCTAGCTAGTTGATGTATGAAACGCTATCTATCATCATGCTAGCCAAACGTCAACATCCCCTCTCTATACTGCACGCAGCGCGCTCATTGACATGCGCACGATCTTTGACGTGTGCAGGGCACGCGCCAGTCTGCTGTAAACCTGTGTTACCAGTCGAGTCAATAAAGGCTTCACATGCGTTCACCGTCTATATACTTCTGAATATCATTATTATCAATGTCCACCCAGCTTCACCATGTGTTTTCGTCGTTAAAATAACTGCACGGTCAGTCGTCGTCAGGCTGATGTCACATCCGGTTCATTATGGGATCATGCAACGTTCTTGCCCGTTATTTTTTATAGCCTATTTCACCTGCCCTGCTAACATAACGGTGAATATACAGTATTCCGAAATGTAATCACATCAAATGCATGGCAACACTGATTTCGTGTTGTGGCAGGCTAGCCGCAAACGACGAACATGCGTGGCAGCAGTACTCATTGTCAACGAAGTGCTGATTATAACTGGATGTAATGAGTCAATTGAAATCACAGGATAGTGACGTTACACATGCGCCTCTGGTTGAAGACTCCCTGGGAATGAGAAAGTGCACTGTGACTGTGGTGTGCATCAGAAAGCTATAATCAATGCATAAAATGTGTGACATGGTTTAACAAGATGTCATACAGAGAGTAAGACACAGATAGAAATCAAAAACTTTATTACAAAAATAAGTTACACTCACCTCCATTTTACAGTATAAAACAATTTATTTGCAGGAATGCAAAAACGTGGTTGGCCACCAACAATAGTTTAAAACTGCTAACATTTTTTTTAAAAGGTGGTTGTAATTATTTTATTGAGGGAGTTAACAGTGTACAAAACCAGATGAATAGTTCAGTCTCCTTTTCGCTATACATGGAATACGAATAATAGCTGCAGTATCCCTTTTACCACTGTATGATCACGATCCCCTTCGAAACAGCTACAGGCACACATGCTCGCTGGCTGGGCAGTATGGCAATTCCTTTTTAATCAAGAGACTTGATTACATAGTAGCTGGCTTAGAGTTAGAGGGATCATTCAAGATGTCACATGATTGGGATATTCATTTTACAGTAAAGGGGATGGTACTGAACATAATTCTGATCTATTCTAAAAACAAAAAAATTATTGGAGTGGCAAAGGGACACTGCAGGGCTTTTTCAAGGCAGTTGATGCCTTTGTTGATGTTCAAGCCTTTACAAAAGTAACATTTTCCAAACTATACAACCAGTAACTACAATAATCTGAAGAAGCAAGGTGGCTTATTCAGTTCAAAATAGGATAAAAGCAGGGCTTGTTCAGGCTCATCATATGAGATTATTTTTGCATGCCCAGTTTGACTGTTTGCCATGTCAGAGCTGCAGCAAGTCCTTTTGGTTGTGCTGCTGCTCTTGTGCATATTTTGTAGGAAACAAGCCCTGCTTTCATCAATATAGTTTCCCTATTTACAGTACAGGCCGGGTAGTTTAATCCTCTGTACTGAGGTAGTTAACCAACCCTTTAAAAAAGACAAGTTCTGAAAAGAACCACTTTCCTGGAATGCCTGACTTATCCATGCCAGGTGGTTACACCTAAAACCTGCAAATGTTCTCTTCAAACATCCAAATCAAACGATTAAGATTAACAGGGATATTCCAACAATAAAAATTGTGATTAGCACAAAAATATACAATAGCATCAAGCTCCTTTGAGCCACTTCAAACTAAGAAACTTAAAAAGTGCAAATTCTTCAATAATTATTTAAAATGGCATTTTTGGGGGGGGTGTGGGGCATACAGGGGGAGGCAAGTTTTTCTAAATAATCCGGTGATTGTTTAGGTGGCAGTTTGGGGGAGATGCTTCTGTAAGGCTGGAATATTGGACCATTTTGCTGACTTTTCCATCCGTATCCATTGCAGCTTCTGGTGTAACCCAACACAGTAAGTCAGTCTTCATAGTGACAGGTCAGGACCGGCCTCGACCCCTTTTCCCTGCTGACCAAGCAAATAGAGACAGAATTGGAATGGAATTCAAAACAATAAAAAACTATCACAACACAGAACATAAACATGACTAATGACATTCAATCATGTAAAATAATAATAAAAAACTAGATTAGGGTGATCCTAAATCTGCAGAGGAGCCAACCTTTCAGTTGGTGCTCTGAAAGGTGACACCTGTCAAGGTTTAGACCTAAGGCCAAAGGGCAGGTGTGTTTTCAAATGTGAGAACCTATCACTAATTTGAGGAAGTCTTCTAAAGACATGGACAGAAATGAAAAAATATCAAACATGTCCAGTCAGATCTTCATGGTAAACCATCAGCGTAACCGGAGTTAATCCAGGATAGAATATACAGAATTTCATAATTTGGACACTGAAAGCTAAATGCACATCTGTACATTTAAAATTACCAATTGAATGTGAGGCTCAGCTGTCAAAAGACAATGACAAAAATTTTTACGAGTACCACTTCAGTGTGGCGGCAGCACCCCCAGCTCCCATAACAGTGCTCGTCGACACCCACACTGCTCAAATGATAGGCAAATGCACCTTTTTTTGCCTAATGTTGGCAGAAGACTGGCTCAGTAGGAATGGTAGACTATAGACTGTTATGGGTACTTGGTAAGTGGCTGCTATTCAGTAGATAACTAGAAATATGTTTAAATGTACAAAATCAGGGCTCTCCCTAGGATTTTCTGACAAGGTGGTGCTGATGTAGGCCTAAGGTTGGGTCGGGGGAGGTCCAGAGGAAGTTAGAGGATTTATCATTTTTGAAAAACCTGTAACTGCCATTTTCTGAAAAATAGTCTTAAAGTACATCAAACAATATAGTCAACAAAAGTCTTGTTTGAGCCTAAATGAAATTGAGGTGGTCTAATTGACACCTGAATTCTTTTCCATGTTAAATTTAGGGGTAATGATTATTCTAATTAATAGGCGTCTTTATGTGGATAGTCTAGTGAAAGTGTAAAAACTGGCTTAATTTAGTTTGGGGAGAAAATTCTGAATATAATTCAATTACTGGAAGCAAAGGATCATTCAGTAGTCTGGTTTACTGTAGGCTATTTGGAATATGAAACTGAACTAGGCCTTTGAGCTTGTTTCAGATCTCCATCCCTGACATAATCCATTAAATTAGGTCGGACAACTAGGCTGCCATTCATTCAACATACCTTGGTCATTGGCAAACTGACTACTATCACGTCATTATCAGCCTAATGTTGACAGCTATATCAAGAGGACAGACCAAGAACTGACTAATGAACATAGGCCTACTAACCTTAAACATAACTTTCTGTGAAGGACGGTATTAGCGGAACAGTTCTCTCTGCCATGTCTATTGCCATCCACGCAGTGACGTGCACTGAACTACCGCAACACTTCCCCGTTTCCTTGCTCATCAATGCGCTCGCGCCTACTACCTTTGCAGAGATCAAAGCATGTGCGGCCAAGAAAGTGTTCTCGCTAAATGCTGTAACGAACACATACAATTCTGGGAAATGTAGTCGGCAAACAGTTCGTTCTCCATTTTCCCTACCTTTTTTCCTCACACATCAGTAGTATCAAAAACCACAATGTGCCAACTAGAAGCATATTCATTTTAGGGTTGTTTTTCGTACCAGCGTACTATGACATAAAATTGCGTGCATGGTACGCAAGATACGTGCCGGTTGGCAGGTCTGCATCTTTATGATTCCTTACTTTCAAGGCCTATATTTTACACAGAATGTAAATAGCGAACTACAGTCAATTTATGCCATAAGGAAGTAATGAATGCAGGTTGAAAACATTTGTTTAAGGTTATTCAAGTGTGTGGAGGGGGGGTAAGTCCTGTCCAAATAGTATGTTTGCATTTTTGTGTAGCTGATAGCAAACATTTGCTGTTGACCATTGCCAACAGTCCCTATTTACCCAGTGCCCCTTTGGTCCCCTGCACACCTCTGCTCGATCCAGGGCCACTTCCACCTCGCTGAGAAAAGCCACCCACTCTGCCCCTGGGTGTGGCAGCTCCACGGCCCCGAGAGGATAGGGTGGCACCACCACGGGCTCCGCCTCGGGCCCCTCCTCGTCCTCGGCCGGGAGCTTGGAAGTCCTCATAGCCGTAGTAGGGGTCTTCATAGCCACCCCGGTAGTTGTGGTAGTCGTAGCCATAGTAATCGTAGTAATCTTCATAGCCGTAGTAGTCATGGGGGTAAGAGTAGCCTCCTCGGCCGCCGCCTCGTCCTCTGCCTCTTGTGGGAGGTGGCATGTGAGGTGGGCCGTAGTAATAGTAATCGTCATACCTGAGGAGAGGATATGCACTTGTTTAGTAACCGTACAGGACGCATTTGCGCTTGTAAGATCACGTTAACTTTTCTATTCAATCATTCAAAAGAAATCAATGGTGAAAGGCCGCCCAACAACGCAACTATAATTTTGGCCGGTATTTGCATGTCTCAAGTAACTGAAAATCAATGGTCTTTGCTTACATTTGTGTCTTAGCCGCTTGTCTCTGGGCTTTGCGTTCTTTCCTCTTCTGGTCAGGTGGCTTTGCAAAGACTATTTCAATGTGCTCTCCCTCCAGGTCTTTCCCATTCAGGTCGGCCAAGGCCTGTCAAAAGAGACAAGTTGAATAACTACACAAAAAACAGCCATTGTTACCAGTTTTGTGATACTTTGGTTAGAGTAATATAAAGACTCCAGCATGTACCTTGACTGCGCCGTCTCTCTCCTCAAAGTGGATGAAGGCGTAGTCTTTCAGCTTCTTCACCCGCTCCAACTTGCCAAAATTACTGAAGGCCTTTTCAAGTATTTCCTCCGTTACAGTGCTCGCAAGGTTTCGGACAAACAGCACTTTCACCTGGGAGGAAAATGGTAGTGGCTTATCAATTACACTTGAAAAGTCTGTGTCTCTGGCTATCTCATACACTGGTGGTTACTTCCATTCTTACTCCCTGGTAAACAGCGTCGAAATCAAATCAATATGAACTCTGCAATATTTCACAAGTTTAATGGGTGGACAATACACAAACAATTTGTCACAGGCGAAATGAGTCCTGTTAACTTTGCTCCCCTTACCTTGGCCATGACCTCAGGATCAGGGTCTTCTATGGGGTCAGCCCACTCCACAGTCACCACGTTCGCCCACACCTTGACCTTGCCACTCATCAGCCGGCGGCGGGCCTGAGCGGCAGTTTTGTGGTCTTCATATTCCAAGAAGCAAAAGCCTCTGTTCTTTTTCTTGTCTTCTGGCTGATGGTACAGTATGACATCGTTAAGACCCTCTGTTGAAAGAGAGGCAGAAGGGGAAAGGCATAAAAGGTATCCTAACTAAACAGTGACCAGCGCACAAGAAAGCTTGCTCCATCTCCATGCACAATGCAAAGCAAAAACTAATGGAACGGAATTACTCTAGAGAGTACCTTACTGAAACATAATTGGCAGCAGAACAAAATATGTTTCCTTCGGTTTAGTCAAAACATTTAGTGTCCCCTTTCTTTGACACGGCTGTTCTCTTTGGACAAGTCTTGAGACCACTGATTTGTGCCCAGTTAAGTGCAAAGTGTCCAGTCAGATCTTAGCGGTAAACTATCAGCGTAACCAGAGTTACTCCAGGATAGAATATATGCATTTCATCATTTGGACACTGAACCCTGACATTGGAAATGAGCAATTAAACATATGAGCAAATATAGCCCAACTTTACATAGCATACCGTACATAAACCCAAACTCAGACTAAATGCAATCTAACACACTAGCGGTTGATCATGATTGCTGCATTCAGTAACATCAGGCAATGTTTAAACACTTGTCAAAGTCACTGTAAATATAAATCTTTGTCAAGACAGAATATGACTGGCCAAGCAAAATGTCAATTTGTCCCAGAAGATCATTCAACAAAAAGAGATGCTGCTTACCTGTGACTTTGGCAAATTCTTCCACAATCTGCTCTTTTGTTTTACTCTTGGGGATGGAGCCAACAAATAGTCTATTATTGGCCACAGAGATGCACACACCAATGTGTTTGCCGGGTCGAATTTCATTGTTGTTACACTGTGGAAAGAGGGGAGTGGGTATGAGAGAGTGCATGACATGTCATGATTGGGTGGGCTAAATTCTCCATTCCTATCATGAGAGAGGATTCCAACAAGTAGTACATACCAGCTTGACAGCCTCCTGCGCCGCCTCTTTAGTGCAGAAAGTGACAAAGGCGTAACCTCGGTTCAGGCCACTGAGAGGGTCCATCATCAGACGCAGGTCCCAAATGGGCCCGGCTTTCTCAAACAGAGGGACCAGCTCATCCTCAAATAGATCTCTAGGGATCTTGCCAACAAAAATCTGAGATGAAAGCAAAATTAGGTTAACATTGGGTCATTGTTACACAATAAATCTCCAAAATACAGAATTGGTGTCCAGTCAGATCTTAGCTGTAAAACAGCACAATCGGAGTTACTCCAGGAAAAATGACATTTTCATTATTTGGACACAGAATGCAGAAACACTATCATACACAGTGAAGTAAACTATAACACACTAATCAAATACACCATTGAATTATTGTAGAGACATACCTCTGTCCCAATTGTGGGCTGTGCCCCTGTGTGAGCAGAATCTGGAGGGGGGCCTCCATACTTCCGCTGACCTGTTGTCACATCGAGTGTGTAGCCAGTTCTCTCCAGCAGGGCCTGTTCATTGAAATAACATGATTGAGGTCAAACACCTTCCAGAGAACAACTGCACAGTATATGATAATGATGATATGTCTCCATTATCACTTATATCAAGAATGTTCGTTAAAACCGTACTTTGATTTTGGCCTCATCTGGTCCTTTATTGGAGTCTGAGACTTTGGTACCCTGTTTCTCCCTCTGTCTATATGTCTTCATAACTCCACAAAGAAAGGCACTTTTGTTCTGTTGATTAAATAAAAATCTGTACACTTTAGAGGGTGAAATGGTAGCATTTGATTTCAAGACGTGATCACACAATGCAATCAATCCACCATCCCCCGCCATACATACCTGAACATGTGAGAGGTCGCTGTCCTTGAACTGCAACAGAACTTGCAGAGCACCTTCTTCGTTGAACTCTTTCAGAGCCTCAATCGCTCTATCATCTAGGTCACTGTGTGATACCAAACCTGAGGGACATCAAAAAAACATCAGTTACTAGCAGGAACAGAACTACGGGATGACATCTTTTCAAACGGGTCTAGCCACAATGCATGTTTGGGGGTATAAAAGTTGTTTCGGTGACATCTTTTGGGATTGCTTAAATTTGAATAATTTGCGTAACATAAATCAGAGAAAAAGAACCATCTCAGGAGACCAATATTTCTAAATTCACAAAGTGCATTGAGTAAAAGCACTTTCTTCAACCTTTACAGAACTAATCACAACAGACGTGATGTTTTAACTTGATATGGTAGTCCTGTGCACCCCAAATGAGCTTGTGCACATTCTGCTCTTGGAGGTCCCATCACCTGTCCCTGCCACCGACAGCTGCTGCCATTGTTGCTGCATGTGCCCATCTGGCTGCACTCTCTGCCTGAGACTTTCCAGAGAGACCTCTGCTGAACTGTGGCCTAACTCTTTGCTCTTCTGTGCTGCTACACTTTAATTATTGAGAACACAAAGTGTCCGTGACACCAGTGCTCTGCCCAGATATACCTTTAAGACAATGTACATGTACCCAAAACATTTGTTTCACATCGATATTGGTGGTGTATGAATTCTCTTTTTTCCATTACACTGCAGTACCCATTTTGGTAGGAAACCACAAAAAGTTGCTTGAGGATCCCAATTCCCACATTCAAAGTTAATGTAAAATATGACAGCACATGCAATAGCAAAAGTATAATTTGTGTACGAATATGCTGGATATTCAATGTGCCTTACCTGCTATGTAAATTTCATCTAGTTTTTCAGCAACTTTCTGTGGTAAACCAGCTTCTAATAAAGTCTGGAAGTGTTCAGAATGGGTAACTGCAGCAGTGGTGTCCATTGGTTCTTCTGGACCATTTCCATTAATATGTTCTGTGGCCATGTCTCCAGAAATCTGTGCAAATGCAATGAGCCAAATTAATCCTGGGTCAAGTGCAAGACTGTTGATAGCTTTTGGGGGGTGTCATGTGCAACAGGCACACATGTGGGTTCATGTGGTCCCTTAAGAATTGAATCAGGTCACATTTCAATTACGATATTGGAATCTGCATGTCTGTATCAATTTTGAAAATGCTGACACCTAATAAAAGTATTAATTGCTATTTATAATAACTGCACACCTTATACTTATTTTCGTTTGCATGTGCAATGTATGAGGAGAGTTAGCTAGGCTACATGGTGAAATGTGTACACGTAATGACACATTTCCCGCCTTTGACTGTGTTGGAATAACAACTTGGCACAACACTGCTATAGCTGCTAACATTACGTTCATGTCCCGCTGCGTACAACGGCATGGCCTGATTGCTAAATTATAAATTAGCCTACTGATTGCAGACTTCAGCACTAACTAGCTAGCTGATACACGTGTTCCCTCGGCAGAGTACCGCGACAGTTTCTAAGCCACCCGTTTCCGGTAGCTAATAAGACAGTCAGCAAGCATTTATGCAGGAGCAAATGACATGGTGTGGTAGACTAACGTTACATCTATCTAGTTAAAATGTTTGGTAACGTGTCGCAAATCACCGATAGATAGCAAACTTGGCTAGTTAGGGTAAAGGGAGCAGTCTAATGCGAAACCATTTCAGTTTGTGCTCATGCAAAGTCTTCATTGGAGCCAACTAACGTTTGCGAACTAGCTAACGTTACCCAATTCTCTAGCTAAACTTAACAAGCAACATCGTTACAGGTAGTTTCCATATCTAACTTAATAATTTAGCTAGCTATAACCAAGTGTTCAGACACTGTTAGCCAACGTCATCTAGCTGCGTTATCCATAACGTTAGCTACCCAGCAGTTACTAGCTAGCAGCCAGCTAAATAATAGCATGCTAAATCATGGTCATCCAACCCTGTCAAGTCACAATAACAAACCTAGCTAGTTATCCATACTAGCTAGGTAACGTTAGCGGAGTGACGACCAAATGTTTTGCTAGCCAAATTGGTTACGCTAAACTAACGTTAGTTCGCGAGTTGAATCAAAACTATCTGACAAAGGCAATTATCTCGAAGTTTGCACGCTCACGCGCTGATGTTAGCTCCCTGGTAGGCTGATTCAGTTAGGTAGTGACAATGATCAAGTCATTCATGATGTAGCATAATTATCCCACTTGGCTGAGTTTGCTAGCGACACCATTAAAACCGCGAAAGCTTATATATAGCTTGATGGTTGACTTAATTCGGCTCGACATGTCCATATGTAGAACAGAGAGAGGCCTTGTAGTATGGTAACTAGCTAGCTTCGTGGTTTGTCAACGTGCCGCCACATAGGGAGAGTCCATTTTCAAAAAGCCGGTCTGGAGAGCCCGTCCCAACCACCCGTTTCCACATTGTTTGAAACACCACACGCTCAACTACTTTAGCTATAAATTGTACTATGATCACGTGACCAGTTAGTAGTATTCGTCATACCTGCCGATGGATCACCAACTTGTATGGTGTTGATTATTTCGGAAGGAAAATTTGATAATTACAAGAGGAAAAGTGTACAACTCCCGGCACTAGTTCAGCTCCACTCATTCACTCTTGAGGATGTAAAATGGCTGCCACGTTCACGCCGCGAGTTTTGTCTCGTCAATGGGGTTTCTTAGACACCCATGCACGGGCTTGCCTGCTATGCATGCACTCTACAGTAAAGTGGAAAATTATTTGTATGTAGTGCTACAGTGATATTTTGCATCTGAAATGGCTTGAATGACAGAGAGGCGAGGATTAAAACTCAACATTTCTGTAAAGATAGATTTTGAACAGTAGGCTATCATAACAATGTTCAGCACCTTTGCCTAAACTATTGTTAGAATTCGAAATATTTGTTAACAGTATATCAGTAATTTTATGTTTTGGGTCCATTCAGGAAGTTTTGGAATTCGAAAAATATCCAATGACATTTAAATTGTGAAACTTTACAGTTCTTGAATTTGAAACGATTCCTGAAATGCCAGAATTTACATGGAATAAACCTCAACCCTTTTCAAATCTTTTATAAACTGGTTGGCTGTTCTTGAGACCATTGTGATGGGCTATTTTCAACTTCATTACCATTTTTAGACATAACTAGTGTCTCATAGTGTCTCAGTCATGTTTTTACACAGTTCAGATTCTATTGAATTCCAGTGAATATTTTAGAAGAACAATCAGGCACACTGAGGCGTAGAGGCCGGTATTGTTCTCTCAGTCAAACTATTCACTAGTGCACACTGAAAACGTAGCAAAATGGAAAACACCTGTTTCTTATTGGACAAGTTCAGTCTGTTTTCTTCGGTTTGGTGCCTATAATGAATATGACCCTGCTTCTAGTGAGTTGAAATCATCATGGTTGAGCGAGAGCCGTAGTAAAGAAACACCCTTGAAAATGCCACTTTCCACCACAGCGTGTCACCCTCTTCATTGGCTTGTTTCATACACTTATGATGTGAACAAAGAACTTAAACAAAACAAACAACCAGGCCTATACAGTGTTCACAAAACGCGGTATAGTTTGAGTAGATGAGGATTTGCTGATGAACAGATTTGATTGGCTAGTCATTGGCTCTAAAAAAAAAAAAACCCTGCTAAACTGGCACTTGTGAGCACATGCTGTATTTATACTTTTCACTCCTCCAACAGACCTTTTCTCAGTAGGCTAATGCTTGGCTTTATCAAATTTTTATCATAGCCTCTATCCTATCAAGATTGCATGATACTCCACCACAATCCTATCACTTACTGTTGCTATAAGGAGTTGGCTTGAATGCCCAGAGAGTTTCGTATTTTACCAGAGCAATTTGAGCATGCCCTTTCCTTATTCATAAGATATGGAGCATGAGCAATGGGCATGACCAATGTCATTATGCAGTGCCCTTGTCATTCATGAGCTCTAGGATCACCATTTGAGGAAGACAGGACCCTAATGATGGGTTTGCACCTAATTTATTCACTTGGTAGACAGAAGCCTTATGGATAAACGAGACGTCATTGTAAAATATGCAATTTTTTCTGAATATCACACTCATAATCAATTTCCGTAACTGGAAGGGGTGGTTGGAAGGACTTTATGAACTTCATAAATATGCACATAGGCCCACTATATGCCCCCACACCTCAGTGCTTTATCGACAGGTAAAGCTGAGCTTGGTGACCTGACTCTACAGCAGTCGTATCCGAAAACTCTCCCTATCTCCTAGGGTTTGCTTTCCACCGTCCCTCTGGAATGGGAATCCTTGCACAGATGGAGCTAAGCATAAGTTTGTACTACCGCAGGTATAACAATGTTTTATACTCTAGTTATTACAAAGCATTAGTTACACTAATTATTAACAACTGCAGCATTGTTATTCAACTACAAAAGTATACAATTCTCCATCAGCTGTTTAGTTTTGTCCTTTACGAACTGTTTATATTGTGTATGACAAGCTAAAGGTATGACTGTTTGGACAGTTTAGGATGGTACCTATGAATTAGGGCTGAGAATTGCCAGAGATCTCACTATACGATATTTTCACGATACCAATAGGATATGTATTGCAATTATCACGATTCTTATGGGTTGAGATTCGATACTGTGATTTTTGAGATTCGATGTTCCAAACATATTGCTCACGATATGTCTGCTGCAGAGGGACAAGAAAGAGACTTGCGAAAATGTGTTTTGATCAGTCATGGAAATAAAAGTGCTGAAAATAATTTGGCTCCCTGTTTAAAAAGAAGATGGAGAACAAGCTACACTACATGACCAAAAATATGTGGGCACCTGCTCGCCGTACATCTCATTCCAAAGTCATGGACATATGGAGTTGGTCCATTCTTTGCTGCTATAACAGCCTCCACTCTTCTGGGAAGGCTTTCCACTAGATGTTGGAACATTGATGCAGGGACTTGCTTCCATTCAGCCGCAAGAGCATTAGTGAGGTCAGGAACTGATGTTGCGCCATTAGGCTTGGCTCGCAGTCAGTGTTCCAATTGATCCCAAAGGTTGAGGTCAGGGCTCATTGCAGGTCAGTCAAGTTCTTCCACACCGATCTCAACAAATAATTTCAGTTGTGACCTCACTTTGCGCACGGGGGAATTGTCATGCTGAAACAGGAAAGGGCCTTCCCCAAACTGTTACCACAAAGTTGGAAGCACAGAAACGTCTAGAATGTTATTGTATGATGTAGCGTTAAGATTTCCCTTCACTGGAACTAAGGGGCCTAGACCGAACAATGAAAAACAGCCCCAGACCAATATTCCTCCTCCACCAAACTTTACAGTTGGCGCTATGCATTCGGGCAGGTAGCATTCTCCTGGCAATACGCCAAACTCAGATTCGGCCGTCGGCTTGCCAGATGGTGAAGCGTGATTCATCATTCCAGAGAATGCGTTTCCATTGCTCCAGAGTCCAATGGAGGCGAGCATTACACCACTCCAGCTGACGCTTGGCATTGCGCATGTTGATCTTAGACTTGTGTGCGGCTGCTCGGCCATGGAAACCCATTTCATGAAGCTCCTGAGAAACAGTTATTGTGCTGACATTAGTTCCAGATGCCGTTTGGAAGTCGGTAATGAGTGTTGCCACTGAGGACAGACTAATTTTAAGCGCTACGTGCTTCAGAGGTCCCGTTCTGTGAGCTTTTGTGGCCTACCACTTTGCGGCTGAGTCGTTGTTTCTCCCAGATATTTCCATTTCACAATAACAGCACTTACAGTTGACCGGGGCAGCTCTAGTAGGGCAGAAATTTGATAAACTGACTTGTTGGAAAGGTGGCATCCCATGACGGTGCCACGTTGAAAGTCACTGAGATCTTCAGTAAGGCCATTCTACTACCAATGTTTGTCTATGGAGATTGCATGGCTCTGTGCTCGATTTTATACACCTGTAAGCAACTGGTGTGGCTGAAATAGCCGAACCCACTAATTTGAAGGGGTGTCAACATACTTTTGTATATATAGCGTATGAAGGGAAAATACTGGAGTTTTGGTGCAGGTACAGCAAACTAGCGCAAAACTAATATTCCGATATTGTATAAACGATACGATACAATATATTGTGAAAAAAAACGATTTTGCCCCCCATCACTACTATGAACTAGTCATTTGTGTAGAGAAAGTAAGTGATTAACTATTTTGAAGTATTGTAGGATAAGTAGATTTGATTAATATGTTTTCCCCCTATGCTATGGGCTTGCTAGATCATTAATCATTACTCTCCTCATCTTTCAGTTTAGGCTGTGCATTTGTAATTTAAATGAAGATTTGGCAGAGGGCTTTAGGGCTTTAGTTCTTTTAGTTTCTGTTCAAGTCCCCTTTGATCTTTTACATTAGATTCAAAAACATAATAGCATGAAAGTCAAAGAGCTCCTTGAAAGTTGTCAACTCTATTATGTGTAATGAGCGTGTTGGCTCTGATATGCATTACTCTAGCTCTCGAGAACCCAAGGCATTAACAAGGCATTCTGCTTTATCCCAAAGGTTCTCAGCTATAAGCACAGTTTACCGTTGGGACCATGTGAACTACAATCCCGATGCTCTGTTTTAACGTTTAGAAACGTCAATAATCATTGCTTATGATACGGCTTTTGAAACATGGAACTTATCTTTCATATCAGCGAGAAAGAATCTTTCAAATAAAAAATATACATTTACTGTAGCAGGTTTGCACAGATCCATCCAACCAAATGGGTGTGTAGTAATTCAACCTTTAGTTTAAAAAATATATATTTCTCAGTGATATGAAAGATATGTTCCTTCTGTTTCCAAAACCGCACCGCAAGCGTTGCGTGTTAACTCTCAGAACGCGCGTAGGGGCTCTTAACAAAACTCCTCCAGACAGAAGATACCTTCATGAATAGACACTAAAGGTAATTATCGTCCACGAGAGGGCTATGCATTACTCCAGCTTTTTGGCCAATTGAGTAATGTACTGTATGTGCTATGCATTAACAGTTTTTCTACCAATCAATAAGAATAAACTGAGAAAGTACGTTGAAGGACAGCCCATATTTAGGCCTGAAGCTGCATGACACATCATAAATTGATCCAAGTATTGTGTCATATTAGCATATTGTTGACATTAATGTTGTATGTCTTTCTGTGATACAAATGACCTCTACATTATATGGGACTAGGGGTTAGGTCTAGCTACAGTCTCAACCCACTGGTTATAGACGTCAATTTAACGTCTATGGCACATTGTTTCAACGTCGAAATGACGTGGAAACAACGTTGATTCAACCAGTGTGTGCCCAGTGGGAAGTCACTACAGCCCACATGATTTTGGGCTCTTGTCTGGGCTAGTCATCACTAAATAAATTTAGTGGTGGAATGACATAACACAGACAAAGCTGAGGCTGATCATAACCACTGATTCTGTTTAATGACGTGGCTTCATGATGAATACATTACACAAAACCTTAGTCCAATCACCTTTTATGCATTCCAGTGGTGCATAATGTGAAACTCCTTTGACATTCTGTTCCTTTCAAACATACTTATTGAGGTAATAGGTGAGATCTAGGTGAATACTGAGGACATTTGTGGCACCAAGACAAACTCAATGAATGCCTGGACCCAACGTAGGCCAATATTGAGAAGTTTAAAGACTTGCTGATAAAAAAGAATTGAGTCATGAGGCCATTTGGCTAGGAACAAATTTTTGGTGTATAAGATTATAATAATGTAAGACGAATATGAATTGCCAACTCCAAGATGTCTGCTGCCTTCTGAGGCACAGCAGGGATATTTACATTACAGAGCTGATAGACTGGGAACATGGTGGAACATAATTTATCTAACGTGAAAGAACACTGGACCAAGATCAATGATGCAAAGAACAACTATTAAAAGAAGACCTCTAACGGCGATCGAAGGACATCAGAGTTTAGCTCCAGCAATTCAAAGAGCTTTGCCTACAAGTCAGCATATAAAGTGGAGAGATGACAGAACCTCTCCTGATTTATACTGGCAGTACCTCCTCACTGATCCAAGAAAGTCTTTGGAAGTCTGGGAGCCAGAGGCAGTGCTGTTGTCTCCATGTCAGAAACAGACATTTACCCTTGCTGATGGCCAGTCCTGGGGGCACTTGGGTAATCACACTGACCTACAAATTTCTTCCTAGGTGACCTTCGAATGAAACGCTCTTGGAACTTTGATGTAATGGTTGATGTAATGGCCAACTGCCATCCACTATTAATGGCACCTGACTTTGAGGTACGAACATAACTCAAACTGGATTTCATCAAGAGAACAGGCTGTTCCTGTCAAGGGAAGCGTATTCTCTTCTTTATCTGAAGTTGCTCTTAATGTGCTGGCAGAATGATGGGCCTCCTAACTGCATGCTGTGTCATCTCCAGCAATGCTTAGACATTCTGGATTACATGTGGGATGTAGGGACCCATGTATTCGACGGAAGAAAGCCAAACCAAATTCATCTAAGCATTGCTGTCCCTGTAAATTGGGACTTCTTTGTGTCCTTCTCAAATCGCAACATTATCAAGCAACAAAGTTGAAGTAACACCTTGGTTAGTCTATATAAAATATGCATGGTCATGCCAACATCCACAATTATAGGATATAGATCATTCATTGTCCATGACTTCTGAAAAAAGTAATAATCCATGCATTTAATTACTAATTGCATTCAGACCCAATGAGGTGAAACAGGAGTAGACACTATCATTGAGCTGAGTGATAGCTGTGATTGATATAGGTGACAAAAGCTTCCCTTAATTGAATTAACCACAACTCTACTCATCATCATCCACAAGGATGTGTGTGGAATTTTAGGCCAAGGGCTGTTGAAACAGTTTAATGTATGATATTTCACGTCTGAGCCCTCTACTCCATGGCTGGAGGTGGTATAAAATTAAAGAGGTTAGCTATTTCCCTCACACTGACAGCCTCAATCGAGCAAGGGCAAGTACATGGACACGCTATGCAGCCGAAGGCCTGGAAACCTACTCTGAAGTCAATGAAAGAGGCCTTTGCGAATACCTTTGGACAGGGCAGGATTCATCACGGCACAGTGATACAGAGAGACAGGGTTTTGTAATGTTCATCATGCATCACAATTAGTAAGTGTTTATGACATGAAAGCAGACAGCTTTGTCAAGATCTTTATTCAGTCAGTTTGCCAATACGTATTTTCATTCAGTGCTTTATAGAACTGGATCATTCTACGAATAGTGTCAAAAATAACAATTTACTTAACCTAATTTTAACATTCTGTCATAAAGAGCTGATATTTAACTTCTTAACAAACATCTCCAGAGGTTAAATTAAGAAGAATTACCATAAAAGTGACTAAACTCAGCAAAAAAAGAAACATTCCTTTTTCAGGACCCTGTCTTTCAAAGATAATTAGTAAAAATCCAAATAACTTCACAGATCTTCATTGTAAACGGTTTAAAAACTGTTTCACATGCTTGTTCAATGAACCATAAACAATTAATGAACATGCCCCTGTGGAACGGTCGTTAAGACACTAATAGCTTACAGACGGTAGGCAATTAAGGTCAAAGTTATGAAAACTTAGGACACCAAAGAGGCCTTTCTACTGACTCAGAAAAACACCAAAAGAAAGATGCCCAGGGTCCCTGCTCATCTGCGTGAACATGCCTTAGGCATGCTGCAAGGAGGCATGAGGACTGCAGATGTGGCCAGGGCAATAAATTGCAATGTCCGTACTGTGAGACGCCTAAGACAGTGATACAGGGAGACAGGACGGACAGCTGATCGTCCTCACAGTGGCAGACCACGTGTAGCAACACCTGCACAGGATCGGTACATCCGAACATCACACCTGTGGGACAGGTATAGGATGGCAACAACAACTGCCCGAGTTACACCAGGAACGTACAATCCCTTTATCAGTGCTCAGACTGTCCGCAATAGGCTGAGAGAGGCTGGACTGAGGCCTTGTAGGCCTGTTGTAAGGCAGGTCCTCACCGTCGCTGGACCAGACAGGACTGGCAAAAAGTGTTCTTCACTGACGAGTCGCAGTTTTGTATCACCAGGGGTGATGGTCGGATTCGCGTTTATTGTCGAAGGAATGAGCGTTACACCGAGGCCTGTACTCTGGAGCGGGATCGATTTGGAGGTAGGGGGTCCGCCATGGTCTGGGTCAGTGTGTCACAGCATCATCGGACTGAGCTTGTTGTTGTGCAGGCAATCTCAACGCTGTGCGTTACAGGGAAGACATCCTCCTCCCTCATGTGGTACCCTTCCTGCAGGTTCATCCTGACATGACCCTCCAGCATGACAATGTCACCAGCCATACTGCTCGTTCTGTGCGTGATTTCCTGCAAGACAGGAATGTCAGTGTTCTGCCATGGCCAGCGAAGAGCCCGGATCTCAATCCCATTGAGCACGTCTGGGACCTGTTGGATCGGAGGGTGAGGGCTAGGGCCATTCCCCCCAGAAATGTCCGGGAACTTGCAGGTGCCTTGGTGGAAGAGTGGGGTAACATCTCACAGCAAGAACTGGTAAATCTGGTGCAGTCCATGAGGAGGAGATGCACTGCAGTACTTATTGCAGCTGGTGGCTGGTGGCTTGGTAGAGCATGGTGTTTGCAACGCCAGGGTTGTGGGTTCGATTCCCACGAGGGACCAGTACGGAGAAAAAAAATATATGAAATGTATGCATTCACTACTGTAAGTCACTCTGGATAAGAGCGTCTGCTAAATGACTAAAATGTAAAATGTAAAAAATGGTGGCCACCCCCCCCCCCCCCCCCCCCCTCAGTTGTTGAATCTTATGTTCATAGAAATATTTACACATGTTAAGTTTGCTGAAAATAAACGCAGTTGACAGTGAGAGGACGTTTCTTTTTTTGCTGAGTTTATATTCAATGTGCGGGACAAAATTGAGGCTATGATAAAGAAGTTGGAGCTCTTCTCTATCTCCATTAACAAGGACAACACACAGGTCTTTCCATCGTATGATTTTTTGTGTGCAAATGAACTGAAGTTTACGGAAAATGTCAAATGTGATATAGTGAAGCACCTGAGTGAGCTGGGTGCACAATTACGCAGGTACTTTCCCGAAACGGACGACACAAACAACTGGATTCGTTATCCCTTTCATGCCCTGCCTCCAGCCCACTTACCGATATCTGAACAAGAGAGCCTCATCGAAATTGCAACAAGCGGTTCTGTGAAAATTTTATTTGATCAGAAGCCACTGCCAGATTTCTGGATTGGGCTGCGCTCAGAGTATCCTGCCTTGGCAAATCGCGCTGTTAAGACACTGATGCCCTTTACAACCACGTACCTATGTGAGAGTGGATTCTCGGCTCTCACTAGCATGAAAACTAAATACAGGCCCAGATTGTGTGTGGAATATGATTTAAGACTGAGACTCTCTCCAATACAACCCTACATTGCAGAGTTATGTGCATCCTTTCAAGCACACCCTTCTCATTATCCTGTGGTGAGTTATTCACTATTTTTGATGAACAAATAAGGTTTTATATGTAAGATGGTTAAATAAAGAGCAAAATTATTGATTATTATTATATTATTATTTGTGCCCTGGTCCTATAAGAGCTCTATGCCACTTCCCACGAGCCGGGTTGTGACAAGAACTCACACTCATTCTTATGTTTAATAAATGTATCGTATAGTGTGTGTGGCAGGCTTACAATGATGGCAAAAAAACAAAATTTGAGCGTGCGCTGACCCTGGTGCTAGAGGGGGTACGCAGCTGGAGGTTGAATGTTTGAAGGGGTATGGGACAATAAAAAGTTTGTGAACCACTGTTCTAGATGATTCTGTGCTTCCAACTTTGTGGCAACAGTTTGGGGAAGGAAATTTCCTGTTTCAGCGTGACAAAGCTCCCGTGCACAAAGCGAGGTCCATACAGAAATAGTTTGTTGAGATCAGTGTGGAAAGAGTTGACTGACATGCACAGAGCTCTGACCTCAACCCCATCGAACACCTTTGGGATGAATTGGAACGCAGACTACGAACAAGAACTAATCGCCCAACATCAGTGCCCGACCTCACTAATGCTCTTGTGGCTGAATGGAAGCAATGTTCCAACATCTAGTGGAAAGCTTTCCCAGAAGAGTGGAGGCTGTTATAGCAGCAAAGGGGGGACAAACTCCATATTAATGCCCATGATTTTGGATTGAGATGTTCGACTAGCAGGTGTCCACATACTTTTGGTCATGTAGTGTATATGAGAGAGAGTGTTCTTACACTTTTCCTGCCTAAGGACTCTGAATATGCACATACAGTCAGGTCCAAAATGTATATAAACTATGCCTAGCCAAAAACGTGGTTGCTTCTGCCAGGTGTCTGAAACTTGACCACAAGTGGATCTTCTAGCAAGACAATAAACCCAAGCACACATCAAACTCCTCAAGGAAAGGGTTAATTGACCACAAAATCTGCTTTTTGAAGTGGCCATCTCAGTCTCCGGACTTGAAAACCTATGGTTTGAATTGAAGAGCGTGGTCCATAAGCGCAGATGGAGGATCTGGAAAGATTCTGTATGGAGGAATGGTCTACGATCCCTCCCAATGTGTTCTCCAATCTCATAAAACACTTTAGAAAAAGGCTCAGTGCCTTGATCCTCACAGGGGGAGGGTGCCCGAGTATTGAAAATAGGGGTGCCAATAATTGTGACCCATTTCTTTTTGAGTAAAAAGTATAATTTAAATAAAATCTAAAGTATTTTTTAGAGCAATTGTGTTAGTATAATATAATATAATTTCCCCTTTTTTTTTTGCATACAATGTATCTCAGTATTTGCATTATTTATTTTATGCAGTCTTTTTTGCTCATCTTTATCAAGGGGGCCAATAATTTGTATTCATCAAATATCCTCAAAAGACCCACATTGCAAAGACAAGTAGGATGAATAGCCACACAAGTAGGCTACTCATCTATGGACAATTTATATCTCATTACTGGTCTCCATATTCATTTATACAGCAGGATGCTTACTGAGGCAATTCAGACTACGTACCTTAGCCCAAGGATACCATCTGGGACTGGAACCACTATCCTTTCCAACATGCCCATGAACTGCTGACTAAGGGGGAAATGTTTTGGAAACTCACACTTTTCAGGTATCCTAGCTATTATGGAACATTAAGCATCAAGAAAGAGCCTGAATGTTGGCAAGCATGAGTTCAGGGATGCCATTTAGGTCAGAGACAGATCGGAAAAGAGCTACATTATACACTTATACAATAGCGTACTGGAGTCAGAGAGCTACCTCACTCAGCAACATTATTTGGGGTATTGGATGGGATGACTTGCATATTGTAGGCTTGTGAAGGGGTAGATTCTCTGACTCAGGGATTTCCAACCTAGGGGGTGGGATCTTCATTGATTTGAGGGGTTCAATTATAGATGTATATTTTAATATAGAGATTTTGTACAATTTGAGATTGTTTATACCGATCTTAAACGCTGCATACATCTGCGATGCTTTAGGCTAAATATGCTGTAAAATGCCAGAGGAAGACATGACTCTTATGCACAGGGGAATGAATATCTTGATTTGTCTCCATGACATTCAGAAGCTGAGTTAAGACCTTCTCAAATCGAGGAGTCAAAGAAATTGGACTTGGGTAATATTTTTTGTTTGTTTGTACTTTACCCCTTTTTCTCCCCAATTGGTTCTTTTGTGAATGTGAATTTCTCAAATGTAAAAAAAAAAGGGGGCCCTGGGGGGAAAAGTTTGGGAACCCCTGTTTTGACTCAAACACTGACAATAGCCGATATCCAATGGGTGATCATTGATGCTCATCTGCATGAAGTTGATGTTGATGTTCATCAATAGTAATGTCATGCATATGCATGTTTTGCGCAAATGAACACAAAGGCTGCTACTGTATTATGCACATACTTTTATGGCATGGCGTGAAAGTATCCATCCATCGCCAAAGCACAAACGTGGCTATGTTGCTAACATCTCACGCTATGGAGTAGCCTAATGTCACATTTTGTACTCCAGGAGACAGAGAGCCCTACCGTCACTCCGTTCGAAAGAAAACTGCTTCCTCATTGGCGCGCGCGCGGCAGTTGGACAGTGCCAAACTCCTGCGCTTGCGATTTCGTGCATTCCTCTGAAGTGATGGATGTCCGTCTGACCTGTCCTTACTCCTGAGATGAAGAATATCTCGAGGTGCGGACGCACTAGCGATTAATACTGCCGACTTCAGACATATTTGAGAGTCTCATCACCAACACACAACATTTGTTGTAATGGATAAAAGAAGATTGAACAATTCAGAAGGTAGGCTATGTGGCCACATTTGTAGCCTGACTTATGTTGCCCAATTTGGTAGCATACCATATTAGATAACAATTTTTTCCCCCCTAATAGTTTCATTTTATCATACTACGGCTATAGGCCACTCATATTATAAAATGTAATATTTATATGTAGCCTATTTTTTTAAATGTTGTTACGGTATGTTGGTTAGGGATCAGCTCCCGTTTTTGTGCTTTTTTTTTGCTCCTTCATCTTCTTCATTTATTCTTTGAATGTATTATGGCATTGCCAGAAGCAAAAATGGTAAGTAATAACCTCTACAATATAGGTTCTTGAGTTTAATGAGAAATATGAGGACCAACTCAAACAAGACGATCCCAAGCTTTCACTGGTGCTGCGATGTCTAGAATAGAAGGCACGCATGCCACAAATGTGAACTTTAAGTTAAAGTCCTAACAACTGTATGTTCAATGTGTGCAAATGAAAAATAATTTTGGAAAAGTCAAGTAACACCCAGCACAAATATTGAATATGTATCAATAGGAGTGACTGAGTGAACTGCATGTGTATGTTTGAGCAGTAGACAAAGTGATGAAGGGTGATGACCTTGTATGACCAATCTCTTTAGCGTGAGTCATGTCAGTCACTTGTGGACACAATGCTCTACAGAGTATGGGGCACAGTATGACCATTGTTGTTATGCCACAGAGCGGCTTGGATTGACTTCCAAAATGAAAATCGAACTCAGCTCAGCTGATGCCTTGACCAAATAGTTGAAAAGCAGTAGTGTAAGCCACACTATGTAATGGCAGGTATTTCTACTCAACAAAGTGGTTAAACTTGAAGAGCTACTAGCTGAAATGACATAGTTATGACACCATTCAATTATTTGAAGAACACTGATTGCACAGGGCAGATATAAGTTCTTAATTTGAAAGGGAAAGTGGCGTATGCACAAGAAACCATTTGAATGTTGTTCATAATAGGCTTCCTTTGCTCAATGGATACACACATCAGGCTAGACATGTTTGTCAATTGCCTTTTCATAATTGTTGTTTTTGTATCAACGGTTGAACCCTTTGGAAGTGTCACTCTGACAGAAGTGTGTCATTTTTAAAGCCCTGTATGCAAAACAGCCATCTACTCCTGCTCCTTAGTTCGTAATAATACAATTTTGTGTGCTCCCCATACTCCTATATTGAGTTTAGGGCAAAATTGTTACATTTAGGGCTTTATGCTGAGTATTGACATTGATGTCATGGGGCTGCGATGAGTTAGGATGCTGAGCATAACTGCCTCCAATATGACTGAATATTTGTCTCACTGATTTACTTGGCTCAAAGATTCCCTGATCAGTCCTGCCACCGTGTGGAAAAAGATTGTCTGAGCGATCTACTCATCGAGAAGAAGTGACATTTTGAGAACAAATAAGTTAAACATGTATCTTATTCAATTTACTGTGTTATGCATAACTTACTCAAATCAATGTTTTTTCCCACAAACAAAAATATGAATAAATAATAAAGCCCCAATATTTCCCCCCCCCCCCCCCCACAGTTGGCTCCAAATAAGGGAAAGCATGGAAGTAGAGAGAGAAAAGGATCTGCATTGGACTAGGGACACAGCCAAATGTATCCTAATGAGAGAAAGAGGAATATATGGTGAATAGTTGTAGAGCTTAAAAGTTTAAACAAACTGCATGTCAGAACCAGGAGGCTGCTTCTAAATGAAACCAGAGAATGATATGGTGCTGGTTGTGACTCTTCTCAGCATTGTGACCCTGACCACTGCCTTATTGAATGTTTCAGTCATACTTGCGATCATGAACACCAGAAAACTCCACCTTCCCGCCAACTACCTGATCTGTTCTTTGGCTGTCACGGACTTCCTGGTGGCCATCTTGGTGATGCCACTAAGCGTCCTCTACATCGCCACAAAGAGGTGGATGTTGGGATGTGTCGTCTGTGAGGCGTGGCTGAGTGTGGACATGATCTGCTGCACCTGCTCCATCCTGCATCTATGTGTCATCGCCCTGGACCGCCACTGGGCCATCACCAATGCCCTGGAGTACGCCTGCAAGAGATCCCCGCGCCGCGCCGCCATCATGGTCACCATCGTGTGGACCATCTCCGTCCTCATCTCAGTGCCTTCTCTGTTCTGGAGGCACAGCGGGGATGACAACTTCGGCAACTACACAAAGTGTATCATCGAGCATGACCACATCGGCTACACCATCTACTCCACCTTCGGGGCCTTCTACATCCCCATGGCTCTCATCTTCATCCTCTACTACAGGATCTTCATTGCTGCCCGGACCTTGTACCACAAACGGAGCTCCTCTGGGAGCCTGTGTAAGAGGAGAGCTAACAGCCACAACTGCCTCAGTAGCTGCTGCATCGCACCAACGTCTCTCTGTGCGTCTGAGATGTCTACCTCGGATCCCGTGCTAAACACAGAGCTGAATAGAGTCAACGATCCCACCAGCCCAAGCCGGGTAGCGGGGGACTGGGGGACTTGTGATGAGAGGACCCAGATCTGTGCCTCCAGAGAGAGGAAGGCTGCCCGCACACTGGGCCTCATCCTGGGGGCTTTTATCCTATGCTGGCTGCCTCTAGCTCCACAATGAAATAGGGTGCAGGCCAGGCAGCAGGCTGTTAGCCAGCCTGCCAGCTTAGTGGAGTCTGCCACTAGCACAGTCAGCGTAGTCAGCTCAGCTTTCCCCATTGAGACCGTGTCTGTGCCTCGATCTAGGTTGGGCAAAATTAAAAATGGCGGTGTTCGCTTTAGCAATCTCACTAGTATAAAGACCTCCTCCATTCCTGCCATTATTGAAAGAGATTGTGATACCTCACATCTCAAAATTGGGTTACTTAATGTTAGATCCCTCACTTCCAAGGCAGTTATAGTCAATGAACTAATCACTGATAATAATCTTGATGTGATTGGCCTGACTGAAACATGGCTTAAGCCTGATGAATTTACTGTGTTAAATGAGGCCTCACCCCCTGGTTACACTAGTGACCATACCCCCCGTGCATCCGGCAAAGGCGGAGGTGTTGCTAACATTTACGATAGCAAATTTCAATTTACAAAAAAAAAACCAATGACGTTTTCGTCTTTTGAGCTTCTAGTCATGAAATCTATGCAGCCTACTCAATCACTTTTTATAGCTACTGTTTATAGGCCTCCTGGGCCATATGCAGTGTTCCTCACTGAGTTCCCTGAATTCCTATCGGATCTTGTAGTCATAGCAGATAATATTCTAATTTTTGGTGACTTTAACATTCACATGGAAAAGTCCACAGACCCACTCCAAAAGGCTTTCGGAGCCATCATCGACTCAGTGGGTTTTGTCCAACATGTCTCTGGACCTACTCACTGCCACAGTCATACTCTGGACCTAGTTTTGTCCCATGGAATAAATGTTGTGGATCTAAATGTTTTTCCTCATAATCCTGGACTATCGGACCACCATTTTATTATGTTTGCAATTGCAACAAATAATCTGCTCAGACCCCAACCAAGGAGCATTAAAAGTCGTGCTATAAATTCTCAGACAACCCAAAGATTCCTTGATGCCCTTCCAGACTGCCTCTGCCTACCCAAGGACGTCAGAGGACAAAAATCAGTTAACCACCTAACCGAGGAACTCAATTTAACCTTGCGCAATACCCTAGATGCAGTTGCACCCCTAAAAACAAAAAACATCTGTCATAAGAAACTAGCTCCCTGGTATACAGAAAATACACGAGCTCTGAAGCAAGCTTCCAGAAAATTGGAACGGAAATGGCGCCACACCAAACTGGAAGTCTTCCGACTAGCTTGGAAAGACAGTACCGTGCAGTATCGAAGAGCCCTTACTGCTGCTCGATCATCCTATTTTTCCAACTTAATTGAGGAAAATAAGAACAATCGCTTCAGTCTGGTTTTAGACCCCATCATAGCACTGAGACTGCACTTGTGAAGGTGGTAAATGACCTTTTAATGACGTCAGACCGAGGCTCTGCATCTGTCCTCGTGCTCCTAGATCTTAGTGCCGCTTTTGATACCATCGATCACCACATTCTTTTGGAGAGATTGGAAACCCAAATTGGTCTACATGGACAAGTTCTGGCCTGGTTTAGATCTTATCTGTCGGAAAGATATCAGTTTGTCTCTGTGAATGGTTTGTCCTCTGACAAATCAATTGTAAATTTCGGTGTTCCTCAAGGTTCCGTTTTAGGACCACTATTGTTTTCACTATATATTTTACCTCTTGGGGATGTCATTCGAAAACATAATGTTAAATTTCACTGCTATGTGGACGACACACAGCTGTACATTTCAATGAAACATGGTGAAGCCCCAAAATTGCCCTCGCTAGAAGCCTGTGTTTCAGACATAAAGAAGTGGATGGCTGCAAACTTTCTACTTTTAAACTCGGACAAAACAGAGATGCTTGTTCTAGGTCCCAAGAAACAAAGAGATCTTCTGTTGAATCTGACAATTAATCTGGATGGTTGTACAGTCGTCTCAAATAAAACTGTGAAGGACCTCGGCGTTACTCTGGACCCTGATCTCTCTTTTGAAGAACATATCAAGACTGTTTCAAGGACAGCTTTTTTCCATCTACGTAATATTGCAAAAATCAGACATTTTCTGTCCAAAAATGACGCAGAAAAATTAATCCATGCTTTTGTTACTTCTAGGCTGGACTACTGCAATGCTCTACTTTCCGGCTACCCGGATAAAGCACTAAATAAACTTCAGTTAGTGCTAAATACGGCTGCTAGAATCCTGACTAGAACCAAAAAATTTGATCATATTACTCCAGTGCTAGCCTCCCTACACTGGCTTCCTGTTAAGGCAAGGGCTGATTTCAAGGTTTTACTGCTAACCTACAAAGCATTACATGGGCTTGCTCCTACCTATCTTTCCGATTTGGTCCTGCCGTACATACCTACACGTACGCTACGGTCACAAGACGCAGGCCTCCTAATTGTCCCTAGAATTTCTAAGCAAACGGCTGGAGGTAGGGCTTTCTCCTATAGAGCTCCATTTTTATGGAATGGTCTGCCTACCAATGTGAGAGACGCAGACTCAGTCTCAACCTTTAAGTCTTTACTGAAGACTTATCTCTTCAGTAGGTCCTATGATTAAGTATAGTCTGGCCCAGGAGTGTGAAGGTGAACGGAAAGGCTGGAGCAACGAACCGCCCTTGCTGTCTCTGCCTTGCCGGTTCCCCTCTTTCCACTGGGATTCTCTGCCTCTAACCCTTTTACAGGGGCTGAGTCACTGGCCTACTGGTGTTCTTCCATGCCGTCCATGGGAGGGGTGCGTCACTTGAGTGGGTTGAGTCACTGACGTGGTCTTCCTGTCTGGGTTGGCGCCCCCCCCTTGGGTTGTGCCATGGCGGAGATCGTTGTGGGCTATACTCGGCCTTGTCTTAGGACGGTAAGTTGGTGGTTGGAGACATCCCTCTAGTGGTGTGGGGGCTGTGCTTTGGCAAAGTGGGTGGGGTTATATCCTGCCTGTTTGGCCCTGTCCGGGGGTATCATCGGATGGGGCCACAGTGTCTTCTGATCCCTCCTGTCTCAGCCTCCAGTATTTATGCTGCAGTAGTTTATGTGTCGGGGGGCTAGGGTCAGTCTGTTACATCTGGAGTATTTCTCTTGTCTTATCCGGTGTCCTGTGTGTATTTAAATATGCTCTCTCTAATTCTCTCTTTCTGTCTTTCTCTCGGAGGACCTGAGCCCTAGGACCATGCCTCAGGACTACCTGGTATGATGACTCCTTGCTGTCCCCAGTCCACCTGGCCGTGCTGCTGCTCCAGTTTCAACTGTTCTGCCTGCGGCTATGGAACCCTGACCTGTTCACCGGACGTGCTTGTTGCACCCTCGACAACTACTATGATTATTATTATTTGACCATGCTGGTCATTTATGAACATTTTAACATTTTAACATCTTGACCATGTTCTGTTATAATATCCACCCTGCACAGCCAGAAGAGGACTGGCCACCCCTCATAGCCTGGTTCCTCTCTAGGTTTCTTCCTAGGTTTTTGGCCTTTCTAGGGAGTTTTTCGTAGGGAGTTTTTCCTAGCCACCGTGCTTCTTTCACATGCTTTGCTTGCTGTTTGGGGTTTTAGGCTGGGTTTCTGTACAGCACTTTGAGAATATCAGCTGATGTACGAAGGGCTATATAAAAATAAATTTGATTTGATTTGATTTGAGTTGCTGGTGGGCATCCGGGTGTTTCATGCCTCAGCACAGGTGTCGGACTTCCTCACGTGGCTGGGATACGTTAACTCACTCATCAACCCCCTGCTCTACACCAGCTTCAATGAGGACTTCAAAAAGGCTTTTAAGAAACTGCTCCGATGTAACAAGCGCAAATAGACATTTCATGTGCTATCCTCAATGCTTATTGAGTTACACCTGCCAGGTCTAGTCTCCAACGCAACCAAGGCCGGGAGATTTAAAAACACACCGGTAAACAGAAAGATGAAGAGATAGTACTGCATCTTAAAGGGGCAAACAGTAGTTTAAACAATAACAAAGCGGACACCACACCACTTTTTTGGTAAACAGCTGAAGGATGGGGCTGGAGAAGTGTAAACACTCAAATTCATAGACAGAGCAATGGATGCAAGGACTGACCATCCATGATATCAATATTATAGTTGTATCTATGTTTTGAGACTATAAAGCATTTGTTTACAATTACATTGTTTACAAACAATGGAGTAAAACAAGCTTATATTTTGGGTTCTGGGGCCTGTTGCACAAAACTAGGATAAGGGATTAAGCCAGGATATCTTGGTGATCCTGGCTCAATTGATCCGTAATCCGGTTGCACTAAAGATGGATAGGGGGCAGGAGGATATGTTATGGTATAAATTACCATGGAGATTTATTCTGTGGAGCTAGCCTGCTCCAGACCAGGCTAAATTCCAGGATCTATTTAATCTCATCCCTAATGTCAGTCAGCAGTCACCACAAATGGAAACCAATAGTTATTTCACTGCTCACTATACATTGTTATCACATAACTAGACCCACTGTCATTATTTAAACGTTTGTGATCATTAATTTCAATGATTTTGGATAAAAAATAATTTTTAGATTATGTTGCTATCATTAGATAATTTACAGTTTCCCATAGACTATAAGGCTATATATAAAATGATAGAATATTAGGGCCACAGAGGGGAAAAAAACACAAGTAATAATATTGTAACCGGTTGTTTTAAAGGAGGACAGTTGTTAAAATGACAGATGTGGGGCATTTCGTGAAATTGTACTTCAGTATGGTTTCATAAACAAAGACATGCTGATGTGCCAGAATATTAAGTATCACATTGTCATAAGTATCAAAACTGTAAAAACAATATGTAGCTTTTCTGCAGAAAGAACCAGCCTCATAAATTTATGACTTTATCCTTTTTCTTCAGTGTGGCCCTAGTACTCTGTCATATAAACAAATACACATTCCATATGAATATAAAAACACAATGTGTAACATTATGTTCCTTTATTGAATAAGGACAAAACAAAGCAGGTAAACCATCAGCTCCTTTCGAAACTGAAGTCACAGTGACTACAAGATGGAAAGCACAGAATCCAAGCATATTATACAAAATGATACATACACATTCAAAGGTCTGTATATAACACACCCTGCATGTCTGCACACTAAAATAAATGCAGGACAAATCCATACACATCAACTGAACAGACAAATGAATGGATGCAGTAGCCTCCCTGCAGCCTTGTATTACACACAGTATACCGCACAAACATCATAAGAGGCCAAATTCGTAAAAAAACGAACCCAAAAAAAACCCAATTCCTCTGCCACCGCAGGACATATTTAACCAAAATTGAAAGCACACATACTAACTAAAATAATTCAACACATATTGGTCCCTCAGCAGCCGACCACTGTCGTCATCAGGGAAGATTGCCGGATTGTCCCAGTCCATGGCTGGTGGCACTCTGGGGGCCCTCTCCTTCCTCAGGCAGGCCACATTGTGGAGGACAGCACAAGCCACAGTAATATCACATGCCCTAACAGGGCTGACCCTTAATTTGTGAAGGCAGTGAAAGCGTGCCTTCAGGAGGCCAAAGGTCATTTCAACTCTGGCCCTGGTCCTGGCATGGGCATGGTTGTAGGCCTGCTGTGCTTCCTGGGGGTCTGTGAAAGGTGTCAGGAGAAAAGGCTGGCAGCCATACCCCCTGTCTCCCAGCAGCACACCAGAGAATTCACCTGTCAACACAAAATCTCATCATTACTACCTCATAAACACAGTGATATTCTTGACACAGCCATGATGGTTATAAATAGGGGTTGTGTGGCTTACCTTGTGATAGGCACTGATAGATTTCAGAGGCCCGAAAGATTCTGGAGTCATGGACTGAGCCAGGCCATTTTGCCACAACATTGCTGATCACACAGTCAGCATTGCAGACCATCTGAAATCATAAGATGAGGAATATTACACCAATCAATGCACATCACTGGCAATGCAGAGTGTTCGTCAATGGACAATATCAAAAAGTTATGTTCACCTGAACATTAATGCTGTGAAAGGATTTCCTATTCACAAAATCGGCCTCATGGGCACCTGAGGGGGCTTTTATCCTTATGTGTGTGCAGTCCACTGCACCAATGACATTGGGGAAACCTGTCACACAAAGTAATGAGTATCCTACTATGTGTTAACAGTTGTCCTGTAATTTGTAGATCCTCTTACCTGCAATCCTATAGAACTCCTCTTTGATGTCACAGAGTCTTCTGTGGCCAGGGAAGGAGATGAAGACATCTGCTAATGCTTTGATAGCCAGACACACACTCCTTATTGTGCGGCAAATTGTGGCCTTGTTCAGCTGTTCTGCATCCCCCACTGAGTACAGGAAGGCTCCACTAGAAAAAAAGCGCAAGGCCACACAAACCATTTGCTCCACACTCAGTGCATGGCTCCGTGCAGTGCGGTGCTTAATCCTGGGACCCAGTAGTCTGCATAGATACCTGATGCCATCTGCAGAAAACCTGTATCTTTCATATAGATGGTCATCAGGGAAGGCCAGTGGGTCCAACCGGTCCCTGAAGACCCTTTCTCGCCTGAAGGCTCTCCTCAGCACAAGTGCTTCTTCATCCACCACATCTCGCACGAATGGGCATGCCATTGTCAGAGCAGAAAGGAACACACAATTTTGGGCCTTCATATAGGCTAGTGGCCACACCTGGTGCTGGGGGGGTGGGCAAAAGAGGGCGATGCCTTATAACGATGACTTGGTTGTACTGATTGCTGGGAAAATAAAAAAAACCTTAGAAAGATGCCACCGTCCTGTGTGCTCACAATAAGAGCTCATATGTCATGGCTCACTTGACTTTACGAGAATATACCTAATTTTTATTTTGAGCTGTGTCATCTTCTTGGAGCTGGGGGAGGAAAGAAAAATAATGATTAATACATTTGTGTTACAGTTAGCATACAGTGTACATTGAAGGCATATCTCACCTCCCTCTCAAGTTTTTTTATTTCAAGGTCCAGTTTCCTAATTGTCCTCTTTTTTATTTCGGACTCCAGTGCAAGATTTTCCATCTTTTTCTTCTTGTACTGAATGTCTATGTCTGCCAGTTCTATTTGGCGCCGGAGGTGGTTGCCATACAACTTTCTGATAGCTTGTGAGCTCTGTGAACACAATACAATTAGCGCAGCTGGAATTTGGCAGGATGTGGTGTCCTTTTATTAATACGCACTATGTTGCCAGGCTGGTTTTCCCACTGTATAGCATCTGGGTCCTGTAAAAGAAATTAGATTTTTTGATTTTGATGAGGACTCCTCACCATTGTAGAGTAAATAGTACTTTCACAGTCTTAACATGATACCTCATGCCTTCTGGAATCCAGAGAGATGGTCTCCTCCTCATCATCGTCTCCATCATGTGCTGTTGCTGCTGCACTGGGGCCTTCACCCTATCACATTTAATCGGATTCATATTGAAGCTAGTAGACAAGACATGCCAGGCCTACAGTATGCCTTTGATGGAGTACTCACTGGATCAGCATCGTCTGGTGCTTGTGCTGGTGGCTCTAACAGGAACACAGTGCTGCCAGACACTGCAAGGCAATAGGTAAACCAAAGTCAGACAGTCCAAATTGATTCAATATGAATGTGGTTGTATCCCATGTAGAGATGGAAGGACATACCTTGAATGAAGCGGGTGGCATCTTGGGAGGAACCTATGCTCGTCTCTTTCCCCCCAGGGATCCCCTCTAAGACGGGCCTGCCTTTATTTAGCTCCAAGGCCATGTCCTCTGCTGGGGTAAGGTCAGCCTTTGGTGACCCACCACCCGTGCCTTGTCTGTGGGTATTCTTTTTCACTGCTAAAACAGTACAGACAATGTGTGAGCAGGCACCTTCTGGGTACAATATATGCTTGTGCTTTGTTAAATATTAGTCAGGGACCATACCATTCTGCAGAATGTTCTTGTATTTGATTTTGACCTGCTGCCATGTCCGTTTTGGCCCGTTCATGTTTAATCTACACACACACACACACACACATTTAATGGAGTCACACTGCAAAAAATTACTTGGTATTTTTGTCTTGTTTTCAGTAAAAATATCAAAAAATCTATCATAGCTTTATACAGTGTGATGGAGTTACTTTACACAATTTCACTCATATCTGCAGTGCATTTCAATTAAAAATTTAACCGTTTCATAATTACAGTACAACTGCATTTTTGGAGATGTGAATTAAATATTTGAATTGTAATTGTGATGTTTCAGCGGAGCGGTGACTGTGTAATTGTGCACTACTTACGCATTCAGGCGGTCTGCAATACTTTGCCACGCTTTTTCTCTTTGCTTTATCACTGTGGCGGTGTTGCCTTTCTTCTTAATTATATATTTTACCTCCTCGTATGCCTCCATGAGGATTTGTGCTTCCGACGGGGAAAAGTACGCGGCTCTAGTTGCCATGGTAAATCAGTTAATCTGTGATCTGTGGCGGGGTCTATTTGAGTGAGCCGTGAGCGCGCACCTATCCAGGATTGGTTTCACCTGGTTTAATGAATCCGTGTCTGCTCATCCTGGCTTGGTCTTTGTGCAACCAATTAAGCCTGGACGCACATGTTTTGGCTTCATTGAGCTCAGCTGAGTCATTTATCCCGGATGTCTTAATTCTACTTTTGTGCAACAGGCCCCTGATGGGGTACAACAGTTGAAATATTACGTTTAGATGTTATGTGATACTAGGAATGTCGTCATGTCAGATGATCAAACTTTATGTAGCTGAAGATATCAATCTCAACTCCTATACCGAAATAGCTAATCATTGTCTTACCCTTTTCCCTTCTTTTGCAACGCAGCATGTGGCTTCAGAGGTGATGTTCTTTGGGACCAACATGGTTTTCTTGGACCGTAGTGGGGTTGGAAAAGCTCTGGAGAAGCAGCAGCCTGGTAGATAGGGGCACACAGGTTTGAGAGGGGGGGTCAATATTAGGAAGGTGTTCTTCATTTTTTGTACACTCAGTGTTTATCATAAATATAAAAGATCAAAAAATGTATGTAGCAATCACAGATTGCCCCTTTAATATTCAACATTCATTATTTCACATACAGTATTCCTTGCATGCACTCATGTTAGCACTGTCCCAGAGGATTACAAAGCTCAGCCAGGGACTAGTCCTCATGGTTTATATAAGAAACCCCATTTATTTCACAACAAATCTTTCACTTTTGGGTGTATATATTTACTTATTTTTGGGGGGGTTATAATCCTGCATGGAAAGAGGAATCAGATATTCAAACTATTAAAAATGACTTTAGATTGAATGATTTACAAAGCAAAAGACCATGAACATAAGTTAAACTAATGAACCAATGACCCAGCCTCGCCCTCTGAGACATAACAACAGTTATCTAGTAACAACATCCCATCTGTTTAAGGGATTAAAAGCTCCCATCCAGAGTCAGGATGGAAGGATGGGAGTGTGTTTTGACTTGTGACCGCGTGTGCTGTACCTTTTTTCATTTAAAGGATTATGAGGCAGGTAGCTAAGTGGTCAATGCCTCACAGAGATCACTGATAAGGTTGGAGGGTTTCACCTAATCCCCGTTGAGCACATGGGCAGAGGGACAGCGGTATAAAAGTTAATGGTGGGAGCAGTAGGCTCTTCATTGAACAGGCTTCCACCAAGAGACACATACAACAGGTAATGCTTTTTCCACTCAGTATATTGGGTTTCCATTGTATTGTTTCACTGCTGTTTTTTTTAATGAGTTTTCAACTATGGTTTTCTTTATTTTTCTTTCTTCAGGTTATTGCCACCTGCCACTATGATGTGCTTGTTTAAATTAACTGCAGTATCCCTCATCCTGTCCATACTTCTGTATATCACAGACTCTTCTCCAAACAGTGACATGACAAACAGTACGTTTTACGTTACATTACTTTGAAAGTACTGTTTTTATTAATGGTCTACATGTTCTGGAAAGAAAATAACCGGTGAGTTGTTCTTGGAGTATGTTGTCATTAGAGAGAATATAAATTGGTACATGACCTCCTTACTTCCAATAAGTGTGTGCTTACCAGGAAGAGAGACAACACATTGGTGTTGCATGGTGCATCAAGTTTACAGATCAGACTGTTCAATAGATTTTCTCTTTATTATCTTTACAGTGGGCTGTGAGGGATGCAAACTGAGGAAGAACAAAGTCTTCTCAAACCCGGGCGCCCCTGTCTACCAGTGTACAGGCTGCTGCTTCTCCAGAGCTTATCCAACCCCACTACGGTCCAAGAAAACCATGTTGGTCCCAAAGAACATCACCTCTGAAGCCACATGCTGCGTTGCAAAAGAAGGGAAAAGGGTAAGACAATGATTAGCTATTTCGGTATAGGAGTTGAGATTGATATCTTCAGCTACATAAAGTTTGATCATCTGACATAACGACATTCCTAGTATCACATAACATCTAAACGTAATATTTAAGAACAACTCAAATTTACCAAATGTGTTTTTTAAAGCCATCTCTCTGTCTCTTGATTCTCTCTCTCCTCTCAGGTGGTGTTCGACAACATCAAGCTGACAAATCATACAGAGTGTCACTGCAGCACTTGTTATCACCATAAGACATAAACTCTCTGTGAGGGCTGGAAATCTCCATGTTTGCAGAAGTAAAAGCTTGGCAACAGATACTGTATATTTTCCACAACTCATTCCTGAAGTTCCTTGTGTTTTAAAAGCCCAGTGCAGTCAACATTTTTATTTTCCTGTGTTGTATATATATTTTCACACTACGAGGTTGGAATAATACTGTGAAACTGAAAATTATGATAATGCCCTTTTAGTGTAAGGTGTTTGAAAAGACCACCTGAAATGTCAGCCTGTTTTAGTGGGATGGATTTGGGCCTGCCTGGTAATGTCACCAGGCGGTAAATTACTTAATAGACAAATAAGAGATTTCCAAACCTCTCTGCCAATAACAGCTGGTTTAAAATGTTCCCCTTCCACTCAGACCCCTCCCAGGCAGTCCTAGCAAATTCTTGCTTGAGAAATTGCTCTTTGCTAAGAAGCTATTTTTGTTTATTTTTGACCATTTTAATTGAAAACAATCACATTAAGATACTTAATTGTTACCCTGAAATGATTTGATATTGAGTTAAAAACAGCTGCATTGGACCATCAAGGGAAATCACATATTAGGAAATCACTGTGATCCACCAAAGGTGATAGTCTGCTGAGAATATTTATAGTGCTCTAATGGTCACAATTATATAAAGTTGTATTCCTGTACTGTGTTGATCAAATGTAGACTTTACTGTATGAATGTAATAATTATTCAAATGTCCTTAACATGCATATTATTTTGACACATGATCTCTCCTCTGCTTCTTTTTTTAAGAAACTGATGCCTTGAGTAAAACCAATGGTTTATGGTTTAACGAGAAACAAAAATATTGTTCCTCTGCCAAACCACACCACACTCAATAGCATATGGATCAACAAAAAATGTGTATAATCACACAGCCTCAGGTAGGCCTAGTATGGCCTATGTTTATAGGCCATACTATGAGTTTATATGTCCTCAAGTAGCCTAACAAGCTGTAGGTTAAGCATCATATTTACTAAAATACTTCAGAACTTTGTAGTATTAGATTGCATGTGGGGAACATTATTCGATTACAACCACAGGCCTAGGCCGATGGGCAATACTCAATTTGTTGTCTACGTTATATCTAGTAGGCCTATTAACATAATTGTCAACATCTTATATGAATCTTTCAATTAATAAGTAATGTATTATGTATTTTTGGTTTATCTTATTTTATATAAGGTCATGCATGCATGCTTGTGCCAGCGACACCGATGTAGCGCTTTTATCGTCGTCTCTCCCCTCCCCCTGTCCGTGCGTGTGCAAGTCTGGCAGCGTAACATCTGTGCGTACGCGGTCGTGATTGTTGTGAAGATGGCGGGGGGAGAGACAGAGAAGGAATATGACACAAGGAAAGCTATCGAAGGGCTCCGAGAACGGTTCCAGGAATTGACTACAACGCTAAAAGAAAGCTCGGAATCACTGTCTGAGGCCTCGTTGCGTTTCTGCCAGGAATTCTGCCAGGTCAGCATTTTTTTCCCCTTCCAACTACCCATCCTTGTGGTTTGCAGTCTTCCATCCAGCTTCCAGCCTGATGATGCGCGTGTACGTTAGGTACAACAATGTAGCTAGCTCGCGCTAGCCACATCAGAACATAAAAACCCCCACAATTAATCCCTGTTTTAACTTCCAATGATAGTAGTTAGTGGACTATATACATCATACGTGTTTTCCTTATATTTAGTTCATTCTCTTACTTTCGAATTATACCCGAGCATCACTAATTTCCCCAAGCTAGTTAGCGAGTTGCTAGTTGAATGCTGGCTGGCTGGCTGGCTAGCTAGTTAAGGCTCCTTAATGCTGGGAAGAGCTAGTTAGCTTTTTGTGCGGACTTGTATTCACATTCTCTAGCTGTTAGTGTTTTATGTTTTGCTCGAGACAAAACATCATTCATCCATGTTAACGTGCATATTTTACTTTAAATTATAGCAACAGAACGTTTTTCATTTCGTCCATTGTGTTAGTGGATCAATATTGAGTGTGCCTGCAAAAGTATTCTATAGGGCCTGGTCAACCTAATGGTATTCATTTTCATGCACATCATAGGTTAACTACGTATGCATAGTTTTAATTGTTAGAAAAACAATATTAACTCATCAGCCTGTTTTTTGGGTAGGTTTATTCGGTTTTGTTCTTCATATATATATATATATATATGTCTGTTTTTTTGTGTAATGTGGCAAACCTGGTGGGCCTTGTTTGAAGCCCCATCTGTGCGAAGTGATACATTCATTGGTCACATTAGGGATTATGAATGAGATTGGGTTTCATATCAGGCTCCATTTGGAGATCAAACGACAGTGTTTTATCTGACACTGACTGAGTAATAAGAATACACACAAGATTGGCTAGATGGTTACAAGGCTAACTTACTAAGACGCAGGGTTTTCTCTAAAACCTCTAAATACCTGGTCACCTCAAGATTTTTGTGTGTTTATTATCATGTGCTGAGAATTACATTTGTATTTATTTTCATATGTTGGAGATGCAATGAAATACCATGATATGTTAGGCTACGTTTAGCAATAGCCTGAGATGTAGTCTATTTAGGACGGGCCTTTTTAGAAGACCTTTACTCATTGAGCAGAGATTAGGCTTCCCCTCGACTGGGGGAAGGGATCGCCAGTGCTTGTAGCATTCAAGCTAGTCTCACTCTCAACTTTGAATGTTGTCCTGCATGGGTAGCCTACGAACTACTCCGTGTGGTTTAGCCTATTGTAGGCTACTGCATGAATTCCATTTGGCCCACACTATAGGCTCCATTCAGCAGCCGGGCTTATAGAAGTCCAAGCAGCCTCCTGTATAATGCTTGTGTAGCTACAGTGCCTTCAGAAAGTATTCAGACCCCTTGGCTTTGCACATGTTATTATGTTACAGCCTGAATTTCAAATGGATTAGATGTTTTGGTCACTGGACCACAATGCCCGACAATGTTTAAGTGGAATTATTTTTTTATATATATTTTTTACAAATTAATGAAAAGCTTAAAAAAAACAACCCCCTTTGTTATGGCAAGCACACATACAATTATCTGTAAGGTCCCTCGGTCCAGCAGATTCAAACACAAATACCAAGGAGGTTTTCCAATGCCAAGTAAAGAAGGGCACCTATTGGTAGATGGGTTAAAAAAGACAAGAGACATTGACTATCCCTTTGAGCATGGTGTTATTCATTACACTTTGGATGGTTTATCAATACCAGTGGTGGAAAAAATACCCAATTGTCATACTTGAGTAAGAGTAAAGATACCTTAATAGAAATTGACTCTAAAATACACTTAAGTATCAAAAGTAAAAAAGAATTTCGAAGTCCTTATATTAAGCAAACCAGACTGCACCATTTTCTTGTTTTGTTTAATTTACGGATAACCAGGGGCACGCTCCAACACTCAGACATAATTTACAAACTAAGCATGTGTTTAGTGAGTCCACCAGATCAGAGGCAGTAGAGATGACTGGGATGTTCTCTTGATAAGTGTGTGAATGAGACAATTTTTCTGTCCTGCTAAGCATTCAAAATTTAACAAGTACTTTTGGGTGTCAGAGGAAATGTATGGAGTAAAAAGTACCTTTTTATTTTTTTAGGAATGTAGTGAAGTAAAAGTTGTCAAATATAAATAGTGAAGTGCAGATACCCCAAAAACTACTTAAGTTGTACTTTAAAGTATTTTTACTGAAGTACTTTACACCACTGATCAATACACCCAGTCACTACAAAGATACAGGTGTCCTAAGTAACTGTTGCTGAAGAGGAAGGAAACCACTCAAGTAATACTGCAAAAAAAATCCAATACAACACATTACTGAGTACCACTCTCCATATTTTCAAGCATAGTGGTAGCAATGTTATGAGTATGCTTGTAATTGTTAAAGACTGGGAAGTTATTTAGGATAAAAAAGAAACTGAATGGAGCTAAGCACAGACAAAGTCCTAGAGGAAAACCTGGTTCAGTCTGCTTTCCACTCGACACTGGGAGATGAATTCACCTTTCAGCAGGACAATAGTTTAAAACACAAGGCCAAATCTAAATGAGTTCTTACCAAGAATACAGTGAATGTACCTGAGTGGCCAAGTTACAGTTTTGACTTAAATCTACGTGAAAATCTATGGCAAGACCTGGTTGCATAGGAATGATCAACAACAAATTTGACAGAGCTTGCAGAATTTTGAAAAGAATAATGGGCAAATGTTGCACAATCAAGGTGTGGAAACTCTTAGACTTACCCAGAAAGACTCTCAGCTGCAATCGGTGCCTAAAGAGCTTCTACAAAGTATTGACTCAGGGGTAGGGCTGTGTGATATGGGCAAAATATCAAATCATGTTATTTTATGTTTTTCAATAATAAAAGTTATACATTTGCTTCATGGGTAATGCGTGACCATAGGGTGGCAACATCCATTTAAATCCTTTAGAATGTGTCTTTCTCCATTCTGATTTGTTTTATACGGTTCAATTCAACTTCAGCCAACTCAATTTCTGAATTTCCTGCACTAATTTGAGATCATTTTCACACTGCCATGTAGGGTTGCATGATATGGGCCAACAACCTAGGCCTTATTTTTAACCAAATGTTGCAATTGTGATTTGACTTGTGAATTAAAGCAAAACACTTGGGTGAGCTGTTGGAATGATGGAAATATGATTATTCTCCTTTTATAGCTAGAATATAATAGTGGGCACTTTGAATAGTGTTTTGACATGACAATGAGTGAAAATGCCAGAGAGGAGTTATTGTGAAAAGGTAGGAACCAAAGTGTTGACAAGTGTTTCCAAGGGGACCCTATAATCTTTGACTACATTGAATGTTTTCTCTTAGCTACTTCATGTAGCTTACTTATTCATGCTTCGCGTATTCCTTTTTGATTTAAAAGATAATGTTGCACAAACATGCTGATTTTAGGTCTATACCATCACTGGTATTATCAGGCTGTATAGCTAATTACGTTCTCTTACTCAGTACATTTATTAACTAGCTAGCCAGCTAACTAGCGATTAGCAGCAAAGAAGATTTAGGCCCAACTTGCTAAGAAAAGACAAACTAGCTGTTTGCAGATTTAAGAAACACAAATGAAGTGTAATTGTAGAACGCTAGTGGATTTTTATTAAGAAGAAACGTGAAAACGGCATCATTGTCATCAACATTGTTGCATGTGCTACGTTGACCAACAGACTGAACGCAAGTGTCTTGTTTTCGAGGAACAACAAATGCGCTCCTTGAGTGACGGGGCGGGGCTAGATCTGTGTGGAAACCAGTATGGAGAGCAAGAGTGGAGAGAGATGACTCAAGTAGCGATGTAAACTATAAAAATTGACATAACACACGACGTATCCCATTTAACAAACAAAACATTCAAATACCGTTGTAGAAGGTAAAGTAAAAACCCAAACTGATCCGTGCATCAATACCAGTATATAGTTAAAAAACGGTTTATCGCCCAGCCCTACTCAGGGTGAATACTTTTATGTAAATGAGATTTTGCAGTATTTCATTCTCAATAAATTTGCAAACATTTCGAAAAACATGTTTTCACTTTGTCATTATGGGGTACAGTGGGGCAAAAAAGTATTTAGTCAGCCACCAATTGTGCAAGTTCTCCCACTTAAAAAGATGAGAGAGGCCTGTAATTTTCATCATAGGTACACTTCAACTATGACAGACGAAATGAGAAAAAAAATCCAGAAAATCACATTGTAGGATTTTTAATGAATTTATTTGCAAATTATGGTGGAAAATAAGTATTTGGTCAATAACAAAAGTTTATCTCAATACTTTGTTATATACCCTTTGTTGGCAATGACACAGGTCAAATGTTTTCTGTAAGTCTTCACAAGGTTTTCACACACTGTTGCTGGTATTTTGGCCCATTCCTCTAGAGCAGTGATGTTTTGGGGCTGTCGCTGGGCAACACGGACTTTCAACTCCCTCCAAAGATTTTCTATGGGGTTGAGATCTGGAGACTGGCTAGGCCACTCCAGGACCCTGAAATGCTTCTTACGAAGCCACTCCTTCGTTGCCCGGGCGGTGTGTTTGGGATCATTGTCATGCTGAAAGACCCAGCCACGTTTCGTCTTCAATGCCCTTGCTGATGAAAGGAGGTTTTCATTCAAAATCTCACGATACATGGCCCCATTCATTCTTTCCTTTACACGGATCAGTCGTCCTGGTCCCTTTGCAGAAAAACAGCCCCAAAGCATGATGTTTCCACCCCCATGCTTCACAGTAGGTATGGTGTTTTTTGGATGCAACTCGGCATTCTTTGTCCTCCAAACACGATGAGTTGAGTTTTTACCAAAAAGTTCTATTTTGGTTTCATCTGACCATATGACATTCTTCCAATCCTCTTCTGGATCATCCAAATGCTCTCTAGCAAACTTCAGACGGGCCTGGACATGTACTGGCTTAAGCAGGGGGACACATCTGGCACTGCAGGATTTGAGTCCCTGGCGGCGTAGTGTTACTGATGGTAGGCTTTGTTACTTTGGTCCCAGCTCTCTGCAGGTCATTCACTAGGTCCCCCTGTGTGGTTCTGGGATTTTTGCTCACCGTTCTTGTGATCATTTTGACCCCACGGGGTGAGATCTTGCGTGGAGCCCCAGATCGAGGGAGATTATCAGTGGTCTTGTATGTCTTCCATTTCCTAATAATTGCTCCCACAGTTGATTTCTTCAAACCAAGCTGCTTACCTATTGCAGATTCAGTCTTCCCAGCCTGGTGCAGGTCTACAATTGTGTTTCTGGTGTCCTTTGACAGCTCTTTGGTCTTGGCCATAGTGGAGTTTGGAGTGTGACTGTTTGAGGTTGTGGACAGGTGTCTTTTATACTGATAACAAGTTCAAACAGGTGCCATTAATACAGGTAACGAGTGGAGGACAGATAGAGGAGCCTCTTAAAGAAAAAGTTACAGGTCTGTGAGAGCCAGAAATCTTGCTTGTTTGTAGGTGACCAAATACTTATTTTCCACCATAATTTGCAAATAAATTCATAAAAAATCCTACAATGTGATTTTCTGGATTTCTTTTTCTCATTTTGTCTGTCATAGTTGACGTGTACCTATGATGAAAATTGCAGGCCTCTCTCATCTTTTTAAGTGGAAGAACTTGCACAATTGGTGGCTGACTAAATACCTTTTTGCCCCACTGTATATTGTGTGTAGATGGGTGAGAGAAATATATTTAATACATTTTGCATTCAGGCTGTGTAACATAAAATGTGGAATAAGTAGAAAATAACATTCTGAAGGCACTGTATGTTGGTTCATCTTTTACCTTTTTTTTTTTATTAGGCCACATATGAGGTGAATGTTCGCAGTCCAACAAAGTGTTCTTTACTAGTGACGCACCGACATGACATTCTTGGCCGATAACAATATCCAATATTTTCCTTGCCAAAAAAACTATACTCATAACTGATATTTAACATTTTAGTGGCCTTTTTAAGTATTCTAGTACAGTTAAATGGTTAACACACACACATGGACGCAGCGGTCTAAGGCACTGCATCTCAGTGCAAGAGGCGTCACTACAGTCCCTGGTTCGAATCCAGGCTGTATCACATCCGGCCGAGATTGGGACTCCCATAGGGCGGCACCTCATTGGCCCGGCGTCGTCCGAATTTGGCCAGGGTTGGCCGTCCCACCCACGGTTCACACTATTCAACAGCCAGTGAAAAATCAGAGCGCCAAATTCAACCACAAAATGTCATCATTCAACGGACTATTTTACACCATTTTAAAGGTACACGTCTCCTTAATGTAACCACATTGTCCGATTTCAAAAAGGCTTTATGGCGAAAGCATACAGTTGGAACTGTCCTAACATAATCTAACACAAGAAAAAGCACGCAGCCATTTTCCTAGCAAGGACAGGTGTCACAAAAACCAGAACCAGCTAAAATTATGCACTTACCTTTGACGATCTTCATCAGATGACACTCCTAGGACATCATGTTACACAATACATGCATTGTTTATTCGATAAAGTTCATATTTATATCCATAAACCCCATTTTACATTGGCGCGTGATGTTCAGAAAATATTTTGCCTCTAATACTGCTGGTGAATCAGCACCAAAATTTACAAAAATACTCATCATAAACGTTGATAAAATATTAAACTGTTATTCAAAGAATTATAGATGAACATCTCCTTTATGCAAATGCTGTGACAGATTTCAAAAAAGCTTCACGAGGAAAGCACACTTTGCAATAATCTGAGTACTGCGCTCATAAAAATACACTAGGCAATACAGATACTCGCCATTTTGGAGTCATCTAAAATCATAAATACCATTAGAAATATTCACTTACCTTTGATCTTCATCAGAAGGCACTTCCAGTAATCCCAGGTCCACAATAAATGTTGCTTTGTTCGATAAAGTCCATAATTTATGTCAAAATAGCTCCTTGCTGTTAGCACGTTCAGTAAGCCACTCCAAGTGTAGGAAGCGCGAGGAAAAGTAAAAAAGTTATATTTACGTTCGTTCAAACATGTCAAACGTTGTATAGCATCAATCTTTAGGGCCTTTATCACTTAGAACTTCAATAATATTCCAACCGGACGATTCCATTGTCTTGAAAAACGTTTTGGAACACAGCTACCTCTCACGTGAACGCGCACCAATGAACTGATGTCCTTCCCTGGGTCACCAACTTCCCCACCTTCTTGTTCGCTCTCTGTTCATCATAGACGCCTCAAACAACTTTCTAAAGACTGTTGACATCTAGTGGAAGCCTTAGGAAGTGCAAAATGAACCCTAAGTCACTGTGTGTTCGATAGGCAATGACTTGAAAGGACTACAAGCACCAGACTTCCCACTTCCTGGTTAGATTTTTCTCAGGTTTTTACCTGCCATATGAGTTCTGTTATACTCACAGACATCATTCAAACAGTTTTAGAAACTTCAGAGTGTTTTCTATCCAAATCTACTAATAATATGCATATTCTAGTTCCTGGGCCCTGGTAGTAGGCCGTTTTAATTTGGGTACGTTTTTCATCCGGCCGTGAAAATACTGCCCCCTACCCTAGAGAGGTTAAATCGTTTTTTTCCTAATCAATCTACACACAATACCCCATAATGACAAAACACAGGTTTTTATGAATCTTTGCAAATTTTATATAACCCCCCTGAAATACCACAGTTAGATAAGTTTTCAGACCCTTTACTCAGTACTTTGTTGAAGCACCTTTGGCAGCAATTACAGCCTCAAGTCTTCTTGGGTATGATGCTACAAGCTTGGCACACCAGTATTTGGGAGATTCTCCTATTCTTCTCTGCAGATCCTCTCAAGCTCTGTCAGGTTGGATGGGGAGCGTTGCTGCACAGCTATTTTTAGGTCTCTCCAGAGATGTTTGATAGGGTTCATGTCCGGGTTCTGGCTGGGCCACTCAAGGACATTCAGAGACTTGTCCCGAAGCAACGCCTGTGTTGTCTTGGCTGTGTGCTTATGGTCATTGTCCTGTTGGAAGGTGAACCTTTTCCCCAGTCTGAGGTCCTGAGTGCTCTGGAGCAGGTTTTCATCATGGATCTCACTGTATTTTCCTCTTCATCTTTCCCTCGAGCCTGAGTAAGTGGTCTCCCAGTCCTGCCGCTGAAAACCATGCTTCACCATAGGGATGGTGCCAGATTTCCTCCAGATGTGATGCTTGGCATTCAGGTCAAAGGTTTCATCAGACCAGAGAATCTTGTTTCTCATGGTCTGAGAGTCCTTTAGGTGCCCTTTGGCAAACTCCAAGTGGGCTGTCGTGCATTTTTCGGAGTGCCTTCTGTCTTGGCACTCTACCATAAATACCTGATTGGTGCTGGTTGTCCTTTTGGAAGGTTATCCCATCTCCATAGCGGAACTCTGGAGTGCTGTCAGTGACAATCCTGTCTCGGAGCTCTACGTACAATTTCTTCGACCTCATGGCTTGGTTTTTGCTCTAACATGCACTGTCAACTGTGGGACCTTTTTTTTTAATATATATATATAGACAGGTGTGCCTTTCCAAATGATGTCCAATCAGTTGAATGTATCAATTGAATAATCAAGTTCAAGTCCAATCAAGTTGGAGAAACATCTCAAAGATGAATAATGGAAACAAGATTCACCTGAGCATCAATATTGAGTCTCAGCAAATTGTCTGAATTCTTACAGTACCAGTCAAGTTTGGACACCTATTTATTCCAGGGTTTTTCTTTATTTGTACTATTTCTACATTCTAGAATAATAGTGAAGACATCAAAATTATGAAATAACACATGGAATCATGTAGAAACCAAAAAAGTGCTAAACAAAGATTCTTCGAAGGAGCCACCCTTTGCCTTGATGACAGCTTTGCACACTCTTGGCATTTTCTCAACCAGCTTCATGAGGTAGTCCCCTGGAATGCATTTCAATTAACAGGTGTGCCTTGATGAAGGTTAATTTACATTTTAGTCATTTAGCAGACGCTCTTATCCAGAGCGGCTTACAGTAGTAATGCATGCATTTCATACATTTAAAAAAATATATATATATTTTTCCCCCCATACTGGTCCCCCGTGGGAATCGAACCCACAACCCTGGCTCTACCAACTGAGCCACACGGGACCACATTTGTGGAATTTCTTTCCTTGTTAATCTGTTTGAGCCAATAAGTTGTTGTGACAAGGTAGGGGGGGGTATATAGAAGATGGTCCTATTTGGTAAAAGATCAAGTCCATATTATGGCAATAAAACAGCTCAAATAAGCGAAGAGAAATTACAGTCCATCATTACTTTAAGACATGAAGGTCAGTCAATCCCGAAAATGTCAAGAACTTTGAATGTTTCTTCAAGTTCAGTCACAAAATCATCAAGCGCTGTGAGAGCCAGTTACATTATGAGGACCACCACAGGAAAGGAAGACCCAGAGTTACCTCTGCTGCAGAGGATAAGTTCATTAGTTACTAGCCTGAGTAATTGCAGCCCAAATAAATGCTTCAGAGTTCAAGTAACAGACACAACTGTAAAGAGGAAACTGTGTGAATCAGGCCTTCATTGTCAAATTGCTGCAAAGAAACCACTACTAAAGGACACCAATAAAAAATAAAAAAAGACTTGCTTGGGCCAAGAAACAAGAGCAATGGACATTAGACCGGTGGAAATCTGTCCTTTTGGTCTGAGTCCAAATGTGTGATTTTTGGTTCCAACCGTCGTCTTTGTGAGACGCAGACTAGGTGTACGGGTTATCTCTGCATGTGTGGTTGCCACCATGAAGCATGGAGGAAGTGTAATGGTGTGGGTGTGCTTTGCTGGTAACCCTGTCTGATTTATTTAGAATTCAAGGCACACTTAACCAGCATGGCTACCACAGCATTCTGCAGCGATACACCATTCCATCTGGTTTGCGCTTAGTGGGACTATACTTTTTTTTTTAACAGGACAATGACCCAACACACCTCCACGCTGTGTAAGAGCTATTTGACAAAGAAGGAGAGCGATGGAGTGCTGTATCAGATGACCTGGCTTCCAGTCACCCAACCTCAACCCAATTTGAGATGGTTTGGGATGAGTTGGACTGCAAAGTGAAGGAAAAGCAGCCTACAAGTTCTGTTTTCATCTAGAACTTAAAGGGTGGTTACATTGAAGAATCTAAAATATATTTTGATTTGTTTAACACTTTTTTTTGTTTGTTTACTACATGATTCTATATGAGTTATTTCATTGTTTTGGTGTCTTCACTATTATTCTACAATGTAGAAAATAGTGAAAATAAAGAAAAGCCCTTGAATGAGTAGGTATGTCCAAACATTTGACTTGTACTGTATGTAAACAAGGTTTTTCTGATTTTTATTTTTCGAAATGGTCTAAACCTGTTTTCGCTTTTTCATTTTGGGGTATTGTGTGTAGTTTGAGGATTTTTTTTTTTTTTAAATCCAGTTTAGAAGAAAGCTGTAATGTAACAAAATGTGGAAAAGGTCAAGGTCTGAATACTTTCCCAATTGCGGTTGACTGGAGCATCCCAGGACTGAGTCTCAATGGACTTCTGTATCAGGGCTAGGTTTTGGCTTGACACATTTCAAGACATAAAGGAAAATGAACTAGCCAACATTTTCCAAGGGGGGTTGCTTGACAGGCCATTGCCTAATATATCTGGCTGTGATGCCTTTTTGGTTGGTTATATAGTCTGAAACGATGCACTGCAAAACATATTTTTTAAAGTTTCTTCTCAACCACTACAAGCCAGAATGTTGCATAATGTATTTACTCTACCAGTTGTCGGTTCAGTTGGTCCTTTTATTAATTTACATTTTAGAAAAAATAACCACAGAAGTATTAATAAAGCTGCAATATATAACTTTGTGGGCGACCTGGCCAAATTCACATAGAAATGTGTGTTTTCTATGTCTGTCATTTGCATTGAAAGCAAGTAGATCTTTTCTATAGCGCTATTTCTATGCTTCCTGTTCTGAAGTGTTTCATTTTTGAGTCTTCAAACAGCTGAAAATACAATATTTTTGGTTATTAAATATGTCTCACAGTGGTTTAGATGGTAGAATGATTTTCTATGCTGTACTTGCTTGTTTCTGTCGCACAAACAGAAATTAGGCAAACTTACAATTTTAGCAACCAGAAAATGACGGAGAGATTTCTATATAGTGCAGCTTTAAACCAACTTCAAAACAAGGGTCTCTGTGGCTCTCATGATTTGTTTGTTCATCGCCTGAGGCAAGCGCACAAGATGTAAGTACATGTACGCGATGCACGCATGCTAACCGAAGTCTTGCAGGTCTTTACATGGTTTTGAGCATGTGCCAAATAATAGAAATCTCAATGCCGGTAACCGTTTGAAAAGGCGGTTTAATACTTTCCTGTGGATATTTATTCTAAAATTGAGAGTGAAAAGGATACTCTACCAGTTACCTGTGCGGGTTAAGTTCAAATGTAATTTTATTAAACATTCTTGCTTGTAGATGTTGTGAGGTAACTTTTCAATTTTGTGCAGTACATGGTTTGTGATACCTTTGGTAACAGCCACTGTTTTTTATTTGAGTAAAAGTCATACCGCATAAAAAATAACATCGCAACAGCTGTTATTGAAATTGTTTCGATACAAAGAGTGTGATACCAATCAGGGCCCTGAGGGCAGGAGTTTCCCATCCCTGGGCTAGAGTATGGACCATTATTTCTAGGGCTGGGATGATGCCAGTATCACAGTATGTTTTCCATGGCAAAAATGTAAACACTAAGCAGGCCAAATTCTTTGGTCCTTTTAAAAACCTGCTATATGTAAAATATTGTGTGCTATAGCTTGGAAAATACATTTAAATGTGACTCTAGATGAGGGCTGTTTTCATAAATAGTATTGTGGCAACGAAACAAAACTTAACAAGTATGGTGATACTGGTGTCGTTCTGGCCCTGATTATTTCCTAATTGTTTTGGTAGTTGTGGTTTTCTCAATTTGCTATTTTAGTGGAGTGTAGCCTAATTTACTTGGAAGGACTAATACTTAATGAAATTAGTCCATTTGTCATTTTCTATGATAATTGTCAAGTCGTTGGAAAGTAGAAAAAATACAAATAAATTGAATAGCAAGCACTAACCAGCTTGCCACATTTTATTCCAGACTCTAAGAGCATGCCATGATGTTGTCATTTGTTTACAGATCCTTGTGGAACATGCAGGCCGATGGAAGACTGAGGAGGAGCCACTGCCTTTACTGGAGGCGTACACAGTGGCCATACTCAGTTATGCGAAGGCCACGTCCTGTCTCTCCTCCGAATGTGAAAATGTGCCACTCGTTCTTGAAAACCTAGCAATGTGAGTACTCGAGATAATGTCTAAGTGATTCATATGCATGGATGCTTCATGGAACCAGCTATGCAGTATTTCAGATGGTGCTAGGCCTATGTTGTTGAATGACTGTTCGCATTCCACTTCTGCTAGTGCTACTGACGAATACAACTGTATCCTGCCTAGGGTTGTTACGGTGACCGTATTACCGTCACACCGGCGGTCATGAGTCATGATGCAGTCAAATTCCAGGTGACCGTTCAGTCACGGTAGTTAGGCTTTTCCAAACTGATGCTGCTGATGGTCGTTAGTAGCGTACCAAACTTGCTAACTGCCTGGTACTCCGCACTCTTGTCCCTCTAATAACTCTGACATCAATGCAAATGTAATCTAAAATCTAATCAAACACTTCTTGAGCTCATGTTGTGCAACATTTCTATAGGCTACACAATTGCGTGAGAAGTTGATGGCCTCTATTAAAAAGAGGATTATCCCATTACCTTTCTATAGGCTAGGCCTACTATATTTATTTCTCAACTTTCCTAATATTAAGCACATTGCTTCTCTTTAAAACAGGAATATAGCCAACCTCGCTGGTATGAAAATGAACCACAGGAAAGCGCCCTCCATTCACTATTTAAGTGCATAGATGACATGTATTTTTTCCCACTGCCCCTGTTTCGAGACAGGTGTGTGATAATGGTCCATTCTAAATCAAAACAAATTTCACCCATATATTATTTTGTATATGTAAAGACAAGATTGAATCAATAATAGTGTGATGGGTGACAATATTAGCCTACCACTTGTGAATTATGTATTACCACTTGTGAATGATGCCCAGCTTAATGCAAGAAACAGCGCATGCTTTTTTTTAAACTTTTGTAGCCAAGCCCATGGGCCTATATATTTTGATAAGATTTGTATCACAACTAAAGTGGCCAAATAACTTAAATTGAAGCGCATTTATCCCCTTTACAATGGTTGTAGAGCCTAACTGGCATAGATACACAGCGCGTGAGTCAAGTTTGGGGAAGATATTTTTATGGTGAAAATTGCACCTTTATGGGCCTCCCAAGTGGCGCAGCTGTCTAAGGCACTGCAGTGCTATAGGTGTCACTACAGACCCGGGTTCGATCCCAGCTGTGTTGCATCCCAATGTCTGTTTTCACTTGTAGCCTGTGAGAAAGACCCATTCATGTGATGGAGAACCATGTGAGTGAGAGGTGCCGAGTGCTTCGGGCATGCAGCCAGGAGAAGGGAATTGTAATTACGATGTTCAGCCCAAGGACACAACGGCCATTGGCCGCAAAAGGCATGGATTTTTTTAAAGGGACATTACGGCCACACAAAGGGGATGCAGCCAGGGAATTCAAGTGCTTGTCAAATTGTGAATGAGAGACTGACGTGTGTACAGCTTGCGCAAAAAACAAAGCTGAGCTCATGCCTTTCATGCAACTTTTTTCAAATCATCATTAGTCGCATCATGCAGCCTTATAGCATGTATAAAAAATCTAAACATATAGCCCAACATTTATATCACAACTAAAGTTACATAACTAATGGCTTGTAGGCTATGCATGGAAGCCAGGAGATGCTAAATGTGTTTTGTTAATTAACAGTCAATTACCGTGAGACCGACAGTTATTTGCTTGACAATCACCGGCTGACAAAATGTCATGACTGCCACAGCCCTAATACTCTGACGCGATGCGAACGTCGCAAAATAAATTTAGAAATCTATATTATTCAATTATTGCATTCACACTGCTCACGCGAGCCAACGAGCGTCTGCGTTGCCAAGGGCTAAAATAGAAGTCAGTTCTATTTCTGACGCAGATTGCGCTGCAAGTCCAGCCTCTCCCATCTCCTCATTGGTTTATAGAAGCAGGTACCCACGTGCCATCTCCTCATTGGTTATACCCACGTGGGTGACTGAAAGACAAACGAGGTCGGTGGCGGTATTTCACCGAATTTATGAAATTTGCCAATCGCAATATAAAGTCCAGAGAAGGAAAAACCCTGAAAGGAGGAGAGATGACTAGAAATGATTCGGTTGACCGTTTTATGTGTGGATTAATTGTCGGAGTAGAGGACCTTGTGCATTTCAGGTAAAATAACAACTCGATGTATATATCCCAGGACAAATTAGCTAGCAACAGCAAGCTAGCTAAATAGGACAAATTAGCTAGCAAGTGCAAGCTAGCTAGCTAGCTAAATTGCCATAAATGTTTAATGCTTTTCGACCTGTCCCCAAATTAATGTAATTGGTTCAGAGTTTGTTTTGATATTTTAACCTGCGTGTCGTGATCGTGTTTGGTGTGGGGGGACAAAATACATTTATGCACGATCGCGCACAACCGGTTTGGGTTCCGTGTAATCCTGCTTCACTCCATTTCACAAGCTAAATCAATTAGGCTTCCCTTATAAGAGCTGTGGCAGAAGTGTGTAGTGCTTCTTTCATTTTAGTCATCTGCACACAACTTTAGCAGCATTAGCATGAACCTAAACAAACTCATTGAATGACCCTGTTTTACTTGCAGGAGCTGTCTGGAGCTCCTTCTCTCACTGCCTGAGCATGTCCCTGGTGCCTTATGGGGGGAGTTTCAGTCCTCTGTCAAGGTTAGTCTCAATGCTGCTCTTTTTTTTTAATCAACTTTGCATAGAACAGAAATGTATGGAGTGAACTTTTTTATTTATAAATTATTTTGTACTGCCAATTCTCTCTAGAAAAAGAGTGACATGGTGTCGCTTTGAAGCTGAATTGGAATATGCATGCAATAATCACAAACCCTATTTGACCTAATTGGAGAATCTTGTGTTTTGAAAAGTTGTTTGGTTTGTATATCTGAAAAGTTTTATGAAGTTATTTCCTTTCCTTTATAGTTGGCACACAGCCTTTTGCAAGAAAATGGGAACACACAGCTAAACATGCTATCAGCTATGGCACAGGCGCCTGGTGTGTGGAACAACACCACTCTGTGCAGCATTCTGTCTAATGAGAAAACTGAAATTGACAGAGGTTAGTTTTAGCCTACCTGTTTTTTTTGTTGTTTTTTTTCCCTAATATCAAAAACTTTCTACATGTGAGTTGACTGATTAAATGTTGTGGTGACTGCTCAGAAGTGCTATCTGTAATAGTGTTCTCTTTCTCTACTCCCCAGTTAATGAGTTCCTGCAGATGGAAGGTCCTACACTCCTTAATATGCGAATAAAGCACCTTATCAAACAGAATCGAGCAGAGAAAGCGGCTGTCTTAGCGAAGATGTGCTCGGAGTATCCAGAGTACGAAGGAAAAGGGAACTTCAAGCAGACATACTTTGTTTGCCTGTGTGTGACAAAAACACAAGAACAACTCATGCAAGAGGTGAGTGAATAGCATTTACATCAAGTCGTTTACCAGGCAAGTGCATTCAAATAAGGGGGCTGACCAAAGGCTTGTCTTTTAATTTCTTATGGCTTGAATCCCGTTAGCGGGATCGATATGACGACAGCCAGTGAAAGTGCACGGCGGCAAATTCAAAAACACAAAAATCTCATAATTAAAATGTATTATACACCCTTTTAAAGATATGATTCTCCTTAATCTAACCACAGTGTCCGATTTTCAAAAAGGCTTTACGGCGAAAGCAAAACATTAGATTATGTTAGGACAGCACCTAAACAAGAAAAACCACCCAGCCATTTTCCAAGCAAGGAGAGGCGTCGCAAAAAAACGGAAATACAGCTAAAATGAATTACTAACCTTTGATCTTCATCAGATGACACTCCCAGGACTCAATGTTACAAAATGCATGTATGTTTTGTTGGATAAAGTTCATATTTATATCCATAAACCCCATTTTACATTGGCGCGTGATGTTCAGAAAATGTATTCCCACCAAAACTTTCCGGTGAATGAGCACATCAATTTACAAAAATACTCATCATAAACGTTGATAAAATTTACAACAGTTATTGAAAGAATTATAGATATACTACTCCTTAATGCAACCGCTGTGTCATATTTTAAAATGGCTTTTCGGCGAAAGCACATTTTTCAATATTCTGAGTACACAGCTCAGCCATCAAAGCAAGCTATACAGTTACCCGCCAAGTTCTAGAGTCAACTAAACAAAGAATTAGTATTATAAATCTTCCCTTACCTTTGCTGATCTTGGTCGGAATGCACTACCAGGACGCCTACTTCCACAAGAAATGTTCTTTTTGTTCGAAATACTCCATATTTATGTCCAAATACCTCCGTTTTGTTTGTGCGTTCAGATCACTATCCAAAGGCATTACGCGTGAGCGTAAAACAAGAGACACAAAGTTAAATAGTTCCATTACCGTTCACAGAAACATGTCAAACGATGTTTACAATCAATCCTTAGGGTCTTTTTAACATAAAACGTCAATAATATTCCAACCGGACAATAGCGTATTCATTACAGAAGAAAAAGAATGAGCGGCGTGCCAAATGTGCCTGCGCAGTAAACAACTCACTGCTCCCAGGCAGTCAACTCATTGACTGAGCTCCTATTCTCTGCCCAGTAACAGGAGACGCATGAAACAAGTTTCTAAAGGCTGTTGAAAGCCAATGGAAGCCTTAGGAAGTGAAAAATGACCCCACAGACACTGTAGTTTGAACAGGGATTAGATAGAAACTACAAATCACTTCCTGGTTGGATTTCTTTCTCAGGTTTATGCCTGCCATATAAGTTCTGTTATACTCACAGACATCATTCAAACAGTTTTAGAAACTTCAGAGTGTTTTTTTTAATCCAAATCTACTAATAATATACATATCTTAGTTTCTGAGAGTGAATAGGAGGCAGTTTACTCTGGGCACGTCAGTCATCCAAGCGACTCAATACTGCCACCATCCATAAGAAGTTTAGCACTGATGGAGATTTGCTGAAGAAATTAAACAACTCCTGTTTGATAATGATGAATGAAGATGACCCTAATGTGAAATGATCAACTGTGGATGGCAATGAATTACCATCATTATATGTTTTATCTGTGCCAGATCACGCAGGTAGACTGTAAGGATGCATTGGAGATGATTTGTAACCTGGAGTCGGATGGGGATGAAAAAGGAGCCCTTTGTTTGTGCTCTGCGTTCCTCAAGCGGCAGCTTCTCCAGGGAGATGTGTATTGTGCCTGGTGAGTATTGCCCTCTTTTAATTTTCCACTCGCTCTCACAGTTTAGAGCGGATGTTGTATGTTGACAACAAACTCTCTTGTAAAGCCCTTCATGGGTAGCGGACCAATAATGATATACTTTTCTTCTTACAGGGAGCTCACACTATTCTGGAGTAAGCTTTTAATGCGGTCAGAGTCTTCAGCAGATTCATTTCTTGATCAATGCAGAAAGTTGGTCCTGCTATCAAGGAACGTCTGTCATATCCTCTTCCTCATCAAGGTTATCCAGTCCGAGGTGAAGTTCTTTGTGTGAAATTGTATATGTTACTGCCTGGATATAGCCTGTAGCGATTTATATTCTCATGACTGACTTTGGCTTTATTCTTTTCTCAGGTTGGAGGAGTGGGACTGCCTGTGTGCATTGAAATGTGCATTCGAGCTCTACAAATGGCATCCAGTGACAACACAGACAGCAGGACCACCATCTGCAAAACAATTTCCTGCCTTTTGCCCACTGATTTCGAGGTGAAACAGGCATGCCAACTAACAGAGTTCCTCAATCAGCCTACTGTGAACTCATATTATGCTGTTGAATCACTCTATAATGAACCTGATGAAAAGCGTGAGGATGAGAATCTTCCAGTACCCAACTCACTACGCTGTGAGTTACTGTTGGCCTTGAAGACACAGTGGCCTTTTGATCCAGAATTTTGGGACTGGAGAACCTTGAAGCGCAATTGTTTGGCATTGATGGGTGAGGAGGCATCCATTGTGTCATCTATCGACACTCTCAATGACACCGATAAGGGACTTGAGGATGATGCAGCAGAAACAGGTTCAGAGTTCAAAGACCTTGAGGATTTTATTTTGAACACAACAAATGAATTGAATGAAATTGCAGATGAAAAAGAGAAAAATAGGGAAGCTAAGAAATTAAGGGAGAAAGGGTTTGTTTCGGCAAGATTTAGGAATTGGCGAGCCTATATGCAGTATTGTGTTCTATGTGATAAAGAGTTCCTTGGCCACAGGATAGTCCGTCATGCACAGAAGCATTTTAAAGATGGGGTCTACACCTGTCCAATATGTGCTGACAGCTTTAACACTAAGGAGATCCTTGAGCCACATGTAGCATCACATGTAAAGCAATCTTGCAAAGAGCGACTTGCTGCAATGAAAGCAACTAGGAAATTGCCCAAGCCAATGCAATCCACCAGCAGTCATTGGAATAATTTGAAAGATAGAGCTGTCGTTAAGCTTGAGGCAGAGACCAATGTCAGTCCAAATGATGCTAATTTTCTGGATGGAAATCACAACAGTGCTGAAACTGTCAAAGTCAATACTCAAAATCCTGTACAAACTAAGGTCAGTCCTCCAAAGCCTGTACAAACTAGATATGAAGCTGAATTTACAGAGGATTGTGTCTGCCCTGTTACATACTGTCAGAAGGTATTCAAGTTTTTTCGGAGTCTTGTAACGCATGTAAAAGCCCACAAAAATGACGAGGAAGCAACACGTTTTTTGGAGATACAACAACAGAAGGTTGTATGTCAGTATTGTCGTCGGCAGTTTGTTAATGCCAGACATCTCAATGATCATTTGCAAATGCACTGTGGTGCTAAGCCATACTATTGCATACAGCTGAATTGCACAGCCAGCTTTCACTGCAATTCGGAACTTCTCATGCACAAAAGACAACACACTGACTTTAAGGCACAGTGTATGTTCCCTAATTGTGGAAGGATTTTCAATGAGGCCTACCTGTTGTATGATCATGAGGCACAACATTACCTTACATTCACTTGCAAAATAGCTAATTGTGGGACGATTTTCTATTCACAGTCCCAGCTAAATTTGCATCAGCAGAACCATGATACAAATGAAGTGCCCATCACAAGTGAGAACCATCCTGTACCTAAAATGGAACCTTCCACCCAGTGCGCCGCTAGGCAAGAGGAAACCTGCTCTGCCTCTGTCATTCTAGATCAGAAGACTGCACATGATTATGCGAAGGAAGAAGTAGTTAAATCAGGTTCGTCAACGTCAACAGTTCCTGAGAACCCAAACGGCACAGTGAAAATAAAACATTCAGTCGAGAGCATGTTGAATTCTGTTATCAATCCTAGAAAGGAGTTACAGAAGTGTTATGTTCCACTCATCAAAACTAAGCTCGGATTGGAGAATGCAAAACTATCTCCTGATGTCCCATGCCAAGATATGATTGCCAATTGTGAGGATCAAAATCACTGTGGAACCAATCCCTTGAAAGGGTATCCAAAAGAGGACCTGGATAACCAACCAACTCAAGCTGTTCAGAAAGTGTTACCACAGGCCTTTCCTCTACCAGAAATTAAGAGTGAACCCCCGTTTTTGCTACATCCAAATGAAAGCACTCCTGCAATAACTGGTAGAGATGAAGACGCACATAGTTGTCCGCTTGAAGCATGTGACCGCAAATACAGTACCCCCAAAAGTCTCTCTCGACACGTAAAGAAAAACCATCCAGACATTTTTGAAGACTGGAAACTGGCTAAGAAGTACAAGAAAGTTGCCAAAATAACTTCGAGAAAAGTTCCATCTGTGAACAGGACTTCAAAGGACCAAACATCACTTCATCAAGTATCACAATGCAGAAATTCTGGACTACAGCAGTTCGAATATCCGATGGCATGTTCAAGTTTACCTGCTGTTTGCCCCTCTTGGGAAGCCCCACCAAATCAGACTGGGCTAATGCAGTCAGAGATGGGTGAAGCGTGGACATCTACATTGAACAATTGCTATGCAGATGTCTTCCATCTGAATGAATACCCCAATAAGAGCGTAACTCCTTGGCAATCAGAATCTCATCCAACTGGCTATCCTTTAGAAAGGGGCAGAGAACATGCACCAGCAAATATGCATGGTAGTGCCATCCATCCCATTAAATCAGAATCAAGTTTGATGAATCAGATGTCAGAATATGTGTCAAGCTCGCTTATGCTGGATAATGGAGGACACATGCACAGTGGAGGACAACACTATGGGATAATTAACTCTGGGGTTAATGCAGATAGTGTTGATGTTTCCCTAATGAGAAAAAACTATTCCAATATGTTTTCCCAAGAAAGTAATGGTAACAATTTGTCAGCTGGAGGTTTCCTTGCTTCATATGTCCCAGATGAATCTTCCAATCTTAATTCAAGATCAAGGCCATCAACAGACATTCCAAGCATTGTATTGAGTCATGATGGCCAAGTAGCACCAAGAAACACAGTGGAGATGACCAACATTGAGAACATAACCAATTATGAGAATCAGATGAACAGCTCTGTAGATGACATGCTTCTTAGTTCACATGCTTCTATCCAAACAGTTTTCTCATATGATGAGGACACATGTCATGCAGAATCTGAAGCTATCCCTGCAGACGACAAGAATGCTGTTCATGAAACACAGACAGTAAAACGCTGCAGACTCAGCAAGAGAACGAAATGGCCTGCTATTATAAAGGATGGTAAAGTTATCTGCCGAAGATGCTTTAGAGAATTCTCAAGCACGAAATCTCTCGGAGGTCATCTTTCAAAACGCTCCCAGTGCAAACCATTAGATGAAATGGATTTAACGGATGATTTGCCTACGTCATTTCTCGACTTTCTCAATGACCCAAATGTTCCTGAAACCAATGGATCAACAAACAACTTGGTAAATGTTGAATTCCCACAGGAAGTTGTTGGTAATCTCGCCACACCAAATACCTCTGATTTGGCACAAAAGGAAACCTCAAAACCACTGGATTCTCATTCATTAAACACCTTTCCTTCAGTTTTGACAGGTGGACAATCCAAAATCTGCCCAAATAAAACAGAAGTTTGGATAGAATTGGTACAGTCAAAAAATCATGTTGGTAGTCAGCAGAAGGAGGGAAAGTCGAGTGATAGTCTTGCTGAAAAAAGGTCAAATACAACTTCCATTGCAGCATGTCAAGATGACAAGGTTATAGAAATTCAAAATGCTTTACAAATGTTGGGTTTAGTTGAAGCTGCACATGAGAAAAGTTTGCAGGAAAATTGTTCCTCAAAGTACAATGACTGCCAAAGCAATGCAATCTCAAGCGATAATGTCATGCAAAAAGATAGTGATCAAAGCACGACAACAAAAACGATTATGAAGGAGGACCAGAATCGTGACAATGGCCCCAAGCCATTCAAGTGTGAAATGGATAATTGTGAATATGGGTTCATGACCAAAGAGGCGTTGTTCAGACACCTTGCTCGAGTTCATGATTACACAATTGAGATGATTGAGGACCTCAAGAAAACCCCAGTCAAATTCTCTCCATATCCTTGTCACATTTGCCAGAAAACATTTACCAGAACCACAGGCCTAAGAATTCACTATGAAAAAGTTCACCACCTGACGCAGGCAGAGATGAACAAGTTAAAGGTTGGAAGTCGCAAAAAAAAGTCAAGCAACTCTACTATCGAAACAGAGGTAGAGAGTAGTAATGGAACTGGATCTTCAGTTGTGTCGACTTTAATCAAACAAGAGCCACTTGATATTGACATTGGCTGTCCAATGCAAAGCACAGATCAAGAGGGACATGCACAGTCCTCTGAGATTACAGCAGGAGATGTAGTACAAGAGGATTCTTTCCATCAGTTAACAGTTGAGAGGGTGCAATCACCACAAGATACTCTGGAGGACCTTGACAAGTCATTTTACCAGTTAGAATCACCATCAAAGACAGGATACACCAAGAATGAGCCAACAATGACAGCCATGCAAATGAACCACACCCCAGTGTTGAAGCAGAAATTCAGTCAAGGTGACACTCTAAAAGAGCCAGAAGCATGTTCGAACACTAAATCTTTTAGCCATGCAACAGAGGCGATATCCAGCCAGGCTGTGAAACCCTCACTTGAAAAAGCAAGTTGTTCAAAAAACACAATATCTAAAGATGAGGTTCATGTCCAAAAGAAAGAAAAGATTCAAAAAAGGTTGGGGCTTCAACTGTGTGATGCTGACAATTCTTTCAGTCCATATAGGCCGTACCGTTGTGTTCATGAAGGATGCGCTGCAGCTTTTACGATCCAGCAAAATTTGATACTTCACTGTAGGGCTATGCATCAGTCATCCCTTCCCCTGCCTTCAGGAGACCTTGGTACTGACATCCCTGGTCAACAAGCTGCTGAAGTTCAGAATAATGAAATCAGATGTCAAGTGAAAGACTGTTCACGGATATTCCCGGGGATCACAACCTTAGTGCAGCATTACCTATTGCTTCATAAATTCACTCGAGATAAAGCCACTGTTATGATGTCAAGCATCAAGGTAGGGACATTCCAGTGTGACCGGTCAGAATGTACACTCTCCTTCACCTCTGTGGAGAAATACATTGACCACATAAAAAACTTTCACAAGGAAATTAACATCTCTGAGAGAGGCAGTGTGGATCAGACTTTCAAGTGTGCGTATGATGGCTGTGACCGGGTCTACACTACAAAGTCAAACCTCCTTCGTCATGAGATGAAAAAGCATAATTTAATTTATATTCCCAGAACACAGCAACAGAGAACAACAGGCGTCATTCCCAACAATGGTAAAGAGAACATTGAAAACAAATTCAAAGTGAAGAAGAAAAACACTAAGAAGAAAGATGACAAATCACCTGACCACTGGACTAGCTTCGGAAAACCCTCTCTGAAATCTATGGATGAAGCATCTGCCATGTGCACAAAGAACTTCTCTTTGCAATACCCATGCATGATAAAAGGCTGTGATGCTGTTGAGCGGGCTGAACGGAATATATTCAGACATTACACCACACATGGCCTCACTGAGAGATATATAGAGGATCAGAGAAGCCAGTTCATTTTCTGCAAAAAGTACCCACGCTCAAGATTCAAAGATGCAAACAAATCCGAGGGTATGTCAACAGACGCCTCCGCTGAGGAGACAGACCCTAATGAGAGTGAACCTGAGATTTCAAAGACCAACTGTCAGAGGCAAGAAGCGTTGGATGGTGTCATTCAAGCAGAGGCTAAACTGTCAACTGATGCTTGTTCTGAATCCCAGTCTTCTACTTCAGAGGTCAAAAAGAGGGGGCGTCCCCTAAAATCGGAGCGGCGAGCATTAGCTTGTCCGGACAGAAGATTGACTCTGAGAAATCGTCCGGCAGATAAAGTTTACGAGTTGACAGACGCTTCAGACCAGGGCTTCACTGCTTCTCAAGAGGAAGAAACAGAGGATGGCGTTGCACTGGACACTTTGTTAAAGTTCCTGGAAACTTCACCATCGACCCACACTCCCAAAAGAAAAATGAGTGGAGATTCAAGAACGGAGTTGCCATTAAAACAGCAGCGTACCTTTCAGCAGAACACGGCCAACATTATATGCGATACACCTGATATATTTATTGAAGCCTGTCAAAACCTTGTAGACTTCAGAAATCCTCTCAGTCTTCAGTCGGTGAACAATGTGAAGATAGTAATGGACAAAACCTTTTCCAATGGTGCTGAGCTTTTGCTAAAGCAACTTCAAGATATGCGACCCATGGTTTTAATAAAAAAGTGGCTTCATAGTTGATGGATTGCTCACAGCCTGATGTTTTTATTTTTTACTCTTAACTCAGGATTAGAAAAGTAACATGCTGCAAACATATGTTAATATTGTTCAGATCTCATGGTAAACTGTTTTCACCATTAAACAATTGAAGGAGAATTTTCTACTTATTATGGTTGATTGTAAGTTTGGGTAATGTGTGTTAGTCATATAAGAACCAGGTAATCTATAGGGAACATAGACTTTAGAACATGTTTGTATTTATGAGGCTTCTAGTACTAATTGTTTTTGCTAAATGAAGAATTTTAAGGAAAAACAGTTTTTACATATCCCTATGGGATTATATTTTTTTGTTTATTTAAATGTTTCAACACTAGTATCTGTAATATTTACATGTCTTCCACAAAGTGTTAAATAAAATGTAACTGTTTGCCTTTGTAAAACTTGTTTGCATGATGTTATTTACATTCAGTATTATAAAGCAACTATGTGAAGAGCCCATTTGATCTCATTACATTTGACTGGTGGTTTTGACACACACACACATTGCATTAAAACACCATAGCCCTGACCCCTATTGAAGGCGTAAGAGCTGACTTATAATTTGTAATTGATGTATTTATTCAGCCAGACCGTTTGAGCCCTGATTCCCTTATACCCTTCACATGGCATCGTCTACTACTAGGTCCATAATGATGATCAGACAGTGCCTCAGGTAAGTAATGAAATAAATGGTTTCAGAACAGTGGGTTTATGATGAAAAAACAACAACTCAAGACAGTGCATTTTTGTTCGTTGGTTTTACTGATATCCAGGCACATTACATTGTTGGGTGAGTGTTTTAAAGAATAATCAAAAATTGTTAACTCTGCTATAATGATCTTGTTATTCTTGAATGAACTACAAATAGAGTACCACATTCATAATATGGAAATGGTTCCAATCGTTTTTCCACCATTTCTTTTTCCCATAGGGGATTTTAGAAACACTTCAGATGGGGTAGTGTTTTGTGTTGGCTTACCCAGGTGTGATGTTTTTATAACTGTGAATCTCTTGGAAAAGGTGACTTTAATCAATATAATGTATTCCCCCCCCCCAAATGAAATGCAAACGTGGTTATCATACAGAACTACAAATGCCTGTCTCAAGCGTCACATCACTCACCAGGGCCATGATTATCTGGATGATGCTGTCAAATTGAGGCAAAGTTAAGAATCTGCCGCAATCTTCTACTCGAATATAAAAGAAGTGCCAATGACGTGGAAAGAATCAGCTGTTTTGTAAGGGAAAGAGTAAAGAACGAAAAAATGTGGTGCGGCTGTTTCGACCCAGAGAAATCCCAAAAGAGTCTCAGTTCAGCAAAGCACAGAGTCCGGCAAGACCAGGCCTATTCAGGGACCCAGTGACAAATGACCAGCTGCCAGATATAGGAATTAATCTGCTACACACACCGGTTTTTGGTGCATTTTCGGCTGTAGGTGACGACAACTAAAGTGATCACTGCATAGTTAAGGTGCTCTACCTTCGAACAACAAAGCTATCTACAGTGAACTGTTGTCAATGCTATGGGCCATGCAGCTACAGGTTAACTTTGGGGATTGTTTATTATCCTTGTATTAATCATTGTACTCGTCGTAGACTTAACATAAACAGTGTTGCACAAGTCCTACAGGCTCACATGTGTAGGCTACATTTAATAATATCTTCAGTTGATCATAGTGACAATTGCAGCCTAGATAATTTATACAGATTCTTTGACAATTATTTATTTTTTATTTAACTAGGCAAGTCAGTTAAGAACACATTCTTATTGTCAATGACGGCCTAGGAACAGTGGGTTAACTGCCTTGTTCAGGGGCAGAATGACAGATTTTTACCTTGTCAGCTCGGTCCAACGATCTAACCACTAGGCTACCTGCCGCCCCTGATGAAGTAATTGATAAAGCCCATTTTATGTAGCACAAACTGTATCATTGCAAATGTGTGGCATAATGCATGATGACAGTCTCAGATATTAAAACCTTACTTTCCTTTTATTTAAGGTCACTGTTACAACTACTTCTGGTACCAAATAATGAATAATTAGAGGTCCTTTGGAAAGAATTGGTATACGTCTTCAAGGTAATCGGCCCAGAGCAATGCCAAAGTATTTGATGCAAGTTCCAGGTTTGTCACAAGTTATCAAGCAACCACAAAATATGGTGACTGCGGAGTGTAGACGATTGACTAGTAAAAGGGTGGACTTTAAACTGCAACACACAAGTCCCTTAATACTGAAAGAGTGTTCATGTGATACATTTTTGGATGAATGGAAAAGTCAGCACCAAGATTGCTGGATTTTTTGCAACGTGTGAGCACTTTCTCCATGGCTGGCTACAGGAAAAAGGAAAAAAAGCTTCAGAAGGCGCAAATAAGTGCACAATGGCAACTGCCACTATTTTAAGGGCACGTTAAAATGTATGTGTACACAAATGTTTCAATGCGCTTGTCTTACATAATGGTGGGCCAAAATGAGATGCTTTGACTGACTCCAGGCTCAGTGTCTATGTCCAGGAAGGGTACAATGACAAAGTTGAAACAGATTGGCGAGTCATGGGATAAGAAATGCCTCCAGTGGAAGATATACAGTTGATGTCGGAAGTTTACATACACCTTAGCCAAATACATTTAAACTCAGTTTTCACAATTCTTGACGTTTAATCCAAGAAAAAAATTACCTGTCTTAGGTCAGTTAGGATCACCACTTTATTTTAAGAATGTGAAGTGTCAGAATAATAGTGATTTTATTTCAGCTTTTATTTATTTCTTTCATCACATTCCCAGTGGGTCAGAAGTTTACATACACCCAATTAATATTTGATAGCATTGCCTTTAAATTGTTTAACTTGGGTCAAATGTTTCGGGTAGCCTTCCACAAGCTTCCCACAATAAGTTGGGTGAATTTTGGCCTATTCCTCATGACAGAGCTGGTGTAACTGAGTCAGGTTTGTAGGCGTTCTAACTCGCACACGCTTTTTCAGTGCTGCCCACAAATTTTCTATAGGATTGAGGTCAGGGCTTTGTGATGGCCACTACAATACCTTGACTTTGTTGTCCTTAAACCATTTTGCCACAACTTTGGAAGTATGCTTGGGGTCATTGTCCATTTGGAAGACCTACTTGTGATCAAGCTTTAACTTCCTGACTGATGTCTTCAGATGTTGCTTCAATATATCCACATAATTTTCCTTTCCTCATGATGCCATCTATATTGTGAAATGCGCCAGTCCCTCCTGCAGCAAAGCACCCCCACTACATGATGCTGCCACCCCAGTGCTTCACGGTTGAGATGGTGTTCTACGGCTTGCAATCATCCCCCTTTTTCCTCCAAACTTAACGATGGTCATTATGGCCAAACAGTTCTATTTTTGTTTCATCAGACCAGAGGACATTTCTCCAAAAAGTACAATCTTTGTCCCCATGTGCAGTTGCAAACCGTAGTCTGGCTTTTTTATGGCGGTTTTGGAGCAGTGGCTTCTTCCTTGCTGAGCGGCCTTTCAGGTTATGTCGATTATAGGACTTGTTTTACTGTGGATATAGATACTTTTGTACCTGTTTCCTCCAGCATCTTCACAAGGTCATTTGCTGTTGTTCTGGGATTGATTTGCACTTTTCGCACCAAAGTACGTTCATCTCTAGGAGACAGAACGCGTCTCTTTCCTGAGCGGTATGACAGCTGCGTGGTCCCATGGTGTTTATACTTGCTTACTATTGTGTGTACCTTCAGGCGTTTGGAAATTGCTCCCAAGGATGAACCAGACTTGTGGTCTACAATTTCTTTTCTGAGGTCTTGGCTGATTTCTTTTGATTTTCCAATGATGTCAAGCAAAGAGGCATTGAGTTTGAAGGTAGGCCTTGAAATACATCCACAGGTACACCTCCAATTGACTCAAATTATGTCAATTAGCCTATCAGAAGCTCCTAAATCCATGACATAATTTTCTGGAATTTTCCAAG